>NW_027507790.1:65617599-66971766 GCF_037356315.1 Lithobates pipiens | reverse complement strand
ATTGTTAGACAGACAAGTCAGATAGGAGCTCATAAGGCTGTGTGTGCTGCCCTATTGCACGGGTCATAGCGGTCAAAACCAATAGGCAAATATCTGTCCTTTTGTTGTAACTTGTCTCCTTGTACGAGTGAAATAAAGAAAACTCCTTAACTTGTTTCAGAGTGTGGTCTTAGGTGAATTTCGCTCACAGAAAGTAGACCACTGGCTGAAAAGAATGATACCTAAACCTGCAGGCATCATTCTGGTATAACCACTCAAAATACCAGTATGTTGCTGGTCCTTGTTGGGTATACATTGTAATGTTCTTTTTTTTCATACAGCCTGTGGGCTGAACAAAAAAAAGATTGATCGGTGGGTATGCCCACCATTATAATACTGCCCTTCATCCACCCACTTCTAATGATGGGCATAGGTATACATGCACGCATTTTTTTTCTTAACTGAAATCACCTCCGACAGCGCTGGAGTCACGGCTTTACGTATCATGGGAGCAAACTGGAATAAACCCGTGCTGCAGCTGAATGGCGTACCTGCTAAACAAATGATGGTTACCAATAAAACAAAGTAACATTACAGTATAACATACCATACCTGCAAAGCAAATACAACAAAACATAGTAAAAATAAAACAGAGAGCGAACGATAGATATAGAACAATAGTGAGTGAACATAAGAGAGAGGAGAAACATACAGCCACAACTATTTTTTATTTATTTTTTTCACATTAAAAGCGTTTATTGAGTTAAAGGAAAAGCAAACAGTAATACAACTGCGAACAAGCTTAAGTAAATACAGATAGTATTGTACAGCATTATACCCCAATTCAGCATACAATTCGTACCCTAAAATGATGTTACCCACTATACCTGGGGTGATAAGGCTAACTATAATTCAAACATTGTAATCAAATCACATGACTAAAGCCAATCTATACTGAACATACTTGCATACTGTGTCAATATTCTGACCTTATCCACAGTCGAGGTCTAATAATGCGCTCATTTAAAAAAAAAAAGAAAGAAAACAAGAACAAATAGTGAAAATAAGGGAAAAAGGAAAGAGTGAAAGTAGAATGACCAATTTAACCTCTAGCATTACATTTGTCTCCTAGAAGCTGAGCATATTTTGTAGAGTAACGGAACACTATCCAAGGTGTCCAAGTAGCATGAAATTTGTCCACTGATTCAGTGGCTTGAGCCACTGTTTCTTCCATAGTATATGTCTCAGATACCCTGAGCAGCCACTCACCCACCGTTGGGGCTCTGGGGGACCTCCAATGCAGTGGCACCAGGGACTTGGCTGCATTGAGTAGGTGTTTAAGCAAAGAATGTTTGTATCTCCTCAGGGGTACATCAGTAATGTGGAGGAGACAGCAAGCCGCATCTAACGTGATTGAGGTGTCCGTGATTTGAGCTATCAAATTCCTCACTTCATCCCAAAAGGGCGTCAGTTTGGAACAGCCCCACCATATATGTGTAAGCGTACCCACCTCACCTTGGCATCTCCAACACATTTCCGGGACCTGAGGAAACCATTTGTGCAGTTTATCAGGAGTATTATACCAGTGTGTCAACAATTTATAGCACGTTTCTTGTGTTCTCGTGCTAATAGAGCACTTATGAGCCAGTGCACAAGCCCTTCCCCATTGGGAATCCGTAATGTTCCTCTGTAGTCCCTGTGCCCATTTGTTCCTGAACCTATCCACCTCTTGTCCATTCACCTGTTGCAGCCACTTATAGGCCAACGAGGTCGCCTTGTGTAATCTTTCACCTGACGCACATACCTCCTCCAGGTCTGTGAGCTGTCTAATGAAGTGTCGTTTGTGTTTTGAGGAGGTGACAAAGCTCCTGATCTGGAAATAATTCCATAAGGGAAACGCTGGATCCCCCCAGTCTCTTCTAAGGGTCTCTAAATCTTTCAATTTGCCCCCAGAGAGACAGTCTTTTACCAGTCTTGGGGCATTAGAATCTGTGTCGTGAAGCAGGACGTTCTCTATACCTGGTTTAAAGTCGGGATTACTGTAGAGCGGTGTTAGAGGGCTGAGGGGGGTAGTCACCGCAAACCGTTTCGAGTTTGCGTGTAGTATTGATAGCGTAGTCTCTGTCAGGGGGTTCAAACTAATCGTGTTCTTGAGGCTGTTCAAAGAGAGCCAAGGGGAAAAGCGCAATCTGTTGTCTGTTAGCATATCTTCCAGTCTTACCCAATCTTTGTCCGCCATATGACAATGCCAATCAATTATCCTAGTAATATGTGCTGCTACCTGATATTTCTTAAAGTCGGGTAGTCCCATCCCCCCGTCAACTTTTGGTTTCGACAAGAAGGCATACTTGATCCTCGCTCTCCCATTGTGCCACAGGAAGCGTAGGGCCAAGGATTTAAGTTTAAGAAAAAAGCTTCTGGGGATGGAAATTGGTAATGCTCTAAATAAATAGGTCAGTCTGGGCAATACCGACATTTTCAGGATCGCCGCCTGACCGAACCACGAGAACAACCCCGTATTCCATGAACCTAGGTCACATTCTATCGTTTTCAGCATTGGAATGAAATTGTGTTCAAAGACTCTTTTGGAGTCTGGAGAAATCCAAACCCCAAGGTACTTAAGTGCCACAGCCTCCCACCGGAAGGGGCAATTATGCTTGGTTCTATTCAGTTCGTCCTGGGATAGAGCAATGTTCAAGGCCTCCGACTTGGAATAATTAATTTTTAGATTAGACAAGTATCCAAATTTAGTAAAGGCTTTCAATAAATTGGGAATCGTCGTGTGTGGGTCTGTCAAGAAAAATAGCAAATCGTCGGCGTAGGCCGCAACTTTGAACTCCCTGCCCTGCACCCCGAATCCCCCTATCGAGACATCCTTATTAATCAATCTGATGAACGGTTCCAGGGATAAAATAAACAGAAGGGGTGACAAAGGGCAACCCTGTCTGGTTCCATTTGCAATACTCACAGGAGCAGACAAGGAACCGTTCACCCTCACTCTAGCAGTGGGATTTTGGTATATAGCTGAGATCCAGGTCATCATCCGTGTCTTCAACCCTATCTGTTTGCATGTGGCAGTCATGTAATCCCACGCCACTCGATCGAAGGCCTTCTCCGCGTCCGTGGACAGGAGAAGGCCTCCGATCTTCCCCCTGTGAGCCACTTGCGAAAGCAAAAGCGCTTTAATAATGTTGTCTTTAGCCTCTCTTCCTGGCATAAAGCCAACCTGTTCTGGACCAATCAGCTCGGCCAAAAAGGGGTTCAATCTATTAGCTAATATCTTGGTTAGTATTTTGAGGTCCAGATTTAAGAGAGAGATTGGCCTGTAATTCGCACATGATGATGGATCCTTATTAGGCTTGGGTATCACCGCTATGTGGGCCGATAAAAACTCGGGAGGAACCTTCCGGGGCGAGGACAGAGAGTTCAAAGCTTTTCTCAGAGGGCCGGAGAGAATCTCCGAAAAAGTTTTAAAGTAGATGGCCGAGTAGCCATCAGGTCCTGGGGATTTTCCCGTCTTCAAGTCTGTTATTGCCCTTTTAATTTCAGTGTCAGAAATCTGTACGTCTAGGGAATCTAAGTCTTGTTCTCCTAGAGAGGGGAGGCCGCTCTCTCGCAGAAATTCTCCAATAATTTGGGATCTATTGCCCTGTAGGTCTCTAGGTCTATTTTGGGGGGGAAGATTATATAACTCAGTATAATACTTGTGGAAATGTGCTGCAATGTCCTCATTATTCACATCCAGGGAACCAGTCGCACTACGTATGCCAGTTATGGTATGGCTAGAATTATGTTCCTTCAGGGCTCTGGCTAACAGCCTACCTGCCTTGTTACCCCCTTCATAGTAAATTTTTTTCTTAAAAAAGAGCATACGTCTAGCTTTCATATGTAACAGATCCAAATATTGCTTCTTAGAGTTCAATAAGTCTGTGGCCGTTCTCTCGCACAATGTGCGTTTGTGGAGTGTATCTAGTTTACCTATTTTAACTAGAAGATCTTTCATCTCCGTCTCTCTTTCACGTTTACGTCTCGCCCCTAATTTGATTAGTACCCCCCTTATAGTACATTTATGCGCTTCCCATAACACCAATGGATCTGTGTCCAGTAGGTCATTGTTTACGAAAAACTCCTTAAGAGCTGTCTCAATCAAGGGTAGAGTCACCGGATCCGTCAGGAGGGAGGGGTTCAGTTTCCAAGAGTTGTATGTCTGGGTCTGTCAGGATCCAGGGAGATTGCAATAGGGGCATGATCTGAAATAACCTGTGTACCAATTTTGGCCGCACTAACCACCGGCAGGTCACGTTGCGTCACAAATAAATAATCAATGCGGGAATATTTATTATGTGGGATCGAATAGTACGTGTAATCCCTTCCTTCCGGATTAAGCATACGCCATACATCTACTAATTGCAGCGTCTGTAACAGACGTTTGATTCGCTTCAAAATTTGGAAAGAGACACATGACCTCCCCGTGGAAGTGTCCGCCAGAGGATCTAGTGGGATATTAAAATCCCCTCCTAAAATGACACCCCCCTCTGCAAAGCCTTGTAGTTCTGATATCATACGTCTACAAAATTGAAGATGGTTTGTATTGGGGAAATAAAAATTAGCTAGGGTGAGGGGCCTACCCCTATAGGAGCCCTTTAGGAAGATGTATCGACCCTCCGGATCCGACAACGTCCCCGCGACCACGAAAGGGGCGTCTTTCCCTAATAGGATCGACACGCCCTTCGTCTTTGAGAGAGCATTCGTTGCATGAAAGGATCTCGTAAAGAATTTATTTGTCATTCTGTAAGTCTGGCGAGAGACAAAGTGCGTCTCCTGTAAGAAGACACAGTGTGGCCTACTCTTTTGCAGCTCCCTGAGAACCGCGGTTCTTTTTTCTGGGATGTTAAGTCCCTTCACGTTATGTGATATTACCGCGGGCATATGGCCCAATGTCGCGTAAGCCATTTGTATTTTTTGTGTTCCGCAATCCCCCCAAGTTGTACAGGCAAATGCAACCTAAAATGACTTGGATCACACAGCTATTAAGAAGACGTTAGTCAAACAACTATCAATGAAGCAATAAAACTTCTGGGAGTTATATACCTATGTACAGTCTCTCAGAGGAAAATAGGCGATTCAGGTAAAGAGCGGAAAGAGAGAGAGGGGAAAAAAGGAAGAAGCAGTAGAGGAAAGGAAAAGGTAGGGAGGAGACTAAGAAGGGGAGAAAAAAGAGAGGAAAAGAAAAGAGAGAAAAGAAGAGGGGGAGACGTAAGGTAGACAAAGAAGTAGGAGAGGAAAGAAAAATGGAAACAGCCAGAAAGAAGAGACTGTCCCTAGATAGTAAACAACGTATATTAAAACCTCTGTTAGCTGAGCCCAACTAACAGGGTGGTAAATTAGCCTCTCTAGGGATCGGAGAAATATCCGGTCCAGAGAGGCTCGGTAGGAGCGAGGGTCAGACCAGATAGCGTAATGTGCTATCCAGAGGGCTGACTTATATTTGCGACTGTCAAGTCAATTAAATCAGAAAAAATAAATACATAAACTTGCGTTGAGATAGGGGAGAGAATCAGCCAAATAACTATCAGATAATGTAATAATAGAAAATTGTCATCAGAACCGGGCCTCTCACGAGAAGAGGCCCAACATTGCAAGCTTTCCAGCCTAAAACATCAGTTCCCTGAGCCATTGGTTACACAATGTAAATTGTTAAAGGGAAATTAACCCCGTGAGTGAACACCTGGGCTTCTAATACAGTCTAAGGCCTCCTGGTGTCACCGAAGGAAACAAGAGTCCAGCAGCACTGATTGCTCCTGATAGTGTGGCCATTGGTGCAGAAGCAAAAGTTTGCTTGGCATACCGCCCCTGTGCTCTTCCCAGTCCGTGACACAAAAACACAGAATAAAAATGAAAAAACAAAAGAGAAGGCCAAATCCATGATAAGGGTGTCAGCTACCTTAACCCGCAGATCCTCAACTAGACTCCCTGCTGACCGAGGCATCTGATATAGCTTCCTGGATCTGGGATCAATTGTAAATATGGACTCCGCTGCGATGGTCATTGGCATAGAGACTGAAGCAGTCTGGAGATAAAGCACAGGGTTTACTCACGAGGCACAAAAAGAGAAAAATAAAAGCAACAAAACAGAAGAAAATAACCATTAACTGGAACTCTGCATAGTCCCAAAGAGGCTCTGTCACCTCAAAAGAGCTTGGCAAACATGTCTAGATTGTATTAACTTTGTCGTGAAGTGAAGTAGTGCCTCAAGAACGGTTATGAGGCAGATGACCTAACAGAAAATTAGCCCGGGACCTCCTCTCTGGGCCTAGATGATGTTGGTCTGGCGTTGGGAGTCCCCACACAGGGCTGACCACCTTTGTTGTTCCTTGACCGCTTCGATAGGCGTTTCTCCGGTGTAGAAAGAGGTGAGCTGGGAGGTGACCTGTTGCCCAGTGGCAGTTGAAATTCTTGATACCAGTCCGGAAGGGACACCAAGTCAATATGTAGGGTTTCGCAGAAATATGGAAGATCTTGGGGAGTGCGGAGTGAGATCTGTTTACCACCATGCATGACAACTAACGCGAAGGGGAAGCGCCAGGAGTATCTGATCTCCTTTTCTCTGAGAACATCCAGCAGGGGGCGTAGAGCTCTCCTGTTACGTAGAGTGATTTGGGACAGGTCTTGAAAGAGCATAATGGAGGCACCGTTAAAGATTATACGATCATTTCTCCTGGCTCTTCTCATAATGTCCTCTTTGAGGGGAAAACTCTGGAGACAACATATAATGTCCCTAGGAGGTGCTGAATCCGGCCCTTTCATCCTGAGTGCTCTATGAGCGCGAACAAACTCTATTGCAGTGTCTTCCTGCCGGTCTAATAGGCTATTAAAAAGTCTCTGCAGGGCTGGGACAATCTGCTCCGTTTCTACCGATTCGGGTATCCCCCGTACCCTAATGTTGTTCCTCCTCCCCCTGTTGTCCAAATCTTCTAAATGGCGGTTCATTTCAATGAAATGGGATGAGTGTGCCTCTGCCACTGACTCCAAGGCCCGCAACTCCCTGTCTCTACGCTTCCCTGCAGTCTCTACTGTGGAGATTTTTTCTGTGAGGACAAGCAGGTTGGATTTTAGGTCCGTTATGGCGGCCGAGAATGTGGACTTGATGTCTGCCGCAAAGCCAGACATATGTTCATATGTAAGGGGTTTGGCAGTGTTCGAGAGGCCCCTACCTGCATCCTCTGCTGCGGATTGGGAGTCCTCACTGAAATCCTCTTCTTCGCCATGCTCCGGCGCCATCTTGTCCGGCCTGCTCTGTCTCTGCACGGACTGGGAACGGAACATTTCGTTGATGTTCCGTGCGGTACCGCTGGAATGAGTCCTCCGGGCACTGGAGTGAGGTGTGAGCTGGGTTTTCTGACCCATGACAGGCTGCTAACCGTGGACAATTCGGGCTCTTGCTGACTCTCTCCCCGGAGCTCAACTAGTGCGCCGCCATCCTCGCCGCTGGCCAAGCCACGCCCCTCTTTCCCAACTATTTTTTATTTTATGTTTTTGTGTTTTTTTTTGTTCACTTCTTAAAAAAAAAAACTAAACTGAACTTTGCAGATTAGGGTCTCTCAAAATGTGATGGCCATCACATCTTTGGATACCCTGTGTTAGTGTGCCTAGAACTGTGTGGTGCTGTACCCTACGCTAAAACTCCACTAGTATGTGGTAGTGTTTGAAACATTTACCAATGCAGAGACCAGGTTGGTCAGGACAGAAGGGACAATAAAAGCGGGTGTCAAGCTTAAATCCACATTTGCTGCAGACGCAACATCTTTTTTGGGGATTTCTTTGGGTAAGGATACTAGGAAGGACAAAAGGATGCCTCCCAATTTGGATTGGGAAGTTGGGCAAGAGCACTGTCTGGAAACAGAAGTGCTCAGACGATCTCTTCCTGGAATTTAAGGAAGGATCCAGTCTGTCCTGAAGCTTTGTATAGCACAAAAGCATTCTGCAAAGCCAATTGAAATAACTAGACTTTTTTGTACCAGTGTCTGGCCTTATGGGCAATTAGGTATGGCGCCAACAACTGGTCGTTGAGGTCCACCCCTCCGATGTTAAGGTTGTATTAGCGAACACAGAGGGGTTTCTCCACAACACCAGTCGCCGTAGGAATTTGGACTGCCGTGTCTGCATGAAGCGAGAACAAAAACATTCCGTGAATCCCTCCACTTCACTGATAACAAATTATTACACCTCAAGCAGGCTCTCCCCCCGTATAAGTTGGGATTCTACAAGCAGTTGGGGAAAGCCCCGGTGATTAGATCACATGGTGCCACATGCACCAATTCCATAATCAAAAAGGTGACTAAAAAGTGGCACGCTCGTGTAATAAATTAACCATGTACAAGTGGTACTCCTTGCCGAATAAGGGTGACACCAAGTCCCACATTATCTTACCAGCGCTCCCTATGTAGTCTGGGCAGTTCTCTGGCTCTACTTGACTATCTCTTCCCTTGTAAACCATAAAACTATATGTATAGCCTGTGGCCCTGTCACAGAGCTTATAAATGTTGACCCTGTATCTAGCACGCTTGCTAGGAAGATACTGTTTGATAGACAAGTGGCTAGAAAATTTAATCGGACTCATCAACACAGACAACTTGATAGGGAGTAAACGAGGCTGAAAAACGTTGGTTCAAGTGGTTTACGAGGGGCTGAATTCTGTAGAGCCGATTAAATCCAGGGTCACCCTGAGGATGACAGAGTTCATTGTCATTGAAGTGCATGAACCGCAAGATCTGCTCATATCGTGTCCTGGTCATGGAGGCAGAGAACATGGGCATATGGTGAATTGGGTTAGTGGACCAATATGACCGCAACTCGCTCTTTTTAGTTGTACTCGGAAGTCAATCTGTGGATAGTATGGAAAGGAACAAAGAACATAGACCTGAAGTGTGCCGGGGTCACATGGTCAGTATGCCTAAAAGGGAGCATACCCAAGTATGAAATTAAAAAGGGAATGGGTGGGTGGGACATGAGAGCCAGCATCCACAAGAGGAGGAGGGCAGGCTTTATGCAGCCTGACTCCTACAAAACACAGGCTGACCTGCGGTCAGCCTTACACTTGTACTCTGAGTCAATCTGTGGACAGTATGGAAAGGAACAAAGAACATAGACCTGAAGTGTGCTGGGGTCACGTGGTCAGTATGCCTATAAGGGGGAAAAAATAACACAGTAGGATGAAAGCTTAACCACCAGATTACACAGTGAATTAACGTCTAACCTGGGGTGGCGGCAATGAAGTATGTACTTAGCTGCAGAAAGGGGAGTGCTAGGAAAGGCAGTAGAGGACCATCCCAGGGTTTGACAAAAGTAACACTAACAAGCTGGTATAAAACCAACACCGAGCACCACACCTTGCCAGGCTCCAAGAACCTGATAACAGTGCTGTCCCCGAATGCTGTGTCACGCGAACATGCAGATGTAACAGAAAAGGCCGGGGTGCCAACCAGTTGATTGGCTAAAGTAAGTGAGACCCTGGGCCAGAAGCACCACTCTCCTGGCCTTAGGAACCACAAAAAAGCCAGCAATAGCACTGCTTGAGCCCCAAGCTGGTAACCAATGCAAAAGAAGACCTGAAAGTGTGTCAGATACGTCACAAAAATAAGACCTACAATGGGAAGTCAGCTGAGCACAGCAGGGAGTCTTCTCTGCTGGATCCCTGAAGGCAGCTTCAAACAAAAGTGCAGAAAATAAAACAACCTGACGGGTCATCCAACATGAAAAGCTGAGACTCAACTCGATACACCCTGAAAGTGCTGTGGGCCGATACGAACTGGAAGAGGCAAAAAAACAAAAAAAGCAAATAGGAACTGGATGTTAACCATCAGGACTGGAAACCTAGACCGGAAAGCCTGGAAAACATGCCAAGCAGTGTCATGAGCCTTCCTGGTATTCAAAACTAAACCTAATGATCAAGGCTGCTGCGTCAGCCAAATGGAAAACCAATCCATCACGAAACTGGAACTGAAGAGAAAGTGCGACGCCGTCACCTGCTTCCGAGACCCGAGCCTACTGATCCCGGCCTAGGCCCCAAGAGGGTTCTGGGATCCACTAAAGCCCCTGAGCCAGTAGAAGCTGCAATAGGCTGACTTACCAATCGTTCCATACCGTTGCGCAACTACTGGCCGGACGCAGCTAGGAAATTAAAGGTAGCGTGGAACGACACACAACTGGTCAGGACCACAACTTGCGAGAGAAACTTGAGCAAAGGAACCTGTGACAAGAAAGTAACCTGGGAAAAGGAATATAAAAATGGGAAAGTCCTGTTGCGCAACACTCTCGCTAGGAAAAAATGGGTATGAAATGTAGGAAGCTGCTCACATATAAAAGTGTTCTCTGCACTGTAAATCAAATTACAGGGGGTGTTTTATGTGGCGCTACCTAGATAAATACTAATAAAGTGATTAGACTAAAAAAAATTTAATTTATAGATGAAAACTATAAATAAAATTATGTGAATCTATCCAACGTATCAAATAGTGAAAAATATTAATCAAGCTGCTAAACGACAATAAAGTGCATTGAATAACAATTTGCCCTAAATAATATGGTGTATCAGCAGTATAGAAATAAATCTCAGTTGCAAAAATGCATGCAGCAGTGCGAATAGTGAAAAATCGCCTAGCATTAGCTTAAAAATAAAATTCAAAGTAAAATATACCAAAGATAATGGTACATTAAAAGTGGTAATATGCAAAAATATATATATCTACATTAAACGCAAATTGCATGCAACAGTGTAAAATAGTGCAAAATCCGGCAATATAAAAAATATTCTGTGAACATTAAATATCCAGTGCCCAGTGAAACCAGTGTATAAACAGTCCACTCCAAAAATGTGCAGTCCGTTTAGCAATAAATAATATCCATGCAATGTGAGCAGTCAATATGATGTTCCCTCTTCCTTTGACTTTCAGTGCTTTACATGCACCCCTTATTTCCCCAAGCCTCTCACCTCCAATAAAGGTCCCTACGGACCGGATCACACTTGAGGGGTGGTTAGTAACCAATCTTCCACCATTAAAAACCAAAGCCTCCAAGAACTCCAACTAGTTCCTCCAATAGCGGTGATCCAGGCAGTATATAAAAGAATAGGGGGGGGGGGGGCTCCAATGAGTAGTAACGCACAATATTTATTTGTAATAAAAAATCAACACTTACATTCAAGTAAAACTTTTCAGGAAATGTACACAGCGGAGCTTCCGGTCTCAGCCGCGACCGGAAGTAACAAGTGACACCTCAACTCCTCCCTGACGCGTTGCGTCACGACCACGTGACTTTCTCAAAGGGTGAGGGGTCAGATGTCTCTGTTCTCTTTTATACAGTGCGCTCAGCTGTCGTATTAAGCACAGCTTATCTAGGCATTTTGCCAAAGTCTATAAAAAGGACCACTCCCTTTTAACCATCTGTGGAATTGAGAAATACAAACCTCATTGGAGGGGGGACAATAAGATTATAAAAATAAGCCAGGCAGAATCCCGTTGGATACATGAATTAGGTACACTAGCGCCTTTAGGACATAATGTAGATTTTGATTTAAATTGCTTTATTTCCAATTATTAGTTAAAGAAGCATTACCTGACACTCCGGTATTATTATTATTCCTATATTTTTTACAAACTTGGAATTTTAATGATACACATTTTTTGATAATTAAAAAAAAAAAAAAAAAAAAAGTCAATAATGGGCGAATGATAACAATATACAGTCACTTGGTTGACAATATTTGCATATGGAATATTTATTGATAATATTTACATATACAATTTAGTGATTACCCTTTATTTTATTTTTCCCTATATATTCCATTTGTGGTATTAAAATATTCTATCAAGCAATAATATTTTTATAAATTATTTATTGTATTTTACTTGTGGTATTGAAATATTCTACCAAGCAACAATATTTTTTTATAAATAAATATTTATTCAAAGCTGCCAATTTATATCTACACTGATCCAATCTTTGTTATAAGTTCACCTTATTGAGTATCTGAGATGCTTGGTAGTTAATATTTCTCTTACCCGGACTGCATTCTCTAGTCTATACACAAGATGGCCATAGTGAGCATGCAGATGGAGTACCTATTATTATTGTAATTAATTTGAATGCATTTTTTAGTTTGTCCACAAGATGGCCACACTAGATACCAATGAATCTTGTTTTATTTTTTAAGCTGCAAATTTGCGGATTTTAATATTGAATAGAAAGATATTTTATGAGGATTTTAATGTTGATGAGTTAAGAATTATTATTATAAAGAATAAGGAAAGTATGATGGTATTAATTTCTGCAATCAGATTCAGCTCGCTCCGCTGCCGTTCGATTAATACGACAGCTGAGCGCACTGTATAAAAGAGAACAGAGACACCTGACCCCTCACCCCTTGAGAAAGTCACGTGGTCGTGACGCAACGCGCCACGGAGGAGTTGAGGTGTCACTTGTTACTTCCGGTCGCGGCCGAGACTGGAAGCTCCGCTGTGTACATTTCCTGAAAAGTTTTACTGGAATGTAAGTGTTGATTTTTTATTACAAATAAATATTGTGCGTTACTACTCATTGGAGCCCCCCCCCCCCCTTATTCTTTTATATACTGCCTGGATCACCGCTATTGGAGGAACTAGTTGGGAGTTCTTGGAGGCTTTAGTTTTTAATGGTGGAAGATTGGTTACTAACCACCCCTCAAGTGTGATCCGGTCCGTAGGGACCTTTATTGGAGGTGAGAGGCTCGGGGAAACAAGGGGTGCATGTAAAGCACTGAAAGTCAAAGGAAGAGGGAACATCATATTGACTGCTCACATTGCATGGATATTATTTATTGCTAAACGGACTGCACATTTTTGGAGTGGACTGTTTATACACTGGTTTCACTGGGCACTGGATATTTAATGTTCACAGAATATTTTTTATATTGCCGGATTTTGCACTATTTTACACTGTTGCATGCAATTTGCGTTTAATGTAGATATATATATATTTTTGCATATTACCATTTTTAATGTACCATTATCTTTGGTATATTTTACTTTGATTTTTATTTTTAAGCACTTGTCATTTATTAATTGTTTTAGAAGTATGGCAGCAATATGCTAGGCAATTTTTCACTATTCGCACTGCTGCATGCATTTTTGCAACTGAGATTTATTTCTATACTGCTGATACACCATATTATTTAGGGCAAATTGATATTCAATGCACTTTATTGCCGTTTAGCAGCTTGATTAATATTTTTTACTATTTGATACGTTGGATAGATTCACATAATTTTATTTATAATTTTCATCTATAATTTTTTTTTATAGTCTAATCACTTTATTAGTATTTATCTAGGTAGCGCCACATAAAACACCCCCTGTAACCTGGGAAAAAGAAACGTGACTGAACAAGAAACATGAATAGCGCAAGCTGATGCAAACGTGAGCAGCAACTTGCGAGAGAAACTTGAGCAAATAAACCTGTGACAAGAAAGTAACCTGGGAAAAGGGATCGTGACTGAACCATGAGTAGTGCAAGCTGATACAAACGTGAGCAGCATAAGAACCGAGGCTGCAGCAAAAACCCCACCTGCATAAGAAACGCAGGTTGCATGAGAACGTGAATTGATGAAACAACGAGAGAAACCTAGGAACACGAGAGAAACCTGGGGACATGAGAGACAACCCGGGGACACGAGAAATACCTGGAAAACGAGAGAAACGCAAAATTGCATGAGAAACTTACCTGCAAAAGAACTAACCGCATGAGAAACGTGAGTTAGAACAAAATGTGAGCGGTGTAAGAACAGATGAGGAGATTTGCCACTGAACAAGCCAATTAAAAACGATCACCTCAATCTGTTAAACCCATAGGCATGATGGGTAACCCACGGTGGAAGAACATGGACAACCCAGCTGTGTGAAACAGCCAGAGAACATAATAGACAACCCGCCCGTGACATAACAAACCCCCTGGCACCTGATAAGTATAAGGACGTGGGTGCCGAAATGACAGGACCAACAGCGCATGAATGCGAACCTAATGACAACACCACACGAGTGTATGCAGAAGTGAGCCCGAGCAACCTGCAGAGCCAAGACAGGAAATTAAAATGAACACTCAGGGCTAAGGTACCCAAAGACCATGGTGGGTGGTAGTAAAGGTGTAATGGTATACGTATGACACATGGACTACAGGCGAGAAGATTGTGGGATGACAATCAATTACCAACGAAACCTCAGCCCGTATGGACCTGTAGACGTGACAGATCCTGGATGTAAGCACTAGCTACCGGAAATGCAGCGAATGAAGGACAATGACATGAAAGGCATATGACATGAACATGCGAGACATGGGAATACGTAAGAAATAGGAATACGTAAGAAACAAGGGAAAACGTAAGAAACATGGGAATACGTAAGAAACACGGGAAACCACAAGAAACTCGGGAAACTGTAAGAAAACATGGGGAAACGCAAGAAACATGGGAAACGTAAGAAACATGAGAAATGTAAGAGCACAGGAAAAACATGACTTGACATAAATCAAAAATTGCAAGAGAACCATAAAATTGCCTGAGAAACCGTAAATTGCATAAGAACCGTAAATCGCTTTAAAAAACAAAACGCACATTGCATGAGAAACGTAAATTGCGTCAACCGCAAGAGAAACGCAAATTGCATGAAACGTAAACTGCGTAAGAACTGCAAATTTTATGGGAAACTAAAACATGAGAAACGTAGATTGCATGAAAAACGTAAATTGCACGAGACACGTGAAATGCATGAGAACATAACCGCGTGAGAATGTAGATTGCCTGAGAAAACCCCAAAATTGCCTGAGAAACCATAAATTGCATGAGAAAACCGTGAAATGCATGAGAAAACCGCAAATTGCATGAGAAAACCGTGAATTGCATAAGAAAACTGTGCATTGAACGAGAATGTAAATAGTATGAGAACGTAAATAGCCTGCAAACGTAAATAACATGAAAACGAAAATAACATGAAAGCGAAAATAGCATGAGAACGTAAATCGCATGAGAACATAAGTCGCATGAGAACGAAAATAGCGTGAGAACGTAAATCGCATGAGAACATGTATGAGAACGTAAATTGCACGAGAAAATGTAAATTGCCCGAAACACGAACTGCAAGAGAAAATGTAAATTGCCTAAGAAAAGTAAAAGCATCCGTAACATAAAAACCACAAACCCTAGGCAGCCCGGTCTGCTAAAAACAGCTGCAGTGTACTCCACCGTCCACTGCTCCTTGCCACATGAGAGGGAGTGATTGGGGGCAGTAACGCATGAAACACCAGGACGGCCTTGCTCTGACTCACAGCCGGATCTGTGAGAAAGAGGAGCTGGCAGGTGGGCGGCCAATCATCCCCCCCCCCCCCAGCGTGAGGGCGGTCCCCTCATGATGCCGGATCTAGAGCCTGAAAAGCAAAACACACTCCCCCCACCCTGCAACCACAACATGGCACAGAGCCTAGGGTAAATAGGATTATTGGCATAGGAACAAACAGAGGAGAACTCTTGTAATCCGGACGCCATTTGCAGTGACAATCATACATTTCCTCTTACTTTCTGTGGAAACTTGGGGCATAAAAACCTTGACGGAGGTTTCCTGGTTATCTTTAACCACTAGGCGTCCTCTCTATAGCCGAAAGACAGCTGCAGAGCAGATGCCAATTGCCGGGAGGCCGTCCCTGGTCGTCCTCCTGTTTACTTCCGCAATGCGCGCTCCCGGTAGCGCGCATCGGGGAAGTTCTGTGCTGGCCGTGTCCCCCGGACACAGCCAGTCACAGATCGCTGTAAACGGCCAAAGACCAAATAATATCCACTAATTTGGGTTATTTTTACCAAAGATATCTAGCAGTATAAATTGGCCAAAATTCATGGAAAAAAAAATAATCTACAAAATTTTATCACAGAAACAAAGAAAAATTTGTTTTTTTTTCAAAGTTTTCGGTCTTTTTTCATTTATAGCGCAAAAAAGAAAAAACCCAGAGGTGATCAAATACCACCAAAAGAAAGCTCTATTTGTGGGAAAAAAAGGACAAAAAATTAATTTGGGTACAGTGTTACATGACTGAGTAATTGTCATTCAAAGTGTGAGAGCACCGAAAGCTGAAAATTGGTCTGGTCACGAGGGGTGTTTAAGTGCCCAGTTGTCAAGTGGTTAAGTCAAATCTTTCATTGTGTCGAGGCTTCCTTTTAGATCCACATTTGCCCATGTATATCAAACAGAAATGCCCTACATAAGCCTGCCACGAGCAGAGAGAGATGCCGCCGAACTTCCTCCTTCGATCAGAGACCCGGAAGTGACGTCAGCGTCGCCCGGAAATGACGCTGACACGAGAGCCAGCGTGCAGGAGAGGAGGGCAGGCTTTATGCAGCTTGACTCCCACAACAACAGGCTGACCTGCGGTCAGCCTTACACTTATGCCCATGAGGAGGGATAGGCCCATAAAGGTCTTCAATTCTGAAACCGTAATTTTCCAATTTCTGGCAGGGTTCAGCTGGGGATTAGCGGCAATGAATTCACCAGCTTACAAATTGCCTTGGTCCTCAATAGATCTATAGAGATCTTCGGTGAAAAACAGAGAATAAAAATCAACTGTTTCCACATGAATTCTGGGTTGGCCAGTGAATGGTGGAGGTACAGGTGCTGCAGAAGTGGTGGGTTCACAATTAGGATTGGCGAATGCAGCAGGAAAGGCACTATGGGCTCGACGGGCCTGTGTTTGTCTTCTTGGTGGCAGCGGAACCATCTTGTACTTGCCACCTCGCCAGCTTGAACTGCACTTATGAGACGCGCCACGTCACAAGTGTTACTGCAGTGCTGGATGGATGATCAGGATGTACTAGGCCACTGGTGTTTGCCAGTTCACCAGAAGGAATAGTGGCGCTAGTACTGGCTCTCTGCTCCCTATACAAGGGACCTGTGGTTCTTGCACCTCAACAACAGCAGAAGATCGGGGTCTGACCTTGGCAGGGACCACAACTCCGTCGTCATCTGTCAGGGTGCCACTGCTGGCTACAGATTTGTGTTCTAAGCCTAAATGTGACAGATGAGTGACTTCCTCTTCACTGTCATGCTCAGAAGTATGTAGGACTCTTCACTAGTGTACCTTCGATTTGACATTTTGGTCTCTAAATTTATTGGTACACTAGTGAGACTCACAGGTAAAAAAGCTCCTGACTGTTAGCGGCTGTTTCTAACGATACCAAAAAAAGTTAGCGTTCACAGGGATCAGGCCTGACTGAACGCTGCAGTTTTGTAAGTGACAGTGATCGATTGATACTGCACTTGGGTGGGCGGAGGGGCTAAACGCAGGTACTAGCAGGTATCTGGGCTGATCTTGCTAACACTGCATCTTTGGGAACCCTAAACTGCTGGGGACGCTAGTATAGATCTGATCAGATATTGATCTGTTCAGACACTATACTATTAAAGGAGGGTATGGTGCGTGTGTGGGTGTTAGCGTTACTGGCACTAATCTAACGCTGCCTGGGGTGACGCAGACCCTATTTGACGCTAAAATCGAACTGATCACCTGCTGGGTGATCGGGGTTAAATTTATTGGGTAAAATACGGTGGGTGCCCCGACGCTATAAAAAATAAACTAGCTAAACTGCGTCACCCATAACACTTATACTGTGATCATAGGTGACGGGGTAATCAAGGGGTTAAACCTTTATTGGGGGGTCCCTAGACCTATCTGGGCCTAAGACTAATTACCCTAACACTGATTTTTGTCACTAATGACACCAGTACAGTGACCAAAAAAAATCTGACAGTGACAGGTGGTGAAGGGGTTAACTGGGGGGGATGAATTGTGTGCCTATGTGACCTGGTGTCAGTGTAGTTGGTTGGTGCAACTCACTGATCCTCTCGGTCTGGAACGAAAAGACCAACACGAGGAGAGATGACATCACTTCCTCTGTCAGTATTTACACTTACACGCCAGAAGCGATCACCAGGTCCAGGCCAGATTTTATTGGCCTGGGAATTGATCAGTTTCTGATCAAATTCGATTGTCGTGACCAGCGGGGGGCCCTGCACGCCCCCCAGCCGGCCACGAGCATCACGTATACTAATGTGATTTCACACTTCCGGACCAACCTGCCGCACTAAAACTGCGGCGGCTGGTCCGGAACTGGTTTAAGTTCATATATTTATACAGATCACATGTCGCTTCTTCGGTACAACTTCATCCACCAAAAAAGTGATGTGCAAAAAAAAAATTTGTCTGCAAGAGTTCATCAAGACAAAATAGATGGATGCTGATCTCCTGCTACCTCTTTACCACCACTTTGATGCACCTCCACCATACCTGTAAGCACACAGGACACTTTATCAGAAGTTGAGGCCACACAATATTGGCCCGGCTGTGTATAAGTCATCATCCGGTAACACCACCCCATTCAGACTGGTCACAGATCATATCACAGGTTCTACGCATCTAAGCCCCAAATCTGTTATGACCTGGGGCAGCCACAATCACATTACAACCCTTTGTAGTGTATGAATCCAACAGGCTTTTATTTGCACACCAATAGTGCACTTACATGTATAAACTTGTAATAACAGCGCTCATTCTTTCTCACGCCGCTCTAAACTGGTCAAAGTGACGTCACAATGTGTTTTTCTCAAACGCATCCTTAGGGGAGTGCACATTAAACAAAGGCATTTCTTGGTTTATTTGTGTACAACTCATGCACATCTTAGGGAGAGTGCTCTCCACTGCTTAGATGTGGCTAGTGCTGTCAGGGTCTATTTAATGTCTGGAATGTGTGGTAAAAAAATGTAACAATGATAAATATGGGGAATATTTAAATTTAAAAAAGGCTTAGCGAGTTGTAAATTATAACTAAAAGGGTGGTGCCTGACTTATAAATATAGTTGAAACACAGTGCCTCCAGCCAATTATGGCAATTAATAAATAACTTAATAACTATGAATCTTTGTTCAGACACACAATGGTATACCAGAACATCTTCCTGAGTTCTTTAATCTATGGGGATTTCTTACTAATGTATAAATATCTCCCAATTAAATTAATAATTCAATTTCTTGTTCGTACATCATGGGACACAGAGCCTTTGATAATTACTAAGTGGGTTAGATAGTCACCATCAGGTGATTGGACACTGGCAACCCTAATTACAAGGCGAGTTCCTCCCCTATATAACCCCTTCCATATGGAGAGTACCTCAGTTTTTTTTGCCAGTGTCTAAGGTCACATTGAAGATGTGCTAAGAAGAGCGCTCTGTTTGATGGTCTCTGCGGGGGCCGAGGAGCTATACAACCAGATCCATACTCTGGGCCAATAAATACCCCTAAGATGGATGGTACCCGGGCCTCGTGAAAGAAGAAGAATGGTTTTGCATGTAATGTCTCTCCTTGAGAACTGGGCTCTGGGATCCAGCACTTTGGGGCGCAAATTAAAAGTTGCACGAAAAGTTTTCAGGCAGTCTTCTACAGATCCAGGGAAGAGGATCCTGTAAGTAGGAACCCTGAAGGTTGGAACATTACCTGCCATGATTGGTGAAGGTTGGGAAGGTCTGTTCTCAGCAGTTTCCTGCGGCAGGGATAAGGTAAGTGAAGAAAACGCTAGGTTTTTACCTTAAGGATTATCTTCTATGAGTAGTTTTTATGTCTTACTTGGTTTACGCCACTAGAGGGAGTAAGAGACATATCTGGTGTTTACACACATGCCTTCCAGGATACGCGCTCAGTGAAGCTGGTCTGTGAAGCCGCTCACCTCTGCTGCAGGCTCTGCCACATAAACTGAAAGGGGGGGTCCAGGTAGCCTTGGGGTCTCACGTAGTCCTCTGAGGGTCTCCTCTCTCGCCCCAGCCGTCGCCATGATGGTCCTACAGATGCGCTTTTACGGCGGGGGTGGAGGGGGCGTGGTTGTGAACACCGTGCACAGCACAACAGTACGCAGGCTGCAATGTTTAAAGCCCAGGACGCCGGAGCCCCTGTAAGTGGTGGGATGCAGAGCTGTGGGCAGTAAGCATCTCAGTGGATTCAGATCCAGTCATACCGACACCTACTCGCCAACAGGTTGTGCAGACTAAGCTAATGATTATATTGTAAGACTAAAGCCCCATACACCATCAGATTTTCTGCAGATTTTTGTCTTCACATTTACCAAAACCATATAATATGAGGTCAAACCTTAGGTGTTTCAATTTGTATGCAATAAGGCAGGCCCTTGCGCTACATGGTTTTGGTAAATCTGTAGACAAAAATCAGATCGGAAAACCTCTGATCGGGAGCAGAGATCAGTGATGTGTCGCACGTAGCCACACCCCCCCCACAGTTAGAATCACTCCCTAGGACATACATAACTCCTACACTGCCAGTGTCATTTACACAGGAAATCAGTGCATTTGTATAGCACTGATTGCTGTATAAATGACAATGGTCCCAAAATTGTCCGATGTGTCCGCCATAATGTCGCATTCATGATAAAAATTGCTGATCGCCGCCATTACTAGTTTACTAGTAAAAAACATTATTAATAAAACTATCCCCTATTTTTTAAACGCTATAACTTTTGCGCAAACCAATCAATAAACGCTTACTAAAAATATGTAGAAGAATACGTATCAGCCTAAACTGAGGATTTATATATATATATATATTATTTTTTTTTTTGGGGGGGGGATATTTATTATAGCAAAATGTAAAAAAAAAATTTTTTTTTCTTTTCAAAATTTACGCTCTTTTTTTGTTTATAGTGCAAAAAAATAAAAAAGGCAGGGGTGATCAAATACCACCAAAAGAAAGCTCTATTTGTGGGGAAAAAAAGGATGTCAGTGCTCTGGTCAGGAAGGGGGTAAATTCTTCCAGTGAAGTGGTTAAACAGTGTAAAAGGAAAAATAACTAAGGAAAATATATATTATATAAAATAATCGCGCCACGTCCCGCCGAGCTCACGTGCCGAAGTGAATGCATACGTGAGTAGTGCCCGCATATGAAAACTTTGTTCAAACAACACGTGAGGTATCGTCACGATAGGTAGAGCGAGAGCAATAATTATAGCCCTAGACCTCCTCTGTATCGCAAAACATGCAATCGGTAGAATTATATTCTTTTTTAATGAAAAAAAAGTGTATTTAAAAAAAAAAAAAGTGCGCTTGTAAGACTGCTGCGCAAATATGGTGTGACAAAGTATAATGACCGCCATTCTATTCTCTAGGATATTAGGGAAAAATGTATAACGTTTGAGGGATCCAAGTAATTTTTTAGCAAAAAAAAAAATGTTTTTAACTTGTAAACACCACATCTAAAAAAGAGGCCCGGTCTAAAGCCTCCTTTTCTATGGCTGGTGCTGTTGTCCAACCTGCAGTTGCAGCAGTTGGCATGTGCCAAATGAAGCAGGTGGTTAACCTCCTCCCCACTGAACAGGTCGAAGTTTATGCAGACCTTCCTAAGGCCTTATGTTTTGCAGTTGATACCCTTATGGATTCTGTTCAGTAAGCATCCCACCTTATTCTCCTGCTGGTACACATACGCAGGTCCCTTTGGCTTAAGCATTGGGCAGCTGAGGCTTCATGCAAAAGATTTTTGACTGGGTTCCCGTTTCATGGGGAACGCTTGTTTGGGGATAATTTGGACAAATATATCCAGAGTATTACTGGGGGCAAGACCACTTCGTTGCCGGTTACGAAGAGTAGTAAACTTCCCTCATTTAGACTTTCTCCTTCCCCAGCCCCTGGAGCCTCGACCTCAAGGCAGTGGTAACGGCCTCCCCAGTCCAATACTAGGAGAAAGGCCCAGGGGCAGAAAAAGTCTTGTCCAAGATCTGTTAAGCAGAACCCCAAAGCCTCCTTATGAAGAGGCACTCCTGCTCGGCTGAGTGGGGGGAAGGCTACTGCGGTTTGCAGACGCCTGGCAGGAAGTGGTTCAGGACAAATGAGTAACCTCCACTGTGTCTCTGGGCTACAAGCTGGAGTTTCGGGAGCTTCCACCATCCCGCTTTCTATGGTCAAGAGTCTCCAAAGATCCAGAAAAAAGGAGGCCCTTGCTTCTGGCCTTAGACCGCCTGTTATCCCAAGGGGTGATTATAGAAGTAGCCCCAGAAGAACAAGGCTCTGAGTTCTACTCAAACCTCTTTACGTTTCCAAAACCAAACGGGGATGTCAGACTTATTCTAGATCTAAAAGACCTGAATCAATTCCTAAACATTCGTTCTTTCCGCATGGAATCAATCCACTTAGTGGTTTCCACCCTTCAGGGAGGAGAATTTCTGGCATCAGATGCATATTTACATTTGCCAACTTTCCCTGCTCAACAAAGGTTTCTAAGGTGGAGCAGCGCCACTTCCAGTTTGTGGCCCTACCTTTTGGTCTTGTTACCGCACCTCTGGTGTTTACAAAGGTTCTAGCCCCGCCCCTGGCAAAGCTAAGTGCTCGAGCTATAGCAGTAACAGCTTATCTGGATGATTTGCTACTTGTAGAACAGTCCGTAGCACGCTTAGACTGCAATGTGCTCAACACAGTGAAGTATATAGAGTACCTGGGCTGGGTCCTCAATCTAGAAAAATCCTCCTTACAGCCCCTAAAAAGGCTGGAATATTTGGGTATGGTCATAGACACAGTCCAAAGCAGAGTATTCTTACCTAAGTCAAAAGACAAAGCCATAAAGGATTTGGTCAGAGTAGTCAAAATAAGGAAAAATCCTTCCATTTGACTTTGTATGAGGTTATTAGGGAAATGGTAGCCTCATTTGAGGCTGTTCTTTACACCCAGTTTCACTCAAGACCTTTACAGAACAGCATCCTATCTGCCTGGAACAAGAGAGTTCAATCCTTGGATCTTCCAATGTGCCTGTCACCATGGATACACCAGAGCCTCAATTGGTGGTTACTAACCGAGAACCTACTGAAAGGAAAATCCTTTGTTCCAGTTACTTGGATGGTCGTAACCACAGATGCCAGCCTCGTAGGCTGGGGAGCAGTTCTGGAAGAGGCTCTTCGCAGGGAAAATGGTCCAGAGAAGAAGGGCTCTTGCCCATCAACATTCTGTAGATTCGAGCAATTCTTTTGGCCCTCAGGGCCTAGCCTTACAGGTTGCAAGGTTGTCCTGTCCGGATACAGTCAGACGACGCTACAGCAGACCTTGGGTTGTTCCGCTATGCCAAGATCTACTCTCACAGGGCCCAATATTCCATCCTGCCTTATGAAATCTGAATTTGACAGTTTGGCTGTTGAGACCCACATCCTGAAGAGCTGTGGGCTCTCGAGTCCAGTCCTATCCACTTTGGTTAATGCTAGGAAGCCGGCCTCCAGGCTCATCTATTACAGAATCTGGAAGGCATATGTTTCCTGGTGTGAATCCAGGGGGTGGTATCCTAGAAGGTATGCCATTAGCAGGATTCTTGGCTTTCTTCAATTAGGCGTAGAAATGAGGCTGGCCTTGAGCACTATCAAGGGCCAGATCTCGACCTTGTCGGTATTTTTTCAAAGACCGCTTGCCTTTCATTCCCTGATCCGGGCCTTTGTTCAAGGAGCACTGCGCTTGAATCTGCCGGTTAAGCTTCCCGTGTGCTTGTAGGATTTAAATTTGGTTTTGTCTGTTTTACAGAAACAACCTTTTGAACCATTGCGCCATGCTCCTTTGGTTCTTTTGGCAAAGAAATATTTTTTTCTTGTAGCCATATCCTCAGCTAGGAGGGTATCGGAATTAGCAGCTCTTTCATGTAAGGAGCCATATTTGATTGATATTTTCATGAAGACAGGGTGGTGTTGCATCCTTACCCAACCTTTTTGCCTAAAGTTGTTTCAGGATTCCATCTGAATCAAGATGTGGTCCTACCGACCTTTTTTTCAGGTCCGCGGAGAAGTTGTTACACTCTTTAGATGTTGTAAGAGCAGTCAAAATCTATCTGCAGAACAGGCAGTTGGAGGATTTGGACAATAGGGGGAGAAGGAACAACATTAGGGTACGGGGCATCCCGGAGTCGGTTGAACCCAGCAACATCCCTTCTGCTCTACAATATGTGTTTAATGAACTGTTGGAACGCCAAACTGACACGCCAATTGACTTTGTGCGGGCTCACAGAGCCCTGAGAGCCAGGCCTGCAGATACGGCCCCCCCACGAGATGTGATATGCTGTCTCCTGGACTTTAAACTGAAAGAGGACATTATGGCGAAAGCACGGCGCAATGCCCACATCACGTTTAATGACACTGAAATCGCCATCTTTCAGGATCTCTCGCCCATAACCTTAAGCAACAGACGTGTGTTGCGCCCCCTGCTGGAGGCATTACGGAGACAAAATATCCCTTATAAGTGGAAATTCCCCTTTGCTCTGAATGTGACTTACTCGGGCAGACAACTGTATTTGCGCACGCCTGATGACCTACCAGGTTTCTGCCGGGACATTCAATTACCCCTGCTTGAGCTTCCTGACTGGTACAGGGACTTTCACTACGCACCTGCTTCCCAGTCCTCCCGGGGGTCTCCGCATTCTACCCCCCCTAAACCCCCGCACAAAAGGGGGAAGTTCCAGAAACAACCTACACCGGGCACCAGCGCTACTCCCAGACGCTCCTCTGCTCCTAGAGCCCTACAGATGAACCCGGATCCAGAATAATGATCGCTCGGCTAAGGATGCTTCACCCGAACTTTAGACATTAAGGGATGGCCAAGACCAGTCGAGAACCTTGAGGTCGGCTCTTCGGATACAAGTTTCGTTTTAACGTTCGTTGACAGTTTTTTCCTTTGGTTTTTGGCACCTTTTCTTTTTGTTCGTATGGTTGGTTCGTTCTACCTTTGGCTCTTTTGCCCGTAAGAGAGTGGCAGCCGATCGCATAGCGGCCTACCGTTCGGAAGCACGAAGGGCTCAGGGTGATTTTTCCTCCCAATTTTGATATCATACAGCGCAGCCCTGACTGGCTAGATTTCAAAGATACATCACCCCAACATTCGTCGGAGAAGGACTTGATCACCAGCGTAAGTGCTGCACATGGCTTGCTGTTGCCTGATTACTGAGTACTGAGTTTGGAGACAGGGCATGTCGACGTGCTCTTGTAGAGGGATGCCGCGGGCCGAGCTGCACTTGTGGATGTTGGGCGACCCGCAGCATCGGTCAGCTGAACTGACTATTATAGGTGCCACACGGTGGCTTTATTGTGGTTTTTCCCCTCATTGGGGACTATGGTTATGGTGATATATATGTTATACTTTGGTTAAGTTATAGCACACTAAACATGGGGCTGGGGGGGTGCGGAGAGCGGCTGAGGTTTGGACACAGACCACTTGTCCCGGATCACCTGGGACCTGGACTGTTGACATTGTTCTGGGCGTTACTCCCACTACCCCCACAAGGGGTGATGTGAATTGGCTCCCTGATTGACTTTCCTGGCTTCCTAGGGTTGTCGTTGGGTGGGTCAATTCACGGCCCCACTTCTCAGGAATCACCTCTGGGGGCCGCCCTCCAGAGGTTCATTACCAGTTCTCTTTGACCCACTTGCTTGGTGTCGGTTAAGTGGGCCCCCTTACTTTTACTTCTACTTCTTCCCCTCTCCCACCTTTCTACACTACGCACTCTCCTCCTCTCCCTTTCCTCCCTTTTTCCTTTCCCCCCACTGCTCCCCCTGCCTCCTGTGGCTTCTCCCCTGTTCCCCCCCTTCATTTCTTTTCTCTGATTCCCATTTCCTCTTTCCCTCTCTCACCCCTTTTCCTGCTACACAATGATTTACTCTGCTTTGGGTGGGAATCCTACCGTGATTTCGCACAACGTGCGTGGTCTCAACATTCCACAAAAAAGGTCGCAACTGCTACGCCATTTGGGGAAGGGGAGACCGTCCTTTGTGTTTTTACAGGAAACACACTTCAGGGCTAGTGCGATTCCTAAATTGACGAACCAATGCTTCCCAAAAGCATTTCATGCGGCTAGCCCTGACTCGAAGACTAAAGGGGTCTCAATCCTGCTGGGAAGAGATTCTAGATTCAAGCTCACACAGCAACTAGCAGATCCTGAGGGACGGTTCCTCTTCCTCAAGGGAACGGTGGGGGGATTCCCCATCACGCTGGCGAATGTCTACTTCCCAAATGTAGCACATGTGAGCTTTTGTCAGAGCTTGATTGATGAGCTCTCTGGGTTTGCCGCGGGGTGCATACTCCTGGGGGGGGATTTCAATATCTCGTTGGACCCCCTCCAGGATACCTCAGATGGCAAGTCCGCGATTTCGTATCGTAAACTTAAGAAAATAAGGTCTCTGCTGCACTCTATGGCGCTGATGGACTCGTGGAGGGTCAAGCACCCCCAGGGTAGAGATTACACTTATTTTTCCGCTATCCACAACAAATACACTCGCATAGACTTTCTATTTCTGACACAAAGGGACTTGCCTACTATGCTAGATGCACGCATTGGGACGAGATCGGTGTCCGATCACGCGCCGATCTCCCTGACATTAACACTACAGACGACTCGTCGACAGTCGAGTAGCTGGCGACTTAATCCCGCATTGTTGACGGACCCCACGACCTTGGAACAGATAAGGGAGACTATACAACACTATTTTAGAGAAAATACGACTGCTGACGTTTCCCATATGACTGTATGGGAGGCACACAAATGTGTCCTCAGGGGCAGACTGATGGGCCTGGCAGCACAGAAGAAAAAAGTAGCGGAACAGGACTTAAAAGACACTTTCGCAAGAGTAAGGGCTCTAGAAGCACAACACAAGAGGTCAGCGGCAGTAGCCCTAGCTGATGATCTCCTGCTGGCACGCAGGGCTCTTCAGGATAAGTTAGACCTACAGGCCAAGCGGATTTTGTTCTTCCGTCTGGGCTTTTTTTACGAACATGGCAACAAAAGTGGCAAATTTTTGGCACGAGCATTGAGGAGGGTGCGGGCCTCCCATACCATCACCCAGATCAGGAACCGTGAGAACCGACTGGTACATGATACAGACGGTATTGCGGCGGAATTCCATAGATTTTACGCTAAGCTATATAACATACCGCCCTCGCATAAGCCAGCAGTGGTAGAAGGGTCGAGACGCGAGATCATAGAACAGTACATTCAACGCAGTGGTATGCCGGGTCTCTCGGCAGATGACGCCAGGGAACTGGACAGACCTATTGCAGCCTCGGAGCTCACCCAGGCTATTCAAGCATTGAAAACCGGGAAGAGCCCAGGCCCAGATGGCTTTTCGGCCATCTACTATAAGACCTTCGCGCCTCTATTGGTGACACCCTTACTGAAGGCCTTGAATTCTCTCTCCGCGCTCCAGGAGGTCCCACCAACCTTTAACTTGGCGCACATTACGGTGCTCCCCAAACCGGGGAAGGACCCTAGTGTTTGCTCAAGCTACCGGCCGATTTCGCTGCTCAACTTTGATATAAAGCTTCTGTCAAAAATCATAGCTACAAGGCTGAGCACACTTCTGCCTGAGTTGATTGGGCCGGAGCAGGCGGGATTTATGCCCGGGAGAGAGGCCCGGGATAATGTCATCAAGGTGGTGAATCTCTTACATTGCATTGGGGGGAGCACTGTCGAGGGCCTTCTCCTGTCCACGGACGCGGAGAAGGCCTTCGACAGAGTGGCGTGGGATTTCATGTTCGCAGTGTGCAGGCGGGTAGGTTTTCAGCCGCGACTAATGGCTTGGATCTCGGCGCTGTACCAACACCCGACGGCTCGCCTGAAAATAAATGGGTCCCTTTCAGAACCGGTAAACATACGTAACGGTACACGCCAAGGTTGCCCGTTATCGCCAATACTGTTTATCCTTGCACTTGAGCCGTGCATTCGCATGATCAATGCAAACCCGTCAATTAGCGGCCTTAGGCAGGGACTCGCACACTTCAAGCTAGCCGCCTACGCGGATGATCTTTTATTCATCCTGACCCAGCCCCACATTTCGATTCCCAACTTATTGACTGAATTTGAGATATTTGGATACCTTTCCAATTTTAAAATCAACTGCGAGAAATCGGAGGCGCTGAACGTATTCTTGGGTCCTGCGTGCCTGCGGACTGCCAGGTCTAATTGCCCCTTTAAGTGGGTGGATCACAAACTCAAGTATCTAGGAATTTGGCTCACGCCCAACTCAGACCAGGGGCGGATCCAGGGGGGGGGCAAAGGGACAATTGCCCCCTCCGAGAAAATAGAACTTACTCCAAGGCTTTCTCCCTCCGCCACCTCACCAGATTTGCATGAGGCATCTAAATGCAGCTGGGACTTTATTGCTGCTTCCCCTGGCTTCCATCAGTTTATTTAGAGGGGGCCAGTGGGTCACTATGGGGGTCTGTAATTGATGTGACACGGGCTGCTGCTACATGCTGGCAGAGTTGCAGCAGAGCGGCACGAGTGTCACTTCACTTTCCTGTCAGGCGGAGTGATCTCTACCCGACAGGAGCTTCCTAGTCCCGGCTGGTGTGACGTCACGATTCAGAGGCGCGCAGGATTGAAGACAAGATGGACTGTAGCCAGCTCAGTGCACTGCAAGTGAGTGATCACTTACTTAGCTAAGGCAGTGTTGTGTTAATGAGCTACGAGCGGCATTGTTATGTTAATGAGCTACGAGCGGCATTGTTATGTTAATTAGTTAACACCTTGTCTTGCAGGTGAAGTGGTGAATGCTTTGGGGGTGGGAGGGGGGGGGGGGGGTGAAATAATTTACACTGGTAATTGTAATATGGCACATGGAGGGGGTTAATGTACTCACTCATGTATTTGTGATCAGTGACAATTAACCCCTTTGTGCTGCATTAATGACAGTGGCACCATCAATGTTAATTAACCCCTTTTATGCTACAGCATGAAGGGGTTTATAAACACTGCCACTAATGCAGCACAAAGGGGTTAATTAATTGCCACTGGTCAGTAATACATCAGTGAGTACATTAACCCCCTCCATGTGTCATATTACAATTACCAATCATCATCATTATCATCATGATAATCACACAGCACAGGTGCGTTGAGCCACAGCACCTGTATTGTGTTTAATCATGATAATAATGATGATATAGAATGACAGAAATCTGTATCTTTATGCTTCATTCACACAGGGCAGACATGTGTCTGACATGCAGGGCTGTCTTTTACTGGCTTGGGGATGCATAAAGTGTTACATGCATCCCATTTATTTATACTGAGACACACAGCCGCTATATCCCAGTATGTCATGCGTGCGGATCCCAGAATGCATGCAGGGTTTATTCAAGTACCCGCACCAACATGTCATATTGGGATATAGCGGCTGTGTGTCTCAGTAGAAATAAATGAGATAAAACCGTCCCGTTAGCGGCCTTTACCGCCGTCGCCCGCCCACCCCAGTGTGAAAGCAGCCTTATTTTCTGGCAGTGCCCCTCCCGAGACTAGACTCTGGATCCGCCCCTGACTCAGACAGTCTTTACACCCAAAATTTTCAACCCTTTTTGAGCGACCTACGTACAGAACTTCGGGCCTGGCACTCTCACCCGTTATCATGGTTCGGGAGGGCGGCTGCCATTAAGATGACAATACTACCGAGGGTACTGTACCTTTTTCACACTCTTCCGATTAAACTGCCCAGGCGGTTCTTCGTCCATCTGACAGCAATAGTGAGAAATTTTATATGGGCCAAGAAGAAGCCTCGAATTAACCTTGCAACCTTGATGTTGCCAAAGGCAAAAGGGGGGATTAACCTACCAAACTTCAGATTCTACTACTATGCAGCACACCTAGTCCGCATTCTGGACTGGAACTGCCATGCCACGACTAAAGATTGGGTGGGACTGGAAGCCGGACTGACAAAAACCCCGTTGAGGTTCCTGCCATGGGTAGCTAAGGAAGCTCAACCGGCAATACTGATGACTCACCCCCTGATAGGGCCGACTTTAGATGTCTTTGGGGAAACATCGCGACGATGTGGATTGGCCTCCACACCGGGTCCCTTGACACCCCTGGCTCACAACCCCTCGTTTGCGTCTGGACACTCCACGGTGTCTTTCCCACATAGAGCCGATGGGACACCTACGACTGTGGCACATTGCTTGGAGAGGAACAAACTTAAGACCTTTCGGGACTTGGCGCAGGACCTACAGGCAAAACACTTCACATACTGGCAATACAGACAGCTACATGATTATGTTTACTGCTCGACCAATAGATCACACGTTTTAAGAGAACAGACGTGGTTTGAACAATTGTGCATCACGGGTGAACCTGTGAGAGGGGCGACATCCCTGATCTACAATTGGCTACAGGCCTCCAGGACGGACCGCTCAACCAGACATAAACAAGACTGGGAGAGGTTTTTCTCCAAGACCTTTACGGACGAGCAATGGAGCAATGCATGCATATTGGCACACAAATGCTCCATAAGCACTAGCACACAAGAAACAGCATACAAAGTCCTGACGAACTGGTACCTTACACCAGTTAGACTCAATAAATGGTATCCGGGCACGTCAGAGTCCTGCTGGAGATGTGGAGGTGCTAAGGGTGATATGATACATATATGGTGGGACTGTCCGAGCTTACGGGAGTTTTGGGATGGGATCTGCACGCAGATTCGTGCCATCACGGAGACAGGCCTTACCCTTACACCTGAATGCTGTTTACTCCACATCTCGTGCTACTCGCTAGGAAAATACAAAAAATCTGTGGTGCGCCACCTGCTGAACGCCGCTAAAGCGATCATTCCTAGACACTGGAAGTCCACGCGCCCTCCCTCCTTAAGAGAGTGGCTGTCAGAGGTGGACTCCCTATATAAAATGGAGGAAACGGTGGCGATGGCTGCAGAAAGGACTGACAAATTCCACAGACTGTGGAGACCTTGGTTTACCTTCAAATACTCAGACACTTTTGCGAAACTTCAAAGTGGCTGACCTCCTAGCCGCTATACATCTACCTGGTTAGCAGTAAGACGGTTTTATGTGACATAACCTAGGACTTGTATTAGAGTATTAGAGCTTTAAACTATTATGCTTATCGGCCTGCTGTTTTATACAGGATTATAATGTAGCACCCCTGCTGCCGCTCTGAAGTCAGCTAGTGTATTCAGCACAATCTGTTCATAGGTTTTTGCTACTTATGTCTCACACCACACTCAATGTGTGGTGAGCTGCACATTTCTCAGGTCACGGTTCCCCCCCCCCCCTTTTCTTTCTCCCACCCCTCCCCCCCCCCCCACCACTTCTCTTTTCATCCCCACCCTTTTTCTCTCCCCTTTCTCTACAGACACTTAAAATTCACCCCCCACCAGTTGAAGGTATATTAGTGCCTAGATTATCGGGGGTATCTGGTTGGTTATTTCTTCGGATCCCGCACTTACAGAGGTCTTGATTTAAACTTGGAGGTTCTTCCTCTCCCTGCTGTTTTATGTTACCAAAATATAAGGTACTCTGTAGCGGTTTTTATGACTGAACAATATGTTGTTTTGTGCATTTTGGGCTTGAGCCCAAGACTGTTTCTTATTTTTTTATTGTACTGTATTGTGATGTCAAATGCCTCAATAAACTTTTATTGGTTAAAAAAATTAATAAAAATCTATCTGCAGGCAAAGGCTCAGATACGAAAGACTGTCTATTTATACTGCCAGAAGGTCCCAAAAAGGGCCGGGCAGTGTCGAAGTCCACTATCTCAAGATGGATTTGCAGGTAATGATTCAGGCTTATGGTTTGAAGAAGAAAATTCCTCCTTTTCAGGTTAAAGCACACTCAACTAGAGCAGTTAGTGCTTCTTGGGCAGTGCATCACCAGGCCTCCATGGCTCAGATCTACAAAGCTGCAACTTGGTCTTCGGTCCATACATTCACTAGATTCTATCAGGTGGATGTAAGAGGGCATGAGGATGCCGCCTTTGGGTGCAGTGTGCTGCAGGCAGCAGTATAGGTCCTCACGTCCGATGGCGATCTGTTTCTGATCTGTGTCTCCCTCCCCTCAAATTTGGGCATTTCTCTGGGACATCCCACTCAGTAACTATCAAGGGCTCTTGTGTCCCATGATGTATGAACGAAAAAATAAGATTTTTATAACAGCTTACATGTAAAATACTTTTCTTGGATCACGGGATACAGAGCTCCCACCCCTCTTTCGGATTATATGTTGGGATACTTATTACTGTGCTACAAACCTGAGGTACTCTCCGTATTGGAGGGGTTATATAGGGGAGGGACTCGCCTTGTAATTAGGGTTGCCATTGTCCAATCACCTAATGGTGTCTAACCCACTTAGTAATTCTGAAAGGCTCTGTGTCCCGTGATATACTCCTAAGAAAAAGGATTTTACAGGTAAGCTGTTTTAAAAATCCTGTTATAATTTATTAAAATACAAGTATAATTATACAGTTACATGCAAAACTGGATTTACTGATGATTAATATTTCACACACAACCAATGACATCAATACAATAGGAATGAAATTTCTTTTAAATTTCAAAGAAAACCCAGAACAGCTACAACCAACTATGAAAGGGTGATCAACCATACTTTAAAATATTAAAAATAAGAACCCTGAACACTCTTAAGGTGATTTCTTACTCTCTACGACTAGAGGAAAGAAAGAAACATATCTTGAAGAGAAGAGCGAACACTACTTAATTTAAAATATGTACTAAATTCACTAGATTTGTTAAAGTAGGGTGGACAATAAACAATTTTCCTGGGAACAGTAGCCAATTTAGCAGCAATACAGATCTATACCTAAATTACTAGGGATGCACCGAATGGGTTTTTTGGTGCCGAAACCGATACCGAAAATGAAAAATACACTAGGCCGAAAACCGATACCGAAAATGACTGTTTTTAAAAAATATTTTTATACAGGAGATGGTCAGAGACTGGGGACATGGTACAGGAGGTGGTCAGAGACTGGGGACATGGTACAGGAGGTGGTCAGAGACTGGGGACATGGTACAGGAGGTGGTCAGAGACTTGGGACATGGTACAGGAGGTGGTCAGAGACTGGGGACATGGTACAGGAGGTGGTCAGAGACTGGGGACATAGTACAGGAGGTGGTCAGAGACTGCGGACATGGTACAGGAGATGGTCAGAGACTGGGGGCATGGTACAGGAGGTGGTCAGAGACTGGGGACATGGTACAGGAGGTGGTCAGAGACAGAGAACATGGTACAGGAGGTGGTCAGAGACTGCGGACATGGTACAGGAGATGGTCAGAGACTGGGGGCATGGTACAGGAGGTGGTCAGAGACTGGGGACATGGTACAGGAGGTGGTCAGAGACAGAGAACATGGTACAGGAGGTGGTCAGAGACTGCAGACATGGTACAGGAGGTGGTCAGAGACTGGGGACATGGTACAGGAGGTGGTCAGAGACTGGGGACATGGTACAGGAGGTGGTCAGAGACTGGGGACATGGTACAGGAGGTGGTCCGAGAATGGGGACATGGTAAAGGAGATGGTCAGAGACTGGGGACATGGTACAGGAGGTGGTCAGAGAACATGGTACAGGAGATGGTCAAAGACTGGGGACATGGTACAGGAGGTGGTCAGAGACAGAGAACATGGTACAGGAGATGGTCAAAGACTGGGGACATGGTACAGGAGGTGGTCAGAGACAGAGAACATGGTACAGGAGGTGGTCAGAGACTGGCGACATGCTAAAAGAGATAAGTGCAGCCAGTGTTGCCCCCAGTGATGCAGCCAGTGTTGCCCCCAGTGATGCAGCCAGTGTTGCCGCCAGCGATGCCCCCAGTGATGCAGCCAGCTATGCCCCCAGTGATGCAGCCAGCTATGCCCCCAGTGATGCAGCCAGCTATGCCCCCCAGTGATGCAGCCAGCTATGCCCCCCACTGATGCAGCCAGCTATGCCCCCCACTGATGCAGCCAGCGATGCCCCTCTGCAGTGAAGAGAGCCATCTGGTTGAAAAGAGCGCCGGGAACATCACAGCTTTAATTTCAATAGCTGTGTGTTTCCCAGTCGCGCGCCGTCACACACAGCCCCTCCCCCTTGTCCAGGCACTTTGATAGACAGATCACCCATCCAATCTGGACAGGTGATCTGTCTATCAAAGTTCTCCGGACAAGGGGGAGGGGCTGTGTGTGACGGCGCGCGACGGGGAACACACAGCTATTGAAATTAAAGCTGTGATGTTCCCGGTGCTCTATTCAACCAAATGGCTCTCTTCACTGCAGAGGGGCATCGCTGGCTGCATCAGTCCTGCGCTATTCACCCCCATCAGGGGCGGAGTTCCGCCCCCAGGCCCCGCCCCATTTTCGGCTCAATTATCGGCCGTTTTTTCCTTTCGGCAAATTGCCGGAAAGGGCATTTTCGGCCGATATGTTTCGGCGGCCGAAATTTCGGTGCATCCCTATAAATTACCCATACACAATTTCAACATATAACAGACAGACTATGTAGGAGAACTTTAGTAAATACATTTCCCTGGATACTGTAAATATGAATATAAATACACAAGCAGTAAAAATACTGCTACAATTTTGGGAGCAAAAGGGTTAGTCAGTATATTGAGTCTGTATCTCACCACTGCTTCAAGAGGGAATGTGTGCAAAGTATTAAGAGCATTAATGGGTAGTTCCAGCAGCAAAGCCCAGCAATATGGGGCATGGTCAACAGGCAACAGCCTTCCCAATTGTCCATCAAGTGTATCAGCAATTGGGTGTGTGGTTCCATCCTGAGAAGAATGTGTGTTTTATAGGGTGGAGTACCATTATTTGAATTTGTACCTCCCCCTCATGTTTACTATCTCATGATTGGATGGTTCCAAACTTGGGCGGTAACTGTCCATTTCTCATCTGCCCACCAGTGGTCATGGCAGTTACATGATTGGAATTCTGATTCATTCATTCCAGAAGCATGCTTGTAATCCATAGTACTCGTATATCAAAGCGAGTTTCCCCACAGGAATCAATGGACATTTTGATAATTTGTTGCAGTGTCACTGCTAGTGTATGAAGTACCGCATGTGGTGAAAGGTAGGTGGGGGGGGGGGCATCAGAGACACTCGGGAACTGAGTTTTTCCGAGCAGCTCAGAGTGTCTCCTAGCACCTCTGGCCACATGTGGCACTGCACACTCCAGAGGCTTGAATCCTGCTTGTCTTGCGAGACAATGCTTGCAAATCGAGTCTGTTTTTTTTTTTTTTTTTTAAAGAAATGCTCGTAAATCGCGTTACTAGCAATGCAAGGTTTTATTGCAATGGGAGTCCCTCTTTGGAGTCTTATGTCAGTATCATACTTTGTTATTTCTTTTTCATTCATTGACGGACACAGCTCCTTTAATCTTGACCGTGCTGGCTGGGGTTATTACGCCACCTTCAGGAGAGGACTAGGCAGACCATGTAATACATGTGAAAAAACAACAGAACCGTGCAGTTCCACCCAGGGGGGTGGTCCCTCTGGTAATAACCCCTCAGCCTGCTTCCTGCAGCTCAGTTTTTTTTCTGCCTAGTGAAGGAGAAGGACCTAGGCTCCCTGCCGGGACCATCGGTCCTGGGTATTTTTTCTGGATTTTTGCCTTTAGCTCTGCATGTGCTGCTGCCATATCACTGACCGTCACCATTATATGTGTGCATTCTTTGTGTACAGTTGCTCATCTGCCATTTTCTGTTCTCTGTGATGGTCAGCGGCCATTTTCTAGTTTTTTTGTCCTGGACACTTGGGAGCTGACACTGGACACAGGCATCTGTAACAGCATGGCACAGCGCTCGGTCATGGTGGTGAGTCCTGCGGTGGGGGCCCCTAAGGTATCTGACTTATTTTGATAAGTTAATATACAAGGATTGGGGAAGCCCACATCGGACCTTTTTGGTCCTAAAAAGAATGGCGATGCGCTACCCCTTTGAGGAGAGCCTTCTTAAAAAAGGGTTGGCTCCCCCGGTCGTGGACCCCCCAGTATCCAGGTTAAATAAAGTAACCACGATTCCGGTAGAAGGGGCTCCTGCATTTAAGGACCCTACCGACAGGAGGGCCGAGACAGTGGCCTGGTCCATGTTTATCAGGCATGTACTGGCCATCGGGACTAGTGAGAGTTTCCCAGTGGGCCGATGGCTCATTGGGCCAGATTTAGTGACAGCCAGTGGCGTCATTAGGGGGTGGTTTTGGGGCTATAGCCCCAAATCTGGGGCCCATAGCCCCGATTCCAAGGGGCCCCCATCCCCAGGGACGAGGTCCACTACCAGGTCATGGCCTCTCTGCAGCCATGCGGTGGCCAGCACGGGAGAGCCAGAGAGGGGTCAGGCAGCACGGGAGAGCTGGCAGGCGAGAGAGCAGAGAGATGACATAATCTCTCACCACCCTCCCTGCATCACCGCTATTCTGCCCTCACTGTGCAGCCATGGGCAGCAGAGAGATTACATCATCACTGCCCACCCTCTCTCTGGTGAACCTGAGGTAAGGAAGGGTTCTCTGGGGACCCTGATGTAAATGGAGGGGTTCTTTGGGGACCCTGATGTAAGGGGAGGCTCTCTGGGGACCCTAATGCCAGACTGATGCTCTCTGGGGACTCTGATGTAACGAGGGGGTCTCTGATGTAAGGGGAGCTCTCTGGGGACTCTGATGTAAGGGGGTCTATCTGGGGACCCTGATGTAAGGGTGGCTCTCTAGGGACTCTGATGTAAGGGGGGGGGGCTTTTTTTTTTGCGCAATTGCATATAGTTTATATACTGTTTTTGTGCATGTTTGCAAAATTAAAGTGGGCCAGTCTGGATGAAGTCCAGGACCAAATTTTTTTACCAGTCCAGCCCTGATGTTTATGGTAGTGGGATCAGCAATACGACCAGTACTGGCCACGGCATTAGTGTGGAAGACCGTTACTGAGTGGGCAAAAACGATTGCACCGTGAATTGGAGAAGCAGCAGCCTCCTCCTGTCTGCGTGGAACTAGCAGACCAGTTAGTGCACAGCTTTAAGTATGTCTGTGACGTGGCCCTGGATATACTTCCCTTGCTCTCCAAAGAATCAGTATCAGCAGTGGTGCTGTCGCCTGATCTGGCTGAAATGCTGGTCTGCGGACCAGGCATCTAAAAAAGCCTTGATGGATTTGCCCTTCCTTGGCAAACGGCTATTTGGAGCCTTCCTGGATGACGTTATTAAGAATGTCACAGGTGGGAAAAGCACGTTGCTTCCACAGTCTAGGATGGGTAAGGAGCCACGCTGCAGGCAAGGGCCCTCCTCCGCTCAAAAGAGGCTTTCTCTTACGTTCACCGACTGACAGCTCTTTTCTTAGACCATCAGTTGTTATGCCACCTTCAGGAGAGGACTAGGCAGAACATGTTAAAATGCTGTAATAAAACTAGAACTTTCTAGCTCCGCCCAAGGGGCGGTCCCTTAGGTAACAACCCCTCACCCTGCTACTGCAGCCTCAGTTTTTTTCTGCCTAGTGAAGGAGAAGGACCTAGGAACCCTGCGGGCCCATCGGCCCGTGGATTTTTCTGTAGAAGTTTTGCTTTTTGCGCAAGATTATAGATCCTGTGATCTGCTATCAACAGCCGGCTGGGTGACAGGCTGGATACCCTTATCCTTGTAGTCTCCCCAGCCCAGCCAGCGAGCTTGTGCAGACCAGAGCTCCGCGCTGGGTCGGCCACGACATGCCCCCAGCTGCACGGGCGGCTGCTGGACGTAATGTCCCGGGGCACACATATGACCAGGCTACCAATGTCTGTGTCACAGTGTGCCGGGCCAGCAGCCACCCCGTACTATCAGAGAGAGGGTCTGTGATGGAATGTCTCCCAGCTCTTCAGGACTGGTAAGTACAGCTCTCCCTGCCTCGGTGGGGCTGGGCATTCCCTGGAAGGTCGATTCGGGGGTCCCTCACCTCCCTTTGTTCTCTCCCTGTCCCTATCTTCCCTCCCCCTTCCCTGTGGGGGATGCTGCATGGGCTGCTGAGCGGTGTGTGCCAAGGACAGGGGCTCCCTGGGGGGGCTCTCACCTGGGGGGAACTCTGCTGGATAGCTAAGCCTGGATGTGTGTAGGTCTCTCCCCTGAGGTGTCTGTAGGCTGTGTTTGCTGGTCACTGTAGTGCTGTTTTACCCCCATTTCTCTGCCTGTTTTTTCACTGTTCTTCATTGCATACAGGCTCGGTGGCCATTTTTGGTGTGATCAGGGAGCAGCATGCTCTGTCTCCATTTTCCTGTGGTCTGGCGCCCATTTTCCATGTGTTTATGTCCTTTATACTGGACGTTCAGCGGCCATTTTGTTGAAGCCGGAACACGTTTTTCAGCTTCGGCACTATTCAGAGCTCAGCACAGCGCGGTTTGGTCTCTTATGCATCTGGGAGCTGACACAGGCACAAAGGTGGTAAAAAAAGAAAAAACGGCCCCTGCCTGTCCTCCAGGGAGAGCTCTGATGCAGATTCGGGCCCCTCTGAGGCTGGTGACCCCTGTTCTGTCGTTTCAGACGATGCTGACCAGGACAGTGAGGAGGATTCCCCGTCCGAGTCCGTGCACGATAAAGCGCTTGTTGGAGCACTTATCACAGCTGTGCGTGATACCCTGAAAATTCAGGAGCCAGCAGATCCCTCTGCTGATGTAGCTTTCCCTTTTGGGTCCCCTAAGCCAGCCCGTACACCTATGGTGTTTCCGTATCTGACTTATTTAGATAAGTTCATATACAAGGAATGGGGTCGACCGCAACAGACCTTTTCGGTCCCCAAATACATGGCGGTGCATTACCCCTTTGAGGAGAGCCTTCTCAAAAAGTGGTCGGCTCCTCCTGTCGTGGACCCTCCAGTATCCAGGTTAAACAAAGTAACCACGATCCTGGTAGAGGGGACTCCTGCCTTTATGGACCCCACGGAGAGGAAGGCAGAGGCAGCGGCTCGTTCCTTGGTTACGGTTGTGGGGTCAGCAATGCGACCAGTACTGGCATCCGCACTTGTGTCACAGAAACTTACTGAGTGCTCAAAACTTTTGCACTGTGAATTGGGGGAGCAGCAGGCTTCTCCTGTCTGTGTGGAACTAGCAGACCAGTTAGTGCAAGGCCTTCAGTACGTTTGTGACGTAACCCTGGATACCCTTCCTCTGTTATCCAGGGCTTCAGTGTCAGCAGTGGTGCTGAGGTGCCTGATTTGGCTAAAATCCTGGTCGGCTGACCAGGCATCTAAAAAAGCCCTGACAAGTCTACCCTTCCTTGGCAAATGGCTCTTTGGAGCCAGGAAGGCTAAGGAGCCACGCCGTAGGCAAGGGCCCTCTTTTTTCCACTCACAAGCGGCTTTTTTGTCCGCCCGGGGCTTTGGCTAAGCGGCCCCATCCAGATGCATGAATTTTTTCCCCCGCCCACAACACAGGTGGGGGGTCGCCTTCGGGAGTTTGCAGCCCAGTGGGCCTCTCGGTTGTCCGACCAATGGGTCTGCGAAACGATTTACTCAGGCTACAAGAAAGAGTTCCTCTCTTGGCCACAAACAGATTCTTCCCCTCCAGCATACCCTTACTCCCGGCTCACCGGGAGGCCCTATTGGGGGCGGTAAGGGATCTGCTGAGTCGTGGGGTGAGAGTACCTGTTCTGGAGTCTGAACATTTACAGGGGTTCTACTCAAATCTGTTTGTAGTCCCCAAAAAGGAAGGGGTACGTCCAATTTTGGGCCTAAAAGCCCTCAATTACTTTGTAAAAGTACAGAGGTTCAGAATGGAATCAGTTCACTCAGTAGTCGCTGCACTCCATCAAGGGGACTCCCTGGCATCTTTGGACATCCAGGATGCGTACCTGCACATACCCATATACCTTCGGCATCAGAGATTTCTGCGATTTGCAGTTGGGGAAGCCCACTACCAGTTTGTGACTCTCCCTTTGGTTTGGCATCAGCCCCCCCCCCCCCGAATCTTTACCAAGATACTGGCTCCTGTTTTGGCGTTGCTATGACAATGCAAGATCGCGATCGTGGGTCACCTAGACGAGCCAACTATGCTGAGAGCACGGAAATCTTCTTCTCGGAAGATATATCATCATACCTGGAAGGCCTACATCTCCATGTGTGAGGAGAAAGGGTGGCGTCCACGCTCCTTTTCTATATCCAGGATTCTGCTGTTTCTACAGCAAGGAATAGAGCAGAAATCTGCGTTAAGCACCATTAAGGGACACATTTCAGCTTTAGCTGTCTTTTTTCAGCGAATCCTGACAGCTCACTCTCTGGTGAGCACCTTTGTTCAAGGGGTCCGACATGTAGTTCCTCCGATGCGTCCACCGTTACCCCCATGGTATCTGAACCTAGTGTTTCAGAAACCGCTATTTGAAAATATCAGAGAGATCACTTTGTTTACTCTTTCTCAGAAAGTGGTCTTTCTAGTGGCCATTACTTCAGCCAGGAGGGTTTCGGAACTGGCGGCCTTGTCTTTCAAGTCGCCCTATCTGGTTATCCACAAGGATAAGGTGGTGTTGCGTCCGCAACCATCTTTTCTGCCGAAGGTAGTTTCAGCATTCCACATTAATGAAGACATTGTGTTATCATCTCTGTGTCCTAAACTGACACATCCTAAAGAGGTGGCCCTCCATTCACTGGATGTGGGGTGGGTGTATTTGTCTACTACGGCTTCTGGACATGGTTTGGACTCTGAAGGTGTACTTGTCTGCCACAGCCCCCTTTCGGAAGTCAGACTCCTTGTTTGTTTCGGTGGCTTGTCCGAATAAAGGCAGGGCTGTCTCGTCTGCCACCATTTCCAGGTGGATCAGATAGATTGTAGTATATGCCATGCCTTGAAGGGACAGGTGCCCCCCTTTCCGGTCACGGCCCACTCCACCAGGGCAATTGGAACGTCTTGGGCCTTCCGACATCAAGTGCCTGTCGCTCAAGTGTGTAAAGCGGCGACTTGGTCGTCTCTTCACACCTTTACAAAATTCTACAAGGAAGATGTTGGTGCATCGGCTGATGCTCCGAACGCATGCACGCATTTGCATCATCCCAGTGCGACTCCAGACACCCCACCAGCTGACCTCCGTGACGCTGTTATGAACCGAGCCAGAGATGCTGGAAACCACCGGCACCACCGGACGAGATGCTCCAGCGCAAGAGGATCACCTTCTCCTGGGAGTCCTGTGATGAATTGAACATTGGAACATTCCTTTATATACACGATGTGCCTGAATTTCTACTATAAAGAGTGAGTGTACCACCTTCTAAATAAACAAATGTGGATTTTAATACTGCACTTAGGTTGGCGCTGTTTGTGTTTCTGCTTGTGTATTCTCTAAAGGTGTCTTCTACCCTTCAACATGCTGCCTCCGTTCTTGTGCAACAACGCTCCCTTATTCAAGTGACTACAGACTCATTGTCTTCTAACAGCTTCTGATTTTTTGGACGTCTCCAAAAACAGTATTTGAATTTTAAATATTGTCCCTTTATTTCAGCCATATCCCACCATTCCCCCCCCCCCCCCCGTGCATCGGCTGATGCCTGTTTTGGCCGCAAAGTTTTGTAGGTGGCCGTGTAATTGCAATTGTATTTATATTTTTTAAGTAAATGCACTGTTGCATTGTTTGGACGTAGTGACTCCCAGATTGAGGAGCACTCTGTTTTTTTGTGGGTAAAAAAGTTCTTGGTTATTCCCACACACTGTTGTTTTTGTGGGTAAAGTTTTTATACTAGTTCCCACATGCCCTTGTGGGTGAAGTTTTTATGCCTTTTTCCCACCCCTCGTTTTGGCACTGCTTGGGGACGTCCCGATGGTCTAAGTAAGGAGCTGTGTCAGTCGGTGAATGTAAGAGAAAATAGGATTTTTTGTACTCACCGTAAAATCCTTTTCTCTGTAGTTCACCCACTGACACAGCAGCCTCCCCTCCTTTTTATTACGTTATACTGCTTGTTGATCTACTGAGGCTGCAGTAGCAGGCTGAGGGGTTGCTACCTAAGGGACCGCCCCTTAGCGGAAGTAGAGAGTTCTAGTTTTATTATAACATTTTAACATGTTCTGCCTAGTCCTCTCCTGAAGGTGGAATAACAACCCGATGGTCTAAGAAAGGAGCTGTGTCAGTCGGTGAACTACAGAGAAAAGGATTTTACGGTGAGTACAAAAAATTCCTATTTTTTCGTCTGCCCGGGACCTCAGGTAAACTATCCCAGTCCAACAGGGCGGCTACTGAGGGACAGAAGCATCCCTGGACTCCCAAGCCAGCGAGCAAAAGTGCTACCACATGAAGATTTGCCCCCACCCCACAACACGGGTGGGGAGTCGCCTTCAGGAGTTTGCAGCCCGGTGGGCCTCTCAGCTATCCGACCAATGGGTCTGCAAACTGATTTCATCAGGCTACAAGATAGAGTTCCTCTCTTTGCTACCAAACAGATTCTTTCCCTCCAGCATACCCTTACTCCCGTTACCAATATGCCTCAGGCATCAGAGGTTTCTGCAATTTGCAGTAGGGGAAGACCACTACCAGTTTGTGGCTCTCCCCTTTGGCCTGGCTTCAGCACCCCGAGTCTTTACCAAGGTACTGGCTCCAATTTTGGCGTTGTTGCAGCAACGTGGTATTGCAATCGTGGGTTACCTAGATGGTTTCCTTCTGAGAGCAGCTTCCGCCTCAGAATTAAGGGAGGATATGGCGATCACCATGCAAACCCTGCAGGAATTTGGGTGGGTATTGAACCTCAAAAAGTCCGTATTAGTGCCAACCCAGAGCCTGGAGTACCTAGGCTTACTGCTGCACTCCGTGGAAGCAAGTGTTTCTCCCTTCAGACAAGCTGCAGACTCTCAGAGCTGCGGTGAATCTGCTGATGATCTGCAGGTGGTTGTCGCTGCATTTCTGCATGCAAGTTCTGGGTCTCATGGTTGCCTCCTTTGAGGCAGCACCGTATGCCCAATTTCAGAGTCTTGTAGAAGGAGATATTGTCAAAATGGGACAAATCTCCATTATCCCTGGATTGGCAGATTCGGGTGAGCCAGTTAGTCAGGGACTGGCTGAGATCTCTGGACCTTCAGTCTGGGAAATTGTTCCAGCCTCTTCATTGGACGTTGATCACGGACGCCAGCCTGACTGGCTGGAGTGGAGTACTGGGAGTACAATCGACCCAGGGTCTCTGGTCGAGGGAGGAATCCCAGCTGCCGATCAATGTGCTCAAGCTTCGAGCGATTAGGCTATGCCTCGCCACATGGTCGATGAGACTACGAGGTCGTCTGATCAGAATCCAGTCAGACAACGCCACTGCGGTGGCATATGTCAACCATCAAGGAGGAACTAGAAGCTTGTCTGCAGCATGGGAGGTCGCTCAAACATCCTTTGGGGGGCAGAGCGACATGTACCGGCCCTGTCGGCCATATACATCCCGGGAGTAGAAAACTGGCAGGCGGACTAAGTCGCCAGATGCTGGACCCAGGAGAATGGTCACTGCATCAGGTGGTGTTCAGGCTTCTTTGCCTGCGGTGGGGCACACCAGATGTGGATCTTCTGACCTCTCGGCTCAATTGAAAGGTGTGGAGTTTCGTGTCCAGTACAAGAGATCCTTGGGCGGAAGCGTCAGACGCGCTAGTGGCTCCATGGGAGCAGTACTGGCTGATTTACACCTTCCCTCCGCTCTAACTGTTACCACATTTGCTCCGCAAGTGGTAGGAGGCTGAGGGGTTATCAGTAATACTGATTGCCCCAAATTGGCCTTGGCGTCCCTGGTAGGCCGACCAGGTACGCCTGGTGGCGGATGCTCCTTGGCGGTTGCCGATGCAAGAAGACCCGTCACAAGGTCCGATACTTCATCCTGCTTTACCGTCACTGTTTTTAACGGCATGGCTGTTGAAAGCCAGGTGCTAAGAAACTGAGGTCTGTCGGACTCTGTAATTTCCACTATGCTGAGGGCAGGAAAATCTTCTTCTTGGAAGATATACCATCGTACGTGGAAAGCTTATATCTCCATGTGTGAGGAGATGGGCTGGCGTCCACGCCCTATTCGGTGTCCAGGATCCTGCTGTTCTTACAGCATGGAGTGAACCAGAAGTTGGCCTTGAGCACCATTAAGGGACAGATATCAGCTTTGGCTATTTTTTTCCCAAAATACCCTGGTGTCTTACTCTTTGGTGAGCACCTTTGTGCAAGGGGCTGGCATGTAGTCCCTCCGGTGCGTCCACCCCTACCTCCGTGGGATCTGAACCTGTGAGAACATCAGGGAAATTACCTTGTTGACTTTTTCCCAGAAAGTGGTCTTTCTAGTGGCTATTACATCTACCAGGAGGGTTTCTGAACTGGCGGCCCTGTCTTGCAAGTTGCCCTATCTGGTTATCCACAAGGATAAGGTGGTGTTGCATCCGCAACCTTCTTTTCTGACGAAGGTGTTTTCGGCCTTCCATCTCAATGAAGACATTGTGTTACCATCTCTGTGTCATAAGCCAACACATCCTAAGGAGGTGGCCCTCCATACCCTGGATGTGGCCGGGCTCAAAGGGTATATCTGTCTGCCACGGCTCCCTTCCGGAAGTTGGATTCTCTGTCATTTCGATTGCTGGTCCGAAAAAAGCGCTGGCGGTCTCATCAATTTCTCACCATTTCCAGGTGGATCAGACAGATCGTGGTCCAGGCTTACACCTTGAAGGGGCAGGTGCCCCCCTTTCCTGTAACGGCCTATTCCACCAGGGCAATTGGGACCTCTTGGGCCTTCCGATATCAAGCGTCAATCTCTCAGGTGTGTAAGGTGGCGACTTGGTCGTCCGTTCACACTTTCACAAAGTTCTACAAAGTTGATGTAAGCACATCTTCTGATGCTTGCTTTGGCCGCAATGTTTTGCAGGCGGCCGTGTAATGTTGCAATTTACACTCTTTCTTTTTGTTACAGAAGTTTAATTTTGTTTGTCTATGCATTCTGATGCATATGTTGACCGCAGGTTCTGATGCGGTTGGTTCAGATGGTGACTCTTCCGTTGGAGAGCACCTCTGGTTGTGGGTGAAGTTATGTTTGCTGTTCCCACCCCTCATTATGACACTGCTTGGGGACGTCCCTACGGTCAAGATTAATGGAGCTGTGTCCGTCAATGAACGAAAGAGAAAATAGGATTTTTGTACTAACCATAAAATCCTTTTCTCTGAAGTTCATTGACGGACACAGCACCCTCCCCTCCTATTAGTTTACTTTATACTGCTTGTTGACGTACTGAGCTGCAGGAAGCAGGCTGAGGGGTTATTACTAGAGGGACCGCCCCCTGGGTGGAACTTACAGTTCTGTTGTTCACATGTATTACATGTTCTGCCTAGTCCTCTCCTGAAGGTGGCGTAATAACCCTACGGTCAAGATTAATGGAGCTGTGTCCTTCAATGAACTTCAGAGAAAAGGATTTTACGGTGAGTACAAAAATCCTATTTTTCGATGAATGACTTCTGGCATATGCTAATCATTGTATATAGCAAGCATAGTCATTTTATATATATATATATATATATATATATATATATATATATACACATACAGTATATATTGCTCACATCATTTGTAGTTTCTGTTTTAAACATAGAAACTGAGTTTTATTTGGTGTATAATTAACCGTGTGACTACACCATTGTTTTCAGCAACAGCAAAGTCATGGATTTCTCTTGGAAATATAGCTTCATCCTTGGAACAATGGGGTATACAACTGACTTGGAGTTTTATTGTTATTAACTAAGTTTCTCCTATGGAGCTGTGATATCTTTAACCTGGATTTTCCTTGATCAAATACTTTTATTTACTGACCTCAAACATCAGATCCTCTCAGCACTGTCAGCTGTGGTTGAATGGTCACATAAGCCTGGAACTACATTTGCATTATTTAAGTTTGGTTACACAGGTGTCATTGTTCAAAGTCTGTTCTGTGTATTTCAAAAAATCTGATTGGATTATCTGGGTTAATGTAACTATTGTCAAGGATTATTTCTGTATCTAGAAGGTGTGAGAAGCTTCTTCAAAAAAAATGTTCTGTGAGTCACCTATTTTATTATGATTTATACATTTTTATATATCCATGCCATGACAATTTGAATGCCACAAGTCTATTCAGAAAGACAGATTCCGTCTTTATTTCAAAGATGGAAGCTCCAGGTTCCATTTCCACTATTTTCTGGTGAATTTTCAATACTGTTGTTCAGATGTAGGTGTTAAAAGTGACAGTCCGCCAATCCTGTCCAAGATCACCGTACCAGGGCAAGGGATGAGTCTTGGTTCTTTCACTACCAAGCTTCTCTGTCTTGGGTTTGTGATGCTGAGACTAGATAAGAAACACAATTTAGGCATAGTATGTAGCAGGCAGCTCTTGTAGCTTTGTTTGTCATTTCGGTTGTTCCATTTCCCCTTAGCCCTTGTACACACGGCCGGACATTCCGATGAAGAATGTCCGATCGGACCGTGTTGTCGGATAATCCGACAGTGTGTGGGCTCCATCGGACTGTTTCCGTCTAAATATCCAATGGACCAAGTTTGAAAGCTGGGCTATAAAACTTTCCGACAACTGATCTGATCGGACTTTGTCCGATCATGTGTAGAGAATTCCGATGGGACAAAGTGCCACGCATGCTCAGATCTAAACCAAAGCTATTGGCTACTAGCCTGAACGTAGTCCCGTCGTAACGAAATAACGTCATCACGTTCTGAACGATCGGATTTTCCGACAACTTTGTCCGAACGTGTTTATGCAACCCAAGTTTCGGACAAAATCCGACGGATTTTGTTTGACGGAATGTCCGACCGTGTGTACAAGGGCTTAGATTGTTGAGGTTGCATGCCACTCTGTTTTCTGAACTGCTTGGGGATGTTCCATGACCATAAAATGTTTTGTCTGTAAATTGACATTATGTTAAAATGTTTTATTGAACCTACCATAAACTCTTTCTTGGAGTCCATTTAGGGAAACACCCCCTCCCCTCTTCTATTAGTTATTACCATTTTGGTGTTATTGATCAGGATGGAGTGTTAAAAGAGGGGGGTTATGCCCCCTAATAGGAGGTATAATACATTATTCATGAATGTGAAACAGTCCTGGAAAGTGATTTATGGTAAGTTTTTTGTCTGTTCAGTGGGGAGATTTCCCAGACCTGTAGATAAAACTGGAAGTGAGAAGAATTACCCTATTAGACATTTGTCATGTTTTGGTGACACCCATAAAATGTATATTTTATTTTTAATGGTGACTTTAGTTAGACCTAACAGTTTGGGTGAACTTCATGAATTGGGACTTAACACACGTAAGGAAGCTCCAAACTTTCCCCAATTTATCTAAAGCTAAACAAAAGCATTTTGTCTATAGAAACATGTTAAATCATTATTTAAAGGCATTTTTTTATTAAAATACCAAACATGTCATACTTACATGCTCTGTGCAGTGGTTCTGCACAGAGCAACTCCCAACTTCCTCAGGTCCCCCACCACCACTGTCTGCTCCTCTTCAGTGTCTACCCTCATGGCAAGCGCTTGGTATAGGGGCAGACATTGCAGGCTTGCTCCAGAGTTGAGCTGTGTGTGTCTTGATACTACCCCCCGTTCCCTCCTCACTGGATTTAATTGACAGCAGCAGGAGCCAGTGGCTCCCGATGCTGTGTCTGAGCCTGTGAGAAGAGAGAGTGATCACTGCTGCTGCTCTCGGGCACAGCACTAAATCGAGAACAGTATTTAGGAGGGCCGGGGGAAGTGATCATGGAAGTTTTTTTTGTTTTGTTTTTTCAACCAGAGAATGCATAAAAGTGGTTGTAAACCTCAGATATGAAATATGAACAACATAAATCACTTCTGACAAATTATCCTTACACCAAGAGAAAAATGGTGACAGGAGGGAGCTCCAGCAGATTGACAGCCTCAGTTCTGTACCTGTGTGGAGGGAGATGTCTTTCCCTCTAATCAGATCTCGGGGCTGTCCTCACTGAGCTCTACAGAGTGTAACTTCAGCTCTCCGCCGGATGTAGAGAAGGGATGTCTGCACGGAGACAGGTACAACTTAGATAGAATCATGAGTGGGAGCGACGTCATTGTGGCTCCGGCCACTCACAATGCCGGAGCCGCGATACCCAGAAGACACTCCGAGGGAACATGTCAGCTCCCTCAGCGTGGACCGAGTGAGATGCCGGCGCCTCGTTCTAAGGTAAGTATTTCATAATGAGCTAGTATTTGGTGCATACTAGCTCATTATTTCTTTTCCCTTGCAGGTGTAAAAAAAAAAAAAAGTCAGCGGGTTTACTCCCGCTTTAAGTTAAAAAATAATCTGTAGCCTTTAGAACCACTTTAAGCCAGAACCACATGTATAGGGCTGCAACTAACGATTATTTTTATAATCGATTAGTTGGCCGATTATTGTTTCGATTAATTGGTTAATAACCTTTAAAAAAAAAAAGTGGGTCAAATTGACGTTAATTTTCAACCACAGTGATGGGAAAATTTGGAAATAATAGAAAACTACTTAGTCAAAGGAATTTTCAGACAGTGTATGTTGTTTTTGTTCAGAAATTACATTCACTTTAAAAACAGAATGTTAAAAACAAGTGAAAATTTGAAACAAAATTCTTTCATTCAGCGAATGTACAACGATTTTTCATCTGAATATTCTCATCTGAAAACTGATCGGTGTGGCCAGAATAAGGCTCGGTACACACCTATGCATTTTGCTTTTGATCTGTTTCTGCAGTGCTTTTTGCTGTATGTTTTGTTTTTTGCGCACGTGATTTTACTGCAATTTGCATTTTTGGGCAGATTAAAAAACACAAATTGCTGCAAAAATGCATTACATGCTTTTCTGCAGCTTCTCCATTGAAGTATATTGAACCAATAAAGCACCATTTAGCATTAAAAGTCCCTGACCCTTTCAGACGTCAACGTGTCCCATAGGAAACCATGTAAATGAACTGTGGTGCATTTCTGCAAAAAGCACCAATAAACACATAGATCTGAACCAGGTCTAAGACGTTTAGTAACATAATGGGTTTAAAATAAAAATAAAAATAGCCCTTTATAGTAGAAAAAAAGCAGATAATCACTACTGTAAAGTGAGTAGTGAGTCTGTAGAATAGTGAAAGTAATATTTACAGTAGCAATTATTTGCTCTTTTTGTACTATAAAGGGCTCATTTTAGTTTTTTTTAACCCCAATATGTTACTGGCGATTAATAAAATTAATTTCATAATCGATTCGTTGTTTCAGCCCTACACATGTATACAAACCACTGCAAAACATAATTGAAAAACATTCCTCAGCAGATAATTCATATCATAACGGCCAAAGAAAAAAAAAGGTATCTCTATTATGACAGCCTTTTGAAATGTCTATGTGGAGACTTAAATAAATCTAACCTAGAAGTTAAAAAGTCATCTACCATGTATTGAGTCTATCAACCACAATGTAATCAGTGGTATAGTACTGGTAGCTTAAAGTGGGGGTGCAATTTGATGATTTTTTTAGGGTTAAAATATGCCATGGAATTTCACCAAGATTTAGATTGCACTAAGTGGAGTCAATGCAGATACTGGCATTTTCTGACATGGTTTGAATGTTAATCACTTGCTGATTGCCCTACAGTACATTTACTGCTATATATATTCTGCATTTCTGCCTGCAGGAGGTACGCCGACAGCAGGCTACTTCTGCTGTGATAATTCACAGCACAAGCTAAACTACAAGTTTCGAGAAGCCGGTCTGTAGGCGCTCACCAATCATCATGAGACATGAACAATGGAGATATGCAATGTAAACAAGGCATATCTCCTTTGTGATGGGAGGACTGTCTGTCACAGTTCTGCCAGAAGTCCCTGATCACCGCCATTACTAGTAAAAAAAATCCATAAATATACCATATAGTTTGTAGACACTAACATTTGCAGAAACCAATCACTATATGCCTATTGCCTTTTTTTTTTCCAAAAACTGAGCAGAATACATAATGTGGCAAATTTTATGAAGACATGTTTTTATTGGATATGTTTTATAGCAGAAAGTAATAAAAATATTGTTTTTGTCTGTCCGTCAGTCTTTTTTTTTGTTTAGAGAGCAAAGAATAGCCACAGAGGTGATCAAATGCAACCAAAATAAGGCTCTATTTGTGGGGAAAAAAAGAAGGACATGTATTATATTTGTACTGCTTTGCATGACCGCATTGTCAGTTAAAATAACGCAGTACCATATCTCAAAAAAATGGCCTGGTCAGGAAGGGAGGAAAACCTTTTAGAGGTCAAGTGGTTAAAGCTGAATTTAATGAAACTGACAAATTTGTGCAAAATATCAAATTTTATTTATATAAAATAATTTACACATCAAATGTACACATGCACACGCCCACACAACACTTTAATCACATTTAGGCCAATATTTGATTGAATTTTATAACTAGCACAATATATGTACACTTGAATACACTATGAGGGGAGCGTTTAGTTGTAAACCTTCATCTTACAAAACAAGGCAGTCTGAAAATCATGTATAAAGAGTAAAAACAACTTACAAATGGACTGTAATTATAAAATAGTAACAGGAATTTTTGCAGCGATGATACAGCCGAGGATGCCAATCTGAAATGTAGATGTGGTATCATCACATTAGGTTGTACTAATTATTGTTATTAATGTAAAGTGATTTACTTGGCTGTGAAGAATACCAGTTCAGGACTGCGGATCATTCATAACAACAGACAAGGGCTAACTGGACTATACATGAAAATCAGAGAATATATTTTGGATTTCCCATTTCTGTAAAGGTTCAATTGGTCAGTGACCTCTTCAATCACAAATAATACAATTAGAATACGACTGGATGCACACAAAACCTACAAAGAATATAATCTGTACATCTATAGAACATTACAAATCATTGTGCATCAAGTAAGGCAAAAACATCAAGGCTGCATATAAACTATTAGCTTCAGTATTGGGCCAGCCATTGTTTTTGTATTTTAGGTTGTTATTCCTATAAGGGACAATATCACACATAAAGCCATCTTCCCAAGTTATTTTAAGCCAAAGGATTTTAGGGTTCTCCTGTTATATGTTGCAATTTAAAACTGCAAGGATATAAATTACCTTACACTTATGTTTGCTCAGATAACTCATTTAACTGCCCCAAGTTTTTTTAATAGTTTTTTCCCTTTCGAGAGTAGACCTTTTTTCTTCTTTGAAGAACGTTCTCTGCTCCTCATCGGACTCCCAGTGCCCATAGAAGATGGTGGGGACACAGAATGAAGATGAACTGTTGGAGAAGGTGCTCTTCTGGGTGTACTTGTGTTCTCAGAAGGGACCTATAGAGCAAATGACCCACAAAGTAAATACATTAAAATCTATGTTCAGCTGCCCATTCTTGCAATATTTACTTGCAGAGGAACACTTCCAAGAATTGCAAGAACTGAGTATGTTACCAGCATCTTTGGTGGGGAAGCCAAAGATTAGTTGGCAATTTCCCATGAGTTTGGCAAGCATGTGTGGTTTAACAAGTCAATATAGTGCTGTGGTACAGATCCCAGTTTGGACCCATATTTGCATTCATTTTGGGAAAGACTTAGAGCAGAAACTAAATTTAATGTTGCTATTAGTAGATTAGAAGGGTAGTCACACAGCTAGACTAACTTGAGCCTTAATTGGAATCAATAAGATTAAAGCACCTCTTTCACATGCAAGTTTTCACATTAATCATTATTGTCACAGCACGTCAATAATGAAATCATAACCCTACCACTAGAGGCAATGATGTTTGTAAATGTTAAGTTTAATTAAAAAAAAAAAAAAACTTGCTGCATCTCATATATTAATAAAGAGGACTCTAATCTTAATTTGATTCAAAATCAAGGTCAGTATCTAATACTTGGGAAAAAAATGAATCAAACATCCCATTGGTACACACCTGAAGATACCATGGTTTGGTTGTATGTAGAGCATTGAGTAGCAGAGCTGTATGTTTCAGACCTGCATATTATACTCAAGGAGCATAGGTAACATGCCTATAATGACATTCTTTATTCAAATTGATGCATAACTGCAAAGACATTTTGAAAACTTTTCATTTGTTAGGAATAGATTCCGTAGAATTGCATTGAAACATACACCTCACATATGGTTTTGCTTTAGATAACAGAATATGACAATGATGTTTTCTCACATATGAGAGGCTTGTAACATTCATAATTACATGTATAAAGTTTTTATGTACCTTGAAACACTAAATTTTCATCACCTATAATACCAACTGGCTTTAATTTCTCCCACACACTATTACACATTTGGGTGGGAAGGGGAGTTAAAGGTTGCTGATCAGGGAAGGTAAAGAACAGCACATGCATATTTCAAAAATAGTTATCAAGCAAGGGACAGTAACCATTGCCTATGTGGTTTCAGTTAAAGGTATAAAAACTTTGTGCCTATGTTACAAACTTTTCTCATACATTGTTTTGTGTGCTTTGCCTTTTTTGAAGTTGTTCCTCCACTTGCTTTATAGAACAAACCAATGGTATCTTCAGTTGTTCACTTACGTGAAGGCTATACTGCCTCATTAAGGTGTGAAATGTACACTCTTCTTCTGTTCCAAAGTAGATGAGCAAGGACAAAACAGAAAATATAGCAGTGATGATACAAAAAAAAAGTTAATGAAAAAAATAATTATAAAGTGGGTTTCAGTTAATTTTAAAACAAGATGGCATTAAATGATGTAGACCAATTAATTATACCTTAATATCTTGGCATAACAAATAAACAATAATAGATATGTAATGCTAAGAACAACAGACGTGTTTAACTTAAAAGTAAAATTTGCTATGATATGATCACTATTAGCTGTCACAGTCCACAAGTTAGTATCAGCATGGAACTTGGTTAAATAAAGGAATGTAAATCTGCCAGATGATTGTACCTTTTATGCGATTGGCAGGCACAGAATGCAAACATATAAACAACTTACTGTACTGTATAATAAATTTTTTTTGAAATGTCATTCCTACATTTGGATCTTCGCTGAACCCTTCCTTTTCCTGTAAACCAGCTTGTCTTACAACTATGGTCTGCTGCTTGCCATTTACTGGCCTTTGCAGTGAGAAGGCCCACATGCAAGGCCTTCTCATCACATACTGGAACTACTGTACACAGAGGGTGCCAGTATCCAGTCTCCTACCTGCTAGTGCTTGCATAAATCTAGTCATGACACCAGCTGGACAGAAGAGGAGCAGTGCAGGATATTGAACCTATACAGAGACAAGTGTCCACTGACCAGCAATGCTATGTGGAAGGGGTTGGGTTTTTTTTTGTACTTGATAACAACATCAATGATGGGAAACCATTCTTCCCTTTGATGCTAACCACAAGTCACCACTCCTCCCACTGACACCAATAATGGGACGCTATTCCATCCACTGACACCAATTTCGGTGCACTATTTTAATGATGACTTTCTTCTTCTACCTGCTGACCATCCACACAAGGGAATTATTTACTTCTGCTGACCATGTTCTGGCCCCTTAGCAGTCTTGACAGTGAACTGGTCCTTTGTTTATAAATTTTAAGGATCCTCCTATAAACAACACCTAGGCAATGTAATCAACTGCATAGGTCAATTTCACTGCTATTTTAGGACTAACAGTATATTAACGTGGTTGTAAAGGTTTGAGGTTTTTTACCTTCATGCATTTGGGGCTGCTCTGTGCACAACCACAGAGCAGGCAAGTATGACATGTTTGTTATTTAAAAAAATAAATAAACAGCCTTTAAAGAAGTAGTAAACCCGCACATACAAAAAAAAAAAAAAAGGAGAACAAAAAAAAAACCCTGCAAGGTAAAGGTATAATGAGCTAGTATGCAGCACACACTAGCTCATTATCAAATACTTACCTCAGAACGAAGCCCCCCATATCGGTGCCCGATCCACGGCGAGGGAGCTGACATCTTGCCCTCGGCGTGTCTTCCAAGTTCGCAGCTCTGGTGCTGTGAGTGACCGGAGCCGCGATGACGTCATTCCCGCACGCAGGAGTTTTCTTCCTGGCAAGGTCCGGCAACGCTGCCGGACCTTCAGCTGGGGCATTCAGAGCACATGCGCCTGCTGACGTCAGCGGCTGAAAGCATAGGGAATATCTCCTAAACCGTGCAGGTTTAGAAGATATTCATTTTACCTACCGGTAATCCTTATTATAGGCTTACCTGTAGATAAAAGTGTAAAATTTCAGTATACAACCACTTTAATATCACTTTAACCTAAAACAAAATAACACTGTAAAGGAAGGATTTACACAAACAATGTATGTATCCTATTTTATTGGTTACCTTGTGTAGTAAAATGTAGGGTTCTTTGTAGAACAGCCCATCTGTTTCTTTCCTAAATGGGCAGGCTGTAGCCAAAGTTGGAAGACTGGATTTTAAGTAGTGAAATATTAAAGTTTCCAACAGGACTGTTGGGAGGGATGGTTTCTTAGGCGAACTAACACTCAATACTAAAAGATTCCTCCATCCACACAAACCAGGTGGGTGGAATCCTCCCACCAGGGCTTATTCTGACAGCAGCACCCACCACTGTCAGAATACACTGATCAGTGTCTAGAACAGAAGTTGATAAAATAACTTACTTGTGTTAAAACGAGGTAGGCTACATACTGATCAAAATTTTAAGTATTGAATGGCGGCTTTACTTCATGGCAGTCCACTTTAAAGAGTAACCCCACTTTTGTTGAGAAAAAAACATTCCCCTCTGGGTGATCTATGCACATTACAAGAATTTTAACAAACCTAGTTGCGGATTCCTACATTTTGTGAAAATATCCCTGTGTTTGTGTTCATGTGAAAAGTGTATTTAATGGGAGTATCTATATAATCTATATTTAGCCAACTCTAGGAACTCCCCATATCCACATCCTAAGTAATGATGGAATAAATATGAGAAAGGGAACCACCTTCAGAAGGAAAGCAGGATTTGAGAGGCTATGGCGTTATCACTTAGGTGAGCACATGCACAATATTTATGGTAAAAAAAGGCATTTTATTGTTTAAAATCAACAGTTGAGTATAAAATCATGCAAAGATATACAGAAGATAGCACGTGGCATGTTTAAAATTACAATGAATACATTGGTTGCTTCATTTGTACATAGTAGTCCAACTCGTTTCACAGAAATAGTTCTCTGCTTCTTCAGTGAACTTCAATGCATATCTAAAAGATTATCCGGTCAAAAAGAGGAAGCATATTATACAAAGTATTTCTAAATCCATATATTGTCTTGTTAGAGCAGATAGGGGTATATGTTTACCAACTTCAACCACAGTACCCATATCTATGCCTCCTGATGTGTGAGAAGAGATAGGGACCATGAGACCAACGTTTGGCCCACGGGATATATCTTGGGACTAAATCTGATGGACATTGGACCATACAACCGAGGAAATAGTCTGCACCCACAGTGCTAAAATAGAAAAAAAATAAACCCATATGTAACTATATATCTCCACTGCACTAAATAGATATGCCACACAGAACATCCACTCAATGTCCCTACTACTAAAGCATCCCACATTCAGACGACTCTCACCCCCGACATGTAAACATTCACACACTCTCACACATTCCCTGTACACACACACTTCCAAACCCTCAGTCTCCTACTTTTGCCAATGTCACAGTCCAACCCAGCACCCCATTGGCTACCCCACTAATCACATCTTCAATACTGCAACCACATAGAACCTAATCAACCAAAACCCCATAATCCCCCATACCCACAGCCCATATAAGAACCTCCCCAACTAAAGATAATCCATGCAATCATTGCACACAATCTATCTGTTATGACCCCACACAAACCAATGAAATGGGCCCAAACAATCGCCATACATAAGCAAGCCACAACATCCCAAGACACGTCAGCCCAAACCATCTCACTTCACCCCCCACCTTCCCATACTAGAGCAACCTAACCCATAACATCTAGGACAATGTACTCAAACCATCCACTTGAAAACCAACCTCAACGTACAGACCTAACATTCCAGTCTTGCATAATGGAAGCTCATGGGGTAAAGCCAAAAATCAACCAAGCCCCATTCACCAGAGCCCCATTGCCCATATACAATTGTCAGTTACCAATACCTCACTGAGGCCCCCAAAAATCAGTTATAACTGCACATTTCTATTTCAGTCCATATACTGTATATTCTCTGGTAATCTTACCTTCTACATTGAAGTTGATCAAATGGCAAAGTCGCTGCTGGAGCTATGCCTGGCCAGTGGTCCCACTGCCTTGCTTTAAATGTGCAATCCCACCAGATATTGCTGGGCCAGGCATGGCCCAGCACATCATATCTGGTGCATGTGCCCCGGCTGGCGTGCATGCGCACTGCAACAGACAGCACAAGCTACGAGTAGCAACATTCCCAGTCAGAAGTAGAAACTCAACAGGATGGTAATGGGAGAGAAGATGGAATAGCTCTCCCACCCAGCCATGGTGCACGAATGCCCATCGTAAACAATACAGTCAACTTACGCCCACCATACGGGTCCAACACATCCAGAGGCAAAAAGAATACCATGTTTCATTATATATAGGTGTATTAAATAATACATTTGTTAAGCCTATTTGGCAACATTATTAAACATAAACAACTTCAAGCAAGGGAAAAGCAAATTATGTACAGTTAGGTCCATATATATTTGGACACAGGCACAATTTTAGATATTTTTTTTAGGTATTTACCAAAACATATTAAAGCTATAGTTATACATGGGCTGAGAGTGTACACTCTCAGATTTAATTTGAGGGTATGTACATCCAAATTGGAGGAAGGGTTTAGGAATTACAGCTAATAAGAATAGCCATCCCCCTTTTTAAAGTGACCAGACGAATGGAGGAGATGTTGGCACTCAACAACACCTACGACAAATATAAAGTTTTGTGGTCTGTCTGGCTGCGTTTCTCCTCCTCAGATGTCCTGGCTGGCATACTCCCTGTTCCCCTGAGTCCAGCTCCACCCTTACCGTGATTCCTCCCTAAAATAGAGGGATGACCCTCAAGTTAATGTTTTTCCATCCCAGCGGATCCCCCCCCCCTTTTCCCCCTCCCTCTCTCCCAATCCTTTCTTTCTTCACCTTTTTTTTCCTCCTTTCTTTCTTCCTTCTGATCTTTAATTGTTTGACACAAACGGAATTTATGGCTGTGTACGAAATCTCAGGCGCAAGCACTACTGCAGGCGATAGCCATTTGTTGCACTCATTGCCGCTTTTCCTTAACTAATGTGTCAATTGTGTTACTGATATACTGTTTATTCTGCCAATAAAAAACATTTTCATCCCTAAAATGACCATACGTAATTGGAGAATTGAATCAAAAGCTGTTTCATGGCCAGGTGTGGGCTACTCCACTATTTATTCATCAATTAAGCCAGTAAAAGTTCTGGTGTTGATTCTAAGTGAGACATTTTCATTTGGAATCTATTGCTGTGAACCTACATCATGCATTCAATAGAGCTGTTGTCAGAAACCATGAATCAGACGAAGACAGTAGTACAGTTAAATCACACTTGTTTAATAATAATAAAGGTAAACATAGTCAAAACAGAGTTCAGGAACCAGAACAGATAGTCAGACAAGCCAAAATGTCAGGGAGCCAGAGATGAGCGTAGTAGAACAGCAAGCAGGATCTGGAGCCAGAAGGAATGTCAGCCAAGCAAGTCTTTAACGGGAGAGCATCTCTAGAGATGTTGCGAAGGTAGAGATCACCTGGACTGGATGGCTTAAGTAGGCAGGACTGACGAGCAGGATATTATCAACAGGTGAGTCACTGTCGAGAGATAGGAGCTGGCAATTAGCCGACAGCTGAGAGGCCAGATTTGAGAAGGAAGGGCTGAGCCCAGCCCTGACAGCTGTCCATGCAAGTGAAACAGGTCATTGTAAGGCTTCAAAATATGAAACAAATCCATCAGAGAGATAGCAGCATTATTAGGAGTGGCCAAATCAACGGTTTAGTACATTCTGAGGAAAGAACGCACTGGTGAGCTCAGCAACATAAAAGGGCCTGGATGTCCACAGAAGACAACAGTCATGGATGATCGCAGAATCTTCTCTATGGTAAAGAAAAACCCATTCACAACATCCAGAAAGGTGAAGGACACTCTCCAGGAGGAGGGCGTATCATTGAAAGTCTAAAATCAAGAGAAGACTTCACAAGAGCAAATACAAAGGGTTCACCACAAGGTGCAAACCATTCATAAGCCTGAAGAATAGAAAAGCCAGATTAGACCACCAAAAAAGGCAGACCAGTTCTGGAAAAGCATACTTTGGATGGATGAAACTTATGCCGCGTAAACACGCCTGGACTTTTCGACGGACTAGGTCCGACGGTCTTCCCGACGGACTTTCAGCGGAGTTCCGACGGACTTCACACACAAGCACACCAAAGTCCGACGGATTTGAACGTGATGACGTACGACCGGACTAGAATAAGGAAGTTCGTAGCCAATAGCTGCCCTAACGTCGATTTTCGTCCGTCGCACTAGCATACAGACAAACAGATTTTTTGACCGGACTCAAGTCCATCTGAAAGATTTGAGATTTATTTCTAGGTCCGTCTGACTTTGGGAAAAAAAGTCCGCTGGAGCCCATACACGATCGTAATATCCAATGGATTCATTCCGTCGGACCTAGTCCTTCGAAAAGTCCGGACATGTGTACGCGGCATAAGATTAATCTGTAACAGAATGACAGGAAGAAAAAAGTGTGAAGGCTTGTAAACAGCTCATAATCCAAAGCACACAGTCATCTGTAAAACATGGTGGAGGCAGTGTGATGGCATGGGCATGCACGGCTTCCAGTGGCACTGGGTCATTGGTGTTTATTGATGATAAGACAGAAGCAGCCAGATTAATTCTGCAGTGTTTAAAGATATACTGTCAGCCCAGATTCAGCCAAATGCAGCAAAGTTGATTGGACGGCGCTTCACAGTACAGATGGACATTGATCCAAAACACACTGCAAAAGCAACCCAGGAGCTTTTGAATAAAAAAAAGTGGAATATTCTGCAATGGCTGAGTCAGTTACCTGTTCTCAACCCAATTGAGCATGCATTTCACTTGCTGAAGGCAAAACTAAAGGCAGAAAGACCTACAAAAAAAGAACAACTAAACACAGCTTTGGTAACGTCCATGGGTTCCAAACTTCAGGCAGTCATTGCCAGTAAAGAATTCTCAACAAAATATTAAAAATGAACATTTTATTTATGCTTATATTCATTTGTCCAATTACATCTGAGCCCCTTAAAATGAGGGGGGCTGTGTTTAAAAATGTTTTCAGTTTCTAAAATTTGTACTTGATATTTATGTTCAACCCCTTGAATTAAAGCTGAAAGCCTGCACTTCTAATTCATTTGAATTATTTTGTTTTCAATTTTATTCTGGTGCCATACAGAGCCAAAAGTATGACAATTATCCAAATATATATGGACCTAACTGTATATGTATAGTCCCACATTGGAAGTGCCTAGCTTATCGTCAGTAAGATATGTGCATTTTTATAAAGAAAAGGCTTGAAAGACAGAACTGTGTGGAGCCCAGGGGGAGAGGTCGCCTTTAGGTTATAAATCCATTTTGCCTCTTTTTTAAGTATTTCCTTATCAAAATCACCACCTTGTGGGTTTTGGGGGTTTGTTTTTTCCAGAACAAAGAAAGAAATTACCCGTACCTCCCGCAGCCCCCTCCAGATCATCTGGGAGTGAATAATGGCTGTGGACCAGGCTGTCTCTGACAGCATCCGCACTGTATATGATGTGCTGTACCATGCGCGGCCCAGCAATATCCAGTGGGACTACACATTTAAAGCGAGGCGGTTGTACCATTGGCCAGAAATAGCTCCAACGGCGACCTTGGTCAGAATTTGGTCAGTTTTCATGTAGAAGGTAAGATTACTGGAGAATATATATGGACTGAAATACAAATGTGCAGCTATGACTGATTGTGGGGCCTCAGTGGCTCAGGTATTGGTGACTGGCAATTAATTGTATATGTGCAATGGGGTGGGCTGATTTTTGGCTTTACCCCATGAGCCTTCACTATGTAAGACTGGAATGTTAGGTCTGTATATCGAGGTTGGTTTTCAAGTGGATGGTTTGAGGCATTGTCCTAGATGTTGTGGGTTAGGTTGCTCTAGTATAGGAAAAAGGGGGGGGGGGGGGGTTAAGTGAGATGATGGTTTGGGCTGACGTGTGTTGGAGGTGGTTTGGGCTCATTTGGTTGGTTTGTGTGGGGTTATACCAGATAGATTGTGCTGTGTATGTTCAATCATTGTGGGGGTTATTAGTTAGGGAGGTTCTTATATGGGCTGTGGGTATGGGAGATTATGGGGTGTTGGTTTGTCAGGTCCTATGCGGTTGGAGTAGTATTGAGGTTGTGATTAGTAGAGTTGCCAATAAGGTGATGGGTTGCACAAGTAGGAGACTGAGGGTTTGCATGTGTGTGTTTGTGTACAAGGAATGCATGTGAGAGAGTGTGTATGTTTGCATGTCAGGGGTGTGAGTCGTCCGAATGTGGAATGCTTTAGTAGTAGGGGAATTAGTTTTGTAGCTCTGTTGGTATGGTTGAGTGGATTTTCTGAGTGGCTTATCTAATTAGTGCATTGGAGGTATATAGTTACATATGGGTATATTTTTTCTATCTTAGCACTGTGGGTGTTGCAGATTATATTCATCTTTCCTTGGTTGTGTGGTTCAATATCCATCAGATTTGTTCCTAGGATGTATCCTGTGGGCCAAACCGACGTTTTATGGCCCCTATCTCTTCTCACACATTGGGAGGTATAGATATGGGTACTGTGGTTGAAATTGGTGAGCGTATCCCCCTATCTGCTCTAATGAGACAATATATGAATTTAGAAACATTATTGAGTGTATAATATATTTCTGCTTTTTGACCTGATAATTTTTTTTAGATGTGCATTGAAGTTCCCTGAAGAAGCAGAAAACTATTTCTGTGAAATGTGATGGACTAGAGTGTACAAATGAAGCAACCCATGTATTCATTGTAATTTTGAATATACAATAATATAAGGCGCTGTGCTATCGTCTGTATATCATAGCATGGTTTTATACTCAACTGTTGTTTTTAAACTATTTTCGTACAATAAAATTTATTTTTTAGCATTAATATTGTGCATGTGCTCACCTCAGTGACAACTCCATATCCTCTAAAGTCAAGCTTTCCTTCTCAAAGGGTTTCCCTTTCATATATTTGTTGTATCGAATGGGAGTAGTTTAGTTAGTATAAATTAGTTGCTGCACTTGCAAGGCTCTAATGAGTAAAATTGCATGGTCTGAAACCCTTTAGATGTGATTTGCTATTGGGAGTATCTCACCAAAAATTTTATTTTTGTTGCAGGGGATGCTGGAAATCTGACTTTTATCTTAGTGCAGATGTTTTTGGAAAAACAGTGAGCCAATCGCATATGTAGGCAATCGTGTTTCTGGAGGGCATTTTGTGTACAGAACACTTCCAGGTAGCCATATTGCATTGCCTTTTACAGAAAATTACAGAGCTGCAGATTGAAAAGGAAATATCATTTTTAATAACATTCAATTACAATATGACTTGAGCCGTGACTGTATATACTGTTATTTTTTTTTTTTTTTCAGTTTTTTTCCCACCAAAGTAGAGTTACCTTTTAACTGTGCATTTGAATAACATTGGGTAGCTTTAAACGTGATTCTAAGGTGTAAAGTTTTTATTTTTTTATCTTTCACGGAATTAAGATAAAAAATAAAAAAAACACCCTACAACCTGTAATACCCACCCTCATCCGTAAACATTTACCTGGCTCCTGTCACTGCCCCATCATTGTTTCAGGCTCCAGCTCTTTTTCCCTCACTTCCTGCTTTAACAGAAGAAAATGAGGGCAGCAGAGCCATAGGCTCCTGCTGCTGTCAGCCAAACTCATGTGAAGAGAAAATGGGGGCATTGCTTACTGGAGCTGTGTGTGTCTATGGATGCACACAGCCTGGCTCTGAAGCCTGCACTCACGGGTGCACACATAGCACCCAACTTGCTAAGGAAGCACCCATAGTAGAGAGAATAAGACAGCTCTGGCGGGGGGCTGCCAGGAAAGGAGGTAAGAGACCTCTGTGCAATATTGTGCATAAATCAGGTATAACTTGTTTTTTTTTCTTGTTTTCTTTAAACCAAAAAAATAGCCTTTAGTATAACTTTAGGAAATGTTTATACTCTCATATTCAGTAACATTTGCTTCTAATTATAGTTTCTAATTAATAGCAGAGACATATTGGAAGCAACAACTTACTCTTTTAACTTTAGTCCGAATTGGTGCATCTGGAGGGTATCTAGATGAAGCATCAGAAAGGTAAACTTCAACATCATTAGGCACTTCTTCCAGAAAGTTAGAAGGGACAAGGCCTTTGTGTCCATTCAGTTCACCCTGTATGTACATTTAGTAGTGTTTTACTATGCACACATTATGCAGCTCTTTCACAAAATTGCGAGAACATGAAACTTTATTTCTTATTTGTTAATAAAATGTAATAAAACAGATTAAATAGTGCAAAAATAATAAACTTCAAGCAAGCTTACAGTTACTGTACCTGTTTATTTACACCACAAGTACTGTTATTCAATGTGACCACGTTGCAAAATTCTGAAAAAAAAAATCTTTCCGTGGTGCCAGTTCAAAGCAATACACTGCATTGGTATGCTGGCAAGAAAAAAAACTGAACAATTGCATTTCACCACAGTGCATTATATGGAAATCTGTGAACATCATTAAAGGCTTAAAGGATAAGTTAACCTTTTTAAAATAAAAGAATAATAAATGCATATGATTTTGCATTTAAAAAAAATATGCATTTATTATTTTTTTTTACACTGTAGCCTGAAATCAAATGTAGTATAAAGGTAGGCACTACTCAACACCAATAGGGATTAGCTTTGAGTTCGAGTTGAACTCATGTTCGACTCGAACATTGCCTGTTCACTGAACAGCGAACAATTTGGGATGTTCGCGGCAAATTCGAAAAGCCGTGGAACACCCTGTACAAGTCTATGGGAGAAATCTAAAGTGCTAATTTTAAAGGCTTATATGCAAGTTATTGTCATAAAAAGTGTTTGGGCACCTGGGTCCTGCCCCAGGGGACATGTATCAATGCAAAAAAAAGTTTTAAAAACTGACATTTTTTCAGGAGCAGTGATTTTAATAATGCTTAAAGTGAAACAATAAAAGTGTAATATTCCTTTAAATTTCGTACCTGGGGGGTGTCTATAGTATGCCTGTGAAGGGGCGCATGTTTCCCGTGCTTAGAACTTAGAATGACTTTCAATGACTGTTCTCTGTATCATTATAGCTGCGAGTGATTTTAAATGCCTTTCTTTCCTGCAGAAATAACACTTTGTGTAGGGACAGTTCTAAGCACGGGAAACATGCACCCCTTCACAGGCATGCTATACACCCCCCCCCAGGGACGAAATTTAAAGTAATATTACACTTTTATTGTTTCACTTTAAGCATTATTAAAATCATTGCTCCCGTAAAAACTTCAGTTTTTAAAACTTTTTTTTTGCATTGATACATGTCCCCTGGAGCAGGACCCAGGTCCCCAAACACTTTTTATGACAATAACTTGCATATTAGCCTTTAAAATTAGCACTTTTGATGTTGAACGTTCGAGTCCCATTCCCAGACTTTAATAGGGTTCTAAAGTTCACACAAAGTTTAGGTCTGTTCGCAGGTTCTGGTGTGAATCAAACCGGGGGGTGTTCGGCTCATCCTTAAACACCAATCATATTTAATAATTCTCAAATCATATATCCACAATAATGTAAACTTGTTGTGACCAAATCATATATCCACAATAATGTATACTTTTAGTGTTCAAATCATATATCCACAATCTCACAATAGTGATACTAAATAGTAATAATTTCCAAATCACATATACACATCATCTAGTATAGACCATATCAATAGGAATATTGTCCCAATCACTGTGCCTTTAAATAATCTTGTGAAATGGTTTCTTCATCAGTTCCAACTGCACCAAGTGCAGAAAAAATGTGTATTCAATAACCATATGAAGCCACTGAATGCCTTAATCGCTTAACAGATGGGTACAGATACAGAGGTAAAATGAATCCACACCAAGAACGCCCGCCCAGATGTTCTCTCATAGCCAAAAGAAGCCACAAGCACAATAAAACAATGCTTTCATAGTGTAGCAAGTTTATTGAAAACTAGGGAACTAAAATGCATAAAATATGCACTTACATTTACAGGGTGCTTTAAGAACCAACATGTACAGCTGTCAGAGATGGGATAGCATTCCTTTATGATATGGGCTAGATGATGTGTATATGTGATTTGGATATTATTACTATTTAGTATCACCGTTGTGTGTGTACAGGGATGGGCTGGCCATCGGGACTACCGGGAGTTTCCAGGTGGGCCGATGGCTCAGTGGGCCGGTTTCAGCGGCCTCCTATTGCCTCTGAGGTCCGCGGCGATCTATCCGTCAATCGCCGACAGCTGGCACCTGACGGGTAGATCGAGATTTAGTCAGCATGCAAAGTAGCGCAGGAAGTATCTGTAGTAAGTTCTCTCTCATGTCACACAGCGCTGCGCGCTCCCCAGCAGCCCCTCCTCTCTTCTCGTCTATCACAGATGATGTCACAAGCCAATGGGGATAGGCGAGACGAGAGGGGCCGCCGGGGAGCGAGCAGCGCTGTGTGACATGAGAGAGAATTTACTACAGACAGACGCTTCCTGCATGCTGGCCAGGCTAGTAAACAATCCCATAATGTGCCTTGATGATGTGCCCCATGCCCTGATGTGCCTGTGCCCTGATGTGCTATGTGCCCGTGGCCTGTGCCCTGATGTGCTATGTGCCCATGCCCTAATGTGCCATGTTACCTGATGTGCTATATGCCCATGCCCTGATGTACTATGTGCCCGTGCCCTGATGTGCTATGTGCCCGTGCCCTGATGTGCTGTGCCTTGATGTGCTGAGCTCTGTACCGTGCCCTGATGTGCACTGTACCCCAATGTGCTGTGCCCTGATGTGCTGGGCTCTTTACCCTGATGTGCACTGTACCCTGATGTATTGTGCCCTGGGCCGGTCTGGATGAAGTCCAGGGCCACATTTTTGTCCCAGTCCAGGCCTGCAAATATACATTATTATGGATATACTATTTGAGCTATATGATTTTTTACTGGCGATTATAGCTGCCTGCAGTAATTGTGTTCTGCTGGCTGGGAGGGCTTCCCACTGGCAGAACACAATAGTGCTGCAGGAGAGATTCCTCCATCGCTTAATTTGTTGATGGGGGAATCAGCAGTTTTTTTTTTCTATAGCCACCAGCAGTTATTGTGTTCTGCCGGCTGGGAAAGCTCCCCTCTGGCAGAACACAATAGTGCTGCAGGAGATATTCCTCCATCACTAAGATCCCTTTCACACTGGAGGCGTTCTTCAGGCACGTTAGCGCTAAAAATAGCCCTTTATTCTGGGATTAAAAGCTTCACGCTAGCACGTGAAAAGTGCAGCTAAAACTAGTGGCGCTTTACCACCAACGCCCAGGAGCTGTCAGTGTGAAAGGGCCCTTAATGTGTTGATGGGGGAATTAGGTGATTTTCTTTTCTTCCACGTGTGATTGAAGGCAAAGAGGATTGTGTAATCTATGGGGTGCTTAAATGTGTAACACACTAATAGTGTTTTTGTACTCACTGAAAGTAATTGATTGAAGGCTTATACTGCTGCCTACAGGAGAATAGGACACTAGCAAACAAAAAAATTGTAAGTCAGCTTTGAAAAGCTTAAGGCTTAATGTACACAGGATGTTTTTATAACCTCTCCTGAACAATTTAACTTGACAGATAGTAACCCACGTTTAAAATGTCTGTTTTGCCGCGTTTGACCAATATCCAAAAATGAAAAACGCCTGTAAACTAAACGCGAGTTACCGCGCTTAGAACCGTTTGGTGTCTGAACTTATTTTTTTCCTTTCCAAAAAAGGCCTCTAAACTCAACTGCCTAGAAACGACTATAAATGACCCTGTGTACTGACAAGATAACAGAGGAGAGGTTCAGGAGTAGTTAAAAAAAAAATGCCCAACCGCTCCTAAACGTCCGTTTAGCAGCAGCAGTGTACATGAGGCATTAGTCATACTTAGCAGCTTGCCTCAGTTATGTAGCAAAGCAGTACCAAGAGCATGATCATAAACACTGAGGGAAGGGACCTACAGTATGTCTTTCAATGAACTTCAAGAAAAGGATTTTACAGTGAGTGCAAAAAATCCTATTATCTTTCTTGACCATTGAGGGTGACAGGAACTCATTCACTTTTGGAACATTAAAAAAGCAGTCCAAATAAGAGGTATGCAACACATAAGAATAAATGAAAAAAAAAAGTGGGACTGCCTGCAGTTTAACAAGTTGCCTAAAAGACATTACACTTGAAGCTGACATCATACGAGGCTTGAAAATCCAGCTGGCAGAACACAGAGAACAAGTAAACAAGAGGTGGAAGCCTTACAAATCTGGAAAACAAGTAGCCTGATGCACTCTCATATCTATGTGCTCTGACAGGAAAGGGTGGAACCAATACCCTAAGACCATAAGCTCAGATAACGGTGTGTCTGAGCCACTGAGAAATGGTAGATGAGAAACTGATTCACATTTTCAGGGACCTGGAATGACAAAGAAGGGGCTGAGAGATAGACTCTCCAGGCCTGAACCATCTCTAGACAATAAAGGGGAAATTTCCTTATGAATGACATCCTGATTGAGGTAAAAGCTAAAGCGACCTTAGGTATAAAGGGAGCTCCGGGCCTTGTCATTGTGCATGATCAGTAAGGGTTCTTTATAGGATAAGGTCCCCAGTGTAAACATTTCCCTCTTAGAGGAGATAGGTACAATAAACCTCACCTTATGAGTAATACTGGAAAGGGTAACATTCTGTTCAAAGGGCTGTCTTTAAAGTGCAGTGAAAAACAGATTTAGATACCAGAGTTACAGGGAAGCCACAGGAGACATCCTTAACAAAGGTCTTAATTAAATAGTGCAGTGGTCACCGTCCCCGGGATCAGGGACAGGGCTCGTGAAAGACGACAACCCCTCCATTTACTGGGGGGGGGGGGAGTTGTAGTTTGGTTGCCAAATGAGCTCAATTTATTATGAGAAAACTAGTATGTGATCATGTAATACATTTTTTTTCCATAATAATATAGATTTTTAATAATAATAAAAATGTAGTTCATGTGATCAGATAAAACAGATACAAATAAAGATTTAGAAAAAATCTTTTTTTCAATAATAATAATATATTTTTCTATATATTTTTTTTCCATAATAATAGACTGCTCATGTGTTCAGCCGTACATAAACATATAAAGATTCTAAAATGTATATTTACAGTACTGTGCAAAAGTCATTGGCAGATTAAAGAAAAAATCCTGTAAGAATGCTTTCAGAAAGTATTAGTTCATTTTTTTATCAATTAACCACTTGAACACTGGACCTATTCCGACACTTTTTGGTTACATTTAAAAATCTGTATTTTTTGCTAGACAATTGCCTAGAACCCCCAAACATTATACATTTTATTTTATTTGTGTAGCGGTTTCTTCAAACACAATTTCTCTTATATTCACCGACCGACACAGATCCTCTCTTAGCCATTGGGTTGTATACCTTACCTCTTGGAGAATACTAGGCAAAGTTGTAATACAACACTCAGAACTCTCAGTTCCGCCCATGGGGGCGGTCCCTTAGGTATCAACCCTCCTGCCTGCTAGCAGAACTTTTATTTTGCCTGGTGAAGGAGAAGGATCTAGGAACCCTGCAGGCCCATAGGTCCGTGTTTTTTTAGGCAGAAGCTTGGCTTTTTGTGCAAGATGAATGATCCTGGGATCTATCAAAAGCCGGCTCGGTGACAGGCTGGTTCACTTATCTTTGTAGTCTCCCCAGTCCGGCCATCGACCATGTGCAGGGCGCAGCTATGGCTCGGCAGGCCACAATGTACCTCAGCTCCAGAGGTGGTCGGTAAGCTTTTATGCTCTGGGGCATACATATGACTGGGCTACTGATGTCTGTCACAGTATGCCGAGGCCAGTAGCTACCCTGTACTGATCAGGAATAGATCTACAATGGAATGTCTCCCAGCTCTTCAGGACTGGTAAGTACAGCTCTCCCTGTTCTGATGGGGCTGAGCAGCTGGGCATTCCCTGGGAGGTCGATTCGGGGGCCCCCTCACCTCCCTATCTTCTCTCCCCTGTCCCTATCTTCCCCGCCTCCCCCCTTCGGGGGGGGAATGCTGCATGTGGCTGCTGAGCGGTGTGTGTGTGCCTATATAGGGGCTATCTGTGGGCTCTCAACTGACACGGGGGGGCTGGCTGAATGGCGGTGGTCCTGGGACCTGTATGGTATGCCCCTGGAAGGTGCCAGTGAGGGTCTGCTGGGAATGGTGCAGTGCTGTGGCTTTGCAGGTTTTTTTTATATCTACCTCATGGCAATGTTTGGTGGCCATTTTAGGTGTGGGCAGAACAGACTGACTGTCTGGGCTTCAGCGGCCATTTTCTATGTGATTCCTATTCAAGGCACATTTTCCTGAAGCCTGAACATATTTCAATGTTCCCTGACAGCAGCATGGCTCATGTGCTCTCATAGCCTTTTTCCCTGTGTTTCCCGTCTGCGTACTGGACGCTGAGCGGACAATTTATGGAAGCCTGAGCATTTTGTATGATCGTTTTAGCGATTCTTCCAGCTGTTGTCACCAACTCAGTTTTTGGTTTCCTCTGCACCTGGGCGCACTCATGGACTACAAGCACCACTCGTGAACAGCACAGAGCTCCCCAGGGTGGTGAGTCCGGCGGGAATAAGCCCCTCAGTCAGCGGCAGCAGGGAGGGTGGGACTGTCACTGTCCTAAGTCCCTTTCGGGTCGCAGACAGGATAGGGTCAGCATGGCTCAGAAACAAATGTTTCTTACCCCAAAGTCCAGGCAATGGCAACCGGGTTACCTGCAGACTGTGCAGTGCCCATGGACACCCTGATGGCGGTCCTCAACCAATTCATTGCTAGATGGAGGCGGTGCGTGGGAAGATGGGTGCAATAAGGTGGCCCCTGTTCCCCCTGTCCTCTAGGGAGAGCTCTGGCACAAAGAGGCTGGTGACCCCTGCTCTTTCTTGTCAAATGACGCTGACCAGGACCATTCGGACAGTAAGGATGATTCTGGGTCCGGGCACAAAAAAAGTGCACTTTTCACAGCTGTGTGCGATACCCTGAAGATTCAGGAGCCAGCAGGTGCCCCTATGGTGGTCTCCTTTGGGTCCCGCAAGCCAGCATGTTCACCTATGGTGTTCCCGTATCTGACTTATTTGACAAATTCACCTACAGAGAATGGGGTCGCACGCAACGGACCTTTTTGGTCCCCAGACACAGGGCGGTGCGTTACCCCTTTGAGGAATGCCTTCTCACAAAATGGTCGGCTCCTCCAGTCATGGACCCTCCAGTATCCAGGTTAAATAAGTAACCAGGATCCTGGTAGTGGGAACTCCTGCATTTAATGATCCCACGGACAGGAAGGCCAAGGCAGTGGCTCGTTCCTTGTTTACGGTTGTGGGGTCCGCTGTGCGACCAGTACTGGCATCCGCGCTTGTGTCGCAGACACGGTCTGAGTGCGCAAAACTTTTGCAGCGTGAATTGGGAGAGCGTCAGGCTTTTCCTGTCTGCGTGAAACTGGCAGACCAACTAGTGCAAGGCCTTATAGTACATTTGTGACGTGGCCCTGGATACTTCCCTCTGGTTCTAGGGCTTCAGTGTCAGCTGTGGTGCTGAGGTGCCTGATTGGCTGAAATGCTGGTCTGTTGACCAGGCATCTAAAAGAGCCCTGACGGATTTTCCCTTCATTGGCGAACGGCTCTTGGGAGCCTCTTTGGATGGCATTAATAAGCATGCCACCGATGGTAACCATGTATTACTCCCACAGGCCAGGAAGGCTAAGGAGCCACACTGTCGGCAAGGGCCCTCTTGTTTCCTTTCACTAACAGCTTTTCCGTCTGCCTGGAGCTTCGGTATAACGTCCCCAGGATGACCACGGACCGACAAAAGTCCCTGGAACCGCAAGCCTGCGAGTATAAGGCTACCACATGAAGGTTTGTCCCCACCCATGTCTCGGGTGGGGGGTCTCCTTCGGGAGTTTGCAGCCCGGTGGTCTCCTCGGTTTTCGACCAATGGACCTGCGACCTGATTTCCTCAGGCTACAAGATAGAGTTGATCGCCAAACAGATTCTTCCCTTTCAGCATATCCGTATCCCCGGCTCGCCGGGAGGCCCTCTTGGGGGCAGTAAGGGACCTGCTGAGTAGCAGGGTGGTTGTACCGGTTCCAGAATCGGAATGTTTCAAGGATTCTACTCAAATATGTTTTGTAGTTTCCAAGAAGGAAGGGGTATGTCCAATCTTGGACCCAAAAGCCCTCTATCACTTTGTTAAGGTGTAGAGGTTCAGAATGCAATCAGTTGCCCAGTAGTTGCTGCACTCCATCAAGGGTACTCCCTGGTGCCCTTAGACACCCAGGATGCATACCTGCACATACCCATATGTCTGTGGCAGCAGAAGTTTCTGCGATTTGCAGTCGGGGAAGCCCACTACCAGTTTGTGGTTCTCCCTTCGGTCTGACATCAGCCCCCAAGTCTTTACCAAGGTTTTGGCTCCGGGTTTGACGTTGCTACGGCAACGTGGGATCGCATTTGTGGGATATCTAGACAATCTCCTCCTGAGAGCATCTTCCGCCTCAGAGTTAGAGGAGGATGTAGCGATCACTATGCAGACTGCAAGAATTTGAGTGGCTGTTGAACCTAAAGAACTTCGGTGATTGTACCAACTCAACGTTTGGAGTACCTAGGCTTGCTGCTAGACTCCATGGAAGTGAGAGTTTTCTCCCTTCAGACAAGCTGCAGACTTTCAGATTTGTGGTAAGACTGCTGATGTACTGCAGGTGTTCGTCACTTCACTTTTTCATGCGAGTCCTGGGGGCTCATGGTGGCCTCCTTTGAGGCTGTACCGTTTGCCCAGTTCTACACCAGAGTCCAGCAGTAGGACATCTTGTCTAAATGGGGCAAATCTAAGTTGTCCCTGGATCACCAGATTCAAGCCAATCAGTCAGAGAATCACTGATCTGGTGGCTGAGGTCCTTGGTGATTCAGGCCGAAAAGTCGTTCCTACCTGTAAAGTGGACAGTGATAACAACGGACACCAGCCCTTGCGGCTGGGGTGGAATAATGGGGGTTAAGTCGGCTCAGGGACTCTGGTCGACGAAAGAATCTGAGTTGCCGATCAATCTGCTCGAACTGAAAGCGATTAGGCCATGCCTCCCCACATGGTCAATGAGACTGCAAGCACGTCCGTTCAGGGTCCAGTCAGACAACGCTACTGCAGTGGCAAACGTAAATCACCAAGGGGGGACAAAAAGCTCAACCGCGGCACAGGAGGACGCTCACATACTTCGGTGGGTAGAGCGACATGTACCGGTTTTGTCGGCCATTTACATTCCCGGAGTGGAGAAATGGCGGACTATCTGAGTCGCCAGATGCTGGACCCAGGGGAATGGGCGTGGCATTCGGAGGTATTCAGGTTACTTTGCCTGAGGTGGGGCACACCAGATGTGGATCTTCTGGCCTCCCATCTCAGAGGGGGCCAAGATTCAGGTCCAGGACAAGGGATCCGTGGACAGACTCATCAGACTCGCTGGTGGCTCCGTGGGATCAGCACCAGCTGATCTATGCCTTTCTTCCATTGAAGCCGTTACCACGTCTGATTCGCAGAGTGGAAGCCGAGGGGATCCCAACAATACTGGTGGTCCCAGATTGGCCTTAGAGCCCATGGTACGCAGACCTGGTGCATCTGGTGGCAGACGCTCCCTGGCGACTGCCATTACGAGAGGGCCTTCTGTCTCGGGGTCCGATTCTCCATCCTGCTTTACAATTGTGGGATTTAACGGCATGGCTATTGAGAGCCAGGTGTTGAGGAACCGAGGTCTGTCGGACTCGGCGATCCCAACTATGTTGAGATCATGGAAATCTTCTTCTAGGAAGATATATCATCATACCTGGACGGCCTACATCTCCATATGTGAGGAGAAGGGTTGGAATCCGTGCTCTTTTTCCATATCCAGGATCCTGCTGTTTCTTCAGCAAGGAGTAGACCAAAAATTGGCGTTAAGCACTATTAGAAGGCAAGTTTCAGCTTTGACTGTCTTTTTCAGCAACCCCTGGCATCTCACTCATAGTGAGTACCTTTGTTCAGGGGGTCTGTCATGTAGTCCCTCTGGTGCGTCCACCGTTACCCCCATGGGATTTGAACCTGTTATCGGCGCTTCAAAATCCGCCTCTTAAAAATATCAGGGTGTTCCCCTGTTGACACTTTTTCAGAAAGTGGTCTTTCTAGTGACCATCACATCGGCCAGGAGGGTCTCGGAACTGGCGACCTTGTCTTGCAAGTCGCCTTTTCTGATTATCCATAAGGATAAGGTGGTGTTGCGTTCGCAACCGTCCTTTCTACCGAAGGTGGTCGTGGCTTTTTTACATTAATGAGGACATGGTGTTACCATCTCTCTGTCCTAGGACAAAAACACCCTAAGGAGGTGGCCCTTCAGGCTTTGGGCATGGTTCGGGCTCTAAAAGTGTATTTGTCTACCACTGCTCCCTTTTGGAAGTAAGAGTCGCTGTTTGTTTCGGTAGCTGTTTCCAAGAAAAGCATGGCGGTCTCATCAGCCACCATTTCCAGGGGGATCAGACAGATTGTAGTGCAAGCCTACGCCTTAAAAGGGCAGATGCCCCTCTTTCCGGTTATGGCCCACTCCACAGGGGCAATCGGAATGTCTTGGGCTTTCCGACACCAAGAGTCTATCACTCAGGTGTGTAGGATGTTGACCTGGCCGTCTGTCTACACGTTTACCATGTTCTACAAGGTAGACGTCAATGCATCGGCTGATGCATGTTTTTGGCCGCAAAGTTTGCAGGCGGCTGTATAGTTGCAATTGAATATGCAATATTTTACCTTTTTTTTCCTGTTTTTTTTTCGGTTAAAAACACAGTAACTTTAAGTTAATGCACCGTTGCATTACATTCCGTTTAACGATAGTTTTTTGTGCGATTGTGGGTAGTCACTCCTGTTGAGGGTACCCTGATTTTGTGGATTTCTCCACGCACTGTTCTTTTTTGTGGGTAAACTTGTTCCCACTTGCCACAGTAGATGAAGTGTTTATGCTGTTTTTCCCACCCCTCGTTTTGGCACTGCTTGGGGACGTCCCAATGGCTAAGAGAGGAGCTGTGTCGGTCGGTGAATATAAGAGAAAATAGGATTTTTTGTACTCACCGTAAAATCCTTTTCTCTGTAATTCATCAACCGACACAGCATCTGCCACTCCTTTTTTCTTTACGTTATACTGCTTGTTGACGTACTGAGTTCTGCTAGCAGGCAGGAGGGTTGATACCTAAGGGACCGCCCCCATGGGCGGAACTGAGAGTTCTGAGTGTTGTATTACAACTTTGCCTAGTATTCTTCTAGAGGTAAGGTATACAACCCAATGGCTAAAAGAGGAGCTGTGTTGGTCGGTGAATTACAGAGAAAAGGATTTTACGGTGAGTACAAAAACTCCTATTTTTTGGGGATTAAATACACTTTAATGCATTTTAATGCAAAAAATATATATAATATCCATTTTTTTAGAATATAAAAGATGATGTTACACCCAGTAAACACATACCTTACATGGCATTCTTTAAAATGATGCATGCTTGTGGAATGGCAAAAACTTACGATACTTAAAGTGGTTGTAAACCCGTTTAAACACTTCCAAAAAAAACCTGCAAGACAAAGGCATAAGGAGCTAGTATGTATAGCATACTAGCTCATTATAAATGACTTACCTGAGATCAAAGCCCCTGCAGCGGCCCTCATTCACCACTCTGGCGGCCAACATCTCCCCAGGGGTTACATCCGGGTATCTTGGCTCCGGCACTGTGATTAGCCGGAGCTGCAATGACGGCACAGTACAACTGAAGTGCACATGTGCTGATGACATTGGCACATGCAAATACAGGGATATCTCCTAAAACATGCAGGTTTAGGAGATATCCGATGTAGCTACAGGTAAGCCTAATTATAGGCTTGCCTGTAGCATAAAGTGGTTGTAAAGGGTTTACAACCACTTTAAAAAGGAGAAGATTCTTAAAGCTCGTTTGGCTGTACTTCTCATGTGGATCACTCCTGTGACCCTTTTTCAGAAGACAACAGGCTGAAGCCCGCTGCTGGCTGATGCCACAGAGCTGGTCCAGGCTCCGGCAATATAGCAACAATGAAGTATGCCTGGATGAGAGCCTGAGCCAGCCACTCCTCTCCTCCACAGCCCAGTGCTCCAGTGAACAGTATTTGTAGCTGCTGACTTAAAAATTTTTGGTGGGGGGGGCTAGAGCTCCACTTAATGGCATTGGCTGCATGTTTGGTGTCATTGTCATGCTGCAGAATAAATTTGGGGCCAATCACACGCCTCCCTTATGTTATGGCATGATCCTGACCAAATCTCCAACTTCATTTTCAGAAGTGCAGCCCCCAATTTGTAAGGAACCTTCACCATGTTTCACTGTTGCCTGCAGACACTCTTTATTGCACCACTCTCCAGCCCTTCCGGGACAAACTTCCTTTTGCTACAGCCAAATATTTAAAATTTTGACACAGTACTGTATGTACATTGACTGAGTGAAGTGACCACAGAGAGGGAAGAGAATGGTGATGCTGGGAGAAAGGGAGTGAGTGTCCTCCGGTGGTGGGAGCGTGGCAGTGCAGGTTGTACTGGCTCATCACATCTTGGCTTCATGACCCCTGCCAGACCATCAGGCACTAGACCCCCAGAAGGATCCAGATCCCTTGCATGCGCAGCCCACAGCAGGGCCCCTGCAGACTACCCAACAAGCGTCAATGCCCAGGCAGAAACACAAGCAGCCACCAATACAGATCAAGCCTTGCTTGCCACCCACCCCCTGCCACACTGTGGCCCCCAACAGGCCACAGACTGCTGCAAGTCTGCAGCACAGGAGTTGGGGACCTCTGAAATTGTGGGTAGCCAGTGGTCTCTGGAAAAAGGATGGTTTTGAAGACCAAACACATCTGTGGGAAGGAAAGGATTTGTCCCAATGGAAACTATCTGGGATGAAAGCTTTACACCAAGTATGTCTTGTATATATGACAGCCATTGCAAGACATAGACTTCTTATCTATTAACATTAGAGAAATAACAGATTCTGAAACAATCCTGTGCCTCAGAACCTAGGCTTTAGCAGCCATGCTATTAAAGGGAGGGGCCTTGAAGCACAATAGTAAATCAGTCCTGTTTAGTTTGCTGTTGAAGCAGGAGGTCCACATCCTACATCCCATACTTGTGACACAGGAACACATTTGGATGTAAGGAACCATTCCCTTGGGTCCAGACAAGAAAGTTTGCCTGCCCATTCTTCATACCTACGCGTGAGGCATAAAAAGTAGACAAGGCTTCAACATTATTTTTTTTTTTCAACCAAACACTGCGCTATTCTTACCACGAAATAAAATAAAACACACAGAAAAGCTGCTAACACATCACTAGGGTATCAAGTGTAAAGTAATCAATGCTATATAAAAGTGTAGCGCTTAAGCGCTACACTTTTATATAGCAAGGCTTCAACATTAAAATCTGCCCAGGGCAGGAGTTGATCTACTTTTCCTGCCACGGTGAAACTTCTGGACCCTCCCTGATGGTTGATATATGCCATTGTCTGACTGAATGGCCCTCCAGCCAGGTGGTCCAACGTTGCAGGGACAGCCAAAATAATACAGCAAAAATCATCTGAATTTTGGCACTACCACTACCATGGAAGCTGGTGCACATTTCTACTGTCATGCCCTATTCCTATTACAAGGGATGTTTACATTCTTTGTAATAGGAATAAAAGCGATCATATAAAAATGTAAGGGGAAAGTGTCAAAATAAAAGTAAAACAAAGCAACCTCCTCTGCAAATCTAAACAGGTAACCTGTAAAAAAATGTAAAGCACCGCCTATGGAGATTTTTAAGTACCAAAGTTTGGCGCCATTCCACGAGTAAGCACAATTTTAAAGCGTGACATATTAAGTATCTATTTACTCTGCCTAACATCATCTTTCACATTATACAAAAAAAAAAAATCAAGCTAATTTTTGTGTTTTGGTTTTTTAAATTCATAAAAAACAGTTTTTTCTTTAAAAGAAACGCATTTGAAAAATTGCTGCGCAAATACAGTGTGACATAAAAAGCTGCAACGACCACCATTTTATTCCCTAGGGTCTCTGCTAAAAAAAAAAAAAAAAAAAAAAAAATTATATATATATATATATATATATATATATATATATAATGTTTGGGGGTTCTGAGTAATTTACTAGCAAAAAAATTATGATTTTTATGTGTAGGAGAGAAGTGTCAGAATTCGCCGGGAGGCAAGTGGTTAAAGGGGGCCTGATTCCAAAGTAATGGGAGTGGACAATTGCATTGAAACTGCATGTCACTACTGTAAAAATCCCAAAAACATCCAATTATGAAGATTGTATTTGGCTTCAAGGTCAGCAAACCCTACCAATTTCCATTCTGTCTTGATATGTTTCAGAATTGCTATTCCCTGATGAGCCCAAAGCTGACAATCTCGTATGCATCTGAGATGGGCAAGCGCACTGTATAACTTTTACTTTGACTAGTGAGTTGTTTTTGGTTAACATTTGCACTTTATAAGTAAAAAATGTGTTACTCTCTACACTATCACACTATTTTTGATTGGCACATAGTTTAGTACAAGTGAATCAACCCCAGTATCATATTGCCCTGAGTGGACAAGTACAAAATGCTTCATTATAGAGTTGAGACTCTGGTCTCTGATAATATGCATCTGTCTTAAGCCAGCCATACATGGTTTGAATCTCAGCCAGTTCACCAGGAACTGACTGGGATTTGAACCGCTAATGGGCAGACTGAATGTACCAAGTTGATTGATCGATCACCTTGGGTACAACCAGCCTGCCAGATTCTCTTGCCATTATCGCTAGCAGCTGTTATAGCCACTAGTGATAATCACAGTTTTCTCCCAATGGGGGAAGTAGGGTTGCCACCTTTTCATCATGCCAAACCCAAATACTTTGCTTTTTTTTTTTTTTTTGCAGTGTACTGTACACTACAGCATTGTAAAAGACCTGCTACACTTTTGAGTGTCCCAAGAAAAGTAATCATTTGGTGCACAAAGCGGTGCTGCGGCAAACAGTGGGTGTGGGAGGAGCTTAAGGGACGTAGTTAAATAAAACAAGGTCACTCTGTCCCCCAGTACAACTAAAGCCAGGGAACAACCCCCCCAAACACACGCAGTGGGGTGATAGGGGATGATCCCCATTCCGGAATACAGGAACTCCCCTCCCCCTTACAGTTAAAGAAGACCCCCCCCAGCTAGGTGGACTGCAGGGGGCTAATAAGGGGGGGCCCTCATCCAGGAACATTGGAACCCCCTTCCAGTTAAAGAAAACCCCTGCTGGGAGGACTGTAGGTGGGTGAAAACAGGGGACTCCCAACTAGGAACATTGGAACCCCTCTCCAGTTAAAGAAAACCCCTGCTGCAAGGATGGTGGGGGGAGTGATAAGAGGGACCCTCATCCAGTAACATAGGAACCTGTCTTTATCTAGTTAAAAAAAGACCCCCAGTTGGGAGGACTTCAGAGGGGTGATAAGAGGGGACCTTGCCCACCCCCTCTAGAATAAAGAGCACACTGGCCAGCAAGACTGCGTGCAGCTGCCCCCTCCTCTCTCTGGAGAAGGTGAATGGGGTGTAGTGACTGGAGACATCCAGAGCCATACACACACAGCAGCTCCAGCTATGGTGGGGGTGGGGAAAGCTCACAGTAGCAGAGAAGGAAGAAGAGATCCCGCACAGGTCTGATGTCTGTGAGTGAGTGCTGCTTCCACTGCTTGATCTGTTCTCCACGCTGCCAAAACCGCCCTCCCTTCCTTCACTGTGCCAGGACAGCCAATCCGATCCTGGGCTCTGCACAAGGGAGAGTCTCTAGGTCGGCTGTTGGAAATCACAGGGCCCCATTCAAGCTACCTGACTGCCCCCCCCCCCATGGCAGAATTTATACCTGTTCTACAGCCACCCCCTGATTTTTGTTATACCTGTTTAAAATTGCCAAATGGTAACTTTACATTGTGAGATCGCACTGCAACTATGAGCCAAGTGTTTGGCTTGCAGTTGCAGAGCAACCCCATTGAACTTAACAGGGAGTTTGACAGGTGGTGCTGCCTTCCACATTCTGCAGCCTGTATTAAAAATGCTACAGCTGTGTAGTAAATCATTGCAGCCACAGCATGTATACAGCCCTGTCTGACTGTACTTTTAGGATTTGTGTGCACAGCTAGGGATGGCGGTAAACCCATGGCTCAGCCGCCCATGTGAAAGAGTCCTTAGGCCACATTCACACTTTGCATTTCCTAAATATGTAACGAATAAGGATGAGCTCAGGCGTGTTCGCATACTCTACATGCCTGCCCGTGGTGTATGCGAACGTACCTGAGCTCATCCTTAGTGACAAAGTGCACGGGAAATGCACGCTTTACAGTACATTTTATAAATGCACAAACTAGCACTTGTGATGCCATTGTTAATGGCACCCCAAAAACAGTTAGCAGACTTGCGTTTTGTCATGTGGCAACTTTGCAAAGCTGCATGCCTGAAAAGAACATTCTATGGTGCATTTGTCAAAGGTAGGGCAGTCCATTCAAGTGAATGGGCTGCCCTATGTGTGAAAAACAGTCAAAAAAAAAAATGTGAGCAGGAATATGCATTTCCACTATGCAAAGTGTGAATGTGGCCTCAGGGTTGGCCTATGGAAATGGCCGGTGCAGGAATGTCTGTCAGAACTACAACATTCAGTCATTGCAGGTTGTGAACAAAGAAGCCCAAAGGCTAACGCTGCACTAGAAACAACTTAACTAAGGTAAAAAAAAAAAATATATATATGTAAAATATAGTAGATAAACTAAGCTGCTAGATCAAATAGATGAATAGATACAAAATAAGTGCAGCGCTAATGGAATAACAACACACCCAAGTAAGTAGTCTGCTTACCAGCTATCCGTGACCACTGAAACAGTAGTCTCACCCAGCATAGGGAAATCGGTCTCCCCAGGACCCTTATTGGTGTCTGGAACCAGAGCTAGGCCGATAACACTCAAAAGATATAAAAGAAAATGCTTCCATAGTGCAGTACTTTATAAAAGATGAATTTAATATAATAAGTGGGTTGCACTTACAAGATGTAAAACATTCACATGCAATACAGCAATGTGTCTAATAATGAAGACCGCTGTGTCTCCACAGGCTTCTCTTCACTTCCCTTCCAGGTGGAGCCTATGACGGAGGTTCATGGGCAAATAAAATAGCAAGTGAAGAGAAGCCTGTGGGGATGCTGCAGTCTTCATTATGAGACACATTGCTATATCGCTTGTGCACATTTTACATCTTGCAACAAAGAATACATGAGCTTCAAAACCATGTGTTCAAGTCCACCAGGTATATAAAACATTGCTCAGAGCCAAGAAAGCACAGACCAGTATGGGAAGGCTATGTATGATTGGACCAGGTACCATCTGGTAACTGTTTTGAACAGACTATCACCAAAGCCTGGAAGAAACCATTTGTTTCCTTTGAGGAAGTTCATCAGTGAATTAACAGGATTTTTAGTAATGAGAAATTGACCAGTATCCTGCTGGACACACAAAATAAATTCTCCCAGAAATGGACCCCGTGGATACAATATGCCCATCCCCGTGGATACAATATGCCCATCACTGTCCATGGAGAGCTATAACTCATAGTAGTCCTGATTTGGGATGCTGGTTTTTGGCATTCCCAAACTCACTCCCCTCCCCCTTACCTCACATTTTTCCCACCTTCCTTATTTGTTCCTTTCCTTCTTTCTTATTTCCTTGTTGCAGGTCATGTTGTTCATTCAGACTTGATGTTCTTGATCTACTAATTGTTTTGCGCCCCGTAACAAGTTTACCTGACTCAATGATACCTACTCTAACTTGGAGACTACAAGTTTTGTTTATTAATATACTATTTATTCTATTGGGATGTTTATATATTCTCTGCAGTTACATTCCAGCTGTCTAAAATCTTTTTGGCAATTTAAAAAAGTTACCATGTTTTGTACCCTACATTTTTTCAATATAAATCTATTGAAAGTGAAAAAATCAGGTATTCAGGACGATTGTTTGATTTTTTGTTATAGTGTTACAGTACTTTCAATAGCGGATTCCGACCGTTGAGAAAAAATTTCTGAAGGGACTAGAAACTAGATAATGTTTCTTGTAGGCACAAGAACTAATGATTTTTGTACAATGTGTGCAGTATTTGTACAGAAAGAATTGAATGGGAAAGACCTTGCATGTTCGGAAACAAAGTATGACCCGGAAGAAAATAATTTTTGTAAACACAAAGGAGTAATCTTATTATGCATATTGAAAGACCTATGTATATAAGCACTATGTGCTCCGCTTCCTCTTCTTTTGAAGCTGCCTCTGTCTGGCCAGTACTTCAAGTACTGGAATTGCTGAATTAGCAAGTCATTGGGAAATGTCCATCGTTAAAAACTGAGCATATGGGGGGCGTAACCGGAAGCCGACCTGGACGGACGCCTAGCCTAGGAGCTCCTGTTCAGCCCAGAGCTACATAGGCCAGAAACGGGGGCCACAGCCAGCATTCATGGGCCGCTCAAGGACCACCCGCTCAGCGTTAGCCCGGGGGTCATCACAGCCGCCTCCGGGCTCCTCAGTGGCGTTCCGGGGCTATTTCATCCCGCCGGACGACTCCCTTGGCGGGAGTAGCAAGATGGCGCCGGCCGCCGCCACGCAGCACCAGCCTTCTATACCACCACCGCTCTACATCTATGGCTCCCCGCGGCAGAGCAGCGATTCCGCCCGCAGATCTCCGGGACCGGCCGAGACGCTCCAGGGGGTGAGTCCCCAGCACGACCCCCCGTATCCTCCCGGCTCCTTACCCGACCGTCCGGAGGACAAGGCCGCACCGCAGCCTCCATTGAGTGGCAAGATGGCCGCCGCCACGCACCATCAGCCCTGCACGCCGCCACTGAATAGTACCCATGGCTCCCCATGACAGGGCAGCCCTCCCAGCTGCGGATCCCCGGGCCCGCCCGAGCTACTTTTCTTTTTCTTTTTAGCAAATGTTTTGTAAATTAAGCGATTTGTTTGTTTTTATTGTAATTATGTAGCACTTTGAGGTCTTTTGATGGAAAGTGCATTATAAATAAAATTTATTATTATTATTATTATTACATCGGGGGTGCACTGTCAGCGCGACCCCCCCTACTCACCCGGCTCACCATCCATCCATCCGGAGGACAGGGCCACGCTGCAGCCTCCGTCGCAGTACACACAATGTACTGCAACCTTTCCCAAACTGCTGCGAACGTGCTCGGACCCGGGGGCCCTTGCTGTCATCAGCCCCTCCCCTAACCCCTCTGCTGGAATGGAGGACTTTCCGGAGCTGATGCACCCCAAACACAACCCGATGACATCTGCCTCAGTAGGGGGAGGGGGGCTGCCCTTTGTATGGTCGGGCCCCACTGAACCTAAGGCCCAAAGGCCTCTTCACTCCAGAGATCACAGCGCGTCCAGGGGGGGCATGACAACACCCCCCTCTTATGCGCAGATGGCGCAAGCTCCACCACAAACCCGAGGAAGAGACCCTCCGGAGCAATCAGTGATGTCCCCCCACGGAGAGTCCTGGTCTGAGCCTTGGGACCCCCGACCCTCTCCACCCCGCCTCCAGCACCAAGGCCCCCCTGCTGCGGTCCCTCAATTGCCTCTTCCCCCTGCCTCTGCTGCCGGGGGCCAGAACGCAGGAATTGACTCCCATTGGCAAGCTTATTTGCAAGCGATCCCAACTAAGGACGATTTCAAGCAACTTATTACTGACGTGCAGGCCACATGCCGAGCTGAAATCCAATCTTTGCAAGCCGGCCTCAAGCACCTAGCTGACCGGGTGGAAATGGCAGAAGAGGAGTTGCAAGACACAAAGCTAACAGTCCATCAGACCCAAATGCAGGGCTTAGACCACCGCCTCATGCTCCGGGAACTGCAACGCCAAGTTGAGGATCTGGACAACAGGGGGCGCCAGAATAATATCCGCGTCCATGGCCTCTCGGAATCGGAGGGTCCTAAAGACCTTCAATCCACGTTACAAGAGTTATTTAATGAAATGCTAGGAGAGCCCATGGACAAACCTATTGAGATGGATAGAGCCCACCGCGCCCTCCATCCTAAAGGTTCAGCATCACAACCTCGGGACATTATCTGTCGGGTCCACTCATTCCCCCTGAAAGAGGACATCATGCGGAAAGCCCGTTCCATCCGCAACCTCACCTTTGATAACTCCCCATTGCAGATATACCTGGATCTTTCCTGGATCACACTTCAAAAACGCAGACTGCTGCAGCTCCTCTTGCGTACACTCCAGGAAAAGAATATTGCCTATAGATGGGGACATCCCTTCAGTTTAACTGCTAAACACCAGGGGAAGACGGCTATCCGGAAGATCTGGAATCCTTTTGTGACGCTCTGGGGATCCCTGCCCCCAACTTACCTGCATGGGACCTATTGGCCATGCTGCCTCCACCGCCGGTGGTCTGGCAGAAGGTCCCCCCTACTAAACGCTCCAGGGGCCCGGAGCATTCGCGCAGGCCCCCTAAGCACAGAATGGGATGACCTCCCTTTGAGAGACACGTGGAACACTGCTTCCTCCTCCCAACCTGACAACATTGGCAACAAACCTGCACCCACGAGCTCCATTACGTGTTCTTTCTTTTTTTTATGCCCCCGTTGGCCTGCAGCCTAACCGCCCGTGCTACACAAACTGTCTTCGGACAGACCGGTTTCTGAGTTACAAACCCCATTCCCCCCCCCCCCCAATGGTTCGCCACTCGATAGTTACCTTTCTCCCCCTCCTTTTTTCCCTTTTTTTTATTGTTTTCGCATTCTTGTTTGGACTCTTTATTCTCCGGGTCTCCCTACCTGGGACCTCCCTCCCCAAATTTTTACTTTTTGGGGGGGGGGGGGGGATCGGGGGCGCCCAGCTGGGGAGCCCAACTGGAACTTGGCCCCGGGACCTCTCGGTTCCTGTAGGCCCGATTGTTAATGACTGTGTTATTACTTAACTATGCATGTATTCTAACTCTTTTTTTCCTTACTCTAGATCTTTCTTTCCTTCTGCTCTACGGACCTCCCTACCTGGCCCGCTGCCCGTCCTCCTCCCCTGGATGCCGCGCTCCCTGGTCGCAAACTGCTACTACTGAACCCAGCTAAGTATGCCTCCCACCTACTCCCTATATGACAATGGCTAAGGTACTGTCACTAAACGTCCACGGGCTTAACTCTAACAAAAAAAGACATCTGGCGCTCCGGGAATTTCGGCGGTCACATCCGATATCATTATGATTCAGGAAACACATTTTAACAAGGGGGACTCCTTTAAATTCGCATCCAGTCACTACCCACTGGCTTACCAGGCTTTTAATCCACGTAAGAGAGCAGGGGTCGCTATCCTTTTTAAAAAAGGGGCCCCTTTCACGTGCACCAGCGTTTATCTCGACCCACTTGGCTACTTTGTTATTCTTCGAGGGACCTGGCAGGCACAGGCCATTACCCTGTGTGCCTTGGAAGCTCCAAACGCGCACCAACACAGCTTTCTGGCTAAGGTTCTTACCCGCCTGTCCCGCACGCCCTCCGACCTCCTTGTGTTAGGAGGAGACTTTAACCTCTCTCACTCTGCTGTCTATGATCACCTGGCAGCGAACCCTCAGGCTCCGCAGGCACGGGTCCTCAGAGACTCCAAGCTATTCCGCCGGCTTACTAGGAGACACGGCCTCTTTGATGCTTGGAGGGCTCTTCATCCGAATGACCACCAATACACTTTCTATTCTGCCCCCCACCAAACCCACTCCTGTATAGATTACCTTTTTGTAAACAATAACGCACTATGTATCACTAACTCTGCGCAAATTCTGCCCATCTCGTGGTTGGATCACGCCCCCGTCGCGATGTCGCTGAATCTAGGTACCCCTATGCGACGGCCATGTAATTGGCGGCTTAACAACTTCCTTCTACAGCACCCCCGTCCAAAATTGAGGTAGAATCCACAATAAAACATTACTTTATGGAAAATGACACCCCTGACGTTTCGCTCCAGACTTTATGGTCAGCCCATAAGGCTGTCCTTCGGGGCCGCTGTATTGCCCTTTCCTCGGCTATGAAGAAGGATGCCGGGGCAGCCGAACAATTAGCCTCCAAAAAATTGAAGTCCCTGGAGGCAAGACTCCCCCTCGGTTCCACTCCAAAGACAGATCGTCCGCGTACGGGCAACACTGCGGGACTTGGCCTTGGATCAGGTAGAAAAAGCCCTGGTCCGCTTAAAACAGGTATATTACGATAAGGGCAATAAGGCACAGTCACTCCTAGCCTGTAAACTAGCGGAGCAAACGCATACAGTAGGTGCCGCCGATATTGTGTTTCCACAGCGGTGGCCCGGCGACAGAAGACCGGGCCACCGCTAGTAAAAGAGCTGGAAGAAGAAGCGATGGCCCGGCAAGAAGAACCGAAGAGGGGGACAAGACCCCCGAAGTCGGAAGAAGAGGGCGGTGACGAAGAAGAAAGCCGGGCTCCTCAGCTAGCAAAAGAGCTAGCAGAAGATAGCGGAAGAGTCCGGCGAGAAGACCCCCGAAGACGGAAGACCCTCGGAGCTGTGCAATAAACTATTTTAACCCTTGTGTGTGTGTTTTTTTGTAAATTTTTTTCACAGGTGAATAGGTAGGGGTACATTGTACCCCATACTCATTCACATAGGGTGGGGGGCTGGGATCCGGGGGCCCTTTTATTTAAGGGGGCTCCCGGATTCCGATAAGCCCCCCACCCGCAGAGCCCGACAACCAACGGCCAGGGTTGTCGGGAAGAGGCCCTTGTCCTCATCAACATGGGGACAAGGTGCTTTGGGGGGGGGGGCACGCGGCCCCCTCTTCCCCAAGGCACCCCCCATGTTGAGGGCACGCGGCCTGGTACGGCTCAGGAGGGGGGGGGGGCGCTCGCTCGTCCCCACCCCCTTTCCTGACCGGTCAGGCTGCGTGCTCGGATAGGGGTCTGTTTTTTCGGCGAAGGGGATTGCCCTAATATCCCTACCGGACTTAAGGGCCTGAAATGCCTCCCAAGGGGGAACCCATGCCGTTTTTTTTTCCATTTGCCATGGTTCTCCCTTAGGATTCATACCAAACAGTGCCTGGTATTGGCAGGAATCCAATTCGGATCCCCGCACCAGTGTCAACCCGGCCAGTGATGCTTGTCGCTTATCGGGAAAGGAAAAGAAACATTTTCCTTTCCCGATGCGAGCCAGCTCGGAGCTGGCTCCCGCAACGGACCTTGTAGGGTGTCAATCTCGCCGCTGGAGAGATTGGCACAATATCGCGGTCACCTACTGTATGTCTACGCCCCATCAGATTAAGGACAAGCGGGGGGTGTTCTTTTGACCCATCCCCAGGAAATTGTAAACGCCTTTTCTAACTATTACACAGACCTCTATAATAAAGCCGAGATACCGCATAACCCCCTGTCGCCCCACCTGACGGACTACATCACTCACTACTTAGAACGCTTGGAACTACCTCGACTGCGGAAAGACGACTTATTAGGTCTTAATGCCTCCATTACAGCAGAGGAACTGGAGGTGACAGTGAAAGGCCACCCCACCCATAAATCCCCCGGACCAGACGGACTACCGTATGAATATTATAAGACCTTCCTTCCCCTACTTAGCCCACACATGACTAAACTATATAACGCCTTTCTCCATCAAACTCCGGTCCCTAGCGACATGCAAAGATTTTTTTGTCCCTGATCCCGAAGCCAGACAAAGACTCGGCGTTGTGCGCCAGTTACAGACCCATAGCCCTGCTTGACTCTGACTTGAAAATATTTATTAAATTCTCTCAAACAGATTGAATGTACTCCTTCCCACTTTAATTCATAAGGACCAGGTGGGTTTGTCCCTCTGCGCTAGGCAGGGGACAATACTCGGAAAGTCATTGATTTAATTGACATGGCCAATAGGGAAGGCATGGAATCAGTACTCTTGAGTCTAGACGCCGAGAAGGCGTTTGACCGCCTGAGTTGGCCCTTTATGATAGCCACAATGCGGCACATGGGCTTTAAGGGACCCTTCCTGCAGGCAGTGAAAAATCTTTATACTGACCCTACTTCCCAAGTTAAGACCCCGTTTGCCACTTTACCCACATTCCGTGTGACTAATGGCACCCGCCAGGGCTGCCCCCTATCCCCTCTACTCTTTGCACTGTGCGTAGAGCCGCTGGCGGCTGCCATTAGGGGCAACCCAGACATTAGGGGGGTTTCGGTTAGAGGCAAAGAGTTCAAGGTGTCCCTGTTTGCGGATGATATCATCCTGACACTGACCCACCCCAGGATCTCCCTGCCTAACCTTCACGCAGAGCTGGATGCCTACGGAGCACTGTCGGGGTACAAGATAAATGCAACAAAATCCACAGCCCTCCCCCTGAATATTCCGGCAGCGGAGGTCGGACATCTACAGTCCGCCTTTCCTTACAGATGGGAATCCACCTCTCTTAAATACTTAGGTGTCTATATAACTCCCTCTTATAGCACTTTATATCACGCCAACTTCCCACCCTTGTACAGCTCGATAAGAGCTCTTCTCCAAAAATGGAAGCCCCACCAGATCTCTCTCCTGGGTCGGATCGCATCTATTGAGATGGTTATCCTGCCGAAGCTCCTCTATCTTTTTCAAACTCTACCCGTCCCCTACGCCCACTTACGCAAGCTCCAAGGTGATGCGTTGAGATATGTCTGGAACTATCGGAAACATAGAATACCAAGCTCTGTCATGACCGCGTCCCGGGCCGATGGGGGCTTAGCATTTCCAAATTTAGTGAAATATTATCAAGTATCCCAATTACAGGGGTTGCTCTCATGGTTCCCCCAGCGGTCCTACAATAAATGGTCGCAAATTGAAAAAATATGGTTGGCCCCAATCCATCCCAATAGCCTCCTATGGAACATGAACGTGGCGGTGCCTCCCAACCGATTGTTAGGACCGATGTCCCACCTTCGGCAACTCTGGCGCAAGTTGTCTAGCCCTGGGCTACTGCAATCAAAATGTTCGGTCATGAACTCGTCCCATCCAGCCTCACTCACCAGATGTCTTGGCCTTGGGCCTCTAAAAATCTGTTTCAGTTCGGCCACTTGGTACATCCTGTAACCCGTAGGCTGCTGCCGTTCCCGGAGCTCCAGACCAAACATGACCTGCCGAAACAGACCCTCTTCAGCTACCTACAGATTAGACACTTTGCCCAGACTATAGCTCCAACACTGCAATTCTCTCCTCCGTCTCAGTTTGAACGGATAATACTTGAAGGGCGTAATCGTAGGGGTTTAATATCAGATATATATCAGCTTCTTAATGCATTCCCAACGGGCACGAAGGGAAAGCACGCGTACATGTTTAGGTGGGAGAGGGAGCTGTGGGAGGCACTCCCGATGGAGGCATGGCAGACAGTCTGGAGGCAGGCAGCCAAAAGCTCTGTATGCACTCTCTATAAAGAAAACTCTTATAAGATCCTCTACTTTTGGTATCAGACTCCAGATCTCCTGCATAAAATATATCCCTCCACCTCTGACCGATGTTGGCGGTGCCAGTGCGAAAGAGGCTCCCTCTTCCACATTTACTGGACGTGCCCCCTAATAACTTCCTACTGGACTTCCGTCCAGCAATTACTGATCCACCTCTTTGAAACACCTATACCCTTCACACCAAAATTTTTCCTATTTGGTCTATCCCACTCGAAGATGGCCAACCGTGCAGGAAATTACTTTGACACATACTGCCCGCTGTCAAATAGCCCTAAATTGGAAAAAAAACACGCCCCCGTCCCAAGAGGCCCTGTACGCCAGAATTAAAGATGTTGAACTGATGGAAAAATTGACAGCTAGGATGAGAGATAGGCTGGACGAACACTATGTGATCTGGGGGGGCGCTGGCATCTTCGAGGAGGATACGAGGTGAGCTGGCCTGGGGGCCGGGACGATAGTCTATCCATCCTTCCAATCCTTCATCCCCTTTCCCTCTTCTCTTCTCCCTCCCTTTTTCTTTTCTTTCTTCTACTCTCCCACTCTTCTCTTCTTCTTTTCTCACTACTCCTTTTGATTACTATGAGCTACGATTTCTGATTGACTATGTACTGTTGATGTTTTCACTTTTGCATACTAAAAACCGTTAATTGAAAAAAAAAAAAAAACTGAGCATATGTTCCAGAACATATCTATTGAATTATTCGTTGAAGAAGGAAAACTGCAACACTCTGAATATATGTAGCTGAAAGGTTTGGCTACAAGGGTCACATGCACATTACACCACTTCCTAATATAAGCTACAAGCATGTACTGGCCATCGGGACTACCGGGAGTTTCCCGTGGGCCGATGGCTCAGTGTGCTGGTTTCATTGACAGTGCAGGTAGAGTGGGCGGGGACTCCCAAACCCCGTCCACCAATAAGCCAATCTTCTCCTGTGCAGCTGTTTAGAAAAAAAAACTTCACCAGGCCCCCTGTGTTCAGTGGGGGCCGGGGGACAAAAAGCGGATTATTTCATCACTTTCAGCTTCAGGCAGATTAATCCATAGCAGCGCACTACACAGTTGAAGGCCAGCCTGTGCTATATCAGTACACTGGAGCCGATCGGGAGCACTGTTGACGACCAATTCGCCGAAAGCGATTAAATAGCTTGCTTTCTGTCAATCAGCCACCACTGAACACAGGGGAGACCCAGACACATTTTTTTCTAAACAGCTACACAGCAGGATTTGGGAGTCCCTGCCTGCTCACCTTGTCCCCTCCCCCCAATTTCCTCCAGCCCTAGTTACCCAACTCTGTGGTGCCCAGGAGGAAAGGGGAGGACCAGATATACCAGCAGTGTACAGCTGTTCCTGAGCTCCCAGCTACAGAGGAACCACTTGCAGGACAAGCACTGCACCCGGGACCTAGGTAGAAGAAGCTGTGCAGACCACAGTCCTGGGGGGGACTAACATTGCTGGGCACTTATGAGGCTGCGCTGATGGGCACTGATCAGGCTGCATTAATGGCCACTAGTGTGGCAGCGCTGATGGGCACTGATCAGGGTGCATTAATGGGCCCTGGTGTGGCTGCACTGATCAGGCTGCATTAATGGGCACTGGTGGGGCAGCAATAATGGGCATTGCTGTGGCTATGCCCAATAGTGGCATGTTTTTACTTTTTTTTTTTGCACAATTGCGTATAGTTTATATACTGTTTTTGTGCGTGCTTGCAAAATTAAAGTGGGCCAGTCTGGATGAAGTCCAGGGCCAGATTTTTGTCCCAGTGCAGCCCTGCGCTACAACGTAGGTTATGTACTGGTAAATTTTGCCTTTATTGTTGGAGAATTTTCATACCATTAGTTCAAATCTGAGTTTCAACAGTCATTCAGAGTACCTCCCATAGCCAAAATTTCCACGTAGTAACTTGACAGGGGACTGTGAGACAACTTTCAACATCATTGACAAACATTGTATCAAACAATTCCAATCTCTCTGACTTTTGTTAATAGTACTTGACTGAACTGGGGACACCCAGGCATATAGCAGAGGCATATAGGCATATGTATATAGCAGATGTATATTCCAGAGTTTAAGCATTTACACACCAGCCTGTACCGTTGATACAAGGCAGGATGTATCCATGCTTTTATGTTGTTTACGCCAAATTCTGACCCTATCATCTAAATGTCGCAGCTGAAATCGAGACTCATAAGTGCTGTCAGTCAGCATCCCTAATCACACCAGTCAGTGTCCCTAATCACAGCAGTCCAATCACAGTGTCCCTAATCATCACCCACTAACAGTGTTCCTAATCACCACAACCAAATCACAGTGTCCCTAATCACTGCTGCACCAGTCGGTGTCCCTAATCACCGCCACCAGGGCCGACCCCAGGCGGGTGCTCAGGGTGCAGTACACCTGGGCGCCAGAAAGGTGGGGGCACTGAAGCACCAGAGTGCTCCCCTCATTCCTCCTCTCTGTGTCCAGTGGGGGCTCTCCACGCAGGTCTCCACCACCACTGTGTTTTTCGCTGCTCAAGCCCGTCCTCCCTCCCTCCTCCTGTCAGAGAAGAAGAGCAGCTGCCGGAGATCGGAGCAGCTGGGGGGGGGGGGGGCGGTCCGTTACCATGCCTGATACATGTTCTCCTCCTCTGTTTCTCACTCCTGCCCAAGCCTGTCTCCATCTGCTCTCCACCTGGTCGGCGCAGCTGCACACTGTCCTTTCCTCTCTAGCTGCCGTCCGGTGTTTTATGTACCCTAATGGACGGGGGGATGGTTTGTCCTGGGAGGTCTGTACTAATGGAGGGGGGGTTTGTCCTGGGGGGTCTCTACTAATAGAGAGGGCTTTGTCCTGGGGGGGTCTGTACTAATGGAGGGGGGTTTGTCCTGGGGGGTCTGTACTAAAGGAGGGGGTTTGTCCTCGGGGGTCTGTACTAATGGAGGGGGGGGGGGTTTGTCCTGGGGGGGTCTGTACTAATGGAGGGAGGATTTGTTCTTGGGGGTCTGTACTATTGGAGGGTTTTTTTTCCTGGGGAGTCTGTATTAATGGAGGGGGGTTTGTCCTGGTGGGTCTGTATTAATGGAGGGGGGTTTGTCCTGGAGGGTCTGTACTAATGAAGGGGGGGTTTGACCTGGGGTGGTCTGTACTAATGGACAGGGGTTTGTCCTGGGGGGGTCTGTACTAATGGAGGGGTTTGTCCTAGGGGGTCTGTACTAATGGAGGGGGGGTTTGTCCTGGGGGGATCTGCACTAATGGAGGGGGGTTTGTCCTGGGAGATCTGTACTAATGGAGGGGGTTTGACCTGTGGGGGCCTGTACTAATGGAGGGGGGTGGTTTGTCCTGGGGGGTCCATACTGATGAAGGGGGGTCTGTACTGAGGGAGGGGTTTATACTTAGTGGGGGTTCTGCACTGACGAAGGGGGTCTATACTTAGTGGACGGGGGTCTCTAATGAGGGGTGACGCTCCCAGCCAGCGGGGACACCAGAGAGCAACACCGCCCAGTGCTGAGCAGAGCCCGGATGTGATGGTCCATGAAGCAGAGCAACACTTGAATCCACCTATGGAGCAGATATATGGATGGTGACAACAATAGGAGTATCTGAAGTCTCCCTCCTGATTCCCTGTGTGTCTCTGAAAAGGCTATAGATATGCTGTAAAAAGGCCAGCGACAGTGTGAAAAATGTCATGGCCATGACCCCAAAATTATATACCAGAATCTTTGGGCCTGGTATGAGTTTTGGGGGGGGTACCTATGCAAAAAACAGAGGAAAAAGCATAGCCCTCCCCCCTAAAATCCTATACGAGTCCCTTATTCGAGCATGCAGCCTGACAAGCCTGTAAAAGGGGGATGCTTGTGCATCCCCTGAGCATACCAGACACATGCTCTCAACATGGGGGGTTTCCTTATGTTGAGGAGGACAAGGGCCAACCACTGGGCCAGGGCTGTGGTGTGTCTGCAGACAGGAGGCTTTTCAGAATCCAGAAGCATGCATTAATAAGAGGACCCCCTCAGATTCCGCTTTCCCCCAAAGTGAATGTGTACAGTGTACATAGTACCCTATTTATTCACATTAAAAAACATTAATAATAATAAAAAAAGTTCCACAGTGTACATCTGCCATCAGTCATGCTGTACAGCAATTCAGATGCATGCTGCCGCTTCCCTTGAGCCAAATGACATCTCCAGGTCCCTGCAACTAAAGTGAAAAAAAGGAGAAGGTTCTCCCAGGTGAAGTAATTGACTAATTTGGACATGACTATATTTAGACAATGAAGTTATGTTCATGTCCCCTGTGGCCAGATACCCTCCCCTTGTAGGCATGTGGCCTGATATGGTACAGGAGGGGCACCCCATGTTTTCGGTATTTTATTTTTTACTGGACCCCTCTTAAAATGAATTCCAGATCTGAAGAGTGGCATGAAATTTGTCAGCAAATCACGCCTTTTTTTTTTTTACATTTCCCTGGGGTTTTCGTTAAAATCCACACCAGACCTGAAGGGCCTGGTATGAATTTCAGCGGGAACATCACATCATTTTTTACTTTACACTGTCCTCATCTTTTGTTTACATTCTGGAATCACTATCTGACAGCTGAATGTTGTCAGTGGGGATGAGTCACTGTTTGTTAAGACGCCAACTTCTTAATTAGCAGGAACCCCAAGCAGGAAGCTTTCACATTTAGCAGCAGTAGTAAAAATGTTGCTAAATGTTTCAGTTCCTGCTGCAGCTGGAGGCTTGGCCATTTGTGTAGGCTTGGTTCAAACTTGCATGACTTGGGATCCCCCAAGTAGAGATGGCCTTGCGGTTCGCCCCGGGGCGGACATATGGCGCTGTTCGCAGCCGCCATATTCTTTTACATTGTGAAGAACTTTGACCCATGACACATCCATCATGTGGTACAGGACAGCCAATTGGGACATTTCAGCACATGGACATACCCCCTACCTTATAAATAGACCTGATCTGGCTGCCATTTTACATTGCTATCTTTTGTCAGTGTAGGGAGAGGTTGCTGTGTGGAGCAGGGACAGTATGTAATCACTAGCTATTAGGGCCACAAAAGTCCTTTTAAGGACTGGTATAGGTGTACTATTGTTTGGTGTGCAGTATATAGGGGTGTAATACACTTATAATATACTTTCAAATATAGAAAGAATATTATAGTGCATTTCTACTGTGCAGCATTGTGACTGCTGAGCGGTTCTGTAGCTCTTTTGTCAGTGTAGGGAGAGGTTGCTGTGTGTCACAGGGACAGACTGTAGCTACACAAATCGCTAACTAATATAGGTCCACAAAAGTCCTTTTAAGGACTGGTATAGGTATACTATTTGGTGTGCAGTATATAGGAGTGTAATACACGTATAAAATACTTTCAAATGTAGAAAGCATATTATAGTGCATTTCTATTGTGCAGCATTGTGACTGCTGAGCGGTTCTGCAGCGATACTACAAAGAGTGACAAATGCAATTAGAAAAAGTATTATAACTGGTGTGATAGACCAGTGGCCCCCCAAAACGACAGATTGAAGCGGGGTGTTATATACCATCTTCCGACGGGTCACCAGGCCTCTCCCGAGAGAGCAATCTTTGTCACTCGCCTCCTGTTATGGGACCGATCCTCCCCTGGCTTCCTCTTAGTCAGAGCGGTCTCCCTCACCTGGGCTCCCTGGGTTTCCGTTCTGGCTTTGTAAACCCAGTTAAAGGTACTGGGCCTACCTGGAACTCTAGCCTCGGGCTGAAGGTGCCCGAGACCCCACAGTCAATGCTCGTATCCCCCCTCGAGAGGATACACTCCTCCGGGTACAGGTCCCCAGGTATTCGTGCCCAGAACACTGGCGCCTGCCCCTTTTGTACCCTCTTCTGGCATGCACAGCGGGTAGACCACACCCGCTGCACGGCTGCCGAGAGAGGACACCCAATAGCCACTCCATCACCTGTGGTTCAACCCCGGGTACAAGTGTCAGCACCACCTATACACCTAAGGGGAACTGCACGCCAGGTGAAACAGCAGCAAGGCAGAGTCCAAACAATTAGAAGACCCGAGCCAACTATTGCTCAGGTCACCCCTAAATTTGGGATATCAATAACTTATAAAAAAAAAAATATGGCAACTTTTCCAATAGCAGGATCATCTCCTGCACTCCCTTCATAGCCTGGCCTTGCCTTGCCTCTCCTCCATGGCCTTCATGCGCTCCTGAATTGATGAAATTTCACAGATAAAAAAAGAATGATTGTCGTTGTCGATCGCAGATTTGCTTAATACTTCTGGTATGTCAGTGTCCATGTTGTGGGACTATGTGTGCACAGCTAGTAAGTATTTTGTGGCTGCAAATATGACCTGCAGGTTTTTAATGTTCGTCTGCCATTAAAATGAATGGGACCCACCGCGGAACCTGCGGTTCGCGAACATTTGTGCGCGTTCGCGCACCGTCCCGTTAGATGTTTGTCCATCACTTCCCCCAAGTCACATGACATGTGAAATTCCATTTTAAGCAATGAGAACTGTCTTAATTAACACTACTGAAGTTGCTTCAACTTTAGAAAAAGGTTCCTGTATTACTTCAAGACGACTTCTATCTGACTTGTGCCCATAGACTTTAATCACTTCCATACCAGGCCTATTCCGGCACTTCTCCCCTACATGTAAAAATTATAAATTTTTTGCTAGAAAATTACTCAGAACCTCTAAACTATATATATGTTTTTTAGCAGAGACTAAAAAAAATAGGGAATAAAATGGTGATCATTTTGGAAAACAAAATGTTTCATTAATTTTAAAAAACAGAACAGTAAAGTTAGACCATTTTTTTGTATAATGTGAAAGATGATGTTACGCAGAGTAAATAGATACCTAGCATGCCACGCTTTAAAATTGCACACACTTGTGGAATGGCACCAAACTTTGGTACTTAAAAATCTCCATAGGCGATGCTTTTAATTTTTTTCAAGTTACCAGTTTAGAGTTACAGAGGAGGTCTTGGGCTAGAATTATTGCTGTTGCTCGAACACATGTGGCGGTAACTCACGTGTGATTTGAATGCTGTTTACATATGTGGGTGCGAGTTACGTATGCGTTTGCTTCTGTGCACGAGCACATGGGGACAGGGGGCGCTTTAACTTTTTATTTTTTTTGTTTATTTTACCTTTTTTTAATTTTTTTAAAACTTTCTCTTAAAAAAAGTATCATTTTTATTCCTTTAGTGCTGGCTCCTGATGAGCAGGCGCTATGGTTTTTGAAAAGTTAATTTGCCTGAAACCACAGTTGGGTTTCGGGACTATTTCTCTAAATTTCTGGTCTCAGTACCAGTCCAGCTGGGTTGCACTGGGTTCTCCTTAACCGCAGGTGTCGCTATCACCGCTGGCAAGAGTAGAAATGCAGTCTAGCTGGGTGCATTGAATGCCACTATTCTCTCGGAACCAGCCCAGTGGCAGTGTTTTCCTGCTGTGCATTCTGGGGGGTGGTATTTAAGGCACCAACGCCACGTTGGTGGTGGTTTTTTATTTTATTTTCTGTCTGTTCGGTTCTGGTGGTCCTCCTGACCCAGCCCCATGGCCCTCCTGGCCTGGGGTGCAGAACCATGCATCCTGAGTCTCAGGGGCTAGCTGGCCCGCGGTGACATAACTACAGGGACAGGCCTGAGCGAATTTCGGGGCCTACTGATCCAAGGGTGGTCCGGTGCCGTCTCATCTGAAGGGAGAGGCCCAGTAACTGAAGAACCCCAGGGGAGGACTCTTTCAGGAGAAGACCGTGCGCAAGGCTGGTTTCTCTGAAGGAGCCTGGAGGCTTAGTTGAAGGACGCAGCCTGGATCAACACTCATACGGTATCGCCAGATCGGCTGAGAGAACCTGGTACCGTATGTCAGTTCTTTCAATTTATCTACGTCCCTCAGTAATGCTCAAGTGTATCTCACAAGTCTGTGGCAGAGACTGTGTCGAGCATCGCCCCGCTAGGCCTAGTGAGAGAGGTCTATCCAGGGGTTGTTAAATCCAGTTGTGAAACAGTTTCTATTCTCTGGATTTTCGCTAAACACTTCCATTTTTGCAATCTAAGTGCCTAAACTCACTCCTAACCCTCTACCCTTTATTGAGAGACTCTGTTCTGTTCTGTTCTAAATAAATAACCCAAAAGAGGACTCAGTGTCAGTTTCCACATTCTTTGGGCCATCTACCATGGGAACCCCAAGACAGAGAAGCAACCAAGTGAGGTAACGGTAAGCCCAAATAACACATTAAGTGTACTTTAAAAAGTTCATTTATTTTATACAAAAAAGCATATTTAAAAACATAGTAAGAGTTAATATAGCCTTAAGAATTTATGACCAGAAGAGTTAAAGAACATTCAACCACTATAGAATCTAGTCTAACACTATAGGCCAGGGGTCTCAAACTGGCGGCCCTCCAGCTGTTGCGAAACTACAAGGCCCATGAGGCATTGCAAGGCTGACAGTTACAAGCATGACTCCCACAGGCAGAGGCATGATGGGACTTGTAGTTCCACAACAGCTGGAGGGCCGCCAGTTTGAGACCTCTACATGTTACGTGACTTGCGCTTCTTCAGGAGCTTCAAAGTGACAGATTTGCTGAAAGGTATAACAATATCAAAAAGAAAAATTATATAATTATTACAAGCATAGTAACATATATTACAAAAAATGTGTGGCATCATTTTTAACTATGTCAGAGCTTGGAATAATGTTTTTTGTAATATGTGTTACTCTCTGCATGTAATAATTATATAATTTTTATTTCTTGATATTGTTATACCTTTCAGCAAATCCGTCTCTTTGAAGCTTCTGAAGAAGTGCAAGTCACGTAACATGTAGAGCTCTAGCAGTTGTAATAATAAGTTGTAAGCAGTAATCTTATTGTTTTGATGTATTATTGTACTGTATACATTTGATATGGTTATCACTGTGTTAATTACATGAAGTGTACAATCTATTGTTACATAGGTCTTGCTTACTGAGGCTACATTACCTGATTTTGAGACATGTTTATGCTGGAATGTTTTTAAATATGCTTTTTTATATAAAATAAATGAACTTTTTTTAAGTACACTTAATGTGTTCCGTGCCTAAAAAGTCAGAGCCCGTTTTTCTGCGTTATTTTCCCTTGTTTTTGTGTCCATATAATTGGGACGTGCCACTCTATATTATAGCAGTATCCACAGTACCACTCTGTGGTGATACATAATTTTTCTTTGAGTAAGCCCAAATAAAACCAGCAGCTCCTTCGGGGGTCAGTGCTACATTCCTATTCCAAGCAATGTAAATATACCTTGGAATAGGAATAGTGCGTGATAGGTCCTCTTTATGGAGTGATCTAGGGTTTATAAGACCCCACATCTCTCCTCCAGTCTGCAAAGACTGAGATCAAGGAAAAAAAAAAAGAACTGTCTTTGCCTTTCCTGCTGAATCCTGGCTTTGTTTACATCCGCCAGCCCCGATATAACGTCACGCCCAGGCCTATGAGGGTCATAGAGATGACTGGGGACCATCTGGTCATCAGGAATCTCTATGATCAACTTCCGGCAGTAACCAATTAGTTCTCCGGCTTGCCGATCGTACGGGCGAGTCCTGCGAAGCACCGGAGGGTGGCTGGTGTCCCCTCCTGCCGCCTGTAAGAGCGTTCGAGCGGTTAAACTGCCGCTGTGATTGTTCTTACAGTGCACAGAATCGCCGGCCTAAAAAGATGATATCTGAATGACGCCTGTAGCTGCAGCCATCATTCAGATATCCCCACTCAAAATCCAGGATGTCATATGACATCCTTGGGCTGAAAGTGGTTAATGGAAGTTGCCGCTTTTTGGATCCTCATCTTAATAGATGTGATTTGTATCTAAGATTACAAAAAGATTACCTAGGCATTCCTTGAAGTTGCTTCAAAGTCACTTCAAGGTCACACTGAAGTTACCTGGCAAAGCCGTACTGTAAGTCAAGCGACTTTCAGGTGGCGGCAGTGTGAACCGTAACTTAACCTCCAAAACAGTTGATGTTGCTTTAGTCCATAAACATTGTACATAGTGCAGAGATCTAATTGTTTCCCTTTTGATCGAATGTTCTTAGGCTATGGCAGTGGTCTCAAACTGGCGGCCTTCCAGCTGTTGTGGAACTACAAGTCTCATCATGCCTCTGCCTTGTAGTTTCGCAACAGCTGGAGGGCCATCAGTTTGAGACCCCTGGCCTTTAGTGTTAGACTAGATTCTATAGTGGTTGAATGTTCTTTAACTCTTCTGGTCATATATTCTTAAGGCTATATTAACTCTTACGATCAAATGTTATGGAATGTTACATTTGCTCTGTAAAAGGAAAAACATAGATGCTGACATTTCATACATATTACAAATTTGCAGATATAATTCCTGACACTTAGACAAATGCTAGGATAGTCACAAAACACCTTTTTGTACACAGAGACCCCAAAGTGTTGGGATTTGCCTATACTCTGAAGAGAAAGGTTTCTGTATTTAAAGTGTAGGTTCACCTTTACAGAAAATCTTTAAGGTGAACTTACACTGGACCCTCTCCCCATCGCACCCGTTCCCGCTGACCTGGAGTCCCGCAATCACCCGCTCTAAAACATCGGATAGCCACTTTAACAGTCCGGGGATTTGAAATCCCCCTGGCTTTCTCTCCTCTTCTCCAGCACTGACAGGACAGGTTACGCAGGTTCTGATTGGTCAGTGCCACCCATGTGACAGTGCCGACCAATTAGAATGCCTCCTATATGTATCTTTACGAGGTACGTTTACAAGATTAAGCCAAGGGAATTTCTAATCCCCGGACCGGTAAAGCAGCGATCTCTTGTGATCACTGGACTCCAGGTCAGCGGGAAAGGGGTATGGGGAGGGGTTCCAGTGTATGTTTACCTTATAGATTTTTCTATAAAGGTGAACTTACCCTTTGAAGTGTTTCAGTGATGACTAATACCAGGTTGGATGTCTTACATATTTGAGATGTGTGATCAATTTAAATGTTTGTATATGTATCTGACATCTTGAAGTCTTTCTGTTTGCAATTTTTTGCGGAGTCTGGCCTCTCCGCCATGTTAACTTGAAAAACTTTAAATAAAAAAAAAAAGTGTTTCAGTTTAAAAAAAAATAACCCTTTTTGCTGAAAGATATGTATATCTGCAAAATATCTGCAAAAAACTAATTTGTGACACTGTAAAAAGTGTTATTTTGTGAGTACAAGGAATGCAGCATACTTGTGTGGTATACACTGCAAGTGGGCTCAGGCTATATTAAAGTGAAAGTAAACCCTTTCTATAAACTTGTACCTACAGGTAAGCCTATAAAGGCCTGTAGGTACTACTTACCGGTAGTTACTACGAATATCTCTTAAACCTGCATGGTTTAGGAGATATTTACACTTCATGTAGCCGGTGATGTCACCGGTGTATGCGCTCTGAAGGGATGGTATACTCGCGCCGTCCCTTCAGAGCTCCATGCCACGGTCCATGACTCCCACACACATGCGTGGGAGGGATGTCATTGTGGTGCTGCCAATCAGATGGCTGGAGGACGCGAACCCGGAAGGAAGACCGGGTGAAGATGTAAGTGCCTGTCAGAGTTGACAGAGCAGCGCTACAGGGCTTCGTTCTAAGGTATTTCAGAATGTGCCAGTATGCGATGCATACTAGCACATTATGCCTTTACTTTGCAGGGTTTAAAAAAAAATTGGTGGGGTTTAGTACCACTTTAAGCCATCCACAATATTCAGCATAACTTAACCATACCTACTTTTTGCCATGGCATGCTCCTCAGGACCTCAGCTACATAAGGTGTCCCTCTTCTTTAAGTTCTAAAGTTGGTAAGTATGGGTATTTATAGTTCTTATAGCATTTTGAGAGAAACAGGTAGTTCTCGTAGCACTCTAGTAATGTATCACATTATTCAATTATGAATACTGTGCTATATCCCATCCTCATTAATATATACCAGCAGATATATTTGTTCATGTTAAGTGTGCAAGTGAAAGGTTTCAGGTATTTATTGCCTCTCACAAACATCACAGTACTCCCCTAAGGATGCCATCTGCTAATATCTAAATGGAAGCAGCTTTGTTATACATTATCCACATTATTAACATCTACTTCCTAGATTGAGCTACTGGTTAAGAGATGACACTTTTCCGTAAATCCTTGAGCCTGTGTAGTTCTTGGCTGTCCTGGCACTCCTCTAACAGAGATTACCCCCCTGCTGCAGTCTCCCAACTTGCTACAAGGTTGCAATTTCTGATCACTTGAGGAAAGAAGACTCAGGAAATTCTTCCTCCTGCCTGCAGAAGATTGGTGGCATCATCACATCTAAGGCAAAGTCACTTGACTAGAATCTAAGGATTGCATTTTTCATAATAAAAGCTACAGCTTAAAAAAAAAAAATACTGTTTATGTGTGTTGTGCAATGTTAGGAATTTAGTCAGGCAGACTAGTAAAATTACTGAAAGTTCCAAGTTAGGAAATCTAAATTAACTTTTCTTGGCTTTCCTCTCTCTGTATATAATAAAGTAAACATTATCTTACACCATGCACACATTAGTCATGTCATATGGCAGTTTAATTTATGTTGGTGTTTAACCATTCAAAGTGTTCAATATTAATAAATTAAATTTCCTTAACTTCAATTACTCACATAGTAAAATCCATCTTCATCAATCTCACCAAAAACAGTAATGATATCTCCTGTGCAGAAGGTTATCTCAGCCTGCAGAGATCAGAATTAAATGTGTTACTTGGTAATCATTATGCTTTTTGGAGTTGAATGCTGCCTATTTTGGCAGGTAATGTCAGAAAAGCGTGTCAAAGTTGGCACACTTTTTTGATGTATGGGAATTTGACATCATGGAGTACAAACAACCTTAAAAGAAATTGCATTTTACTTGTCTAGGGAACTAGTTACTGCATCAGATATTTTGGCAGCTTGAATACTTGTTATATGACTGCAAGCCTTTTTTTTTTAAAAGATAGCATAACGTGTGTTTGTGGTCCTTTGGCACCAATTTCTTTGTGTCATTAATATACCATACTTTAAAGTGGTTCTAAAGACTGAAGGTTTGTTACCATTGTGCATTCTTTGCACAAAGGTAAAAAAAACCTTCTATCTGCAGCAGCCACTCTAATACTTACCTGAGCACTATCGCGATCCAGCGATGTACACGAGAGCCTTGGCTCTCCAGGGACTGTCCCTCCTCATTGGCTGAGACAGCAGCGGCAGCCTTTGACTCCTGCTGCTGTCAAGCACAGCCAGTGAGCCAATGTAGAGAGAGAGGTGATGGGGCTGAGCCACAGCTCTGTGTGTGGCTCAATAAGGAGTGAGCCTGCTTGGGTGCCCTCAGAGCAACCTGTTTGCTGTTGGGGCACTTGGCAGGAGAGGGGGGCAAGGAGCATAGGCAGGGGACCCCAGAAGAGGAGGTTTGGGGCTACTCTGTCCTGCACAGAGCAGGTAAGTATGGCATGTTTGTCTTTTTTGTTTTTATTTTAATTTTCCACATCTTGTCATGTTGCAACCTAAATGTATTTTATTGGGATTTTATATGATAGACCAACATAAAGTAGCATATACCATATTTATCGGCATATACGCATCACGCCCAGTCCCGCCTCCTAACCTTTACGTCCCACCATTGGACCAGTGTTGTGTCCGTCACAGGAGCCGGGCCAAGGGGCGGGACGGGGGCGTTACTGCGAGAGGAGCCGAAGATCGCGGCGGTGCTAAATTTAAAACGACAACATGCTGCAATTTTGGGGAAGGCTGCAGGTGGACAGTGTGCAAGGCTGCATTGATGGGCATTTAAAATGTATGTTTTTCTCCTTAAACTTGCCTCCTAAAAGTTTTTTTCCTTAAACTTCCCTCCTAAACTTAGTTTTGTGTTATACGCCGATGAATACGGTACTTGTGAAGTGAAAGAAAAACAATGGTTTTCAAATTATTTTACAAATAAATATCTGAAAAAATGTGGCGTGCATTTGTATTCACCTCTCTTTACCATGATACCCCTAACTAAAATCTAGTGGAACCAATTGCCTTCAGAAGTCACCTAATTAGTAATTAGAGTCCACCTGTGTGTAATTTAAGCTCAGTATAAATACAGCTGTTCTGTGAAGCCCTCTGAGGTTTGTTAGAGAACCTTAGTGAACAAACAGCATCATGCAGGCTAAGGAACGCACCAGACAGGTCAGGGATAAAGTTGTTCAGAAGTTTAAAGCAGGGTTAGGTTATAAGAAAATATCCCAAGCTTTGAACATCTCACAGAGCACTGTTCAATCCATCATTTGAAAATGGAGAGAGTATGGCACTACTGCATATCTACCAATATATGGCCGTCTACCTAAACTGACAGGCTGGGCAAGGAGAGCATTATTCAGAGAAGCAGTCAAGAGGCCCATAGTAACTCTAGAGGAGCTGCAGAGATCCACAGCTCAGGTGGGAGAATCTGTCAACAGGACATCTATTTGTTGTGCACTCCACAAATCTGGCCTTTATGGAAGTAGCAAATAGAAAGCCATTGTTGAAAGAAAGCCATAAGAAGTCCCGTTTGCATCAATACAGAAAAGATTGCCCATGGAACTTTACAAGGCACACACCAATAAATAAAATTTACAAAATCAATTTTATTAATACAAAAGGCAAAAAATGACATACATTTAAAATCATCTATAGTAAGAGGGGCGTGGCTAGCCATGGTGAAGTCCGGACGCTGAATTCTGTGCTCCCGACACACAGGGCTTTCCCCACGGCCGAACAATCACCTTCAGAGGACACCCGACAGATGCCTAGAAGGAGGGGGTCCCAGAGCATCCCGCGCACTGGCAGCAATCACTCGCTATTTTGCCGCACAGGCCCCGGAGACCTCAAACCTCGTGGAGGGTTTCACAGCCAACATGGCGCCATCTCCTCCGACAACCAGCTGCACAGAATGGAGCCGCTTTCCTCCATGATCCTGTCACACTGATCCACCCGCAGCACCTGCTACTGAGGTGAGAGAACACTCTCCAATCCTCTCACCATGCCTGAATCTGTCTCCCTCTCCTGTCGAGGCTGAAGACAGGCAAGCCATGACCGATACAACCCCACTAGAAGCCCTTAGGCAAATACAGCACAGCCTGGCCACTCTCCCTACCAGACAGGAACTGGATCACTGGGCTCAATGGATCGAATCCTCCCTCAAGAGAGAGGTGGAGGATCCCCGGGCTCAAGTTGTCCACAATGACAACAGAGTTACTGCCCTTGATTCAAATCAAATAGCACAGGAGACCCGCATTGCTGTGTTGGAAAATACAGTGTCCCAGCACAGATCCAAACTCCTCCAGCTCTGGCTAAGATCAGAAGATATCGAGAACAGTAGCAGAAGAAACAACATTAGGATCTGAGGGCTACCAGAAGCCATGGCGCCTCGATGCGACAATTACTTCTATTTTCAACACCTGCCTCAGTAGAGCACCAGCGGCAGAAATGGAGCTCGACAGAGTCCACAGAGTTGCTCCAGGCATATCCCCTGCTAATGGCCGTCCGAGGGATGTATTATGCCGTGTCCATTACTATAAAGTAAAGGAGCTGATCCTACAGAATGCTTGGCACAGGGGTCCCCTTGACTTTGATGGTGCTACTGTGTATCTCCTACCTGACCTCTCCAGTGCTACCCTTGAGATTCGCAGAGTTGTTAGACCCCTCCTAACTGCTATACGCGAAGCTAGTGACACCTATACCTGGGGCTTTTCATTCCATCTGCAAGTAAAGAAAGAAAATCGCCAGTTCACTTTACGGTCCCCGGACCAATTCAATGAGCTTTTTGAATTTTTGGGATCCGAACCAATATCTGTCCCATACTGGCTAGATGTCCTTCTTGAAGATTCTACTTCTCAAACATCAAATCCACTTCCCCAGAGGCATAGCTGGCCCAATCCAGAAACGCTGCTCCTATTCCATCCTGCACCCATCCTTCTGATCCAGAAATGTGATAACTTCCAAGTTCCAAGCTTCCCAGGATGACCTGCCACTACTCGGCCAACAGGGTTGTACTCTTCAGCAACAAAAATCTGTTTCCTCGTGCCCGCCTTAACTATGTTTGTTTATTTTATTTGTTTACTATGTTTATTCTTGGAGATCGATTATGACTCCCGTTAGGACCATTCGTGATGGCCGTTATCCTCGAAATTTCCACATTTTTGTCCAATATATTGTTGATCTTATATGCACATAATTTTAGCCATAATTATTGATTTTTAATATATTTCTCACATCGCTTAGCCTATATATTAATAGTGGCCCAGCAAATAGTCCTAAGCGTTTTTTAGATCACTGTCTCCCTCCTAGACATCATTGCTTTTTAGATTGATCTGTTGATAATCTATATCGCCAATGGTTGATTCCCAATTATTGGCCATGCTAGTCCACACCCCCTAAGATTTTTATAAATACTCTATTAATATCTCTTATACATAAGATTTTTATGATTATGGTTTTACTAGTGTAGCTTTTATTCTGATGCTTTTTATCTATTTACTTTCAATTTTAATATATTCGTCCAGTACTGCCCGTATTTATTTCTTTTGTTTTATGCTAGATGTCATTTTAGAAACGAACGTTACTGCGCAGGTGCACTAACTAGACGTGTTGCTCTGATTTACTTTCGAGGCTGCGCCAATAAGAATAATGGTTCTCGGGCATTTCCCAGTGGGCTAAAACAGTTAATGACCATCTACATTAAAAATGCCCCCACAAAATGATCGTAAGTGAAGTTTTGCACATTCCTTGCCACTGTTACGTCTGTAGGCCATCATTCTATGTATATTAGCCCACGAAAAAATGGCCGTAGATGTGGCTGCAATGGACTTCACGAAAATGGCCGCCAATTACTGACACTATTTATACGTTCGTCCTTACCCCAGTTGTTATTCCCTGATGAAGTCATTTGACGATACGCGTAGGAACACAATTGGCCAGTAAGGACACCGGAAGTGACGTCCGGAAGCGCGAACGTGACACGCGTTCGTTTAGTTGTGCTTTTTATTACTGTTTTAAATGTGAGTACCTATATCTTCGTTTTACATCCAATAAATTGTGAATACGTACTTCACTATTGGAGTGTTCCCCTTGCTTTCTCTGCATGTTACAACGTGCCCACGGTGAATGAGAGTCTAGGATCACATCACCTACTGAACCTACATTATTGGACAACAAGCGTTACTTTGGAAATGCTGTTTACCTTACAGCAGTAAGGTAAGGTAATTACTGCACCTAGTGTGAGGATATTATACGCATATGAGCACTGGTGGAATCCACCTCCTGTTTTTGGAGCATGCAGGATACTGCTTTGTTGATCACCAAATGGACGTATTTTACCACTAAATGGACATGCTTTTTATATAACTATAGTTCACCTCATTCTCGTTTTTGGAGTTTTTGTTCAAACACATATCTCACTGTTTATGGACTATTAGCATTTTTGTTCATACACGTGATACACTACACATGGACTATTAGCATTCTGTGCATTTTTTGATTTGTATTGCACCTTTATAACGACACTCAGTTTTTATTTATTTATTTTTTTTTCCCCGTTCTGTGCCATATCATTTATACATCTGGGTGCACTCAATATTATTTCACTGTCATTTATAGAAGATTTTTTATATCAAGTTTTTTATGTCAAGTGCACAATTTGACCTGGTGTATTGCACTTTAGTATTTATGCACATTGTCTGAGCTTATTTAAACATACAGTTTCACACTTTTATTCTATTTCTGTTTTGGTTGTTACTTGAGTACATGTTAGTTTAATTAGTTTTATTTAGCCGGAGCGCAACACCATTTCTTAATTACTATCACTTAATCTGGGGAGGGTTTACACCCCTGCCGGTGTTTTGCTGCAACCACACTAGTTCTAGGACACATTGATAGGCGCGAGAATACTTTTACTCTCATTTATGTTTGACCCTATGTCCCAGGGTATTCTGAGATGCTGTGACATTTACTTAGCTACTGACACGAATAAGTCTTACCTGAAACCCAGCCACCCTGCGGAGTACTGTAATCCATGCCTGGGCCCAACCCCGACTGCACTATGCCTGAGTAGTTTCCACCTATGCTCCGGTCCCACTGGATGGCCGGCCTGTTTCTCAGAGTTTTGGGTGCCACACCAGGATGACTGGTCACATGGGGCTCATCTAGGATTCTAAACTGTTAAATTGTTATTTGATTGTGGTTTTTAGCCTTGTTATTTGTCTGTCTGCGAGTAAGAGGCGAAATTGAGCTGCATCCTGCAACCCATTTGTTTACTGTAGATTCTCCCATGGGCTGCCGGTACTCCTGGGCTGGAGAGCCTGCTAGTCCCCAAATTACAGGGTTTCCAGCTTTCTCTATGCGACTTTCCTTTGCTTTTGCAGGGAATGGCTCAATTGGCAGTTATATGTTTTGGCCAATTCTCTTTGTTCAGGGTTCCTGTGAATTATAGTTAAGTTACCTTGGTCTGGGGCAGCCCTTTGGTAGTGTCGGAGACACCACGGTTGACACTACTCCCCCACATAGACCCGTTCTCCATCTGAGATTCGGGTGGAGACCTTATACTTGATTTGAGTTTACCATAATTAGTTGGTATTCGTTTATTCACTGTTATATATTTGTGCTACCACTCTTGAGGGAAACTTCCTGACAGGTGGTCTAACTCTCTCGACCTTCAATCTCTGTATCTTACTTTCTTTTTCCCCCTTTTCTTGTTTTTATCACCCTCCCCCCCCTTTTATTTTTTTTATTTGTGCAGTGGTTACCTCGATCACTACCATGCTGGCAGTGACCTTGCTCTCCTTGAATGCCCACGGTCAGAACACTCGGGAGAGGAAGTCACAGGTGCTAAGTGAGATATGGAGAAACCGTGCCCAGAGCCATGCAACAAGAGACACACTTTAAGTCTTCGAAACTCCTGAAGTTCGGGAACTCCAGGTACCCCTTTGCCACAGCTGTTCTCCAGACTCTAAATCTCAGGGAGTCAGTACTCTTATTTCTAAAAATGTAGCATGGGTGTTGTCTGTAATAATCAGGGGCGACCTGGGGCGATACCTTTTTGTGAAGGGTTCCATTTTTGGGCAAGTCGTAACCCTAGTCAATATCTACACCCCCAACATAGTCAAGTGGGTTTTATTGAGGACTGCTTGGACAAACTGACTGTCTTATGCTGCCCTTCGTCGGATTAAGAAAGCCCTGACGGCGGTTCATCTGGTAGATACTTGGATTGCGCAAAGTGAAACTTGAGACTATACCTTTTTTTGCCCCCTCACAACTCTAATGCCCTGTACACACGATCAGACATTCCAATGACAAAATCCATATGATTTTTTTCAGACGGATTTTGGCCCAAACTTGTCTTGCATACACACGGTCGCAGAAAGTTGTCGGAAAATTCTTTCGGAACGAGATGATGTAAAGCACGTACGACGGGACTATAAAAAGGCCAGTAGCCAATAGCTTTTGTCTCGTAATTTATTCTGAGCATACGTGGCACTTTGTACGTCAGAATTGTATGCACACGATCGGAATTTAAACGATTGGATTTTGTTGTCAGAAAATTTTAGATCCAGATCTCAAACTTTGTGTACCAGAAATTCTGTTGGAAAAAGTCAGATGGAGCCCACACACTATCGGAATTTCCGACAACACAGTCTGATCGCAAATTTTCCGTCGGAACGTCCGACCGTGTGTGCAGGGCATTATTCGAGATTGGACTGTCTCCTAGTGCGCCAATAGACCCTTCCACTAGTGATATCCAGGAGTATAGAGGTGAAAACCTTTTCAGACCACGCACCAATCTTTTTGACTCTCATGTTGGGGGGAGGCATAGCCCACTAACCTGGGTCTTGGCGGTTAAACGAGAGTTTGATCCAGCAGCCCCAATTTACTAAATTAGTAGAGGAGGAGATTAAAGCGTACTTTGCAGCCAACTAAGCGACTGTGACCTCTCCCTGCATGCTATGGGAGGCTCACAAATGCGTAATTAGAGGAGTCCTTATTAAATTAGGAGCTAAAGTGAAGAAAGACAGACTACGTGAGGTTGACTTTCTCTGGAGTGCATTGGAACTTTGGAGAGGCAACATAAATGATCTCTACCTCGCGATGTGGCCGTCGACTTACAAAACTTACGTGACGCTCTTAACTCCCTTTTAATGGTTAAAACAAAAACCAAGCTCATGTACTCACTGAGACAATTCTATGAATTTGATGGTAAACCGTGCAGACCTCCCCTCACTGATGACCCCTTCGGGTCAAAAAATCTTTAAATCACAGGAGATAGCCAACTGCATTTGCAGCTATTACAAGAAGCTCTACAATATGTCCCCGTTGGGTACTGAACCTAATTCTTCGGCCCACACCTCTATTATAGACGAGCATCTGCTCTCCTTATGTGTCCCCACGTTGACGTCTCAGGAGAGAGAAGAAATGGAAGGCCCTATTACAGAATCAGAAGTCCTCAGAGCCATTGAGGGAATGGAAACGGGAAAACACTGGGTCCCGACAGATTTCCATTACTTTACTGTCATAGGTATGCCACACACCTGGTTTCGTGCTTTCTGCAAGCTTACAATGCACTCCTAGATGGGACTGCACTCCCTAAGGATTCCTTATTTGCCCACATAGTACTGATTCCAAAAGAGGGTAGCGATACGACGGATTGTGCAACCTACCATCCAATATCATTGTTGAACACAGATCTCAAGATCTTTACCAAGATTTTAGCCAATCGTCTGATATTGTTTGTTCCCAAGTTAGTTCAGTTTGACCAATTTGGCTTCGTCCGAACCAGAGAGGCCAGGGGCGATACGAGTAGGGCCTTGAACCTTATCCACTTGGCCCGGTCCTGGAAAACTCCTATGTTGCTGATTTCAGCTGACGTGGAGAAAGCCTTTGACCGGGTCAACTGGCTTTTTATGAAACGCACGTTGAGATACCTTGGCCTGGGACCCCATATGTGTCAATGGATAGAGGCAATCTATTCCCATCTCTCAGCAGCAGTTAGGGCTAATAAATCTCCTCTCCCTTCTTTCTGAGAAATGGGATGAGACAGGGGTGTCCGTTATCGCCCTTGATATTTATATTGGTACTAGAACCCCTGCTAGCACACATTATGGAAAATCTGAATATTAAAGGCATTGGCGCAGGCAACGCACATCACAAAGTTACGCTGATGATTTATTATTCTTTATCACAAGCCCTGAGACTTCCATCCCCAATTTATTGCAAGCTCTTAGAACATACTGCACCCTATCTAATTATAAAATTAATTTACACAAATCAGGAGCCTTGAACATAAATTTACCCAAGGTGACTCAGGTAAACATACAGCAGAATTTCCCCTTCAACTGGGCCCGCCACAAAATCAAATATCTGGACGTATATCTTACTCCCTCACTGTCCGAGGTTTTTCAGGCAAATTTCTCCCCCTGGCTCACTTCCTTACGCCTAGATCTTCAACGTTAGCACACAAATTCTTTCTCCTGGCTTGGTAGGAATAGTATTTTAAATTATTGTACCTCCTCCAAACATTACCAATAGCGATCCCAAGCCACTTCCTACGCTCGGTCCGTGGGGAGTCTTTGAACTTCCTCTGGGGATACAAATCTAAAAGACTGTCTCATTGCGTCCTGTCCCTATCAAAAGACAGGGTGGTATAGGGTTCCCAGACCCATTTAAATATTACTATGTGGTCCATCTAACCAGAGCCCTAGACTGGACCAAACACGTCTTTGTTGTGGCAGACTTCTACCCTGCCGGTGCCCCTAAAATCCCACCCATTGATTGGAACTACACTATTGGTAGTAGCAAAATTGGGTTGTGCCACAATGACCCCCCATACCCCCTCACCTTTGTCACTGGTTATTGGAGCCTAGGAGTTACCTTCTAGTCTATCGGGGAGAAGGTTCAGGGAATTCCTCTCGTCTAACAAATATAGACTTCAAGACTTTCTTCAAGGGGACCGATGGTGCACTATTGAGGAAATTCAAGCAATGCTGTCTCCTCCTCTAGACAGATGGCGAGGAATACAGAATATACATTTTCTCACCACCTCGCATTTCGTGCCCTCCACTAGCTACTCCATATCTGACTGAGAGGTTATATGTAGATCCTGCCCCTTTCTGCCATCTACTGTCCTTAATGTACAGGATGCTGATTGAGCCCCAAGACAGCTATATACCTCCCTTTCTACTGAAGTGGGAAAACGACCTGCATGGGGCCTTTTCAAAGGACCGGAGAGAACACATTTTGTTTTTTGCACACTGCTCCTGAATCTAGTACGTTTCAGGAGGTGGGGATTAAGATGCTGACCCGCTGGTATAGAGTACCCACACTTATACATAAGATCTACCCTTAAGTTCCCTCTACCTGCTGGCGATGTCAACAATCTGACGGTGAGCTACTGCAAGTATTCTGGACATGCCCTTGGGTCCGCCCCTTCTAGGACGATATCAGACGGGTGATTTTTTAGACTGACAGACATTTCACTGGCAGCTGATCCTACGCAGTGCTTACTCCACCTCACTCCGATGCCGATAAAAAGTCCCTAATGATACATCCCCTTAATGCCGCTAAAATATGTATCCTGAAAAAGTGGAAAAGTACAGAAACCCCTACTATTGGTCAATGGATAGCTGTGGTGAATGAAATGTACCCGATGGAACAATTGACAGCTGCATTACATCGAAAAGAGGAAAAATTCAACAAAACCTAGTTCTACTGGCACGAGTTCCAGTTCTCTCAAGGCTATAACACCTTTGTGACCCCCTCGGTAGAGCAATTGTAACCGCACATAATTCCATAACCACCTGCTTTTACAACCAACTCCCCCCCGCCCCTTTTTTTTCCCTAACTCTATTCCCTCCTCTTCTTACAGTGGGGCAAAAAAGTATTTAGTCAGCCACCAATTGTGCAAGTTTTCCCACTTAACAAGATGAGAGAGGCCTGTAATTGTCATCATAGGTATACCTCAACTATGAGAGACAAAATGTGGAAACAAATCCAGACAATCACATTGTCTGATTTTTGAAAGAATTTATTTGCAAATTATGGTGGAAAATAAGTATTTGGTCAACTACAAACAAGCAATATTTCTGCCTTTCACAGACCTGTATCTTCTTCTTTAAGAGGCTCCTCTGTCCCCCACTAATTACCTGTATTAATGGCACCTGTTTGAACTTGTTATCAGTATAAAAGACACCTGTCCACAACCTCAAACAGTCACACTCCAAACTCCACTATGGTGAAGACAAAAGAGCTGTCGAAGGACACCAGAAACAAAATTGTAGACCTGCACCAGGCTGGAAAGACTGAATCTGCAATAGGCAAGCAGCTTGGTGTGAAGAAATCAACTGTGGGGGCAATAATTAGAAAATGGAAGACATACAAGACCACTTATAATCTCCCTCGATCTGGGGCTCCACGCAAGATCTCACCCCGTAGGGTCAAAATGATCACAAGAACGGTGAGCAAAAATCCCAGAACCACACGGGGGGACCTAGTAAATGACCTGCAGAGAGCTGGAACCAACTTAACAAAGGCTACCATCAGTAACACACTACTCTGCCAGGGACTCAGATCCTGCAGTGCCAGACGTGTCCCCCTGCCTAAGCCAGTACATGTCCGGGCCCGTCTGAGGTTTGCTTGAGAGCATTTGGATGATCCCGAAGAGGATTGGGAGAATGTCATATGGTTAGATGAAACCAAAGTAGAACTGTTTGGTAGAAACACAACTTGTCGTGTTTGGAGGAGAGAGAATGCTGAGTTGCAACCAAAGAACACCATACCTACTGTGAAGCATGGGGGTGGCAACATCAGGCTTTGGGGCTGTTTCTCTGCAAAGGGAAGAGGACGACTGATCCATGTACATGAAAGAATGAATGGGGCCATGTATCGTGAGATTTTGAGTGCAAACCTCCTCCCATCAGCAAGGGCATTGAACATGAAACGTGGCTGGGTCTTTCAGCATTACAATAATCCCAAACACATCGCCCGGGCAACGAAGGAGTGGCTTTGTAAAAAGAATTTCAGGGTCCTGGAGTGGCCTAGCCAGTCTCCAGATCTCAAACCCATAGAAAACCTTTGGAGGGAGTTGAAACTCTGTGTTGCCCAGCGACAGCCCCAAAACATCACTGCTCTAGAGGAGATATGTATGGAGGAATGGGCCAACATATCAGCAACAGTGTGTGACAACCTTGTAAAGACTTATAGAAAACGTTTGACCTCTGTCATTGCCAACAAAGGATATATAACAAAGTATTAAGATGAACTTTTGATATTGAAAAAAATACTTCTTTTCCACCATAATTTGCAAATAAATTCTTTCACAAATCAGACAGACAATCTGATTGTCTGGATTTGTTTCCCCATTTTGTCTCTCATAGTTGAGGTATACCTATGATGACAATTACAGGCCTCTCTCATCTTTTTAACTGGGAGAACTAACTACTTTTTTGCCCCGCTGTATTTCTATTGATCCTGCCTTCTCCGCCTATCCTTACCTGTTTGTCTTCTATTCTCTGTGACAAAGTGCTTCTTAATCATGCTTGAAAAAATGTTTGGGTGCACCTGACTTGCGGCAATAACAAAGTCTTATTTTGATGTTTCTATACTCAGTCCCACATAAGGGAGCTGGAGCTAAAATAACAACCACCGATTCACTAGGCCCCTATTAGGGGTTGCTACGTTCTTATTGTTGTGTTCATTAGCCCATTCTTAATGTACAAATATATGTTGTTGGACTTTTTTGACTTGTCTGTTGTAGTCAATAAAAACCTTTAAATTAAAAAATCATCTATAGTATATGATTATTCAGAGGTTTGTATACAAAGATCGCCATCATTGATTTAAAACTTGAACTCCAAATGATGAACAATATGTACTGATTATCTACGTGTTTTGCGAAATAAAAACTCGCTTTCTCAGGAGAGGTACATATGGATATCTAAAAAAATGAGTTAATAAGTCCAGTTTGCAGTTTCGGAGAAGCCATGTTGGGGACACAGCACATATGTGGAAGAAGGTGCTCTGGTCAGATGAGACCAAAATTGGATTTTTTGGCCTAAACGCAAAACGCCATGCATGGCAGAAAACACTGCACATCACCCTGAACACACCATCCCCACCGTGAAACATGGCGGTGGCAGCATCATGTTGTGGGGAAGCTTTTCTTCAGCAGGGACAGGGAAGCTTGTCAGAGTTGATTGGAAGAAGGATGGAACAAAATACAGGGCAATCTTAGAAGAAAACGTGTTAGCGTCTGCAAAAGACTTACAGTCAGAGCTACAATGGAATGGTTTAGATCAAAGCATGTGTTAGAATGGCACAGTCAAAGTCCAGACCTAAACCCAATTGAGAATCTGTGGCAAGACTTGAAAATTGCTGTTCACAGATGCTCCCAATCCAATCTGACAGAGCAAAGAAGAACGGGCAAACGTTTCACTCTCTAGATGTGCAAAGCTGGTAGAGACATAACTATAAAGACTTGCAGATGTATTTGCAGTGAAAGGTGGTTCTATAAAGTATTGACTTAGGGGGGCTGAATACAAATGCATGCCACATTTTTCATATTTTGTAAAAAAAAATTGAAAACCATTTATAATTTTCCTTCCACTTCACAATTATGTGCCACTTTGTGTTGGTCTATGACAAAATGTAGAAAAATCAACGGGGTATGGATACTTTTTCAGAGCACTGTATATGTTTTCTTTGTACCAAACATTCCTGCATAATATTGAGATGTTGGATTTGGAATTATAGCTCGATCTGGTTTATAGATGAAGAGAATATTTTACCTCAACATCAACGTTAGGTGAGCTTTCCCTTGGGTCGTAGTCATACAGCGCAACCATCCTCCTTGTGGACACTGAGTGCTGCCTCCCACTTCTCCTGTTTCGCTCTGTGTCAATCATAGAATAGTTTATATGATTCAATTGAAAACCAAGTCTCCCATCAACAATTATATCTCATGATAAAAACAACAAGCTGGACAAAAGACCAACGGAGTGGACATAAAAGCTGAAATGGACAGTGATGACAATTTCCTGGACATACCACCTCTAGACCTGACTTATAAAATACTTTTCGATTAGATGATCCTCTGAGCATGACTCAAACAATGGCCACTGTTTATGTATCAGCACAAATTTATGACTTTTTGTTCCATTTTGTTCTCCAAGCTGCATCATGTTCAAAATGATCATTCATTCATAAGAGTAAGTTTTGTCCCAGAATTGACCACTGTACAATTGTGCCTCAGTATAATTTGCTCTGTGTACGTTTTGCTGTTAAGGGCAATCAGTGTGGACTACTACAGTTTAATTTTTTTATATTGAAACTGCATTAATTAGGTTGTTTAACCCTAAATGCTATAACTTACATACTGTATATCTATCATTTATGCTCCCAGTGAAAATGTTTAATTACATTGGATGCTCCAAGCAAAATCGCATTAATGTAGAGCAGAATTAAACAATCTGAAGTTCACTTTTTCTTCAAAGTTCGTGTTTTTTTTTTTTTTTATTAAGTAGTCAACAGTGGCCTGTGCCTAGTCTCCAACCACACCTGTATCATATTTGCAGTCTTCTTGATCTCCTGTAGCATGCCTGCAGTATCTGACTGCTGCAGTATTTCCGGTCTTTGGCAGTTTTCTGTAGCATTACATACACTGATTATGTGCGGCCCTTTGGTTATATCAGGGGCTCAATTTGAGGTCCCCATATCAATTAACTTGACCACTACTGCTCTTATTTATCCAAAAAGAGAGGTTGGAATTATTGATCCTGAAAACTAGTCCAATTTAGACTTAGCTGACACTTCACACCTTTTAACATCCCTGTTAGCGGCACAAAAGTCTTTCACAGTCTAAACTTCTTAGATGTGAAGTCCTAGTTTTATGTACTGTATTTAATGCAAAGGGCTGGGGATGCACAATTAATTAATTGTTGTTAATTAATGCCGCAATCGCATATAAAATATTGTTTTCTGCAATAATATGGTGTATTTTAAACTGCCATAAATCACTATTTTTTCAACTTTCTTTGACTTTACACGTAAATAAAATTTAGAAAGGTTAATATTTATGCGACCACTTAAAAAGTAGTTCAGTTCAACCTCAAAAGTAGTTCAGTTCAACCTAAAGCAATCAAAGATCATGTATAAGGTACTGTATAAATACAGTCGTGTTGTGGTTAGGGGTTAACAGCAGCAGGATTCATTGTCAAAAATGATGCAAGTTCAAAGAACAAAACATGCTTGTTAGTTTAACTTACAAAAACATAGTAATATTTAGACAGGTCATATTAGCTTGTGTATTAACTGAATAAAGTTAAGGTTTGTTTAGCACAGACCTCGTTTAGACTTTCTGGATCTGCGGTGTACAGAGCGAGAGCTCTCTTTGAAACGTTCACAGTTGACTTCAGGAAAGGAATGCATATAAATAAAAGAAGAGAACATATGAAGCTGTTTAGAGTTCTACTGTCAACCTAGAAACGCTCAACTTGGAAAGTGAATGTAACTGACTAGTGTTTTTGTTTCTCATCAAGTGTAAAAAAGCTCAATTTACAAATGTATGTAAAATATCTCTAAAACAAATATATACTAATACTAACCATTCTAAACAATGTGCTTTATTTTACAAATTTGTATTTAAGTAAACTGTTTAGTTCAAAGTCTTTTTCTCTTAGCTTCCTTGTGAAGAAAGTGTGTGTAGTAAGTAAATTGGGGCTCATGGTTAACCGTGTTCAACCACAGGATCTAAGAAGTTCAGCAATGAAAAGTTAAAGCAAGGGGAATCACCAAGATTGTATTGTTTGTAAGATTGTGAATACACTCTAATGTCAAGAAAAGTGCTGCTCCTAGAAGGAGGCAACAGCCAACCTTAACAAAGAATCAATGCCTTTACAGCAGCAAGTTGTGATCAAGTTACAGGCCAGTACCACAACTGAGATCATACACCAGAATTATATTCCCATCACCCTGCTATAAAAATGTTGTTACCACCTTAAAAACGTACATGTTAAGGTCATAAAGTGATGGGGGCATCCATTTTACTCAGTCCGATGGATTATGGCTTGTCATCAGAAGTCTTATATTAACCACTTGGGATCCGCGCTATTGCCAAATGACGGCATTAGCGCGGATCTACTTTTCCGGGACTACGTCTATTGACGTCGTCCCGGGTACGAGCGGCCTGCGCGCGCCCTGAGGGGCGCGCGCGGCACGCTCTGTGATCGGCGAGTCCGTGAGACTCGCCTGATCACCGATCCGTGCAAGGGGTCGATCCCGACCCCTTATCACGTGATCAGCTGTCAGCCAATGACAGCTGATCATGTGATAGAACGGAGCCGGTAATCGGCTATTATTCCTCCTCGCGCTGACAGCGCGAGGAGAGAAAAAAAAAGCCGATCACCGGCGGCCGTGATCGGGACATCAGTCCCGATCACGGCCAGCAATACAGCTGACCACCTGCCCCCTGCCAGTGCCCACCTGCCCACCGCAGTGCCATCCTGAATAAAAGTAAGTGCCACCCAGCAGTGCCCACAGTGCCATCCAGCAGTGCCACCAACAGTGCCACCCACAGTGCCCACAATGTGCCTCAAAGGTGCTGCACCCCAGTGCCGCCCATCAGTGCCCAGCAGTGCCGCCCATCAGTGCCCAGCAGTGCCACCTATCAGAGCCACCTATCAGTGCCCATCAGTCCCATCTATCAGTGGTACCTATCAGTGCCCATCTGTGCCACCCATCCGTGCCACTTATCTGTGCCACCCATCCATGCCATCTTATCTGTGCCCATCTTTGCCCATCAGTGCCGCCTTATCTGTGCCCATCAGTGCCGCCTTATCTGTGCCTATTAGTGCCGCCTTAACTATGCCTATCAGTGCCCACCAGTGCAGCCTATCAGTGCCCACCAATGCAGCCTATCAGTGCCCACCAATGCAGCCCATCAGTGCCCACCAATGCAGCCCATCAGTGCCCACCAATGCAGCCATCAGTGCCACCTAATCAGTGCACTTCAATGAAGGAGAAAAATGACCCGTTTGCAAAATTTTATAACAAACTATTAAAACATGATTTTTTTTTTTTTGCATCTTTTTTTGTTTGTTTAGCAAAAAATAAAACTCCGAGCTGTAACTAAATACCACCAAAAGAAAGCTCTATTTGTGGGAAAAAAATGATAAAAATTTCATTTGGGTACAGTGTTGTATGCCCGCGCAATTGTCATTCAAAATGCATCAGCGCTGAAAGCTGAAAATTGGTCTGGGACTGAGGGGGGTTTAAGTGCCCAGTAAGCAAGTGGTTAATGATGGAACAACATCTCCACATTGTATCTCATTCTAAGCTAATTTACACTCCAATCTAAATTGCAGTCTGCCTCCAAAACTCCAAAAGAGCCAAGCACTCAAGTACTAGTTTCCATAAACAACTATGAACTGGAGCAAAGAACACACATTGTGTGCTACTGAAAGTCTACCCATTCCAATTTATCCTTGTTGCAGGATATACATTTTGAAAGGTCTGTCATATAATCACAGCACTGGTCTGTCCCAACTCACGTTTTGCTCTGGGTTTTCAGATCACTGCAATTACAAAAGTAAGGTGGTTGAAAAAACAGCCCACATCTCCGTTAACATATATCAACATAATCCTGTAACTAACCTCATTATAATAATATCTCATGTTTCTCATAGTGGGCTTCATCATCAGTGGTGACAGTGAAGAGTGTTTGGTATGAGATATTTACAGTAAAATTTTATTATAATTGTAATTGAATAATCTTAATACAGTGGTGTGAAAAAGTGTTTGCCCCCTTCCTCATTTCCTGTTCCTTTGCATGTTTGTCACACTTAAGTGTTTCGGAACATCAAACCAATTTAAACAATAGTCAAGGACAACACAAGTAAACACAAAATGCAATTTGTAAATGAAGGTGTTTATTATTAAAGGTGAAAAAAAATCCAAACCATCATGGCCCTGTGTGAAAAAGTGATTGCTCCCTAAACCTAATAACTGGTTGGGCCACCCTTAGCAGCAACAACTGCAACCAAGCGTTTGCGATAACGTGCAATGAGGCTTTTACAGCGTCCTGGAGGAATTTTGGCCCACTCATCTTTGCAGAATTGTCCTAATTCAGTTACATTAGAGGGTTTTTGAGCATGAACGGCCTTTTTAAGGTCATACCACAACATCTCAATAGGATTCAGGTCAGGACTTTGGCTAGGCCACTCCAAAGTCTTCATTTTGTTTTTCTTCAGCCATTCGGTGGTGGACTTGCTGGTGTGTTTAAGATCATTGTCCTGCTGCAGAACCCAAGTTCGTTTCAGCTTGAGTACACGAACAGATGGTCGGACATTCTCCTTCAGGATCTCTTGGTAGACAGCAGAATTCATAGTTCCTTTTATCACGGCAAGTCTTCCAGGTCCTGAAGCAGCAAAACAGCCCCAGACCATCACACTACCACCACCATATTTTACTGTTGGTATAATGTTCTTTTTATGAAATGCAGTGTTCCTTCTACGCCAGATATACTTGGACACACACCTTCCAAAGAGTTCCACTTTTGTCTCATCGGTCCACGGAATGTTGTCCCAAAAGTCTTGGGGATCATCAAGATGTGTTGTGGAGAAATTGAGACGAGCTTTGATGTTCTTTTTGCTCAGCAGTGGTTTTCTCCTTGGAACTCTGCCATGCAGGCCATTTTTGCCCAGTCTTTTCCTGATGGTGGAGGCATGAATGCTGACCTTAACTGAGGCAAGTGAGGCCTGCAGTTCCTTGGACGTTGTTGTGGGGTCTTTTGTGACCTCTTGGATGAGTCGTCGCTGCGCTCTTGGGGTAATTTTGGGCGGCCGACCACTCCTGGGAAGGTTCACCACTGTTCCATGTCTTTGCCATTTGTGGATAATGGCTCTCACTGTGGTTCGCTGGATTCCCAAAGCTTTGGAAATGGCTTTATAACCCTTTCCAGACTGATAGATCTCAATTACTTTCTTTCTCAATTGTTCCTGAATTTCTTTGGGTCTCGGCATGATGTGTAGCTTTTAAGGATCTTCTGGTGGACCTTACTGTGTCAAGCAGCTCCTATTTAAGTGATGCCTTGATTGTAAACAGGTGTGGCAATAATCAGGCCTGGGTGTGGCTAGAGAAATTGAACTCAGGTGTGGACAACCACAGTTATAGTATGTTTTAACAAGGGGGGCAATCACTTTTTCACACAGGGCCATGATGGTTTGGATTTTTTTTCACCTTTAATAATAAACACCTTCATTTACAAATTGCATTTTGTGTTTACTTGTGTTGTCCTTGACTATTGTTTAAATTGGTTTGATGTTCCGAAACACTTAAGTGTGACAAACATGCAAAGGAACAGGAAATGAGGAAGGGGGCAAACACTTTTTCACACCACTGTATAACTGAAGGAAAACAACAGAAGGTACAGATGATTGAAATCTATGGGAGTAGAGAATTTTACAAAAGAATACATAATGGAAATATGGTTTACGATGCATACAACCTCCTGGTCCTAGTTAGGAGATTAATTTAAATGTTGTCTATTTGATAATTTACAGGTGCATACATTTTATGTTATTTGAATGACTTTTTATATAATAAATGCATGGTTAAGCTTGATATGTGTAATCAAATGATGCATGCTTTATTCATTTTTGGTTCATTTACAATCATGTCACTACATCTTTAAATGTATGTATGGAAAAAACACTTTTTATTTTATTTTATTAGCTTAGGGAAAAGGTCAATTTTACAGGTTAATTTTTGCTTTGTGTCTTGCAAAAGAGATTTTCCTTCACTTCCTGTCTTGGAGAAGCAAAAGGAAGTGGGAGGAAATCCCAATCTTAAACAGTTGTCATCAGAACATTTGTCCCCACAAAAGGATTTTCCTTTGCCATGTATGACAACTCTAAAATTTGGGACTTCCACTATTTCCTGTTTCAGGGACTACTAGGCTAATTAGAAAAATAGAGGGGTAAAACTTCCAAATAGAGAAACAGAGAGCAACAACAATTTAATGGAGGGTGTAATTCCTCCTGATACTATTCACAAATAAAAAAAATAAAAAATAAAAAAAATACTTTTACCGTTACATACACTTTAACCTGAAAATTGCTTTGATCTTCTACCCTTGAAACATACATGTGCTAAATTCAAGTTGGGAAAGTCAAATGATACTCTTTACTAACTTTTGTGGAGTGAATTGGTTTGCTAAAGGGAGATTAGTGGTGTCAGTATACAGTTTTTGTTCCTTGCCCTCATGTGCTTGGAAGAAGTATATTTATTTGAACTATTTGAGCTCAGTACACAGAATGCATATTAGACTCAAGCACAAACCAACTGTAATGAGATACAACATGGGCTAGTGTTTTCTCTGCTATGAATATTTTTTTTTTTAACAGTATTATGTCATAATCTAGGAGTCTAAGAGCAAACAGACTTCATAAATTCTAAAACATTTCCTCAAGATGGATTTTTTTATGAATGTTATTTTGAAATATAATGAATTATTTCATCTTTTTTTTTGCTCTGTTATGACAGTTTTCCATGTCAGATTGTACTGAAGAAAAAACAAAAATAAACTTGAACTGTGAACTAAGCTGAAGAGCTACAATCAATTATGTGGCTGATCTTCATAGTAGGTCAGCTGTTGCATACCTTAAGATGAAAAGAGTAGTGAACAAATAAAGTACAAAAAAGTGCTTGGACAGCACAACCCTTGTGCTTACTGTTAAATCCAAACAGGATAGGCATAATATGCAGACCCAATAGCCAGTAAAAGACTTGTATCCCAGTGCAGTAAAATGCCAATAGTGGGTAAAGCAGAAGGAGAAGGGTAATGCAGACTGTATAAAACTTTGTAATACTTACCAATTTTTTCCACAGGAGTATTCAGTGGCAGAAATCCTTGTTTAAGAAGCTGATCCATCATTTCCTCATCATCAGCTTGAATTTCAGAGACCATGTTACAGGGGATATAGCCAGACCTCCCACAACTTTCACCACGGTAAAAACCATCAGAGTCTTTATCACCATAAACCTGTAGATACGTTTGTTGGGTCAAGAGAGGAAAATTACTAGAAGGATTTAGAGAGGAAAAACCCTAGAAGGATTTAGAGATTACTTTCCAAAGTCAATGTATTTTTTTTAAGATCTAGTATAAGATCTAGAGCTAGTATATTTATGGTGCTGATTAAGGATGTTCGCACCAGAACTTGCGAACAGGCAAAAAATTTGGACGAGCACACAAACACCGTTAAAGTCTATGGGATACGAACATGAAAAATCAAAAGTGCTAATTTTAAAGGATTATATGCAAGTTATTGTCATAAAAAGTGTTTGGGGACCTGGGTCCTGCCCCAGGGGACATGTATCAATGCAAAAAAAAACATTTTAAAAATGGCAGTTTTTTGGAGAGCAGTGATTTTAATAATGCATAAAGTGAAACAACAAAAAATTAATATTCCTTTAACCGCTTGCGGACCAGCCGCCGCAGTTTTACTGCAGCAGGTTGGCTCTGCTGCACAAAATTACGTTATATTGCGTGATCTCGCCGCAAGCTCCATGAGTCCAAGCATTTCCCTATTCTGCCTAGTGACAGGACACTGATCACAGCTCCCTGTAATCGAGAGATGGTGATCAGTGATGTGTCACAGCTAGCCCACCCCCCGCCTACAGTTAAAATCACTCCATAGGGGGACACACTTAACCCCTACAGTGCCACCTCCTGGTTAACCCCTTCACTGCCAGTGAATTTTTCACAGTAATCAATGGTCCCACAAATGTGTCAAAAGTGTCCAATGTGTCCGCCATAATGTCGCAATCACGATAAAAATCGCTGATTGCCATCATTACTAGTAAAAAAAAAAAATGATCAATAAAAATGCCATAAAACGATCCCCTATTTTGTAGATGCTATAACTTTTGCGCAAACCAATCAATAAACGCTTACTGCCATCTTTTTTACCAAAAATATGTAGAAGAATACATATCAGTCTAAATGGAGGAAAAAAAAGTTTTTTGTATATTTTGTGGAGATATTTACTATAGCAAAAAATATTGCTTTTTTTTCAAAATTTACGCCCTTTTTTGCTTATGGCGCAAAAAATAAAAACCGCAGAGGTGATCAAATACCAACAAAAGAAAGCTCTATTTGTGGGAAAATAAGGACGTCAATTTTGTTTGGGAGCCATGTCGCATGACCGCGCAGTTGCCAGTTAAAGCGACGCAGTGCTGAATCGCAAAAAGTGCGCTGGTCTTTGGCCAGCCAAATCCTCCGGGGCTGAAGTGATAAATATCATGCCTGGGGGATGTTTATAGTATGCCTGTAAAGTGGCACAGTTTTCCCGTGTTTAGAACAGTACCACAGCAAAATTACATTTCTAAAGGACAAAAAAGCAATTTAAAACTGATTGTGGCTGTAATGAATTGTCGGGTCTAGGCAATATAGATAAAACTCATTGAAAAAATGGGTATGGGTCCCCCCCCCTCCAGTCGATTATCAGGTCCTTTGGGCCTGGTATGAATATATGGCACCAAAAATAAAAAAAAAGTGTGTGGGGTTCCTCAAAATCCATACCAGGCCCTTCAAGTCATACAAAGTACAGTGGTGTGAAAAAGTGTTTGCCCCCTTCCTCATTTCCTGTTCCTTTGCATGTTTGTCACACTTAAGTGTTTCGGAACATCAAACCAATTTAAACAATAGTCAAGGACAACACAAGTAAACACAAAATGCAATTTGTAAATGAAGGTGTTTATTATTAAAGGTGAAAAAAAATCCAAACCATCATGGCCCTGTGTGAAAAAGTGATTGCCCCCCTTGTTAAAACATACTATAACTGTGGTTGTCCACACCTGAGTTCAATTTCTCTAGCCACACCCAGGCCTGATTATTGCCACACCTGTTTACAATCAAGGCATCACTTAAATAGGAGCTGCTTGACACAGTAAGGTCCACCAGAAGATCCTTAAAAGCTACACATCATGCCGAGACCCAAAGAAATTCAGGAACAATTGAGAAAGAAAGTAATTGAGATCTATCAGTCTGGAAAGGGTTATAAAGCCATTTCCAAAGCTTTGGGAATCCAGCGAACCACAGTGAGAGCCATTATCCACAAATGGCGAAGACATGGAACAGTGGTGAACCTTCCCAGGAGTGGCAGGCCGCCCAAAATTACCCCAAGAGCGCAGCGACGACTCATCCAAGAGGTCACAAAAGACCCCACAACAACGTCCAAGGAACTGCAGGCCTCACTTGCCTCAGTTAAGGTCAGCGTTCATGCCTCCACCATCAGGAAAAGACTGGGCAAAAATGGCCTGCATGGCAGAGTTCCAAGGAGAAAACCACTGCTGAGCAAAAAGAACATCAAAGCTCGTCTCAATTTCTCCACAACACATCTTGATGATCCCCAAGACTTTTGGGACAACATTCCGTGGACCGATGAGACAAAAGTGGAACTCTTTGGAAGGTGTGTGTCCAAGTATATCTGGCGTAGAAGGAACACTGCATTTCATAAAAAGAACATTATACCAACAGTAAAATATGGTGGCGGTAGTGTGATGGTCTGGGGCTGTTTTGCTGCTTCAGGACCTGGAAGACTTGCCGTGATAAAAGGAACTATGAATTCTGCTGTCTACCAAGAGATCCTGAAGGAGAATGTCCGACCATCTGTTCGTGTACTCAAGCTGAAACGAACTTGGGTTCTGCAGCAGGACAATGATCTTAAACACACCAGCAAGTCCACCACCGAATGGCTGAAGAAAAACAAAATGAAGACTTTGGAGTGGCCTAGCCAAAGTCCTGACCTGAATCCTATTGAGATGTTGTGGTATGACCTTAAAAAGGCCGTTCATGCTCGAAAACCCTCTAATGTAACTGAATTAGGACAATTCTGCAAAGATGAGTGGGCCAAAATTCCTCCAGGACGCTGTAAAAGCCTCATTGCACGTTATCGCAAACGCTTGGTTGCAGTTGTTGCTGCTAAGGGTGGCCCAACCAGTTATTAGGTTTAGGGGGCAATCACTTTTTCACACAGGGCCATGATGGTTTGGATTTTTTTTTCACCTTTAATAATAAAAACCTTAATTTACAAATTGCATTTTGTGTTTACTTGTGTTGTCCTTGACTATTGTTTAAATTGGTTTGATGTTCCGAAACACTTAAGTGTGACAAACATGCAAAGGAACAGGAAATGAGGAAGGGGGCAAACACTTTTTGACACCACTGTATGTGTTCATACAAAGTATGAAAAGGGATCTGTCATCTCCCCTAGTAAGTCCCATCCCCCTTCAGTTAGAACACAGTGAGGGAACACAGTTAACCCCTTGATCGCCCCTAATGTTAACCTTTTACCTTCCGGTGACATTTATACTGTAATCAGTGAATTTTTATAGCACTGATCGCTGTATAATTGTCAATGCTCCCAAAAATGTTTCAAAAGTGCCCAATTTGTCCGCCGCAATATCGCAGTCCTGATAAAAATTGCAGATTGCTGCCATTACTAGTAAAAAAAAAAAAAAATAATGAAAATGCCATAAATCTATCCCCTATTTTGTAGATGCTATAACTTTTGCGCAAACCAATCAATATATGCTTATTGTGATTTTTTTTATCAAAAATATGTAGAAGAATACATATCCGCCTACACTGAGGAAAAAAATTTGTTTTTTTGAAAAAAAGTGGGATATATATTATAGCAAAAAGTTAAAGATACTGTTTTTGTTTTCAAAATTGTCGCTGTTCTTTTGTTTATAGCGAAAAAAAAAAAATGCAGAGGTGATCAAATACCACCAAAGAAAGCTCTATTTGTGGGAAAAAAGGACATCAATTTTTTTAATTTTTTTATGGTACAACATTGCATGACCGTGCAATTGTCAGTTAAAGCGATGCAGTGCCGTATCGTAAAAAATGGCCTGGTCATTGAACAGCCAAATCTTCCGGGGCTGAAGGGTTATGCATTATGAAAATAACGGCTCCCGAAAAAATGACAATTTTTAAAACTTTTTTTGCATTCATACATGTCACCTGGGGCAGGACCCAGGTCCCCAAACACAATAACTTGCATATAAGCCTATAAAATTAGCACTTTTGGTTTTTCATGTCAGTATCCCATAGACTTTAATGGGGTCCTGCGGCTTTCGAATTTGCCATGAACACTGCATGTTGTTTGTTGTTCGCGAATAACCAAAGTTCAGCCTGAACTTATGCTCAGGCTGAACAGTTCGCCCATCCCTAGTGCTGATAGTGTTATATAGGAATCCATTATTTGATTGAATCTAGAAGAATTCAGGTTTATACACATGCAAGATTTTAAATCCTTTCACCATAAAAAAAAAAGAAATTGCACCACAAAAATATACTTTTTGTTTGATGAAAATGTCATGGTAATTTAGTATATGGCATCCTTCTATTTTAATCACGCAGCACAGGACATAGGCAATTTATACACCACGGCAAGCTTTTGAGAACACACCACCCTAGGGCATTTCCCCTATAACCCTGCCTCTCTCTGTCTGAAGGTGGTAGACTTCTTCACAGAGAAATCAGCTTCACTAATTTATTTTCTTAGTTTTTTTATTGCAATTCTTCCACCAACCCTCATTGTCTTTAAAAGCCTACGCAGAAGCAGTGTATCTTGATTAGTGCAACTTCTGTAAAACCTTGGGTGCTGTACCCTCAAGCTGTGGGAATGGCCTGTTATGTTTCTTTGGCACTGGATCCTGTGTTGGGCATTTAACATGGAACTTGGTGTAACATGTTGAATTAGCTGCAGGGTGCTATAAAATGCCAATGGCATAGTCCATCATTATGGAACCCAGTCTGTAGACCCCTTTGGGGGTATGCCCACCATGACAGATGAAGCCTGAATTTTATGTGCAGTCCAGCACCGTGGAGAGGTAAGGCAGGGTCACCTTCTGACCATTACTGTATAAACAGGGATATTTTTGGATTGTATTTACTTCACAGTGCAAACTTTTTCTTTTACCTTGCCATGCCCCTTTTGGGCACAATGAGACCTACAAAATCATGCAAAACATTACCTGTTCTTGAACAGACAGAAAGTTCAGTCTATGATGATTGATTCACTCCTGAAAGAATTTTTACTCCACCTAGAAACTTTGCTGAACTCTATCCAGTGGATCCAGAGTTTGCAAAGAAATGGGCTATTCTTGTGTTTGATCCTGCCATTTCAGTCCTAAACAAACATCTCAATGTACCTATTAAAGATGTTCCTTCTTTCAAGGATTCTGTTGACAGAAAATTTGACATGCTCTTAAAAGCCCTCTTTAACCTGTCAGGCTCATCCCTGCAGCCAGCTTTCGCTGCTATTTCTGTATGCCAAACTACAGAAAACTGGACTAGGTCGAGGAATGGCCCTGTTTTTCAGGCTCATGCAGTTGCACAGCAATTACAACTACCTTCTGCTCTGCTATTTTGTGAAATGCTCTGAAACACACTATTGAGACAAATATCCTGTATGGCTCTAATCTCTATTCATATGCACACAATCTTATGGCTAATGCCACGTACACACGACCTGACTTTCTGACACAAAAGGTCAGACGGTCTTCCCGACGGAGTTCTGACTGAACGGACTTGCCCACACACAATCACACCAAAGTCCGTTCGTATCGAATGCGATGACCTACGACGGGACTAGAAAAGGAAGTTCAATAGCCAGTAGTCAATAGCTGCCCTTGCGTGGTATTTGGTCCGTCGGACCAGCATACAGACGAACGGTTTTCCCGGTAGAAGTTGATTCCGTCGGACACATTTGAAACATGTTCTATTTCTAGGTCTGTCTGAGTTTTTGAAGAAAAATATCCAATGAAGCCCACACATAATTGTAATATCTGACGGAATAATTCCTTCTGACCTTTTCTGCTGGAAATTCCGGTCGTATGTACGTGGCATAAAGGTTTGGACAGTGATATTTGTCTGTAAAAGGCACCTCAAACATATGGTCTTCTAATTAATGCTGATTTGGATTAGGCAGCGCTACTCCCAATGTGTGAAAAGAAATCCCTATTACAGCAGGTACTTTTAACACATATAAACACATAGGTCCTTCCCTTTTCTTCCTGTGAGTGGAGCGGAGGATTGTACCCCAATTTTTGATTGGAGCGCAATTTCTGGTTCTGCTGAGTTTATTCTGTCCAAAGGGTGTGTTTGGGACATCTTTACACTTTCTCACTGTGGATGGAGCACCAATGAACTCTCCATTCTGAGTGGAGCACTGCGTGGAACACTGTTTTTTGTCACCACTTGGAAGCAGCTTATTTTAACTATTAATTCAATTTATAAGTGGTACACATATTTTGGAACTTTATTTTATGGAATGGATTCTATGTTTATTTAATTTCACATGGATTGTTTTTTTTTCCACATTGTTTCATCGTTGTATTTATATTGACACCATATTACTTATACCTAGCTCTGCTTGATTGTTACTTTGGTGAGACACGTATTAATTTCAACAAAGAGGACACAGATGGAAAGGTATTCTTTCCTCACCCTCCTCAGGATCCCCTAACTTCTCTAAACACAGAGAACCTGCATGCTCTCACCAGGCTTCAACCTCAAAACTTAGGCCGCGTACACACGGGCGGATTGTCTGCCCAACTAAGTTCGTCAGACAATCCGACAGACAGTCCGTTCAACTTTTGAATGAACGGACTTGACCACACACGATGAGCAGACAGTCCGCCGAAAGCTTGCGCGATGACGTGTACGGCACGTACGACAGGACTAGAAATTCGACGTCCAATACACTGCAATGCAACCTTCGGCGTGTAAATCCTTTCTGAGCATGCGCCATACTTAGTCCGTCCAACTTGCCTACACACGAGTGGACTGTCCGCTGAAACCAAGTTTGGACGGACAAAATTACGGAAATTCCGAAAGACTTAGTCCGTCAGACTGTCCGCTGAAAAAGTCAGCTGAAGCCCACACGCGAGCGGATTGTCCGCTGAAACACGGTTCAGCGGACTAAGTTGGGCAGACAATCCACCCGTGTGTACGCGGCCTTAGGTTCAGCTATTCTTTTCTGCCCAAGGTTTAGAGTACAAATGCCTCCAAGCCTTCCCCAGTGTCCACTTCACAATAAAAGGGCAGCCTCATTCCTATGAGTCCCAGACCTATAGGTTCAATCTGCAAAATCAAATAGGTACAAGACAGAGTTCAAAATTCTACCACCTCACTGCTTTTGTCTTTCAAAATCAACCAAAAACTGAGAGTTAAATTTGCAGAATGTCTTGAACCACCCGTTTCCAGGCTATCATTGTACCAGTCCCGCTACAGGACAGGTTCAAGGAATTCAACTCAAATGTGTTCATGGTACCAAAGACCAACAGACCATTCATCCTATCCTGGACTTACAATTCCTCAACACATTCCTTCAAATTCCAAAACTTCACATGGAATCCACAAGGTCAATAACTGCCTCTCTGAAACAAGGGGAATACATGGCATCTGCGGGCATCCAAGATGCCCATCTGCATGTTTCTATTTACCCATTTCATCAGCAATTTTCTATGCTTTGCAGTGGCAGGCAACCACTTTCATTATGTTGCCCTGCCCTTTGGCCTATTCTCTGCAACTAGGGAGTTTACAAAGGTCTTATCATCCTTGCTTGCTCTTCTCAGAACTTAGGCAAAGTGACAGACTATCTAGACAATCTTCTCTTGAAGGAGTTATCTCAATTGCAACTCTCAGCAAATGTCCAAAAGACAATTCAGCTGCCCCAGGCCTTGGGCTGGGTGCTCAATATCAACAAGTTTGTTCTCCAGTCTTCCCTGCACCTAGAATACTTGGGTCTGATCTTGAATACATCCCAAGCAAAAGTCTTTCATTATGAAACTGTGATCCAAGAGAAATCCCTCTGCGAGCTTCACTATGAGCACTCAGGGTCAAATGACCGTCTCCTTCGAGGCAGTACCTTTTACCCAATTCCACTCAAGAACTTTCCCTGGACCTACCCATGCTCCTAACAAAAAATATATATATTTAGACGGGGTCAGGCGCCACCGATATTGGCTAAAATGGAGTATGTACAAAGAGGTGAGTACACATAAAGCACTAGCCACCTTGGGGACACAGTGGTTACAAAGGTAAAAAACCATACTATCCACTGGTAAGGTACAGAGACGGTAAAAAGAAGTAAGCAGAACTCAAACCATATGATATCCCCCACTAGTAGGTATTACTACTAAGGTACTAGTGATAATGCACACCAATGTTTATAATGTGCTAGGGGGTATCACAAATTTTATAAATGGCTCACCCAAAGGTGTATATATGGACCACTCATTAGCACTTATGTAGCCATATACCAGATAAGCAGGTAAGCACAGCAAAAACACATATACATATATAAAAAACATATACAGAAAAGATATATATAGAAAAACAACAGGGGTATTAGGTTATATATATGTAAACCTAGCAGGTTAAAGATAATGATAAATGTGTGTCCATGCGTCTGTACACATGCATATACACTAAACCCATAGAGGCCTCTGAAAGTGCTGATAAAGTGCAAATGGGTACAAATATGTACGCAAAGTGCAAATATGATATGCAAATATAATCTTTGAACACATAAAGTGCTTGGTGCAAATATAAATTGATCACACTATAAGTAATTACAAATAAAAGTAAAAATAGAAAAGCAGAAAAATCATAAAGCCCTCAAAAATTTTTTTCAAAAAATACAGCAGAAAGTTCATAAAGGCCCCAAAAATTCATATATAGCACAGACAAAAAACTCATATATAGCCCAAACAGCAAACTCCTAAAAAGTGCAGTCCAAAAACAGACCAAAAACAAAAAGAAAAGCAAAAAGAAAATAAGTGTCCACAAAATCTTCAGATAGGTGCAGAATGAAAGTGACTGGTGCTCAAATACATAAAATTCAGGTGACTTCCGTGCTCACCCCCTCAGCTCCCCACTCACCGGAACTATCAGCCCACGAAGGGCAATCGGGCCTGTAGATTTCACACAGCAATGATCGGTCCACAGAAGCAAGGTTTGAAGGAAGCAGTGTTCCACTTTCTTCTTGATGTATGAAGAAAACTAGTGCTGATGACTCAAGGTTTCCTCAGGGAGAAAAAAGGGGGGAAGACTCCATAGTGCAGTAATTCCAGGTCTCAAAGGTTAGTTTTATAAAACCATAAGCTTTATTGACACACCGATAAGAGAGATGTGTTTTTTCAAAAAACAAGTAACAAAAAACCCCTAGGGGATATAGTACATAAAAAATATATAATTGTGCAATCCCAGGATAACTTAAAATAAATACACACAGTCTTTTCCAGAGAGTACGAAAAACTATATAAAAAAATGGGTACTTGATAAAAATAGATAAATAAAAAGAAAAAAAGGGGGGTAATCAAAAGTATACAATAAAATATAAAATAAAAAAGTAGAAAGAGAGGTGTGAGGTAGCTATTTGTATATGCACACCTCCTCTACCTAAATCCCTTGTATGAGCACAGGTGGTGTACAAGCACACACGCTGTCAAAAGGTAAGCAGGGGGAGAAAAAAGGGGGGCTTGGGTGCACCTGTCTACTCCACAGGGTATGGATCCGCTATGCCCAGTGCGGCGGCCTGGGGGGGGGAAGGAACATACACCGCTGGTCCTCACGGGGGGATGGTGACCCACCGCCTGTGGTGGAGCTGACAGTACCCGGCCGTATCGTTAGGAACAAGCACGTTGACGATCGAATCTAGCGTGCGTTCCGCCCTGCGTTCCACCTAGCTCAGACAGTTAATCCGGATGTGGCGTGCGTAATTACGTCAGCCGCGTTTCGTCATAAGACGTCCTCAGCGACGATCTTTTTTCTCCCCCTGCTTACCTTTTGACAGCGTGTGTGCTTGTACACCACCTGTGCTCATACAAGGGATTTAGGTAGAGGAGGTGTGCATATACAAATAGCTACCTCACACCTCTCTTTCTACTTTTTTATTTTTCTATTTTTATCAAGTACCCATTTTTTGATATAGTTTTTCGTACTCTCTGGAAAAGACTGTGTGTATTTATTTTAAGTTATCCTGGGATTGCACAATTATATATTTTTTTATGTACTATATCCCCTAGGGGTTTTTTGTTACTTGTTTTTTGAAAAAACACATCTCTCTTATCGGTGTGTCAATAAAGCTTATGGTTTTATAAAACTAACCTTTTGAGACCTGGAATTACTGCACTATGGTGTCTTCCCCCCTTTTTTCTCCCTGAGGAAACCTTGAGTCATCAGCACTAGTTTTCTTCATACATCAAGAAGAAAGTGGAACACTGCTTCCTTCAAACCTTGCTTCTGTGGACCGATCCTTGCTGTGTGAAATCTACAGGCCTGATTGCCCTTTGTGGGCTGATAGTTCCGGTGAGTGGGGAGCTGAGGGGGTGAGCACGGAAGTCACCTGAATTTTATGTATTTGAGCACCAGTCACTTTCATCCTGCACCTATCTGAAGATTTTGTGGACACTTATTTTCTTTTTGCTTTTCTTTTTGTTTTTGGTCTGTTTTTGGACTGCACTTTTTAGGAGTTTGCTGTTTGGGCTATATATGAGTTTTTTGTCTGGGCTATATATGAATTTTTGGGGCCTTTATGAACTTTCTGCTGTATTTTTTGAAAAATTTTTTTGAGGGTTTTATGATTTTTCTGCTTTTCTATTTTTACTTTTATTTGTAATTACTTATAGTGTGATCAATTTATATTTGCACCAAGCACTTTATGTTTTCAAAGATTATATTTGCATATCATATTTGCACTTTGCGTACATATTTGTACCCATTTGCACTTTATCAGCACTTTCAGAGGCCTCTATGGGTTTAGTGTATATGCATGTGTACAGACGCATGGACACACATTTATCATTATCTTTAACCTGCTAGGTTTACATATATATAACCTAATACCCCTGTTGTTTTTCTATATATATCTTTTCTGTATATGTTTTTTATATATGTATATGTGTTTTTGCTGTGCTTACCTGCTTATCTGGTATATGGCTACATAAGTGCTAATGAGTGGTCCATATATACACCTTTGGGTGAGCCATTTATAAAATTTGTGATACCCCCTAGCACATTATAAACATTGGTGTGCATTATCACTAGTACCTTAGTAGTAATACCTACTAGTGGGGGATATCATATGGTTTGAGTTCTGCTTACTTCTTTTTACCGTCTCTGTACCTTACCAGTGGATAGTATGGTTTTTTACCTTTGTAACCACTGTGTCCCCAAGGTGGCTAGTGCTTTATGTGTACTCACCTCTTTGTACATACTCCATTTTAGCCAATATCGGTGGCGCCTGACCCCGTCTAAATATATATATTTTTTGTTACTGCTTGCATTTCCTTTTGGGATTGTGAGGTCTAGGGGTGGCGACACTGTCCTTGTGTCCTTCCGGTTTACGCCTTTTTCTTATTGGAGCCCCCGTGGCGCGGTCTGGGGTCTGTGTGACCTGTGTGCCTTTTACTACTACTCGTGCTCCTATCCACCCAAGAAATACCTTGCCCTGGTGGATCATCACTCCAGCTCCAACATTGAGAAAAATTTTCCTTACAATTGGAAAGTTCTTAAAACAGACGCAACTCTGCTGGGCTGGGGTGCAGTCTTCCAGCCCTTGACACTTTAGGGAACATGGTCTAGAGAGCAAACCAAACTTCCCATCAATGTCTTGGGCTCAGAGTAGTCAGGTTGTCCCTCCAGCACTGAACTCTTTTCTAAAGAGACACCCAATTTGGGTGCATTAGGACAACAGTCATATTACCTATCAAGGGGGTACAAGGTGCCTGGCTGCCTTTAAGCAAGCAAACCAGGTTCTCCCAGGGACAGAATTTCACTGTCCAGAGATTTCTGCAGTCCACATCCCAGGAGTAGACAACTTGCAGGTTAGTTATCCCAGCCACCACCACTTGGACTAAGCAAATGCTCTAATTATCCCCTAGCCTCAGTTTAGGCTAATTGATGTATTCCACTGCAAATTCTGTCTCACCTTTTTTCACAACATAGAGGAAGAGAGAAAAGTGGTGATTCTAATTGAACCAAATAAGCCAAGAAGAACCTTGTACACAAACATACTCAGACTTCTACTTTTTAAATAACAAACATGTTATACTTACCTGCTTTGTGCAATTAAATTGCACAGAGCAGCCCCAAACCTCTTCTTCTGGGGTCACCCACCAGTGCTCCTGGCTCCTCCTCTTCTTGGTGGGCCCCATGGAAAGGGGGCCTACCTGTGGACTCGATCCTGAGCTGCGTTGCCTGCATTCATAGATACAGACACCGTGGCTCGGTATCACCGCCCGCTCCTTCTTTACAGGGTTTGACTGACAGGTATGTACATTTTAAAAGGGAGGGTGAGAGGTTGATACCAGTAATAAAACATTTTTTACCTTAATGCAGGGAATGCATTAAGGTAAAAATGTTAAGGCTTTAGTTACCACTATACCACCCTGAGTCACAATCCCTGGGTTTGACAGCATGGCTGTTGAAACCCAGGTCTTAACCCCCTCCTACCTTAACATCCCCCATAAATTAGTTCAGAACATACAGGGGCCAGGAAGGATCAGTGTCCATGTGACCACGTGTGGCCTTCCTTCCACATTTCTGACCAAAATCTAGCTCTTAGTACATTAAAGCCATTGGCTTCTCAGTTCCTTAGTTCTCATGCAAGGCCCCCCTTGCCTCTCTGGGACCTTCATTTTGTTTTCTCTCCCCTACAAAAACCATACTTTCAAACCATCAGAGATATTCTCATAAAGAGTATTACCAGCAAAGTAGCATTTTTGATTGTCATCAGAGCTTTTCCCCCTACTTCACAATGAAAAGGCTGTATTCCATCCAAGACTATCTTTTCTTGCAATGGTGGTTTCTGCGTTCCATCTCAATAAAGACATTGTCCTGCCATCCTTGTGTCCTGCTCTTCCAAAGGAGCTCTCTCTACATTACCAGAACATAGTGAAAGAGTGTACCTAAAAGCTTCCACTTCCATTAGACAAATTGGATTCTCTGTTTGTTCTTATCTTAGGTCCTTGAAAGGGGCACCCTGCTTCAAAATCCACCAATGCATGCTGGATCAGAAAATTGATTGCAAGAACTTATGCTCCTAATCAAAAATCTTCTGCTGCACTGTTAAACTCCCACTCCACCAGATTTTTAGGAGTATCCTGAGCTTTCTTAAACCAAGACTCTGTTGCCCAACTCTGTATGGCCACCACCCGATCTTTTGTTTGTACTTTCTCAAAGCTTTACCACATGCTCAATCTGCTACTGTTGCAGCTTTTGGCTGCAAGGTTCTTGATCTGAACTTGGATCCTTGACCACTACTTTTATATTGGGCTGGTTGGTGCAGTCCTGTTTACCTAGTTGTTGTCCACCCTTTGTATTCATTCCTTGGGGATGTTTCTTGGCATATGATTAAGTTGCCTGTGTCCTGTACTGTCTGTTTAAGATATAAGCAATTTTGACTTGCCTGTAAATTTGAATATGGGAGTACAGTACAGGACACAGGCTACCATCTCCAACTCTTCTTGTTTAATCTGAATTGCATGCTACAAAAGGTTAGAATTATAGGAGTGGTGCCTCAAGGGGGCGTAACCTCAAAAGCTTGCCAGTGTCCAATCACCTTAAGGTACAAGCCTATAACTCATGGTATATGAATAAATTGCCTGTGTCCTGTACTGTACTCCAAGATAAGGAATATACAGGAAAGTCAAAATTTTGCTAGAAAGAAGGGATAAGTAGTGATCTACATAGTATTTTGTTGTCATTGAAGTGACAAAGTTTCAGTAATATAGTCCCTTGTTATTACCTGCTGTTTGTTTACAAGTTTTGAACAGAAATCAATCAAGGAATTTGAAAGTAGTGCATGCTGGTCAAGTTAGATATATAAACTTTGACCTATGGTATAAGTATTCTTTTAAAATAATCTCCATGACTTAGCTCTAACCATTTGAGGATGACTGACCTACTCACATAACAGTGAAAACTTACAGTCTTCATACTCATTGTGGTTTCCTTGTTCACTTTGTAGTCTCAGGATCTGGATGTAAACTAAAGATTGGCATACAGTGTAAGAAGTCACCTTAATTATTTGGCCCTCCTTAAAGGGAAGTTCTTCTTCTGCAGCATCTGGATTCGGGGACATGGTTCTTGGGTCATAGTCAAAAAGTGCCACAAATATTCTTGCAGGATAATCATCCATCCCTCCATCTGTTTCTGATTCCTCATACATTTCAGATGAAATCTGCTCACGGCTGCCATAACTATCTGAAGGAAGAGTCAAAATATACACAGCAGTCTTTCCATGCTTCACTGTATTAACCAATCTTTTAGACACTGAGGCAGAGTGCAAAAAGTACACAAAACAGCACACATCACAAGACATTTGTGAAGAAAACAAAGCCAATTTTCCCTGAAAGCAAGTACTGCGAACCACAGCAAACCACAATGCTGCGGTATTGTCAGCATCAGCTAACTAAATGTGGAATTTCTTTAGCACAGTAAGCCTGGTTAATTATGCATTTAAAAAGAAAGCGGTATGTAAGGAGCACACAAAACCATTGTAGCAACAGCTGAATATCAGGCATCTTCACATACAAATTTTTGTTAGATGTGATAGGCCAATGGAAGAAAGTGCATGCAATGCAGGATACTACACAACACATACAGCATGGCTGATGGCAATGATGGACATGAAGTTGGTGCAATCCTACCTTTCCCCTAAGCTGGGACACTCTAGATATGTGGGAATGGAGGGAGAAGTGCACTGTAAGCCCTGCACACATGCTGCACTGCATGCAAACGCGGCGGCTCATTGCACAGCAAATTAAAGGCCAAAAAAAAACTCAGTAGATCTGCAAACCTTCAATGCATTAGAATGATCTCAGAGTTTGAAGCCTTTATTCTCTATTTACATCAGCTTAAACTAATCTAAAAAACGTGATTAAAAAACTATTATACAGAGCGTCCTCAGAAAATAAGTGCGGATCCCAAAAAAGTATCTGACACCCAATCCTGCATAGACATAAAAGCTGAAGAATTTAAGACCATTTCTTGGTAGAAAGGGAGGAAGAAGGTTTTATTTTGCATACCGTATCTATCGTCAGAGGCCCTGGTACGGTGCGGAGACCACTTCCTGTGTCCTCCAATGCTGCGATAATAAGCTTCTTCTTTTACAGGTGAAATATTTCCCTCACTACCTGACCGAGAACGGCCACCTTCACTGTTACTGTCCATTGTAATTTCTATGGAAAAAAAGGGAAGGAGCTATTAAACATGCTCTGAGCATTCGGAACAGAGGACCATGGAGATTGGAGCCCCTAATTTACAGGGCACCTCTTCTTTAACACATAATTCATGTTCCGTAGAGCCACTGACTACTTTTGAACAGATAATAGCTAAATCTAGTCAAAGCTGCATACCAAAAATATCTAAATGTGTCCCTATATATATATTTTTTTTTTTTTTAAGATTCTTTGATGGAACATTTTAAATTGATATATACAATAATCCAGAGCAAGGTATGCTTCAAAAATCCTATTTTTTTTTACCAGTGTCTTTAGCGCTAAAAGGTTTATTGGTTGTCTTCACTGGTGGTAACTGTTTTGACAAGGAATGTTAACACTGAACATATTACACTGAAACAGAGGTACCGGTATATCAAACTATTGAATGTTCCCTTGTCAGTGTTAAGTTGACAGTATTACTGACAAGTGACAGTCCACAATGCAGCACAAACGTTGCTTTCAACTGTGTTTGCACTGGAATAACATAGGCACATCGAACATTACATCGAGGCTTTAACAAACTTCTGAAATGATCCAAGTGAATGGGTGGAATATTTACTGCTCGTGAGTTAATTTTTTTTTGTGAAAATTTAACTACAAATACTTTACATCTTTTGAACTAGCAAATGCTATTGTTTGGCATTGTATGTTTTCAAATTATCATGTCTTCAGTTATTGTATTAATGGAAACCAACAATGGATGAAAAAGACCCTCATGATTACTGGCTACAAAAACTATTTAATGGTATTTTTTCATATTTTCAGAAAAAAAAATGCAGATTTTCTGGTTTACAACTTTTTGTGACAGTTGCATTAAAGTAGAGTGAGTGTTAGTCACGCTAACTTATTTTATGTAGAAAGAGTAAGATGAGCTAAATAGAGATCTATGTATGCATAATTTAAAGGGCACTACCACTTTCCCATTTAGGACAAAGTGGCAAAGTTTGTGTTAAATTCTCCTCCCTGTAAACCCTTGATACGTTTCCAATGCTCCTTCACCACTTTTTCTGCTTCAGATGGTGAAAATATCTGATGCTTCCTGGTACGAAGGCACATGTGTCTTTAATTGTTAGACCTTAGCACTGTAACATGACAGTTGTCAACACTGGGGGATTTTAGGGCCAGCTGTGTTAGAGGAAGGCATGCCAAGGGAAAGCTGGCAAGGAAAGTGTCAGTGGGTCAAGGAGGGGGGACTTATGCACAGACACTGTCACTCCACCATAAATCGACAAGATGACAGTGACTTCAAACCATCTGATTTAGACTGGTAGCTATGAGACAACACTTATGGTCTGACAGAACCCAATATTCTTGGACACTTTGACAAGTAAGGTTGGCCGTTTTTTTCAAAATGAATGTAAACACAGTTAAAGATATTAAATACTATCAAATGTGCTTCAGTGGATGGAAACCAGAAGCATAAGGTTTATGTTCACTTCAATACTGTAATTTGAGTAATTTAGAAAACTACAGACTATTAGAATTATAGGGTATTATCAGGGCTTTTTTTCTCAGAGAATGGGTGCAGGAACTCTCCTATTTTGAGTCGCCTCTTGTCCCCTACCCACCTCTGAGCACTGTTACTTGGTTCTACTCCTACTCACCCCCCAGTATTGCCCCTTTTAGAGAATACAGAACCAAATATTTTGTGGTGCTAAGTAATTTGTATGGAATTTGTTAATGATAACAAGAAAGGACATAAAAGTGATCCCCTGTAGCCAGCAACAATAGGACCCCCCCATAACATTATACCCCCAAGAAACAATAGACTCAGCCAGAACAGCCAGCATCAATAGACCCTCCAGAAGCCAGCAACAATAGACCCCTCCCTCAACAGTAGATCCCTTTCGGCAATAATTATCCATCACTAGCAACAATAGATCCCCACTAGCAACAATAGACCCCCCACCCCCCGCAAAAATAGATCCCCTCCAGCAAAAATAGATTCTCCAGCATAGCTCAGCATCCCTTGTCATTACATACATTCAATGCTGGAGGTGCTGCATTCCCCACGTTCCCACTGAAAAAAAGCCCTGGGTATAATCATAATTAAACCTGTCACTGATATAAAGTACATAGCCATTATGCTAAACTAATATGCTAAAGATTGCACCCCACACTTCAATAAGGCTGTCATGTCACTAGCATTCTTAATGATCGATTTTTAAGGGCAATACCATGTCCTCTTAGTAAACAGTTCATCTGAGTTGTGCATACTTGGCTCTTTCCCCAAGTAATGGAAATTTTTGTATCTCAATTATCTTTTTTGGCCTTAGGAAATGTGACACTACCAAAACAGATTAGTAATCAGCAGTGACAAGCCATATTATATAAATAAAGCCACGTACACACGGGCGGACTGTCTGGCCAACTAAGTCCGTCAGACAATCCGACAGACAGTCCGTCCTACTTTCGAATGAACGGACTTGACCACACACGATGAACAAACAGTCCGCTGAAAGCTTGCGCGATGACGTGTACAGCACGTACGACGGGACTAGAAATACGACGTCCAATACACTGCAATGCAACCTTTCGCCGTGTAAATCCTTTCTGAGCATGCGCCATACTTAGTCCGTCCAACTTGCCTACTCACGAGCGGACTGTCCGCTGAAACCAAAGTTGGACCGACTGTATTACGGAAATTCCGAAAGACTTAGTCCGCCAGACTGTCCGCTGAAAAAGTCCGCTGAAGCCCACACACGAGCGGACTGTCCGCTGAAATGTGTTTCAGCGGACTAAGTTGGACAGACAGTCCGCCCGTGTGTACGCGGCTTAAGTCTCATAAATATTTTGAGGTCTAGAAATAAAAATATATCTTATTTATGCATATCTATCTTTAGGAATAAATTACTATTACAAATTAGAATGGAAGAGAAAAGAAAAAGTTGTATGCACTTGAAATGTAAATGGAAACAAATGGGGGGTGTAGATGAATATGGGCACAACATTTATCTGACAAAAAGTGTAACTGTGCTGTGTAATAATAAAAAAAAAAAAGTCCTGTCCCCTAGTGAAATATAATTTCTTCCAAGGGATTAAATATTAAAACTGTATATATTTACTTTCAGACTGTACGGCTAGGTTCACATATATGCGGCCGCAGGAATGCATATAAATTGCACACATTTCTGCACCCTCAGGCATCTGCACCATCAGGCATAGGTAAGACATCTGCGCCCTCAGGTATAGTTAATATCTTCAACTATATTTACATTCATTTTGCAAAATAAAGTGTGGCTTTTTAGTAGATGTGCAGGGGTGCCATTCATTTTTAATGCCCCCCCCCCCTTGCGCATCTGAAAATGCAGCATATTTTTGGGACTGGGAAATAGTGTGGCTTTGGTACGTTGTTCCCATGTTGCTCGCATGTACAGTAGCTCTTTCAAATGAATGGGCTGCTGTGCTCTCACAATTAAATCTGCATCAACATCATATGTGTGAACCTAGCCGTATTTATTGTAATACCAAATAGGTTGAACGTTGTCAATAATAACAAATACTGAACCAATTAAAAATCACTTCACCTGCCTTAATATTGTACGGGATGCTAATAAAATCAATGTTTCCTAATTAGAATTAACTATATTGCAGACTCACTAAGTATTCTTTTAGGCCAACAGGAAATCTTTACATTTTTCTTGTTGAATAGGTAGGCCTACAACCACAGCTGGGTCTAAGGAGTGCTCTACTATTAGCTCCACAGCAGATAGATGGCTACTGGATGGCTATGAATACTGTGATATGTTAAATTTGGTTAGCGCTTGTAAGCAATACATAGCTACATATAACATATATTACATATTTTTATTTATTTTATTATTATGTATTTTTTTTTTTCATACTGTAAAGTGTTTTGTATATGTTAGATATTACATAAACTGCATATTTAACATTTTCTTCTTATTAACCAGCAAACATTTAAACTCTTTAAAAAAAATCTTAAACTTCAGAATATTGATTACTGTGTAAAGTCAATTGTAACACATTTTTCACACCACCTAAACTTACAAAGAAAGCATAAAACACACAACAAGCTAGCCAACTAACCAATGGATGGAACCATCATAGGCCGTGGTCTTTGTGGCACTGTACCATGTGAGAACCGCTGTACAGGGCGATCCACTCTCTCCGTCCTTCCCAAGGTAGAGTGATTACCTAGAAGCTGAACACAGGTATAAACCATAACCAATATGTTGTACAGAATAATAAAACTAATTAAAGTACCAACTACAGCTTAAAGCAAAAGCTCTAAAGACAACATTTTACTTTTAACTGAAAGGTTAGCTGAAAGACACAGATATGTAATAACAGTGGGGGATACCTCTTGTGACTCAAAGAAACACATTTAATCCAGATCTATAAAAACACAATCTGTAGATTTTTTTTTCACCAGGCAAACAAAATCCTAACACAGTTGAGATAATTAAATAAGAAGTTCAAAGCACCCATGGCATCAAATCAGAATCCATGTTATACTGCTCTTTCTTTGGGAAAGCGAATTGTATTTGTTTCCTATGAATGCCTGGGCTTTGCACATAGTGCTTTGCTCTGCCAAGTTTCCCAGTTAAGGAATTTCAACATTTGCATAAGAGAGCAGGATATCCCTGACCTTGGATTGAGTCAACCAGGGCCCGGGAGTGGTGTGTGGTTTATTTTAAGATAGCCACTTGAACAGTGACTGAAGATAGAGGAGGATGCACATGGTATGCAAGTTCTGCACAGCAAAATGTGGCATTCAATGAAGCTGGTGTGTTGACTGCTTGTATTATACCAGTGCAGCTGTATTTATGAGTTGTCAAACCACAGTGCCATAGGGAAGATGACTTCTGAGCAGATTCCTCCAAATAATGCCCCCACCACCACACCAAAAAAAAAAAAGAGATTATAACCAATGATTGAGAAGTGAGCGTTTCATAGGACTAAAATCTACCAAGCCATTTATCAATTCAGATGTGGGACTTTGGACTACTGAGCACTATGAGAACTAGAGGCTTCCCAGATTGCCGCCATAGATTAGCTGAAACGCTTAACTGTTCCATGTAGTGATGTAGACCTACAAAGCTGATTTGTTACCTGTAGTGTTACTGACATGCAAAGCTGATCTTTTACCAGTAAATGTGTCATTTTCCTACCTTGCTCTTGTACTGGTGTGACAGCTTTAACCACTTCAGCCCCGGACCAATTAACAGCCTAAGGACCAGAGGTCTTTTTACAATTTTGCACTGCACTGTTTTAACTGGTAATTGCGCAGTCATGCAATGTTGTACCCAAACGAAATTTGCGTCCTTTTCTTCTCACAAATAGAGCTTTCTATTGGTGGTATTTGATTGCCTCTGCGATTTTTATTTTTTGCGATATAAATGGAAAAAGACCGAAAATTTTGAGAAAAAAAAGATATTTTCTACTTTTTGTTATAAGAAAAATCGAATAAACTAAATTTTAGTCATACATTTAGGGCAAAATGTATTCAGCCACATGTCTTTAGTAAAAAAAAATGTCAATAAGCGTATATTTTTTGGTTTGCGCAAAAGTTATAGCGTCTACAAACTAGAGTACATTTTCTGGAATTTATACAGCTTTTAATTTATGACTGCCTATCATTTCTTGAGGTGCTAAAATGGCAGGGCAGTACAAACCCCCCCCAAATGACCCCATTTTGGAAAGTAGACACCGCAAGGAAATTTCTGAGAGGCATGTTGAGCCCATTGAATATTTTTTTTTGTCCCAAGTGATTGAATAATGACAAAAAAAAAAAGTTTACAAAAAGTTGTCACTAAATGATATATTGCTCACACATGCCATAGTTATATGTGGAATTGCACCCCAAAATATATTCTGCTGCTTCTCCTGAGTATGGGGATACCACATATGTGGGACTTTTTGGGAGTCTAGCCGCGTACGGCCCCCCCGAAAACCAATCACTGCCTTCAGGATTTCTAAAGCCGCGTACACACGAGCGGACTGTCTGGCCAACTTAGTCCGCCGAAACACATTTCAGCGGACAGTCCGCTCGTGTGTGGGCTTCAGCGGACTTTTTCAGCGTGCAGTCTGGCGGACTAAGTATTTCGGAATTTCCGTAATACTGTCCGTCGGACTCACATTTCGGCGGACAATCCGCCCGTGTGTATGCCAGTCCGCCGTACTTTTGAAATGAGCGGACTTTTCCCGCCCGGATAAAAGTCCGCTCATTTCGAGCGGGTATCCAGGTAGGCGGGGCCCGCAAAGGAGACATCGCTGGCCCCGCCGCCTGGTATGGACGTAAAGGGGAACCCCAACGCCGAAAAAAATCGGCGTGGGGGTCCCCCCCAAGTCCACAACAGACCCTTGTCCGAGCACGCTACCCGGCCGGCCAGGAAAGGGGGGCGAGCGAGCACCCCCCTCCTGAGCCGTACCAGGCCCCGTGCCCTCAACATGGGGGGGTGCCTTGGGGAAGGGGGGGCCGCGCGGCCCCCCCACCCCAAAGCACCTTGTCCCCATGTTGATGAGGACAAGGGCCTCTTCCCGACAACCCTGGCCGTTGGTTGTCGGGGTCTGCGGGCGGGGGGCTTATCGGAATCCGGGAGCCCCCTTTAATAAGGGGGCCCCCGGATACCGGCCCCCCACCCTATGTGAATGAGTATGGGGTACAATGTACCCCTACCCATTCACCTGTAAAATAAAAGTACAAAAAAAAACACAACACACGAGATAAAATACTTTATTGCACAGCTCTAAAGTATGACGGACTGTCCGTCGGATTGTCTGACGGACTAAGTTGGCCAGACAGTCCGCCCGTGTGTACGCGGCTTTAGGGTGCAAATTTTTGATTTCACTCCTCACTACCTATCACAGTTTCGAAGGCCATAAAATGCCAAAATAACACAAAACCCCCCCAAATGACCCCATTTTGGAAAGTAGACACCCCAAGGAAATTTCTGAGAGGCATGTTGAGCCCATTGAATATTTTTTTTTTGTCCCAAGTGATTGAATAATGACACAAAAAAAAAAAGTTTACAAAAAGTTGTCACTAAATGATATATTGCTCACACATGCCATAGTTATATGTGGAATTGCACCCCAAAATATATTCTGCTGCTTCTCCTGAGTACAGGGATACCACATATGTGGGACTTTTTGGGAGTCTAGCCGCGTACGGCACCCCGAAAACCAATCACTGCCTTCAGGGTTTCTAAGGGTGCAAATTTTTGATTTCACTCCTCACTACCTATGAGGCCGCGTACACACGGGCGGACTGTTCGCCCAACCTTGTCCGCTGAACAGTGTTTGGGCGGACAGTCCGCTCGTGTGTGGGCTTTCAGCGGACAGTTTCAGCGGACAGTTGGACGGACAAAGTCTTTCGGAAATTCCGAAAAACTGTCCGCTGAAACTGTGTTTGAGCGAACAGTCCGCCCGTGTGTGGGCCTGTCCGCTGTACTTTCGAAATGAGCGGACTGTTCCCGCTCGGAAAGTCCGCCCATTTCGAGCGCGTGTACAGGTAGGCGGGTCCCGCGAAGGAGACGTCGCGGGCTCCGCCGCCTGGAATGGGCTTAAAGGGGAACCCCAAAGCCGAAAAAAATCGGCGTGGGGGTTCCCCCAAAGTCCACACCAGACCCTTGTCCGAGCACGCTACCTGGCCGGCCAGGAAAGGGGGGCGAGCGAGCGCGCCCCCCCTCCTGAGCCGTACCAGGCCGCGTGCCCTCAACATGGGGGGGTGCCTTGGGGAAGGGGGGGCCGCGCGCCCCCCCCACCCCAAAGCACCTTGTCCCCATGTTGATGAGGACAAGGGCCTCTTCCCGACAACCCTGGCCGTTGGTTGTCGGGGTCTACGGGCGGGGGGCTTATAGGAATCCGGGAGCCCCCTTTAAGAAGGGGGCCCCCGGATACCGGCCCCCCACCCTATGTGAATGAGTATGGGGTACAATGTACCCCTACCCATTCACCTGTGAAATAAAGTACAAAAAAAAACACAACACAGGGGAAAAAATATTTTATTGCACAGCTCCGGGGGTCTTCCGTCTTCGGGGGTCTTCTCGCCGGACTCCTCCGCTATGTGTGTGTAGCTCTTTTACTAGCGGAGGAGTCCGGCTTTCTTCCTCCCCGCCGCCGGCCTCTTCTCCCGACTTCGGGGGTCTTGTCCCCCTCTTCGGTTCTTCTGCCGGGCCACCGCGCCTTCTTGTAGCTCTTTTACAGGCGGTGGCCCGGTCTTCTGTCGCCGCTGCCTTCCGTTCTTCTGTCGCCGCCTTCGGTTCTTCTGCCGGGCCACCGCGCCTTCTTGTAGCTCTTTTACAGGCGGTGGCCCGGTCTTCTGTCGCCGCTGTCGCTGTCGCCGCCTTCCGTTCTTGTTCTTCTTCTTCTTCTCCAGGCGATGTTGACACGTCGCTCCCTCCGGCCGGAATGCCAGAGCCGCGCTGTGCGGTCACTTATATAGTGACAATGGGGCGGGGTCACATGGTATATGTCACATGGGTTGGTCACATGGGTTGATGTCACATGGGGACTATGACATCGTAAGGGGGCGGGGTCACCATGTGACCAACCCATGTGACATATACCATGTGACACCGCCCCATTGTCACTATATAAGTGGCAGCGGAGCGTGTCCCTGGCATTCCGGCCGGAGGGAGCGACGTGTCAACATCGCCTGGAGAAGAAGAAGAAGAACAACAAGAAGAAGAACAAGAACGGAAGGCGGCGACAGCGACAGCGGCGACAGAAGACCGGGCCACCGCCTGTAAAAGAGCTACAAGAAGGCGCGGTGGCCCGGCAGAAGAACCGAAGGCGGCGACAGAAGAACGGAAGGCAGCGGCGACAGAAGACCGGGCCACCGCCTGTAAAAGAGCTACAAGAAGGCGCGGTGGCCCGGCAGAAGAACCGAAGAGGGGGACAAGACCCCCGAAGTCGGGAGAAGAGGCCGGCGGCGGGGAGGAAGAAAGCCGGACTCCTCCGCTAGTAAAAGAGCTACACACACATAGCGGAGGAGTCCGGCGAGAAGACCCCCGAAGACGGAAGACCCCCGGAGCTGTGCAATAAAATATTTTTTCCCCTGTGTTGTGTTTTTTTTTTGTACTTTATTTCACAGGTGAATGGGTAGGGGTACATTGTACCCCATACTCATTCACATAGGGTGGGGGGCCGGTATCCGGGGGCCCCCTTCTTAAAGGGGGCTCCCGGATTCCGATAAGCCCCCCGCCCGCAGACCCCGACAACCAACGGCCAGGGTTGTCGGGAAGAGGCCCTTGTCCTCATCAACATGGGGACAAGGTGCTTTGGGGTGGGGGGGCCGCGCGGCCCCCCCTTCCCCAAGGCACCCCCCCATGTTGAGGGCACGCGGCCTGGTACGGCTCAGGAGGGGGGGCGCGCTCGTTCGCCCCCCTTTCCTGGCCGGCCGGGTAGCGTGCTCGGACAAGGGTCTGGTGTGGACTTTGGGGGAACCCCCACGCCGATTTTTTTCGGCGTTGGGGTTCCCCTTTAAGCCCATTCCAGGCGGCGGAGCCCGCGACGTCTCCTTCGCGGGCCCCGCCTACCTGTACACGCGCTCGAAATGGGTGGATTTGCCTCCGCCTTACGTGGGCGAGTCCGTTCATTTCAAAAGTTGAGCGGACTGTTTGGCAAACAGTTCGTTGAAACAGTCCGCTCGTGTGTGGGCAAGTCCGCTCATGCAAATTTTGAGCGGACTGTTTGCCGAAACTGTTTGACGAACAAGGTTGGGCAAACAGTCCGCGCGTGTGTACGCGGCCTCACAGTTTCGAAGGCTATAAAATGCCAAAATAACACAACCCCCCCCCCCCCAAATGACCCCATTTTGGAAAGTAGACACCCCAAGCTATTTACTGAGAGGCATGTTAAGTCCATGAAATATTTTATATTTTGCCACAAGTTGCAGGAATATTACAATTTCTTTTTTGTTGCACAAAGTTGTCACTAAATGATATATTGCTCACACATGCTATGGGCATAAGTCAAATTACACCCCAAAATAAATTCTGCTGCTTCTCCCGAGTACGGGGATACCACATGTGGGGGATTTTTGGGGAGCCTAGCCACGTACTGGACCCCGAAAACCAAGCACTGCCTTCCGGATTTAAATATAAAACGCTACCAAAATAAACTGTTAGCGATCGCAGGGATCAGGCCTGACTCTGCGATCGCTGCAGTTATGTGTTTAGTGTTTTGTAAGTGACAGTGATCGATCGATACTGCACTTGGGTGGGCTGGGCGGAGGGGCAAAACGCAGGTGCTAGCAGGTATCTGGGCTGATCCCGCTAACAATGCGTTTTTTTGGAACCCTAAACTGCTGGGGACGCTAGTATAGATCTGATCAGATCAGATATTGATCTGTTCAGATTCTATACCACTACGGGAGGTTTATGCTTTGCACGTGGGTGTTAGCGGTACTGGCACTAACCTAGCGCTGCCTGGGGCGACGCAGACCCTGACCCTGAAACCGAATTGATATCACCCGCCGGGTGATCAGGGGGTTAAACCTTTATTGGGTAATAATCCGATCTGACCCCCCACCCGCTGGAAGGCAAGCATGTACATGTACGTGCTTGTGCCTGTACATGCCATTGTAATGACGTACATTGGCATGCGGCGGTCCTTAAGTGGTTAAGAATCACCCACTTCCACCTGATGATTAATATAGTAGCTTCTCCACTTTCCCCTGCCCAGCCTGTCAATCAACACCACTATTTCAAATGCATTTCCACTTTCATAGCCGCATTGGAATAACACTTGCTTTACATTTGTTACATGTTCTCATGCACATAGAATTTTCTAAATTACAGATTATATTTTACTTGATCTTTTTTGAAAATTTGGCTTTGCTATGTAGAGGGGGCCGAGGAGACAATGTTTACCATAAATAATCCTGTCTGTGGTCTGTCTAATGCCCCGTACACACGAGAGGGATTAAGTCTGACAGACCTCCAAAGGAGTTCCGCCGGAGTTCCGACGGAGTTCTGGCGGACTTTTCGACCGAACGGACTTGACCACACACCATCACACCAAACTCCAACGGAGTCGAACGTGATGACGTACGACTGGATTCGACGTAGGAAGTTCATAGACAGTAGCCAATAGCTGCCCTAGCGTCGGTTTTAGTCCGTCGGAGTAGCACACACACGAGCGAATTTTTCGAAGGGGACCGGGTCCGGCGGAGTTCCGTCGGGAAAATTTGAAGCATGCTTCATTTCTAAAGTCCGTCAGACTTTAGCGAAGCTAAAGTCCGTTGCAGCCCACACACGATCGGATAGTCTGACGGACTCAGTCCGTCGGAGTTTGGATGTCGAAAAGTCCGCTCGTGTGTACGGGGCATAATCCTGTCTGTGGTATATTGGCAGATCGTATTATCAATTGTAAAGTAAATTTGAATGCTGTCTGTCCCAACAAAAATCTACTATTTGGGCTTCTGCATTCTGTGTAGAATATTCCGCGTTGTCACTGAGGACAGATTGAACTTCCTCTTATTTCAAATTATTCTTATTTTAAGGTATGTTGTGTGAATGGAAACGCATATATTTAAGCTGTACTCAGACCAGCACTCTCTGCCTGAGTGATAAGTTGTAATTCTGGCCACATGACCCCCGTTCCTGACTTCTTCTAGAGTTTCCAGTTCCTAGTTCCAGGCTTGCTGTACCTTCAGTGTCCCCTGCGCTCTTGTTCCCCCAGAGACTGTGGTCCTTGTGTACTCCAGTAACCCCTGTATATCTGCGTGTTAAGAAATCCTTGCAGTCCTCTGCCTCCTAGTGACCCTAGTAACATTGTGTCTCAAGTGTACCCTGTGTCACCCAATGACCCCTGTACTTACTGTGTGTGTCATCTGGTGTTTCTCTGCATTTGTCTTCCAGTTCTGCTCTCTCCAGTTATTGACTTTGGTCTTGTATCTGACCATGCTTATTCACTGTCTGCACTGACCTCAGCCTTTTCCGATTAAAAAGGTTGTCTATCAATTTTGTACTATACTCCCTGGTCAGCTGCCATCTGCATGGGTGCTTTTGAGGGATAGAACCTGGGAACCATCGTGCAGCAAAGCCCATCATCCCATGAGGGGTGCTTTTGCCCTTCTTAGGGCTCACACCTCCCACCAATGTGCAGACAGCATAGAGGGTTCACTATCCAAGCCTTACAGGACAGGTTCTGAGTCTACAATTGGAGTATATATATCACAGCCATTGTTATTCCTGCTGAGGCATTTCATAGCGAAAGTTTGAGCTTTCAAGTCAATATCTGCAAGTCATTCCTAGGAGAAAGAGGCACCAACTTTTCTCCAACAGGACTGGCAGCATGTTTTTGCAATTTGCCCTGCCGGAGCTCTGGTCAACAAATGTATTTTTTTTTTTAACAGGCATCCCCTTTCACTGCATTATTAATATACATAAACTATATGTGTATATGCTAGTGGATAGTAATCCTATTTTTTTTTTTTATTTTACTTACGATCTATCTGATCCTCGTCTGGCCATTGCCATAATGAGTGTGGGCATATGAAGCCTACTTGCAACCTCCTCCTGGATAAAATATCGAGAGGTGCATGCTGGGTAACCAGCATGCGCCTCTTGATCTCGCGCATGCCGTAGTGTTGATTGTTTATCAAGTTGTCATAACAACGGGTGGCGACGGAGAAAGGTCCTGTCCCGTTGTTATGGCAACCTAGATCTGCCTTAAATCGTATCATTTCCTGTCATTTACTGTTTTTTGACACACTCCTACCCACTGACTCCTGGGAAATGATGACACATTTCCCAGGAGCACAGGATAGGAAGTGATACGGAGCTCCGCGGACCAGGAAGTGGCAGATTAGGAGCCACTGGGAAAATGTAAAAAAAATTCAGGGTGGAACTCTGCTTTAACAAAGCTGCATATTTTGGAATATACAATACACTACTGGAGCACAATGTAATATGAAACATTTTAGTATGTCTGCCTGGACGGATGGATGTAAAAGCCTTCATTAGTGAGGATTTAACTGATTATAATCTCCCAGTTAAATATAAAATACCTTTGACTGGAAAAAACACAACAAAATAGATCTTGAACAGCAATTCCTGTTTTTAAAACAGTATTCTTAAAGTTAACCTGGTGATTTACAGTTAGTATAATATTATTTAGTATTAAATGAGAAACATACATTTAACAGAAAGAGGTACCTAAAGCAGTTTTAGGGAAATGAAAACTAACAATACAGTTACTTTTCCTATTCAGACAAAATGTTTGATGTACTAAATGTACTCAAATGTATGCAGATTTATTAAGGGTCATTAGATTTAAAATGTAACTTCAGTATTACATATACTGGAATAAATAAAATTATAATGTAACCTAAGGTGACTATTAGTCCCTGTTTACTGAGGTAAGTTTCTGGCCAACACCCATCTCTTAGGAAATGGGTTGGCTTTTTTTTGCCAGGTGCCCAAGGAGGGTTAACAGCTTGCATCCAGCCAGTGGTAGCTGTCTGTATATTTCTGGCATATGGTCTCTGTGGTCTGCTGTGACACTCAATCAGTGCTGTGATTACTGCTGGATACAGTAAGAATGATAGAGGACAAGCTGCTCTCATGTGCTGCCTCTGCGTCAGCAAGCCTAGGATACCATAGCTGATGCTGGCACTGCTGTATCCCCCATGTCACACAGCAGGAACAGGGGCGGACTGACCATTTGGGCATTCGGACACAATCCGAGGGCCCGCAGCCAGTAGGGGGCCCGTGAGACGCTCCTAAGTAATACTCGTCGGATCTAGGGGTGTGCTGCGGCAGAGCCGTTCTGTGCCGCTGTGGGGGGGGGGGGGGGGCAAGACACAGAATCTCCCCCAGCACCTCTGGCTTTTAGTGCAGTGGTGGGTTTTTGGTGGCAGGGATCGGCAGCTCTATGGTGCTCGCGGCATCTCCCTGGGGCTAGTATTTCTCCTTCAGAGTGTATACAGTGGAGAGGGGAGGGGCCTCTGACCCGGGCAGCTACAAGTTTCACTCGTCAGTGTACAAGGGAGTTGCTCTGCTTATACACTGTTGCCAACTGCTGCCCGGGTCAGACGCACCTCTCCACTACAGAATCAGGAAGAGAACTACAAACCCCAGGGAGATCCCTTGGTCCACAGGCACCACAGAGCTGCCGATTGCCACCTCCCCCTGTGCTGTGGGTTGGAGGTGCACAGCCAGGTACAGGGGAACCTCTGGGGGAGGTTTGAGTCTGGGAACCCTGATGTATGGGGGACTCTCTGGGGACCCTTATGCATGGGGTGGCCCTCTGGGGACCCTGATGTATGGGGGGGCTCTCGGGGGACCTTGATGTATAGAGGACTCTCTAGGGACCCTGATGTATGGGGGGGCTCTCTGGGGACCCAGATCTATGGGGGGGCTCTCTGGGGACCCAGATCTATGGGGGGCTCTCTGGGGACCCTGATGTATAGGGGGGCTTTCTGGGGACCCTGATGTATAGGGGGCTCTCTGGGGACCCTGATGTATAGGGGGCTCTCTGGGGACCCTGATGTAAGGGGAGGCTCTCTTGGGACCCTGATGTAATGGGGGCCTCTGGGAAAACTGATGTAAGGGGGGCCTTTGGAGCACCTGTTGTATGTGGGGAGCTCTGGGGACCCTGATATAAGGGGGTTCTCTGGGAACCCTGATGTATGGGGGCTCTCTGGGGACCCTGATGTATGGGGGGGCTCTCTGGGGACCCTGATGTACGGGGGCTCTCTGGGGACCATGATGTAAGGAGGGGCTCTCTGGGGACCCTGATGTAAGGGGTGGTTGGGGGCTCTCTGGGGACCCTGATGTAAGGAGAGGACCCTGGTGTAAGAGGAGGTTCTCTGGGGACTTGTTTACATCGGCAGACCGCTGTTCTGCCTCTGTTGGAAACGATTGTCGGGGCCCAGCAGACATCGGGTCCGCTGGACCCACTGATTAGCTCTCGGTGTATCCAATCACATTGGCAGAGGGTCAAACAGCGCGCAGACCCGCAAGGGCAGAATCAAGTACCTGTACGTGATTCTGCTCACAGGTTAATGTGAGTTTATTTTTTTTTATTTTCTTAACTGTTTAAACATACAGTAGAGAAATTCTGTGACAAATGTATGTAAGGCAGCAGTGAAATATATACGTGGGGCTTTGTGAAGGTGTGGCTTGTGTGTGTGGGTGGGTGGGGACAAAGGGGGCCCCATGATCCCCTATTGCCCAGGGGCCCAATGAGTTGTCAGTCTGCCCCCGGCAGGAATTTAACCATTTGCCGCCCGCCCTATAGCAGATGGCACACGGCGGCATAGTGGTTTCAAAATCCTGACCGGACGTCATATGATGTGATCAGGATATTGAGCCGCTGCGTGTCCCCGGGGGCGCGCATCACGGTGATCGTTGTTGCGGGGTGTCAGTCTGACACCCTGCAACTACGATCTCGGTAAAGAGTCTCCAACGGAGACTCTTTACCACGTGATCAGCTGTGTCCAATCACGGCTGATCACAGTGTAAATAGGAAAAGCTGGTGATCGGCTTTTCCTCACCCGCGTCTGTCAGACGCGAGTAGAGGAGAGCCGATCGGCTGCTCCTCTGACAGGGGGTTTCTGTGCTGATCGATTATCAGCGCAGCCCCCCCCCCCCCCCGAGGATGCCCACACCCACACTGGACCGCCAGGGATGCCACCAGACAACCAGGGATGCCCAGCACAAGGTAATCCTCCCTAGACCACCAGGGATGCCAGTCAGTGCCCACAATGGATGCCAATCAGTGCCCATAATGGATGCCAATCAGTGCCCACAATGGGCATCACTGATTGGCATGCATTGTTTGGCACTGATTGGCATCCATTAGTACAGTATAACAATACAATGCCACCTATCAGTGCCCACCTGTGCCACCTATCAGTGCCCATCCGTGCCACCTATCAGTGCCCATCTGTGCCGCCTATCCATGCCCATCTGTACCACCTATCCATACCCATCCATGCCGCCCATCCATGCCAGCTATCAGTGCCAATTTGTGCCACCTATCAGTGCCCATCCGTGTCGCCCATCAGTACCGCCCATCCGTGTCCATCAGTGCCACTTCATTGGTGCCCATCAGTGCTGCCTTATCAGTGCCCATCAGTGTAGCCCCATCAGTGCCCATCAGTGAAGGAGAAAACTTACTTATTTACAAAGTTTTGAAACTGAAACAAAAAAAAAACATTTTTTTTCAAAATTTTCGGTATTTTTTTATTTGTTTAGGAAAAAATAAAAACCGTAGAGGTGATCAAATACCACCAAAAGAACGCTCTATTTGTGGGGAAAAAAACCGATAAAAATTTAATTTGGGTACAGCGTAGCATGACTGCGCAATTGTCATTCAAAGTGCGACAGCACTGAAAGCTCAAAATTGGTCTGGGCAGGAAGGTGTTTAAAGCGGAGGTCCATCCTAAAGTGGACCTTCCGCTCATTGGAATCCTCCCCCCCTCCGGCGCCACGATCGGCACCTTTCAGGGGGGAGGGGGGTGCAGTTACCTGGATAATCCAGGTAACTGCACCCACTTCCGGGATAGCTCTCTGCGGAAAGGGGCGTAGATCTACGCCCCTTTCCGAAAGTCCCCCGCTGCCTGCTGGGAAACACACAGATCCCAGAGGCAGCGGGTCGATCCTTATTGCGCAGCGCGATTCGTGCATGCGCAGTAGGGAACCGGGAAATGAAGCCGAAAGGCTCCACTTCCTGATTCCCATACCCAAGATGGCGGCGGCAGCACCCGAGTGACGATCGAGAGATCGGCTTCGGGTGCCGACATCGCGGGCGCGCTGGGCGGGTAAGTGTCCTTATTTTAAAAGTCAGCAGCTGCTGTATTTGTAGCTGCTGGCTTTTTTTTAAAAAAAAAACGGCGGACTCCCGCTTTAAGTGCCTGGTATTGAAGTGGTTAAAGAGCTGACAGTAAGAGGGCTGTGAGGAGGTTTTTATTATATTTCTTAGTCTGTAGGTCTGTTCTGAAGTGTCCAGCTTATTTCTCTATTAAACAGAATATTTCTGTCCAGCACAAACTGCTTATATTCACTGTGTGGGCTGTTGGGAGCAATACACTTTTGGTGTCCAAATTTGCTCATCTGCTCCTCTGCACCCTGGGCATTATTACTGACCCCTGCACAGGGCCATCTTTAATATTGATTGCACCCTGGGAAAATGTTTTCTTGGGCCCCCCCGCCCCCCACACACACACACACAGTTTCGCTCTCCACCTGCTCTGAGACATACAATAAATAGCGGGTAGACTTAAAATCAGTTTACTGTATCAGATCAGGAAGCAATTGTGATTGGTTGCCAGAGGTTACAGTGTATCATTACCCATACTGACTGATTGCTAGAGGTTACATCACACATTATGTCTCACTGATTAGTTGCTAGATGTTACAGCACACGATTTCTGCTTGTTGATTGGTTGCTAGAGATTACTGTACAGTAATACTGCTCACTGATTGGTTGCTAGCGGTTACAGGACATCATCTCCTCACTGCAGGGGGCATGATATACATATGAATACTGCTGCTATTTACATCTGAACTGCCGGTAATGTACATGTAAACACAGGGTCTGAAGGTGAGTCATCTGTACACAACAATAGGACAGAGCTGGGCAGCATTAGTAGCAGCATTTCACACTGAGATATCAGGACAAAGCAAGGGACTAAAACTTCAAGGGACAAGGGAATTTAAACTGGGATAGTTGGCAAGTATGAGGCAGCTGCTTTGGGCCCCACAACAATGACAGGGCCCAGGGCAGCTGCCCCTTTTCCCCTGCCTTAAAGACGGCCCTGCCCCTGCATTCTCTGTATTACGCATTCCTGACCCCTGCACTCTGTGTATTATGTATTACTGACCCCTGCACTCTGTGTATTATGCACTCCTGACCCCTCCACTCTGCGTGTTTCTTACTCTTGACCAAGAGCAGGATAAGTTTTTACTTACGCTCCCTACCACTGTCGCAGAATGAATGAGTGACTTGTATAGCGCTGCCTATGCGAACTGAATCGCTTCAGGGTGCTTTCTTGCCACCGGTGTCCATCTGCAGCTTTTACGCGGTCCTTTAACCTGTAGGGTCCCAACAAACTTAACACATACAACATTGACATACACGTATTATGAACAATTTTTTTTTTGGACAGGGTCTAATTAGCCTACTAGCATGTCTTTGGAGTGTGGGAGGAAACCGGAGTACCCGGAGGAAACACACGCAGGCACAGGGAGAACATGCAAACTCCAGGCAGATAGTGTCGTGGTCATGATTTGAACCAGCAACCCTATTGCTGCTAGGTGAAAGTGCTAACCACTACACCACTGTGCTGCCCCCACAACACAGGCATCCTCTGAGGCTATCACAACACTAGCAACACTAGTATCACTATCAAGTTCACAACACTAACACAATAGCAGCAGGTTATTATGAAAAAGTTAAGTTGAACTATAGCTTGCTTCACTATTGTTCTGCTGCCATGCTTATGCTTAATTGCTAAATAATTTAGGTTCTCTGACAAACGGACCAGCTAAGATTGACTGTCTTCTGAAATGATTCAGTGTGTGTGTCTCTCTCTGCTAGCAATCGTAAGTGAAAGTAAGTTGGCTGTACGTGTGTACTTAGTTCTAACTATTTTACTGTTCCTCCTCTTTGGTTACAATCATCCAAGAACATTCATCAGCATCATTATTTTTATTTTACTTCCCCCACCCAATTCCAGCAGCGATCTTTTCTCTCTCTGTCGAATCTTTTCTCTCTATGTCGAATCTTTTCTCTCTATGTCGAATCTTTTCTCTCTATGTCGAATAATCCTGGACTAATAGAGTTAAGGTTAGGCACATTAGACCACAGGTTCGATAGACACAGATTGTTATCGTCAGCGTCATGTCGAATCTCCTATCTATATCGAACTGTTGTCACAACGAAAATGAAAATAAAGCATTTTTTATGGCGAGTCTTTCGTTTTTCGGATTCTGCACTTTCATTATCATTTGTTAAAACGTTAACGAAAATACCTGAAATTTGGACAAAAATGCATTCCGACAAAAATGAATGCACATGTCTACTAGGTTTTGAGTGCGTTATAAAATTGAGGGTGTGCTTCTGTAGATGTGGCTTCAAATGGCATGATTTTGTGGGTGTGGTCAGTAGGGTGTCCCCAGATTTAATTTGGTAACCTTAGAATAGCCTCTATATTATGGTTTGGAACAGTTCCATCCCCATTGCACTAGTTAGTGCAAATGATTTTGTGATTAAAACTAAACAATATTTTTACATAGTTATGGTAGATGGCAAGGAGCAATGGCATGACTACCAGGAATATCCAAGCAGGAAACTCCTGTAAACCCTGGCATAGTAGCACTCAGACTAGAAGAGAAAACGGCAGCACTCTGATTAACCAAGACTTTATTGCCCTGCAAAGTGCTTGTCAGCCTAATATAGTACAGGTTAAAAGAAGGAAGAGCACAAATATGACTTCATCATTGTGTTTATACTCTTTCACTATCCAATCAGCAGGCTGGGCAGGAGACATAACTAGGGTAACACAATGACAGCTGCCACTGTTTCCAAAGTCAGCCAGATGGGAAACTTTACCATGTTTTAAGAAGAAATAAAGGCACATATGTGTGCACCCTTGCTTGCAGCTGTAAGGGTAAGGTAGTATATATACAAGGAGCATATAATGGAGCAACAATAATTCTAAATAAAAACTTGTTGTGTGCATGTCTCAACATTCACAAAGCCATCTTGAATAATCCCAGTAATGTGCCTTATGTACACACTGTACACACGGTCGGACATTTCGACAACAAAATTCGTCTGATTTTTTCCAACGGATCTTGGCCCAAACTTGTCTTGCATACACATGGTCGCACAAAGTTGTCGGAAAATCTGATCGTTCAGAACGAGGTGACGTAAAACGCGTACGATGGGACTATAAAAAGGCCAGTAGGCAATAGCTTTCATCTTGTAATTTATTCTGAGCATGCGTGGCATTTTGTGCGTCGGAATTGTCTACACACGATCAGAATTTAAACGATCGGATTTTGTTTAAAAAAGTTAGCAATCATTCACAATCTAATCACTGAAAACAACATTACTGAAACAGCGCTTAAGAACTGATATTAGTCCAGTATAAATAATGCGTAGTCTTCCATACACCGTGAAATTGAAATCTGATGTATAGCAGAGTAAGAAACAGTTAGTGCAAATGATCTCAATCATGCAGAGGGCGCTCTCACTATACTCAGCCTTTCCAAGATGAAGCATGCTTGTCCTGCAGGAAGTTGCCAACACTGCCGGTTACTGCTTTGGAGGGCTGTGAAACGCAGAGCGCCACCGCTAGAGTGTCGTGAAAGCATGACTGGTTTCGTTGCTACGGACTTCAACAGAGGGCATGGCTACATGGCATAGGACGTATTTCTTAAATTTGGATTGCACTGAGAGCTTATTGTATAAGTGAAATCCGTAACCCCTGCACACCCGTAAATTTCTGATGAGGATGAGGAAATAGGACGAAGCTATTGTATTTACGATTTAATTGGGTGCCTATTTACCCAGAAAAATATGGTGGGTTTGCCCCCTATGGGGAGTGTGCAACACATGGTGGACTGTATTTTTGGTGACAGGTGCACTTTCCGGTTTTTATCCTGAAGTCTACGTGTATAATCAACTCCACGTTTGAACTGTTTCTTACTCTGCTATACATCAAATTTCAATTGCATGATGTAGGGAAGACTACACATTATTGATACTGGACTAATATCAGTTCTTAAGCACTGTTTTAGTAATGTTATTTTCAGTGATTGGATTGTGAATGATTTTTACAAACTTTTTGAGATTTTATACGTTTTTACGTCTTTAAACAGCTGCTCTTTTATACCCCCTTTTTAGTATTTCATTATATTTTAAAGGTACGTTTATAGATATTTTTACCTGCTGCTGATTTTTTTGAGGTCAGAATTGGCACTGAGTTGGTGTTTTTCTGCAAGCCTCTTATACACCTTTATTTGATCGGATTTTGTTGTTGGAAAATTTTAGATCCAGATCTCAAACTTGTGTGTCTGAAAATCAGACGGAAAAAGTCAGATGGAGCCCACACACGATCGGAATTTCCAACAACACAATCCAATCGCACATTTTCCATCGGAAAGTCTGACCGTGTGTACAGGGCATAATATGTGTATTTCCTATGACCGTCAGCTACATCTAGTAACAGAAATATGGTATTTTCCTGAAATACCACAATCAGGAAAATACTACATTATGTAGACCACTATATGGCACTGACAATTGTAAGAAATAAAGTAAAAAGAGTGCAGCGCTAAGAATCAAATGTTGAGTATTGACATATCAACATACTGTGATATACAAAATAAATTGTGATTAGCATATACAAAAAACTCTAACACCATCATCTGATTGATAGTGTCGCTAAATAAAGTGCACTGTGCAAATTGTAAATCAACATTGGTAGTATAGTTCCATTGGTGATTAAATCATTAATCCAGCAGTATATATTGATAGGAAGAAATCCAGTAGTGTAGGGCTAAAGGAGTACCCCACTGTATGTGCATCCACCACCCAGGGGAGAAGATTAAATACGCTTACCAGAAGGTAGCATCAATCAGGCATGTGATATCAAAGCTCTGGATAGCGAGCGGTGCAATTCCTCCTCCTCAGCTGAGCCACCCCAGGCAACCTCGACCCGGCATGTGAGAATATGGACCAGGATGGCAATGTCCCAGATGGTAAAAATCTCTTTCCACCACAGAACCGTTTGGTAAGTTTATGGTTAACAGTATCCATAAAAAACAGAAAGCCTCCACATAATAAAAAAAACACATGGTTACGGGTTTATTTGGAATAAAAAGGCTTTACATAGATTCTAATATGTATTGCATTAAGTAAAAAATCTCCTCTGTGATCACAAAAGCATCAAATTCAAAAAGGCGCAATGGCATGGAAAGGACTCATTAAACCTGACATGTTTCGTCCACAAAGACTTCAACGGGGTAACTCTTGTTGTTGGTCTTTGTAGACCAAACGCATCGGATTGATGAGTTTGATTCTAAGTGCTGCACTGTTTTCACTTTATTCATTCACACAATTTTTGTTAGGGCCGGTTCACACAGCGAGGCGATGCGAGGCGACACGGCTCGCCTCGCCTCGCTCCCGCAAGTCGCCCCCGTTCTGTACAATGGAACCGTTCTGAGAGGAGCGACTCGAGTTGCTCCGACTCAGAAAAAAGGTTCCTGTACTACTTCTGGGCGACTTCGGGGGCGACTTGCATTGACTTCTATACAGAAGTCCTCTGCAAGTCGCCGCTGAGGTCCCCGCAGGTCGCGGCGAGGCAAGTCAGAGACGCCTCGCCGCGCCTCGCTGTGTGAACCGGCCCTTAAGATTGTAATGCTGGCTTCTATTGTTTATTTATGTGTATAACGCAGTATTTTTTTTATTAAATCATAGGAAATACACATATTCACACATTGATATTTTTTTATAAATAGACCCCCGATTGGAAAGTTGCCAACATCTAAAATGTCTTACTTATAGATGCCCGAGAAATTTAGATTAGTTGGAGAGGATTAGTTAGTGTGCTTTTGCCAGGATTGCTTTTATTTCCAAATACACAGATTTTCAGGTGGCACCAATAAAACAGGTAGAATAATCCACTTTACATCACTACAAAATAAAATCCTTGTCATACAACATATATCATATAATAGCAATAAACATTTTCCACCGTTAATTATAATTCATCAGAAACACTCATAAATCATTGTCTTCAGGCTAACTAGTTTGGTGTGCTGTGCTAAACTGTAAATGGCAGTGCGCATAAAAATATCAAGGAAAAGGAACAGGAATGTTCAAACACAACCAGGGTCCTGGCCATAGACAATCTGGTGGATCGTGGTATGTGTGCAACTACCAGATGAAAAACAAAGATGTTTCTCTCCCAGCCTAATGACATCAGCCTCAGCCTACTTTCAAAATGTTTTGTATGGTAAACTATAATATTTGCCTAGGAAAGGCTAATGACCAGGTCCAAAAAAAATTGGTTCCAGTACCACAACTCCAACCTATGGAACCCAAAACTGAGTAACAGATAAATGCAGCTGAAAAAAACCCAGTGGAGTCTGCTATACCACTAGCAAGAAACAAGAGAAACAGCACCAGCTACTCACTAAAGTAAGAGTAAATAAACAAAGATTAGTGAATCACACTCAGGTCCATATGATAATATTAAACAAGCCCACATCTGGTTTTCAGGGGCCGATGGATCAGCTGGTAGCTATCATGGGGTCAAAACATCTGATCTGAACTGATCTCTTTCAGCCCAAGCCACGTATCAGAAGCCAAAGTTACAGCCCAGCAGTCTGTGTGAAACTGACGAGGAGGCAAGAGGACTCCAATTACTAGTATGTCATGTGTTGTATTAAAACAACAATACCCACTTACATGCACAATACGCTGTGTGTGCCTGGGGAGGGGGTCCGGACAGATGGAACACAAACAGGCTATCTACTCAAGGCTAATCAAGAGGAATAACCAGGACCGCTGCAACAAATCACTGCCAGGGGGAAGCCGCATAGCAGCAGCCACCTGAAAAGAGCTGCTAGAAGCCAGCCACTCCACGGATTGAAACCTCTAGTTTCCATATGACAACCACGAGGCTTCACCTCTTTTTCACGCCAAATAGATATGGAGACAGTCTAGAATATATAGGAGAAAGAAGACAGGTGGGCGAGCAATTAAGTGTTACAATACCTTACATTAAACATAATAAGAAAACTGCAGATTCTAAGGTATGTGCAGTAGAAACTGTGCCAGCGAACGTCCCTGAGAATGAAAGATTTCTGAGGATGTGTATTGAAGAGACCTATTGGATCTACAAATGTAATACTTTGGCACCCAATGGCATCAATGAAGACCTAGAGACATATATGATTCTATGACTTTTCAAGGGGGATTTAATTATCCTAGATCATCCATTTTGGTTTTAATTTTTATTTTAATGACTTTTTAAATATATTTTTTTATGTATTTTCATTTTTACATATAATGCTTTTAAAACATATTGATGATCGGAGTCCCTTGAACTGAGACAAACACAGAACCACATAAAGACGCCACAAGACTTACAACGAAACACAGATCTGAGGTGTGCCCTGGTCATCTGGTCAGTATGCCAAAAAAAGCGGGCATACTCAAGATAAGTAATGGATGATTGTAGAAGAAGGATGTGCAAGCAAAGTGCCCTGAGAAGGGGAATGGGTGGGAGGGTATCGCACACTAGAACCGAGAGAAGCAGGGGAGTGGGCTGAATATGTATCACCAGGCTCCTCCCATAAATTCAGGCCACCATACTGGCCTTTTTATTTATGATCAGAGTCCTTTGAACTGAGACAAACACAGAACCACATAAAGACGCCACAAGATTCACAACAAAACACACAGACCTGAAGTTTGCCCTGGTCAGCTGGTCAGTATGCAAAAATACCAGGTTACGGAAAGTGTTTATTGAACATGTTACGTTATTGAACAAGCTTGGCAAAGGCTTGTGACATTTCAATCTGCGAGATTGAGATGTACTGGGAGAAGCAAGCGGATTTCCACCTGCCCAACCTCCTGATGACATGATCCAGTACATTGTGCAGAGAGGCAGCTGAAGCTGCTCCAATGCAGAAGGAGTGCCCTGAATATAGGCTTGGGTTGAGGCCTAAGTTGACCAGGAGAATGCGGATGTGTTTGATGAATTGGTTAGCGCCCAGGGAGTTGGTAGGGAATGGTAACAATGGACCGGTACTACTAGACCGGCTAGGCAGGTGCTTCAACATCTGGTCCAGGACTGCTACTGGGCAACATTCATTGAGTTTCCGGAAGAACTTAACATCAACCCCCCCTGTCGGTCTGTTGGGTCTTGGACACTGCCAAATGTAGTATGAAATGATCTTGAAGGCGGGATAGGTGACACCTGCACAGTACCTGGAGACCAAGGCCCCTGTAGGTGAACTTGCCTGGCCACAGGAAACCATAGAAAGCTAAGTAAATGGCAGCTTTGATGACCAGGCCGGGAAGTAACCCAGAGGGGGACCACAAAAGGATAGCTGACATGTCTCAAAACATGAGATGTGGTCAGGTTGACTCCAGGATTCTATTGAAAGAATAATGAAAAGTGAAAGTGGTCCTGTGAACCAGTGAGGGCCAAAAACTGCTGCAAAGCCTGTGGAGCCTGCTGCATCCGTCACTACATGAGGCAACGAGGTAGATGCTACAGGGATGAACATGGACACACCATTCCAGTTCTCCAAGAACCCATCCCACATAGCCAGATCAGAGATTGCTGCTTGGTCCAATCTGAGGATTTGATCAGGGTCCTGTGCCTGCGACAGGAAAACCAGAAGTCGTGAGATGAAGGAACGCCCCAAAGGAATAATCCTCATTGCGAAATTGAGCATGCCTAACAAGGACTGTAGTTGCTTCTTGGTACAAACTTGTGAATGGGTGAAGGCATAAATGACTGACCTGACCTGGAACAACTTGTCTGGTGGGAGGCTGGCCAAACACTACCCTTAATTTATCCAAATCTCTGGGGGACTTGCCAGGCAGTTCAATCAACAGGAAATCATCAAGGTAGTGGATGACTTTCTAGCACTGGTGGGACAAAATCCAAGTGAGAGATTGTGCAAACGCGTTGAAAAGCCACGGACTGCTCTTTGAGCCAAATGTTAGTTTGGTGGCAAAATAGTATGAGCGTTTCCACTTGATGCCATACCATTGCCCCAAAGATGGCTCATTAGGCAATAGCTTAAAGACATCCGAAATGTCTGCCTTGGACAGTCATGTACCCAATCCTATGCCGATGATACACTGTATGGCTAGGCCAACAGAAGCGTACTTGAGGGAGAACTCTTCAGACAGAATTTAAACTGGGAACATGAGTGGAATGAGGTGGGGACAAATCATAAATTAAGCAGAGTTTATTAGAGAATTTGCCCTTAAAAAGCCCAGTAGGGCTGACTCTCCAAGTGCTAAACAGTGGCACAGAAAAAGGTCCAATGATGAAACCTCAGTCCAGTTCTGTCTGCAGCAAAGCGTCTATGGCTTCCATGTCAGTGGAGGCTGATAGAAGATTCCTACATTTGAGGCAAGGTGATGAACCCGGTATGAAACCTGAAGGTGAATCCCTGAACCAGAAAGAGTGCGAGCAAGGGAGATGGCTGCAAGTAGAGGTGTAACCCAGCCACATGGCTTAGTCGTGAGGTGTTGGGGTGTTTGAGAGTGCATGCGGTCTTCACACAATGTGCTCTGTGACAGATGGAGCAGATGTGAAGCAAATGGCATTGGCTGTACATGCAGGAGGCGTAGTTAAATTTGTTGCTTTTCCCAGTGACTGGACAGGTCTACCCAATTTATCCACCTGAGGTTGCTGGGTGGGCATAGGCAGCATGCCCAGGGCCGCACTAGAGGTGGGGGAGAGGACCAGGGAGCATCTGGAATCAGCATTGGAGCACCAATTCGCCATATGCATGGAGGATTGGCAGATGGAACAGAGTGGGGAACGTAAGCCAGTGAAATGGTGGCAAAAGAGTTTGGTGTCCATGATGTTCCAACTGGTGCCGACACGGAACTGGGACAGCTTGGCTGCTGCTTTTGCTGCAAATGACCAACGATAATCGTAAAAAGAGAGGCCCCTGTACTTATACCCAAAATCTACCACGGCGTGGAGGTAACAATCCAGCTCTTCCCTCCTGCTAGGACTGACAGAACACAAGACATCTCTGAAGATGCCAAAAGTCTGAACGAACTCAGGGATGGATAACCTCTGATTAAACCTGGGATCTTTGGACCTTACCACCACCGAGACTGTCCCCCAGGTGTAGGACTTCTTCTCGGACATGTCATTAACCAAAATAAAGAGAGAGAGACCAAGTTCATGTCCTTGCCCTCTAAAATTTCCTTCCTAATGTCGATTGGAATTAAATGCACTGGGTTGATGGTGGGACTGCCATCCGTCATACCTGTAGGTGGGAGTGCTGTTTGGGGCTGCGACTGTGCCCGAGGTGGCCACTGCTGAGCGAACCTCCAAGACTCCCACTCTGGCCTGTGCATCGGAGATGGATGTGATCAAGGTGTCGACCATGGATGGCAAATGGGTTAGAGCCGAGTCAATGGACTATAAGGAAGACTGCTGAGTGCAGGGTTCGACTGCTGCTGGTGGTTGATACAACAGGTTAAAAAGCTCAGCCTTCCTGGCTGTGGTGGGGTAGGGGAAGCCTCTATGCCTTAGTTCTGTGGTAAGCTTGGGGATGGTCCAACCTCTCAGATATTGAGCATTGCCATGCTCTGAACTCCCGGAGGGTGTCAGAGGGGCAGAGGCGAGATCCTCGCTGTCGGCCTGTGACATGGCTCCAGCTATAAGAAAAAGGAGGGGTATGTAAGAAGAAAATTTGGAGTATGCAAGAACAGATGAGAGAAGTAACCAGAGAGAGAAATGCAACAAGGCGTAATGATACAAATCGATGTGTATGGTGAACGCGTGATGAAGTGGTAATTTTGAACGACTCGAGGGTTCGGGGCAACCAAGAATAGCCAGGAGGTGACTGCCCATGATAACCGCTAGCTTGGATGTCCAGTCTGTGTCATGCACAGGCCTGTGGAACCAAAGCCCCAGGGCATGCCTGGGCAGGAACCTGATGTCTGGTTGAGGCCTATGTAGGAATGTTACGTTCTGTAGCACATGACGTATGGTAAGGAATGCTAAAGCTTGTACTGTCGCATGCAAACCATTTAGCAACCATGTCTGCGTGTGGAAAGGGTGGTGACCATCCAAAAATAAAAACGAGAAGAAAAATATGATATGTGTGAAGTTAACGAGGTGTAAAGGTGCTGCAAATTGATGCAAGAGCGAAGACTGTGCACTACACACCTGACTCAAAGTGCACTAGATTCCAAAAGTCCTGGGTGTAGCAGGGAAACCTGTGACATGAAGGCCCAAGGTTTAAAACCTGGCATTGAAGTGTCCCCTGTTCCCCCCCGAATGTTACTAGACCCCCCATGTGTATGCACAGGAAAAACAAAACCTCTTTTTCTTTTCTTTACCTGTGAGGGAACGTCTAGCCTAGTACAGGATGGATCGAGCTGAATTCAACTGATCTATGAGAAAAAAGACAGACATGTGAATGAGTGGCAGTAAACATGTGCCACACATGAAGGAGGCAGAAACCAATGAAGATGAGAAATCGCAGAGCGTGTGTGGGGAGGACGTTCATTAACTTTGCTGGTTGTGTGTCCATGACCATATGTATTACGAATGTGCACGAAACGCACCGAATCGTGCTAGAACTAATGCATAAATTAGTGAGCGAGTGTGAACGTGTGAATGACTGGTGAGAGTAGCGACTTGGGTCATGTCAGGTGCCTCGAGGGGGAGGCTGAGCTGAGTAAGTGTAAATGACAGGAAGTGTCGAATCATGCAGAGGATTCAAATCGCTGTGTCGCCAAGGCGTCTGGGATTCGAATCAGGCTGTCATAGAGCGTACAGGATTGACCTGCGATTGCTGCGAGGCCTGCGGACTGAGGCTGAATGCGGTTTGGTGATACGAGCGACACTATGAGGGTATGAACGAATCTATAGTAAAACAAGGAACGAGGCTGCGACATTGACTGACTGTGAATCAGTTTTGAAGCCTGTGCCAAGTAAATGTCGGATGACAACCAGCAACAGTTTTTATTAGTGATATTCATGTAAGAGGAAATTCCAAGCAGAAATTACAATCCACCTTGTAGTACTTTATTCCTAGCCCATCTCTATTTCGCTTATATATTCTTGACTTTCTCCACATCCATTTTGCTTGAAAAAGAGGTGGAGCCTCAAAATGCATCATCGGCATGGAGACAGAGTGACAAGTGACACTGGTTGTCATCCGGAAGCAGGATAGGTCATTTTATAACCCCTATGGGTCCTCTACCAGCCAGCCACTGGATCAGTACGCTGGACATTTAAAGATTTAGACCCAAATCCAAAATGTCCTATTATGCCTTTGGAAGTCTAAACTTGACCTGCCAAAGACAACTCCTTATGAACAATGGTTTGCAGATCAGAGGGAGGCAATTCAGTCTTTTTTACCTCTTTAGTGGATTCTTCTGAAAAACCTGCATATGCACGGGGATGGGAACAGGACCTTGATTTCAATTGGGAAGTGGACACCTGGCACCAGTGTCAATGCTCCTTTAAAGGATTGGTTAACATTTCCCTAATGGAGGCAAATGTCAAACTCTTTACTCAATGGTGTCAAGTTCCCCTATGAATAGCCAAGATATATCCGGGAGCCTCCCCCCTATGTTTTCAAGGTTTTGGTCATGTTGGTTCCCTCCTTCATACCTGGTGGCTTTGCACCCCCCCCCCCCACGTATTAGGAGTTTTTGGAACAAAATCTTTAATTTGCTGCACAGGGTCACAGGGTTAGCAATTCCCATGACTCCTTAAATTGCCCTATCAAATGGATACACAGTCAAGACCTCTAAAAGCCAAAAAAGCGTATCCAATTTATATTGTAAGGGGCTAAGATTTCTATAGCCCGAGCATGAAAGCAACCTTCTATTTCCTCCACTGAAGCAAAGCGAAAGATCTCCTGGATCATGGCCCAAGAAAAGGCAGCATATTTCAGAACACTGTTCATAAATTTTACATGATATAGGAACCTTGGAACAATTTTATAGACAATCTGACTTAACGCTATATTAACCTTATGTGTTCCATATACCCTCTGTGTCAGATCCATCTTCTGTTTATCTGGTCGTACCCCCCTTTTTTTCTTTATTTCCCCTTCTTTTCTATTTCTTTCTCTCCTTCTTTCTCCTTTACCTCCTCTCAAGGTTGTCAGGTATCTTATTGTAGTTGACTTTAACGGATTGTTGAAGGTTAGTCACAAGTTTCCCCTTATTATATGTTTGAATAGTAAATTCTAGTTGGGGATCCAAAGTATAACCAGGCACTGTACTATCTATGCTTTAGTACTCATCTCCCTAGTTCTTGTGGAATGAGACCTTTTTATTTTTTAGGGCCTGGGTCATTCTCTTCTTTTTTGGACTTTCCTTTGTCTAGTTGTTCTATTACACTGACTGGATGCCATGTAAGATACTTTTTTTATGTTTTAATAATATAATATCAATGTTTGTACATATTATTCTCTTTTGAAAATTGAATAAAAAAGATTGAAATAAAATAAAATCAGGGGTTTACAATCACGGCAATGAATAAACTATTAAAACTTGGTCAAATGTAAATAATCTGCTGCTCTGGGGGCAATTGTGTTAAGATATGAATCCAAATGGATTTTTGAACCTAACATCTTTTTAATAAAATTTCCCCCTCACCAATCAGGTTTTACTTTCTCGATCCCCAAAAACTGGTCCCTTTCAAACTTTTGTTACGGAACTCATCATAGTGTCTAGGGATGTTTATCGTTTTCTTGTAGAATCTTACAAAAGTTTTCCTGGATTCATGTTTTTTCAGTTGTGTTTTGTCCAGCCCATGTACAACTTGTGACATTCCTGGAATCCCTGCTTTACCATCAATATTGCTATTCTTCACCATTGGTATGATTTCCAGTTCAACCTCCTGATAAATTGGGTCTTATGGATAATTTGGTGCTAGAACCCGATCACCTTTTAAAACATCTCATTATTTAGACACTAGTTCCCTAATTACATTGTCCTTGGTATTATATTTAAAGCAGAGTTCCACTTAAAAAAAAAAAAGTAAAGTCAGCAGCTACAAATACTGCAGCTGCTGACTTTTAATAATCGAACACTTACCTGTCCCAGGGTCCAACAATGGGAAATGAAGCCCTGCTCATCTCCCCCTCCTCAATGCAGTTGTGGCTTCACAGCCAGGCATCCACTGCACATGCCCGAGCTGCGTGGCGTGCCGCGACTGGTTGGGCACTCATCTGGGACCAGTGATGTGTCCCAGATGACTGCCGAGAGGGGGGGAGAGAGGTGATCTCCCTTCCGGTGCCGTGGTGCACCGGGAGGAGGTGGGAGCTGGAACCCTCTAAAAAGAGGGTATCTGCACCCCTCCCCAAATAAATGACATGCCAAATATGGCATGTCAGGGGGTCAACTTCCCTTAAAGCGGAAGTTCCATTTTTGGGTGGAACGCCGCTTTAAGAACAAAAGCTAAATTAAATCATTTTCTGTACTATCTTGCTTCTTTTAATTTCTCAGATACTCTTCTCTGGGCCTTTTCCCTAGGTTTTCCTTTTTGTTACTTTTTTTCAATAAACTGAGAGGTAGATATTACAGCCCCCTCCCTGCGTCGCTTTAACTGACAATTGCACGGTCGTGCGACGTGGCTCCCAAACAAAATTGACATCCTTTTTTTCCCACAAATAGAGCTTTCTTTTGGTGGTATTTGATCACCCCTGCGGTTTTTATTTTTTGCGCTATAAACAAAAATAGAGCGACAATTTTGAAAAAAACACATTATTTTTTACTTTTTGTTATAATAAATATCCCCCAAAAATATATAAAAAAAACATTTTTTTCCCTCAGTTTAGGCCGATACGTATTCTTCTACATATTTTTGGTAAAAAAAAATCGCAATAAGCGATTATTGATTGGTTTGCGCAAAAGTTATAGCGTTTACAAATTAGGGATAGTTTTATAGCATTTTTATTAATAATTTTTTTATTATTTTTTTTTTACTAGTAATGGTGGCGATTAGCGATTTTTATTGTGACTGCGACATTGTGGGGGACCCATCAGACATTTTTGACACATTTTTGGGACCATTGTCATTTATACAGTAATCACTGCTATATAAATGCAGTGATTCCTGTGTAAATGACACTGGCAGTGAAGGGGTTAACCAGTGGGTGGCAGTGTAGGGGTTAAGTGTTCCTAGGGGTGTGTTACTAACTGTGGGGGGGGGGTTGGGCTTTCATTTAGTGAACACTGATCTCTGCTCCAATCACATGGAGCAGAGATCAGCGTCACTAGTTGCTAGGCAGAATGGAGAAATGATGTTTACAACGGCATTTCTTCATTTGGCCGCTCCGTGAGACGATCGCGGGTATGCCCGCGGCGATAGAGTCCGCGGGTCCCGTGACCGGACTCACGGGGGTCCCGACCAGCGCGGGAGCGCGCCGCCGGCGGTGCGGGAGCGATGACAGGGTGGCAAATTTAAAGGGACGTACATGTACGCCCATTTGCCTGCCCGTGCCATTCTGTCGACGTACATCGGCGTGCGCTGGTCGGCAAGTGGTTAATATGTATATTTAAATATGTGTGGATAGTGAGATCAAGTTGAGCATCAAAATTGCTCATGAGATCAAAATTGGTCTACAGGAGGGCATCGACTGCATCGATGGTGAAGAATAGCAATATTTGTGGTTTCCAGTTAAGGAGGAATATTTAAGATTTGTAAGATATGGTTTGAGTATAGAAATACAGGAAAAAAAATAAAGGGAACAATAAATTTCTCCTCCCCAGATATTATAGGGGTATCATAAGCATTTGAAAGGCACATGTTTTTGGGGATATGAGATACCTGATAGGATAGGGGGGAAGTTTATTAAAAAGAAGTCGATTTTTTCATTTTGGATAGAGTAAGGGAACACTTGTCAGATAGTTTGATAGCCAAAACAGGTAGTGAGAGGAAATCCCTGCAAATTAAAGGAATCTCTTGGGGCACTCAGATCACCAGAACTAGTGTCACCATTGGAAGATTTGCCCTCTATTACATTTCTGGAGACAACCTAAAATTTCGGATTTTCTTTTACCTTCTCTTTCAATGAGAATGGTAAACAGGACAAATGTAGAGGATGAATCTCCCTAACAAGGACACGGGCAGCAATAAAAACCTAATAGGTGTTCTAATCCTTCTCCACTCTAATCAAAACTAAAAGTTTGTCTTTAGTTATACTTTAAATATAGAGAGGTTATATAGATAAGCTTTATAATTGTATCTATGTATTGAGGTTAACAAAGTTGTGTATGGATAGACTGTATCTATTTGGCTTAGATTGTGAAGCATGGAAGTAGGTTTTTAAAGTGGTCATGGAATATGGGTGGGAACAAAGTGTTTTAAGAACACTTTACCTGTCAAAAGCCTTTCCTAGACAAAGATTGGCATTTACCCAAAAAAATGCTTAGGTAGTAGGCCGAGGTTGATGTCACCAGGTTAGGAAAGCCCTTTTTTTTGTTTTTCATCTGGCAGCAGTAGTTGCATGCATACCACGATCCAAAATGTCTACTGCCAGGACCCTGGGGTTGTTTGACTGCTCCTGCTCCTCTTCGGTATTTTTACTGCACACTGACATTTACACCATGCAGTTGAAGTGTTACTGATCATTTATAAGCAACAGTGGAAATATTTGCTATATATGATACATTGTTGTATGAGAAGGCTTTTATTTTGGAGCTGATGTAAAGTGGATTTGTAGTGAATACACAACACAGTCAGAGTAACAAAGCAGATTGCTTTCCTCCATTAGTATTTTCTGAGGGCACTGCCCACATCAACTGTAAGCAACATCAAAACATATGTTAAGCTGTTTAAAAATAAGTTAAAGCTGTTATGAGTATGTGGGGACTATATTCATGTTGCCAATACACACCATTGTCTAAACTTTTTAGGCAGCAAGTCCCGTTGTGGAGTTCATTAGTATTCTATCTAATCTAAAAACTCCTTTTTTTTAGTTTTGGATAGGGTAGGGAAAGGTTAAAGTCTAACGCTGGGCTAATTTTTTTTTTTTTTAAATGTCCTCCAGCAGCAATGAAAATGAGCAAAGCAGCTTTTGCTGCAATACTCAGCTTCAATCCAGAGTACACAGTACAGAATGACACCCAACCTTATTCAAACCTCGAAAATGGAAGACATGTTTTGAGTACAGGGTGTCATGGACCAACCCCAGATCTCTGAATGCACAATGTAATAATTCAGAGAGTGGGCACTCAAGTCATTAAGTCAGCATTGCTCTCTAAATCATTGAGGACCACCCACTGCAGTTTTCTGCATTGAAAAGAAAAACTGGCATAAAATCAGCATTGTTGTGAACAGGGCACATAACTAATGGGCATGGAAACTAATGGCAAGGCGCATAAAAAAAACTCACTGAGGAGTGCATGAAAACTGACGTGAAACTGATATAAATTCATGTCTATGCAAATTAAATCTGTGCAGTTTTTCCATCAGTTTCATGCACGTATTTTGTGAACGAGCCCTTAAAGACCAAGTAGAACCTTATTGATAAATTAACTAAATGTTGAATTAAGGGTTAGTTAATTTAGTCTTACATATGTCATCTGAAGCAAACGTAAAAAAAAAATATATTTGATTGGCAGGACAAATCCTTCCTTCGCCCACTTTTCTCTAAACCTTTCCTTCTTCCTTTGCACCATTTCCATGCTAAATATATAATAAAAAAAAAAAAACATAAAACTTTCAAACAATATTTCTTTTTAATCTGCAGTATGGTTCTTGTGATTCTCCCAATGATAGTTTTGTTCTCTCTAGACTGTCAAAGCACTGCACTGGAAATGTCCCTTTCATGAACAGAAAGAGTTCCAAGGTAGGTACTGGAAAAATCATACAAGACCTGAGTTTTAGACTGCGTTATGTGCAATAGCAGCCCCATCCAGAAATATGAAGCCAGTCATACTGCCCATTACAAGGGGATCAAATGATTTCCCAAAACTAACCAAATATTACATGTGCTGATTCTTGAAGCATTCTCAGTTAATGCAAATAAATGTTAATGTTTACATTATTCAGTCACAGCCTTACTATACCAGTGATAGAACAACCTAAGACAAAAAAAGCGCCTGGATAATCAATAAGAGGAAATCCACACTGTCCATTCATGTTCAAAATATTATATATACTAAGGATCCTTCAGCTAACCCTTAAGTAAAATGTAATTTCAGTTGTCCTGTAAAATAAATATGAAAAATAAGAGCCGGTAATTATAATTGTAACTTCTCTTAAAAAAATAGACAAACAGAAAAAGACAGCAAAGAACTACTACTAGAAGCAAAAGAATAGGGCAGAGCATGGTCTAAAGCCTGTGAAGTAGTGCTGACTGAGAAATCAAAAAGCTTGATAAATTGTAGGTAATCAGCAGTGGTCCCAGATGGAAGCCCACAGAAAGGGGTAAAAGAAGAAACAAAAAAGCCAAGTAATTTAGCAAGCAGATGGCAAGAAGGATTTTTATTGAACACACACCAGAGGTTTTTCCGTGTCCCTGTGAGTTGGCCTTAGAACTGATTTCCTACAGTTTTTCTTACATACATCTGTTTTCCGGCATGCATAGTCTCTGTTAGTAAATTCCCTGACACATGGCGGCAGTTCATGGTTTTCAGTATGGCACTTGGAAGCACTTGTGTTATCTATAACGTCTGAGCTCACATCATCAAAATCCTCCTCCACACTGCTTTGCCTGGTGAGGGTTTTCCTGCGTGTCAACATTTGCTTTGGGTCTCTAGAACATATGTTATTTGGCTGGGGCTCGTGTGTGACATTTCTAGCAATGGTGCTGCAGCCTTTCCTGAAATGGTAACGAGCTTCTTCTTCTTCGCTTCCGCAATCCAAGCCGCTGTCTGGGCTCCTGGAGAGAGGTCCAAGTTTGCTCCCTTCACATGTAAAATCATCTGAATATGGAGCGGCCCCATTAAACCTACACTTAGAGAAATGCCATGGGCTCTGGTGCCGCCCATCTTGACTACTAGCCCTTGGCACCCTACTTGTTCTAGCTACATTTCCTCTGGCTCTATAAGCTTTGCCTACAGAATGCCCTCTGTGCAAAAGCTCTGAGATTTCTCCACTTTCTTCCTCTGCAACTTCAGGAATACTGAACAGTTTTTTACTGTGAGGATTCTGAGGGGAAATGTCCAGCTGTTCCGTTAAAGCAGGTTCTGTAGCCTTAGTCTTAGAACACTGCACAAGTCATAGACAATACGAAAAAATAGAATGGACCAACAACAATAATAGAAAAACACAAGATCCAACAAGTGCAGTAAAATAAAAAAAGACAATAACATGGAAAGAGAAGTAGAGGAAGAGAAAGAAAAAAATAAAGACAGGGTTAGTTTTTAGAGGCAATGGAAAACATAAGGCATGCGAGTTTACTCTGTGAAGGAAAGGTTCATGCTCTGAATGGGAATCTGTGAAAATAAAGACATGATTAGGAGCTCGGCTGGTGTCAGATAGAACATAAGATCAGTACAAACAATGAGAGCTTGGCATATCAGTGCTATAGTAAGAATAGGACCATGCAGGGGGTTGATGCTGCACACAGACAGCCAATGTGACGCTAAGATGCAGCACACATTAGATGATACCAGTTAATGGCTTTTAAGTCATAGGGCTGCTGCTGTCAACTCATTAATGAGTTAACTCATTTGTAGATGCAAAACAAGTTTCATATAGTACATCACAAGGATTAGGGCCATTGTCCAGTGATATCCATTTACAATGCATGTAGTTGTTGCTTGTCCTTTACATGATTGTTTAAGTGGATATCTCTGTGTTTAAGGCATGCTGGTTACAATGAATTTTAGCAGGTTAGAAAGGACACTTGTTAAGTCATGGAATTTCTGCAGTGCCATCAGTTCAGCCATTGAGGTGGAACAAACCAATACTTTTCGTTCAACCTGAAGCAGGGTATCACCAAAAGCATTATTTAATAGAAATGATCATTATAATATACAGTAAATAACACATCTTCAGTAGATTCCAAAATCTGTGAAAATGCTTGTTACAATAGGTTATCAATAATCTATTCCAGACACAGTTGTTTTTGTACTGCTATCCCAAAATTTTATATTTTTCATTATATTTTCAGCAGTCCAAGGTGACTGTCTTGGTGTTGATGTAATCTACATCTAAAGGGCAAAGGGGTTGACAGTCCTTATACTCTTTGGCTCTCAGTAAATATGTCATTTTTAGTTTTGAGTGGAATTCCTATTCACATTTTACAGTATAGCTCTGTAAATCAAGTTTTACATTTCATTCTTTTAGCAGGAATGAGCAAGCAAACATAGTAAAAAGAAATATTTGTAGTCAGTAATTTATTACACATGATGGGAGGGTGACCTACATAGACTTAACTGAGCTCTCCCAATTAAAAAGAAAAGCTCAAATAAACATACCCTATATTTTATGGGTTCAGTGCCGACTCATCTTGCATCAGCTCACTAAATTAAGAAACCAAATATTTAATGAATACTGCAGTTTCTAGCCCCTAATAAAAATCTTTTTTTTTTCTTTGGATTTTTTACAGATTCACTTCAGACAAAATTTCATGCCTTAATAATTGCAAAGTTGTTTCTTGACCCCCTTTCCTATTTGTTATATCAACCACTCAGTGTTCCTCATGGTTTCAGGGGCATGCAACACATACACTGTGTGGCAGCATTAGGGTTATACCAACTGGAAAGGCACCTCCAGGCTGGTATATACACAGCTGCAGGAGCATGCATAACTGGCATGAAACTTACTTGTGTGTAAATGGTACACTAAATAACTATAACATAAAAAGTAAAATCAAGGTCAGGGAGTAGCAAAGGGTAAGTCAATAAATATGGTGAGGATTGCGTAAAAAAAAAAAAGAAGCTAATTACAGTAAACCTTGGATTGCAAGCATAATTCGTTCCGGAAGCATGCTTGTAATCCAAAGCACTTGTATAGCAAAGCCAATTTCCCCATAAGAACTAATGGAAACTCAAATGATTCGTTCCACAACCATTTATTCCTAAGTCCTTCAGTTTATAGTCCATATAAAAATATCATAGCAATGTGATAGTTTGTATAACCATAAAATGTCCATCCACAAATGGCAGCCTCCACAAGAGGATTCAAAACAAAATCCAGCAGGAGCTACAGAGTATAAATGAGAAGAGAGGTGCCTCTAAGTGTAGCAATATGGTTACATTTAATGAATGTACAACATTTAGCAATTCACATGGTTGATGATTAAAAGAGGCACATCTATGTATGCAGGTATCCGGGGTAAAGCTGTCCACATAGACCATCCCCCGCACCGCCAGCTCTCACTGCTGTCAGTCTGTAATCGTGACCGGTAAGACTACCCTGCAGTAGAGCGATCTGAAATCGAGATTTGAATTGCTTGTGGAGTGCAGCGTAGAAGGGAAGACGTCAGTGGCAGAGGATGGCCTATATGGACAGCTTTACCCCAGATACCTGCATACTTAGATGTGCCTGTTTTAATCATAAACTATGTGAGTTTCTAAATGTTGTACCTTCATTAAATGTAACTGTACTACTACACTTAGAGGCACCTCTCTTGTCTTTTATACTCAGTCGTGACATGGTGCTACTTGTATATCAAGACCGCTTGTATATCAAGTCAAAATGTATTAAAAATGTTGCTTGTCTTGCAAAACACTCTTAAAATAAGTTAATCTCAAACCAAGGTTTTTCTATAATTAGGTTTTAAATGCATTACAACAAGCAAATGGACTTATATATATATACACCCATTATGTATATTATCCTTTACAATAAGCCTGTTATCTTGCACCTGAAAGACACTCCAACCAATGATCTGTCTGCAAAAAAAATCCTTTATTTTTTATTTTTGTAAGTCTTTTAATTTTATGTACTCAGCAGCATGTCACATACAAGTAAAAAGCTAGTAGAGTGAAGTAGACATTGACAGTGAGTGAGGGATCGTGATAACATGAAAATTATAATCCAAAAGTCAAGTTTTCCTATTGCTACTGTAGATTATACAACTAAATAATCACTGGCCAGTGGTGCTTGGAGTCACATGTGGCTCTCGTTGACCATTCACATGGCTTTAAACAACTCTTAGCAAGTGTTCAGTACAGGTATACTGCATATGTTTTCATCTACTACTCTCCCTAACAGGAAGCTAAATATAGATGCCGTGCCCTAAATGGTATTGATCTGTTACAATATTGAACAATAATGACAATATTTTTAAATGCTATTTTGCATACAATAATCTGTTGCATAAAATTGTCTAAAGGAATTAGTGTCTTTGATAAATTATAGCTACCAAGATTTATATTTTGGCTCATTATTGCTTTATTTAGACATGTAAATATCTGATATGCCTTGCTGAGTTAATGAAAGACAGATTTCAATTATGTTCCAATTTTAACAGGGGAAAGCAAACCTTTCTGAATTTGTAATTACCATTGCTTTATTAATCACGTCTAAATAAAGTATAACTAAAATGGTATAACTGAAAGGAACATATATTGTACGTTATGCTTCCCTATGTACAAAAGAGTGAAATGTGTTAGTGTAAAGATAAAAGAAGCTGCCCGTCACCCATGCTAGTCCCCCAGCTGGTATTCTGCAGGTATTCTGATCAAATTACTTCAATAATAAGTCACTGTCTCAGAACAAGTGTCCATCAGGAGTACTGTATTTATTTCATTTTTATTTCTCCCAGTGGCCTAGAATATATTGAAGTTATTCAAATAGCATTTTCACAAGAAGGTCTGAAATTGTTGCCTACATCTTTAAAACACGTTCCATGCTCTATTACAGACACATAGATGTTCAGAAGAACATTTGAAGGGTAACAGTGTAAAGCTCAACACCAGAACAGGAAGTAAGCAAAGATCTCTCCACTGAGGGCACAAACAGTAATAAGCTTGGTGAAAATGTTGTCTAAAAATGTGTATGGTTGGCATAAAAGTACCAGGGGAGGGGAACCTGAATCCAATAAATATAAGCAGTGATTGAGAGAACTTGTCTGGTGGATTGAAATAATGGTGAAAGAAACCTGAATATAAATATATTTGTAGGGATGGGGGGGTGTGTGTGCGTGTCTGTGTATGTGCGTGTGTGTGTGTGGGGGGGGGGGGGGGGGGTGCTTCTTCAGTATTTCTGTGTATTATAGATAGCTATTCTGGTAAATATAGTATATATAGTATATGCCTGGTATATATAATACCATAATAGAAGAACGATTGTCGAACAAGCAGAAATTACCTAACATGACCACTTGGTGGTGCTCCAATACACTGAAAAATAATTACATGTCTCAGGGATGTTCTAAACTTTATAGAGAGGATGTTGGCTCCCATGGACCTAAACAGCCTTTTTCTGAGCAGTTTAATTTATTAATAAAATAAGGCAGCATTGAAAAGGTCATCTACATACATTTCAATACAAAAATATTACAGTAGTTCTGTTTATTCTGTTTGTATCACATAAAGGCTTTTTCCCCAAACCTCTCGGCATGTGTTATTTTTCCCTTTATTCCCTTAAATGAAGGGCTCCCATAGACCTAAACGGCCCTTTTCTGAGCAGTTAAATTTATTAATAAAATACAGCAGCTTTCAAAAGGTCTACATACATTTCAGTACAAAAATAATACAGTGGTTCTGTTGATGCTGTTTGTATCACAGGAAGGATTTTCGCCCAAACCTCTCTGCATGTGTTCAGTTTTCCTTTATTGCTTTAAATTAAATTCTTAAAAAAAAAAGTTAAAGTGCATTTCAACTGCAATTGTAGATTCGTTATTACTGCTGCATTCCAGTTTGTCTATAGAATGGCAAGTTTGTCAAGTACAGCTACTTCCTCATTCTATAAAAGGCCTTTTTATTAAGATGATATTATTGGAAAAAAAATTACATATTTTGTTTTGCCATTAACTAAAAGTAAATTATCATCCAGTGAATTCCATATAAACAGTGTTAAACAGAGATCTGTGTCTTAGAGCTGCAGATCTGATGTACATTATTTATAATTCATTAGGTGGTTAACAGGAACTGTCAAATTATCATTAAATATGTAATACTCTAATAGCCTGTGAATCTAACCCTAAATGGGAAACAGAACAAAGAGAAAGAGTGAAGTGCTACTTTGAAGGTCAAGAGAAAGAATTATTTAAATTTCAGCATGCCAATATTCTATAGCAGTATTTTTCAACTTTTTTTAACACAGAGGAACCCTTGAAAACAATTTCCAATCCCAGGGAACCCCTGCTAAAAATTACAATATCTACAACTCTTGACACCTTGGTGTGATGGTCACTGGGAAGAATGCTCCTTACACTTGTGGTCATTGGGAAGAATTCCTCCCTTACATATAGCTAAAAAGATCAATGGTGTCAGTGGAAACTTATCTGAGAAGCAGACATTTCTCATTGCACAAATAACCCCTAGCAACCACTGAAGGAACCCCAGTGTTCCATGGGAACCCTGGTTGATAAACCCTGGTCTATAGTTTGAGCTAAAGTAACTAGCACCTCAAGAGGGATTTAGAAAGAGAACCCTCTTTCTAAATAAAGCCTGATAGGTTATAGTATTGGAACTATACCCAAGGGGTTGGAACCACCCTGTATTGCATATGGTCTGTTTTCCTAAACTGACATTTTCTTTGACACCTCCACATAAGTGATGTATTTATTTCCAGTATTTCCTTGGCTTCCACAGTATACATTACTTTACACATCATATATATCCCAAATAATCACATCAATCTATATTCTTCTAAGAAGCTGGCAATCCAACATTCCTTCCACACCTAACTGCAACTAGGATTACATGGACGGAAGCCAATAAACCTGCCAATATGTTTTCAGATAGTGGAAGGAAACTATACACGCACAAAATTAAGGTGGGCAAAGCATACACAGTCCACACAGAAAGGTGTAAACATGACCCAGAACTGCAAGGCAAAAGTGTTAAACACTTGGCCACCATATAAAAGAAACCCAGCATGGTTAACTGAATGTTCTGAGAATAATTATGTTTGGCATTTTATCAGATGAACAGATGAAATTAGCCAAAAATGCTTAAAAACTGTGGATTGCATATATGGTGCGTGAAAGATTTTGGATGCCAAATTAAATGGCAGAAACAGCCTTCAGGATTAGGTAGTTTACATAAAGATACTAGAAGATTCAACTGAAATCATATTGTAAAAGAACAAAACAATCTATATTAATATCAGCGGACTGCAGCAGGAATAGGGTGAGGACATAATCCATTAGAACAGTGGCTCATAAATGTGTGGATATAGCTATCCATCATAGAGTCTACCTCATCAAGTCTACCTCTTTTTAAACCTACAGCCCTACTGATATAATTTATATTTGTACAGCGTGTTATTTAAACCATTGTATATGTACATTATGCTATTTATACTATTGTATACAGAGATTACAACAAGTGAGAATACATCAAAGAGAACTTCAGTTTAGAAGCATTAAAGCTGTCAGCATTTTTACTTCAAAATTGGTTTTCAGGCTTTGTCAGGGCTTTAAAACAAGCCAGTCACTGCTCTTTAGCTGCAAACAGTGTGGAACTTTCAGTCTCATCTATTTCGTTCAAAGTGTACCTGCTGTGTACCTAGGACAACTGTGGCTTCTTCTTGACAAAAAACAACAAGCATCTTTCAATTTAAGGTGATCAGGTTTTGTCAAATGTGTGGGGGCCCACTATCATTAAGCCTGCTTCATGCAAAAATAAGTTTTCTATTTTCCACTAACAAGACATCTATACAGCTGTCATTTAATAAGCAAACTCCCCCTAGCTGCATAACATAGTTTTTTGTGCATGCATCATAAACCAAGACCTTTACCTTATACATGCTACTCATTGTCCATTCAGCGAGTTACTTTTGTCAAGTACATGCTTGGTAAGAAGTAATGTGTGTATGTACAAATGTTTTAGGCAGGTGTAAAGAAAAAGTAAGACTGCTTTAAAAAATATATATTTTAATTGTTCTTTTTTATCAGTTTACAAAATGCAATGTGAGTGAACAGAAAAAAAACTAAATCAAATCAATTTTTGGTGTGACTACTTTTTGGCTTCAAGCCAGCATCAATTCTTACACTTGCACACTTAGTACACTTGTACAAAGTCAGGGATTTTGGAGGATTAGAGTTTGGTGTATGATTAAACAAGTATGCCAAGCAGGTATCATCAATTTCATATGTACTGTAGGTTGAAACACAGTCGTTAACTGAAACTGAATAAGCAGTGTAGAAGGCTTGAATTTCGGTGAGAAACAGCCAAACTCTGCTAATGAGCTGAGGTTGTGGAAGACATTTTTATGTCACAGGTTATACACCATGGCAAGTTTGAGCACAGCAACAAGATACAAAGTAATTATACTACATCAGGGAGGTCTCTCACAGGCAAAGATTTCAAAGCAGACTGGGGTTTCAAAATCTGCTGCTCAAGTTCTTTTGAAGAAGAACAAAGAAACAGGCAATGTTGAGGACCGTAGATGCAGTGGTCGGCCAAGAAAACGTATGCAGCAGATTAAAGACACATTATGATTAATTCCTTTCAACATCAGAAGATGTCTAGCAGTGCAATCAGCACAAAACTGGCAGAAACCAGTGAAAGCCAGGTACCTCCATCTGTTGTCCAGAGATGTCTGGCCAGAAGTGGTCTTCATGGAAAAATTGCAGCCAAAAATCCGTACTTCTGACGTGGAAATAAGGCTACGCAAGTGCCCTGGACTGATGAGTCAAAATTTGAATTAGGCAGTTTGTACATTGAAAAGCCGGAGAGCAGTACAATAATGAGCGTCTACAGACAACGTTGAAGCATGATGGAGTTTCCCTCCATGTTTGAGGCTGCATTTCTGTAAATGTAAGTAGACAAAAATTGCAGCGCTGGGTAATAAACTAATAATGCAAGTGATTATGAATAAAAACCGTGATTATACAAAGGTGTATTCTAAATAATCAAGTGATCAAAAAAACATAATAATAGTCCATATGTGTTAATATGATCAATCCACAAGCAGCAAACACGTGTATTAACCAGTTGCCGACCGCCGCACGACGATGTACGTCGACAGCATGGCACGGGCAGGCATATTGGCGTACATGTACGTCCCTTGCCTCCCGCGGGTCGGGGGCCCGATCGGGCCCCCGCCCGGTGCCTGCGGCGGTCGGTTTTCGTCCGGGAGCGATCCGGGACGAGGGGGCAGCCATTCATTCATGGCCACCCCCACGCGATCGCTCCCGACGAATAGGAATCCCCCGTGACATCACTTCCTCTCCTGTAATGTAAACACAGGAGAGGAAGTGATGTATTCTCTCCTCCGTGTCGGTATTTTTCGTTCCGACACGGAGGAGAGCGGATCGGTGAGTTGCACCAACACTCTACACACACAGTAGAACATGCCAGGCACACTCACACCCCCCCGATCACCCCCCCCAATTACCCCTGCCCCCCAGTCACAGTGACACCAATGTCATTTTTTTTTTTTTTTTTTTTTTGCATTGGTGTCATTTGTGACTGTAATAACTGTTAGGGCAGTTAGGGTTAGCCCCCTTTAGTTCTAATGTACCCCCCTAACCCCCCCAATAAAGGTTTAACCCCGTGATCACCCCCCCGTCGCCAGTGTCACTAAGGCTGGGTTCACATTGCAGCGGTTTATGAGAACGAATGTGATTCGCACTGCAGTGCAAATCACATCCGATCTCTGTGCGATTCGAGTTCAGCCATTCGCCGCACCCGCCGCACCCGCCGCAAATTCGCACGGGACCCTTCTTTTGGCCCGCAGCAGAATCGGATCGCATGGGTGTTCACACCATGCGATCCGAGTTTGCAGATCGCACTGCGATATGCGAACTGATCTGGGGGTGTCAGTAACATTTCACTGACACTCCCAGCAGTCCGCATAGGGCAGTGTGAACTGCCGCCGGGAGGCATGCGATGCGGGAACCCGCCGCGGATTCGCGGCGTTTCCGCATCGCTCCAGTGTGAACCCAGCCTAATAAGCGATCGTTTTTCTGATCGCTGTATTAGTGTCACAGGTGACGCTAGTTAGGCAGGTAGGTATTTAGGTTCGCCGCAGCTTTTTATAGCGCCAGGGACCCCCATATACTACCGCATAAAGCCCCCTGATTGCCCCCTAGTTAACCCTTTCACCAGTGATCACCATATAACTGTTACAGGTGACGCTGGTTGGTTAGTTATTTTTTTATAGTTTCAGGGCACCCGCCATTTATTACCTAGTCTCACTAGTGTACCCCTAAATTTAGGGGTGTCTACTTTCCAAAATGGGGTCATTTGGGGGGGGTTTGTGCCATCTTGGCATTTTATGGCCTTCAAAACTGTAACGCCCTTAGAAAGCCTGAAGGCGGTGCTTGGTTTTCGGGGCCCCGTACGCGGCTAGGCTCCCAAAAAGTCCCACATATGTGGTATCCCCGTACTCAGGAGAAGCAGCAGAATTTATTTTGGGGTGTCATTTCACATATGCCCATGGCATGCGTGAGCAATATATCATTTAGTGACAACTTTGTGAAAAAAAAAAAAAAAAAAAAAAAGTTTGTAATTTTCCCGCAACTTGTGGCAAAATATAAAATAGTCCATGGACTCAACATGCCTCTCAGCAAATAGCTTGGGGTGTCTACTTTCTAAAATGGGGTCATTTGTGGGGGTTTTGTGCCATCTTGGCATTTTATGGCCTTCAAAACTGTAATAGGTAGTGAGAAGTGAACTCAAAAATTTACGCCCTTAGAAAGCCTGAAGGCGGTGCTTGGTTTTCGGGGCCCCGTACGCGGCTAGGCTCCCAAAAAGTCCCACATATGTGGTATCCCCGTACTCAGGAGAAGCAGCAGAATTTATTTTGGGGTGTCATTTCACATATGCCCATGGCATGCATGAGCAATATATCATTTAGTGACAACTTTGTGAAAAAAAAAAAAAAAAAAAAAAGTTTGTAATTTTCCCGCAACTTGTGGCAAAATATAAAATATTCCATGAACTCAACATGCCTCTCAGCAAATAGCTTGGGGTGTCTACTTTCTAAAATGGGGTCATTTGTGGGGGTTTTGTGCCATCTTGGCATTTTATGGCCTTCAAAACTGTAATAGGTAGTGAGAAGTGAACTCAAAAATTTACGCCCTTAGAAAGCCTGAAGGCGGTGCTTGGTTTTCGGGGCCCCGTACGCGGCTAGGCTCCCAAAAAGTCCCACATATGTGGTATCCCCGTACTCAGGAGAAGCAGCAGAATTTATTTTGGGGTGTCATTTCACATATGCCCATAGCATGTGTGAGCAATATATCATTTAGTGACAACTTTGTGTAAAAAAAAAAAAAAATTTTTTTTTGTCATTATTCAATCGCTTGAGGCAAAAAAATAAAATATTCAATGGGCTCAACATGCCTCTTATCAATTTCCTTAGGGGGTCTACTTTCCAAAATGGGGTCATTTGGGGGGGTTTTGTACTGCCCTGCCAATTTAGCACCTCAAGAAATGAGATAGGCAGTCGTAAACTAAAAGCTGTGTAAATTCCCGAAAACGTACCTTAGTTTGTAGATGTGACAACTTTTGCGCAAACCAATAAATATACAATTATTGACTTTTTTTTTACCAAAGACATGTGGCTGAATACATTTTGGCCTAAATGTATGACTAAAATTGAGTTTATTGGATTTTTCTAATAACAAAAAGTAGAAAATATCATTTTTTTTCAAAATTTGCGGTCTTTTTACGTTTATATTGCAAAAAATAAAAATCGCAGAGGCAATCAAATACCATCAAAAGAAAGCTCTATTTGTGGGAAGAAAAGGACGCAAATTTTGTTTGGGTACAACATTGCATGACCGCGCAATTACCAGTTAAAGCAGCGCAGTGCCAAAGTGTAAAAAGACCTCTGGTCATTTACCAGCAAAATGGTCCGGTCTGAAAGTGGTTAAACACAAAAACAGTTCATGGGTGAAATAATCCAACAAAGAAGTGTTCACAAACAAAATCCAAATAATAAGTTTACACCACTAGTAAAGCCCGTCACCTAGGAATAAGCAATGGAGGCTTACCAAAAAGCCAACGACCACCCTTGTTCAGGGGGGTCACATAAGGCTTAGTAGAACAGCAGGCTTGCTGAAGTACCACCGACTGTTCTCACAGGTAACCAGCTAACGTCTGCGGAAAGTGGTTTCAAAGACGCTTCTGTCAGGAGGTGATTACTGCGCATCAATGGACATTTCCTTCCACCAGTGGGATGTGGTCATCCAATGGATTTCCGCAAAAAGTTATGACGAGAAACAAAAGACTCGAATAGTGCAGAGATACCTTTGACAAATTTATTCAAAAAAGGTACCAACAGGTTCACAATGCATAAAAACATTCCTTGCAAGGATAAAAGATAAAAAGGCTCTGCTAATATCCAAAAAAGCAATTTGCGCACGCGCACTGCGTGTATGCACAGCATCCCTACGGCCGTTTCGTCAAAGCTAACGTCATCAGGGTGCGCACACACGCATACGCGTGCACCTTATATACCCTTGTGGCATGGCAAAGAAGCGCATCCATAGGTTGTTGTGCACCTTGTTCAAAGCTTATTGGGCAGAGCATAGAGAGCAGTTCCTGCCAATGCTGGCATCATCCTGTCTAGCAGAATTTTTTTGCCAATTACTGACACCTACAGGCCAGTTGTGATACTGCTCCAAAAAACACTATAAAACAAAATCCATTTAATAAAAATAGTGCCATCTTGTGGACAACTACCAGAATACCTGAAAAAGAAAAAGGAAAAATGTATATACTAAAAGGTGCTGGCGTCATCCCAATCAGCAAACACCTGCCAATTTCTGTAAATGTAGTTGGAGATTTTGTCAGGATTGTTGGTGTCCTCTGTGTTGAGAAATACATGCAGATACTTGTCCATCATGCCATATCATCAGGGAGGCATGTGATTGGCCCCAAACATATATTGCAGCAGGACAACGCCCCCAGATATGCAGCCATTATCTTTAAGAACTGTCTTCAGTGTAAAGAACAACAAGGAGTCCTGGAAGTGATGGTTTGTCACCCACAGGGCCCTGATTTCAACATCATTGAGTCTGTCTGGGATTACGTGAAGAAACAGAAGGATCTGAGGCAGCCTACAGAAGATCTCTGGTCAAGTCTCCAAGGTGTTTGGAACAACTTACCTACTGAGTTCCTTCAAAAACTGTGTGATAGTAGAAGAATTGATATGGTTTTGAAGGCAAAGGGTGGTCACATCAATTATTGATTTGATTTGGATTTCTTTTTGGTTCATTTACTTTCCATTTTGTTAATTGATAAAAATAAACGATTAACATTTCTATTTTTAAAAGTATTCTTAATTGACATCATCTTCTACACCTGCCAAAAACTTTTGCACACTAGTGAATATATATTAAATATATATAGAATTATAAATATACACTTTATGCTTTTAAAAAATGCTAAATTCCAACTGAAGTGATATTTGTATAAGATCTACTCTTTTGTAAAAACTTTAACTGTTAATCTTAGTTTCTAAAATCTGAAGCAGAAGACCCTTTGATCCAGGAGACACTGTGTACTTAATACGCAGCAAAACAACTGATCAAATCAATAATACTTTGACTAACCCTAGCTATTTAAACTGTGTTCCCTAAACACAGAACATAGAAGATGTCTTTAGATGTCATTCTCTTACCTTAAGGGTGTTATGAGAGGTTACACTTCGCCTCCTGCCTCCATCTTCAAGCTGCATTTCTGAGTAAAGCTCCTCTTCATCTTCTTCCAAGATGTCAGATAAATCTGAGCCTCTGCTGCTTTCAGTATGGTAATCATCACCGGGACAATAGTGTGGCTAATCACATGATAAAAACAAAAGTGCATACCAGTCAATAATCCTAGTTAAAGAAATGGAAAGACAAAGAGAAGATCAAAGCAGCTAAAAACAGCAACTGCATCTTTTGCTAACTGGAATGTAATGCTGCTAATTGGCTAAAAATAAATAAGACATTAAAGAAAAGTCCTCGACAAACAAATAAGGGTGCATTGTAGTATGTAGGAAGGTGTAATGCTGACCTGAAGAGAGCACAGTGTTGCTTTTTCAGGTTGGCAGGAACTCATTAGGGACTAAGTTTTCCCCTGGGCTCCAGGTGGCCATCTTGGGGAAGCCAGTATTTGTAATAATCTCCTACGAGATTCGGATGGCCATTTTGATATGGTTTTGATATATGTGCCCACCATTTTAAAGAGAGTGCTCACATAAGAAGAGAGCAGAGAGGCAACATCATCATCTAACTGCATAGAGGAATGCACCTGGCTGCCCCTTGCAGGAAACAGGTCTGTACCCCAACTGTTAAGGAATGCTTTTCTGCATGGGACATGAGAAGAAGAAAGAGAAAAATTATGTAGCACCGAGAGGACACACATGTACGCTCATCTTGGGAGGCCCCAAGCATGTAGTTGGAAAAATGGGATGGAAAATCCTATCTGACAGGTTACTACTATGCACCAATAACTTGAGTACCGCAGCACCTCTCCTGTGACACCTACAATGTGAACAGTATTAGAAGTGTGCAGGATCCATTTTTTTGGGGGTTAACAAATGCTTTAAGCTATGTTACTGGGACTGTACCTGCTAAGTGCTGTTAAGTGAAGTGCAATTTGTTTGCCCAGCCCTGGGATAATTCACAGTCCTGTAGACAACTAGCGGTGTGACCACATATTGCAGCTAGTGGTGCCCACAAGTAGAGTTGACAGTTCACTCAAGTATTCAAGGTAAAGTCAATATAACAGAGAGGGATAAGCAGGAGAGTAGTGGAGATATAACACAATAGCGCTTGATACCATTCTTTTACCCTGTCTGAGTGATATCATCCCCAAGGGAAGTCATTCAGTGGACATCTGCCAGTTTCATTAGATATACAATAGGATTGTCGCCAGATGCAGTCAAAACTGGCTAGGAAGTGTGACTGTTATCTCATGACTATAGGCTGTAAATTTATTGACCAGCTAGAACACCAATATGTTAACTGCTTACAATACAATATTTGGTGCAATGAGTGGTTATGTGAAGAAGATTCTTCATTAGTATCTATCACTTAAATATACATAATAAGCAAGAGTAAACGAGGACAGAAAATGTTACTTGGAATACAATTACCATATTATTACCCACTATGACATGTCACACTTGAATAACTGAGCTGTGCCCTTTAAAATGTAGGCCAATATACTCTAATTTCATTAATCTAATGTAATCTAAATTAGATCTGCTCACACCTGTCACGTCAATCAATCTCGAGAAATTAGGTTACTGTAATCTTTAATAAATGCCCAATAATACAAATAATGCTGGGAGAATCATGTTTACATATACAATACAGCAATTACATTGGCCCATGTGTATAGCTGATTGGCAATGTTATTTGGATTGAAATATATCATGATGTAGTGATTAATCACAACTTAAGATCCTTAAAAAGTTAAATATTACTAATTGAATTACACATTTGTTACTGTAATAATTTTCCACCAATTAAATTGTATTATGTTCCCAGTTGTTTATCCTCGATAAATGTTTTAACAGACACAGGGACAAGTGCAGATGTTTCACTCATTACAGCCCAATTAACTGTCTATCTGAAGCCCAAATAATTATTTTTGCAACACAATACCGTGTAAGACAGCTATTTTGTTTTTCATTATTAGCAGCATAAGAAAACAGTGTCTGACTGACCATCATATCTCTTTTGGACCAACATCATTAAAGGTTTTTAAAACTTGTTTGGTATTTATCTGTACTCTAAGGCCCCTTTCACACTGGGGCGGTTTTCAGGCGTTACAGAGCTAAAAATAGCGCCTGTGTAGCGCCTGAAAAAAACCGGCCCCTTTCACTCCAGTGTGAAAGCCGGAGGGCTTTCACACTGGAGCGGTGCGCTGGCAGGACAGTGAAAAAAGTCCTGCTAGCCGCATCTTTGGAGCGGTGAAGGAGCGGTGTATTCACCGCTCCTAAACCGCTCCTACCCATTGAAATCAATGGGACAGCGCGGCAATACCGCCGGCAAAGCACCGCTGCAGCGGCGCTTTGCGGGCGGTTTTAACCCTTTTTCGGCCGCTAGCGGGGGTTTAAACCACCCCGCTAGCGCCCGCAGACCGCCGCTAAAACGATGTTAAAGCGACGCTAAAAATAGCGACGCTTTACCGCCGACACCCGCACCGCCCCAGTGTGAAAGGGGCCTAATACTTAAACTGATTGTAAAGGCTCTTTTTTTAAATTTAAAATAACAAACTTGTCATACTTACCTCTGCTGTGATTCTCGTTTTGCACAGAGTGGACCAAATCATTCTCTTCTGCGGGCCCGATCATGCTCTTCTGGGGTCCCCCGATGGCACTGGTAGCTCCTCCCCACATCAGATAACCCTCAAGGAGAGGCGTTCTCCTGGGGGGTTACCTTCACCCGCAAAGGTAACCCCCCCTCCATAGACAGGAATGTCGGACTCGGCCCCACCCCCAGGTGCCCACGTCATTGGATATGATTGACAGCAGCAGGAGCCAATGGCTGCGCTGCTATCAATCTATCCAATCAAGAGCCGGGATCCTATGCAGAGAGGGATAGCGCGTCTCCGCCGAGGGAAATGGAAATTTGGGGATCAGATAAGTAAAACGGGGGGGGGGGCTTGGGGGGCCAGTCGCTGGCAGGTGTTTTTTCACCTTAATGCATATAATGCATTAAGGTGAAAAAACAAAAGGGTTTTAAACTCCCAATAGATTCCCAACAGAATAATGAAAATGTATGGAAATGCTATACATCAACCTTAAAAAAACTAATGAAAAATCATTCCCTGCATTAAAAATGTCCCATTAGTTGCTTTGAAATACACCCCCTCCCCCCTCCACCACCGCATTCTAACCTGTCTTCTCTTACAATCCAAAGCTGTTCTATTCCTGCTGAGAACAGTCAGAGCAAGGAGCCACAGGCTCCCTCTGCTGTCAATCAAATCCTGTGAGGGGGGAACAGGGGGTGGGCCAAGTCATGCTGTGTGTTTGTCTATGGACGCATTTAGCCTGGCTCAGAAGAGCACCTGCAGAGGTGCCCCCTCAGCACAGTACTTGCTGAGGGGATATTCACCAGAAGAAATAGCATAGAGCACCAACATGGGACTCCAAATAGATGGAAACTAAAGCACAAAAATAGCAAATAACAGGGACTTTCAAATATGCACCCCACAAAGTTATTGACATCGAACAAATAAACATATATATAAAAGTAAACCATAAAAAAAAACGTATATCAAACCTCCCATATGTTTAACCGTATATAAAAAATTAAAAATATATTTTCTTTTAGCTTTGTGAATGCAGTGAAAAAAAATCCCTTTTCAAAGTGTACCCAATCACTTTCAAGCAAAAAAAAGAAAAAGAAAAAAACTAACAGTATATAGCTAGAGCATCATTAGATTATGGAAGTCAGCAAAGCATCACCTTATTTACAAAGCTAAGGGAAAATTCCCGTTGCAAAGTAAACAGCATATTTGTCTTTAGTAATGTACCTCTTTGGTGTCGCCAACTGTGCCAGCAGAAATTTCCTGCTGCCTCAAAAACCTGTAGAAGGGGGGGTCCGTGAGGAGCAGGAAACAAGGGAAATACAGCACATGACACAGCATTATTACTTGCAATGTACCTTAAGCCAAATGATTGTGCTTATACCAAAATCCTAGTAAGTACAAACCAACAAAGTACTACTAATAAGGACAAATCTGCAGTGACTTTCAGTAACCACAATTGGTAGTAAGGAAAGGGAGGGTCATTTGTTCATATTTTATACACACCTGTTTCCCAAGCTCTGAGCCTTTTAGAAACTCATCAACAGAAGCCCCTTTTCTTTTAATGTGTGGAGAATCATAACCATCCTCTTCATCATCTGAGTTAGCATACTGCATTGCATTGCTCCGTTCACTGAACAGGTTCCTCTTCTCATTCTGATTGTGGGAAAACACTCACATGAGATAAACATTAATATCATCAGCTTAGCCATCCCTTATCTCATGCATAAGTGTTCAGTGAATAAAATTTAATTTAAAAATGTGTCTTGTTCAAAGTAATAGAATATCTACATCTTTACCAGATTATAATACACAAAACCTAAAAATACCATAAAGGAAACCTGTGCTGAGAATAATACAGGAGCTTCCTTCTAAAAATGCCAAGTGCCTAGCTGTTTCTGGCCAGATCAAGTATACAAAAGATGAAGTCGGGATGATGCCAGAACAACTGATCTTTGCAATTTTCAAGATCAGACCCTCAAAAAGCATTGAAGTGATTACATCACTAAGCCTCCCTAGAAACTAACATCTTCAGAAGGAGAATTTACCCAGGACAGCTAGAAATGTTCTGAGCCAATGGGGGATGATTTACAAACATATAAAGCGCATTCGCAAAGCATTTGCGCCTGTAACAGCGCAATTCCCCATTTACTATTAGCATGCCGGCGCACAGGAGGCTGCGATCGGTGCACCGCTATAGACATGGCGCACGCATTATTCAACTCAAAATTAAAATATTATGGGGGTGATGTGAGGAAGTATAGTTATAACTGTCCAAGTAACACATATGCCCAAAATAGAATGGAAAAGTAACTTTCTCTGAGCAAGCTTGCTGTGCCTGCAAATACACTTGGAACTGCGCAAGGTCAATTTATGCACTGCGCATGCGCAATCGGCATTTGCGAACCTTCATGTGCTTTGGTTCACTGCGCCGGCAAAATCTTAGTAAATGTCAAGCCATGTAGATGCATTTGAATAAGTTGAACAGACGCACCTCTCAACTTGACTTTTTTTGCGCTGGTTCACTTCTATGTTTTTTTTTTAAGGCTATTTGCACATAGGTCATGTTAGCATTAAGAAGAAAAAGAAATGCGTGGGGGTCCCTGAAATTCCATACCAGGCCCTTCAGGTCTGGAATGGATTTGAAAGGGAACCCCGTGCCAAAAAAAAATGGCGTGGGGCCCCCCTCAAAATCCATACCAGACCCTTACCAAGCATGCAACCTGGCAGGCCGCAGGAAAAGAGGGGGGGCGAGAGAGAGCCCCCCCTCCTGAACCGTACCAGACCACATGCCCTCAACATTGGGAGGGTGCTTTGGGGAACCCCCAAAGCACCTTGTCCCCATGTTGATGAGGACAAGGGCCTCATCCCCACAACCCTGGCTGGTGGTTGTGGGGGCCTGCGGGCAGGGGGCTTATCGGAATCTTGAAGCCCCCTTTCACAAGGGGACCCCCAGATCCTGGCCTCCCCCCGTGTGAAATGGTAAGCATTTCACTAAAAAAGTGACAACAAGTGTTAAAAATGACAAGAGACAGTTTTTGACAATTCCTTTATTAAAGTCTTCTTCTTTCATCTTCTTTCTTCTGGACTTCTTCCTTCTTTCCTTCATCCTTCGGTTTCTTCCTCCATCTTCTTCTTCCTCCGATCCTCTGCTTCTTGCTCCGGTGTTCTCGTCCGGCCTCTTCCTCCAAGGCTTCTCTTCTTCCTCGCTTCCTTCTCGGGTCGCTCCGCACAATGGGAGGCTCCCGTTGTGTGACGCTTCTCTTCTTCTGACAGTTCTTATATAACGGAGGGTGGGGCCACCCAGTGACCCCACCCCCTCTGACGCACGCTTCCATTATATAAGTGTCAGAAGAAGTGAAGCATAACACAGCGGGAGCCTCCCATTGCGCGGAGCAGCCTGAGAATTAAGCAAGGAAGAAGAGACACCGTGGAGGAAGATGCCGGAGGAGAACACCAGAGCAAGAAGCAGAGGATCGGAGGAAGACGAAGATGGAGGAAGAAACCGAAGGATGAAGGAAAGAAGAAGGAAGAAAAGGAAGAAGACCAGAAGAAAGATGATGAAAGAAGAAGACTTTAATAAAGGACTTGTCAAAAACTCTGTCATTTTTAAAACTTTTGTCACTTTTTTGGTGAAATGCTAGGGGTACTTTTGTACCCCTTTACCATTTCACACAGGGGAGCAGGAATTCTGGGGGTCCCCTTGTTAAAGGAGGCTTCCAGATTCCGATAAGCCCCCCCATCCGCAGACCCCCACAACCACCGCCAGGGTTGTGGGGATGAGGCTCTTGTCCTCATCATCATGGGGACAAGGTGCTTTGGGGGTTGAGGGCATGTGGCCTGCCAGGTTTCGTGCTCGGATAAGGGTCTGGTATGGATTTTGAGGGGACCCCCACGCCATTATTTTTTTGGCGCGGGGTTCCCCTTAAAATCCATGCCAGACCTGAAGGGCCTGGTATGGATTTTGAGGGGGACCCCCATGCCATTTTTTTGGGGGCGCGGGGTTCCCATTAATATCCATACCAGACCCTTCGGGTCAGGTATGCTCTTGGAGGGGAACCCATGCCGTTTTTTTTTTAAATTAAAGTCGTTTGGCCTGGAGGCGACTTAAAGTCGTGATGTAAGTTTCGCCCCAAGCCGCGCTGTGATTCACACAAGTCGTGTCCAAGTTGCCTCCCAAAGTCGCGCTGGAAGTCGTGTTGCCCCTGTGTGAATGGACTGTTAATGATACAGCGTGTGCTATTATCAATGGGATATTATTATCGCACGCAACAGCATATTATCTGTTGCGCTTATGCATGCCCCGATTCATACACTCACTTAATAATTTATCTGGCGCACAAATTAAGGAATGTACCGGCGCAGCGCATTCCCCTTAGTAAATAAGCCCCAATGTGTGCGAGTCAGGGCTTGTGGAGGATTAAGCAGATTAATTTGAGGTAGATGCTCATAGACACAGTTTGCAGTTGGCTGTGCCATGGTAGGACACCTTATGCCCAGAATCTCCTTGAGCTGTGGGGGGGGGGGGGGGGGGGCGGGAAAAGTAATGTGTGTTGGGATAGTGGTCTCAAATGAAGATACTCCTTTTGGTTAAAAATGCTGAATGATAAGGATTATTTGTGGTGATGCCATCATGTTTATTTAGGGGAGTCCATATCATTTTCCCTCACTTTCCATCTTAGGGGACCTTGTCTTTCCCCTGGGACTTACCTCTCCTATTATTACTATTATTATTCTTCAGGATTTATATAGCACCAACAGTTTGAGCAGTGCTTTACAATCTAAAGAGAGACAGTACAGTTACAATCTGGTAACTGGTAAGATGGCCAGTGTAGGAGATAGCCAGATCGAGGTAGAGAGTTCCAGAGGATGGGAGAGGCTATGGAGCAGTCCTGGAGACGAGCATGGGAGAAGGAGACAAGAGAGCTTGAGAGCATAGAGTCTAGAGAGGACCTGAGAGCACAGTTTGGTGATATTTGGAGACAAGATTGGCAATGCAGCTTGGGGGTAGAAATGTGGATGGCTTTCTATGTTGTTGTTGGTATTTTGAATTTAATTTGCTGTGTAATCGGAAGCCAGTGGAAGAACTGGCAGAGAGGGATGGCAGACACTGAGCGACTGGTAAGGTACATGAGTCTGGCAGCAGCATTCAATACAGACTGAAGAGGGGATAGCTATATAGAGAGGTAGGCCTATGAGAAGGGAGAAGCAATAGTCATGGCAAGAGAGAACAAGGGAGTGAATGGGTAGCTTGGTGGTTTCACAAGTTAAAAAGGGGCGAATTTTAGGGATGATATGGAGGTGAAGTCTACAAGCTTTTGAGCTGAAAGGACAGGTTTACTATCTGCATTGCAGCAACTGTCCTTCCCTCCTATGTGATCAAATTGGAAAAACTTATACCCCAGAGGAAGATTTGGCTAGAATGTAGTTGTCTGAGGCTAAAAGTTCCTCTAATGTGCTGGCTGTGAAAGCAAACTACAAGGTCCTCCTGTGCTGGTACCTTGTTCCTTTGAGGCTATCGTATGCAATACCAATCCACTCCCCTCAATGCTTTTAGGGTTGCCAGGCAGACCTGTCTTTCAGTCTTATATGCGAGACTGTCCTAAAGTGTGTAGATTCTGTATTAGAGTTTACCAAATGCTGTATCACTCCAACATCACCAGCATGAAGAATGCACCAACACTCAATTTAGGCTAGTTATGCACATCTGCCCAGGAGTAAAAAGGGCCATAGTGCATGCTTTGAGTACTCCAGTCGTCCCTTTTGCTGAATTAAGCACCAAGTTTCCCAAGTGATGAATTTTGTAAAAAATAAAATAAAATCTTAAGATTTGAGAGCCATGGATCGAGTCCTACATACCACCTTCTTTTGATCCAGAGTTTCTGCTTCTTTGAGAGTGAGGAGTGGGTCCCCTGGGTGTTGAGAACTTAAACTCTTTCTACACCCCTTTCCTACTCTCTTTTCCCGCTAGTCCTTCTTTCCATCACTTATCTCTTCTTCCAACTCCCACCCCCTTCCCTTCCCCTTTTTATCCCTTTTTTTATATTAAGGTTTTGTCCAGGGTGAGGGGTGGTTCTGTACACCTTCAGAGGAGTGGTATTCTGAACCCTTTTCTGCAGGCCTTGGTTCTAAAACAATCTTTATTTAAAGTAATATTAAAGTCTGTTTTTTTTTCCCTGTGTACTGGTTTTGCACAGAGCAGTCCAGATCCTCCTCTTCTTAGGTCCCTCTTTGGCATTCCTGGCCCCTCTCTCCTGTTGAGTGCCACCACAGCAAGCAGCTTACTATGGGGCACCAGAGCCAAGTCACAGCTCCCTGGGTCCATTCAGGCATGGAGCCATGACCCGCCCTCATCCTTTTTCTCTCCTTGTTGGCTGACTGATTTTGATTGACAGCAACAGGCCCCAATTGTGCTCCGCTGCTGTCTCTGCCAATGAAGAGGGGAGTCCCGGGGCAGAAGCAGCAAAGACATCCCTGCAACATCGCTGGATCTAGAGCAGTGGTTCTCAACTCCTGTCATCAGGACCCACTAACAGTCCAGGTTTGCAAGATAACTGAAATACATTACATTGCAGCTGATATAATTTGCTGCTCAGTGATTGGAGTATTCTGATCAAGAGGGACCTCAGGTAAGTATTAGAGGGGTTGAGGGGGCTACTGCACACAGAAGGCTTTTTATCTTAATGCATAGAATACATTAGGATAAAAAATCTGCCTTCATAATTACTTTAATTTTCTTCTGTTGCCTCCCAGAACACGAGGCATACCTCTCATTTATAAAAGTTAGATAAAAATAGAAAATTAATTAAGGAAAAATATATTGAACAGAAAATTTGTGTATGCATTCTCCTTCCAGCTATCAAAACACAAAAAAATTTCTAAAAATCAAGACAATTGCAAAGAAACAACCAGGCAACGGTAGCCAATGTGTTTCTCTCAGTATAAGTTCCCTTTAAGTCATTACCTCTACAATTTTACCTGTGTAAAAGCCTGGTTGGTTACAGTCATTTAAAGTGCAAACTATATTTCCCCAAAAGATAATTACAATTTTTTTTTACATATCTATACAAAGATTTAGGGGAAAAAATAATTAGTTGTGTTTTATAACTGTTTTATGTTTAAGGGCCTGTGCAGGATGCATTGCATTTGACATCAGAACCGTCTGAGTTTCTTTTCAGTTGCTCCTGATCTAAATGTCACCCTGTCTAAGCTGTTTTGCATTCCCACTGACCTTTATGGAAAGTATACACAGGCCCCTGTGTGCTTTAAACTTATGCCTTGCTTTTCCTTTTCACTTTTTGCATTTGTGATTGCAAATTGCTATTTGCTGCATAATAAGGATTACAATTTTCCAGGGTCTACAGCCAAAATCTCAGATTGGCTATAGAATAATGTTATGTTCCACTGCAGACCTTTCTATGGTTTTCGTGATTACCACTGAAACTGTGCAAATGTTATCAAAGAGTAGCAATTATATCATGGGAAAATGTCTGCTCCATCCCTATTGAACTATTGGAAATATATATCCCATGGGACATTGTTGCAGCAATAGAAATCACACAATTAAAGTATGTGTAAAAAAAAAATAGAAAATCGTTATTAGACAATGAATTAAAAGTTGGCTGGTCAATTCACGTCCTACGCTGTAAAACGTTCCTACTAAACACACAAGAAGCAGGAATACATTTTAGTTAAAATAAAAGGGTTGATTTGGTGGATATGCAATTTATTTTAACTAAAATGTATTCTTGGTTCTTGTGTGTTTAGTAGGAATGTTTTACAGAGTAGGACGTGAATTGTACAGACCAGATAACTTTTAATTCACTGTCTAAGAAAGATTTTCTATTTAGTATACATACTGTATACTCTAATTGTGTGATTTATATTGCTGCAACAAAGTTCCATGAGAGATATGTTTCCAGCAGTGTAAATTGTGTTTGTTATTTTCACTAAGCATCAAAAAAATAACACCAAGCAGTAGGAGCCATTTCTATAATTGTGTTTCAACAGTAAATGTAGCTTTTTGGTTAGAGCTTCTCATTAAAATACAACAGTAACACACCAACTTGACAAAAAAATTGTCTTTGAAATACACAATTTAAATTGTGCATACATTACCCTGTTACTCTCTGCAACTCGTTGTGCTGCTTCTCTTGCCATTGCTTTGGCCATTGTATTTGATATGGGTGCACCTTGTGGTTGCGGTAGAATTCTTTGTGGGGAAGGTGATCTTCTACCAGGACCTGAACTGTGAAAATTTGATGTTGGAGGTTCCAAGGTATGTCCATGCATTGAGGATACTGAATGATGGTGTTCCCAAGACTCATCCACTTTCCTGTGAGGACATATATGTTCATCTTTGGTATCTGGTACACCAGCACTTGATAATGGCTTGCATTTGGGCATAGTCCTTGTGTGTTGTTGAAGTGTTGGAGGCACCAGTAGTTCAGGCGGAATATAAGCAATATGGGAGTCATCAGATTCCCCTTGTGTTGACAAGGTTCTCACTGTAACTTCCTTGGCATCTAGATTAAGTAATTTTAGGAGATCCACCACCATGTTTTCTGCAGCAGGAAACACCACTTCCGCCACCTGCATTTACACATACAAAATAAAAGAAGTAGACTGAGAAACAGTAAATTGTTTTTGACTACCTACTATTGTATTTGCTGTCACCCTCTTTATTTATGGAAAGTATCATGCAATTACAAAACACATTGTTAATATGCCTCACTATTTGAATGAGACACGAATAACTGGTGCCCCTTACTTTTTAAAGCAAGGTTCTACCCATTTTTTTACACTTCCTCTCTATGGTATCCCCTGGGAGCATCTTTTTCACAATGGAAATTTTATTTATTTATAAATTTTTAAAGGAAATGCCTTTAATTATCTTATTTCTCCTGCACTTCACTAGATGGCAGTCCTCATCTAGGAAATTAAGTCACTAGGCAATTCACAAGGGCCCCTGGGATAGCGGTATCATATATACCAGGAGTTCTTGCGAATCACCTAGTGACGAAATCTAGCAATGATTGATGGGAACGTTCGCTAACGCCATAATGGCAATGTGTCAGGACTCAGGAGGAAGGAGCTCCATGCGGTGCCATTACTGCGCAGGTGTGAGATTGGGAGGTGCATGCTGGGTAGCCAGCTGCACCGATTACCAGAAATAGATAGAAGAGGGCTTCAGATGCCCTCAGTGGAGATGGACCCTGCCAGATTCCGAGATCTAGATAGTTTTATTCAATTCAAACATAAATCAAAAGGACTACATGAATAACACTATCTAAAGATTGCATATAGAGTGGAATCTTAAAAAAAATCGAATAGGGGGACTAAAACTCAGTTTTAAGGCTATCTGCCACCAATAAAAGTGCAGTCAATGAAGTGCTCAGTTAAATTGGTAGTAAATGGGAGAAGGGCCCCCTAACACAGAAAGTAGGGGACAAACACCCCATTACATCGGTGGTCAGTGGAGAAGGGCCCCATTATACTGGTAGTCGGTGGAAAAAAATCCTACTTACATAGGTGATCAGTGGGAAGAAAGGATAGCTTATAGATAGCTGAAATTATCAGCGCTAACTTATCTAGAAAACAGACGTTCATTGCTCAAGGAACCCCTAGAACAGTGATGGCGAACCTTGGCACCCCAGATGTTTTGGAACTACACTTCCCATAATGCTCTGGCACTCTGCAGTGTAGGTGAGCATCATGGGAAATGTAGTTCCAAAACATCTGGGGTGCCAAGGTTCACCATCACTGCCCTAGAAAGTACTGCAAGAATGCTGGCTTAGAAAGGCTGATCTACAGAGCAGAATAAGCAAAGAATCTGCCATGAAGTACAACCATTGCAGTTTACAAAACTAGCCTGATCAAGATTGGCTTTTCTCTCAATAAGTTTTATGCTACGGTAATTAAAAATATCAATCTGGATGCAGCCTTGCTAAACACCTGTCTGTAGCTTTCACACACCTTGCAATGACAAGTGCTCCAAAAATAAAAGAGCTTCTATGTGGCTAAATAAAAGTGTCAAAACTACTATTAGAAGTATTCTTCTAATTGCTGCTATGGCAGCAGAGCCTTAAACCATACCATCTGTTCTGTGTTAATCTTATCTGGTCTACAACACTTTCTTTATGCTTCAAGTATGAAAGATTTGCTTTAAAAGGTGTTGTAAATATAAACTTTGGGATGAGCAAATTGGTTCAGAGTCTTGCCCACATTGTTCTGCCTATATATGTAACTTCTTGCAAAACATGAAAGCAAAACTGTAATAGCAAAGATTTCTCTTTTCTTTACAAAGTAGCCTACCTTTTGTCCCCTTGCATACACAGAAAATCCAGTGACATTGGCTCCATTGGAGGTTCCTGTTGGCGACAGCACTGGTGGTCTCCATGTAACTAGCAGCGTAACTGGTGTAGGCCCAGGATGCACAGAAACATCTTCAGGTGGAACAGGGGGACCTGTCATTAAATGGAACATCTTTTACTGCAATAAAAAAGGGGCACAGCACTGCACGTATGTTGGCCCACAAATATTTAAGGCTAGGTCCACGAAAAAACAATTCACTAAATGGCCAAATGTTTGTGGAATCCAGACCATCACACTTATTTTAGCTTGTTGGAAATCCATTCCAAACAAATCCAAAACATAGGCACTCTCCTGGACAGGCTTTCCACAAGAATCTGGAGTCAGTCTGTGGGAATAAGTGTTCATTCAGCCAAAAGAGCATGTGTGAAGTCAGGTACATATGTTGGACAAAACAACCTGACTCACAATCAGCATTCTAGTACATCCCAGATGGTGGTGAGGTCAGGGTTGTGTAGGTCACCTAAGTGCCTATAAACTCATCAAACCATTTCTTTATGAACCTGCTCTTGTGTATCTGAACTCAATACGGAGGATGTCCACATACCTTTGGCCATGATAATGTACATCAACTCCTGTTTACGAAAGAGAGCAGAACGAAACAATGCCCTCTCAAAAATTCCTGATACGCGATATGTATGCTTAATTAAAACTAAACCCCAGGCAAACAACCAAACACATAGCGGAAATACACATACAGGGCCTTGCAAAAGTATTCACCCCCTTGGCTTTGTGTTTTGTTGCCTCATAACCTGGATTTAACATGGATTGTTTGAGGATTTACATCATTTAATTTACAGAACATGTCCACAACTTTGAAGATGTTTTTTTTTTATTATGAAGAAAACAACAAATAACAAAATAACAGAAAAAGACAATGTGTATAACTATTCACCCCCTAAAGTCAACACTTTGTAGAGCCACCTTTTGCGGCTATCACAGCTCCAAGTCGCTTTGGATAAGTCTCTATGAGCTTGCCATATCTAACCACTGGGATTTTTTCCCATTCCTCCTTGCAAAACTGCTCCAGCTCCTTAAAGTTGGATGGTTTGCGCTTGTGAACAGCAATCTTTAAGTCTGACCACCGATTTTCTATTGGATTGAACTCTGGCCTTTTACTAGGCCATTCCAACACATTTAGATGTTTCCCCTTAAACCACTCAAGTATTGCTTTAGCAGTGTATTTGGGGTCATTGTCCTGCTGGAAGGTGAACCTATGTCCTAGTCTCAAATCACACACAGAGTGGTACAGGTTTTTCTCAAGAATATCCCTGTATTTAGTCCATTCAACTTTCCCTTAACTTTGACCAGTTTCCCAGTCCTGACTGCTGAAAAACATCCCCACAGCATGATGCTGTCACCACCATGTTTCACTGTGGGGATGGTGTTCTTTGGGTGATGTGATGTGTTGGGTTTGCGCCAGACAGCATTTTATTTGATGGCCAAAAAGTTCAATTTTAGTCTCATCAGACCAGAGCACCTTCCTCCATACATTTTGGGAGTCTCCCACATGCATTTTTGCAAACTCAAAATGTGCCATTAGTTTTTTTGCTGAAAGTAATGGCTTCTTCTGGCCACTCTACCATAAAGCCCAACTCTATGGAGCGTGTGGCTTATTGTCGTCCTATGTAAAGATACTCCAGTCTCTGCTGTGGAACTCTGCAGCTCCTCCAGGGTTACCTTAGGTCTCTCTGCTGCCTCTCTGATTAATGCCCCCCCTTGCTCAGTCCGTGAGTTTTGGTGTGCATCCGTTTCTTTGCAGGTTTGCTGTTGTGCCATGTTCTTTCCATTTGGTTATGATAGATTTGATGGTGCTCCTAGGGATCATCAAAGATTTGGATTGTTTTTTATAGCCTAACCCTGACTTGTACTTCTCAACAACATTGTCCCTTACTTGTTTGGAGAGTTCCTTGGTCTTCATGGCAGTGTTTGGTTAGTGGTGCCTCTTGCTTAGGTGTTGCAGCCTCTGGGGCCTAGAAGGTGTGTATATGTAATGACAAATCATGTGACATTTAGATTGCACACAGGTGGACATCATTTCACTAATTATGTGACTTCTGAAGGTAGCTGGTTGCACCAGAGCTTTTTATGGGCTTCATAACAAAGGGGGTAAATACATACGTACATGCCAATTATCAGTTTTTTATGTCTGAAAAATAGTTTAATGTATATATTTTTCAAATTTTACTTAAAAAATGTAGACTATTGTGATCTGATCCATCACATATAATTCAGATTAAAAAAACGTTGAACTAAAGGCTATAATGTAACAAAATAGGTAAAAAGCCAAGGGGGTGAATACATTTGCAAGGCACTGTATATAAACATCTTAAGCTGGCTTTTCATATGAAATTTTTTAAAAAAGCTCTTTACAGGCAACACCTTGACAAATGTTGTTTGAAAGCAGTTCAACATTTTGTTTGCTTTTAATATTCAATTTTGGAGTGATTGGACTATACCAAAAAAAAAAACAATGTGCAAAAACCATTCACTTGAGAAATGCACGACCAGCGATTCCGGCTTAATTGGATTAGGTGGGTTGCCTGGCAACCCACACTGCCTGTCCCGATGTCTCCTCAACCCAGATTAAGCTCTTCTGCCAGATGTGCCTGATCGAGCCGCAGAAGGAGGTCAGTACTATTGCGGCTGGAACTGATAACAATATAAAGGTCAGTGTCAATGATAGTGGGCAATCAAGCCTTATGCAACTAAACAATACTGTGTGATATCTATACGTAATTATTGTCTTTTTGGTGGGACTGATGACATCATACCTATCCAGGGGTGGGCAGTGCTTTCATTTTTGCCTGTTTTTGATTGGTGGATGTTTATTTAAATATTTTGCACTATTAATTTACACTTATCACATGCCTAATGAAGGGGTCCTACGTGACTCCAAAATGTTGCACTTTCTTGCTTTTGATGTGATCATGCTGAAATAAAAACCATTTGGAATAAAGATACAAGGTGTACTGGCAAATATAGTCTTTGTGGATCCTGTCTCCAGCTGGTGGTTGTAACAGCACCCAGTATCTGAAGCTTTCCCCAGGAACATGTGCAATGGGGGTATGGACTATTGATTTATGATCCCCGGATTTGACAGGACAACTCATCTTTAAAAATCATCAACATTCTCTCTTTTCCTTTCCGGAAGCCCAAGTGTTAGATGGACAGTACTCAAAGCTATAGCCTCAGATTGGTGTACAATATTTTCCTTTCATCTCCCAATGTATGTGTCATTGTGCAGGAGTTTATAGGTGAATCATATAAAGGTATATTCAGGTACTGCTTCCATCTGTATGCAAAATATGTGACATGCAGCTTAACCACAGAGAACTTGCCAACAGATTCCTTGGGAGATAAAAGCATTTGTTGCCTCTGATAAATGGTTTATACCAGTTCATATGGATGTTCAATAACCTAGCTTGTGGGGGGCATGGCTAGCGTGCTGTGGATGGCAGCTTGAGCCTGGAGCTTCAGAGCCCAGAGGGAGAAAAACAGTGCCCGAGAAGCACATAGAGCACCGCACCAAAATACCTGAGACCCACACAGATCTTAGCTAACACCCACTACCTCCCGGCCATGTCAAGGATACCGCAGGGGAACATTAGGCCCAAAACATTAACAGCATACTTCCATTGGCTCTCAGGTGGGGCAGGCCAAGATGGCACCGGCTCTCCGGCCCCCTCCTCCACACCACACGACAGCCATTATTCAGAACTTACAGACACCACAACCTGGGCCAATGGCTGTGATGGGAGATCCTCTCCCAGAAGTTCTTTTCCCTTGCAGAGTCCTCCATGTGAAAGCCCAGCCAAGGCCAGTATAAGGCTGGACACTGCAGATGCAGACACAAAGGTAAGTTCTGGGTTTCCCCCAGCTATTGCACGATCTCATGCATTATGCTAAAGACCTTTTCCACTCACTAGTGCCTAAACTTCCTCCTCTGGACCTTACTATTGATCGCATTCATCGTATTACCAAACCCTCTTTCCTGCCCGTGGGTGCACTTTTTCTCCATTAAGGAACAAATACAGGCATACCCCACTTTTAAGTACACAATGGGGTTAATAAAGCTAGAAAGTGCAAAATCAGGCTCACTTTGGCATAGAAACCAATCAGCTTCCAGGTTTTATTACCAAAGCTTAATAGAACTTGCTGGTGTTCGAAGCAAATTGGTTTCTATGCAGAAGTGAGACGCATTTTCCGGCTTTAGTAAATAAACTCCATTGTGTACTTAAAAGTGGGGTATGCCTGTACTGAGAACATCACGTTCTCTGGGGAACCTTATGCAAACATACAGATCTATGCGAATCTCTCTAAACATACCCTGGATCTCTGCAGGCAGCTAAATACAATCACTAAAACACTACGCAACAATAACATAGCTTACAAAGGGAAACACCCCACTAAGCCGTCGTATAATGCAATGGATTGTCATTCACTATCACCTCCCTGGAAAAAGGCCTTTCCCTGCTTGGGGAATGGGGCATCATACCCATCCAGGCCACCCCCCATTCTGGAACTTGCAACCATAGTGACAAAATACCGCCCCTCTGGTTTAACGACTTGCTTACTGGGCACCTAAACCCCCCTCCTGCCCAGACCAATTTTCAGCTTTTAGCGCTTTCACTCTTTGAATGACAATTGCGCGGTCATACAATACTGTAACCAAATGACATTTTTATAATTTTTTTTATAATTTTTATAATAGGACTGTTGGGGAAATAAATTCCAAGCTAGTTTCGGCTTCCAAGTTGGAGGCGCTAACCATGGAATAAGTCTATTTGACACAATATTAATGCTGACCAATCCATATTCATCCTTACCAGCTGTGCATGATATACTACAAAAGTTTGGAACTATATCCTACTATAAAGTCAAAGCCACTAAATCGCATATACTTGATCCATGGGTCGACAGCAACCTTTTATCTTTATAATTCCCTTTTGATTGGGCTGGTGTAGTCATATCTTACCTAAATATACCACTAATGAGTCAATCTCTTTAATGAGAACTACACCCAATATAAAAATAAATTGTCCCTATCCTTTCAACAGTTAGGGAAACGCAAACTCTTGGGGCAGTTTGTTTGGTGGCACTCAAAATGTCTATATTCCCACAACTAATATAACTTTTCCACACTCTACCCATCCCCATTGCAAGAGTTTACCTCAACACCCTCCAAAAGTTCATTTGGGCAGGGAAAAAGCCATGAGTGTCTAAACCTAGACTTTTTAAACATAGATTTGCAAGGGCATCTGGCTTAGTAGACCTGGCTGACTACTACACCGCAGGTATATTAGCTCAGTTAAAAGAATGGTTCCCTCCTAAAGCTATCACTCATTGGGGGGAACTAGAAAGGCATATTATTCTGGGAAAAAACCTAAAGAATTGGCTATGTAGTTTAAACCCGAGAGCAAAACTCCCTATCCACCTTACTCCTACCATTCCGGCAGCCGTTAGATCCTGGCGCAAATTTACTTCCAACACCTGGATAAACACTCCAACCACCTCCATCAAAGTACCTTTACCTGCTCTTAAATTGATCATGTCAGTTCTCCTTATTCACAAATGGCCCAACCATGAATCCCTATACTTGACTAATTTGGGCCACGATAGTCAGATCATAACCTTCCAACAGCTTCAATCGAAACTAGTACTTGACCCAGAATCTTATCAGTACAATTCCTGCAAATAACACATTGCCTTAAAAACAACCCACATCTCTTGGTTTCCACCCCCCCCCCCCCCCCCCCCAGCGGTACAGTCCTAGTCCTTTCCTTATTCCATAACATCTTACAAGAAAAGATCCAACTACAACATTCCCTCCCTAGATGTTAACCAATAGGAACGAGATTCATGGATAAACAATGGCAAAAGGCCCGTAAGTCCACATATGAAGCAACTTGTAGAGTCAAATAGATTAGAGGAACTACGACTGAAATTAGCTCAATGTTTAGATCAAAAAGTGAAAAATAAGCAAAGGTACTATGCACATCGCTTCTATGAGCAAGGTAGTAAAGGAGGAAAGCTACTGACCAGACAGTTAAAGAGACAACAAGAACTAAAGCATGTCCATAATTTGGTAGTGAATAAGAAACAAATAACAGATACCCCAAAAAATGGAGCAGAGTTTCAAAAGTATTATAAATCATTGTATAATATAGAGTTAAGTCCAGCGAGGAACGGGGAGGGGGGATTAGAGGAAAAGAAAAAGAAAATTCGAGAATATTTAAGGGCTGTGGAACTACCTACTATCCCGGAACAAGCACTTGAGGAAATGGAACAAATAATTACGGAGGAAGAACTAAATAGGGTGATAACAACCTTAGCGTTAGGTAAGAGTCCAGGAGCGGATGGCTTTACAAATGTATACTATAAAAGATTTCTGCCAGTCTTGAATCGCCCCTTATGTAACTATTTTAATTCGATTAAAACATCTAATCCCCTACCACCCGAGACGCTATTGGCATACATAACAGTGCTGCCAAAGGGGGGAAGGACCCCCAATATTGTGCGAATTATAGGCCCATCTCCATGCTGAACTCGGACATGAAGATCCTATCTAAAATCCTGGCCCTTCGGATGCAAGATCAGGTAGCAAAAATAGTTCATCTGGATCAGACAGGATTTATAAGAGGTCGTGAAACCAGAGATAAAACTATAAGAGCCTTACACATTTTATATTGGGCACAAAATGGACCGGATAAAATGCTGAGGGTGGTATTGTCGATGGATGCCGAGAAGGCATTTGATTGCGTTAACTGGATCTTTATGTCCGAGGTCCTGAGGGAGGTGGGCCTAGGAGAACGTATGATGGGATGGGTGATGGCGTTTTATACTAACCCCAAAGCAAGGATCAAGGTGAATGGGGGGTTGTCAGAGTATGTTAACATAAATAATGGGACCAGACAAGGGTGTCCCCTTTCACCTATGCTGTTTGCTCTAGTTCTGGAACCCTTCCTATGTATGATTACGAGGAATGGGGGTATCACAGGAATTCGGATTGGGGCAGTGGAGCACAAGGTCTCTGCATTTGCAAATGACCTTCTGTTCTATCTCTCCAATCCAAAGGACTCACTGAGAGAATTGATGCAGGAGGTGGACAGATTTGGTGATCTGTCCAACTTCAAAATAAATCTTGGGAAATCACTCGTGATGCCAATTTACGTCTCTAGTAAGATGAGATCCTATATACAACTAAATTTTCCCTTTATCTGGAGTCCAGAATCACTGGTATATTTGGGGATACATATAACGCCCAATTTAAAGAAGCTATATGATTTAAATTATGACCCCTTATTAAAAAAAGTAATAAAAGATTTACAAAGCTGGAAGGGTCTTACTTTGACGTGGTTTGGAAGAGTGAATGTTACTAAAATGAATGTGCTGTCAAGAATTATTTATGTATTATCAACAGTACCTGTGACACTCCCACAACTTTTTTTTAGGCAAGTGAGAAAGGCCCTTTCAAATTTTGTGTGGGGAGATAAACATCCTATGACACCCTAAGGAGATCAAAATTGGAGGGGGGGCTTGGATTACCAGACATAAATATCTATTATAAAACGGTAGCCCTGGTAAGAACAATGAACTGGCGTCATGACTCCTCAAATAGATTATGGGTGAATTTAAAGAAAACAATAGCAGGTAGGAAGTTAAATTGAGCCCCGTGGATTCCAACTATGAATAGAGGGTTATCAGAGTGGACATCACCACTAAGTCAACATTATTAATATGGGATAAATTGAATGCCCAGGGCAAATTTGCCCCTATGATATCCCCCTTAACACCAATAGAAGGATAACCTTGGTTTTACCCAGGGGAGGATGGGAGGAATCTGGGAAGCTGGAGCAGAGATGGAGGGGCTACATGTGCTAGAATCGCCCCAAAGGGTGTTGTGGTGCCCATAACAGAACTAGTATTGACATGGGGGGGATATCTCAATGGCTACCTGGAGATACTTTCAAATAACAGATTTTGTTAATAAAAGGAAAAATTTGATGAGGTCGCTGGACTCGATCACCACCTTTGAATCGTGGTGTATAAATAGCCCTGAGGCTAAACATGTATTATCTAAGATGTGTAAATTGATATCTAAGACAATGAATATGACAACACCCTATTATATAAGAGAATGGGAAAGAGAAATTGGGCAGAAGTTTATGACTGCACAAATACAAAGGATGATAAAATTAACACATGGCTCTTCTATTAGCTCCCAAATTCAGGAGATGGCATATACATTTTTAATTAGATGGTATCGTACCCCAGCACGTTTAATACAGATGTTCCCGAAAGCAGATGCACGATGCTAGAGGGGATGTGTACAGAAAGGCACGTATCTCCATATATGGTGGACGTGCCCCAAGATTAAACATTTTTGGGAGGCAGTGGCTCCGTGGGTCAGGAGGTTGACTTTGAAATCTATAGAATTCTCGATCGTTCACTTCCTGTTCCACGGGATGCCATCTGCAAGAAAGGTATATAAAAGAAGTGTCACACCACATCTATTGAACGCAGCGAAGGTACTGATACCAAGATATTGGAAGCAGACCAATTGCCCTACATTGTTAGAATGGAAAAAGGAAGTAGATAAAATAATGGAAGCCGAAACATGGATAAATGTGATTAGAAATAAACACGATGAGTTTAATAGTATTTGGGAAGGTTGGAAATATTACTCAACTGAGATAATACAGGGATTAAATTAAATTGGAATAGAGGGAGGGTTTTTTTTTTTCTCCTTGAATGTACATGGGTAAATATAGGGGATAAAAAACTGAATGTATGTATATTGTATTAATGAATATGATTAAAGAAAATAAATAAAATGTTATTAAAAAAAAAAAGTCCACATATGAAGCTATAAAGTGTACTGCTCTGTGGGTATTTACATAAAACATAGTACAAAGGAGGTACTTAACCCCAGACAGAATACAAAATTTGATCGCCATACCTCCCCGAATTGCTGGAAGAACTGTGGTGCTTTTGGGCACTTTAGCTTATATCCTATGGGAATGCCCATAGTTAACACACTACTGGTACTACTCTCCCTCCTTTCACAAGTTATTGGGATAAACATAATGCCCTCTCCTCAATTTGCCCTACTGAACGTAAATATCGATTCTCTACGGAAAATACACAGAAAAATAAAATCACACACTCTACGCTGCTAGAAACAACATTACTAAATTATGGAAAAGTAAAAAACCCCCTGAACTATTAGATGTCATCAACATGGTTCAGACCCATCACATCTATGAGATTCTTATAGTGAAAGATAATTACTCATACAACAAGCTGAGATGAATGTGGAACACTTGGTCTGACTGGTACAAAACATTTACTCTTAAATTATATAATATTTTCTCCCCCCTACCTTTATTCCTACTTTACCCTTCCCTTCCTCCCACGCCCCACATTACCCTCACCCCCACCCTTTGGTTTTAAAACAATACTTGTGCACTCTTTCATTGTATCTCTGTATGCCAAAGTGACATTGTTACAGGAATATTCTTGTTTTCATCATATTGAATGATACTACTTTAGCCTATTAGTTATGTTAAATATGTTCTTTGATACCTGTTCAGCACCTTGTTGTCATTTTATACACTTTTTTACGACTTGCAATACATATTATATTACAATGACAATGTTTGTATTTCTGATAATGCACATTAAAATATATTAAAACACAATAACCTAGCTTGTGCTACACTAAAAACAGCGTGCGTTTCCAAATATGAAACCTAGCAGTAAAAAATTGTTATCAGTCTGCTACATAAAACTTTCCTGCATGCTGGTAGCAGCAAATAGGTAATGTAGTTAATTTTGATTATGCTAGTATTTTAGTTAATCAAAGCTAAGACATTCCCAGCAAATGATTTAATGACTTAATTTAACATAAAATAAAATAAAAAAAATTGCAAGAAAAGAATCAATTACAGTGACTAGCTGTGCCAATTAATCAGGCTGAGACTTGGAACTGTCATGAGTTATCCTTGCCATATGATTCAGAGTTTGGGATAAGTCTAGACATTAACCAGATGAGCAAACAACTACATACACAAGGCAGCTATACCATCTAGCACTTTTAAAGCAAATATAAGTGCTGATATTTATTCCACTTTGAAGGAGACAGCAGAAAAATGATTATGGGAAAAAATAAACCATGCAATAAACAAATAATTATAGCAAAACCATCTAAGTATTATCAAGGTGAAGGCATGGAGCTGTATGTGTGTGGTTAAAAAAGGAACACAGCTATCTGGAACAAATAGATGTAAACACAACTCCAGTTTGTATTTTGGCAAATCAGGCAAATGTATGTGCCAGTAAATCAGTCCATCATTCCAATGCAGGCTTTTAAACATAAGTTAAAGCAGCGTGTTCTACATTAACCAATGCTCATCTGGTACCTATGGATGTGAAATAGCCATTTGTTCAGTTTATTCCTTCTTCTCTTTTGCAATTTTAAATATGGAACATTGAACAAATTTTATTATATAATAGTATTGTTATAATAATAATTATTACATTTATTACTAACATTTTATTTACAATACATGTTCGATATTCCTATTAACTAAGTAATATATCCCTTTCAGACTGGGGCGGTGCGGCCGTCGGCGGTAAAGCGCCGCTATTTTTAGCAGCGATTTACCGACGTTTTAGCGGCGGTCTGCGGCCACTAGCGGGGTGGTTTTAATCCTCGCTAGCTGGCGAAGAAGGTTTAACACCGCCCGCAAAGCGCCGCTGCATCGGCGCTTTGCCGGCAGTATAGCCGCGCTGCCTCATTGATTTCAATGGGTAGGGGCGGTTTAGGAGCGGTGAATACACCGCTTCTTTCACTGCTCCAAAGATGTGGCTAGCAGGACTTTTTTCACCGTCCTGCTAGCGCACCGCTCCAGTGTGAAAGCCCTCCAGCTTTCACACTGGAGTGAAAGGGGCTGTTTTTTTCAGTTTTTCAGTTTTTTTCAGTTTTTCTGTGAAAACCGCCCCAGTGTGAAAGGGGCCTAAAAAAAATCTACCCCAGACTGGCTCCATAAAGGGCAATTTTAGAAATTTTAATTTTATTCCCTCTTAAAAACTAGGAATAAGATTCTGGTTAAACATAGGTTCGGACCAAACCCAGTCTGTAAAGGCCAGCAAACTGGGCATATTTTGCCAGTTTGCCCGTCTGAACCTCCATCGGATATAACCAGCATGGATCCTGGGTGATGTAATTTGAGCAAATATGATCATAACCATATATTCATAGTATATCCCAGCTGGCCTGTTCACATGCAGATGTGGGTGGGGATCTGTAGTTTGTGATGAGAATAGTGGCGGATGCAGATCCTTTGTGTGCAGTGAGTTGTCATGGAGGCAAATCAATATGGTCACAAGTCACTCATCACAATATATGTGGATCTACATTGCTAGATAATGCGATTGACATCTAATTTAAGCATGGGATATTATTAATTAGTTTTTTTAATAAAGAACGTTTTTACAGTGTGGGTATTTTTAATTACTATTTTTTTGGGGGGGGGGGGATGAGTAGCAAGGTGAACTCTGTACGATACTCATTCACCTGGGGGGTGCATTTTTGGGGGCCCACTTATTCTAAAAAGGGCTTACAAATTTCAATAAGTCTCCCTGCAGAGCCCCATATTTCATTTGGTGAACAGGATTTTGGGATGAGGGCCCCGTTCCGATCAACATGGAGCCAAGTTAGCTTGCATAGGGGGAATACTTGATTGTCCCCCTCCCTTCCACCTTGCAAGACAACCTCCCAATTTTCAAGGCACATGGCCTGGTATAGGTCAGAATTGGGGGATTGCATGCCTTTATGTATTTTTAGGGAGACCCTATGCCTCATTTTTTTTCTTTAAACAGAAAGTAAACTGTGGTTACAAAAAATGTGGAATTAAAAACAATGTCATAAATTCCATGTAAGCACACCACTCACAGAGCTTTTCTAGAGCAGCAGGTGACAAAGGAACACTGGAAAGTTGAATAGGTGGGTTAGGGGAGCAAAAAAAGCTGCCTCTAAATACACATGCATTTACAATCTATGAATAAAAAAATAAAGATTAACATGCATTAATAGGATTATTTACAGTAACTAATGTGTATCTATAAAAATTATTGAACATACTAAATATTGCTAGAGGAGCTTTACCCTCCCAAACTATTTTTTTCCCCTGCTTACATTTGGTGATCGATCATTTTCTGCAGTAATCAGATACCTACAGGACCAAAGGATCAAGCGCTGCCCTCACCTCAATGTTCTCACACAGGCCCTGTTTCTTGCTAACATATTTATTCTGTATGTCACAGGAAATACGCTATCTCTTTCTGCTTCTTTGACTGGCTCCCCATTGACACAGTGCAAGATCTTGTGCATGTGCAGACAGAGATTTGGCACCATTACTGTTTACGTATTGTTCTACAAATAGAGAATAGTAATGCCACAAATCTCATTAGGTGCTACTTCTCCTCAATTCAAAGAACAGTATGTAAATAGTCATGGTGCCATGAGTGAGATCTGAGCACGAGTGAGATCCGCACCTAGTCTGTTTATGTGAATGGGAAAGATTCTCCTCCTGCTGACTCCTGGGATATGTGACTTCAATATCCAAAGAGGCTGCAGGAGGAGATTAAAAGTAACATTTATGTCCAACTTTTTCATTTCCTTTCTTGTAGCAGGCTTCTGAATAAATAATTTTGTACCTTTAATACTTCATTCACAATGGTTCACTTTTTTTTAAGTCCTTGCAACATATGTTTTCTCCTATAGTAGAGGCAGTATTTAACACAAAAATGTTTCACAAAATGAAATAAATAATAAAAAGGTACAGAAAAATACTACTGAGGAAACTCACACAGAGTACGCACATACAACGAAGATTATGAGTGTAATGAGTTGCCTCCGCTATTTTATAGGTTTAAGGGAAATACTGGAAAAAAAAAAAATCTACAAATTGACAAATTTGATTGCATGACTTATCACCTGCCTAGGAAAGTCAATGTAAATATTAAGTTGGAGAAATTTTACAGAGTGCGAATAGCTATACAAGACTAGTGGGACTAGTTATGAAAGTAGTGATGTATCACAAAACATGACCCATGTGGTGGAGGGTTCAGGCTAAATTGCAGCCATAGCTTATTGCATACTATATTATTTAGGTATTTAGGAAAACTTTGTTAAGATAATACTTCAAGATTGTCACCTACCCAGCAGGCTTACTACAGTGATATTTAAAAGAGATGGGTAACAGTTCACCCAAAAACAATGTATAGCTTGCTGGCGCACTAGTGAGGTGTAGTCTATGATTGAAACATTGTGCAAAAGAAAAAATTAAGTTGTATAGAACAAACTGCAAAGTAGAATTAAAAAGTAAAAGTAAAACCAACATTTATTAGTAAAAGGTAATACTGAAAAAATCCAAATGAAAAATAACAAATACCTTCCAAAAGAATAGCATAACACAAATCACATATACATACCAAAAATAGTTTTTATCCTTTTTTTATGTATATGTGATTTGTGTTATGCTATCCTTTCGGAAGGTGTTTGTTGTTTTTTCCGTATTACCTTTTACTTGGTCATTATTTGCTAGACATGTGCAGAGTGAAATATTTTGTTTCGGAATTTCCATTTCGTCCGAAAAATAAATTTATTTGGTTGGTTCGTTCGAAATTTGTTTTCTGTTCAAAAATTGCATTCGTCCGCAAAATCCACATGGATTACGGTCAAAACTGTCTTTGAAGGCTTATGGTGTCTGTCGAATGTATAAAGAAGATTCAACGGAGCTGCTAAACTCTATATAGCCTATAGGTGGAGCATTTGACTCCGGAAATGTACAATTGCAGTGTCGTACAGTTTCGATACTCCATGGAATATTATTATAAACGTGTGTGTTTTTCGTTGCTTTGTCGAATCTCCGTCGTTCATGTTGAATGAATGGTCTAAGTCTCACAGTGTCAGGCGTCATCTTTTCTCTCCGTCGAATCCTTTCCCTCTATGTTGAATATTTTCTCTCCATCAAATCTTTTCTCTATATAATCTTGGACTAATACAGGATAGGTTAGGCACATTCGACCACAGGTTCAATAGACACAGATTCTTATTGTCAGAGTCACGTCAAATCTCCTATTCTATATTGAACTGTTGTAACAACGAAAACGAAAATAAAGCATTTATTTATGTCGGATCTTTAATTTTTTGGATTCTGCGCGTTCGTTATCGTTTGTCAAAACGAAAACGAAAATACCTGAAATTCGAACGAAAATGCATTCAGACGAAAACGAATGCACATGTCTATTATTTGCCTACTTTGCAGTTTGTGCTATACAACTACATTTTTTCTTATACTACAGCGATATACTGTACTGAAGAATTGTAGTACTTACACACATTTTATATATATATATATATATATATATATATATATATATGTGTGTGTTTGTGTGTGTGTATCACAGTGTGCACAACAATCCGGGATTTGTTAAGGTGTATGTAAACACAAGAAGAAAAAAATAAAATATTTCAGCCTACTAGTCCTTCATTTGTGGTGTCTCCATTAGTTTTAAGTTTTCATGCTTTTCCCCCTTTTAACATATGATCCTAGGGTGACAATGCTATTTTCTGTGCTAGTTTTAATTGATTTAAACCAGAAAATACTGCATAGCCCATCGGATGATACTAAGTATCACTGGAATGTTCCCATTGCCATCTCCATGCGTTGCGCCTGAGGCAGCCTCTCAACCAACCCCATGCCCAGCATGGCCCTGTATCACAGTATATATAACTTGAAAGCATACAAATATGTATTTCATTAAGCTGGTACATTATACTTTCAACTCTATGGGAAGATCTTCTGATGAACTCCTCAAGTATACAGTACATGTGAGAGCTCCCACTGCTCTCAACTGCTCAGAAACTGACATTTTTGGCCTAATGATTTTCTGAATAACCAATATGTTATAAATACATTTAGGTTGTGGCAACTGTCAGTGTTCTTGTATGTAACCATAGGATAGAGGTCGCCTATGTGTAGCAAAAAAAAAAATCCCTAAACTGCCATATTTGTCTCTTTAATCTAAGTTATACAAAAAGAAAAAATAAACCAAAAGATCACAGCAGTTATATTATAGAATTAAGTCAATGCCACTAACCTAATGGTTGAGTAATAAATTCTGCATATGCTTCCTTGCGTTCCCTCTGTTCCAAAGGGAGCTGCCATGGCATCTGGTGAGGCTTTGCCAGAAGTTTTACTTTGAATGTTGAATTGGACTTTAAGTTCATAAAATTATACTTATATCTGGCAGCCTTAACAATGTCAAATTCCTCATCATTTAGGAAAATGACATGGCTATAATTGCTGTTGCTTGGGAGCCAGCTGAGTTCAGCAGACATTGGAGTGATGTTGTCAACTTTGAGATGAGAAGGAGCTACGATGACATCCTTCCCAACTAACAAAGTACACTGCAGTTCATCTGAGTTGCCTCGATCTGTGACGGTCTGTATCGATATGCGATAGGTAACTGTGGCAAGATCCAGTTTCTCAATAAGACTTTTGGTTCTACTCCCAAAGTTTAAAGTTGCACGGACTTCTTTTCCCACCAAGATATTATAACTGTGGATGGTACCCCAGCCCGGTGGCACTAGTGGTGGCTCCCAACCCACAATAACACTTTTGGCGAGTTGTTTGATAAGGGTTATTTTGCGAGGATAAGGCACAATGTCTTCTCCAATCTCATCAATGTTCACATCCATAGTCCCTGTGCCATTGTTCAGCACACTGGACTCTATGTGAATGTGAGGTGTGATCTCCAGTTTGTGTTCCCCTTGAAGAAGAGGGGCAGAGTGATTGAGAAAATTTTCTTCCTGTTCACTGGCCAAAGTGCTCGACACATGAAACTCATCATTTTGTACAAAATCCACAAAATTTGATGGTACAAGCCCTCTCTGGCCATCCAGCAGCTCTCCTGTGTAGAGAAAATATACAGAGAAACATAAGAACTCACCTAATTACAGTTTATTGGAAACGTTTGTTGAGTTTTGACAAACATATATGCAAAGATGAGTTTACAACTATTTTTCCTGGTGTGTTCCACCCAGTTATATAGTTTATGATATCCAAAGTACCTATATAAATTAATTTACAATACTGAAAATAACATATTCCATTTAGTGTAACAGGGTTATCATGGAGTGTTGACACATTTTTTTCTCTGTTTTTCTCTTTCTTTTCAAGCATTGTAACTGTTGGTGATATTTTGGGTAACATAAGCTATATAACTGGGAGGGAGAGAGAGACCAAAACGTAGTTGCATACTTATCTATCTGTTAGCATCAGAAATTATTTTAATATGATTTAATGCAGTAATAAATGTTATCTTAATTTTGGTTGAGTTGTGATATATAGTGGTATCCAAAATGTCCCATAGCTGCTGGAACAATTTTCTTTTATACTTTGTATTCAAACAAGAGATGATGGTACCTATTTTATAAGCTATTTTTGTTTGTTTGTCTGTTTTTATCACACAGTGACACACATACATAAATTTTCACATAATATTCCAGATGTAATTATTTTTAAAGCATAATTCCAGGCATCTGCATGTTATACATAATTACTTTGGTCCAGCCTGGACTAATGTAACTGCTGTAAGAATGTGTCATACCTGCCTGGTGGCACTACAAGCTGAAAATCACTGAAGTAGACACCACTTCTCAAGTGATCTCTACTGGCTTCTGGGTTCTGTGTTTCTGGGCTGGCCTGATGCCTTGTGAATACATGAGTTTTGCTTCTCAGCATGGGCACCAGTGAGAGAATGCTATCTATACTCTAAATGTATACAAAGCATTCTCTGATTGAGGTGAATAGTGTGACATCACCACCCTGCCTCTCCACCTTATCCAATCAGAGAAATCTTTGTAATCAGTCAGAAACACAAAGCATTCTCTCAATGGCACCCGAGCCAAGCAGCTGACCTCCTATGTTCACAATGTAGGAGAACAACAGCTGGGCACAGGATCCATAAGAAGTGGAAATCACTGAAATAGAGGTGTCTACTTCAGTATTTTTTTAGCTTCCAGCAGCATAAGCCAGGTATGTCAAATACATAGTTACATTGGTAAAAGCAGACTAATGTCTGTAAACCAATGAGTAAACAATATACAGTGCCTTGCGAAAGTATTCGGCCCCCTTGAACTTTTCAACCTTTTGCCACATTTCAGGCTTCAAACATAAAGATATAACATTTTAATTTTTTGTGAAGAATCACCAACAAGTGGGACACAATTGTGAAGTGGAACGAAACCTATTGGATATTTTAAACTTTTTTAGCAAATAAAAAACTGAAAAGTGGTGCGTGCAAAATTATTCGGCCCCTTTACTTTCAGTGCAGCAAACTCACTCCAGAAGTTCAGCGAGGATCTCTGAATGATCCAATATTGTCCTAAATGACTGATGGTGATAAATAGAATCCACTTGTGTGTAATCAAGTCTCTGTATAAATGCACCTGCTCTGTGATAGTCTCAGGGTTCTGTTGAAAGGGCAGAGAGCATTATGAAGACAAAGGAACACACCAGGCAGGTCCGTAATACTGTTGTGGAGAAGTTTAAAGCCGGATTTGGATACAAAAAGATTCCCCAAGCTTTAAACATCCCAAGGAGCACTGTGCAAGCGATCATTTTCAAATGGAAGGAGTATCAGACCACTGTAAATCTACCAAGACCTGGCTGTCCCTCTAAACTTTCAGCTCAGACAAGGAGAAGACTGATCAGAGATGCAGCCAAGAGGCCCATGATCACTCTGGATGAACTGCAGAGAACTACAGCTGAGGTGGGAGAGTCTGTCCATAGGACAACAATCATGCACAAATCTGGCCTTTATGGAAGAGTGGCAAGAAGAAAGCCATTTCTCAAAGATATCCATAAAAGGTCTCATCTAAAGTTTGCCACAAGCCACCTGGGAGACACACCAAACATGTGGAAGAAGGTGCTCTGGTCAGATGAAACCAAAATCGAACTTTTTGCCCACAATGCAAAACGATATGTTTGGCGTAAAAGCAACACAGCTCATCACCCTCAACACACCATCCCCACTGTCAAACATGGTGGTGGCAGCATCATGGTTTGGGCCTGCTTTTCTTAAGCAGGGACAGGGAAGATGGTTAAAATTGAGGGGAAGATGGATGCAGCCAAATACAGGACCATTCTGGATGAAAACCTGTTGGAGTCTGCAAAAGACCTGAAACTGGGACGGAGATTTATCTTCCAACAAGACAATGATCCCAAACATACAGCAAAATCTACAAAGGAATGGTTCACAAATAAACATATCCAGGTGTTAGAATGGCCAAGTGAAAGTCCAGACCTGAATCCAATCGAGAATCTGTGGAAAGAGCTGAAAACTGCTGTTCACAAATGCTCTCCATCCAACCTCACTGAGCTCGAGCTGTTTTGCAAGGAAGAATGGGCAAGAATTTCAGTCTCTCGATGTGCAAAACTGATAGAGACATACCCCAAGCGACTTGCAGCTGTAATCGCAGCAAAAGGTGGCTCTACAAAGTATTAACGCAAGGGGGCCGAATAATTTTGCACGCCCCACTTTTCATTTTTTTATTAGTTAAAAAAGTTTCAAAAATCCAATAGATTTCGTTCCACTTCACAATTGTGTCCCACTTGTTGGTGATTCTTCACAAAAAATAAAAAATGTATATCTTTATGTTTGAAGCCTGAAACGTGGCAAAAGGTTGAAAAGTTCAAGGGGGCCGAATACTTTCGCAAGGCACTGTATATGTAGATATGTTGCAGTGCGATCCTCTGGCCCAATACACTTTTTACAAGTATTTACTGGGCCTTATGCAAATTATCCTGGCTTAGGACACTGTGACTGATATCCATGCGTGGCCTTGGTGGACCACTTATTCTTCACCTTCTGAGGCATTTCTGTTTGGTGCAAAGTTTACATTTGGGGTCAGTATTTTCAGCTGATTAAATTCCTGGCTGCATTGTAATACGAATGTTCGTCTGTTCATGCATAATTCTTATGATAATCATAATATGTACACTGATGTGTTTGTATATATTTTTGATGACTTATATTTTATCAGCATAGATTTAAACTACAGCTTTGGAAGTTTCAAGCCCTTTCTTAGTCCCTGAAGAAAATCTACACTGTGTTTTTGGGAGGAGAGCTTGGGCTTCATTTTCAGCTGGCTGTATATTTCTCCCCTAGTTTATGTGTTTGTTTTTACTGCCTTGAAATTTTGTCACTTATGTCTTGTGTCCTATATACTAAGAAATTTGTAACATTTTTTAGGATTATTGTTTTTGGTCCGTTTAAAATCCCAATTTGAGGAAATCTATTCTTTACTATATGTATTGTGGGATCTACAAACAATTTAGTCAGATAGCTGGAGCAAACTCTCTTTTTCCAAGCTGGACCACTGTAACTAGGTATAACATGCCGATGTCTGGAATTATTCTTTAAAGTATATCGATAGCCAAAACTGTGGTTGACACAGGAAATCTGCATCACCTCTAGCAAAACTCAGTGCCAGAGGCTCACATTACAAGCCTTCCCAATGCCTTCTTCAGTGGGGACAGCTCCCAGAACTGGTGCTCAGCCTATCCAGATAACTGCATTGAGGAGCACTCTTGGTTCAGCAGCATCGAAGAATGCGTTAGCAGAAAAGGGATCTGCAGAAAATTTTAAGTAAATGGTGTTTTCCCCAGAGAGGACAAAAAACTGAGGCATGTTGAGAGAAAGAAGGCTTATCTTGCCTCACACCTTATGTTTGCTAGTGTTTAATTCTCCTGTAAGCAGCAATATAACCCAGCCGTCTCTGAATATCCTTTGTCAATTAATTAACAATTAAGAAATAAGCATTCCATGTATCCACTACTTCAATATTATGGGGTTGAGTTACTAAAGTGCAGAATCTACATGCATGGTAGTCATTCAGCTTCTAACTACAGCTTGTTCAATTAAGCTTTGACATAAAACCTGGAAGCTCATTGGTTTCTTTGAAGAGCTGCACCAAATGTTATATTCTCCAGTTTTTGTATATCAACCCCGTTATTGCTTATTGTATTTAGAAGCCATAGAAATTTAGTTTTATACCTCACATTTTGTATATTATATTAAGAGATTTTAACTGTATTACAACCCCAAACAAGTTGTTACACTGTCTGAAATCTATGTAAAACAGAATGCAATGATTTGCAAATCTCATAAATCCATATTTTATTCACAATAGGAAATGTAAAATATATCACATGGTAAAACTTAGAAAATTTAACATCTCAAAAAAGTTGGAACAGGGCCATGTTTACCACTGTGTAGCAAACCCTCTTCTTTTTACTGCACTCTGTAAATGTCTGGGAACTGAGGAGACCAGTTCCTGGAGTTTTGGGAGAAGAAGGTTATCACATTCTTGCCTGATATAGAACCTTAACTGCTTAACAGTCTTGGGTCTTCTTTGTCGTATATTTTTTGTTTCAAGATGTGCCAAATATTTTCAATTGGACTGTCGGCGGGCCAATAAAACACCCAGACTCTTCTACTACACAGCCATGCTGTTGTCATAGCAAGACCTTCCGTAAAAAAAGACGTCTGAATGGAAACATATGCTGCTCTAAAACCTATATATATATTAGCATTGATGGTGTCTTTCCAGATGTGCAAGCTGCCCCTTCTATATGCACTAATGCACCCCCCTACCATCAAAGATGCAGGCTTTGGAACTGATTGAACTGAGCATTTTTAACAAGCCAGAAGGTCCCTCTCCCCTTTGGTGCAGAGGATGCAGCACCCATGGATACCAAAGGAATGTTGAATTTTGATTAGTCTGATCACAGAACAGTTTTCCGCTTTGCAACAGACCAATTTAACTGAGCTTTGGCCCAGAGAAGATGCCAGTGTTTTTGAATCATGTTCAGATATGACTTTTTCTTTGCATGCTGGAGCTTTACCTAGCATTTTTGGGTGGCACAATGAACTTTGTTCACAGACAGTGATTTTTGGAAGTATTCCTAAGCCCCTGCAGTGATGTCCATCACAGAGTCATGCCTTTATTGCAGTGCCTTCTAAGGGCCCAAACATCACAGACATCCAATATTGTGTTTCTGCCTTGTCCCTTGCACACAGAGATTTGTCCAGATTCTCCAAATTGTTTGATAATATAAAATACTGTAAATGATTATATATTTAAAGTCTTTGCAATTTTACATTGAGGAACATTATTCTGAAACCTTTTCGACAATTTTTAGATGCAGCTTTTCACAGATTGGTGAACTACTGCCCATCTTTACTCTGAGACACTCATTTTATACCCCATCATGTTACTAGCCCATTGCCAATTAACCTAATTAGTTGCATAATGTTCTTCCAGCTCTTCCTTGTTAGTACCACTAACTTTGCCAGCTTTTTGTTGCCTTGTCACAACTTTTTTGAGACATGTTGTTGCCATCAATTTCAAAATTACCTTATTTTTTATCTAGGAAAACGAGAAAAACCCCTAGAGGTGGGACTTTAAAGGCACTAACAAAGAAGCAAATTGTGTAGATAAAAAATAGTTTGTTTTATTCAAGGATAAATTCGAACATGGATACTGAACATGGTCATGAAAACTGAAAGATCATGGTATACAACAGGTGTAGATACAATATCCTATATCCGATGCATTTTAGAGCTGATTGTTATCTCCTTCATCAGGGGTTTAACAGGATGTATATAGCCTATAAAATTAAAATACAGACAGTCGAACAGTAAATTAGTGCATCTACCCAATAACATATAAGTGTGGTAAGAATATATATATTTAGCAACTCACATCTAATTCAGTTGTATATACATGAAGGTTCCATGTTAGCTTTAAAAACACTGTCACATGAGGTCTCTGGCAAACCTGCCCGTATTGTTGCTATTTACACATAGAGGTTTATGATGAAGGTGTCCCAGTATGTGAAAAAAGCACAAAAATAAATGGACTACCCCCCACACCCCAAAAGGAAAAGGGTGTTGGGAAGTCCCTGGAGAAAAAAAAAACATGAACACTGAGGCCTAGAAGGGGAGTCCTAGGAAAGAGCAGGTAAACAAACAAATCTATACATATATACAGAGAGTATATGGACGGCCATGCAAGCATCTAGCTATATGCTGACAAAAAACATACCTACCTATAGACACATCCAGACCATGATATCGGGGCCTAGGGTGGCTAAGAGTCAGAATTTGCTGAAAAGGAACCCAAAAATTTGAGGTAATTACCATTGCTGTTTAAAAATAGAGCAACCCATATATTGTGTGGATATGATGCTCAAAAATGGCATACGCCCCCTACAGAGGGGACCAAGATTGCTGGGTAGCAGTGGGGAAAGGATAACCCCTCAAAAAAATGAGATCCCGAGATGTAATTTAGTATGCCCTAATACAGAGAAAAGGGACATAAAAAAGGAAACAATACCATAACTTCAAATATAATAAGTATCAAAAGGATAAGGAACTGACATGCTATGTGTCAGTTAAGGGAAAATACCCTCCCCTGAATCTAACATGAAGTATCCACACAAAGATATGGGCTGGTGAAAAAAGGTACCTACTGGTGTTAAATTAGGGATCCTGAGTGAAAATCTCCGGCTTGTCTTCCCAATGGCCCTATTGCCACTGGAGAAGAGCCGGGATATAAATACGTTTGCTCATTTCTGCCGTGCCACCCACCTGATTGGTGACAGCTGTGTGCAGCCAGGAAGAGCCCCCGAACTCCTTATAGCCCCCCTGAGTCATCCTCTTGCTGCACATGCACACAACATGATGTCACGCGCAACGGAGTAATGCCATGCGTGAGCGTCTCACCGGCATGGAAGTATCTCTAGGAGACCGCTAACCAATATGTCACAAGACAGCCGCTACCTAAAACCGCCCCAAAAAGGCATTTTTTTCGCCGGGCATACGTGGCTGTTTTCATAAAAATAGTATGTTGGAAAAAAAAGGGGGGATAAAGAATGGAACAAAGTAAGAAATTAATGTTTCACGCACAACTAGCAAAGCAGTCGTGAGAGCACAGGTAACCTAAAAAGAAACACTTGTATAGGTATATATAACAGTAGCCAAAGCACATTGCAGCCAGAGAGACAGACACGCCATGTGGCAGGGTGTACATCAGGATATATAGCATAGACTCAAAAACAAAACAGGCAAGAATGGGGCAAAAAATACATGGTTGTATGGCAAAAGACACAAAAGAAAAAGAGAAGAAGAGAATGGAAGAGAAGGTCACAGAAGGAAGGCAATAGAAGGGGAATCAATTGTAAATCCCTGATAAAAAAATGTTTTATTCTATTTATTTTGTGCTTTTTTCATATACTGGGGCACCTTCATCGTAAACCTCTATTTGAAAGCAGCTACAATGCAGGTAGATTTGCCAGAGACCTCAAGTGACAGTGTTTTTAAAGTTAACATGGAACCTTCATGTATATACAACTGAATTAGATGCGAGTTTCTAAATATATACGTTCTTCCCACACTTATGTGTTATTGGGTAGATGCACCAATTGACTGTTTGACTGCCGGAACTTGAATTTTATAGACTATATACATCTTGTTAACACCCTGATGAAGGAGACAACAATCAGCTCTGAAACGCGTTGGGTATAGGATATTGTATCTACACCTGTTGTATACCTTGATCTTTCATTTTTCATGACCATGTTAAGTATTCATGTTCAAATGTATCCTTGAATAAAACCAACACTTTTTTATCTATACAATTTGCTTCTTTGGTAGTGCCTTTAAAGTCCCACCCCTAGGGTTTCTTCTCTTTTTACTGCTTTATATGGGTTGAGGCACACAGGTAACTTTATATCATCAGAACCCCTCTCATTTATATTGTTATGTAGATTTTACACAGCACTTTGTTGAAATTGGGATTATACATAGTAACCCTGTGCCCGTTCATGTGGAAGAATATACCAGAGAACTGAGCCAACACCAATTTAAAATATAGGATAGTCAGATTGATGCCCCTGATCTGCACAAACTCAGCTGAAAAACTGACCATATTTTGATAAAAACTTCAGATACAGTACAAAAGTGTAAGAGGATTAACTGAAATACCTTCATAAAACCCATCCTCATCCATATCTCCATATACATAGAGGTATTTTCCTGCCACCAGGGGAAGTTCTGCCTCTGGGTTTTCATTTGGTCCATCAAAGGGATTATAACTATTACAATAGGACAACAAAGTGAGAGAAAGCAGGAAATATGATTAATAAGAGAAAGTAGAAATTGTTTCTTCTTAGGATCCACAACTAACCACAACTATGAGTAAAATTTAAGTTCCTTGTCAATTAATGTAGCCAAAATTATTTCCATCAATTAAAACACTTTGCAAACAGCATTTTTACTGAATTGTGGGTTGTGAATTATTTTACCAATGTTAAAAAAGAGAGAGTTACCAACTGGGTTGTTAATAGTAATTTTGTAAGTTACATTTTAAATTTTTTAAATGAAAGCCTTGTAGTTTAATGTGTGATATCAAAACTTAAATTGCACATTAAATTGAAATACTGCAATTAGTAATGCTAAATAAATAATGATTATTCAAATAAATAAATAGAACATTTAAATTGGCAGAAGAGAGTGATACAAGCAAGCAACATTCAGAGTAACTTTGTGTTGTTTATATTTCTTCAGTAGTAATAGTGTTATTATATTCCAATAGTTGGTGACAATATCAGGATGCACATGCAGATTGCACTTTGGGCAAAATTTGCATATACAGTATCTAGGGCTGAAACTAAATTACGTAAAAGGACTTCTCTGTATGAAGTGTGTCCGTGATCCTTTTATGATCTTGGTGTCCAGTAGGACCAAATGGTACGTTATTCTGCACTTACGGGTCTGGGGTGAACATCTCCGGTGACCCGCTCCCACTGTGATTGGACACGCGATGTCCGCAGGGACCCAAAAATCTTATGAGGCACAGGAAGAACGGCGATCTGCCTATGTAAACAAGGCAGATCGCTGTTCTGTTACATGGGAAGACAGTGAACTTGTGTTTCTGCTAAGCAGAAACACGTGTATATATATATATATATATATATATATATATATATATATATATATATATATATATATCTGCCTTCCCACAGTGCAGGCAGTCCCACACAGTTAGAAAGCACTCCCTCGGAACACATTTAACTCTTTGATCGCCCTTGATGTTAACCCCTTCCCTGACAGTGTCATTCATACAGTGACAGTGCATATTTTTAAGCACTGACCACTGGTCCCTAAAAAGTGTCAGTTCGATGTTCGATTTGTCTGCCGCAATATTGAAGTCCCACTATAAGTCGCTGATCGCCTCCATTACTAGTAAAAAAAATTCAAATGATAATAATTTTGTGCAAACCAATCAATATACGCTTGTTGGAATTTTTTTTACCAAAAACATGTAGCAGAATACAAACTGGGCTAAATTGATGGAAACATTTTTACATTTTTTATTGAGTATGTTTTATATCAAAAAGTAAAAAATATATATATATTTTTTAAATTGTCGTTTTTTATTTTTTTATAGCACAAAAAATAAAAACTGCAGAAGTGATCAAATATCACCAAAAGAAAACTCTATTTGTGCGAAAAAAGAACATGAATTTTATTTGTGTACAGCGTAGCACGACCACGCAATTATTAGTTAAAGTAAAGCAGCGCCGTATTGCAAAAAATGGCCTGGTCATGAAGGGGGGTAAACCTTCTGGAGCTGAAGTGGTTAAAGTGGACCTGTTGTTTTTCCCTGTATAAGCAAATCACAGACTCACTTTACTTTTGAAGCTATATATGGGATCTAGGCTGCTAACACTTTAAATGGAAAACTCCCAATATCCAGCTCTATATTCAAACATAAACATGATAATGTATATAATAAAAATGTTGTAGAATTAGATTTACATACCATATGCACATTACAGTGCATACCTGTCAGGAGGTAGTAAATCGTTCATTACCTGTAACGTGCAATACAAAGGTGTACTTTCCCAGAGTATCTTTGCTTTGAGGTATTCGTATTCTGTTCATTGTCCATCTGGAGGAAACAGAGCACTGCTTTATTATCTAGGCTTCTAAATGCGTAAGTAAAGCCAAAATGTTTTTGTTTGTTTGTTCTTTATAGAGTAGGGAAGAGTTAAAACCTCTGTCAGGTTATTTTTACTGTCTGTGTCCTGTTGGGGAGATTTCCATTTGTTTCCTGTCACTCAGATGCCACAGGAAATGAGAAGAAATCTCTGCAAATTGATGCCCTTCTTGGACAGGTGTCTCCTTTGGAAGATTTACCTTCACCTCTTGTTTTAAACAACTCAAAATGTTTCTTGTTTTCTGCTCAGGGGGCAATGATTACTATTAATTAATAAATAGAGAAGGTGAATCTAACTAGTCATGGCACAGACAACAAAAAGGTAACAGGGGTTATAATCCATCTACATTCTATTCAAAAGTTTGGACTATATATATATCTCTTTTAAAATGAACTACTGACCTTAGTACTTTTTTGGTCATTGACCCAAAATAAGCACGTATATCAGGAAATTTAAATTGAAGTCAGATCTTCTCAGCTGCATACTTTCTCTGGCTTAATCATGCACAATTCTGAAGCAAGAGATCAGCATGACAGCCAAAAATGTAAATTGCAATTTGTAAATTGAAAAGCAACAGCAGCCTACATGTTTCAATTTGAAAAGATTTCTTTACATGGAACATACCATTTCTGACAATAGACAATAATTTACTTTGTAAACTAGATGTAAATCACAAGCCTAAAGTTAAGGTAATACGTCTGCTTTCCATGTCCGGAGACTGCTCTGCTACCAAAACATAAAATCAAGAATCACTGTATGCAAAGGGTTAAACACAGTATATAGCCATAGCAGACTTTTATGGTACCCAGAGCGGTCTAATTACACGATGATTTATGTAAGTAGCAATAGCATTTTGCATGTACATATAGTTTTGGAACCTGCATAGGCTTGCAAAGAAAGCAACTGGTATTCACTAAATGAATTGCCATAAACGTGGTGATGAAAGAGTCAGGGAGCCATTAACAGTTTTGTTGTTGGGCCCCATTTCACATAGTTACAACTATTTCACATAGTTACAACCCTGAGTGTGTGATTTTTGCATTGTGCATAACATAGGCTTTAAGATCTGCGCAATAATGATTGGATTTTTCTTGTGCCTCAGCAGAGCAGCGAACATTACAAATGACAAGCAAAAGCACTGAGAAACGTTAACTACAATGATTGTTTAAAATGGTCTTGTATCCTTTGGTTTTTAAAGTGGAAGAAAAACCTATATCCAGGTATTCTTAAAAATGTTGCCTACCCCCACTCCCCCTACCTATCCTAACCTAACCTGTATATAGAAAAACAAAAACATGTGTATGTGGATTTTTTATTCACTCAGTTATGTTCACGTGATTCTGTAGTTCCGGATAAGGGAACACTCGTCAATGTCCAGGAATTCCCAGAGCCATAGGCTGCCATGGCCCAGCCGTTGACAGTGCTCTCTTCTCTCACCTGCTGTAGCTGTCCACTGACTGAGAGGAGCTGGGGCTACAGGATACGTGACCAGATCACCGTGGAATAAAAATAGTTAAGCACACATATCCTTTTTATATAGATTAGGTAACATAGGTAGCAGGAGGGGAGGAAAAGTTAGACCTTGGCTTTTCTTCCACTTCCACTCTCAATCCAGCACTGTACCCAAAAGCAGCAGCTTGGGAGCAAGCCCACATGGGTGCCCCCTTAGCAAGCGGCATTGCACAGAACAGGTAAGTATGACATTTTTATCAAAAACAAAAAAAATCATTTAGAATCACTTTAACTATCAGTAAATAAGCTTTAATCCCTTAAAGCCTGAAGGTAAAACAAATCCTAATGCCTGGATAAAACTTTGCAACTTTTGCATGTATTAGTAAAATTAGTAAAACTGTACATATCATTGCAACTATTTAGCCTATCCAAGTAAATTTTTTTGTAAATGTTTCTTTAGTTTTTCTATATGTAGTCATACATGAAAAAACAAAAATACAATCATAACTCCACATAAATAATATATAATATTGTATTATTATTATAAATACTATATACATGACCAATGTATAAAAAAAACACAGAGTTACAAAAAATAAAGAAAAAAAGAAAAAAAAACTCAACATCTGCATTGTGTGTTTTTTGTTATCACCAGTTGTAAGCTGGTAGAGGGTCATCCACTAAACAATATTGTGCAATTTGAGCAGATCTTAAGCAGCAGATCTTCATCCAAAATATTTTTGCAGGTCTCATCGGATTGTTTCTTTTATTAAAGGGTAGCCCCCCCATATATGCTAAAAGGTCCCCTTTCAAGCCACACCCCCTCTAGCAGTTTACTGACACAGATGGAAAAATTCTAGCCAACTTCTCAGGGACACTATGCAATCTCTCTAAGAATTTATAGCAAGATGTCTGTATTCCAGGACTGATGGAGGATGTGTGCACTAGCCCAAGTTATTTTCTCAACCACAGTTTCTGGCAGAGTCTTAGCCAATTTCCCCTCCCAGTTCCTAATATAATAAGGAACTATTTGTGAGGCTAAACCCAAAAGCAATTTATAGGAAGTGAAGAGCAACCTAGTGGCCAGATCTCTCAAGACACACAAAGTTTAGAAAGAAGTCAAAGAAGTCACTGGTCACGGCTTTTTATCTAAGCTATTAAAAAATTATGTGTTTATGTTTGTATGTTTCCAGACATCCATAACAGACATACCCCATTCCTTCCTGAAAGCAGAAAGAGGTTTCAGGTCAGAGCCTTCTAAAAATTTGAAGCATGAAGCAAATTTCTGTTTTACTTTCATGTGTTAAAAAATGCTAGCTTTTCCTTGGATACAAACCAGGAGAAGCCTGCCATCGGTAAAAGCAGGGATGGGAAGGGTACTAGACTTCCTTCTTTATTTAGTTGGTTCCATATCTCTAACTTTGCTTGTGTCAGGGGTGAAATTAGGCCTCTATGCTCCTTGTGAACCCAAAGGGCATGGGCTAGGTTCCGGTGCGCTATTATCTTTTCTAGAGGAACCCATAGTTTATCTTGAATGTGCAAGATCCAATTTACAATCTTCATCGGTGCATTTGCCTGATAGTACAGAGATCTGAAAAACCCAGGTCCCCTTTCTCATTAGTCCTATTCAGTAGTTTGTATGACAACCTAGGGTATTTTCCTCCCCAAACAAACATTATAAATTTCCATATTACATGACAGACATAGGACCTTGACACTTAAAAAAAAAAAAGAAATCTAGGGAGATTCACAATCTTCAGAATATTTATCCTATCCAACCAAATACAGTGTAACTTATTTGTAAAAGCGATGGAAAATTATGAATAAATCATGTATCCTAGTAGTCAGTCAACTTAATTTCCATATATATGTCCTTCATGGACACCCATTCTAATTTTCTCATGGCGAGAATCACATATTTGAAATTTAGCAAGGTCTTGGAATCTCATAAATCCTTCTGGATTTTGGGTTTTAGGAGTCATGCAAGTTTTAGCACAGAAAACAAAAATGTTTGCAAAAGTGGCAAGCTTGATGTCTGGGTTGGCCCTCATTTTCATCCTCAATGCTTCCATCATTAAAATAAAAAGCAAAGGGGATATTGGGCATCTCTGATGTGCCCTGTTAATGATAGAAAAACATGATGAAATATTATTATTTACTTCCACTTGAACTGTAGGTGCAGTATAGAGTGCAGAGGTCCAGGTATAAATCAGGTTTTTAATAAATGGTTTTTAAGCATTTTTCCAATTAAATGAGCTAAAAGGGTGACAATAGCTATACATAAATGTTGGGTGCCCAATGCGCCCTTTACCTTTAAGGAGGGATGGGCTTACCTGCTTTCAATCTATCCATTTTTATATATGTGCTCCAACTTTGGAGACTCTTAAAATTTACAGAGTTAGGGCTACAGTACACTAGGGTGCAATGAAGTGGCCCTCCAGCTTACGCATATATTTGCAAATGTGTTAAAGCGAAACTGTTGGTTTTAACAAGAACTGTCTGACAGGACAATTCAGTTTGTTACAGGCTGGCTGGTAAGGGAGTTGGGAATTTTTCTTTGTTGTTTTTTGTATCGCCCTTCCATGTGCTCCTTTCTGTAAAGGCCAGTTATAGGTTGGGGGGGTTGCCTTTTTTTTTGTTACTGTTGGTTAATTTGTGAGGGGACGCACTGGATAGCTTTGCTGCCATTGTGCTATTGCTGGGTGTCCAGTGCATCCCTTTACCTTTACGGAGGGGTGGGCTCCCTCCAGGCATACCCATTACTATATATGTGCTCCAATTTTGGAGACTCTCAATTTTTTGAGTTGAGGTGTGCAAACTAAACCCCTGATTTTAACGTAAACTGTTAGACAAGACAATTTAGTTTGTTGCTGCTTGGCTTGTGAGCTGGGAATTCTTCTTTGTTGTTTTTTGACATGTGTCGACCTTTCATGTGCTCCTTGCTGCAAAGGCCATGTGAGCTTGGATACTTTTTTAGATACTTTTTCTGGAAAGACAACTCTGACAAGACCTGTAAGGAATCATCTTTGCAAATCTTTTAAATAAAAGAGATTGGTGAACAGTTGGTGGGTCCTGCATGCTATGAGAAGGACATTTTTCAACGATGCACCAATCATTTTCTGAAATAGATCTTTTTTCAATCGATCAAGGTTATTTAGACAGAGTTTCCTCAGTGAGGATTTACCCTATCACTATCTCAGATCATGGTCCAGTACAGCTTATCTTAACTCCTTTCAATAGAGTTTGGAATGTGGCGCCTTAATGAAAATCTTTTGGATGATCCAGCTGTCACTGAAAATCAGTTCTACTCTTACATGTTACTTTAATGAAAATGGTTCTCGAGAGGTATCAGAGTGTGTTATGGAAAGCCCACAAAACCGTAGTCCAGGGTGCATTCATCGGACTTCTTCAAATAAAACAACTATTTTTGTCCGATATGGATGAGCTATTACATCAAATTACTATTTTAGCTCATCATAAAACAGGGGTGACATCCAAGACAGGCAAAGCTTGGCAAATCTCAGGTTGCAGTTGAAACAGATACTTGATCCATTGATTCAGAGTAGGTTTAGACTCCTGGCACACAGGTTCTACATGCAGGGGAATAAATGGGACGCATGTTAAAGCAGCGTTCCACCCAAAAATGTAACTTCCGCTTTAAGCACTCCTTGCCCCCTTAGGCCGCGTACACACGCGGGGACTGTTCGCCCAACTTTGTCCGTCAAACAGTTTCGGCAAACAGTCCGCTCAAAATTAGCATGGACGGACATGGCCACACACGACGAACGAACAGTTTGCTGAAACCGTGCGCGATGACGTGAACGGCACGTACGACGGGACGAAAAATACGACGTCCTATACACTGCATTATAACTTTCGGCGTGTTAAGCCTTTCTGAGCATGCGCGGAACTTAGTTTGTCGAACAAGCCTACACACGGGCGGACTGTTCGCTCAAACAAGGTTTCAGCGGACAGTTTTACGGAATTTCCGAAAAACCTTGTTCGTCAAACTGTCCGCTGAAACTGTCCACTGAAAGCCCACACACGAGCGGACTGTCCGCCCAAACACTGTTCAGCGGACAAAGTTGGGCGAACAGTCCGCCCGTGTGTACGCGGCCTAACATGCCACATTTGGCATGTCATTTTTTTGGGGGGGGGAGTGAGGGCTCCGTTAGGAGGGAGACTTCCTGTCCCACTTCCTCCTTCCACCCAGGGACTGCCAAGGCACCGCCTCCTTTCACCTTCGGCAGCCCCTCCCTCTAGGCGATCTCCTGGGACACATAACAGGTCACAGGAGATCACCTGTCCATTCCTGGAGGGCAGCACAACTTGTGCATGCTCCATGCGTGCCCGGCCGTGAAGCCGAAAGCTGTCACGGCCGGGTGCCCAGAGTAAAAATGGAGGCGCCGGCGGAGAGGAGCTTTTTGTAGCTGCTGACTTTTAATAAACATAAAAAGCCTGGAACTCCACTTTAACTAGAGCCCTCAAGCATTAATTTGGAAAAACTCATGTTTCATGTTTAAAATCTCAAACTGGCAAGAAACTCTTTAAAATTTTAGTAGTAGTATTATTAGTATTATTTAATTATCAATGCTCCCCATTGAAACCACTGCCTGTGGAAGAGAATTCCACATCCTAACCGCTCTTACAGTAAAGAACTATTTACGCACTTTAAGGTTAAACCGCTTTTCTTCTAGTTTTAGTGAATGACCGCGTGTCTCTTTTTAAATTCCCTTTCACTGAAAAATTTTATCCCTATTCTGGGGTCATCAATCCTGTATTTGTACATTGAAATCATATCCCCTCTCAAGTGTCTCCTCTCCAGAGAGAACAAGTTCAGTGCTCGTAACTTATCCTTACAACTAAGGTCCTGCAGTCCCTTTATCAGTTTTGTCGCCCTTCTCTGGACTCTATCCAGTCCCAACGTATCCTTCCCAAGGACTGGTGCCCAGAACTGGGCAGCATACTCCAGACGCAGCTAGACCAGATTGTGTAGAGTGGGAGAATTATTGTTTTATCTCTGGATTTAATCCCCTTTTTAATGCATGCCAATATTCTGTTTGCTTTGCTTGCAGCAGCTTGGCATTGTATGCCATTGCTGAGCCTGTCATCTACTAGGACCCCCAGGTCCTTTTCCATCCTAGATTCCCCCAGAGGTTCTCCCCCTAGTGAGTAGATTGCATTCATATTTTTTCCACCCAAATGCATTATTTTAAATGTTCTACATTAAACCTAATTTGCCATGTAGTTGCCCACCCCATTAATTTGTTCAGGTTTCCACATCCTGCGGAGAAGTTTTTGACCCCACTTTCCACCCGAACCATTCCAAGTACTCCCCATTTATCACTACCCTCTGAACTTGCCTCTGTAGCCAGTTTTCAATCCATGTACTCACCCTATGGTCCATGCCAACGGACCTTACTTTGTACAGTAAACGTTTATGGGGAACTGTATCAAATGCTTTTGCAAAATCCAGATACACCACATCTACGGGCCTTCCTTTATGGCAGCTCACATCCTCATAGAAGTTTAATAGATTGGTTTGGCAAGAACGATTCTTCATGAATACATGCTGATTACTGCTAATGATACCGTTGTCATTACTAAAGAGTTCCTTAAGGACCCTTGGGTGCAAGCCATCTGGTCCTGGTGACTTATTAATGACTTATTAATGTTAAGTTTTTCAAGTCTAATTCTAATTCTCAATTCTAATCTGTTAGCCATGAGGGTGCTTCCTGTGACATATCATGAGGATAAACATTGCAGTTTTTGTTACTGAAGCCCCCCGATTCCCTCCCCTTTGACAATTCCTTTATTAAAAACTAAAAAAAAAGTGTCCCATGATGTACATCCATCTACAATCACGCTGCCCAACGGACCTGAAAAATAGAAAAAAACCTTGGGAGGCTTCTTGGCCACAGCTGTCTTTTGGCTTTGACAGCTGTTATATAGGCAAGGGCAGGGTCACACACTGATGTAACTGGATGACTCCGCCCACAGCCAAGAGACAAGAGTCTCCAGATGGCTTCCCATCGAGGTACAGCTTTTTTATATTTTGTATTTTTTGGGTCCGTCGGGCGGCGCCATTGAAGATGGATGGACATCGCAGGACATTTATTTTAAATAAAGGAATTTTTAAAAACTGTCTGTTGTGGTTTTTAATTTTTGATGCTTTTTTAGTGAATGGGCAGGTCTGTTTTAGCTGACCTGGAAAAGAAGTGTAGCTGACCTGCACATGCTCAGTTGTGTCTTTTATGCTGTAGATACGATTTCCTTGTTGAGCTGAACTAGCCAGGTCACATAATATTGACATCACACATGTGGGTGTGTATACAGGCTGCAGTGGAAATCTCCTCCTAACTGAACTCTCAGCAATGGAGAAACTGTGCAGTTTTTCACTGACTGTGGTATGCAGATCAGCCAAAAAAGGATATAGCGGCAATATTTTTATGTAAAAAGAAGATGTATAAGCTGTGGGCGCTGGGGGGGGGGGGGGAGATGAACTATTTCCATATTACTGGGTGTAGTAACACTTTAAGCCATTATCTTTATTTTCTTCATTTATTTTTACATTATTTTAGTTCTCCTAACTAGGAGAAAAAAAAAGATACATTGATGGGAATTCAGCAAAACTGTAGAGGCACAAATCTGGAGCAACTGAATATGCCAACCAATCAGCTGCTATATTTAGCTTGCTCAGTTAATCTTTGAAAATGATGGCTTAGTCAGACAATGATGACAGTGGTCTGGTTGACTTTTGTGTGCTTTTGTGGATATATATGTGGTTTGTGTTGTGAGTGGATTTGCTGATTTCGTGATTGGTGCCTAAAAAGTCCATGTTCTTTGCATATGTACAACTAGTCAATTAGGATGTGGCACCCTTTACTATCATTCATGCACCCACAGTACCATCCTGTGAAGGTGTAATTGCTATTCAAGAGACCTTCTTATTCTGCTGCTACTCTTTCACTGTCCAATCAGCAGGCAGTGGAAAAGAGAAACACCACTGTGGTCTTTCTACAGTTTATAATGGTAAAAAGCTGTGCCATCCACTGGGCTGTGCTCCCTGATAAGGCTGTGTAAATCTCATAATGGGATGATCTAAAATACAAATATATGGCAGGTAAACAGGTGCTACCTATGCAACTATTTTGTGTATGTAGCTGGAATTAAAGTGTCACTAAATGCACATTATAAAAAACTATCAATAAATGCTGTATTACATGCTGTTAATAAAAAAAAGAAAGATAGAAGCTGAATAGTGCAATGCACAATTGCTCCAGATTCTTGCTACTCTAATTTTGATAAGCCAATGGCCCTCAGTATACCCTTTTCTCCAGTAAAAAAAGAGAAAGAGTAGGGTGGTTGGATTAGACTGAGTGTTCATTGTCATAGCCTATCACAGGCTATCACAGGCTATCACAGTGACCATGTGCGTATGTGACCAGAGCTGTTGATGACAGTTCGGTCTCGGTGATGGAAGGGAGCATCCAGCACAAATGCCGATGCATGTATATGCAGCACCTCAGAAGAAGGTCCATCTCTATGATGCTGCATGTTTGTGTTATGGTGGGTGGCATTAATGGATTAAAATAGGCCCTCACTGTTTTTACCTAACTTCCTCTATCTCCTAGCTAACTCCCCGATTTACATTCAGAAACACCACTTTCAATCTATAGTCTCACCTCTCTTCATTTTTGTGGCACCAGGCTATCCTTGGAGACTCAACAGTCAGGTATTAATGGTCTACTCTCTCCCCTCATACTGGGCAACTGCTGTATGTGTTCATTAGAAATTAGAAGGCTGATAGGAGCTTAAGTACAGAGCACATGTAAAACTTAAAATGATAAGCTTTGGTTGCAAAGTTTGAAGATAAAATACTCCACGGGTGCTGCAGCTACAGTCAGTGATGGCCCAGTTAGATCAGAGTGGTCCACTGCATGAGCATTAAGATAGATTCACTTGAACAGGCTGCCAATGCACCAATGTTGGATAGTGCAGTAGAGCAATCTAATCTTCTTGCAGTGAAGATGGTGTTATTTTCTAGTTAGAACCAGCACAATCTCTTACAATAGATTATCAATTTAGTAAACTTACATCGGATTCAAACCTGTGCCTTGAGCTGCCAGATCGGGATCTTGACAGAAAAATGGGCTTTACAGATAGTTGTTCCGGCTTTTCTCCTGTTATTTGAAGAGGGCGTATAAATTCAGAAATTAAAGAACGGCTACCTGTTGGACTTTCATGTCCTGTATATAAAAAAAGACAAAGAATTATAGAAGGTTTACCAATAGGTTTGGTTTGTAATAGATTATCAAGACATTCATACACCCTATGGAAACTTTGCTAAAAAATTGTACATCTTATTTGTAAAACTTCCTTTCACAGACTATTTAACCTCTTGACGCTAACCCCCTTCTAAACCTTAAAGCCGGAAGGCGGAGGCAGGCATTCAAGTCATGTGATTGCTGTGATTGGCTGTCAAGTATAAATCTGAAGCATACCCATGCGTGCTCTCAGCATGGTAAGTAGTTTACACAGGGCCGCATACATGCACCCGCTTTTTGTTAAGGCCCACCTTCACGAGAGGCCGCATATATGGGTACTGTCGGTGCCAAGTAGGTCAAATACTTTATGCAAGGATTAATTAGTCCATACTACTGATGCAATTCATGAACATAAAATTAACACAAAGGATTAAAAATTAAAATGCATTTTTACTTCTGTAGCCAAGCTGATATGACACCTACTTTATACTTGTTACAGGTTTCCATTCACATAGCATAACTTAAAAAAAAATAATAATACTGCTTGTCTTTTACTTGGGTTTTAATACCTGAAAAATCTAATTTAGCTCTTATCTTCTATGTAATGTTAAGGAAGAGGTTGATGAGTTATGTTTACCATAATCAACCCTCCCTATAGTGTGGTGCAGATCTTAATTTATCAGTTGTAAACTAGACGTGCTCTCCCTCTGTCCTAACAAAGAGATAGAGCTCTCAAGGCATTGGTGGTGCATTTTATATGAATGCACCTGTCCCTAAGTACAATTTTGAAGTCTATCTGCAATCAGACAATTTTTGTCATGCTTATTGGATTGTGATAAAATCTTCTTACATTTACATTTCTTGTTTACTGGACTGATAAAGCAATGGCCTACAATTGTAAACTGCCAGTTATCCATGAAATTTGGCATTTTTTTATATTATTCAGCAGAAAGATGAATGTTGTTATAAATTTTATGTTATGGGTTACTGCACTACACATATCTTGTCTTGTTAGATAGGCCCAAATGATTTATTCTTAAGTGGGACATAAAAATTGACAAACAATAAACTTAGGGAGACTTCAGGGAATGCTCCTTGGGGAATGTCTTATTTGCATGGCAGACTTGTATGTGAATGCATAAAAAACATTTAACATATTAATTGCAAAATGTACGTTTTATTTACAATATGTACAGTAGATACTCATTTATATAAAGAAGCTGATAATTTCAAGTGAAAATATTAGACAAATTAGAAAAAATATTAGAAAATATTAGAATATCCAGAAAATAAAGGTATAAAGCTTGGGAAAAAATAATGCAGCCACCACATTTAATGATTGATAAGCAGTAATATAGTACATTTTTCCATTTGGATTTATATATGCTTTAAAAATCTACAGTGGTATGAAAAGTCAAATGACATCACTCCAATAACTCATGCTGTAATATTTTTGAGAATCAGAGCCAAAATATAAGAGGGCAATTCAGTAATTAAGCTGCTGAGTCACAGAGAAATATTGAACATTAAATTAGAGGATAACTTGGAGGACAAAGCTATATGCTAAGCTTTCTTTTTTTTTTAAACAATTTCCTCTCAACCACTTTTATTTCAAAATGCACCAATCCTCTAGCTGGCTGATGGGGTGGGGTGTCAACAAAAAATAGATTAGGGTGGTTCTAAAATTAGGAGCTATCATTAAAAGAAAAGTAGGGGTTTGTTTTTTTATAGATTCATACTTACGTAGGTGCCTTACCCGATGCTGCATCTGTCTCCCACTGGCTCGAAGACTGAGAACTGCTGGCTCTAAGACTGAGAACCGAGCGATCAAACACTTGTTGCTCGGTTCTCAGAGCTGCTGACTGTCACTGGAGTGTTGGGCTGTGGAGGGGGCAGGAGCAGCCAACTAAGGCTCTCAGCGTCTTGCTGAGAAGCTGAGCTGGTCCAGGTATGTGGGCGGATCGCGGATGAGTGTGCACAAGGTAAAATCACGGTGTAGGTTTTCTTGTCACAGATTTTCTCACATGATATAGTGTTTTTGGTAAACTTTTTCACTATTTTTACTGATGTAGTTTGGTCCATTTACTCCATAGTGAACACTTAGGTATATGATTGATTGCATGAAATGTATTGGAGTTTATTTTATTTTTTTATGTTCATGCATTTATATCATTTTGAATAGGGAGCGTAGCAAACACGTATGTGGGGTGATTTTTCACTACTTTTCTTGCAGCTTAGGTTTTATTCATTTGAGCGCAGAATTATTTTTTTACAGTTCTTAATTTTACTATAGTTAATTCAGCATTTAATATCCATTTCATTTTGTTGGTAGTGTTATATCAGGACTTGATTTAACATGCTCTATACAGTATATACTATACAGGCATACCCACTTTTAAGTACAAAAGTTTATTTACTAAAGCTGGAAAGTGCAAAATCAGGCTCCTTTCTACATAGAAACCAATGAGCTTCTAACTTCAGATTGTTAAATTAAAGAGGAAGTAAACCCTGATGAGTTTACTTCCCCTTTCATACCCTGCAAAGGCAAAGCATAATGGACTACTATGCATCGCATGGTAGTCCATTATGTGTCACTTACCTGACACAGGAGCCAGCGAAGTCACCGCTGTCCCCTGTAGTCCGGCGCATCCATCTTCTCGGTGGGGTCTCGCAGCTCCGCTGCTGTCATTCGGCGAAGCCGCAATGATGTCACTCCAACGCATGGCAGCTCCGTCGTTGAAAATGCCGCGCTCAGTGCGCATGCACGCCGTAGACAGCGGTGCCTGTCTTCGGGCAAATATCTCCTAAACCGTATAGGTTTAGGAGATATTCTTGGACCTACAGGTAAGCCTTAATCTAGGCTTACCTGTAGGTCAAAGTGGTTTGTAAGGGTTTACAACCACTTTAAGCTTTGGTAATAAAACCTGGAAGCTCATTGGTTTCTATGCAGAAGTGAGCCTGATTTTGCACTTTCCAGCTTTAGTAAATAAACCCCATTTGTACTTGTGGAGTATGCCTGTATACCATTCATTTTTATATTTCAGTTATCCAACATTTGTTCCAACTCACCTTTTCCAATAGTAGTGGTTATTCCATTTATTAACTGGGTGAGAGTCTTATTGGGGGAAATAGGTGCATCAGAATTATACAGAGCGTTACCGCTAAACAAGTCAATTTTTCCAGTTTGCTGACGAAACTTTTCCAGCTCTCGGGAAAGGAGATTGAATTGTTCACTCTGAATCCGACATTTCTCTTCCAGCTCTCGAACCTTGGCCTACAAAAAGGAGCAACAAATTGAACAAAATACTTATTTGACATTAATGATTGTGCACCATAGCAATGGTTTAGAAACAAGAAATGCACTGTTTCTTTGGATTAAACCAGTATGGATAAAAATGCTGTTAATTGATTACCCTGGAACCAGTGACACCATTAATAGACTTATTAATCATCAAATAACAAATACCTAATAATAATAATTAAAAAACTAGAACAAGATTCGTGGTCAAATTGCAATAATGCCAAAACAATCAATCAGAATTCAGTTCACTACCATCAGATCAATGCAAGAAGATTTCTCAGTGTCTGGTTTGGTTTATTGCAGTGTGGACAACATTGTCATGCCTTATTAACTGCTTAAGGTCTGCTCTATAGCAGTTTTATTGCTACACATACATATACATATACATATACACACATACATACATAGATACACACACATACATGATCCAGCTCTTCCGGGTAGGGGCACACATGTGCACTACCGGCAACAGGAGCCCAGCAGTGGGTACTGTAGGCTTGCTGTTCGCCGGTGCCTGCTGATTATCCAGCAGAGAGGCAGAACGGCAATCTGCCTATGTAAACAAGGCAGTTTGCTGTTCTGACAGGAGGGAACACATGGATCCTGCGTCTCTGCAAAGCAGGGATTAGGATCCATGTCTTCCTCTAGTAAAAGCACCTCCCACATTTTATAAAAACACAGGCTAAGAACACAGTTAACCCTTTGATCGCCCCTAATGTTAACCCCTTCCCAGACAGTGTTATTAGTACAGTGACAGTGCATATTTTTTAGCACTGATCACTGTATTAGTGTCACTGGTCCCTGAAAAATGTCAAAAGTGCCAGTTAGTGTCAGAATGCCCATCGTAATATCTCAGTGCTGCTATAAGTCACTGATAATTTAAATAAATAAATGAAAATATCTCATAGTTTGTAGACGCTATAATTTTTGCACAAACCAATCAATATATGCTTATTGGGATTTTTTTACCAAAAAAAAATGCCGCAGAAAACATATTGGCCTAAATATATAAATACATTAGAATTTTTTTCAATTTTTTTATTTGATAGGTTTTATATCAGAAAGGTAAAAATAATGTGTTTTTTTTTCAAAATTGCTTTTTTTGTCTATAGTGCAAACAATAAAAAAATGCGGAGGGGATCAAATACCACCAAAAGAAAGCTCTATTTGTGGAAAAAAGGGCATCCTTTTATTTGGGTACAGCGTCGTACGACCGTGGAATTGTCAGTTAAAGTAACGCAGTGCCGTATTGCAAAAAAAATGGCCTGGTCATAAAGGGGGGTAAACTTTCCAGAGGTAAAGTGGTTAAATAAGCATGTTGAGAAGATATACAAAATGTAACATCTTTACAATCCAGCATTATTCTAAACATAAAGGAAATGCTGAAAACCCCACATTAAGCAAACTCTGTCAGAATCTATAAAGATTTAAAACATTAAATTCCCTGCAATAGAAGACAGAGGGGGAGATTTACTAAAACTGGTGCACACAGAATCCAGTGCAGCTCTGCATAGTAACCGATCAGCTTCCAGGATTTATTGTCACAGCTTAATTGAACAAGGTAAAGCTCAAAGATGATTGGTTACTATTCACAGATGCAATAGATTCTGTGTGCACCAATGTTAGTAAATCTCATCCAGAGTGTACTTAATCCTTCCCCATTCCAGTGCTGCAACCTTTGAAAGCATTTGTCACTTCTGTGCCACTTCTAGGATGTCTGTGTTTCTCCTGAATTCTGTTTTCTCCACTGACCCCTATGGCACTACTGAGTTCTGCAGTGGCAGTGGTTTGGAGGAAGAAACCAGCCCAGAGGTACAAAAGCATTCAACACTCCAGGATGTGTTAACAATGCTAACGATGCTTTGAGAGGATGAAACAGAGAACAGATAGGAGAAACCAGGTGCTGGAGAGGTGAGTATATTCTGTCTTCTACTGCAGAAACTAGATGGCTTTAATTCTTAAGGCCCCTTTCACACTGGGGCGGTGGGTGCATCGGCGGAGGGCTTTTTCACTGGAGCGGTGCACTTGCAGGACGTTAAAAAAACTCCTACAAGCAGCATCTTTGGAGTGGTGAAGTGGCGAAGCGCCTAAACATTTCTTGCCCATTGAAATCAATGGGGCAGCGCAGCGGAGCTATACCACCGGCAAAGCGCCGCTGCAGCAGCGCTTTGTGGGCATTTTTAACCCTTTTTCAGCTGCCAGCGGGGGTTATAACTGCCCTGCTAGTGGCCGAATAACGCCGCTAAAACGTCGGTAAAGCTGTCACTACCCTCCCACCAGGATCAGACAATTTCTCGGCAGGAGGGATTTGCCTGTCAGCACTGTCTGTGCTGAAGGGAGAATCATGCAAATGCAAAAAGAAATTCTCACTGCCTATGGTCTGCCTAAGAGCCCCATTAAATCTTCTGATTTTACATATGCTATGCTCCTTGAAGAGACCTGTTTAGGGTCTCTAAGGTCCCTTTCACACTGAGGTGCTTGTAAACTGCCAGTAAAACATTTGAGCGCTTTTGAAGAGCTTTTCAGGCACTTTTGAAGAGCTTTCCATTAATTTAAATGGAGAGGGCAATGAGGGGCATTTTTTCACCGCCCTGCCAGCCTACTGCCCCAGTGTGAAAGCATTCATTGATTTCAATGGAAATAGTTTTTCGGGAGCTTTGCGGGCACTTTTTTAGCGTGAAAGCGCCTCATTGTGAAAGGGGTCTAAGACCTCTTTCACACTGGGGCGGAGCGGGCGCCCGCAGTAAAATGGCACTAATTTTAGTGGTGCTTTACCGACGTTTTAGCGGAGCTATTCGGCCACTAGCGGGGCAGTTTTAACCCGCTAAAACGTTAGTAAAGCAGTTTAGAAGCGCCTCATGTGAAAGCGGCCTTAGAGACCCTAAACAGGTCTCTTCAAGGAGCATAGCATATGTAAAAACAGAAGATTTAATGGGAGTGTCTCTAGTGGGATTAAATACAATTATGTAGCTAAAAACAAAAACACACCAAAGTCTGAGACTACTAAATCTTACATTATGAACCATTAGGAGGCATTTTTTTTTATATTGATATATTTAGCATGGTGAAATTTACAAAGTAATCACTCAAAAGCACTGGTTACAGAATACTTTCTAAACACTGTAGCTAAACACACAAATCTACAACCTCTCAGAAATACAGTGAGTAATGCTTGAATTCAGGTCACCACCACACAAATTTAGTTTTTACTAACTTTAGCCATGTCTGTTGAGATCTGCATAATGTCAACCAATGTTTAAAAAAGCAGCCTCAAAAAAAAAATGTCCTGCCAATGAGAAAAAAATGAATTTTAATCGACGATGTACTAAATATTTCTAGAAAACATTCCCACATCTACTGTATATAATATGATCACTGAGAAGGAAACTTCTGGACATATTTATGGAACCAAAAAAAAAAGGACTGGTTCAACTTGCCATGGAAAGTCAACAGCAGTCCAGATGATAATGTTCCCAACAATAGAGCTATTCAAATAATCACTACATTGACATCAAAAAAATTATGCAAAAAAAAATACCTTTATTCAATATAATAAACCCTCTCGAAGTACGAAAAAATCTACTGTATGTAACTCTACATTAAATAGAGGTTTGGGTGTCACAATTTGTTTTATATCTACAACATGCTTGCAACAACTTGCAAGAATCCATTATTCCTACTTGTACTATGAAAAGCTGTTAAACCCATATGATGTAAAAGTTTTTATTTGGATTGCTTCACCTAAGCCATTTAATAGCTCTGCAGTAGCACTGAATAGAGACTCTATCACTTTCTCCATTGATGGCAAAGTGACAGTCTCCCAACCCACCTATAATCAATTTCACAGTGCTCACCGACTGCTTCTTTCTGCACGATAACAACCATGAATAACCAGGTGTTTCTAAGTATAAGGTAGCAGGCTCCCTCTTCCCATGATGCATTGGCTTAGTGGTCAGGTCCAATGGTTAGGTCCTAACACTGTCACACGACAGAGGGGGTGACATCATCAATCCTGTGAAAACTCCAACACCATATGACATGGAGCTAACACAGGGTATTTTGTGATGGCTGTGACAGTGGAAGGAGCAGTTTGGGAGTACTACGTAGGTGGATAAAGGAGTGTGTTTTAAAGAGACCCAGTTGAGTAACGTGACAAAGTCTCTTTAAGACCTGTTAAATGGTGCTCACGGCATGTTTAAATTATGTTAATACTGACTACGTAAGAGGCCACTTTGGCATGCTGGAAGTAAATGTAAATGTAACCCTTTTTTAGCCTTAGATAGAATGGGGAAAGGTTAGACCTTCTGTCAGCAAGACGGAAAGCAAGGGGAAATCCACAATCATCATAGCATGAAGTGAAAGTAAATCATCCAATGGGGACAAATCTTCAGATTACAAATCTTTCAAATAGGAATCCTCTCAATTTCCTGTTGTGGCTTTAGGACAGGACAGGAAGTTAAGGGAAATCTCCTAAATGGGGCAAATTAAGGCCAGCCCATAGACTTTTTGAATCTCAGCCAGTTCCTACTACTGAATGTACCAAATTGATCGATCGATTGATCAACTTTGGTACAACCAGTCTACTGCATTCACTTGCGATTATTTCTAGTAGCTGCTATAGCCACTAAGCAATAATCACTGTCTTCTGCCGGGGACAATTGCCTTTGCCTGTCCCTGCCCTCATACCAGGATCAGACAATTTCTCAGCAGGAGGGATTTGCCTGTGAGCACTGTCTGTGCTGAAGGGAGATTAATGCAAATTTCTTTCCTGAAACCTATGATTGCAGGAAAGAACTTTGCACTGCCTATGGCCTGCCTCAGAGTGGTTTTAATTGTTTATGTCTCTATCCCAAACACTTGAGGAAAAAGGGTCAGAGCTTAGTTTTACTATAAAGTGGTTGCAACCATCATAAAATAAACGATATAATTTTTTCTTTAGCATAAAAAACTACCATTGTTTATTGGCCACCTATACTTTTAACCAGGGCTTCATTGATGGATTAAAAATAAATGCGCTTTCATTATATATTTAAAATTGCATTTATAGTGCATACATATGTATCACAGTAGTTATACAGGGAGTGGATTAGGGACTATTTTCAGATGTATGTAATATAAACTTTTATATGCTGTTTGGCCATAACATGTGTCACCAGCATCTGCTAAGCTTTATGTGGATGGGATTATTTCCTCTATTGGCCATCCCCATTGATGGTAATTTACTGACTGAGACTTCTTTCCTGCCCCTGCTATATGCAACTATCAATTTCTGTTTGGTAGGTACTCTATCTTTACAACTAATTTGTGCTATTATGTATATAGCACAAGGGTTCAATGTACAAATTATATCATTTCATATGAATTTAGATTGTTTTGAACACTGTTATGATATTGCATTTTCAATAAAATATATTATATAAAATATATTTTCAATAAAATATAATATATATAATAAAATATATTTTTTCTCTACTTTCCTATTTGCTTAAATGCCTTAAAAGTCCGGCCTGTTGATATCTATTTGGTATCTTCATTGTTTTCCCATAAACTTTTGTAGGTAAACATGGTTTAAAGATGAGTTTGCTGGATTAGAAGAATGTATGGAATAAAGTTTTCAAATTGGTAGCTGTGAAATCTGTCTTTACAGACTGTATAAACTGTTGATGAGGTGATACATTACACCTATTCACCTACTACAATCCACAAGTTTTACCAAGAGGCAATATTAAATATATATTTCTGGACTGTTACGTAGCTACATCATTTTGGAGTGAAAGTAAGCTCTCAAACAGACCAAAATAAACCCCACATAATGCTGCTACAGATGGCAAAACAGCTATAAATTCAGCTTACTGATTGTATATTTATGGTGATCTGAATTCAAGAATAGATTACATAAAGGTTGTTGAACCATTCTTATATACATATTTTTCATGTCTTAATTATATAAGGGATTGGAACCTTGTGCTAGTATAAAGACAAACAGAGCCAGAATAAAAGAAAATGAAAATGAAAATGAAGAGACAAGAACATGTATTACAATCATGTTTTGACACTACCAAAACATTTTGTATGTCCAAACTAAGCAAGCCATTTTATCAAGTCATTTCAACTTGCTACTATAGAATTTGCAAGAAAGACTGAGACTAAGTGCTTTTTGGACTGGAAATTGCCTGTGTGCTGCCCAATATATCTTGCTAGTTTTGAACTATATGGAGTAAGTAAAAAATGAATGAAACTGCCTGATGCGCCTACACAAACTCTAGAAATAACAACTAGTCATCAAAAGAAATACATCGAATGGTTTTGTCTTATAACGTTATTGAAAATGAGACAGTGGGCCTTATTTATTTAAAAAAAAATGGATCAAAAAAAGATAAAACAGCTACAGATATTGACTACTAGTAAAATGTAGCTATAATCCAGGAGAATTAAAAATTGACAAAATGACTATCTGTTGTTATCAACAGTGATATTTTATTTTCTCCTTTTTTTATATATATATATATATATTTTTTTTTTTTTTGGACTGTCATGTCCAATAACTGAGACCAGAAAATATGTTCTCAATTTATATGTTTTAAGCAGTACCATAGCAACAACTGCTGCTTTTTATTTAAATAATACAATTACTAAAACAGATTTCCCCATTATCTGTTTTCAGATAAATGTAACATGCGGTAGATGCGTTTCATAGTTTATGATTAAAGACCATGCAAAGAGCATGCCCAGTGTCAGTTGTTAGTATTAATGGCACAAACCTGTTATATTGGGTCAACTTGGAAGACTGGGATTAAGTACCAGCTATAGTACTACTGGCTCTGTAAGTTCATAAAAGAGAAAATGGTGCAGTTAGTGGGAGCCATTTGATGCCATATGGGTGGCATAAAAGGCACTTGAACATGGATATGGAAGAGAAAAGTCTATATGTCACATGATAGGGCTCATTTATAAAAATGCCACTAATTCCAACTAACCAATCAGGTCGCAACTGTCAATTTCTGGTTCAGATTTGAAATGGAAGCAAAGTTCTGATAGTTTTCAGTGCTCCACTTTTTATACATAAGCCCCAAAATGTGTTCTTAGCCAGAGCCATTTCCAAGGCTACATTTACTTAGCATGCCTATAAGAATGATTCAACAACAGGGTACATGCACGGGAAGGGAGGAGGGGGGGTTGGGGCAGATGGCAAAGGCAGAGCCACAAATACACATTTCAAATACCTGCATGCTGTCCAATGTGTTCTGGGTGAAAGGTAAAGCAATAAGTCCAGACAAAACACAATATCAAAAATAAAATAAAACTCCAGCAAATCAACAAACAGTTTTGAGCCAAAAAAAGAAAATAATTATCACAATTATCACCTTCATATTGCATGCACAACACACTGCTGTACATCACAAAATGGCAGAGAGTCTGATAATGCCAGCATGAGTAATTCTATATAAAAAAAATATATATTTACTTTACACAGTGAGGTATTTTATAGTTCAATAATGATCACTGTTGTAAATGTTTCCATTTCTTACACAAAAGTAACATTTTGAGCTATTTCACTGACTCATAATACTTTGTTTGCCATATTTCTATTGTGTGACCATGTGCTGTAGTAAAAGCTATCTTTATTACGAAAAAGTACTAGTAGGCAAACGTATTATTGTATGTATTATTTATACAGTGCCTTCAAAAAGTATTCATACCCCTTGAAATATTCCAATGTTTCAACCAAAAATGTAAATGTATGTTATTTGTTTTTTTTTTGTTATAAACCAACACAAAGCGGTATATTATTGTGAAGTGGAAGGAAAATGATAAATGGTTTTCAATTTTTTTTACAAATAAATATCTGAAAAGTGTGGAGTGCATTTGTATTCAGCCCTCCTTTGTAGAACCACCTTTCACTGCAATTACAGCTGCAAGTCTTTTTGGGGATGTCTCTATCAGCTTTGCACATCTAGAGAGTGAAACTTTTGCCCATTATTCTTTGCAAAATAGCTCAAGCTCTGTGAGATTGGATAGAGAGTGTCTGCAAACAGCAATTTTCAAGTCTTGCCACAGATTCTTAATTCAATTTAGATCTAGACTTGACTGGGCCAGTCTAACACATGAATATGCCTTGATCTAAACCATTCCATTGTAGCTCTGGCTGTATGTTTAAAGTCATTGTCCTGCAGGAAGGTGAACCCTCACCCCAGTCTCAAGCCTTTTGCAGACTCCAACAGTTTTTCTTCTAAGATTGCCCTGTATTTGGCTCCATCCATCTTTTCATCAACTCTGACTATTTTCCCTGTCCCTGCTGAAGAAAAGCATCCCCACAACATGATGCTGCCACCACCATGTTTCACAATGGGGATGGTGTATCGAGGGTAATGTGCAGCGTTAGTTTTCGGATACAAATATTGTTTTGCTTTGGCTTAGGCCAAAAAGTTACATTTTGGTCTCATCTGACCAGAGCACCTTCTTCTTTGCTGTGTCCCACACATAGCTTCTCGCAAACCGCAAACGGACGGCTTTCTTAGAACAATAGCTTTATTCTTGCCACTCTTCCATAAAGGCCAGATTTGTTGAGTGCACGACTAATAGTTTGCCCTGTGGACAGATTTTCCCACCTGAGCTGTGGAACTCTGCAGCTCCTCCAAGATTACCAGGGGCCTCTTGGCTACTTCTCTGATTAATGCTCTCCTTGCCCAGCCTGTCAATTTAGGTGGACAGCCATGTCTTTGTAGGTTTGCGATTGTGCCATACTCTTTACATTTTTGGATGATGGAATGAACAGTTCTCTCTGAGATGTTCAAAGGTTGGGATATTTTTGTAAAGCCTAACCCTACTTATAACTTCTCCACAACTTTATCCCCGACCTGTCTGGTGTGTTCCTTGGCCTTCATGATGCTGTTTGTTCTCTAAGGTTCTCTAACAAACCTCTGAGGGCTTCACAGAATAGCTGTAGTCATACGGAGATTAAATTACACACAGGTAGACTCTATTTACTAATTAGGTGACTTCTGAAGGCAATTGGATCAACTAGATTTCAGTTAGGGGCATCAGAGTAAAGGGGGCTGAATACAAATGCACACCACACTTTTCAGATATATATTTGTAAAAAAGTTTACAAACCATTTATCATTTTTCTTCCACTTCACAATTTTGTGCCATGTTGTGTCACATAAAATCCCAATAAACTACATTTAGGTTTTTGATGGAAACATGACAAAATGTGGTAAAATTCAAGGGATATGAATACTTTTAAAGGCACTGTATATACATACATACATACACATGCACGTTGTAAATCATTTAATGTAATATGTAAATGCTGGCTCATCCAGTTTTCACACAATTTCAGTCACTGAAAACCAGATTATAGGCTCTCTAAACTATTGAACATCACAGACTAGTGATCAGCGAAACTGTTAAAATGTATTATCGGTGGAAGGTTAAAATAGATCTGGTTAATTTCATGAAATGTTTAAAAGCATACATTTTTGGTATTTGTTATTTTCTTGATTAAAAGAGAAACCATGTTGTGCATTAGCCTAGTGCTACAAGTATGCTGATAGGGGAAGTACTGTATATTGTTTGGCTGGAGAGAATGATTTCCCACATTTGTTACTTTGGTTGGTGAAATGAGGGTTCATTTTTGCAGGAGGTTGACCAAGGAAGAGGGACCTTCTGAAGGGAAGACTTTCAGCCAAAACTTTTAGGAAGCGGGGTGCTCCTACTGACCTTTCACCACATCTCTGCAGTCCTCTGAGTAGAATGGCCCACAAAGATTAGATAAAAATATCTATACAAAGATGGCACATTATCACTTCTTTGGATGTTTAGTGATTTCTAGATAAACTCTGTCAAGTACCCTGGAGTCTTTCAATGGAATGGCTGATGGGATAACAGAGTAAAAATGCAGTCCCACATAATAGAAGGAAGGAATTGATGGAATAGAAGCAGCGATGAATCACTTAAGATTTTGGGACTAATCACAGTTATATTGTTGTAGTTCATAAATATTCTCCTTTGGACATTTCTAGAGATATATGTACTGATTGGTATTTTGTCGGCAAAGGTTTAGGACAGCGCTGTGGATTAATTATTACATGTGTGACAAATAACCAATTTATGCTTTTTTGATGAACAGCAGCAGTCTTACACAAAGCAATACTAGAAGTATAGCAGACATTTATTTAAAAAATAGTTTGGTGCACAAGCACTAAGTTGGGACATTATTGTTATTTTGGGTGACAGCGCGGTGTGTAAGATAATACATTACCTAGAACCTTGGCTCTGTGCACAGTTCTGGGGTTCGAGCATTTTGGCATTGCTTGTGAATGATTTTCAAGGGTACTCGCACACAGTACAGATGTTTGAATATCAGACATTCCTGGCAGAAAAAAACGAGGATGGGCTGTACAGCACTTATATGCATTTGTGCATATTTGCACATATCCAAGTGTACACAGGCGTAAAAATTCTTCTAGTTTTGATTTAAGCAAGGGAGTGTGGCAAAAGAGTGTATTTTTGCATATACACACACAAAAATACTGACCAGAAATGCAGATTTCTGCTTTTTGTGCATGTTTAGGGGCCTGTGTGTACAGACACATTGAAAACAATGGTCTGCATTTAACATCAGTATAAAAAACAATGGCTGCATGCCTAAAAATGCTGTGTTTTCAGACAGCTGTTTGCTAGAGGCCCAAATCTGTCTGCATGAGCATGGAGTTTTTATGATAGAACAGACACGAGTATCAATCATTGTATCCTCCTCAAATGTATCCTTCAACTGTAATCAAGTATTTTTCTCTTTTTTTTTTTTTTTTTTTGGGGATGAGACCCCACTGGATTTTTTTTACTGTATTAGAAATGAATAATACATACTGTATTTAATTCAATGTGCTTTTTCTTGACTTCAACTGTTGTGCATAAGATCCAAATAAGTCCTGAATTCGTTTATTAGGGTCTGAGAACAGAAATGTATGTGCCCATTGAACACAAGGGCACAGCAGAGTGAAGTGCACTAGAGTGCCCGGCTGGTATCTCTTAGGAGAGCTGGACATGCACTGTTTTGACAGTTTACTGAGGTCCGAGAACAGAAATTTACACACTCATTGAAAACAGGGGCACATTGAGTGGACTGCACTGGAGTGCCCTGCTGGTGTCTCTTGGAGAGTGGGACATGCACTGTTTTGACATCCTGCCCCTGAAGAACTCATTAGGCATAAAAGCAACAGCATTACTAATATGCTTGTAGCAAAATGCTACTTTAGGGATTAGAGGGTGTTTTTACCTTAACATTTTTTAAATCGAAAAAATTTAAAAATTGAATAAAAATGGATTATCTAGGAAATACAGGTCCAATGAAATTGGTTCAACCCAGATCAATTCTGAATACATTATTTGGTCCGCTCATCTCTGTCAGTTACAGAATGCAAGGAAAAGGTATTATCTGGTAAGGATGCTGAATAGGCGCAAAACCTGATGTTTTATAAAGTGAAGTATGCTCATATATATGCATCCCAGTTAGGTAAAAAGTCTCCTTTGTTACTCAAAAAGTAAACATTTGGAATGTTCTAGGAAACAGTTAAAAATGTTCATTATCCTAAGCAGTTTGCCTTTTGTCTTAAATTCTTCCTAAAAAATAGACCAGCACTTCCTGGTATGGGAGGGTGCCTATGCACTCCTTTGCCTAAAGCTTCATATGTGTATATCTGTTATGAGAGATTCAATTTACTGCTGTCAATAACTATTATTTTATCTAGATTTGGGTGAAATTTAGTGATGTCACTACTGTGCTGATCAATGTTCTCCTTGCTGGAGCAAAGCCCTGCTTCCATCAAAATGGCTGCCTCCACACTGAGACACAGTGCAGAACAGAGTATCATAAGTCAGTAAATGGTGAAAGATTAGCTGCACGGAATGCACAGACAATACTGGGGACTAGTTCCTTGCCCACTTTCTGCCTTTTTTTTTGGTACAGCTTCCAAAGTTCAGTTCCTCTTATATGGTTGAAAATAGACTGATGTCTTTCACGTTCAACTTGTGGTAAGTGATTATTTTTATTAGTTTGTATTTAGATATATTATTATATTATGGTACTGTTGGCATATCAGTGTATATGAGAAATTAAAGGGAAAACTTTTATATATTTGAAAAAATACACAGAATATAATAATTACAAAAAGAAGAAGCAGCAGCAGAAGCAGAAGAAGAAGAAAGACACATCCATCAAGTTCAACCTTACAAACACCAGCTGTTTTGGTCCAGCGGAAGTACCTGGGTAACTCTGACCAACAAGGATTGGGAACTTGTACGCATAAGGCTTTACAATGTAAGGGGATCAATTCACAAAGTATTATCAAACACGACATTAATCCAAGATTGATCACTAGCTTCTAACTGCTGATATTTGTGAGGTTGTGTGAGTTGTGAGGAAACAGAGCCATTTAAGTTGGAGATAAAATAGCAATGTATGTGATTAGAGACAGATCAATGAAAAATAGAGGCTTTTAATAGCTAAATATCTATTTATGTACAAAAACATTAAAGGCCTAAACCTATGCAATGTTTATTTTTGTGAATTGAAAATTTTTATGAGAAAATAACTGTAAGGTGAAATAAATTCAGGTTAAATAACTCCCACAGCTTACGTAAAATAAACCCAAGCTATGTTAAGCTGATCTTGAAAATGTGTGAGTTGCTCGGCTAACTGACAAAATCGGAAATTGCTAATTATACAAAATGTATTTATAGATGACTAGACTTAAAATGTCTTATCACCTTCAGTTCTTGTAACTTTAAAATATTTAAAATAGTATTTGTAAATTTTACTAAATCACATACAGTTTTTTTTTTATTTGTGTAAATAGCTTTTTTTGCTCTCTACCCCTAGCTTTGTATTTCTCATCTAGACACTAATAACATTCAGTGCCCACAGACTCCTGGGATATAAATGTCATGTATCCCAGAAGTCTTCACGCATCTTGGGCACTACCTGTTCTGGTGACATTGTTGATACTATTGCAACATGTAAACACTATTCCCTGGCTAGCACACTGCCATACCAGCACTCTAGTTAGAGAATTGCTTACATGTTGCCATAGTACTGGCAGTGTATAAGTAATATAATCACCAGCTCAAGCACTGGGTGGGCATGCACCAGTTTGGCAGAATCACCTGATGATCTTAGTAAAAACAATAACATGGGACAAAAGAAGCACCAAATAAGCTGAACGAAATGCAAGTTAAGATCAGCTTGCATAAAAAAGTAAGTATTTTTCTTACCATTACCATGTAAATACATGTTTTAACTGTGTCTTTTTTACCATTTACTGGATTGGGGTAAAGTTCGCTTTTAAGTTGACAATGTAATTTACTTGGAATATCATAGCTAATATATGAGCATTTATATACAATACTCCATTCAAAATAAATTACTACATTTTTAGGTGATTCTTTACATCAAATGATTTTACTCTGGAAGAAAGCAAGAAACCCCAATGTAACTGGCTACAAGCTTCTGTGCTGAAGGGGAGGAAATCAATTTTAATATATATGATAATGTCACTTGTAAGAAAGTGAGGCCCAACAGTGACTATGTGACGATCACATCTTCACCCTATTGAATTCTCAAGTCCATTAGCATTTGTATGTAGACTGATACTGCATTGGGCAAGAATTGTTCTTAATACTTATCACTAAACCTCTCATTTGAAATCTGTCAGTTAAAGGCCAAACCATTGGCACTACATCATAACTGGGCCTAATGTGTTAGCAGCGAAAATAATACAGGATAACCTTTAAACGACCACGTGAAGGGTCTATAAAATGAGAGAACTGCATATCTTTTTTTTTTTTTAAATAGAGGAAACAAAACAGACTACATGAATGGTTTATAAAATGACACAAGAACTGCTTATCATCTATTTAATATAAAAAAAAAAATAGAGGAAAAAAAAGAAGCCTAGTTGCCTAAAGCAATCAAATTCTAGCTGACTTTTTTTTTTTTAGTGCATGTTCTGAAATGAAAGAAGTGACCTGACTGAACGTTGCAGAACAGGTCAACTAATGGTTGAGACAACAGAAATAATATAATAATTATTAAATCGATGTTAGTGTTTCCCAGTGTGTATGTGTTAATGTTTGAGCATGTGTTATATACCTATGACTGTTTTTTAATTTATAGATTCTCACAATGAGTGACGCATATGGTTCTTTCTCACCTCTAACAGCTGAACTGCACCCTCATGTTCTTTCTTGGCTTCGACCTGGGCCTTGAAATAAGAGAAGAGAAGAGTGAAACATTAACTTAGATAAGGCTTTGCGTAAGGAAGGACTTTTATTACTGATCTGGTACATTAACAGGGTGTCAAAATCTGCAACCAGTAGAAAGATACATACAATCTCAGCTGAGAACGAGTCAGGTGTTAGAACATCTGTTATGCTTCGCTCACAGATAAGAACCATAATTTCCTCCCCTGACGGTACAGTTATAAAGCACTTATTGTCCTATTCCAATAAAGCAGTATAAGAAATATCAGATTAAAAATCTCTGTACCATCTATCACTGAGCGTAAAATCAATTTCTGCCTCGCACAGTATACCGAAACAGAATGGAGATCAGTGTACTTTTTCTTTGACTAATATTCTTCTTAATTTAAAAAGCTTCCGGTAAACAACTACATTTAGGTCTGAAACGGCACAAAGATTTGGATGTGCGTGTTCAATTTGGAAATTAACTTCCACAACTGAAGAATCTCTGAAACTGTTCACCACTGCAAACATTTAGTTTTCAGCTTTTAAATAAGACAAGGGATCTAATGGGTTAGTATTATAAATTACTATAAATGATTTATTGTATGTATTAATATTTTCTGTATCACTGACCCAAATCACATAGTACTGTACAACAAAAGTAGTTATAAAGAGTTAGATAGATATACTCTCGTTAAATAATAGAGTACTCTTGTTAAATAATAGAGAGCAAAAATCTAAATAATTTCCAAATGATAGGTAAATGAAACAATTACAGCAATAACATGATAAAAGAGAAGAATTATCTTGGTCTACACAAGTCTAATAAGCCTCTGTCACTAAATAAATGTAGCACCCTCTACCTTAGGTAGGTGCTAGAGTAGTGGGTTTGTTTTGTACAGGTAAATATAGGCAGGCTTATGCTAAGAGCTAGGCCTGTTTGTTTTGATCTGGGGGCAGGGGAGTGGTTTAGTGTAGCAGCAGGTGACTGACATGTATTTCCTGGGATGTCGACTTGATGTTCTAGTAGTGGAGTTGGTGGACATTTTTAGCTTATATGGGGACCTGGAATTTCAGTTTCTTTCCACCCTTGGTAGAAACGCAGAGAAGCTGTGATTTATGATGCTTTTGTGCAAAACTTGTTAAAGACTTTTTATATTTTCCTGGAGTTTAGCATTGAATTCACTTACTTTTCAGGGGGAAGTGAAATCAAATATCTTTTGACGAAGAAAAAAAAAAACATAGCTAGTGTGAAAGAGCACGTTTGTGTTGAAAACACTTTTGAACTCACCAACAGACATCGTAACAATTAAAAGTGGTAATATAATGAATGTTTTCATTGAAACATTATTGATTAAGCCAAGGTTTGCCATTTTAATGTCTCACAATTTGTTCATAGGCTATTAGTATAACCTTAAAAAATATTATAAACAAGATGAGAAAGGTCGGCAAGCAGTTTGCTGGTAACTGTAAATGTTATATTTATTAAACAGAAACATCCATTTTTCCTGTGGATACTCTGAAGATAGAAATGGCTTTGATATTGATTTGCATCTTGATTGATCTCTTACCTTCTGTAGAAGCTCAATCTCCTGCTGTTTTGCATTGAGAACAGCCAAGGCTTGCTCATGCTCCAATTCCAGATGTTGCCGCCGCTCTGCAGCCTCTCGCATATGCTGTGTAGAAGAACTTAAAATGTTATCTACCTGCGTTTTATATCATGAGTGAGTTTTAGAAGCAAGTGCACATTCCATCATAAAAAGACACTACTATGATATAGTGGAGGAACAATTAAGAAGTCAAAAAAAAAAAAAAAAAACACAACACGAAAAAGAAGAGTAATAAGACTTTCCTTTTCTGCCACCTGTGTCTCCTATCTTCGCTCTCCTGCAGAGCTACACCAGCTGAAGGATCTTCAATATCCAATATTTCAAAGTGTGTCAGATTTGCAGCAGCCGGTGGAGCGACAACTCAGAGCATCCCATGGTTCCACTGGCTGCTACATCACTACTATGAGCTCGTAAAGTTGTAGTGATGTAGCGGACAGCAGATGGAGCAAACTGCATGGGCGAAGGCATCTGACACACTTGGGAGGGTCATCAGTCAGCGTATATTCACAAGTGAGAGAAGACTGAAAGCAAGGGAGGCAGGACTGGTAAGAAATATTACTCTTTTTTTAACAGGTTGCTTTAAGAACAAATGTGACAGAATAGCTTCAATCACTTGAAGACCAGGTCTTTTTCTGACACTTTTCTCATACATGTAAAAATCTATATTTTTTTCTAGAAACCCCAAAACATTTTTTTTTAAGCAGAGACCCTAGAGAATAAAATGGTGGGTGTTGCATTTTTTTATGTAACACAATATTTGCACAGGGGTTTTTCAAGCAAATTTTTTGGGGAACAAAATACACTTTAATTTAATTGCCGAAAAACACAATATAATACCCAATTGTTTGGTAAAATATAAAAGATGATGTTACACCAAGTAAATAGTTACCAAACATGTCACACTTTAAAATTGCATATGCCCAGCAGGTTGAACTCTGCCATTGGCTGAGAGATGGTCGGCTGCTTGTTTTTCAGCATGCTCGTCCAACAGAAGCCATCTCTCTGCTCTAATAAAGAATAAACTGCACTCGGGGAAAAAAATATATAACAATTAAAAATAAAAATAAAAAGATGAAATAAAAAAATAAAATAAAATAAAGGCCGCAGCTCTGAGTGGGATACACACACTAGAGTAAATTGTAGGAAGGTTTGGAAAGCTGCGCCACTAATCCTATTCAATAATAAAAAACATCTCTAATAAAATATGACTAAGGAATACGTAGAGTGTGGTGGCATCACTGCGTACCTTTCCAGACGCGTTTCGTCATAGATGACGTTATCAATGGGGAAGGTACGCAGTGACGCCACCACGCTCTACGAGGGGAGGGGGGGCTTTTTTGAATGCCGGACGGCTTTCTGTGATTTATTCTTAATGCTATTTTAAAGGATACTCTACGTAAGTGCAATTATCTATATTATAATAAAATATTTGAATGGTTTTACGCTATGGAGGCATCTTTTTCTTTCTGGCGCTAATGCTGGTGACATACCCGATTGCTGATAGTGGAAGTTTTTGTTCTGGGATACTGCCATACACTGGTGACAGTAGAACCGTGACGCAAGGATTATGATACGGATGTTTTATTACTAAGTCTACAACCTGTTTTGGATAAATTACCATTAAGGCTACTATCTAATCTGCATCTGGTAAGCGCATCTGAATCTTGGTGACGGGTACTGGTTTGCAGTTTTGTTTGGACTCACCGCGGTGGTTTGATAAGCACTGACATATTGGACTCTATTTCCCAGCCCTGGCTCTCTGCAAGCAGTTTTTTCTGTTATATGCTATCTATACATTTTTTACATTTTTTTTTGACTCAATTAATTTGTGCAATGTTAACGCTATTTTATCGGCAACAAATATTCATTTTGTGTGTGTGCCATTAATTCCTTAGTGATATTTTATTAGAGATGTTTTTTATTATTGAATAGGATTAGTTGCGCAGCTTTCCAAACCTTCCTACATCTCTCTGCTCTGCTCCTAGCTCTCTGAACTGCCCTTAAAAGCTTTGGATCATACAAAGATTGGCATGACCCAAAGCTTTTTTTAAACTAGTAATGGTTTGTTTATGACTGGCGAAACTGAAAGTGACAAAATACTTGTCGCTTCTAGTTTTTAGACCATAGAGATAACCAGAGCCATTCCAGTCCCCAATCAGCTCTATGGTCAGCTGGTTGCAGTCTTGGGTTCTGTAGTGGGATGGGAGAGCCTGGGAAATAGGCAAAAGGCTGCGGGGGGACGGGGGACCTCCTCCTACTGCTTGTAAAAGGAATCCAGCAGCTACTAAGCTGCTAAGATTGCTTTTACATAAAAGTGCACCGCCAGCTGAAACAAACAATACCAGATTGATGCCTGCAGCTGTAGGCATCATCCTGGTATAACCACTGAAAGTTCCTGCAACGTGTGAGTACATCACGGGGCAGCAAGTGGTTAAACTATAATGGGTGCAAATCTATTTTATTTACAACTGATCTCCAAGCAAACGGCTAATTAAACATTTACTTTTCATTCAGTCTTGTGATTTACACAGACAGCACAGCCAGGTTTGTGACCTAATATTTTTTTATTGCAGTTAAGCAAAACAACCTGGCCATCTCAACATCCCCAAACATCCCCAGCCTGCGAATGAGAAGGATGAGGTAATTTCTCAGTTACTCTGCTATCTCCTAGTACAAGCATGTATAGTACCTAATTATCATAGGTGAATCCCTCTGTCTCCCAGTATAACTGGTTTTGACCTCGGGAGCCCAAAATCAAGACAAATTCAGGTACTTACATTAGTTGCAGGAGTTATATTTCATGATGTTTAATGAATACATAACTGTACTTTTTTTTATATGTGCCTTACTTTATGTTTTTAAGCTGTTTTTTTATATCTACTTTTATTATATATCTACAAACTTGTACACTGTTTTACAAAGAAACATTATCTACATGGCCAAACAGGCTTCTTTCCAAAGCTAAGGGCTACACTGTTTACATGTGAAAAGGAGACAAGAACTTCACCTTCTGGCTGGAGTGAAGACTACATAATGTTAATAGGCAATTTTCATTTATAAAATAATATATACTGTATATATATTTATTTATATTGTGACAGAGTTGTGCCCTGCCCCTGACAGTGTTGTACCCTGTTAAAAGGGTCAGCCAGGTGTCACTCAGGATCCTCGTCCAGGCAAGTCGAGGGGCTCCAGGGTTTAATTCACATCGATTTGGTCGGTATGTGCTGAGGTTTTAGTAGAGACATGACTATGGATCTGGGCTCCACTCCAGCCAACAGAGGTGGTCTCTGTCCAGGAGTCAGGAGGGCTCCACCTAGGAGAGAGGTGGGAGCTAGTGCAGCTGTACAGACAAAACCTGTGTGTGAAGACCATCTGTATAAGACAGCAAGCACCTGAAGTGTCACCTAAAACGCCGGAGCTGCTGTGAAATACAGGCATACCCCACTTTTAAGTACACAATGGAGTTTATTTACTAAACCTGTAAAAAAATCACTTCTGCATAGAAACCAATGAGCTTTTAACTCCAGGTTGTTCAATTAAGCTTTGGAAATAAAACCGGGAAGCTCATTGGTTTCTATGCAGAAGTGAGCCTGATTTTGCACTTTCCAGCTTTAGTAAATAAACCCCATTGTGTACTTAATAGTGGGGTATGTCTGTATGTGTAAGGCCGCGTACACACGGGTGGATTGTCTGTCCAACTTAGTCCGCTGAACCGTGTTTCAGCGGACAATCCGCTCGTGTGTGGGCTTCAGCGGACTTTTTCAGCAGACTGTCTGACGAACAAAGTCTTACGGAATTTCCGTAATTTTGTCCGTTCAAACTTGGTTTCAGCGGACAGTCCGCTCGTGTGTAGGCAAGTTGGACAGACTAAGTATGGCGCATGCTCAGAAAGGATTTACACGGCCGAAGGTTGCATTGCAGTGTATAGGACGTCGTTTTTCTAGTCCCGTCGTACGTGCTGTACACGTCATCGCGCACGCTTTCAGCGGACTGTCTGCTCATCGTGTGTGGTCAAGTCCGTTCATTCAAATTTTGACGGGACTGTCTGTCGGATTGTCTGACGAACTTAGTTGGGCAGACAATCCGCCCGTGTGTACGCGGCCTTAGCCAAGAGAGTGACGATTCTCTTGTTTTGTAAACCCCTACGAGGGAAACCTATTGCTTTTGTTTTCTGAACTTTCTTTTAATAAAATTGGGCATGAAAAGCCCTTAAAAAGAAGAAGTAAACGAGTGGCCTTAATGCTCTACCTGTTAAAGTGAGTTCTCACAACCAGTATTCCTTGCCTTTAAGATAAACCTACACAAAATACAACCCCAATTCCAAAAAGGTTGGGACGTTGTGTAAAATCTACATAAAAACTGAATACAATGTTGAAAATCTCATAAACCCATATTTTATTTACAATAGAAAATAGAAAGCACATCAAACGTATAAGCTGGGAAAATGTACAATTTTAAAGCAAAGTTCCCTCTAAAAGTGGAACTTCAGCTCGTTGTATTCCTCTCCCCCTGTCTTTCACAGGTACCTTGTTCTTACTTCCAGGAGCCTCAGCCGTGGGTATTGACATCACCGCCCGGGCTCCCTCCTTCTTCCCCGGCCACTGGGCCAGTAGGAGAGAGAAGCGGAGCCTCGCACATGCGCAGTAGGTTTCCTGGCATGAAGCTGTAAGGCTACACTGCCGAGTTCTCTTACTCGCAATGTAGGCGGCATGCACCCGACAGCTGATGGAAACATCAGCTGCAGTGCCGATATTGCAGGACTTTAGGACAGGTAGATGTCCTATTATTAAAAGTCAGCAGCTGCAGCATGTGTAGCTGCTGGCTTTTAATTTATGCAGCGGTGAGTGGACCGCCGCTTTAAGAAAACCATTTTGAAATTGATGGCTGCAACAAGTTTTAAAAAAAAAGTTGAGACAGGGCCATGTTTACTATGGTGTAACATCCCCTCTTCTTTTAACAACTCTCTGTAAACTTCTGGAACTGAGGAGACCAGTTGCTGGACTTTAGGAAGGAATGTTGTCTCATTTTTGCCTGATATAGGATTCGTATGGCTCAACAGTCCAAGGTCTTTTTGTTTCAAGATGCAAGACAAAAACACAATGGCGCACGAGAGGGCACCGAAACACACTGATAACACAACTAAAAGTCTACAAAGTCTAGGGCGTATAGGTGTGCAGCATTTGTGGCAGCTCCCTTGAGTGCGAAGCAGTCTCTGGAAGAACAATGGGAGAAAAAAAAGGTGCAACGAATGGTATATTTAATTGAAATCAGCTAAATGGCTACTCACACTAATATAAAGATCAAAAGCCCCTTACCGCCAACTGAACGCATATATGCGGGCTCAGATTTAAGGGGTTATACCAGGATGATGCCAGCAACCTGGTAACTGTAGTTTGTCACCATTTCACAAGTGGGCTCAATTTCAAAGCATGACATGCTAGGTATATATTTACTCGGTGTAAAATCATCTTTCACATTATACAAAAAAAATTGGGCTAACTTTACTGTTTGTTTGTTTTTTATTCATGAAAGTGTCTTTTCTCCCAAAAAATTGCATTTGAAAGACCACTGCGCAAATACAATGTAATATAAAATATTCCAACAATCGCCATTTTATTCTCTAGACTATCTGATTATATATATATATATATATATATATATATATATATATATATATATATATATATAATGTTTGGTGGTTCTAAGTAATTTTCTAGCAAAAAATATGGGTTTTAACTTGAAAGCAACAAATGTCAGAAATAGGCTTAAGCCCCATACACACTATCAGATTTTCTGCTGATTTTTGTCTTCAGATTTACCAATAGTGTGTATAGTGTATAGTGATAGTGTGTATGGGGCTTTAGGTGTGAAAGGGATAGGCATATAACAGTATAACACTGTGGTCACTTAGTAGGTCCCCAGGGGATGGTGGTGTGTAGATGTTAACACGAGAGGAGAGGAACAACCGTACGGACATCCGCCTTGTCGTCTCAGAACCAGCATGGAACCCACTCGGAGTCGCATCGGAAGTGATGTCAGAACATGGCTATTGATCTCATAGCCATTTAGATCTGATGAAAAAGCGCATGCTTTGAAACGTTATCTCCATGTTCTGACATTACTTCCGCTGCAACTCCGAGTGTGTTCCATACTGATTCTGAGACGTCACAACGGATGTCCGGCCAGTTGTTACTCTCCTCTTGTGTTACAATCTACATACCATCTACTGGGGCCCCGCTGAGTGACCACAGTATTATACTGTTATATGCCTATTGATCTTTATATTAGTGTGAGTAGCCATTTGGCTGCTTTTAATTAAATAAACCATTCGTTGCATCTTCTGCTGCAGTTTTTGGCGCACCTTGTTTTTCTCCCATTGTTTCAAGATGCGCCAAATGTTTTCAGTTTGTGAAAGGTCTGGACTGCAGGCAGGCCATCTAAGTACCCAGACTCTTCTACTATGAACCTATGCTGTTTTCATAGTTGCAGTATGTGGTTCAGCATTGTCCTGCTGAAATATGCAATGCCTTCCCTGAAAAAGATGGCATCTGGATGAGAGCATATGACATGGCTTCTATTTTGAAACAAAAGTGTAGCGCTTACTATAATCATTCTTCATAAGGAGGTTTATTTACCACAGCCTTTACACTGATAAAGTGCATATGCCACTATGAGTCTTTATGTCCTGTATGCCCTCCTATACTGAGTGTGGATTCGAGGAGCCACGACTGCTTGAGGCTGTTCCAATCACTGTGAATTAGTTTGGGGTTTATCCCCTAAAAACATTTTTTGGCTTATTATTTATTTGAAAGCCAACAACTTTTGGTAAGCAGCCAATTTTAATTTCACTTCCACTGGACATTTGGGGAGCTTTTACCTACCTATAGCTTTCTGTCTTGGAGTAATTTTGGGACGCATCATCTGTTTTTTGCACATCTGTGGACTTTTTCTGAGTTCGATTTACATATTGCTATGGGTTACTTTATGGATTGTTTTATATCACCATTTGTAATCATACACTTTTACAATTCTTACAATTCTTGGTTTGAATATAGTAAGCGCTGCACTTTTTTTTTTCAATTTATTGATTTGGTTAGTATCTGTTGACCTGTGCTAGCAGCTGTTTTTTCTTTCACTAATTATTTTGACTTTTATGATTTATCTAGCGCGGATGTTCACAGGTTCACATGGCTTCTATTTTGCATGATAGAGCTTTACCTTGCATTTTTGGATGGCATGGTGAACTGTGGTTACACACGGTCAATTTTGCAGGAATGAGCCGATGATGTCTATCACAGAATCATGCCTGTTTTTAATGCAGAGCCGCCTAAGCGGGGAACTAATATCATGCTTTCGGCCTTGGCCCTTTTGTAGACAGGTATCTCCAGTTTCTTGAAATATTTTGATGATATTAAGTACTGTAGAGGATGATATGTTTAACCACTTCAGCCCCGGAAGATTTGGCTGCTCAATGACCAGGCCATACTGCACTGCTTCGCTTTACCTGACAATTGCATGATCGTGTGATGCTGTACCCAAACACAATTGGTGTCCTTTTTTCCCACAAATAGAGCTTTCTTTTGGTGGTATTTGATCATCTCTGCGGTTTTTATTTTTTGTGCTATAAACAAAAAAAAGAGTGACAATTTTGAAAAAAAAAACACATTTTGTACTTTTTGCTATAAAAAATATCCCCAATTTTTTTTTTAAAAACAATTTTTTTTCTCAGTTTAGACCAATATGTACTCTTCTACATATTTTTGGTACTAAAAAATCGCAATGAGCATATATTTATTGATTTGCACAAAAGTTACAGCTTCTACAAAATAAGGGTAATATTTATGGCATCTTTATTATTATTATTTTTTTACTAGTAATGGCAATGATCAGCGATTTTTATTGGGACTGCAACTATATGGCAAACAGATCAGACACTTTTGACACATTTTTGGGACCATAGACATTTATACAGCGATCGGTGCTATAAAAATGCACTGATTACTGTGTAAGTGTCACTGGCAGGGAAGGGGCTAACACTAGGGGGCGATCAAGGGGTTAACTGTGTTGCCTCATGTGTGTTCTAACTGTAGGGGGATGGGACTGACTAGAGGAGATGACAGATCGTTGTTCCTAGTGTCCCTGTTCTGGCTCTCGTTCCCGGGATCGCGCATGGCTGACGGTCATCGCATGCCTCTTATCCCCGCTTAAAGGCCCGACGTACAGCTACGATGGTTTGCGGGAACGTGCCGACCTGCTGCAGTATAATGACGGCAGCTGGTCAGCAAGTGCTTAAAGTCTTTGCAATTTTACATTGAGAAACATTATTCTGAAATTGGTCGACAATTTTTAGATGCAGATTTTCACAGATTGGTGAACCTCTGCCCATGTTTACTTCTGAGACACTCTGACTTTATCCCCATTAATGTTACTGACCTCTTGCCAATTAACCTAATTAGTTGCACTTCCTTGTTAGTGCCACTTACTTTGCCCGCTTTTTGTTTCCCTGTCCCAACTTTTCTGAGACATGTTGCTGCCATCAATTTCAAAACTACCATATTTTATTCTTAAAATAGATTTTTCTCAGTTTAACCACTTGCTGACCACCTTCCGCATATATACTGCGGCAAGGCGGCTCTGCTACGCAAACCAGCATACCTGTACTTTGGTCTGTGCATGTGGTAATGCGGGTGCACGCATGACCCCGGGGGCTGGCCACCAGCGACCACGGTGATAAGAAGCAGAACAGGGATATGGCAATTTTAACAAGACGGGTCCCTGTTCTGACAGGGGAGGAGAGAGAGATTAGTTCTTCCTAGTGATCAGGAACAGCAATCTCCCTGTATTCCCAGTCAGTCCATCCCCCTAACAGTTAGAAACTCCTCCCTAGGGAAAACTTAACCCCTTGATCGCCCCCTAGTGTTAGCCTCTTCCCTGCCAGAATTTTTATAGCACTGATCACTGTATTGGTGTCACTGGTCACCAAAAAGTGACACTTAGGGTCAGATTTGTCCACCACAATGTCGCAGTCCCGCTAAAAATCACTGCTCTCCACCATTACCAGTAAAAACAATTAAATATAAAAAGTCCCTAAATCTTTCCCCTATTTTGTAGAAACTATAACTTTTGTGCAAACCAATCAATATACACTTATTGTGTTTTGTTGTTACCAAAAAATATGAAGCAGAATACATATTGGCCTAAACTGATGAATACTTTTTTTTTTGAGATATGTATTGTAGCAGAAAGTAAAAAATATATATTTTTTTTTCAAAATTCAGCCTTTTATTTATTTATAGCGCAAAAAATAAAAACATAGAGGTGATCAAATACCACTAAAAGAAAGCTCTAATTCTGGGGAAAAAAAGGACATTGCAGGACTGTCAGTTAAATTGATGCAGTGCCGTATAAAACATTTGATATGTTTTCTATTGTGTATAAAATATGAGTATATGAGATTTGCATTGCATTCTGTTTTTATGTAGGTTTTACACAGCATCCCTGCTTTTTTGGAACTGAGGTTGGAAATGGTAATAGATATCACCTGATTTTGCAATGAAAGAAAATCTCATTATTTTGATTATAAAAGGAGCACTGCCCCAAAATAGCAAAAAACACATTTTTTTTAAGTTTAGCTGTTTATTTTTGTGTCATTACCATGTACCACCACCAAAAAAACCTGCAAAATAACTTTTCCTACTCCTGACAATGGCGGCGATACAATATATATGTGTGTTATTTGTTCTTTGTACTTATAGGAGGGCCAAGGAACAATACACATTTTTTGTTCTTTTGTCCTACCTAAATACACTGACACTAAACATCTTCACGTACTCTAAATATATAAAAAACAATTCTTACCTAAAACACACTGAGCCAAAAATTGCCAGGAACACTGACACTTAAACTCCCTCATGCCACTAACTGACACTGACACACTAATATCTACACTGACACTAATACTGATACCTACACTGGCACGTAACTAAACTAGATCAAGACCTTATACAGTTAACAGTTATTTTGTTATTTCTTTAAGCATGCATGTATTTTCAACAGACTTTTTCCTACAAACTACCTCTTAGTGAGGAGGAATAGGTATAATGCATCTTTCCTCCTTGCTAGAGGAACAACAACATTGGGGTGGGTTATAGAGTGAATGCTCACTGTCATATCCAATCAGAGTCTATTACAGTGATCATGTGATTCAGATCCAGCTCCATATCACCGAGCGCCCGGTCTCAGTGCTTGGAGCAAGCATTGGAGCACACTTCCACCACAAACAAAGGAACACGTATATCCGGGATATGCAGTCATAAAGGTGTTAACACAAAACACTCAATACCACCCAGTACCTACCCAAATAGCAATTATTATTATTCACGATTTATATAGCACCAACAGTTTACGCAGCGCTTTACAATGTATAGGGGGGACAACACAATTACAGTACAATACAAAAGGTACATACTCCAAAAAGAGCAGTGCTTATTCCTTATGTGCAAATGGATCTCCCAACAAGTTATATATTCAAAATGCAAAAGTGTAAAAGAATATTATACAAACAATATCATCCAATAAAGTGAAATTGTATAACCCTAAAAATCCAAAGATAAATAGGGTGTTAAATGAATTAGGTCCAACATTTGTGAAAATTTCAGAATCTAAGGTTTTTCATCTGGTGATGAAGGTATCCACATTCTAAGCACTCCATAGACCTCTAATAATTTAGAATCACACTCACCAACAGTTGTAACCTCCAAATTATAGGTAGGTCAATTTTGGAATTTTCAAAAAATGTTGAACTTTATTCACCTAACACCAGATTTATCTTTAGAATTTTAGGGATATACAATTTCACTTTGTTGGATGCTATCCGCTGTATGATATTAGTTTATCACTTTTGCATGGTGAGCGTATAACTTGTTGGAGATCAGTTACGAATAAGGAATATGCGCTGCTCTTTTGTGAGTATATTTATGTGCAAAGGACCAGGCCTAGTCTGACTTTTTTTGTTTACAACTAATAATCAGTTTTTTTTGGGGGGGGGGGGGGGGGGTTTGCTATAAAATTACTTAATTTAATAGTGAGATAATTAGCAGCTTAGATAATTTTTATAGGAAAGAGCGGCACCTGCAGAAAAATGTTAATACTCGGGTTATGGCATATAGCTTCAGCCATAACCCCGGTATTAAACATCAAAGTAATGATGTCAATTCCCAGTTAGGCAGTTGGCAAGTGGTTAAAACAATTTTTCTGATTTGATTGTGGATGACTGCATATTTAGTATTTATTCAATTTTCTTAAGATTGATCAGATGCAAGTAGAGCTGTGATATGCACATATATCCATGGTATTGTTCATTGTTAAAGTTTCAATAAAATGTTTGAAACACAAAAATATAATAATCATGGTAGTTAATAGACTTTATTTTCAACAATCTACTGTATATGGTGTTCAGCATAGAGCTGCTTGTAAGAAAAGTGACTCAGCGATTAAAGTTTGTTTTAGCTCAATTTAGACTTCTGTTGAGATAATTACAGGCTAAAATATGAAGACAGGCAGAAACACACCTTTATCTCTGAGCAAGCAGAAAGTTAAAGGACAAGATTTGCAAATGGGGACTAGTAAGCTATGGTTTCAAAAGTGGCTGATTAGAGACATTATGTGTACACATAATAAGCAGCTGACACTTGATACTGTTGACAGCCTTTGATTAAAACACTTTAACAACAGTGGAAAACTACACATTTCATGCATGACAAATGTCCTTCCTGCCTTCGTGCAGTAGACAGCTGTAGCATGACAACCCACGTAATGAATGTCAGTATATTTAACCCAGTAAATGTTGTAAGAGAGGAAAAAGCAACAAGCAAATTGTAATAACCTGTTACATTTTCCTTATTATATGGTCAACAAATACATGTCTAATACATGTCCAATATGTAGAGGTAGGCAACCGTTTGAGCATAGTGTGCCAAAAAATGATCACTTGAGTAGTACTGAGAAATTAACATTCTGCACTCGCACGCCTCAGATCAGGCCCAATTCATGCACCTTCACACCTCAGATCACTGTCCCCCTCCAAATCTGTTTCACCACTGTACCCCCCTGTACATCTGCCCCACCACTGTAACCCCCTGCACATCTGCCCCACCACTGTAACCCCCTGCACATCTGCCCCACCACTGTAACCCCCTGCACATCTGCCCCACCACTGTAACCCCCTGCACATCTGCCCCACCACTGTATCCCCCTGTACATCAACCCCACCATTTTACCACCCTGCTCTTCTGTCCCACCACTGTAATCCCCTGCTCATCTGCTCCACCACTGTACCTCCCTGCACATCTGCTCCACCGCCATACCCCCATGCTTTTCTGTCTCACCACTGAACCATCTTCTCATCTGCCCCACTACTGTAAACCCGTTTCTCATCTGCCCCACCACTGTACCACCTTTGTTTCCCCTGCTCTTCTGCCCTACCTCTGTAACCTGCTCATGTGTTCCACCGATGTACCTCCTTTCTCCTCTGCACATCTGCCCCACCTCTGTACCCCCCTGCACATCTGCCCCACCACTGTACCCTCTGCTCATCTGTCCCACCACTGTATCCCCCTGCTCATCTACCCCACCATTTTACCACCCTGCTCTTCTGCGCCATTTCTATAACCCCCTGCTCATGTGTTCAACCAATGTACCTCCTTTCTCCTCTGCACATCTGCCTCACCATTGTAACCCCCTGCTCATCTGTCCCACCACTGTATCCCCCTGTACATCTACCCCACCATTGTACCACCCTGCTCTTCTGTCCCACCACTGTAACCCCTTTCTCATCTGCCCCACCACTGTACCTCCTTGCACATCTGCTCCACTGCCATACCCCCATGCTCTTCTGTCTCACCGCTGAACCATCTTCTCATCTGTCCTAAAACTGAACTTATCTTCTTATCTGCCACACCACTGTAACCCCGTTTCTGATCTGCCCCACAACACTGTACCTCCTGCACATCTGTCCCACCTCTGTTCCCCCTGCTCTTCTGCCCCACCTCTGTAACCTCCTGCTCATGTGTTCCACTTATGTACCTCCTTTCTTCTCTGTACCCCCTGCTACTCTGTCCCACTGCTGTAACCCCCTGCTCATCTGTCCCACGTCTGTATCCCCTGCTCTTCTGCCCAACCACTGTAACCCCCTGCTCATGTGTTCCACAGATGTACCTCCTTTCACATCTGCCCCACCGCTGTACCCCCCTGCTCTTCTGTCCCACTGCTGAACCCCCTTCTCATCTGTCTCAACACTGAACCCCCCCTGCTCGTCTTTCCCACCACTGTAATACCCTTCTCATCTGACCAAACACTGAACCCCCCTCACTCATCTGTCACCCCACTGTAACCCCTTGCTCATCTGTCTCATCACTGTACCCCCCCTGCTTTTCTGTCCCACCGCTGAACCCCCTTCACATCTCTCCCACAACTGTACTTCCTGCACATCTGCCCCACCACTGTAACTCCTTGCTATTCTGTCCCACCACTGTAACCCCCCTGCTAATCTGCCCCATCAGTGTACCCCTTTTCTCATCTGTCCCACCTCTGTTCCCCCTGCTCTTCTGCCCCACCTCTGTAACCATCTGCTCCTCTGCCCCACTGCTGTAACCCCCTACTCATCTGTCCTAACACTGAGCCCATTTGCTCATCTGCCCCACCACTGTAACCCGCTTTCTCATCTGCCCCACCATTGTACCTCCTGCACATCTGTCTCACCTCTGAACCCCCCTGCTCTTCTGCCCCACCACTGTAACCCACTGCTCATCTGTCCCACTAATACACCTCCTTTCACATCTGTCCCCCTGCTCTACCCCCCCCCCACTTTTCAGTCCCACCCCTGAACCCCCTTCTCATCTGCCCCAATGCTAAACCTCCCTGCTTTTCTGTCCCACAAATGTAACCCCCCTGCTCTTCTGTCTCACTGCTGAACCCCCTTCTCATCTCTTTCCCACTGTACCTCCCTGCACATCTGCCCCAACGCTGTACCCTCCTGAGCCTCTGTGCCGCCTCTGAACCCCTCCTGCTCATTTTCCCCAATGCTGTACCCCCATGCTCATCTGCTCCACTGCTGTACCCTCTTCTCAACTGTGATATGCGTGATATGCAGAGTGATGAAAGGAAGCAGAGATAAGACACATCTACCCCACTGGTAGATTTGTAAGCCAGGTCCCCCCTGGAGTTTCCGGCGGAAGAGGAGCTACTGCCCCAGGAGAAAGATCAGGGTCCTGCATCAGGTCCTGCATGTGTGGTCTCCACAGTTGTAGAATTATTTTCTTCTGTGCTTGTTAGGGCAGTTAGAGCGTTACAGTCTGCCAAAGATAGTGTAGATGCTCAGTTTTTACCTTCTGCTCCTAATATTTCAGTGCCTGTTAGTAATAGTTCAAGAATGTTACTTTCACAGTCATCCTCAGCTACAGATGTGAACATTTCAAAACATCAAAACATTCCAGAAACATGTAGGAAGGAATCTTTACCTCTAGGCTTTCATCCTTTGGCTGGAATTGAGGAAATGTTTTGGTGGGGGACATTTTTGGACTTGCTGTCATTGATTCTCTCAGCCAAAGAATTCATTCATAAATCTAGAAATTATGATAAGTCAGAGGACGATAGGAGAAGGCCTGTGACCAAATCTTTCAACAATTGGTTACATGCTTTCTGCATTTTTGAGAGTGTTTTATGTGAAAAACACCCGGAAAAGAGTTCTGGTCTGTTTCAACGCCTAGACATAATGTTAGAAGCTTACAAAAATTTTGGTGGTGCAGCTTGGATTCGCATACAACAAAACATTTCGTCATGCCGCGTACACACAATCGGAATTTCGGCCAGCAAAAGACCGATGAGGGCTATTCATCGGAAAATGCGACCGTGTGTATGCTCCATTGGAATTTAGGCCGAATTCCCGCCAGCAAAAATTTGAGAGCATGTTCTCAATTTTTCAGATGAAAAAACTTTTATCGGAAATTCCGATCATGTGTATGCAATTCCAACGCGCAAAAACTCACGCATGCTCAGATTCAACTACGAGATGGAAGCTATTAGCTACTGAGTATTGAACTTCCTTTTTCTAGTCCCGTCGTACATGTTGTACCTCATCGCGTTCTTGACGGTCAGAATTTGGTGTGACCATGTGTATGCAAGACAGCTTGAGCGAAATCCCATTGGAAGTTAGTCGGGAAAACCATCAGAGCTTTTTCCGACAAATTACAATTGTGTGTACACGGCATCAGAAGATGTCGGTTCACCCGTCCATCCATGGGAGAACAAGGGATGTCGGCCTATGGCTGAATCTTGCCCAGCGACCACAATATGTCAGACAAGTGGCACCCTCAAATCAATTAATTCACATATCAGGATATAGGAAAGGGGTATGCTTTAACTTTAGTGACACACAATGCAAGTGGCCAACACTTGCAAATACAGGCATGAGTGAGCCTTTTTCTCTGGAACACACCTAAACAACCTATTTCACAATGTTTTAGAAAGCTGTCAGCTGCAAACCAGCAAGCAGGTAGGAATTTCCTTCCCAAAAGCGGAGTCTCCAGTGAGGCTTCACGCAATGGTTCCCTGGCTCCAGGAGTTCCCAGACAAATGGACGGCACTTCTCCAGTTTAATGGGTTTTGTACAGGTTTTGTGTTACCAAAATTCCAGAGCAAAGGTTGTGTTATTCACCGTAATCTAAAATCAACGGTGGGGTTGGACAGTATGGTTGAGGAAATTTTTTTTAATGAAATTCGGTTTAGGAGGTTGAGTTGAAGGCCCTTTTATGGATCCTCAATTCCAAGATATTTTAGGATTTACCCATTCCATCACTTATCTTATCAAGCGGGTGGCTCCCTGAGTCCAGCAGGTTACAGTGTTGTGGAAAACGTAGCTTTGAGTCTTCTGTTGGTCAAGAGAGAAATGTTTGAGAAGGCATCTGCTTAAGTGAGGCATTTCGGAATTTTTTTAATCCTCGCCGCCCAGGGCTGTCAGCTTCCACATCCCATTGGCAACGTCTGCATCACATGGTGGACGATTACCTCTGGGCCAAAACAGAGATGGAAAGCTTTCCAGCTGACGATCCACTGACTTACTGGGTCATGAGAATAGACACTTGCCCACTATGCTACTGAGTTGTTGGGCTGCCCTGCATCCAGCGTGCTTTCAGAACAGGCATTCAGTGCTACAGGAGGTTTCGTTACTGATCATAGAACGCGTCTGTCCACAGACTCTGTAGACCATTTGATTTTTATAAAAAAATTACTCGGTTTTGGATTACCAGCTATGAAGCCCCTGGTGCCGATGTCACTGAAGTCTTTTTTGGATGTGGAATCTCTGCAGGACTTTGAGGCTGCCTAGTTTTGAGGGTGTTCAATCATTTCACCTGGAAAAATGTTTTTGGTATAGGTTTCATGGGCACAATTAACACCCAAAGACCAATTTTTCAGCACCTGTTTGGCAGGTGCATATCATTGCAATTTTTTTTTGCCTTCATCAAGGCACCCTCGACACCCAAAGACCAATTGTTCTGAACCTATTTGACAGGTGCATATCATTGCAATTTTTTACAGCAAGGCCAATTCTTGCTTTCATCAAGAGTACTTCTATAGAGTTACGGCGAGAAGGTGCCACCGACACCCAAAGACCAATTTTTACACACCCGTTACTTCTATCCAAAGTCAAAGTGACACCGGAATGTATCCAAAAAATCTCTAAGTTCCCAGTGCACTACATTGTGGCCTCATCATGCACATTGGCTCCCCAGCTGTTGCTGAGCAAAATAAAGGTAACTTGCAGGGAAAATGTCATTTTTTTGGGGGCTTTATAAATGCAATTATTGCTGCATCAGATTCTAGACATGGTACAGATCTGTCACTTTACAGGTAGACTAAGGGGACCCCCCAGGCACTATATTGGAAGGATTTTTTCATTTTTATGCTGGGGGGCAAGTCACTGTCAGAAGTTTTTTTTTACCTTAACGCATAGGATGCTCTAAGGTGAAAAAACACGAGGGTTTAAAATCCATTTAAAGATGCTAGGGAGCCAATCACTTGGGTAAAAAAGAAATAAATAAAAATGCCATAAAAATGCCATAAATATTTCCCATAGTTTGTAGACACTATACCAGGGATATGCAATTAGCGGACCTCCAGCTGTTGCTAAACTACAAGTCCCATCATGCCTCTGCCTCTGGGTGTCATGCTTGTGGCTCTAAAAGTCTTGCTATGCCTCATGGGAATTGTAGTTCTGAAACATCTGGAGGTCCGCTAATTGCATATCCCTGCACTATACCTTTAGCGCAAACCAATCAATATGCGCTTATTGCGATTTTTTTTACCAAAAATATGTGGAAGAATATATATTGGCCTAAACTGATGAAGAAATTTGTTTTTTATTTTAAATTTGGGGAAACTGATTATAGCAAAAAGTAAAAAAATGTTTTTTTCAAAACTGACGCTCTTTTTTTGTTTATATCGCAAAAAATAAAAACCGCAGAGGTGATAAAATACCACCAAAGGAAAGCACTATTTGTGGGAAAAAATGGACACAAATTTTGTTTTGGGTACAGCATTGCATGACCGTGCAATTGTCAGTTAAAGCAATGCAGCGCCAAATTGTAAAAAGTGCTCTGGTCAGGAGGGGGGTAAAATCTTCCAGGGTTGAAGTGGTTAAAGGTTTCCAGCTCAAGCCATAGTAGCTGAGCTGATGGTACGTTTTAAGTACAGTGATTCAAATATTTTGAAGTTATTGTTTTAAGCCAATAATAAAAGACGGATGCGGCCAATAATTTTATCCAACAAATGGTGTGTTGTGTTTCTTTGTTTGATTTTACTTGCTGCCTGCTGTCTCATGGTTATAACAGTTATGGTCCTACAATGGTTGCACCAATGCAAACAGTAATGTTTCCAATGAACACCTTGATGGGTATTTGTATTAGGAAATAGGGGAATGCTAATAAAAAAAAAAACACTGGACCTCTTTTTCCACAATCAGGGGTAGACATCATTCCATAAAAAAATATAATTTTTTTAAAATAAAAACCAATGCCATTGACATAACAGAAGCACTGGAACCATCAATAATATTAAACAGCTTTATACTTCTGGCTATGGATGTACCCAGACTGATGTGAAAGGTAATATAATGCTTTCTGACATAATAGGGAAAAAACTTTATTTTTGTAACTGTTATTGGTGTGTTAATATACAAGTATGGTGCCTTCTGTGCCTGAACATTGCAACTATGGTTAGCTGCAATAGCTCAGGGTGTATGACATGACCTTAGAATAATCTATTATAAAGTAGGCTAAGTATTTATTCAATTTTTTTTCTATACTTATGACTAAAATTATCTAGGCCTGGAGCTTCCTATGGTATTCATTTTTTTTAAGCATGGAAACATTTCTTTAAAGGTTATGGGTAAATTTAGTATCTTTAAATCAAATTAACAAGCACAGGCAAACTCACCACCTCTGAGATATTTTGCTTTAATCCAGTTTTATGTAAAGATTCTTTATTAGTAAAAAAAAAAAAAAAAAAAATCTTTAAATATGTCAGGATGGTCAACTGTCTAAAAAAGGCTCTACGTTTGATTACATGAATATCATTACCAACAGTAATCTGTTTAATCTTTTGCCAGAATACAATTGGGCTCGTCGTAATGGATACAAAATTCTTGCTTATTGCACCGTAATGTTTCCTTTGATTTCTCCCACAGAAAAGTTAATTGTTCCACACTGGCAAGTTCCTCTAATGCCCTGTACACGCGGTCGGACTTTCCGACGGAAAATGTGCGATCGGACTGTGTTGTCGGAAATTCCGATCGTGTGTGGGCTCCATCTGAGTTTCTCCGTCTGAATTTCTGACACACAAAGTTTGAGCTCTCGATCTAAAATTTTTCAACAACAAAATCCCATTGTTTAAATTCCGTTCGTGTGTTGACAATGCCGACGGACAAAATGCCACGCATGCTCAGAACAAATTACAAGAAGAAAGTTATTAGCTACTGGCCTCTTTATAGTCCTGTCGTACGTGTTGTATGTCACCTTGTTCTGAACGATAGGATTTTCCGTCAACTTTGTGCGACCGTGTGTATGCAAGACAAGTTTGGGCCAAAAGCCGACGGATTTTATCATCGCAATGTCCAACCGTGTGTACAGGGCATAATAGATGTTGTTGGTTTGTTTTCTTATGTGTTTCTTCTAAGAGATTTGATTACTCCGATTTTTTTGTTACGTTAATTTTCCTATGTATGATCATATTATGAAGATGATTCTGATCTATGGGTGGTCAGTTCTGAGAAATATTGTATGCTGTTATTATAGGGAAACTTTTTTTTTTTTTTTGATTTATTTGAAACCTATAATAAAAATCCTCATCATCATTATAATATAAATAATAAATTACCTGTGTACATTATAACAATATTTTTGAGCTCACTTATCTCACTGGTGGATGAAAACAATAGACTCTTTGTGATAATGACTGGTAGCCACAGACCATATCGTTTAGGATGCCTAAACCTCAGAAACAGCAGTATTTTATTTATTTTTTCATGACAAAAAAAAGCAAATAATGATGTGATTTGGTAATGATAAGTATGTCCTACTCACTTACGTGTTATTTTGAGGCTGAATTAACACCCCCTGCACTTGTCATGCACTGATGTACATTTATTAACATAGTGTTTAATAATGTCGTCCCCTAGAATTATTACCACATATTCTACTGCAATATTAACCCATATTTTAGTGTACCAAATATGCTATTCATTGAACATGTGAAATATAAAAATTTGAATACAACTTCCGTTTAAAGTGATTCTGTGCGTTAAACTGCTTAAATATTCACATGTTTTAAAATCTATTACTTAGATTTCACTTAATAGTCCTTATAAAAATCCAGAACCTCATCAATATTTTTCTTGAGTGAATTCTAAAAAAACTAAATATAAATGTATAAAGAACAAATATTGTGCCAAATGTCAAAATCCTTTCCATTTCTGTCTGTATACAATCCAAACAGGTGGTATTCCATAATGAAAGTGCTTCATGCATAAATTATTTCTTTAATGTTTTTTATATTTCACATGCTTGATGAATAGCATATATGTTGCACTAAAATATGTGTTAATGTTGCACTAGAATATGTGGTAATAATTCCAGGGGACAATAATATTGAGTTCTGTGTACTGAGATCTAATAGTTAATAGAATACCATTTGAATTTTGCACAGCAGTGTCATTGTAGAGAAGGTGTGCAGCGCAGGGTATTGGTATATACATTTATTCACATGGTGCATTGCTGTCCATTCACTTTTTCACAGCAGAAAAAGCACTATATTTTTTAACATGTTTAAATGCATCATGTCCTATTTTGGCCCAATGCACACTAATGAAGCATATAAGTGAGAACTGGGCAGATCCATTCACCAGTTATTTGGGTGTAGGAGATATGGGCCTATCAAAACTTCAACTAATTCATATGCCCTACTCTCCTTCCTTAGCTGCAGCTCCCCAGACATTGTTGTTGGCAAACCACAGCTGTCAAAATGACAAGGACTTTCTCTATATCACAAGAACTTCTATTTAAAATTATACTTGCTGACGGTATTTGTACCTAGTGTCTGGAAGTGTCATAAGGAAATATGACATAATAAAAATGTTATGTTCAATCTAAGTCTATTGAAAAACATTTTCACATACAACATTTTTATATACAAATGGTACTTACAGACCAACGGCCACAATATAAAACCAAAAATATACAATAAATAACATTTATGAGAGTCATCTGAACATAGGGGTGTACATTGTATAGAATACAAAAGCACCCCACGGGAAAAATAACACATGTTCTATATAGAACAATGCTAGAAAGCAAAGTGACCAATATGGTTTCATAGCTATAAGAGGGGTGCTGAGCACCAATTATTAGGTATTGGGGTGCAGTGGGACAACCCCCCATTACTACTAAGAGTTATGGTATATAATACATCAGTCTTAAAGAGGAGCTGCACCTAAAAAAAAAATATTAAAAGCCAGCAGCTACTAATATTGCAGCTGCTGACTTTTAATAAAATCACACTTACCTGTCCCAGGTTCCAGCGATGTCGGCGGCAGATGACGAGCGATCGCTCGTCTCGCTGCTGCCACCGCCGCCATCCTCTGTCAGGGAATCGGGAAGTGAATCATGACGGCTTCACTGCCCGGTTCCCTACTGCGCATGCGCGAGTCGCGCTGCGCGTCTCTTATGGTCCCCCGCTGTGTCTCTGGGAACTGTGTGTTTCCCAGAACACAACGGGGGGGGGCGGAGCGTCTGCGGGGGTCTGCGGCGGTCTGGCCGGAAGTGGGTGCAGTTACCTGGATTATCCAGGTAACTGCACCCCCCTCCCCCCTGAAAGGTGCCGATTGTGGCACCGGAGGGGGGGAGGGATAAGATTAGCGGAACTTCCCCTTTAGGGTGAAGAACCGCTTTAAGTGTGAAGCAGCAACTCCAGGGAGCGTATGGGTGGGAAAAAAGTAGAATAAGAAGAAAAGAAAAAAAAGCATTAAGAATAAAACAGCCAGGAGTGGGCAACCATAGGGAAACTTTGTATACTCAGCTTTAGATCCTACTATGATTCCCTAAGGAGATTTCTCATTTCAGTTGACTACCTGAATATCCTCCAAGAGGCCCATATTTGATGGCATTGTTTGTGTGTATCCGATTCGTATACCAATAGGGACTCTATCCTTTCAATATAATCCATTTCTGTAACCCACTCAGTAACAGAGTGGACCTGTGCCGATCGCCAACGGCGTGGTATAACTGATCTGGCTGCTGTCAATGTCTAAAGAGACCTTTTTTGATATACTTAAAGGAGCCCAGTAAGATAGAGAGCAAGGTGGTTTGCAGAGTATTAGGACCAATTTTTCCTGTAACAGTAGTATAAAGCTGCAGAATCCGGTCCCAAAAATCATGAATTAGAGGACATTCCCACCAGATATGCAAGAGCGAATCCCTTATCAGAATGGCAATGTCAACATATGTCAGAGACATTTGAATATATTCGACAGCAATAAAAGCTGAAAATTGGCATGGGCACGAAGAGGATGAAGATGCCCAGAATTGGTTAAACTGGGAAAATGCACCATTTTAAGAAGAAAATAAGGTCATTTTGAAATTGATGAACATATCTCAAAAAAGTTAGGACAGAGCAACAAAAAGCTGAAAATTACAACCCCAATTCCAAAAAAGTTGGGACAGGGCCATGTTTACCATGGTGTAGCATCCAGAAACACTCTTTAAATATCTGGGAACTGAGGAGACCAGTTGCTGGAGTTTTGGGAGGGGAATGTTGTCCCATTCTTGCCAATTCCAGATGTACTAATGCAACTCCATACCATCAGAGATAAAGGCTCTTGTACGAAGTGCTCCTCTTTAGCCTGGAGGATGTGGGACCAAAAAGAATGTCAAATTTTGATTCGTCTGACCACAGAACAGTTTTCCACTTTGCAACAAACCATTTTATATGGGCTTTGGTCCAGAGAAGACAAGAGGGTTTCTGGACCATATTCAGTTATGGCTTCTTTAAATGATCGCCTCCGCCACTACCGACAACTCTGGTAAGCGGTGGAGGGCACGGGAGAGAGCGGGGGGAGTGGGGCTGCCGGTAAAAGTGATCCCCCTCAGAAACCACTTTCATCTGAAACCGGATCGCTCACTGAAGAAGAGGATACCAGGGTTATGGTAGGTAGCTCTCCAGCCCAACATCCATTACAGAAGCATGCCTGATTTTAATGCAGTTCCGTCTGAAGATCATGGGCATCACAATGTGTGTCAGCCTTGTCCCTTCTTGTAATCTTTTTAATGATATTATCTACTGTACTGTATGTACTGTAGAGGATATATTTAACCACCTCAAGGCAGGGCACTTTCCTACCCAGACCAATTTCCAGCTTTCAGCACTCTCCCACTCTCAATGAGAATTACATACACTGTACCCAATCGAGATTTGTATCATTTTGTTCACAGGAATACAGCTTTCTTTTGGTGGTATTTAATCACCACTGTAGTTTTTATTTTTTGAGCTACAAATGAAAAAAGACTGAATATGTTGAAAAAAAAAGAAAACATTTTTTTTTCTTAGTTTCTGTTATTCAATTTTGCAAATAAGTAATTTTTCTTAATGCATTTCGACCAAAATTTATACTGTTACATTTCTTTGGTAAAGATAACCCAAATCAGTGTATATTATTTGGTGTGAAAGTTATAGAGTCTACAACCTATGGTACCAAGCATTGAAAATTGATCTTACCTGATTACACCTAATGTACTGATGGCCTATCTCATTTCTTGATGCCCTAATATGTCAAGACAGTATGAATACCCCCCAAATGACCCCTTTTTAAAAAGTAGACAGTCCAAAGTATTTAGTAAGAGGCATGACAAGTTTTAAAAGTGTAATTTTTTTTCCCCACAATTCTTGGAAAATTAAGAACTACACACCAAAACACATTACTGATACCACATGTATGAGACTTTTTCACAGCCTGGTCATATAGAGAAGCGCAACATCCAAGGAGCACCTTCAAGCAATATCTACTTTAAGACCAGACTTTATTCCGCCACTTTTTGTTTACAAGTAAAAATCTGTATTTTTGCTAGAAAATTACCCCAAACATGTTCAATTTTTGTAGCCCTATAGAATAAAATGGTGGGTTCTGCAAAATTTTATGTCACATGGTATTTGCACAGCAGTTTTTCCAACGCAATTTTACACACTAATGCATAAATACATTTTAATGAATTTCAATGCACACAGAGAAAATATAAAACCCACATTTTTGGTAAAATATTAAATATGGTGTTGTGTCAGGTAAATAGATACCAAACATATCACGCTTTAAAATTGCACACGCTTGTGAAATGGCTTTGGTATTTAAACATCTCCAAAGGCGATGCTTTGTTAATTTTTATTGGTTACCAGTTTAGAGTTACACAGGTGGTCTGGTGCTAAAATTATTGCTCCCACTCTGACATTCACAGCGATACCTCACATGGGTGACGTGATCACTGTTTATGTATTAGTGAGGGACCAATGTGTGCATTCACCTTTGCACACGAGCATGGGGTGACGGGACGCTTTAAATGTTTAATTTATTGGAGGGACACTGGAACATTGACAGATGCTTTTATGCACTTGTATACTGACAGATGTCAATCTTCCACCGGGAGATGCTCACAGATGTTGACCTCAATACACTGTTTAATTGGGCATCTATGTGGCAAATGAGGTTTAATGTTGATAAATATAAAGTTATGCACTTGGGGCTAAAATATGCATGCATCATACATACTAGAGGGAGTACAACTGGGAGAATCCATAGCGGAGAAGGATCTGGGGGTTTTGGTAGAGCATAAGCTTAATAATAGCATGCAAGGCCAAGCTGCGGTTTCCAGAGCAAGGTATGGACTGCAGAAAGAAAGAGATATAATTTTATCCCTGTACAAATCATTAGTAAGACCTTATCTGGAATATGCAGTTCAGTTTTGGGCACCAGTTCTCAAAAAGGATATTGGGGGAATTGGAGAAAGTGCAGAGAAGGGCAACCAAACTGATGAGAGCCATGGAAGAACTCAGCTATGAGGAAAGATTAGAGGAACTGAATTTATTCTCTCGTGATCAACATGTACAAATACATAAGTGGTCCATATAGTCAACTTGGTGTTGAGTTATTCACTTTAAGGTCATAGAGGACAAGGGGACACTCTTTATGTCTAGAGGAAAACAGATTTAATCTCCAAATACGGAAAGGTTTCTTCACAGTAAGAGCTGTGAAAATGCGGAATAGACTCCCTCCAGAGGTGGTTCTGGCCAGCTCAGTAGATTGCTTTAAAAAAAAGCCTAGATTCTTTCCTTACTGTACATAATATAACTGGGTCCTAACATTAATAGGTAACGTTGATCCAGGAAATGGAATGGTGTACTGACACAGTGTATAAAGATGTAGGTCGCATGTAGGGTGGCCCATTCATTTAAATGGGCTGCTCAATGCGCTACAAATGCGTAAGAAAGTCCCTAACCCTTTTTTCACATGGTTGCACAGCACATGTCAACAGATCTATGAGGGTATCATTAACAATTTATGTCACTGCTGTGTATCTGCTAAAGGACAGCATGTTCCTGTGGTGTCAGTTAAGTGATTTTCCATGCGTTCCCAACACATAAAAATGTGAACGCAGTGGCCAGTGTGAAAGTTCCCCTTACATTAGTGGTCAGTGTAAATCCCTCTTTACATTGGTGGTTACTGTGAATGCTCCTATTAAATTAGTGGTCAGTGTAAATTCCCATTACATGGGGGCCAGTGTTGAAACTCCTCTTTATATTGATAGTTGGTAAAAAAAAAGAAATCAGCATTGCCATTGATCACACCCTCCCCTCCCCTCCCCTCCCCTCCCCTCCCCTCCCCTCCCCTCAGCACTGTCACTGACCCCAGGCGTTCTAGGATCCCTTGGAGTTTTCTGTCTATTGATGGGTCTGCTCATCTCCCCAGTCCATGGTGTGCAGGCAGTGAGGAGATGATGTACTATAACATTTAGCAACCAATCAGTGAGTAGTAATGATGTGCAGTAACCTCTAGCAATCAATCAGTGAGCAGTATTGATGTACAGTAATCTCTAGCAACCAGTCATTAAGCGGTAATGATATGCTGTAACTTCTGACAACCAATCGCAATTGCTACCTGATCTGATTTAGTAAACTGATTTTGAGTTTAACTGCTATTTAGTGTATGTCTCAGAGCAGGTGGAGAGCGAAATTGTATGGGGGGAAGGGCCCAAGAAAATGTTTACCCAGGGTCCAATCAATATTAAAGACAGCCCTGCCTGTTAGTTACACTTACTTTGCCAGCTATTTGTTACCCTTTCCCAAATGTTTTGAGATATGTTGCTGCCATCAATTTAAAAATTACCTTATTTTCTTTTCTTTAACTGCTTCCTGACCACCTCACGCAGATATACTGCGGCAGAAGGGCACGTACAAGCAGATTAACGTACCTGTACGTCTCCTTTGAGAGGAGGCTTGCGCACCGCCGACGGCGCCCGCCCGCCAGGAGCTCCTTGACCGTGATCGCGGGTCCCAGAGACCCAATGTCCACTGGGATACCCACAATCATCTCACGGTGAGGAAGAATGGGGAGATGCTAATGTAAACAAGCATCTCTCCATTCTGCCTGATGACGCTCTCACTGATCAGCGCTCCCTGTAATCGGGAGAGCTAATCAGTGAAGTGTTACACACAGCCCCTCCCCCCACAGTTAGAATCACTCCCTAGGACATACTTAACCCCTACAGCGCCACCTAGTGGTTAACCCTTTCACTGCCAGTGACATTTTTACAGTAATCAATGCAATTTTTTAGCATTGATCGCTGTATTAATGCCAATGGTCCCAAAAATGTGTCAGAATTGTCCGAGGTGTCCGCCATAATGTTGCAGTCATGATAAAAATTGCTGATCGCCACCATTACTAGTAAAAAAAAAATATCAATAAAAATACCATAAAACTATCCCCTATTTTGTAGATGCTATAACTTTTGTGCAAACCACACGCTTATTGCGATTTTTTTTTTTTACCAAAAATATGTAGAAGAATACATATCGGCCTAAACTGTGGGAAAAAATGTTTTTTATATATATTTTTTGGGGATATTTATTATAGCAAAAAGTAAAAAATAATGTGTTTTTTTCAAAATTAGAGCTATTTTTTTGTTTATAGCGAAAAAAATAAAAACCGCAGAGGTGATCAAATACCACCAAAAGAAAGCTCTATTTGTGGGAAAAAAAGGATGTCAATTTTGTTTGGGAGCCACGTTGCAGGACCACGCAATTATCAGTTAAATTGATGTAGTGCCGAATCGCAAAAAGTGCTCTGGTCAGGAAGGGGATAAAATTCTTCTGGGGCTGAAGTGGTTAAACAATACATTTTCTCAGTTTAAACATTTGCCATGTTTTCTATTTTCTATTGTGAATAAAATATGTGTTTGAGATTTGCAAATCATTGCATTCCATTTTTATGTAGATTTTACACAGTGTCCCAGCTCTTTTGGAATTGGGGTTGTAAATAGTAATGGATATCTCCTGATTTTGTTTCATTATGAAAAGAAAACTGGCCCAAAATAGGGTGGAGCCCAACCAGAGAATGTAAGCAAAATTAACATACCAAAGTGGACATTGCATGTAGGCAAAACGTTTTTTTTAGATTTGGATAGAGTGGTGAGAAATAGAACCACCGTCAAAATTTTAGGTGTGTACATCCTCATTATGGAAATTTGCTCTCTCTAAATATCTGGATCACAATCATGTAGTGAAAATCAGCGTAAATCCAAATATGTCAGCTGCCACTAGAACAGGAAGAAAGGGGAAATCTTTGAATTGGATTTCTTGTTCCTGTGACAACTGTCTTAGAGAGACTTACATTGAGGGAAAAAGGTATTTGATCCCCTGCTGATTTTGCACGTTTGCCCACTGACAAAGAAATTATCAATCTATCATTTTAATGGTAGGTTTATTTTAACAATGAGAGACAGAACAACAAAAATATCTAGAAAAACACATTTCAAAAAAGGGAAAAAATAATTTGATCCGGATCCCCTATCAAACAGCAAGATTTCTGGCTCCCAGGTGTCTTCGATACAGATAATGAGCTGAGATTAGGAGCACTCTCTTAAAGGGAGGCCCCCCTGCTGAAGAAAGCCCATACACAGGCCCGTCTGAAGTTTAATAATTAGCATCTGAATGATTCAGAGGAGACCTGGGTAAAAGTGTTGTGATCAGATGGCACTAAAATCAAGCTCTTTGGCATTAACTCAACGCGTTTGGAGGAGAAGGAATGCTACCTATGACCCCAAGAACACTATCCCCCCCGGACAAACATGTAGGTGGAAACATTATGTTTTGGGGGTGTTTTTCTGCTAAGGGGACAGGACAACTTCACCGCATCAAAGGGACAATGGACGGGGCCATGAACTGCCAAATCTTGGGTGAGAACCTCCTTCCCTCAGCCAGGGCATTGAAAATGGGTCATGGATGGGTATTCCAGCATGAAAATTACCCAAAACACGCAGCCAAGGCAACAAAGGAGTGACTCAAGAGAAAGCACATTAAGGTCTAGAGTGGCATTGCCAGTCCCCAGACCTAAATCCCAAAGAAAATATGTGGAGGCAGCTGAAGGTTCGAGATATCAAACGTCAGCCTCGAAACCTTAATGACTTGGAGAGGATTTGCAAAGAAGAGTGGGACAAAATCCCTCCTGAGATGTGTGCAAATCTGGTGGCCAACTACAAGAAACGTCCGGCCTCTGTGACTGCCAACAAAGGTTTTGCCACCAAGAACTAAGTCATGTTTTGCAAAGTGGTCAAATGCTTATTTCACTCATTAAAATGCAAATCAAATTATAACTTTTTTGAAATGCATTTTTCTGGATTTTGTTGTTGTTATTCTGTCTCTCACTGTTAAAATAATCCTACCACTAAAATTATATAGACTGCTCATTTCTTTGTCATTGGTCAAACGCACAAAATTAGCAGGGGATTAAATACTTTTTTCCCTCACTGTACATCACATTGGAAAGAAATCCTCTCACCTTGTGCTGAGCCAACAGGATAGGAAGTGAAAGGAAATCAATTTAATAAGACCAATGGCAAAAAAAGTTACAGTAGTTTTAACTTGTCCCTACTGTATCCAAATTAAAATATATTGCCTTTAGATATACTTTAAGGGCGCTTAGAAGAAAAATCGAATTACCTGCAAACACCTAAAAATGACAATATTTATATACTAGCAGCTCTGTACTTCAGTTATGCCTTACCCACGGCTCTTACAAAGCATTTCAATATGTCTTATACAATGATAAGGGCTTGATACTTCTGCTCTAGGATATGCATTCTGTAGCAGTGGGTTATGCAGCTCTTTATGTAGTATTAACTTCTACAATAGTTGCGCTAGCCATCAGTTACATGTGACGTATCGGGATATAATTACAGATGACTTTACCTACATTAATACATTTTACTCAAGTCACCTTGCCACTATTCTTCTGCAAGTTTTTTGGAAGTTGTAAGAGCTATGTGTATAAAAAAAAAGAGACAAGGCTTGGGTATACATTTAAGCCCCTTTCCCATAAAAAATCGCCATGACATGGTCAAGTTGACCTCTGGAAACTGTTCTCTTCTTTTAAATGCAGAACATAGGTTTGCCTGCGTTGTAAAAAGAAGGCATCCAACACAAAAGGGGATTCTTCTCCTTCGTCACATGTATAATTTTCTGTAGTAGAAAAGTTATTGATTCTTTTTTTCTGGGATATTCACAACAAGCTATCAATTCTAAGCCCTTGTACACACGGTCGGACATTCTGACAACCAAATCCGTTGGATTTTGTGCGCCGGATTTTGTCCAAAACTGTTGCATACACACGGTCGGACAAAGTTGTCGGAAAATCCGATTGTACATAACGTGATGACGTTATTTCGTTACGACGGGACTACATTCAGGCTAGTAGCCAATAGCTTTGGTCTAGGAATTTGATCTGAGCATGCGTGGCACTTTGTCCGTCGGAGTAGGCTACACATGATCGGAGTATGTCCGATTGGAGCATTTTGTCGGAAAATTTTACGGACAAGTTGGAAAACTTAACCCGTCGGATACTCCAACAGAAACAGTCCGATGGAGACCACACACAGTCAGATTATCCGACAATACGGTCCGATAGGACACATTCCGTCGGAATCTCCGACCGTGTGTACAAGGGCTTAATGTTATTTCATCACTAAATAGCATCAACGGTAAATATTAACGGGTTATTTCATACAAATTTAACATGTATCTCCCCGATCCCATTCAATACAGAACTACAAAAACAAATTTGTAAAAATATGAGTAGGTATAAAAAAAAAGAGTCAACCTCGAAAACTGAAGATGTGAGTAACACTGGGCAATCTATGTAGTGAATCATCAGTATATATTTTAATAATGCTTTATAATCTGCAAGTCTTTTCTGAGAAGCCAGCATGAGCTGCATCTTGATTACCCCTCAAACTAGTCACCACGGCAACCAGTGAATGTAGGTTATGAAAGATGTACCATCAAGGAAATACCTGCAGCTCATAGCATGAACTCCAAGCAACTCCAATGACTTATAGATTAAGAATTCCTCTCCAGCAGAATATCAAGTTCTTCTATGATAACAGTGCATGCACTTAACTGTTGCATTACTAGAAAAAACCCCATGAAAGAAATAGGTATAGAAAAATGGTGAATAAGATAGTTTATACAAACAAGCGCCAAATAATAAATCATGACAAAAGCAAAGCAAATCTAAATTTCCTTGATGGAAGGTACTTGGCATTGAAGTGTTAGTTCTTGGTGCTGTTTTCGGCACCAAGAATAGGTAAAAATTATATGGCCTAACACTAAATTACATTGGAGATGCATATTTACCTTATCCTCCATTGGGAGGACTGACACATTTATTCATTTAGAGGTGTGTATAGGGATAACTGTCACGTTTGCTTTGAATATTAAAAATGAATTAAATAGTGTTTTTGTTTCTGGTGCTCAGATACAGGCATACCCCACTTTTAAGTACACAATGGGGTTTATTTACTAAAGCTGGAAAGTGCAAAATCAGGCTCACTTCTGCATAGAAACCAATTAGCATCTAACCCCAGCTTGTTTAATTAAGCTTTGGTAATAAAACCTGGAAGCTCATTGGCTTCTATGCAGAAGTGAGCCTGATTTTGCACTTTCCAGCTTTAGTAAATAAACCCCATTGTGTACTTAAAAGTGGGGTATGCCTGTAAAGTGTAGTCTGCTTAAAGGCCTCATGCACATGAACATTTTTTTTGCAAAATCCTTTTTATTAAAATTTTCATAGTAAATTAACAAACATGAAGATTCAATTTCAAGCACTACAATACAACAGCACCAGTGAACAATGCTGCTCCCAAACCAAACTTGTGACAATGTTCATGGAAAGCAATACATGAAGAGCACAGAAAGAGCACATTAGAAAGTCAAATCACATCCCCTCGAGAATACCCCTAGCAGCTGAGTCACATGCTCACAAAGGCCCCCAGAAACCCAGCATCTTGTTCACAATGTGAACCTTTAGTCTTTAGATGATCAATCTGAAACTGCAGAATTGTTTATCCAACCGCCCCACAACTTTTCAAATTTAGAAGGCACCCCTCTACTGACATACGTGGCTTTGTACAGCAGTAAGGTATTATATAATAGCGCCTTCCAGGCCATAATGGTAGGAGCCACAGGTTTCTTCCATGACAAAATAATTATTTTACATGCATAGTACAGCAACAGGTAAGTAGCATGCTGATCACCTTTTTGGATGCCGACTGATCTACAAGTCCCAGCAAAAAAACTGCCATAGAGGGTCTAATGTTAATTGTAGTGACCGACTTAACACAATCCATAACCTCCACCCAAAACTGTTGAATGGGTGCGCAGAGCCAAACAATGTGCATAAAATCTGTCCCGGGGCAGCACATCCAATAGTTTTAGGGGTGTGTTGGAAAAATTCTCGCCACTTTAGCAGGAGTATAATAAATTCTATGTAGAAATTAAAATTGTATCAGGTAGTCCCGTGCTGACACCAGTCTAGAAAAATGTGAGTTTCATATGTCATCCCAGTCATCATTATCGAGCTGTGGGAAGTCTGACAACCATGCCGCACAACATGAGGCCAAAACCTTAGTAGTGTCTATGAATAATTGTTTATAAAAAACAGACAAGGCTTTAGGAAGGTCCTTATCCCTAAGCAATGATTCCAGATCACCAACCCGAACCTCCAGGCTGGAGGACCCAAATTGAGCAAAAAACAAAACAAAAGCATGCCTGAACTGCAGGTAGCAAAATAGGTGTGAGTTAGGGGGCTGCTATATGCATTTAAGCACCTCAAATGTTAATAGAACCCCATTTCTGACTACTGGGCCCACCAACTTGATCCCATATCTCATCCAGATAATCTGGTCAGGATAAGAAAAGAAATTAATCAGCTGAGGAATGTTACCACAATGACATATGCGGAGACACCAAATTATCTCAGATTTCAGCTCTCCTGGTCAAACGCATAGACCCCATGAGGGGATAGGGGGCCCTGGTTCCACAGAGCACTAAAAATTACTGTGACTCATAAGATCCTACAGCCTCAAGTGTTACTGCTGCGTCATCATAAGGCCTTGTTAACATTCTATGTGCAAAAACAAATTGGCCTGCTAAAAAATATCTAGCAAAAGTTGGTACTGCTAACCCCACTTCTTTCCAAGGCTGCTGCAACACTTGTAATTTAATTTGAGGTGCCCCCCCCCCCAAAGAAAATCTGAGAATACTCTATCTATGGCCTGAAAAATAGTCCTAGGGATCCAAACAGGTGAGTTCCTAAAAACTTTAATTTTTAACCCAATCATTTTCCAGGTAGGGAGAGAGGCAGGTTTTGTGAAGCTTGCATATGGTGCTTGAGGGTAAGTAATATTGGAGTAACATTTAACAGGATAAAATCAAGTACAGACTGTGATACAGTTAAGCCCAAATATTTTACCTTATTTACCCACTGGAGTGGGCAGTCAGCCGGGGCCCTCAGGGTCAGAGACTGAACCTTCGACGGGAGAGTTTGGAACTTGCCCCAATTGACCTTGTGGCCAGAGACTTTAGAAAAAAAGTGTCCAAGATGGACAATGCCGAGGATAAAGGCGGCACCATGGTCTCTCAGAAAGAGTACCATATCATCGGCATATAATGCCTTTTTTACTTCCAACACACCCACCTGGATTCCATTCACCCCAGAAAATACAAGTAAGGCCACCGCCAAGGGTTCTATCAGTGAGGCAAAAAAAAAACCTGGAGAAAATAAACCTGGCTGCTGGAAAAAATTCAGAGACCATCCCGTTAAGCTTGATTGCAACTACTGGGGCACTATACAATAGAGTAATCCATTGGCAAAGGGTTGGGCTGAAGCCAAGCTGCCATAATACTTACAGCATATAATTCCAATCTATGGAATCAAAGGCCTTTCCTAAATCTAAGAAGACCAGAATTCCTCCTGTTGTAATCTCAGGGCCCAGTTGTAAATGAGTATAAACATGTCTTAGGTTAATATCAATAGCCTTACCATTTACTTAAAGTCTGTTTGGTCATGCACATAAACATTTTGAGGCATAAAATATGCACTAGCATAAAATCCTACTGTTTTTCCCTGAATGGGGGGCTGCAGGTGGCGCATACAGCTGGCCATAAAAGTAAATGGTTGTACGTGGTCATACTCAGGTGCTTTATTGCAGTGGCGTAAACATGCATATGCAAGAGCTCCACATTCAGGCAATACGTCATCTGAGCATGCTCATGTTTATGCCAATGCATAAAGCATCAACTTATATCCGAGTATGGCCGCTAAAGTCATTCACATCTATGGCTGGCTGAATGTCCCACCCGCAGCTCTCCTGGTGTGGAAAAATGCTGGAATTTTACACTTGAACATATTTTAAGCCGCAAACCATCCATATGCACGCGATCCAAACCAGTTTAGTGCATTATTGCATTAGATTCATCTAATTAAATTTTCCTTCATGATTTTTAACACCAGCTCAAAGCTCTCTGCATTAAAGAAGATGGACCTGGCAGTAAGTACTTACACCTTGAATGATGCAGCATGGGGCATTTTTAAAATACTGGCCTCTCTCCATTTTTATAAATTTAGCTGTGTTTTAACACTTTATATCTACAAATGATAGATTATTATTCTCTGTAAGGCATCCTTATGCAATGCTCCTATTGCACATTCCCAGTTCTACGACCACGTTGTCATAGGTGAAGGCCTCCAACTAACAACTGGGAATCAGTCAGCGTGGTTCCCAATCATTTCAATCGTTTCACAATTATTGAAAAACATTCTGGGTTTTCAAGTGATAGCCCACAACTAGCTGAATTCTTAGAAATGTGGTACCTGTCAGCTAGACAGATCAAGAGAGTTTGTGAGCGATAGTCAGATGCATAGATAGACAGTATAGAGGTGCTATTATAATCTGTAATTTATTATACATAAAATTGTTTAGCCATATGGGAACAAACTAGATTATGTGAATACCCACTCACCATGTCTAGCTTAAATTAACCTTTGCTTAAGTAATCTGATTAGCAGAGGAGGAAAGCGTGCTGTGTAATGGCAAAGCTTCTTAAGGGGATTTTTGCAAGAACAGCACTAGTTCACAAAATAAGGCAGTCTTAAATAAGCATCTTTTTTGTACACCATGTAACAATGTATATGATCCAACATCCGATAGCCCAAAGAGAGGTAATAACTATATTATTGAGTATCTCAAACCAGTTTTATATTTCATCTCTGCCTCTGACAACCCTCTTTGCTGTCAATAATTCCACCCGCCTTTACTTTCCTTCAAGGATTATATATAATTTATTGCCAACGTCATTTGCTCAATAGGGAATCATAAGAACCTTTAACACAACAAATACAGTGTAATTACTAGAGTTATGTCCTGCATGCTTTTATAATAAGCTATCTGCTTCCACCAATGCATATTTAACTGAGATCTGCTTAACTATTTCCTGAAAAGAACATTGTTTGTCTAGTTATAACAACACACAGAAGTATTTGATTAAATAAAATGATCCATTATAATATAATAAAATATATCATTATAATATAATAAAATATATCATTATAATATAATTTATCCTAATGAAAAAAAAAAAACACATAGGTGATGCAGCAGTCACAATGTACATATTTTTCAGTATATACAGAAATAATGATACTTTAGAACTTCACTTGTGTTTGGTCACATGACCATGGGCGTCCGCAGGTAGGGGCAAGGGGGGTCAAGTGCCACTCGGGAATTGGGGATCAGATCTTAAATTCAGCACAGTTGCGTTGCTATCAGGGGTTCCTGCTCGCTCCATTCCTTCCCTATTGGCCATAACTGAGGGCCAATCAAAGGAGACTAGGAGAGGAGAGAATCATGGGACATGTAGTCCCAAAGATTGGTAGCCCCATTTTCCACAGGGGGGAGGCAACAGCTCAATCAAGAGAGAGCTTGAGAGACTGCAGCCTGGAAAAAAGCTGAGGGAAAGAGTGCTACAAGACAAAGAATGAGGAGTGTGCCAGGCAGAAGCCAGAGAGACCAGGGTACAGACATGCTACACTACTGACCACAGTTGCCCCCGGGGGACCCAGAGTGATTGATCGTCCAGCTGGAGGGATCACTGCTGTAGTTTCACTAGGTCTGGTAAAAGCGCCTATTGGTCATTATCCATTACTTATATTAGAAACTGTACTACGTCTGCAGTCTCTGACCATGATAATGTGATAATGACATTGTCGAAAAGGGGCAGTGCATGGGTGACCCCTAAAATGATGCCCCCCCTGAAAAATTTCTGCGGACGCCAATGCACATGACCCTTTCTTTTTCAAATATATACACTACCTACACTTGATAAGGGCTGTTGGAAGCTTGTAGAAATCATCTTTCCCTTGCTCTCTAAATAAAATAAAATGTCTGAATTAAATAAAAAAGCTCACTGCAGCATGAACAAAACTGTCAGATAAACATGGTGCCATGTGCAGAGTGTGAAAAGTTTTCTGTATATGTGTGTATAGAGGCTGCTTACATTCTAATATGGGGGGGGGGTCTATAAACGACTGCCCGTGCGCCAAATTTGGCATGCTGCAAGATTCTATCCAGCCCTCTCTGATTTAAAAGGGGACCCTGATGTAAGGGGGCCTTTTATGAGGACCCTGATGTAAGGGGGACTTTTATGAGGACCCTGATGTAAGGGGGACTTTTATGAGGACCCTGATGTAGGGGGGCCTTTTATGAGGACCCTGATGTAAGAGGGACTTTTATGGGGATTCTCATATAAGGGAAATTCTGATGTTGTGGAGACTTTGATGGGATCTAATTTATTTGGAACATCTTTGAGTTGTTTACTGAAGTTTTCACTGGTGATCTATATTATGTCATACTGATTACACACACAAAAAAAAAAGACTTCAAGCAAAATGTATTCATTTGATTCATTCATTAAACTTGCACAGAAAAGTTTGGAGACCCCCCATTCTAATGCATTTTTGGAATATGGATTCTTCAGTTTCCAGGCTTTTTGTACCACAAACAGGCAAAGCACAAAACATTTCTAACAAATGGATTCAAGGGTTGCAGCTCCCTCTGTAGCCCCCCCCCCCCCCATTACTTAAAGGGGTTGTAAAATTTCAAGGTTTTTCACCTCAATGCAACGCACGATTGCCCCCTTGGAAAACGAGTCTACGATGGGCACTCCATGTGGGGAGGAGCCAGAAGCGCCACCTGGGGACTCCAGAGAAGGAGGATCAGGGCCACTCTGTGCAAAACACTTGCACAGAGGAGATAAGTATACCATGTTTGTTATTTGAAATAAACAAAAACAAATCTTTACAACCCTTTTAACCAAACCCGATCCAATGATGTGCACAAGAACAGCTGCTCTCCTGGGTCTCTGCCTCATTGGCTGAGAGACATTGGCTCCGGCTGCTGTCAGTCACAGCCAGTGAAGAGGGAACAGAACAGGGCTCGGTGAGCGAGCACTCACAAGTTGTCCAATAGCAAGCGGCTTTCTTTTTTTTTAAATGTTAACCTTTAATATCACTTTAAAGTAAACCTGTACTTTTAACCTATCCCATGAGGCAACTAGACCTCCTGGAAATTCCAGTGAATGTTTTACTTTCTGAAAATGAAAACTTGAACAGGGTTGTGCAAACTAACACTAGCCTCCCCACCCCCTCATGGGAAAGTACTATGGCCCTTTCAGATACTAGTTCTAAAATGTGGTAGGTGGGGGGGATGTATCATGAATGCCTGGAAGTATTTCATGATTAAAACTTTTTAATAAATTTGTATTGACTTGCTGCACTATGATGGTCCTTTATATACTTTTGTGAGCCAAATAGCACGAGAAGGTTTCTATCTCCCGCTTGGAGAGGCTGTTGATGAGACCATTGAAGGAGTGGTTATCCTTAAATGAACTAAAGGCGCAGACACAGACTAGGTCTGGTGAGTGGCCATTTCATCTGGTGATGGTATAAGCACTTTGGTTGGTGATTAGAAGGAGCACTTTAAGCTTGAAAAGAAGTACTTTTGCAACAAGAGGGACTAAACAGCACCAAAGTGATTGTTCATTTTTATGCACTGTGCACTTTCCTTATGGGAGTGATCACTCTCTTGGGACATTCATATTATATTGTATTGTGATTGTTTTTTTTTATTATATGTGGATTAAGGCACAATAAAGCACTGTATTTTGATAGTTTGCTGGGATTGGTCCAGGGTGATCACTCTCTTGGGACACCCATAGTATCCTTGCATTGGTTGGTGTTTTAGTGCACCTTAGATGTTGGATGGTAGGGGTGTCTCCGTGTGAGTGCTTGCTTGGAACACCCATAGCATATGTTGATGTTACAGTTTGTGGGTATTGTAAGACACTTTAACTATTTGATATCAGTGCAGGAGTAAGTGACCCGAATAACGGGTGAACTCTACAGTCGCACTAATTTACTTTTTAGTCTATTTTAACACTATGGGTATATCACGTTAGGGAAGGATACTCTTTATAGCTAAATAAAGCTTTTTTAAGCACGGCACTTTTCGTTGAATAAAAAATAAAGTTAGCACAACCCACACTTTATACACATTTAAATTAGACACGTCTATACCAGGTTTCAGCAAACAGAGAAATTTACACTGTTAGTTCCTTGTGCGCCGGTAGTTCAATTTTTCCAGCTCTCATTGGCCCTCTTATGACTCATCCCCCCTCCCTTCCTGGCAAACTCTCACAAGAGTGAGAGAGAGAGATGTGCATGATATCATAAGCCTAGGCTAATGACTAGACAAGAAACAGGAAGTGGGCTGTATAAGGTATTTACTGGCAGAAAAAAAATGTTTTGCTATTCAAAGTTAAAAAAACAAGGGCAGAAGATTTAATAGATGGAAAGTTTGACTAAAGGTCCGCTTTAATGCAGCTGTTTGGCTTTGCATGTGAAGTTATGTGTAAATACTGCTGTGTCTCCTTACAGCATACTGAGTGAGAAGTGAGAATTATTATTGACAGTTATCACTAAACACTGGCAATTGGCTCTGTCTATGACGGTAATGAATGAGGATGATTGTGATTATATGCTTATGACTTTTAAGCACTGTAACTAATGATGGCACTGATCAGAAGTGTTCAGCATCAGAGCACTCAGGAATTGGTGATTGTTGTGTCCCACAATGCATTAATATACTGTATATTCTTGCTTGATTGTCTGTGTACCAAGGCAGGCAGACACAGGGGAAACATCGGAAGGGCATGCAAGTCAACATGGGAGAAAGTGAAAATGGCACAAACTCTTTGCGACTATCCACATTTGAAAATGGCACAACCCAGGTTAAATCTTGGTTCATGCCAATCAATTAGCTCATATCAATCAGTGAGCTCATCAAATATTAAAGCATTAGTCAGAACAATCCTAAGTGACAAGGCTTTGTCTTACCTTTAGGACCTGCTCTAGGTTCTCCAGTTTGGCTTGGAGCTGGTACTTCTCCTTCACAGCCAAATCTCTTTCTTTGGTGACTATAGTGAGGGTTTCTCGAAGCTGCTCATAGTCCAACTTCACCTGTTAAGAACAATAAAGTATATTTGAACTTGATTATGGAATGATTTACATGGGGAAAATATATTTATTGACAGAAGGTAGAAAAAACTTTATATATGATATAGAGGTATATACAAACATATTGGGCTTGATTTATTAAAGGCAAATATGCTGCTCACTTTACAAAGGAATTTACACTTTGCAATGAAAATTTTCCTTTAGCTTAGTGAACCTCTGCTGATTTCCATCATCCAATCATGTTCAACCAGAATACTGCTTTTTTTTTTCATTTTCTTAACACCTGATTAGGTATTGTTTGCAAGGTGAATTTTCACTGCATTTACTAAGCTAAGGGAAAATTTGATTGCAAAGTAAACGGCCTACTTGTCTTTAGTAAATCAACCCTATTGTTTCACACCAAGAAATTGCAATGTACCTTTCATCTATTGTTAACTGAGTTTTATCAAAAGGAATGGATACACATTAGTGGTATATACAGTATATACAATCCTCTCATCTACTGTATGTGTATTCCCTTTATATTTGTATCCTTTTGCTGCATGTGGAATATATTGAGAAGCAACGGAAAAAACATGACAGTCACTAATTGTCATTTGCCCAAAATCCTTAAAGATAAAAAAAAGTTGACCCAGAATGTTTAGTGATTGAACTTACTTTCCACATTTACACATAAAAAATTGTATTAGATTAATATCTTAGCCACATGAATTCTGCTTGTTTCATGCACATTATCAGGTAACTTATGATAGCAGATCTTGGGGCAGTGCTTTCTGTCAGTTTGACCAACATTTCACCATAGGGTTCTCAAGACAGACAGATTTCACATCATATCTTATCTTTTACTCTCTGCAAATGCCTTTCAGCTTCCACAGACTGTTAAACCAGTGTTATGATAAACCAGTTGTTACACATGCACATACAAAAATTCATACAGCTCGGTTTGTATTAGGTATACGAGACATGCAGTCCATTGCCAGGGACAGAACAAAGCTGGTACAAGGAATGATCATTAGGGGATTTCTTTTGTCTAAATAAACAGTGGCGCTGATTTACTAAAACTGGAAGGTGCAAAATTTGGTGCAGCTCTTCAAACCAATCAGCTTCTACTTCAGCTTATTCAAAAACAAATCTGGAAGTGGATTGGTTTCCATGCAGAGCTTCAACAGATTTTGCACTCTCCACTTTTAGTAAATTGACCCCGCTGTCAAGACCGTCTTGATTGGACCTTGGGCAAACATTTTCTTGGCCCCCCCCATGCAAATTTTCTCTCCACTCCAACATCCCAAAAAACAAACAAACACAAACAAAGACTTATGTATTGAATTGTATTGTAACTATACTCTCTGCCCTCATGCTGTAAAGCAATGCACCATCCTGTATAATAATAATGTAGTGCTGGCATCCTTGCCTACTAAATTATATTAGCATTTATAATGAAAGTCTATGGACGTTTCTATGGCTTAGTGTTTGGTGCCATCTAGCGGCCAAACACTGATAGTGGACTTAAATGATTTTTGCGTTCACAAAGTACTGAACTGGAAGTGACTGTTATTTACACTGTAGAGTTGACCTTTTTACCCAGGATGCTGGGTGACTTACCCATAGACACCCTTTCTGACAGTACATTCTGGGTAGGAAATAAAAAGAGCCCGAGCGGCCATCTTAGGTCACTTGGGAATGCATGGTCTGCCTGTGAGGACTTGTGAGGAGGCCTCCAGGAGGAAGCAGCCTACAGCCATTGCAGAGCGCAACCCCGCTCGATTGTGTGAGTGACTTGACGGTGACAGACACAGTGACCGGATTGGGAAGATCCAGAGACACTTGTTTGAGCATCGGAAGACCGGGTCCACCTATCGGAATGGAGTGACGGAGCCGGCTGACATAGAAGTAAGCTGCAAATACCGGACCAGAGGTACCATACCGAGCTTCCGATTCAGTTGGTGAGCAGGTTGCGGCCCATAGTTTATTAACTTCTGCACCTAGTCAGACTTATATACAGGCCTCCCTGGGATCCATAATCCTACGGAGGAGGAGTATAGCAACTGACACTAGGCAGGCATAAGGCCTATCTGCTATTGCATCTCAAGCCTTGCATCATAGTTACGGAAGCAACACCAGGATCATCTTTAACTCAACTTTAATTACTTTACTTCTTGGATTACAAATTATAAGAAATTATTATAGCTAGCAGAAGACAAGAAGACTAAAGACTGGGTACTTTTGTTGAGATCTCACAAATAGCTATAAAAGTAGGGGGAGCTCCCTTGTATTTATATTGTTTATAATTGTTTTATCAAAATTCATTGTTCTGTAATTCTATGTTGGGATGACAGCACAATTATTGTAATCACCTGTTTGCCAATATATACAGTAAAATATACTTTGGTTAAGTACCCCGCTGTGGAGTATTGTTTTCTCCAAGCAGGTGGAGCCAGTGGATCCTGAGGTGACAATACAGGTATATTGTGTTATATTATATTGTACTGTATTGTATTGCACCACAGCTGAGTCAAGGGGACTGAGTCAAGTTAGTGGGGTTTATTAGCAGAGTGCAGGCCCAAATCAAATCAGCAGCTCCTTCGGAGTCCAGTGCTACAATAATAATAAAAAAACGTTAATAATGTAAACAAAAATAACTGGTCCACACTCACTGATTGGTCCAGCTTCACTTATTGGTTGCTAGAGGTTACTGCACATCATTTCTGCTCACTGATTGGTTGCTAAAGGTTACGGCACATTATTACTGCTCACTGATGGTTGCTAGAGCTTAGTGAACATTATAACCGCTCATTGATTGGTTGCTAGTAGTTGCTGCACATAATTACCAGTCACTGCTTGGTTGCTAGAGGTTACTGCACATTATTACACCTAACTGCTAGAGGTTACTGCATATCATTACCACATATTGGTTGCTAGAGGTTACAGCACACCATTATAGCTCACCGATTCATTGCTAGAGGTTATAGCACACCATTACGGATCACTGATAGGTTGATGAAGTTTACAGCGCACCAACTCCTCACTGCCTACACACCATGGACTAGGTAGCTGAGGGGACTCACCAATAGACAGAAAACTCAGAGAACTTGTTATTAGCAATGAGAAGAGAAGAGCAGGTAGGAACAGAGCCCATTGTGAGCAGCATTCCCAAGGATGGGCTGCCAGGAATAAATGACTAGTTATACCGACTGCAGCAGCAAGACCACCTGGGAGTAGAGAAGTCATACAGGACTGCCACAAAGCTGGGTGGGGGCTGTAGTCCATGTCCCATTACCTTTAACGCACTGTCCACCCTCTGGGACTACATGCCCTTCTGGTCTCTCCAATTGGTCCTTTCTGCAGACAGGGGAGGGGGGGGAGACAGTGTGGGTGGCAAGCTGGGATTTCTTACTTGTAGCCAGGGATTTAGTTCTCAGAGAGTAGCTGCAGGAACTTACCCTCCATTGAGGAGAGAAATAGAGCAGCCCCAAATAATCCGTGCATTGCACAAGAAGCAAGAGGCACAGAGTACTGCACTCAGTATTGCATGACACACAGGGCTAGGCAGTGTGTACTGTGCAGTGCTGAGGTGTTTGTATCACACAGGCCACAGAAAAAAATCAACACAAGGGGCAGTAACATATCCTCCAAAATTAACCATTTATTGCTCACCCATGCATACCTCTTTGCTTACCCCTTCAGCCCCATCCACAGTTCATCTATATACCCCCCCATCCACAGCTCACCTTTGTATCCCTCGTCCACCTCTGTACCATCATCCCCCCATTCACAGCTCACCTCTGTATTTCCCCTGTCCACAGCTCACCTCTATACCCTCCCATCCACAACAAACCTCTGTACCCTCCCATCTACAGCTCACCTCTGTACCCCCCCATCCACAGCTCACCTCTGTACCCCCCCATCCACAGCTCACCTCTGTACCCCCCCATCCACAGCTCACCTCTGTACCCCCCCATCCACAGCTCACCTCTGTACCCCCCCATCCACAGCTCACCTCTGTACCCCTCCCGCATCCACAGCTCAACACTGTTTCCCCCGTCCACAACTCATCTCTGTTACTTCCCTATCCACAACGCACCTCTGTTATCCTCCATCCACAAATTATATCCGCCCAAGGCAATTTCATCCTATCCTGTAATCCAGGCATTTTAGCCACACAGCATAGGGTTAAGAACATAGTCCCACTTTGATAATTTGACAATAAAGTAGGAGTAGTACGCAAGTTATCACTTAGCTCAGTCTGTTCTCTCCTCGTCACCATGTTCCCTATGAGCACATGTTCACTGCAGAACACTAGCCTCCCTCTCCTATTCCGAATGCTAAAGTGCAAAAAATTATAGAAAGCTGATAACAAACAAAAATAAAAATAATAAAAATACCAATTACATAACTGCATTAGCTGGTGTATTGACCAGTCTCAATGCAAAACGTCATTGCTAGATGGAAGTAAATTAATCTGCACCACAGAAGTGTAATAAAATTAAGCTGTGGTCATTGTAATCATAAAATTCCGTATAAATGTAAAATAAATATGACCATGCTGAAACAATAAAACAACAAATCAATCTAAATTGATCTAAAATATATTTGGGGAGGTGAAAGTTTTTTTTGCGGTGAAGGACGCTGGGTGATATTTTCACTATTTACTATAGATTTTGCACATTATTTTTCACTTTGTGGTGAAATATTATCATGGGTGATACAAATTACATCAACAGCTATGCAGCTGCTACCAAGCGGTGAGTAGTAGAATGGTATCCACCAAGCCAGTACAGAGAGAGAGAGAGAGAGAGAGAGGGAGAGGGAGAGAGAGAGAGAGAGAGGGAGAGAGAGAGATGTACAGTGTGAAGGTGGAAGAGGTGCCCCGTGCTTCCCTGAGCTGAATCAACTGTAAGGACGGTCCTAGCACTTGCTGGACTTTCTTGGGTGCACTGAAGCCTTCTTCACAAGTGCCCTGTATATCGTAGTATGTGCAGAGGTCAAAAGGTGCCAAAGGAAATGCTTCTTGTTTTGTTTATAAGCAATGTGAGCAGAGCAACGAGAGGGGGGTTGATGATTCTATCTCCCACTAGACTATAATACAAGCGGAGTATTTTGTCACAGAAATAAGTTATGCAAGGGCAGGTACTCCAAATGTGCGTCATGGTGCCTGGGGCCTGTAAACATCTCCAACAAGTATCGGGGATAGACAGGTCTATGGCATGTAGGGTAGTTGGACGCCAATACCATCTTCTGAGAGGTTTTATAGGTAAACGCCAGTATCTTGTTTCAATCGATGTCATTAGAGGTGATATTAAGTACATGTTCCCATTTGGCCATAAAGTGGAGAGAGTCCCTAAGTAAGATTCGATACAGTTGAGACAGTGGACAGTCCGGGACAGCAAACACTTCAAGCCAGTGAGGGACTCAGTTAAAGAGGTGGTGGGAGAATTTATAGTAAGGTAATGTCTGAATTGGAAATATTCCAGCCATGCGACAGCTGGGTTATGACTTGTCACCAAAAGACTTTATGAATTATATGGGACTTTAATTACATGATATATTTATTTTCTCCAGATTTATTTATTGATTTTGAACTTTTTTAACATTTTATTAGTGTATAGTGTAAGTCATTTTTTTTTTTTATTTTTTTTTTTTTGCACAATGATATATTTATTTTATTTAGCTTTATTTATTTTATTATTTTTTTCTTGATTCTGAACAGACACTGTCTAAGCTTCTTGTGACACCAGGGCAAGAAACAAGAGGGTGCAGGTGTCACAGGGAGATGAACACTCACAAAGAAATAAAACCTCATAGGTGTTCTATCCAAACCCTTACCCACTCTATTAAACAACTGTACTCCCTTGCTGCATGTTGTGGCCCTTGCCCCTGTCCTCTTTTTTTCCCTGTGCTATATTATAAAAGTCTCCCTTCAGTTCAGAACGGGTACACTAATGATGTAGCGGCCAGCCACAGCAGGGAGACACAGGTATATGATACGTCTGTATGTATCAGATGATAAAGATTCTAGCGATCGTCTTCCTGATGAAGCCTTTCTGATGATGCCTTTCAGGTGAAATGCATTGAGGTCTGATGAGTGGCGGAACTTCTAGGTCTTTACTGACGTCACGTTCGGCTCAGGTGGAACACAGAAAGACTTAGAGAGACGAGCGGCGGCGGGGACAGGCTTTCTATAGTTGGTGCTGCTTCACGGCGTATGAAAAAGTGAAGGTACTGGCACATGTTTTTTAATAATTAACATAAATGTATTGCACGATTATTGCATTATTGCTTTCTGATTCTGGGACATCCCGGTTGGTGACATTGGATTTAAGAGGAAAGGGAGTAGATGCTTTGTATAAACGAAGCTTGGGATATATAATTTAAGCGGTGAGTGGCCCCCCTTTAATTAGGTGGTGGAACACATCTTTTGGAGAACTTCTAATTTAGAAGAGCATGTATCGCTAATGCCGTGTACACATGTATCAGACTATCCGGCGGACTTAATCTGGCGGACAAACCGCCGGACTGTCCGCCGGACTTTCTGGACGAGCTACCTGCCCACATGCGGCACTCTGATGGCGGACTAAGTCCGCCGGACTATCCGCCGTACTTTTGAAATGAACGGACTTGCCCACACACACGGAGGAAAGTCCGCTCATTTTGAGTGCGGCTCCAGGTAGCCGGGACCAGCGAAGGAAGCGTCGCTGGCCCCATCACCTGGTATGGACTTAAAGGGGAATCCCTACGCCAAAAAAACGGCGTGGGGGTCCCCCCCATGTCCATATCAGACCCTTATCCGAGCACCCTACCCGGCTGGCCAGGAAAGGGGGTGGGGATGAGCAAAAGCCCCCCCCCCAGCTGTACCAGGCCACGTGCCCTCAACATGGGTGGGTGCCTTGGAGAAGGGAGGCCGCGCGGCCCCCCACCCCAAAGCACCTTGTCCCCATGTTGTTGAGGATGCTGGGACTGTGACATCATAATGGGCGGGGACATCATCCGGTGATGTCCCTATATAAGTCGCCGCACGCCACGTGTCCTGTCATAGTGACCGGAGACCGTGACGAGGCACCATCTCCAGAAGAGAAGAAGAGAAGAACAGAAGACGGCGGCAGCGGCGACAGAAGACCGGGCCACAGCTAAAAGAGCTAGAAGAAGGCGCTGTGGCCCGGCAAGAAGAACCGAAGAGGGGGACAAGACTCCCAAAGTCGGAAGAAGAGGGCGGCGAAGAAGAAGAAAGTCAGGTTCCTCTGCTAGTAAAAGAGCTAGCAGAAGATAGTGGAGGAGTCTGGCGAGAAGACCCCCGAAGACGGAAAGAAGACCCCCGGAGCTGTGCAATAAACTATTTTAACCCTTGTGTGTTGTGTTTTTTTTTTACATTTTTTTTCACAGGTGAATGGGTAGGGGTACATTGTACCCCATACTCATTCACATAGGGTGGGGGGCCGGTATCCAGGGGCCCCCTTATTAAAGGGGGCTCGCGGATTCCGATAAGCCCCCCCACCCGCAGACCCCGACAACCAACGGCCAGGGTTGTCGGGAAGAGGCCCTTGTCCTCATCAACACGGGGACAAGGTGCTTTAGGTGCGGGGGCCGCGCGGCCCCCCCTTCCCCAAGGCACCCCAATGTTGAGGGCATGCGGCCTGTTACGGCTCAGGAGGGGGGGGCGCTTGCTTGTCCCCACCCCCTTTCCTGGCCGGCCGGGTAGCGTGCTCGGATAAGGGTCTGATATGGATCTGGGGGGACCCCAACGCCGTTTTTTCGGCGTAGGGGTTGCCCTTTAAGTCCATACCAGGTGAAGGGACCTCCTTCGCTGGTCCCGGCTACCTGGAGCCGTGCTCAAAAAGTGGACTTTTCTCCGGGCGGGGAGTACGGTGGACTAGCACACACACAGCCGTACACACAGCCGTAATGTCCGCCGAAATGCGAGTCCGGCCGACAGATTCATGTGCAAAACTTCAATCTTAGTCCGCCGGACTTTTGGGTAAAAAAAAAAGTCAGCCGGAGCCTACACACGGGTGGATTGTCCGGCGGACTTGAGCCCGCCGGACTTCGCCACCGGATTGTTTGATCGTGTGTATGCGGCATAATGCACATTTAGTGAAAGGAAGAAGTGGACTATAAGATATTGTTTTGTTTAATCATCTATTGTTTTCAGGCCTTTTTATAAAACGCGTTTATATATTGTTTCACTTGACAATTCCTTGATTGCACGGATCTATCACTACACGTATTATTTTTATTTGAGCTAGCGTCTCAACATATAGTACACTTTTAGCTTTGTAAATGAGGAAAAACTTGATGTAATGGAGGTGCTAATGGCAATGGCCAATGTGTATTTCAACTTCTTACTCTAAAACCAATGTCACTTAAAATCTCCCCAACAGGGATGAAAGACAGATATTCAACCCCCCCCCCAGCAAAGCTAAAATACAAAAGAAAGTTTCAGAAAAATGTCATTGGCATCTAACCTGGCAATTAATATTACTTAAAATCCGTTTCAGAAGCTAACAAATTCTGTGGAAAGAAAACAAAGAACAAATTTAAAAAAAGGACTTGAATGAGAACAGTTCTTTTTCTCAAAATACAATACAGTCTCAATCAGAAAATAAAGCTTTCCCCCAAATGGTGCTATAGGTACTCCTCCCTCTGAGCTCTGTCATTGTAATCTGGACTGTGAATCAACATGGTGGAGAGGGTGGACATAGACGCACCATTCCTCAGGGGTGTCAGACAATGGATTAACTGTGCTCCCTCTGCAAGCACACTGGGTAAAATAGTTAATTTTGTGCTTTTCCATGGATTATCATTTTATCCAGCTTTCCTATTATAATAACATTCTCGTTTGATGCTGCTAAGAAAGATTGGACTGCAAACCATAGACAGCTAAAGTGCTGGAAAGACTTCATTATATAGTTGTCTTGTGATGCCACATGACAAGGTAACAAGGTAACAATTGCATGTTATCATAAATTTCTTCCCTTTCCTTAATTCAAATAAAATGTGCATGTTCTAAGAACACAGCGCGCTGGAAACTGACAGTCATATGGGTGAAACTTGATGCACGCATTCTATAAACCAGGGGAGATCATTTGCATTTAGTAAATTACAATCACATCATGTAAGAAAGAAAGTAATAAAGACCTACTCAAGCGTACAAAAAAATATGTCATGATACAGATGTAAAAAACCTATCTGGGGCTAAATACAGAACAAAAAGGAACTCATAAGTCACATTTTGGCTCGCATCATGAGGAAAACCAAATAATCTTCCTATAAACATGTACTCACAAGATGTAAATATGATTTAAAAAAAGCATATGCAAAACAGACCATTACACTTACTAGATTAAAAGGCAGCCATACTAACTTAACCTATGTATACATGTGAGGTATGATATAACAGAATACAAATTTTATCATACAAAAAAAAAAACGAAAACTATTAAAATACCATAGGGTAACCAAAACACACAGCACAATTATTATTATTATTATAGAATTATTATTACAAAATCATACATGTCTAGTAGTTTGGCAACTGCAACTCTTGTAGTCAATAGTTCAATAACGTGTATAATCCAATCCATGTATAAATGGAATTTGTAATGTAAAATATTTATGCTCATCAAAAACAACAGATAACAAAAATTCTGCTAAGTGCAAATCCAGGGCCCTTAACCTTATAGCATCCCTGTACATGTTATTGCATGTTATTTACATATCTTTTTCCCATGGGTCTTTGTTCTGGTTACATAATATCATGGGTCTCATACCTAGTATTCTTACTACAGTATGGAGCAGGACCTAAACAGTGAAACTTATTGACATTCTCCTGTGAGCACTGGACCCCCATGGTGCAAATGTTTGACACCATGGGCTCACAGAAAATAGGCTGGGTGCCATTAACACTGGTAGAAGATCAGCACTGTGGTGTGTCTTGAGGGAGGAGTACCAAAGGTAGGGAGAGTATGGCAGTAAAAGCTGCTTTTTAATTTTAACTGGTGCAGGGTAACAGATTATTATTTTTGAGCCAGAATTGGGCTTTAAGTGCATTACAAGAATGATGAAATCAGCCTGTCATTTTTGCAATATTTATCTTACACAGTGGCGTAGCGTGGGGGGTGCAGGGGGTTCCGTGGCCCAAGCGCAAAATTTAGGGGGGCGCCAGTATGTGTCACTACTGGCTGCCTCCTCCTAATTTTACGTTCCTGTGTCCCCCTCGCTCCGGCCACCATTTTCAGTGTCCGGTGCCCTGTGATTGGGAGTATGGGGATCATGTGAGGCGTAGGGCTGGCCTATCCTGTGGTTGCTCCTGAAGTCCTGCCTCCGAACATGGCAGCAGCCAGAGCGAGGGGGGCACAGCAAAAATGTGAGCCACTACGGCCGCTGCCTTCTGAGGAGACTCTTCTCCTCCTCCTATCCTCCAGAACGATGCAGGCCAGGACTGTGGACAAGAAGAAGGTGAGTGAGAGTCGTGTTACTGGCCCTGAGGGGGGGGAGGGATAGAGAGAGAACAGTGTACTATGGTGGGCAGTGTAGCATGCTGGGCAGTGTAGCATAGTATAGTGGTCAGTGTAGTATGGTGGTCAGTGTAGCACAGTATGGTGGTCAGTGTAGCATAGTATGGTGGTCAGTGTAGCATAGTATGGTGGTCAGTGTAGCATAGTATGGTGGTCAATGAAGCATAGTATGGTGGTCAGTGTAGTATGGTGGTTAGTGTAGCGTAGTATGGTGGTCAGTGTAGCGTAGTATGGTGGTCAGTGTAGTATGGTGGTTAGTGTAGCGTAGTATGGTGGTCAGTGTAGCGTAGTATGGTGGTCAATGAAGCATAGTATGGTGGTCAGTGTAGTATGGTGGTTAGTGTAGCGTAGTATGGTGGTCAGTGTAGCGTAGTATGGTGGTCAGTGTAGCGTAGTATGGTGGTCAGTGTAGCGAAGTATGTTGGTCAGTGTAGCGTAGTATGGTGGACAGTGTAGCGTAGTATAGTGGACAGTGTAGCGTAGTATGGTGGACAGTGTAGCGTAGCATGGTGTCCAGTGTAGCATAGTATGGTGGTCAGTGTAGCATGGTGGTCAGTGTAGCATAGTATGGTGGTCAGTGTAGTATGGTGTCCAGTGTAGCATAGTATGGTGGTCAGTGTAGCGAAATTTGGTGGTCAGTGTAGCGTAGTATTGTGGTCAGTGTAGCGTAGTATTGTGGTCAGTGTAGCGTAGTATTGTGGTCAGTGTAGCGTAGTATTGTGGACAGTGTAGCGTAGTATTGTGGACAGTGTAGCGTAGTATTGTGGACAGTGTAGCGTAGTATTGTGGACAGTGTAGCGTAGTATGGTGGACAGTGTAGCGTAGTATGGTGGACAGTGTAGCGTAGTATGGTGGTCAGTGTAGCGTAGTATGGTGGTCAGTGTAGCGTAGTATGGTGGTCAGTGTAGCGTAGTATGGTGGTCAGTGTAGCGTAGTATGGTGGTCAGTGTAGCGTAGTATGGTGGTCAGTGTAGTGTAGAATGGTGGTCAGTGTAGCATACTATAGTCGTCAGTGTAGCGTAGTATGGTGGTCAGTGTAGGATGGTGGTCAGTATAGTATGGTGGTCAGTGTAACGTAGTATGGTGGTCAGTGTAGCGTAGTATGGTGGTCATTGTAGCGTAGTATGGTGGACAGTGTAGCGTAGTATGGTGGACAGTGTAGCGTAGTATGGTGGACAGTGTAGTATGGTGTTCAGTATAGCGTAGTATGGTGGTCAGTGTAGTGTAGTATGGTGGCCAATGTAGCGTAGTATGGTGTTCAGTATAGCGTAGTATGGTGTTCAGTATAGCGTAGTATGGTGATCAGTGTAGCGTAGTATGGTGGCCAATGTAGCGTAGTATGGTGGTCAGTATAGCGCAGTATGGGGGTCAGTGTAGCGCAGTATGGTGGTCAGTGTAGTATGGTGGTCAGTATAGCGTAGTATGGTGGTCAGTGTAGCATAGTATGGTGGTCAGTGTAGTATGGTGGTCAGTGTAGTATGGTGGTCAGTGTAGCGTAGTATGGTGGTCAGTGTAGCATAGTATGGTGGTCAGTGTAGCATAGTTCGGTGGTCAGGGTAGCATACTATGGTGGTCAGGGTAGCATACTATGGTGGTCAGGGTAGCATACTATGGTGGTCGGTGTAGCATAGTATGGTGGTCAGTGTAGTATGGTGGTCAGTGTAGCGTAGTATGGTGGTCAGTGTAGCATAGTATGGTGGTCAGTGTAGCATAGTATGGTGGTCAGTGTAGCATAGTATGGTGGTCAGGGTAGCATACTATGGTGGTCAGTATAGCGCAGTATGGGGGTCAGTGTAGCGCAGTATGGTGGTCAGTGTAGTATGGTGGTCAGTGTAGTATGGTGGTCAGTGTAGCATAGTATGGTGGTCAGGGTAGCATACTATGATGGTCAGGGTAGCATACTATGATGGTCAGGGTAGCATACTATGATGGTCAGGGTAGCATACTATGATGGTCAGGGTAGCATACTATGGTGGTCAGGGTAGCATACTATGGTGGTCAGGGTAGCATACTATGGTGGTCGGTGTAGCATAGTATGGTGGTCGGTGTAGCATAGTATGGTGGTCGGTGTAGCATAGTATGGTGGTCAGTGTAGTATGGTGGTCAGTGTAGCATAGTATGGTGGTCAGTGTAGGATGGTGGTCAGTGTAGCGTAGGATGGTGGTCAGTGTAGCGTAGGATGGTGGTCAGTGTAGCGTAGGATGGTGGTCAGTGTAGCGTAGGATGGTGGTCAGTGTAGCGTAGTATGGTGGTCAGTGTGGCGCAGTATTGTGATCAGTGTGGTGTAGTATGGTGGACAGTGTAGTGTAGTATGGTGGATAGTGTAGCGTAGCATGGTGCTCAGTGTAGCGTAGCATGGTGGTCAGTGTAGAGTAGTATGGTGGTCAGTGTAGAGTAGTATGGTCGTCAGTGTAGCGTAGTATGGTGGACAGTGTAGCGTAGTATGGTGGTCAGTGTAGTATGGTGTTCAGTATAGCGTAGTATGGTGGTCAGTGTAGTGTAGTATGGTGGCCAATGTAGCGTAGTATGGTGGTCAGTATAGCGCAGTATGGGGGTCAGTGTAGCGCAGTATGGTGGTCAGTGTAGTATGGTGGTCAGTATAGCGTAGTATGGTGGTCAGTGTAGCATAGTATGGTGGTCAGTGTAGTATGGTGGTCAGTGTAGTATGGTGGTCAGTGTAGCGTAGTATGGTGGTCAGTGTAGCGTAGTATGGTGGTCAGTGTAGAGTAGTATGGTGGTCAGTGTAGCGTAGCATGGTGGACAGTGTAGCGTAGCATGGTGGACAGTGTAGTGTAGCATGGTGGACAGTGTAGCGTAGCATGGTGGTCAGTGTAGAGTAGCATGGTGGTCAGTGTAGAGTAGTATGGTGGTCAGTGTACCGTAGTATGGTGGTCAGTGTAGCGTAGTATGGTGGTCAGTGTAGCGTAGTATGGTGGTCAGTGTAGCGTAGTATGGTGGTCAGTGTAGCGTAGTATGATGGTCGATGTAGCATAGTATGGTGGTCAGTGTAGTATGGTGGTCAGTGTAGTATGGTGGTCAGTGTAGCATAGTATGGTGGTCAGTGTAGGATGGTGGTCAGTGTAGGATGGTGGTCAGTGTAGGATGGTGGTCAGTGTAGCGTAGTATTGTGGTCCGTGTAGCGTAGTATTGTGGTCAGTATAGCGTAGTATGGTGGTTAGTATAGCGTAGTATGGTGGTCAGTATAGCGTAGTATGGTGGTCAGTATAGCGTAGTATTGTGATCAGTGTGGTGTAGTATGGTGGACAGTGTAGCGTAGTATGGTGGTCAGTGTAGCATACTATGGTGGTCGGTGTAGCATACTATGGTGGTCGGTGTAGCATACTATGGTGGTCGGTGTAGTATGATGGTCAGTGTTGGATGGTGGTCAGTGTAGGATGGTGGTCAGTATAGTATGGTGGTCAGTATAGTATGGTGGTCAGGGTAGCGTAGCATGGTGGTCAGTGTAGCGTAGTATGGTGGTCAGTGTAGCGTAGTATGGTGGACAGTGTAACGTAGTATGGCGGACAGTGTAGCGTAGTATGGCGGACAGTGTAGCGTAGTATGGCGGACAGTGTAGCGTAGTATGGTGGACAGTGTGGAATGGTGGTCAGTGTGGTATGGTGGTCAGTGTAGTATGGTGGTCAGTGTAGCGTAGTATGATGGTCGATGTAGCGTAGTATGGTGGTCAGTGTGTTATGGAGGTCAGTGTAGCATAGTATGGTGGTCGGTGTAGCATAGTATGGTGGTCAGTGTAGGATGGTGGTCAGTGTAGGATGGTGGTCAGTGTAGCGTAGGATGGTGGTCAGTGTAGCGTAGTATTGTGGTCAGTGTAGCGTAGTATTGTGGTCAGTATAGCGTAGTATTGTGGTCAGTGTGGTGTAGTATTGTGATCAGTGTGGTGTAGTATGGTGGACAGTGTAGCGTAGTATGGTGGTCGGTGTAGCATAGTATGGTGGTCAGTGTAGTATGATGGTCAGTGTAGGATGGTGGTCAGTGTAGGATGGTGGCCAGTGTAGGATGGTGGCCAGTGTAGGATGGTGGCCAGTGTAGGATGGTGGCCAGTGTAGGCCAGTGTAGGATGGTGGCCAGTGTAGGATGGCGGCCAGTATAGTATGGTGGTCAGTATAGTATGGTGGTCAGTGTAGCTTAGTATGGTGATCAGTGTAGCGTAGCATGGTGGACAGTGTAGCGTAGCATGGTGGACAGTGTAGCGTAGCATGGTGGACAGTGTAACATAGCATGGTGGACAGTGTAGCGTAGCATGGTGGACAGTGTAGCGTAGCATGGTGGACAGTGTAGTGTAGCATGGTGGACAGTGTAGCGTAGCATGGTGGTCAGTGTAGAGTAGCATGGTGGTCAGTGTAGAGTAGCATGGTGGTCAGTGTAGAGTAGTATGGTGGTCAGTGTAGCGCAGTATGGCGGACAGTGTAGCGTAGTATGGTGGACAGTGTAGTATGGTGGTCAGTGTAGTATGGTGGTCAGTGTAGCATGGTGGTCAGTGTAGCGTAGTATGATGGTCGATGTAGCGTAGTATGGTGGTCAGTGTGTTATGGTGGTCAGTGTGTTATGGTGGTCAGTGTAGTATGGGGTTCAGTGTAGTGTAGTATGGTGGTCAGTGTAAGGTAGCATGGTGGTCAGTGTAGCGTAGCATGGTGGTCAGTGTAGCGTAGCATGGTGGTCAGTGTAGTATGGTGGTCAGTGTAGCGTAGTATGGTGGTCACTGTAGCATAGTATAGTGGTCACTGTAGCGTAGTATGGTGGTCAGTGTAGTATAGTGGCCAGTGTAGTGTCACAGATGCTAGATGTACTAGTCAAAGGGACTCATTGGGGGTTATTTACTAAAGGAAAATCCATTTTGCACTGCATGTGCACTTGAAATTACACTGAAAGGGCACTTAGAAGTAATGTCGCTGTAGATCCGAGGGGGACATGCAATGAAAATAAAAAACAGCATTTTAGCTTGCACATGATTGGATGATAAAATCAGCAGAGCTTCGGCTCATTTCAGATCTACCCCTTTAGATTTAGAGTGACTGCACTTCCAAGTGAACTTGCAGTGTGAAGTGGATTTGTCTTTTGTAAATAACCCCCATTGAGTGCTAAAAGTCCACACATTAGGGGGCGCAAATTACTTGCCTTGCCCTGGGTGCTGACAACCCACGCTACGCCACTGATCTTACATAGTTAGTCAGGTTGAGAAAAGACACAAGTCCACAAGTCTTAAAGAGGAAGTAAACCCTGGTTTATTATTCCCCTGCAAAGTAAAAGCATAATGGGCTAGTGTGCATTGCATACTAGCCCATTATGTGGCACTTACCTGCACATGAAGTCCACAATGTCCCCACTGGTGGAAGCATCCATCTTCGCCCCTCTTCCTTCCAGGACTGCGGACTCCGGCTCTGTGACTGGCTGGAGCTGGGTGACGTCACTCCCGCGCGGGAGCCACCAGTCATGGCACATGCTGAGGAAGAAATGGCACTGAGGGCCGTTTCTTCACTGCGCATGTGCAGATGACCTCACTAGCGTACTAAAGGTAAATTTCTCCTAAATGGCACACGCTTAAGAGATATTTTCAGTACATATAGGTAAGCCTTATTATAGGCTTACCTATATGTAAAAATGTCTCAGGGGGTTTACAACCACTTTAAAGGAGAACAAGGGCCAAGATTCCCACTATAAAAGCTACTGGGAGACTGAGCTAGCCTCTCCTGGCCCTTTCATAGCCTGATGCTCTCAATGGGGATCCCCATTGAAAACGTCACCTATGACGAAATGTGTCTGGGAGGACACGCACTGATGTCACCATGCTGTTCGAGAGGAGCATGGGCTCCTGTTTTTGCTGGCCGGCATTTGTTTTTATGCGATTTCTACCATTTTATATGTAAGTGCAATACTAAACTTTTTTTATTATATGGTTAAAACTGTATCACGGTATGGTCAGTTTTTCTTTTTTTCGGAGCCCATTCTGAGTTTACCTCAAGTACGGCTACGAATTTGTGAGACGCTTAGGGGGTTGTCAGCTATAAGATGCGGGTCCTGTGACACAACACTGATCACCGCTCAGGTAGGGAGCTGTGATCAGCGATAGTGTCACTAGGCAGAACGGGGAAGGCTTGTTTACATCTCCCCGTTCTTCCTCTCCAATCGCGGGTATCCCCTTGGACATCAAGTCTGCGGGACCCACGATCCGACTCACGGAGCTCACGGCGGGCATGCGCCTGCTATGCAAGCCCCGCAAGATTGCATAGTATAACGTGATTTTGCGCAGCAGAGCCAACCTGCCACAGTAAAACTGCGGTGGCTGGTCCGCAAGTGGTTAAATGTACAAATTGGATGAAAGGTTTAGCAATGGGAAACACTTTCTTAAAAGCTAAAAAGTGCATTTGTTTATACAACTATATAGATCAGACCAAAATGAGGGCAAAATGAGGAGCTATGAGGGACAGAGAGACATTGCTTTAAATCAGGGACAGTCCCTCGTAATCAGGGACAGTTGAGAGTTATGCTAGTAACTGTGATTTCATCCGATTTCCAATTTGAATATGTACGGTAGTTCAACTGCAATACTACTTGGTTCCTTTTTCATGTGATTTTGATGTGATTTTTATACTACTGCAATTTCTGGAGGAAGAGGAGAATAGGTGGGGGAGAAAACGCATGGGAATTGCACTAAACATGCAACTGCATGAAGTCTATGGGGCACCAAAATGCACTACATCGCACCAAAGTAGCACAGGCCCCTCCCCAAAAGTTGTGTTGCATTTATGTGAACAGGCACCATTAAAATGAAGCTGAATTCCATTATTATGCAATTCTGTGCAGTCGCATCTGAAATCACACCAGTGTTTCATTATTTTCTTATTTATGGTCTTACCATTTATTTGGGCTGCCAAACTCACAGACTTATATTAAGGCAATGTGCAATTACAATCAATTGGTAAAAGCACAAAGTAAGAAGCACAGTCAGATAGTACATTAGTAGAGTAGATAATGAGCAAATATGGCTGCCTCCATGGACTTATAGCATGTACAATAAAATATAAAATTATATTTCCTAAGATGCACACATTGCTAACGTTATTTTGAGCAAGCTGAATTTTTTAAAACATTAAAAAGAAAGGCCCAAACAATGTTTTGAACAGAGGCTCCAACATCTGGTAGTAGTGCCCTACCATTGAAGTAATGATTAGCTGATTCCCAACTCCTATTTCTTTTCACCAAACACCTCTCCAAAAGCAAAGCATTGGAGAAAAGAAGGCCTGCTAATTGTGTAGCAATAATGCCCAACATCCAATAACTTCTTAAGGGATATGAAGAAAGTAGGAAGAGTTGGAGACCAGATAATACTTTCTTTGGCAATACATAAGTGCAGCCTGTGAACAATCCCTGTTAATGCTAATAAACAAAGCTCTTCTTCTTGTCCTCCCTTACGGTCACCCAACCCACCTATTCGTTTACCTGGCTTGCTCTTCTTTTCTCTCTGTCTGCTGGACTCTTCTACTGCATTTCTAATGGTATATCTGCATCTCTTTCTGTTAAAAATGAGATGGCAGTGGAAGGAGACCAGCTCTCTCAGTGATAGTGAGAGAAAGCATACAGGTGTTCCATGAAACCCTGCCAAGAATGAACGTTAAATGGCAGCCCCTCTTTAGAGAGTTCACTCAAGCTTCTTCTGTCAGGAATTCAGTGCATTAAAGAGATCTGGTGTATTGTTGCTCAACTCTATAACAGCTTTACAGAGTATTTTCACTGACAGTATATAGATATGCTGCCAGGGACTTGTACCAAGTGATATACTAATATATTGCTGCAAAATAAAAGACTAGTAGAGCTCAGATTTTGAACAGACTTTTGCAGGTATATCCTCTAAGCCAGGGATATGCAATAAGCGGACCTCCAGCTACAAATCCCATCATGCCTCTGCCTCTGGGTGTCATGCATGTAGCTGTCAGAGTCTTGCCATGCCTCATGGGACTCGTAGTTCTGCAACAGCTGGAGGTCCGCTAATTGCATATCCCTGCTCTAAGCAATACAAAAGAAGGGATTTTCTCGGTTATTTACTAGATGTTGATCTCGCAGGTAGTTTTTCCCAATCCGAGATGGGTTTAAATTGTCCGTCTATGTGAAACAGTTTTGGATCTCCGATCAACAGTTTACCAGTCCAAAACATAGAGTTGAAGGTTTCCTCAAATCACTAACCAATCTCAGTGCCTATATGATCTCAGGTCAACCTACAGGTCATATTTTCAGCCATAAAATACTTACTAGCTGTGTACAGATATAGTCCCACCACATGTACACTGACATAACAAAAGTATTAAGTGAATCTGGGATCGACAACGACCAGCATTCTTTTTTTATCTGTGAAATTTTGACAATTCAGGAGCCCATGAAGGCCATGGAGGAGAGGCAAGGTCAGGGCAGGCTATGAAGGGGGTGCAGGAGATTATCAGTGCCATAGTCAGGGCAGCGCAGTCCTGTGCCAGTGTCCCAGTGTGCCAACCTGTGCTTGAGCCCCTCCCTCTGCCCGACCCTTACCCCCACCTATGCAGGGCTCCACTGCGGTGGTTCGGAGGTGCCAGTCCAGTGCTGATCCTCAGCCATGGTGCTGGCACTACCTGCTGATTGGTTTCTTCGCTGCTATCTTCCTCACTGACACCAGCACTGAGATAAAACACTGACACCAGCACCGCAATAGAGACTGAGCACTGACACCAGCACAGAGATAGAGAGCACTGACACCAGCACCAAGATAGAGAGCACTGACACCACACCAGCACCGTGATAGAGAGCACTGACACCAGCACCGTGATAGAGAGCACTGACACCAGCACCGTGATAGAGAGCACTGAGACCACACCAGCACCGAGATAGAGAGCACTGACACCACACCAGCACCGAGATAGAGAGCACTGACACCACACCAGCACCGAGATAGAGAGCACTGACACCACACCAGCACTGAGATAGAGAGCACTGACACCACACCAGCAGCGTGATAGAGAGCAAGCACTGAAACCACACCAGCACCGAGATAGGGAACACTGACACCAGCACCGAGATAGAGAGCACTAACACCACACCAGCACCGTGATAGAGAGCACTGAGACCACACCAGCACTGAGATAGAGAGCACTGACAGCAGCACTGATACCAGCAACTCGCTGCGGGACCCAAAAATATGACACCGCTCAACCTCTTCAAATAGGAGGGTACGGGCATATAGCACGGTGTGCTTTTTTTGTACAAGGAAGTGAGCCAAAGGTAGAAAAAAGGTCTGTGTGCTCGATTAAATAAATCGTTTATAGAGTTATGCATATACATGGTCTACTGGTCACATGTGTTGAATTCCTCCGAGATCCATGCCTCATTCATTTTTATAAATGTCAGGTAGTCAACACTGTCATGAGCTAGACGAGTGCGCTTATCGGTCACGATCCCCCCTGCTGCGCTGAACGTCCTTTCGGACAGGAGGGGCAAGCCAACAGTTCCATTGCAAATTGGGCAAGCTCTGGCCAGAGGTCAAGCCTGCCCACCCAGTAGTCCAGGGGATCATCACTCCTCAGAGCGTCCATATCGGCCGATAACCCGATGTAGTCGGACACCTGTCGTCTAGGCGTTCCCTGATGCTAGATCCGAGTGAGACCTGTCGATGGGTCAGCTGAAATAGTGACCTCATATCAGAAGTCACCAACGCATCTTCAAACCGCCCTTTTCTTGCAGGCACTGTTGGATTGGTACCCGCAACTCTTTCTCTGGGAGTGGGAATTGCTCCTCTGCCAGCGCACGCAAAAGCAGAATGCAGCATTTCTCGAAGCAAGGCCTGGAAGTACTCCATTCTGACAGCCCTCTGTGATGGTGGTAACATTTCTGCCATTTTGTGTTTGTACCGGGGGTCTAAGTACGTTGTCACCCAGTACTGGTCCTTGACCCTTATGCTTTTTATACGGGGATCCCTGTTAAAACACTGGAGCATGAAGGCCCCCATTTGCACTAAACTGGAAGCGGTGTGGTGGCCTGGCTCCTGCTCATCATCCAGGATAATGTCATCCTCCTCGTTCTCCTCTCCCCATCCACGCACAACAACAGGGATCCCAGAATGGTTTAAAGCATGCTCTTCTTGCTCTTCCTTATCCGCCCCGGCACCATCCTCCTCTGACTCCTTTTCAGACTCCTGTTGTTCACTTGTCTCAGATAGAGTAGCCCCCCCTGGGAATTCATCCAGCATTGTGACTTCCTCATCTTCCTGCTCCTCCATGGCTTAATCAATAAGGCCGCGTACACACGCGCGGACTGTTCGCCCAACTTTGTCCGCTGAACAGTGTTTGGGCGGACAGTCCGCTCGTGTGTGGGCTTTTAGCGGACAGTTTCAGCGGACAGTTTGACGAACAAGGTTTTACGGAATTTCCTTGTTTCAGCGAACAGTCCGCTCGTGTGTAGGCTTGTTCGTCAAACTAAGTTCCGCGCATGCTCAGAAAGGATTTACACGCCGAAAGTTATAATGCAGTGTATAGGACGTCGTATTTTTCGTCCCGTCGTACGTGCCGTTCACGTCATCGCGCACGGTTTCAGCAAACTGTTCGTCCGTCGTGTGTGGCCATGTCCGTCCATGCTAATTTTGAGCGGACTGTTTGCCGAAACTGTTTGACGGACAAAGTTGGGCGAACAGTCCGCGCGTGTGTACGCGGCCTGACACGGCGCAATGCACGCTCCATAAAGAAGGCATAAGGTACCATGTCACTGATGGCGCCATGGCTGCGACTGACCAGTTTGGTGATCTTATCAAATGGCCGCAGAAGTCTGCATGTGTCGCGCATGAGCAGCCACTGGCACGGTGAAAAAAACCAAGCTCCCCAGAACCTGTTCTGCCACAGAGTTCGTACAGGTAGTCGTTAAGTGCACGTTTCTGCTGGAGCAGCCTAGCAAACATATAGAAGGTTGAGTTCCATCACGTCGGGCAATCTCAAATAAGACGTCTGACCGGCAGATTGTGTCGCCGCTGAATGTCAGCAAGGCGAGCCATGGCCGTGTAAGATCTTCTGAAATGGGCCGAGATTTTCCTTGCCTGCTGCAAGATGCCCTGGACCCCAGGGTATTGGACAATGAATCGCTGCACGACCAAGTTCAAGACATGTGCCATGCATGGCATGTGTGTAATTTTGCCCTGTTTCAATGCCCTAAGCAGATTGGCACTGTTGTAACCCACCACTTTACCAACTGTCAAATTGAGCGGTGTTAGCCACTGATCTGCCTGTGAACGCAAAGCTGAAAGGAGTACATGGCCAGTGTGGCTCTCAGGCACAACAGACGCAGCACAGCATGGCAACGTCTTACCTGGCATGTCGAATAGGTTCTGGGAGCTTGGGCGGCGCAGCGGAAGAGACGCTAGCAGCGGAAAAGGAGGAGGAGAGGGAGGAGGATGGAGTAGGAGGAGGAGAAGAAGAGCCAGGCCTGCATGCAATCCGTGGCGGTAAAACCAAATCTACACGGGTGCCACGGATTACATGCTTGACGGCCGTCAGAAGGTTCACCCAGTGGGCAGTAAAAGTGATATACCTTCCCTGCCCGTGTTTGCTAGACCACGTGTCTGTGGTCAGATGTATCTTGGCACCAACACTGTGTGCCAGAGATACATTCACTTGCCGCTGAACATGGCCATATAGCTCTGGGATGCCCTTCTGTGAGAAATACTTCCTTCCTGGGACCTTCCATTGTGGTGTTCCAATGGGCACAAATTTTCTAAACGCCTCCGAGCCCACCAGTTTACATGGCAGTAGTTGGCAGGCTATCAGTTCTGACAAGCCAGACGTCAACCGTTGGGCAAGAGGGTTATCCGGCGGCGTCATTTTTTTACGCTCGAACATTTGACCCACGGCAGCCTGCCTTTTTGCACGTGAGGACGACATGATGGAAGGTCGAGTGGAGGACAATTGTGAGGAGAGAGGAGAAGGAGAAGTAGAAGACGAGGCTGGACGGTGGGAGCCTGGAGTGTGGCTTTGTGGGTTCCGTTGCTCCCACTGGGCTTGGTGATGGCAGCTCATGTGCCTTCTTAAGGCGGTCGTCCCTAGGCGAGTGTTGGGCTTACCCCGACTTATGCGTTGACTGCAAAGATTGCAGATGGCAACACTATTGTCAGCAGCAGACACATTAAAAAAAGCCCACACTGCGGAGCCATGTGCCGGCATCCTGGGAGTGCCAGATGTGACCGTACATGGTTGATGCCTCGCTCCTGATACATTAGCAGTCTGCTTTGTCCCTCCTGTGCAATGTAAGTTCCGTCTGCTTCTCCTCTCTATCTGCTGGTCCATATCTTCCTCTGAACTCCCCTCCTCTTCCTCTCTTGTGGGCACCCACATGACATCACTAGACACATCATCATCGACGTCACCTTCCCCACCGCTATAATTAGAGATCTCGGAGTAGGCAACAACAGTGGGGACCAACCTCCTTGGGCTGATCTGGGTACTGTCGTCAGACTGCTGAGTGGTGGTTGTTGCTACCTCCTCTTCCTGGTCCAATGCCAAAAGTGACTGCGCATTGGCAATGTCTTGTGATGGATCGGAAAACAATTTCTGTGACTCAAGCGGAAGGTATATGGTGGTGTTGGTGTTGGTGATAGTGTCTTTGGGGGTGCACACAGCAGAGAGTGAAGAAGAGGGCGCAGATCAAGAGAATGGGGAGGGTGGAGAAGAGTAAGGCTGAGTGAGCCACTCAACCAAGTCTGGTGCGTCTTTTGACGTAATCACACGCACCTTCTGCAATTTGCCACTTTGGCTCAAGTCTGTTGCTCCTGCCCTACCCCTACCACCCCTGCGGAAGGGCCTGCTTCTTCCTCTGCCTGTCATTTTTTAAATGACCCTGTGACAAAAGTCTCTAGAGAAGTGCAGTATGCATGTGGAAGAAGGTATATAACACTGCGCTTCAATCTGTCGTTTTTGGGGGCCACTGGTCTATCACACCAGTTATAATACTTTTTTTTAATTGCGTTTGTCACTCTTTGTAGTATCACTGCTGATCCCCTCAGCAGTCACAATGCTGCCCAGTGGAAATGCACTATACTATGCTTTCTATATGTGCAAGTATTTTATACATGTATTACACCACTATATACTGCACACCAAATAGTACACCTATACCAGTCCTTAAAAGGACCTTTGTGGACCTAGTAGCTAGTGATTTGCAGACTGTCCCTCAGTCCCTACACTGATAAAAGACAGCTGCAGAATCCGTCAGCAGTCAAGTATAATATTCTTTCTATATTTGAAAGAAAGTATATTATACGTGTACAACCCTATATACTGCACACCTATACCAGTCCTTAAAAGGACCTTTGTGGACCTAATAGTAATAGCTAGTGATTAAACTGATTGTCCCTGCTCCACACAGCGTCCTGTCCCTACACTGACAAAAGACAGCTGCAGAATCGGTCAGCAGTGCACTCAGCGATCACCAGCACAGCAGTCAGCAGCAGTGCACCAGAACCCTATATACTGTACACATATACCAGTCCTTAAAAGGACTTTTGTGGACCTAATAGCTAGTGATTTGTGTCACTACAGTCTGTCCCTGCTCCACACAGCAACCTCTCCCTACACTGACATAAGACATAATGTAAAATGGCTGCCAGATCAGGTCTATTTATAAGGTGGGGGGATGTCCAATTGTCCATGTGCTGAAATGTCTCAATTGGCCGTCATGTACCCCATGATGGATGTGTCATCATGGGTCAAAGTTCTTTCACAATGTAAACGCATATGTCCGCAGGGCAAACAGCGCCAGAAGTCTGCCGGTTTGGCGAATCACGAACATGCAAAATTCGCCGAAAACCGCAAGGCTATCTCTAACTGACGAAGTTCCAACACTTAAGGAAGGAAACATGTAAGCTTTTAGGGTAGGACAGACACCCCAGTTGTCTTTAATTCACCTCCCCCCAGTCAAGACCAATCGTTATTGGTTTGAGAGAATACATTGGACAATGTATGATCAATCTGGAATGAGCAGCAGAAGATGACTGTGAAAAACATATATACGATCATTAAACACTACATAGAGGCACTGAGATTGGTTGGCGATTTGAGGAAAGCTTCAATTCTATGTTTTGGACTGGTAAACTGTGTATTGGAGATCCAAGGCTGTTTCACATAGACAGACAATTTAAATCCAACTCGAATTGGGAAAAACTACTTGCGAGATCAATATCTAGTAAGTAACCGAGAAAAATCCCTTCTTTTGTTTTGCTTAGAGGATATACCTGCAAGCTGTGGGAACCTTGGCATACGGTTACTTGGATGATAGCAGTGTTTTTTGTCCTAACTATTGTCATATATAAACAGCAGAGATCCCGATGATTCATTAAGCCCCCCGTTCACACCTCATTAGATGTGCGTTTCCCCACATCTAATTCGCATAGTAGGAGAATGTGACTGGCTCCCTATGGAGCCGGTTCACATGTCTCCGGGGCAGCTGCAGAGTGCACTGCAGAAAAAAACGCGTGCGTCTTTGGCTCCGTTTCAGGGCCGAAATCAGGCATAGAATCGCCCCTGTTCCTGTGCGTTCCGCAGCGGGTTATAGTGGGAACCCAGGCTTAAACCATCCAGTGCCTGCTTTCATTCATTCAGTTTTATGCAACAAACTAGAAATCAATTACGGATAATTACATCTTGTTGTCTATATATTTTCTTTTCCCCCTTCTCTGGAATATCGGAGGACTATCAAAAGGAAGAATATAAAGAGAATATCAAATATAGTATAAGAATGACTATTTCTGGTTTTGTGCATCATTTTTTTTTATTTTTTTATTTCCAGCTGGAGACATTTATCATCATTTTTTTTCTTGACAAATGACTGACTGACAGATTGATTGTACATTTATGATTGCAATTTCTGGGCCATCTCGGAAGGGAACAGCGTATATTTATTTCCATGGCATCGAATTACGCTGTTGTCTCTAGAAATTGTCCAGGTCAGCTCTCACCATAGGTAGGCTGGGGGTATGTATAGGTGTAAGATAGGGGGTGTCATATGTTAGGGGAGGGTGGGAATCATCCACTGCATCAACATACCCCTCTCCTTTGAGAGGGGGAATATTTTTAATGTATCTTTGTAGAGGTATGGTTTATTGGGGAATTGGTTAGTATATAATTTTTGTATAGGAATTTTCTATATGGGGCTAGTATTGGGGATTAAGGGGTTTTATATGCTTTTTTGTATTCTCTGCTATTTATAGCTAATAAATGTATGTAGTTTAACTCTTTAGGGTGTGTGTTAGTATAATTTTTTTTGTTTTTTCTTTTGGGTAATGTAGAGTTTTGATTACACACCCCACTACTAAGTCGGTGAGTACTACTGTTTGGATTGGAGGCAGGATTCCCTAGTTGCTTATGTTTGGTATACTAGTCTTATTTTGTATCTGCTCACCTGGGACCATTTAAACACAGTCCACAATCTTAAGCCCTGATGAAGGGGGAGTGTGTTTGGCCCCTGAAATGCACTGGCACTCTTCTGCTATGAATTAATTTTATCAAATGACACCTTGGAATCTTGGATGCTTGTTTGGCACTCTCATTGGATTGTATGTGTGTGGCCACTGTATTCTGACAGCCCACTCTGAGAATTTTCAGAATACCCAAACAGTGCTTGCATCTGATTGGATGCAGCCACAGTTTGACCAACATTTTTTGCCTGGCTACTTCAGTATCGGGTGGGAAGGTATCAACAGGGCTACTTAAGCCTTGAATTTTGTCTGGTTCACTAGGAACCGGCTAAAACTCACTTTGTGTATGGCCAGCTTAAACCTTCAATTTTAGATTTAAAGTGGTTGTAAAGGCTGAAGGTTTTTTTTTTTTTTACTTTCATGTATTCTATATTCAGCTCTCCAGGGACTCTCTCTTCACTGAGACATTAGCTCCCGCTGTTGTCAATCACAGCCAGTGAGCCAATGAGGAAAGGGGGGGTGGGGCCAAGACACGGCTGTGTGTGAATGGACACGCAGAGCCATGGCTCAGGAAAAAACCTGCTTGGGTGCCCTCATTGCAAATGGCTTGCTCTGGTGGCACTCGACAGGGGCAAACAGCACCAGCAAAGGGACAGAGAAGAGGAGGATCTGGGTTGCTCTGTACAAAACTACTTCACAGAGCAGGTGAGTATGACAGTTTTTTTTTTAACAAAGCCTTTAATATCACTTTAACACATTTTCCTGTTGCAGCTGTTGTGTAGAATGTTTAAATATCTCTGCAGTCCAATAGGCACCCATTGCCTCTGTAATCAGCTCTCAGTAACAGAACCAATCTGACAGTCCCCTCCTTTTCTTTGCAATACAAGTCTATGAAAGGACACCTGTGCTAAGGGGAGTGACTCTCACTCAGCTATTAAAAATGAAACATAAGTATAGAACATTGACTCATTATTCATTCATCTATATATGGTATATGTGTGGCATATATGGATTCATTATCAGTCATTATCCATTGTACATGTGGCTATATTAGGTAATTTACCACATATTATTCACAGTATATTATCATTCCAACAGCGCAGCACTATGTTTCATTGTTAATTTCCTTGTGGTTATGGTATGACCACTCAGTGCTTTGCAGCAGTTATTTAGTTGTAGTTTTTTTCTTTAATACAGCGCAGGAATACTTACTTGATAATATATGTTACTTGGTTGTGCCAGCACAGAGAGCTGGAGAGGAGGGTGGGAACAGAATTTTAACTAAGAAAAGGAAAACATTTCCCCAAGGAAAATTCAGTGACAAAGCAGAACATGCAGGGGTGCAGCACTGTAAAGAGGTAAAAATTGTTTAAATGTTTTCAAATTTAGATACATTTGATTGGATCTATAATAAACCCTGTGCTTTATCATCTTTGTTTCCTATTATGCAGCCCATAGACCTGAGAGGTCAGCTAATCATGCAAGCACAATTCTATTGCCATCAAGGCCAAATATTGTCTGAGTGCTCCTATACTAGTAAGCTTATATTAGTATAATTAAACTGTAAAGAGATAAGCATTCTTAAATTAGGGTCAGAGCTTTACGTTTTTGGGCTGGGGTGGGGCAGAGGTTGTTACCTCTACAGCCCATAATGTCTTTGCCAAAGGGTCAGACATCATTTATTAAGCCCTTTAGACTACTGTTTATGACCCTGGACACTTCTGTAGCATTTTATGCCTCTAGTATAAAATAAATAAGGTTAGTCCACATAAAATTGAAATGATTGTTTCGTATTGTTTGAGCTTGACAGGATAATATTATTATATTATCTAGAGGCTAACGAAATACAGTTCAGCCAGCCAAACCCAAAGAACATTGCCTTAGGTCCTGGCTTGATATTTCTACAAATTAAGGGTTGTGTAAGAAATAGCTTCTGGCAGGATTTTGAAAACCTGCAATGGAAGCAAACTGGTCATATGTGCAGGCTCTCCTCACTTAACGACAAGGTTCCATTCCAACGACCAGGTCATTAAACGAGGAGCCACAAGTAATCAATAGTTTAAGCATTAAATACTGTACTGTACTGTATTGTGAAAAAAAGATCTAAAGACAAAACTCCAGCTCAATAACGTTGTTTCAATTTGCATAAGTACAGAACACAAACGAAAATTCTGTACTGTACTATACTATGATTTATAGGGGTCGTTCGGGTGGGGAGAGCTGGTCGTAAGTCGGAGTGATCATTAAACAGGTAAGTCGTTAAAAGAGGAGTAGCTGTCTACACAACAAATATGAACTACATTAGACTTCAGAGAAACTACAACAGTTCCTCTTTAACACCTTAAAAATTACAGTTCTCCTGAGGATTTTGTATTTATTCCAAGCCATACCAATCCGCATCCCTTTGGTATTCTGAAAACAGCTTCAAGCGATATTTAGGGACTTTGTCCCATATATCCCCGAGGATAAAAATGCAATTATTGTCTTTGCCAAAAGGCGAAAAGGGGCATCGGCCTTCCCAACCTATTCAAGTATTACAGGGCGGTGCACCTTTCGAGGGTCGTGGATTGGCATTGTAATGCAGACTCCAAGCAGTGGGTGGTGATGTAGATTGAGGATGCCTTCATTCCTCTATTGACATCACCATGGCTCACTTCCATACCTCCAGAGGACTAGTGTATTACCAATTGTTTTCTTGGTGACTATGGTCCCAGCTGCCTTGAGATCATTGATAAGATTATCTCATGTAGTTCTGGGCTGATTCCTCACCGTTCTCATAATCATTGAAACTCCATGAGGTGACATCTTACATGGAGCCCCAAACCGAGGGAGATTGAGAGTTATTTTGTGTTTCATCCATTTGCGACTAATCACACCAACTGTTGTAACCCTCTCACCAAGCTGCTTGGCAATAGTCTTGTAGCCCATTCCAGCCTTGTGTTGGTCTACAATCTTGTCCCTGACATCTCTGGACAGCTCTGTGGTCTTGGCCAAGGTGGAGAGATTGGAATCTGATTTATTGATTGCTTTTGTGGACAGGTGTCTTTTATACAGGTAACAAGCTGAGATTAGGAGCACTCCCTTTAAGAGAGTGCTCCTAATTTCAGCTCGTTACCTGTATAGAAGACACCTGGGAGCCAGAAATCTTGCTGATTGATAGAGGATCAAATACTTATTTCACTCATTAAAATGAAAATCGATTACCTATATAATAAACCTACCATTAAAATTATAGACTGATCATTTCTTGTCAGCGGGCAAATGTACAAAATCAGCAGGGGATCAAATACTTTTTTCCTCTCCCTGTATATGTGATGATGTAAGAAGGCCAGTATGCTGGCCTGAATTTATGGGAGGAGCCCAGGAGGTATTTAACCAGCCTGCTCGCCTGTGGGTCTTCGTCGGTTTCCTGTGCGCGATACAATGTCACTAGGCTGACTCTTCGGAAACTCATTAGCGTCCGTGAGTTCCCACGTTCAAAGTTTTTCGAGGCTCTCATTTGGCTTGGCTGTCACAGGTAGGGTTTTTGGTTGACTTTTTTCATTTCACTGTACAAAAAGTGGGGTCAGTGGCACTGCCTATAATATGGGCATATATGTTAATTCCCACCGGGCATACCTTAAATGTTTACCCTAGGATTTCCATGCAACACCCCATATATATACTCTCAAGAAAGGGGGTAACAAGGCTGTGTGGTGAGCCCACCCCCCCCCCCCCCCCGGACAGCTCAGTGTCCTCCAACTCTCACCTATTAGGAGTGACTATAGTGATACTATGTGAATATAAGTATGTGTTAATTCTCCGTAACAGTGCCTATTAAGGAGTGACCTATTAAGGAGAGTTCATAACAATATCAAATGTACAATGTTACAAAAGTAAGAACTGTGCACAAAAAAATACACGTCATATAATGTGTGTTAGTGCATATGAAAAACAAAAAATAAAATAAAAATCAAATCCCAATAAAAATTAAAAATCAAGTGAAATAATCAAATAATCAGAGAATCAATCAATCAATCAATAGAAAAAACACAGGTAAAGAAACACACTGTGGTGAAAGCAGAAAAAAATGGGCATCGCAGTTTGTTGTTTGTTGAAAGCACATGTACAGGTCTGTCTGAAATTTGCTGATGAACATCTGAATGATTCAAAGGAGAACTGGGTGAACTTGTTGTGGTCAGATGAGACCAAACTTAAGCTCTTTGGCATCAACTCAACTTGCTGTGTTTGGAGGAGGAGGAATGCTGCCTATGACCCCAAGAACACAATCCCCACTGTCAACCATGGAGGTGGAAATATTATGCTTTGGGAGTGTTTTAATGCTAAGGGGACAGGACAACTTCACTGCATCAAAGGGACGATGGACAGGGGCCTGTACCGTCAAATCTTAGGTAAGAACCTCCTTCCCTCAGGCAGGGCATTTTTTCAGACTCCTAATATCATCTGTTTGCCAAGGTTGAAGGGATTGGGGTCTGTATGTAGTGAGGGGGGGCAGTGAGGCTAGAAGTGAAGCATTGTAGACAGAAGTGGCTAGGTTGGTAAAGGATAGGGTGTAAGATTTTGTCATAGAGGTTGTCGGTAGCAGAGTAGAGAAGAGGAGGGTTGAGATGATGTAGGTTTCTGCGGGTAACTTTTAGGCGGTTGGAGGGAGAGGAGGTGGAGGAGAGGGAGAGAGTGAAACTAATAAGGTAGTGATCAGAGAGAGGGAATGGATAGTTAGAGAGGTTGCATGGAGTGCAAAGGTGAGAGAAAATGAGGTCAAGGGTACTGCATTCAGAGTGAGTAGGAGCGTGTATCCACTGCTTCAGGTCAAAGGAGGAGGTTAGGCTGAGAGGTTTTGAAGTGACAGGAGTGTTATTATTAATAGGGATTTTAAAGTCACCCAGAATAACTGTGTGGATTTCAGAAGAAAGAATGTAGGGTAGCCAGGCATAGAAGTCATCAAGAGAGGTTCATACTGGTCCAGGGAGCCAGATCACAGCTATCCTTAGAGAAACTGAAGTGAAAAGATGAATGTAGTGTGCTTTGAAAGAGGAGAGAGGGAGGTGGTTGAAGTACCTGAAAGGTGCTATGTGGAGATAGAAGGATTCTGACACCTCCTCCCTTACATCCACTGGATCTGGGGGAGTGAGTCCAGGGAAGACCACCATGGGATAGGGCAGCAGAAGATGCAGTGTCGGATTCATGAGGCTAGGCTTTGGTAATGGCGAGTAGATTAAATGAGTTAGCGACAAAGAGGTCATGGAGAAAGATGAGTTTGTTGCAGACAGAGCAGGAATTCCAAAGGGCACAAGAGAAAGGGAGTCTGGTCTTGGGAAGAATAGAAATGGGAACTAAATTGTGTTGATTGTGGCTGCTGCCAGAGGCTGCAGGGTGATGGGTGCATAGGGTACAGTTAAATGATGGAGGCCTGGGGTTTGGGGATATACCTCCAGAGGTTAGGAGAAGCAGGAGGGTGAGGGAGGTAATATGGGACTGGTGTTTATATGAAGTGACATGCCTCAGGGTCCTGGAGATTTTTGTGTGTGTGTATTTAGAATTAGCAGGAGTTGGTGGGTGGCACTAAAGTTAACAAGCCATATTTTTGGTAAGACAAGGGAGATAATAAAGCATTGTAATGTGGACAGGTCTACAGACAGTTAAGCAAAAATAACATACCAGCAATTATTAAACAGACATAAGCAAAAGCAGATAGCAGTGTTATAGAAGGGGGGCACAGAGTTATGATAACCAGCAGGGTTACCATGTATACTCTACCTCAGAAACGTTACTAAGTTTACGTGGTCAGTTTCAATGTAACTAGCGCCTTGTGGAAATAATCTAAACGCTACTAACTTTTTTGCCTTTAACAATTAGAGTTGCATTTATAACTGGCAATGAAAAGTTAATAACCTAAATAGACATCAACACTTAATTTCCTCTTTTGAGATCAATTGCTTGGAAAAAGATAGAGGGAGAAAAATGAAACAAGGAATGCAATTACTGTCAGACTGTGAAATATTTTGCTCAAGGATAATCCTTCAAAATTTTTTTGCCTCTAAATATATCATTGTTTGAGCAGAGCAAAATGGTTTACAATAGTAGATGGCTTTAGCTGGCTAATGGATTTCCTCATGGCTTAAGTATGAATGCTCTTGCTATTGTCTTTCACAGCTCACCTCGCCTGTTAATGGATAATGTGCTCACTAGGAAGGGTTGTGATGACGCTGTGCCATATTTTCCAACAAAGAAAACACTGCCAAGGCTTTCAGTATCTTAATTAATTCTCTGAATAAACAGAAATATGTTAAACAAATGGTGCCCAATTCTGGGACATAAGAAACCCTCATTATTAAACCTTTCAAGCCTCTGGGTGGTACTTTGGCCACGAAAAAGGTCACAAACGCAAATAAAACATGTTGCCTCTTGCTGCATAAATCAGCTTTAGGCATGCAATAACCCATATAATGAGCATGTTAGACATGAATAGAAATGTTCCATAAAAAAAATAAAAAAATAAAAATCGGTGACAATGGACAACAGCACAGCAAGGAATCAGACTAAGTAACTTTTTGGCACATTTTCAATGATGGAAAAGAAAGATATTTATCTGTAATAGGTAGCAGTGCATTGCTGTAAGTTGAGTAACAGTAAAAGATTGGCTGAATAATTTGTAAGTACGGTACTAAATTCATAAAATGAATGGATATAGCAGTCAACAAGTCTGTATAATTTATCTACTTATCTAAGGCTTCATGCACATGAGCGTTAGAAAAAATAAGCTGCAAAGCCACTACCATTGTCAGGAAAATGCAGCTGTAAAAACGCGATTTAAGTAGCATTTTGCATTGCCATTCATGCACGTTTAGCCATGCTAGCTTTTAGCATCTATTCAAAATCAATGGTTCCCTATGAGAGCTGTCTAAACTGATCTGACTTTAAGCCCATTGATTTAAATGGAAGGTCTAGTATGTATTTTGAGGAGAAACCCCCAAAAAAACAAGGCGTGCTCCCCCCCCCCAAAATCCATACCAGACTCTTATCCGAGCATGCAGCCCGGCGGGTCAGGAAAGGGGGGGAAACTAGCAAGCACCCCCCACCTGGACCTTACCAGGAGAGGGCAGAGCCCCCCTGCCACAAAGCACCCACACTTCCCATGTTGATGGTGTGGGGCCTGGTATGGTCTAGGAGGTGGGGTTCTCATTCGTCCCCCTGGGCTGCATGCTCGGATAAGGGACTGGTATGGATTTTGGTGGGACCCCAGGCTGTTTTTTTATGCCATGGGGTTCCCCTTCAAGATCCTCAGAGCAAAAGTCGGATCATGATGATCCAATTTTAATGCGACTACCATTCAAATCAATGGGCTGAAAGTTGGATCAGTTAAGATGGCTCTCATGGGGAACCATTGATTTTGACATGTTAAAAAAATGCTTGATGCGGTTAAATGCTGTATCTTAATGTTTACAAGCAGTTACAAGAATTTGGCGTTTGAAATGTCAGTAAACTACCATCCTGAATGCGATTTATCTGCTTTCAAAAAAACTTCAAAAAAGTAAAATCAACTGCTTCTAAATTACTATAAAAAAACTGAGTGCACATGTACACATAAGATAACATAGAAGAGAGTTTAGGGGCTGCTGAAAAAAATGTCCAACTGCTCCCAAACGTGAGTTTAGCAGCAGCAGTGTACATAAAGTCTAAAACTGCTGGCCTTCTCATGGTAAGGTGCCTTGTCAAAGTGAGAAAGCATGTGTGCATCAGGGAAGCTAAAAGCTATGCTGCCTGGACTTTGAATTCCTGTTAGGGTCACCCACAGCAGGTTTTGGCAGAGATGCCAGGCAAACTTTTCCACATATATTGAGCTGTAGCAATATAGGACAATGTCAATGGTGGAAGCTCACAGAGGTGAGAAAAGCCAAACACATTGTGGTTGATTTACTAAAGGCAAATAGACTGTAGACTTTGCAAAGTGCACTTGCTACACAGCTTAGTAAATGGGCAGAAGCTCTGCTGACTTCCATCATTCAATCATGTGCAAGTAAAAATGCTGTTTTTTTTTTTCCTTGCATGTGATTGGGAATTCTTTGCAAAGTGAAGCTTTCCCTCATTTTCTAAGCTCTGGAACAACTGCAGTCTATTTGCCTTAAATCAACCCCATTAACTGAAAATGCACAGAAGAAGGCAATTCTGAACTTCTTGTGTGCTTTTCCAAGAAAACTATATAGATGGAACAAATGGAATGAATGTGCTAGAAGATGGGCACCCCAGGTCAGAAGGCATTTAACAAGCTACTAAAGAAGAGTCAAGGATTATTCAAAGTATAGCTGGTGTTAATAATGTGACTAAACGAAAACCTTTTGGTTGTCCAGCCAATGATATTACCATGCAAGAAAAGAAAATCCAAAAAACAAAAACAGCATGAGTCAAAGTAAACTAGACATAGTAAACATGGTAATTGTTTTCAGCATCTAAAGGAGGGTTTCTCAACCAGGGTTCCGTGGAACTTTAGGGTTCCTCCAGAGGTTGCTAGAGGTTCCATGAGCAATCAGCAATGTCTTCCTCTCAGATAAGTTCCCACTGATACATTAATCTTTTTAGCTATCTGTATGGGGGTAATTCTTCCCAATGACCAGAAGTGTAAGGAGCATGCTTCCCACTGACCATCACACTAATGTATCATGAGTTGTAGATATTATTTTTAGTAGGGGTTCCCTGAGACCGGATAGATATTTCAAGGGTTCCTTTGTGTTGAAAGGGTTGAGAAAGGCTGATCTAAAGGATGAGCAAATGGATCAGGCTAGGATACTTTGGGGTTAATGTATTAAAGGCAAATTGGTTGTTCACTTTGCAAGGAAGCTACATTTTGCAGTGCAGGAGAATTTATCCCAGAGCTTAGTGAATTAAATAAAGCTCTGCTGACACATCATCCAATCATGTGCAAGCAAAATTGCTCTTTATTTATTTTCACTGTACATAATTGGATAGTCTTTGCCAGGTGTAATTTCACCACATTCACTAAGCTCTGGAGAAAATTCCCTTGCATTCTATTTGCTTTTAATAAATCAACCCCTGTCAGTCAGACAATACAATCTACTACTTTTGGTCAGGAAAAACAAAGAAGAAATAGCATCAGCAAAGACATTACCAAGACTGGCCTTGAATATAATTATGTGACTGTTGGACTATTATGAATTAGATCTTGGCCACAGCCATTCAATATTACAGTTATGCAAGTATATGCCCCAGCAACTAATGTAGATAAAAAAAAAGACTAAGCCCTTTTACACACGGTCGGACATTCTGATGGACAATGTCCAATAGGACCGTGTTGTTGGATAATCCGACAGTGTGTGGGCTCCATCGGACTGTTTGTGACGGACCAAGTTTTCCAGCTGGTCTATAAAATTTTCCGACAACATGATCCGATCGGATTTTGTCCGATCATGTGTAGAGAATTCCGATCGGACAAAGTGCCACGCATGCTCCGATCAAATTCCTAGACCAAAGCTATTGGCTACTAGCCTGAACGTAGTCCTGTCCTAACTAAATAATGTCATCACGTTAAGTGCGATCGGATTTTCTGACAACTTTGTCCGACTGTGTGCATGCAACAGGTTGTCGGAATGTCTGACTGTGTGTACAAGGGCAAACAGTTTCATGAAAAAATCCAGGCTGAGATTGACAAGACCTGCAAGCAAATATACTGTTACTGACTGGGGATTGGAATGCCAGGGTAAGAAATATGAAGGAAGAAAATACAGTCAGGCAATACGGTCTTGGAAACAGAAATGAAACAGAGAAAGACTAATCAGTTTCTACAGTATAACTACAATGGCCACGTCATTACGGATACATACTTCAAGCAGCCAAAGTGATGTCAATACACCTGGACTTCATCAGGGAAACTGTATAAATATCAAAAACTACAGTATCTGCATCAAATGATAGAAGAGCTCAATTTTGATGGCAAAGACATAGACAGGAGTGGATTGATTATAAACTGTAAATGTGCAAGCTTCAAGTGAAATTAAAAAACAAAACTAGTCCTAGTTAAAATGTGGAGAACATACCCACTATTGTCTAAAGTAAATGTCAAGAACAAATTTTAGATGTTAACCCTTTCATGCCTAAGCCTATTTCTGACATTTGTTGCTTACAAGTTAAAATATGTATTTTTTGCTAGAAAATATATATTTTTAGCAGAGAATAAAATGGCGACCGTTGAAAATGTTTTATGTCACATGGTATTTGTGCAGCGGTCTTTCAAACGAGACAGCTTCATAAATTTAAAAAAAAAAACAGTAAAGTTAGCCCAATTGGTTTTGTATAATGTGAAAGATGATGTTACTTTGAGTAAATAGATACCTAACATGTTATGCTTTGCAATTGCGCACACACGTGGTATGGCGACAAACTAGGGTACTTAAAAATCTCCATAGGTGATGCGTTCAAATAAAATTTTACATTTAGTGGTTACCGGGTTAGAGTTACAGAGGGGGCCTTTTGCTAGAATTATTGCTCTCACTCTGACGATTGCAGCGATACCTCACATGTGTGATTTGAACACTGTTTACATTTGCGGGCGCAACTTACGCATGCATTTTCTTTGCTGTGTGAGCTCTTGGGGACGAGGGCGCTTTAAAAAAAAGTATTCTTTCATATATATATATATATATATATATATATATATATATATATATATATATATTTTAACATTATCCCTTGAAAAAAAAAAAAAGATCACTTTTATTGCTGTCACAAGTATTCAGCTTGCCAAAATCAGCGTTTCTGAATACTGTAATATTTTTTAAATCGGCGCCATTGGATTTTACATTGAAGACCGGACTGGAGCCGAGTCTGGCTTTGTACGGATCTTAGCCTAGGTGGCGGACATGCTGAATAGTGGCTCCGGTCTTCCGGTGGGATGGGAGGCCTGGGAAGTGCGGCGGAAAGGTGGCGGGAGGGGGCACATCCCCTCCCCCTCCTTAAGGATAACAGACCAGCAGCTTTTAGCCACATCAGTTGTTATCACTAAAAAGCCAACTGCTGGCTCTAAAAAACAGTACCGGAGTGATGCCTGCAGCTGGCATCACCCCAGTATAACTCCTTTAAGCCATGAACGCATATTTGCATACGGTCAGCGTGAAGGGGTTAAACATAACTCATGAAGAATCAGATAAACTGTGGATGCAATTCAAAGAAATCAATAATTAATCAGGAAAAACTTGGACTATGTAAAATAAAAAGACTAAGAGATTGAAGTTGATGACAGTAAAAAGCTAGAGTGAAGGTGGAAATAAATGGGAAAAAAAAAGACTGTTTCCACAAGACAAAAAGAAATTTCAGCTTTGAGTATGTGTGCTCAAAGATATCCACTGAGAAATCATCACAGATGGAACGGAGATCAAGCAAAGATGAAGGAATACACAGATGACTTTATAGCAAAGACGTAAAAAAAAAACTTTTTCAGATTCCAGCTACACAAAAGAGCCTTTAGTAATGGAAGATGACATGAGATTGGCACTGAGATCATTGACAAAAAGGAAGGCCACAATAATTATTAACACTTTTTCAGAATCAAGCTGCACAAAAGAGCCTTTAGTGATGAAAGGTGAAGTGAGATGGGCACTGAGATCATTGCCAAAAAGGAAGGCCACAGTAATTAACACTGTGTCAGAATTACTACAGGCAACTGAAGAAGAATTATTCAAAATGCTGACAAACTTTGAAGCCTGAAAAAACACTCAATGGTCTACAGATTGGAAGAGATTAGTTTACATTTCCTGATACCAAAAAAAGAGACCTTAAAGTGGATGTAAGTCAGATTCATGAACTTTGAGCTGGGCACATATATCTGTAATGTTTACTTATCGCTCTCCAAAGCAAGGAGTCCCGTGTGTTTCTTCTGTTCCGTAGCTCTGTTATCAGCCTGATAACTTCTAAAAAGTTTTCCGAGACGGGAGATAAAAGCAGCCTGAGATTTGTGTCATGGTAGGGTAGATTAGCACAGCCCCGGTCTATTTAGAGCAGAGCACTGAAAGCATTTTTGTTCTTCTACCAATGTGGGGGGGGGGGGTGCCTTTCCTCTAATCAGCTGTCTCCTAGTGTAATCCAACACTACACTGACAGTGCAGAATGACAAAGTAAAAATCCTAACATGATGGAAGAATTCTAAACTATATATAAAGTTGAAGCAGATGCCATTTTAATGTTCTTCTCAGCCGATCAGTGGGGCCAGCAAACTTGGACACAAAGATCACAAATCTAATTGGTTGCTATGAACCATATCAGCATTTTCTTTTGAGCCTTATTGATTAAATTAACCAATGTTCACAGTTTATATCCAAGTTTGCTGGCCTAGCTGATCGGCTGAGAAGAGCATTAGAAATAGCATCATCATTCTGCTTAATGTGACTACCTGTAATAGGAGGTCATGTGAGTCTGGTGAGTGGGCTGTGTGTCTGGTGTTGGTGGGGGAGAACATTAAAGAGGTTGTATACACTTTTTTTTACTTTTACCTACAGGTAAGCCTATAATAAGGCTTACCTGTAGGTAGAATGAATATCTCCTAAAACTGTATAATTTAGGAGATATTTACTTTGCATGCAGCCGCTGACTTCAGCGGCGCAAGGCCCGGCTGAAGGTCTGGCAGACACTGCCGGACCTTGGTGGGAAGAGAACTTCTGCGCGCATTTGCGCCGGAGCCGTGATACCCAAGAAGAAACACTGAGGGAACATGTCAGCTCCCTCGGTGTGGACCGGGATCAGATGCCGAGGCCTAGTTCTAAGGTGAGTATTTCATAATGAGCTAGTATGTGCTGCATACTAGCTCATTATCCCTTTGCCTTGCAAGTATACAACCACTTTAAAACAATGTGATGTGGAGCTGATAAGAAGACAGCAGATAATTTACCATTTGCATCCAGTTGGGAACATCTGGTGGCTGTATATGGACATTGACCAGAATGCACTTTATTTTGAGCACCTATTTATTTATTTAAACACTTGGTTTGTTTTAATGAATTGTTTTAATGATATTGTTGATGAGAATTTTTTAAATTAGGGAGTGCGGTTATAAAAACACATATTTAAACACGCTGATGAAAAACTTACATTATAAGATAATTAGATAATTTAGAAGAGGTAGAGGAACTAGAGATGAATCTGTATGCCGACTATGGGAGTAAGGGAAGAATGACTGAAGGAAGAAGACAGAGGTTTCAAAACTGTTGTAAGAACATCTTCAATAAATTGATAACACTACGTTCATAGCTGAAAATGTAGAAGACCTCAAGAGCCTCATACAGAAAGGTAAAGAACAAAGTAAAAGATCAAGAAAACCAAGGGTATGACAACAGAAAAGACAGCCAACTTCAAAGTTGATGGTGAAGACACAGAAATGGTAGACAGCTTCTGCCTCTTTGGATAAATTATTAACAACAAGGATCACCAGCAGTCAATTAACACAATACAGACTGACCCTTGGTAGAGCAAGGATGGAAGATGTAGAAAAGATCCTCATAAAATGCTGATGTGTCTAAGTACAAAGGTCAGAAATGCCCAGGCTATGGTATTTTCTGTCACTCTCAATGGATCTGCAAGATGGACACAAAGAAGCAAGACAGGAAAAACTGATGTCTTTGAGCTTTAGTGATGGTGAAGGATACTAGAAATACTGCCCAACACCTCCCAATCAAGCCCGATCTTTAATTTAAAGGCCAGATAACTAGGCTGAAGCGGTCTTATTTTGAAAAAGACAAATAAACTTAGAAAAACTGAAAATAAAAGAGAAAAAGAACTAAAGATGGAAAGATAATGTCCCAGAAATTACGAACATGTAATTGCAAAGACTTAAGACACAAACAGAAGACAGATCATTCTCGATAAACACTATCCATGCAGTCACCAAATGCTCCACTTCAACTTAATAATAATAGATGGATGAGAAGACTTGGCTTGCAGTTAGCATTGATACTCATCCCAAAATGTGGGCAGCAGGGTTGAGGTCAGGGTTTTGTACAGGCCACTCATGTTTCATCACACCAAACTTTGTACAGGGACACAGTCAGGTCTTCCCATAAAAGGTTGAACAGAAAACTGCCTTCCCATAAAAGGTTGAATGCGATCTACTCTCTAAAAATGTCTTTATATGCTGAAGCATTAACAGTGCCCATTACTGGAATTACCTGAACTTCATTATTTAGAGGGGTGTCCACATACATTTGGCTATGCAGTTTATTAAGAGATCAAGGCAGATTTAATGTTAGAAATTTTAGAAATTTTATTATTTGGACCCGTGCATGGAAGGATATGAAAAAACATTTTTCAGAGAATACAAAAGAAAAAAGTTTTCATTGGTTACAATCATATTTTTTATTTTTCATAAAAATTGGGTAGAAATTGCAGTATAACTTAAAGAGGAACTTCACTTAACTCCACACCTCCACTTTCTTTTCCTCCCCTCTTACATATTATGCAGGGTTATCCTCAATTCATATACAAACCTGCCCAGAGAATCAGGTGTTGTATTGCTGTGATCTACTGCTTAGATGCTACCATCTTCCCCTGTGATGTAATCCAGTGGAGGCCCATCCATTAGGGTCACCCAGGCTACGCCCCCTCTCTCCACGCCACCCCCTATATGCCATGGACAGAGTCATGCACAGCATGACTCTATCCATGGCCACCCCCTATTCCTGCATCTGCCCCCTTTCAGGGCACCGGGCGCATGAATTACAGTGGCCAGGTTTTTTTTTGAAGCACCTGATTAGAGCCAGAGGCTCTAATAGGCCTCAAAATAGGGTGGGCTCGGGTTGCAGAGAATGCGCTTCGATCCCACCCAGGTTTGTTGCAACAGTTAATGAATAATCGCTTTTGCAACACTGATCCTCCCCCGACCAATAGGGAAGCGGGTATGAAACCCATTTTCCGATTGGCCAAAATGTGATCCTATTGGACGCCTGGCACCGGGAGCAGCAGAGAGGAGACACAGGAGAGGACACTGGAGCATCTTTCCCCGAGCCCACCACACTTGAGGACAGGGGCGAACACGCTGGAAAATCAGCTCTGCTCTTAGAGACCCGACTGCTTCTCTCACTGCCTGTAACCAGTTTAATGACGGCAGACAATGGGTGGGGGGGGTTTGGTGGGTGTTAAGGCCTTGCCACGGGGGGAGGGGCAGTTGTGCTAATGTCGCTCTACTGGGGGTCTGGGGGGGTTGTTTCCCCCCCAAAAAATAAAACACCATCAGCCACTGATGTAATTAGGAGCCTGGTCGCCTCTTCTGGGTTATTGCAGCAGTGCCCAAATAATGCTTACGAGGTCCACCCACTGGGCACCATGAGCTTTTGCTCCTGCTATATGTGAAAAGGATATCCCAGGAGGTTGCAAAAGCAGGAATACTTCCTTCTTGCCTAGGCAAGAATGGTGGGGAATGGGCCCATAGTAAAAAATAAATAAAGGCCTTTTAGTATTGCAGACAAGGAGGAGGTTGCAGGGAGCAAAACTTATTTTGGGAGTAAAGGTTCACTTTAAGGTAAACCTGAAAAGGCAGCGGAGGGTGTCATTGCTGTTTTCCTTCAGAAAATGCTAGTTGCCTGGCTGTTCTACTAGGTTATTGGTTGCACATCTTTCAGAGTTAAAACAACTGTCAATTCATTACACAAGGTCAGTAGTGGCAGGCTGTAGGTTTTTCTTTTCAAGATAGGTTTGCTTTAATAATAAATTGGATTTATAAAGCATGGCCAACCTGCTAACAACTAAAAGACTAGATTTAGACCCGTGCATTGAAGTAATGACAGCAAAATGTGCATTACTGCAGTGAATGGTAACTCACAATGGATGGTGTGGCAACATTCATTTTAAATTCCACCCCGAGTCACCTTACCAATGAACCAAAACACACGTGTGTGTCAGTAAACCACAACTCCATTAGCATTGGGGCACACAACTTTAAAAAAAAAAAAAAAAACAGTGGGCATGCCAAATGTCCATGGCTGACAGTCATTTAAAATAAATACCTTACAATAATGTACACATTAAGCATTTCACTAAATGTGTGAATTAGGCCCAAATTCAAACATAGACTGCCAATCAGATAGATTTTCATATATATTTGTTTGAACATACTACCCAAACCAAAGAAAAACATATATGCGTAATACTTAGTTCTGGAAGTAATTTATATTTTTCATATGACATAGGAATTAATAGGTATCACATGGTCACATGATCATTGGTTCTTAAAAGAGACAAAATAGTCCAAGAGGGCCTCCTTGCTTCAGATATACAATGTGGGTACTCCTTGTCAGTAAAAACCCTGTTAAAGTGGTCTTGCAATAGCACCTCACAGCTTTAAAATGGCTCTGAGTTCCAACAATGAATGAATCCCAGTATTTATTATATTAGCTGGACTGTTGACAATCTGCATGACTTAGTTCATTTAATAGGAAACAGTTTTTAGTGAAATATGATTACCCTGATATAAATAATCACACAGGTATCTTAATTATTACCTAATCCAAAAAAAAAAAAAAAAAAAGCATGTTAAAAAAAAATTCTAATATTATTATATTTACTACCACACGTGTTTTTCCATATTTTTGGTACAGTATTAAAAAGCAAATGATCTAAACTGACAATTAAAGTGAGCTTTTAGTGGCTCGGTGTAATTACTCTGCCTTAACCATTGCTCTAAAAGCAGCAAGCAGATCCTGCTTATATAATTAGCAGACAAGGCTGACCCCCATGTACAATTTTAATTACAAATTATACAGAGAAACACAGTCTTTAAAACATTAAAACACACCCTAATTAAAATTAGCTGACCTTTCTTACAAGTTTATCTAAAATGGTATTTTAAAATACTTTACAATTTTAAAAGGCCTTACATTCCCTTTAACAAATGTATTTGATGTGTTGCTTCAGAATGCTAACATGAAAAATAAATAAACATACTGGATTTCTGAATGTATTTCCACATTGTGTAATGGAAACAGGATTGGGGAAGAGGCATCATGCGGCCTCTGAAATGGTCCTGTCAGCTTATCTAAAACTGTTAAAGCACGAGTGTAGAAACAGCACTCATTCCAACCGAGGTCCTGTCACAACCAATATCTGTACAACACCCAGTTATTACAGCTTCCCCTGCTCCTGGTAGCCGCAAGTAATTTATGACCCTATCCCAGGAATATGATTACAGTATGCGCGGCGTATGCACATGGCACAGTTTAGATTTTCCATCAGAAATATGCTTAGTCTTCAGAGATAAAAGAAAATGTAATATCTATAATCTAGCATTAGCAAATATTTGCAAACTAATGGGTCAGTTCAAAAATACTCTTATGCTTCTGGCAAAAAAAAAAAAAAACAGACTTGTAAAAATGTGTGAGCGAGAAAATTCATTTTGAAAGAAATCCCCTGCTTACTGTAGGGTTTTTCTTTTTTTTTTTTTGTAAATGGTGGAAGCATCCCCATGATGCTTGGACTGTTTTATGCAAGGTTTAAAACTGAAGTTTTCTGCTGGTGTTCACTTTATGTTATTAAATATGTATATGTGGTTTATGTTATTAAATATGTATATGTGGTTTATAAACTCTAAAGCCTAAATTTTATTCTACAGTATTAACCTATTTGTACAAGTACAGGGGGGTCCCTGGGTTACAAACAAGATAGGGACTATAGGTTTGTTCTCAAGTTGAATTTGTTTTTAAGTCGGAACAGGTACATTTTTTAAGTGTAGCTCCAGCCAAAAAATCTATTTTTAAGCTTTTTGGATAATATAGGGAAGGGTTATCACCCCTGTAACATTTGTTTAGCTGCCTGTGCCCCCTGTGCAGAAGATTTCACCTCACTTTCTGTCCCAATGATAATTGGATTTTGAAAATGTTGGGCTGTTAGGTTAACAAGGATTGGCGATAAAGCATCAGTGGAGACACCTTTTTCCCATATTAACCCTTACAGGAGAGAATTTCCCTTCCTAGGGGTAGATTTCCTCTCACTTCCTGTTATCTCCCTCCGTTTTTTAAGTAGGAGTCGATTGTAAGTAGGAGTCGATTGTAGGGGACCCCCTGTAAATGCAAAATAAAAGAGGGCAAACTCAGCAGTCTTCTTGCAATTGATAGATCATAGTAATGTGGGACATCTTATGGCACAAAGTATGTAGGTAAAACGAAGACCCCCTGCTATATAGACCATGAAAAAGTCACATGAAAATGGTTGGTTAAACTCACAAGTAACTTTTCTCACCATTTTTACCCGTTAGCAGCTGGATAAAAGCTTTACTGTCATATAACATTTTTGGTAGTTGGTAATTCTTTTTTAAAAGATATATCAAACAAAAAAGGGGGACAGCTGAGCATAGTTACATAGTTAGGTTGAAAAAAGACACAAGTCCATCTATTTCAACCATAAAAAGAAATAAATAAAAAATATCATACAATCCCATATACCCACAGTTGATCCAGAGGAAGGCGAACCCCCCCCCCCCCCCCGAAAAGCAGGATCCTATTTGCTACAGCAGGGGAAAGAATTTCTTCCTGATCCCTGAGAGGCAATCGGATTTTCCCTGGATCAACTTTACCTATAAAGGTTAGTATCCAGTTATAATATGTACATTTAGGAAAGTATCCAGGCCTTTCTTAAAGCAATCTACTGAGCTGGCCAGAACCATCACTGGAGGGAGTCTATTCCACATTTTCATAGCTCTTATGCCCTATACACACGGTCAGACTTTCCAATGGAAAATGTGCGATCGGAGCGCGTTATAGGAAAATCCAATTGTGTGTGGGATCCATCGTACTTTTTCCGTCGGAATTTCCGTCACACAAAGTTTGAGAGCTGGATCGAAAATTTTCCATCAACAAAATCCGATCGTTTAAATTCTGATCGTGGGTAGATAATTCCGACGGACAAAGTGCCACGCATGCTCAGAATAAATTACAAGACAAAAGCTATTGGCTATTGCCCTTTTTATAGCCCCATCGTACGTGTTATACATCACCTCATTCTGAACGATCGGATTTTCCGACAACTTTGTGCGACCGTGTGTATGCAAGATAAGTTTGGGCCAAAATTCGTTGGAAAAAATCCAACAGATTTTGTCGTCAGAATGTCCAACCGTGTGTACAGGGCATTACTGTGAAGAATAATTTCCGTATTTGGAGATTAAATCTCGTTTCCGCTAGACGTAAAGAGTGCCCCCTTGTCCTCAGTGTTGACTGTAAAGTGAATAACTCAACACCAAGTTCACTACATGGACCCCTTATATATTTATACATGGTGATCATATCCCCCTTAATCTCCTCTTCTCAAGAGTGAATAAATGTAGTTCCTCTAATCTTTCCTCATAGCTGAGCTCCTTCATGCCTCTTATCAGTTTGGTTGCCCTTCTCTGCACTTTCTCCAGTTCCCCAATTATCCTTTTTGAGAACTGGTGCCCAAAACTGAACTGCATATTCCAGATGAGGTCTTACTAATGATTTGCACAGGGGCAAAATGATATCTCTCTCTCTGGAGTTTATACCTCTCTTAATAGAAAGGATTCTGCTTGCTTCGGAAACCGCAGTTTGGCATTGAGTTTATGATCTACCAAAACCCCCAGATCCTTCTCCAGAGCAGGATATGTGTAGGGAGAATTTAGTTTCTAAGAGAAAGGCAGTTCCTTTAATTAAGAGACGGTGGGGAGCTATGCTTTTGTTGTGATCACAGCCTGAACATCCAATCTCCTGGCTTCTATTAGAGTGTTTGCCCTAAAGGTTATTTTCAAAAAAATGCATACCTACTGTTACCAACATGCAGTCTATACATTCTCGTTTAAAATTTTAGAACTATTTTAAAGATAATAAATGTGATTATTTGTATATTATTGTAGCCAGGTAGTGGCTACCTTTGCCTGTTTCATCGTGAGACATTGTGTAAGACCAGCTGCAGTAAATCTGTTTCCGTCTAGTGCTCAGCCTATCATCATCTCCTGAATGCAGAGCAAGCAGAGGACCACAGCTCAGAGCAAGGGATCATGGTATATGTGGTCCGAGGAACCAAGATTTGCATTGGAGCTAGACTGCTGTAGACTACAAGTTCCAGTCGGCTGGGAGAGAGAGAAGAATGTTGGATGAGGACATAAATAGCCTGGTCCGGGGAGGAGTCTTTCTCTTATGACCACGGCCTTCAGCTGAGAGCAGAGACCTGGCCTCTCTGGGGGAATGCGAGTAGGCATCGCAGCCTAGATGACGTGGAGAGTCTCCAATGAGTGAAAGAGCAGATCCACCAGCTCCTTCTAGGCTGAGTGACTGTCGGGGGTCACTCTCATCATCACTGGTACAGTTACAGAAAAATCCCATCATCGCTAGGTGCACGACCAGGTACCCTTCACTGATTGCAGATTCCTCAAATGCCTGTTTCGGGGACATCCTATTCCCTTGAGCCTTGGTATCATCAGAATTGGTGAACGGGCAGTCCACCTGTGTACACCCTACAAAAACACAGCATGCAGGCACCTTTATTCCATCTTTTACATTAAAGCTTCAAAAAGGACACACTTTGCACATGCTATTTTCTGTTGCTGGTCGCCATTGCACAGCAATCCTTCTGGGCCCTTGTTGAGCTAGCTGAAGATACTGAACTGATCTACATCACAAGGACTCCTCTACTGTCCTCTTCTTCCCCCACTTAAAGGACTCTGTGCACAATATCTGCACACTTTAAGGGGAAATCTACTCAGAGTTTAAGCATTGCATTTTTTGTAACTTGTTTTATAATTGTACCACAAACTTTGTTGGGTCTGTGGCATCAGTATTTGAAGGGAGCAGTCTGACATAAAAGGTCATTCTCTTCCCTTTTTATACCTGGGGTCAAATAGGGGACCTACTGATTATTACTGTTTGACTTGTGATTTCCTTTGCATTGCATACCCTTTGCATATTTAACAGGAGTAAATGTTTAACACTGAAAGATATCTGCCTAAGTCATTCTTGTTCTTATCTGCTACAATCTGGTGTTTGTCACTTTGAAATATGTCTGAATCCAGGGTGTCAGAGGTGTCAGGAGGCTTCAAAGGTCAGGGCGACCTTTCAGCAAGTCAGTCACCTTCCAGCGGCCCTCGCGGTGGTGGCGCTACATTAAATTTGAACTACAAAATATTCTATAAAATCTGAGCTGAATAGTAGCTTCCACAGATGAAAGCTGTCCCCCAAAACCAAATGCTTTCATTCAAATTGGCATTTTCCTTTACTATATTGGCTTAATCCAGAGATGGACGCTGCCCAAAGAGAGGCTGCCACAATTGAAAGATATTTTAGAGGTGTATTTACTGTTTTGTGGTCTTACAATACGAAGACCACAAATTAATTTTTTATTTATTTTTACTGTGTTGACTCACTGACAGTGGTTCATTATGTAAGAATTTGTTATAAGCACAAAATATATTGATCTAAAAATTGTGAATCCTTTTTTTTTTCAGACAGACACAGTACTAACAAACTAAAAAAGAAAAAAAAAATGCTCGTATAACCAGGAACCAGAATAATATTTTCAAAATAATGTTCTAAACATTTCTGTATGTGTGCTTTTGCTGGTGCTACATAAATATATATTATATATTTTATTCAGGAACAAAAGAATAAAATTTTTACAATACATTTTATTTTTATCAAGTAAATATGAAGTACAAATATACTGTACATTTTAGGCAGGCTGTTACTGGTGTGTTGATTCCTTAGTACCCATAGTGCTCTGGGGCTTGGCGAGGTTTAGTCATAGTTGGCAAGGCTTAGCCACAATGTCAGAGATGTCAGGTAACACTCACATCGAGTAAGATGAAACAAGCAGCTTAATTTCCCTGATGAAGTCACGTGACCCACAACGATACGCGTTGGGATTGGCTGACAGGCACAACTGGAAGTGATGCCGGAGACGAGCTTGTTGCTCGTGGTTTACTGCTCGTTTCATCTTACTCACTGAGTGTTACTTTATAATTGTGTTTTATCAAATACATTTTACTCAATATACTACACTATTTTGGGCATTCCCCTTCTCCCCCTTTCCATTCTGTTGGGGCGTTTGTGGAAGCTTAATACAGCAGAGTCACTACCCACCATTCCATATGGATCTCTGGATTAACACAAGGACGACCCCTAAGGTTACAGAAACCACTAGACACCTATGCAAGGACCCACAGAGGAAATCTGATTGTTGATGTGTTTTCATGCTGTTACCTTACAGCCGTAAGGTGAGAGGCCACCCCGTATAGAGGTGTCACTGCATGAAGTGAAGAGATATCCATCACATACTCTTAGTTTGCACTATTAAGATTGGAACATCATGTTTCACCTGTCACATTTATGATTTTTCCAGTGACTTTCCACCAGTCCACTTCCTGCATCTACATTGAGCACTGTTTTTGCAATACTTATATTGGACGTTTTTTATTTATTATTGCACTTTAGAAGCTATATGTATCTGATGTCAGAGCTATATTGCCACCTTATGTATAATTTTATTATTGCTTCATTTAGGTTTTAGTTTTTACACTTTAATTTCACAACAACGCAGCACCATTCACAAATATTACATGTTTTGAGCATGTTTGATCCCATATCAGAAGACAGAGCTGCACTAAGATAAGGGTATATTCTGAAGGCACTGATGACATAGCCCTAGCTACTGTGATGTCCCCTGAGAATGTAAGGACATCAGTGCTTCAGGGTAATCTCACATTTTTGATGCCATGTGCTCCATCTTGCTCTTACCCAATAGATAGGACTAGAGTACACAAAGAACTTCAAAATGGCGGTGCTGTAGCAAGGGCATAGGCAGCAGAGAGGCACCATTAAGATGATCAAAAAAGGAGAGGCAGCATGGATGTAGTTAAATGTACTGGTTTATGTTTTAGGTGGGGGAGGGGAGGTACTATTGATTTTTTTGTGTTTAAACACACGTTTTGCCTTGCATTTCTATTTTAAACTGAATGGGTTTTAAACCAAATGGCAACATGGAGAGCTGAACAGCAATTGAAATTTGAAGAGGAATTCCAATTAGCATTAAACAGGTCCTCTCCCCCCTCCTAACACCTATACTGACCACGTTGTGTAAGAGAGATCTGTATACTTACCCATTTTCAGCCCGTTCAGGTCCCGTCGCATGGATTTGGCTCCCCAGTGTCAACCAGCAGCGGCAGGGGAGAGGAGGGAGAGCAAACAATGGATGGGCTATGGGAGCCTATGGGTGATGTCACCTTGTTTCACATACACTTAAAAGCTATTGGTCCAGTAATTGTGTACAAAATTATCATAAATCTATGCCAACTAAAATGTTATTTTTTTCAACATTCCATTTTTAAGGTTTAAAGACTTTTTGCCAGTGTCTTTTATAGTACAGTACCAGTAGCTGTAACAACATTTAAAAAAAATGAGGGCTTAGTTATCTGTTAAGGTGAACGATTATAATCAAGAAAGTAGAAAGAGATAAGAGAAGTGAAACTAGAGCATGGTAAAAACAGAAGATTAAGTTTAAGCTGATATGAAACAACTTCAAACCCATTTCCACCTAGGAAGTGTCTAGTCTGCCAGCTTTAGATCACAGTAATCTCTGCAGTAAAAAAGAAAAGTAGGAGCACTGCAGAGTATAAAGTAGATGATTTATATTCTGTTCCGGCGCAAGAAACACAAATGTACACTAAGCAATATACTGTATGAAAGATAGCTTTTGAAAAGTACTAAAGCGTTGCCCTTTGTTGGAAGGAGCAAGTGATAACTTTTCATACTCAGATAACACGCATTTCACCTTCTTTAAATAACTTGTACATTTGCACAGCACTGGCGGAATTTTGTTTGTGATGATGGAAATTTGTTATTTGTGACTCGATACTGCAGTCCATGCAATTGTGTCTTCATTTTGTTACACTTATACACCCAGCAGGTTGATTGATCAACCATCACACACACAGAAAAAAAGAGCACTATTTGACATTCATTTTTTTTCTATATTGTACTTTGTGGATTCATAAGTTTAACCTACAGTGCCTTGAAAAAATATTCACACCCCTTGAAATTTTCCACATTTTGTCGTGTTACAACTAAAAACAAACTTATTTTATTGGGATTTTATGTGATAGACCAACACGCAGTGGCACATAATTGTGAAGTGGAAGGAAAATTATAAATGTTTTTCAAAATTGTTTACTAATAAATATCTGAAAAGTGTGGTGTGATACCCCTAACTAAAATCTAGTGGAACCAATTGCCTTTAGAAGTCACCTAATTGGTAAATAGAGTCCACCTGTGTGTAATTTATTCTCAGTATAAATACAGCTGCTTGCTAGAGAACCTTAGTGAATAAACAGCATCATGAAGGCCAAGGAACACACCAGACAGGACAGGGATAAAGTTGTGGAGAAATTTAAAGCAGGGTTAGGTTATAAAATAATATCCAAATCTTTGAACATCTCACAGAGCACTGTTCAATCAATCGTCCAAAAATGGAAAGAGTATGGCGCAACAGGCCAGGCAGAGTATTAATCAGAGAAGCAGCCAAGAGGCCCATGGTAACTCTGGAGGAGCTGCAGAGATCCACAGCTCAGGTGAGAGAATCTGTCCACAGCACAACTATTAGTGGTGCACGCTACAAACCTGGCCTTTATTGAAGAGTGACAAGAAAAAAGCGATTGTTGAAAGAGAGCCATAAGAAGTCCCGTTTGCAGTTTGCGAGAAGTCCTGTGGGGGACACAGCACACATGTGGAAGAAGGTGCTTTGGTCAGATGGGACCAAAATTGAACTTTTTGGCCTAAAAGTAGAACGCCATGTGTGATGGAAAACTAACACTGCACATCATCCTGAACACACCATCCCCACTGTGAAACATGGTGGTGGCAGAATCATGTTGTGGGGATGCTTTTCTTCGGTAGGGACAGAGAAGCTGGTCAGAGTTGATGGGAAGATGGATGGAGTCAAATACAGGGCAATCTTAGAAGAAAAAGTTTTGAGACTGGAGTGGAGGTTCATCTTCCAGCAAGACAACGACCCTAAACATACAGCCAGGGCTACAATGGAATAGTTTAGTCCAAAGCAGATTTATGTGTTAGAATGGCCCAGTCAACGTAAAAAAAAAAAATGTAAAAAACATTCATCATTTTCCTTCCACTTCACAACTATGTGCCACTTTGTGTTGGTCTATCACATAAAATCCCAATGAAATACATTTAAGTTTTTGGTTGTAACATGACAAAAGGTGGAAAATTTCAAGGGGTATGAATACTTTTTCAAGGCACTGTATCTTCCTGGACTGATATGTCATTATAAACCATTGTAAAATAAATAAGATGCACTGTTTTTGACAGATATTATTCTAAAAATGATTAGGTAACAGATGCAATAAACAATGTGCAATAAGCAAAATCAAACAAAAGTGAATGTTCAAATGGCAAAGTGTCACTAAATAAGTGAAACTCTTGTTGCCTAGAATGGTGTATTGTGAATTACATCATAAATACATTTTTGGGATAAGTAGCCACAATCTGTTCACAAAAATGACAAATAATAAATGGTGCAAGAAGTTTATAAATAGTCCAGTGCTCCACAATTCAATGTGTTTAGTGAAAAGATGATGCTCCAACTTTCCCACATGCAAGAACAACAAACTGCAGATGAAGGCTCATCCCAGCCGATGCCATCTGAGAGGAAATGCGTTGGATTGGAGCTAGCAAAGTGACGTCAACTGGCATGGACCGCAATGCAGGCAGTCTTCTGCATTAAACGTCCCTTATCTGACTGTCCGCGCTGTACACTGTGTAGAAGTCCGGCAATGCCGAATTACTGAAACCCTGCGCATGCATGGAAGCAACACCATCCTGGGCCAGCCAATTACAATGGCTGGGAATCAATACTAAGAAGCTGTCAGGCTGAATATGTCAGCGCCCGGCGGGAAGCTCCAAGGGATTGCAGTGCTGGAGAACAAGTGGGTATAATTCCGCTTTAAATCACTTTTTAAAATACGTTTATCTAAAATGTTCATTATTTTGCAAACATACTCAGCGGTATTTAAAGTCTAATCTACAGGGTTAGAACCCCTGTCATATTTTATTTCTGCTAACATGTAACGAACTATGGAGGGCCAAAACCTATTAGTATGAAAATGCAAATTCTTTATTAAACATGATCAATAGTACCAACATTAGGAATTTATCGACACACATACCTGTATATTCACTTTTTAAAACCTACCACCCAAGGCACCATGACCATAGTCAAAACTCCCTGCTCCCAAACTCAAAACTCCCTGCAATAAAATATCTATATTCCCGATAGAAACAAACCATTAAAATCCCAGACACAGCATAATTAAAAAAAAGTGATGTCCATCCAAAAATATTAGACCAAGTTATTATCTCTGAAAAGGTAATAGCCAGTGGTTGAATGCATATATGTAAATGTTCTTTACTTGCACTTACATAACTACAACTATAAAACCAACACTCTCTCAGAATCCAGCATGAGGAGGATGGGGATGATATTTGGGTCAGATTCTCTGGCTCTTCCTGCCTTTCGAGTACCCCCCATCAAGCATCTTACTAGGGGGGTACTCGTGCGGGCCTGCTCCAGAGCCCCTGCTGCCTGCATCATAGACACAGACAGTGGAGCTTCACCCTGCCCCACCCCCTGTTTCCTCATCATAGGATTTGTTTGACAGCAGCAGGGGCCAATAGCTCTTGCTTCTATCAATCTGCCCTAGGAGAAGAAGAGAACTGTTGCTCTTGTGCACAACACTGGATCAAAATCAGGTTAAGGTACATATAAGCATGGGCAAGGGGATCCTGCACACCCGAACCCCCCCCCCCCCTTCTCCCACTGTAATTCTGTAATTGCTACCAGGAATATGAATACTGATATGTTTACATTGATGATTCTTACCATATGCTCGAATGAATGTCTGCTAGCTGTAGCTATATTGTCAACTCAGACCTTGTGACTTACTACATGTATCTGTCATCCATGTACTGTGTCAATGTCACCTTTTATACTTTTTTTCTAAATAAAAACGTTAACGGTTAGAAAAAAAAACAATATTATGCCTGGGGGGGTGTCTATAATATGCCTATAAAATATCGCATTTTCCCCGTGTTTAGAACAGTACCGCAGCAAAATAACATTTCGAAAGGAAAAATTGTCATTTAAAACTGATCGTGGCTGTAATGAATTGTCGGGTCTTGGCAATATAGATAAAGATAATTGAAAAAAAGAGCATGAGACCACCCCCCTCGTCCATTACCGTTTGGGTCTGGTATGAATATTAAGGGGAACCCTGCACCAAATTTTAGAAAAAAATGGCGTAGGGGTCCACCCCAAAAACTACCAGATCCTTATCTGAGCATGCAACCTGACAGGCTGCAGGAAAAGGGGGGGGCGAGAGCCCCCCTCCTGAACCGTACCAGGCCACATGCCCTAAACATGAGGGTGCTTTGGGATAGCCCCCGAAGCACCTTGTCCCCATGTTGGTGTCTTTTTGTAAAAAAGACAAGACACAGCTTGGGACAAGTCCTTTATTAAAAAATAAAAATATCCCACAAAGTAAGTTTATGCCGCCCGACAGTCCAAAAAAAAAAAAAGCTGCGACCGACCTGCCACCAAGGGAGGCTCCCACCATCTGACGTGTCTTTGCTGTGACAGCCCTTATATACCTGAGGGCGGGGGCCACTCGGTGACGTGAACAGGTGACCCCGCCCCCTCTGACTCCACAGGGACTTCCCTATGGCTTCCCCATGGGATCAGAGGGGGCCGTGTCACCCGGTTACATCACTGGGTGCCCCCGCCCCTCTGACACCACGGGGAAGCCCCCATGGTGTCAGAGGGGGAGGGGTCACCCGGTTAAGTCCCCAGGTGGCCCCGTCCTCATTTTTATTTTTTTAATAAAGGACTTTTGTCTTTCTTGTCTTTTTTACCATTTTCATACTTTTTTTGTTAAATGGTAGGTACCCCGTTACCTATTCACACAAGGGGGAGCCTGGGATCTGGGGGTCCCCCCTGCGCGCAGACCACCACAAACTCCGGGCAAAGTTTGTGGTGATGAGGCCCTTGTCCCCATCAACATGGGGACAAGATGCTTTGGGGGGCTACCCCAAAGCACCCTCCCCATGTTGAAGGCATGTGGCCTGGTACGGTTCAGGAGGGGGGCCGCTCTCTCATCCCCCTCTCTTTTCCAGTGGCCTGCCAGGTTACCTGCTTGGATAAGGGTCTGGTAAGGATTTTAAGGGGGACCCCTACGCCATTTTTTTTTATTTGGCGTAGGGTTCCCCTTAATTTCCATATCAGCCTGGTATGGATAATAGGGGGACCCTCGCGCAATTTTTTTTTCATTTTGATTCAGGGTTCCCTTTAATATTCATACCAGACCCAAAGGGCCTGGTAATGGATGGGGGGAGGGGGGATCCCATGCTCTTTTATTTAAATTATCTGTATCTATATTGCCGAGGTCCAACAATTAATTGGTACTGTTCTAAACACGGGAAAAATGCGCCACTTTATAGGCATACTATAGACACCCCCGAGGCACAATATTTAAAGGAATATTTAATTTTTATTTTTTCACTTAAAAAAAAAAAAATCACTGCTTATGAATAAACTGGCGTTTTTTAACCACTTGGGTACCGCGCTATTGCAAAATGACGGCAATAGCGCGGACCCACATTTTCGGGACTACGTCTATTGACGTAGTCCCGGTTACGAGCGCGGTTACGCGGCGCGCTCTGTGATCGGCGAGTCCGTGAGACTCGCCTGATCACCGATCCGTGTAAGGGGTCGATCCCGACCCCTTATCACGTGATCAGCTGTCAGCCAATGACAGCTGATCATGTGATAAAACGGAGCCGGTAATCGGCTAGTATTCCTCCTCGCGCTGACAGCGCGAGGAGAAAAAAAAAAAGCCGATCGCCGGCGGCCGTGTTCGGGACATCAGTCCCGATCACGGCCAGCAATTTAAACGGACACCTGCCCCCTGCCAGTGCCCACCTGCCACCCGCAGTGCCATCTTGAAATAAAGTAAGTGCCCCCCTGTCAGTGCCACCCAGCAGTGCCCATAGTGCCCACAGTGCCACCCAGCAGTGCCCACAGTGCCACCCAGCAGTGCCCACAGTGCCACCCAGCAGTGCCACCCACAGTGCCACCCAAAATCTGCCTCAAAGGTGCTGCACCCCAGTGCCGCCCATCAGTGCCCAGCAGTGCCGCCCATCAGTGCCCAGCAGTGCCGCCCATCAGTGCCCAGCAGTGCCACCTATCAGAGCCACCTATCAGTGCCACCTATCAGTGCCCATCAGTCCCATCTATCTGTGGTACCTATCAGTGCCCATCCGTGCCACCCATCCGTGCCACTTATCCGTGCCACCCATCCGTGCCATCTTATCTGTGCCCATCTTTGCCCATCAGTGCCGCCTTATCTGTGCCCATCGGTGCCGCCTTATCTGTGCCTATTAGTGCCGCCTTAACTATGCCTATCAGTGCCCACCAGTGCAGCCTATCAGTGCCCACCAATGCAGCCCATCAGTGCCCACCAATGCAGCCCATCAGTGCCCACCAATGCAGCCTATCAGTGCCGCCTAATCAGCGCACTTCAATGAAGGAGAAAAATGACCCGTTTGCAAAATTTTATAACAAACTATTAAAACATGATTTTTTTTTTTTTTTTTTGCATCTTTTTTTGTTTGTTTAGCAAAAAATAAAACTCCGAGCTGTAACTAAATACCACCAAAAGAAAGCTCTATTTGTGGGAAAAAAATGATAAAAATTTCATTTGGGTACAGTGTTGTATGACCGCGCAATTGTCATTCAAAGTGCATCAGCGCTGAAAGCTGAAAATTGGTCTGGGACTGAGGGGGGTTTAAGTGCCCAGTAAGCAAGTGGTTAAAAATAAAAATTTGCATTCGTACATGTCCCCTGGGGCAGGAGCCAGGTCCCCAAATACTTTTTATGACAATAACTTGCATATAAGCATTTAAAATGAGCACTTTTGATTTTTCATGTCCGTGTCCCATAGACTTTAATGGTGTTCGTGTGTTCTGCCAAGTTTTTTGCCTGTTCACATGTTTTGCTGTGAACAGAGCAGGTGGGTGTTCGCCTCATCCCTACTCAAGAATAGGGGTCCCTCCAAGGTACATGAACCAATGCTGATGGGTACCAGGCTCTTTGATACCTCCATTGCCTAATAGCCCTTGTACACAAGGTAGGAAATTCCGACGGAAAATGTCCGATCGGACCGTGTTGACAGTTAATCCGACCGTGTGTGGGCTCCATCTGACTTTTTCCATCGGAATGTCCGACCAACGACGTTTGAGAGCTGGATATAAAATTTTCCGACAACATGATCCGATCGGACTTTGTCCGATCATGTGTAGAGAATTCCAATCGGACAAAGTGCCACGCATGTTCAGATCAAATTACGAGACCAAAGCTATTGGCTACTAGCCTGAACGTAGTCCTGTCGTAACGAACAAAACGTCATCACGTTCTGAACGATCGGATTTTCCGACAACTTTGTCCTACCGTGTGTATGCAACAACAGTTTTGGACAAAATCCGTTGGAAAAGATCCGATGGATTTTGTTGTCGGAATGTCTGACTGTGTGTACAAGGGCGAAGGGGTTGTCATGGGGGGGTAATACCTATCTGATCCCATCACCCCAATTGAGTAAGTGGGTGGTAAGAAAAGAAGTACAACACAAAAATTTTCACATTTGCAAGGTCCCACAATTTCTAAGGATTTCCCCAGTACATGCTCTAGCTCTGTCAGGAGAGTATTCAGGTTACTTTTTTGCTCCTTCATTTATAAGAATTTGGTACTTCACTTGTCACAGAATTCTAAAGCAAACACATTACAAACTATATTTAAACAGCACACAGCAGTGCTTTATAAATGTACCAGAGATTTTAAACAGAAAAGCAGCAGTGCTTTGTAAATGGGTCCCTATACATGATTCTATGCATTAAGGTAAAAAAAACTATTACATGCAGCCCACCCCCCATACTTACCTGAGCCCGACCTTGATCCAGCGATGTGCACGAGAGCAGAGACATTCTCAGCTCTCTCTATCCTCATTGGACAGAGAGGCAGCAGTGGGAGCCAGCAAGGAGGGAGCAGGAGGTGGGGCTGAGACGTGCACTGTGTGTCAATAGACACAGACAGATGGCTTAGGAGCAAATACACGCAAGGGCCCCCAGAGAAAGCTGCTTGCTATAGAAGCACATGGCAGGGGGGAGGAATCAGGAGCACCAACGTGGGACCCTAGAAGAGGAGGACCAGGGCTATGCAGACTGAATTGTGCTTGGCAATGGTTTTAAAGAGAAAGTAAACTCTCCCACTGTGATGCTTATTTTCATTTAGTCCATTATAAGTAGTAATTATCATCAAACTATAGCCACTGTAATCCAGCCCAAATCGCATATTACTTACTGTTTAAAGAAACTTTAAAAAACTTGTTTTCCAGGGGTTAGGCAGCACCATCTTAAGTATTGTTTTCTGAGTCCACAGTGGAGTGCATTTCCGCCCTTACATTGAGCACTTCCTGTACTGTTAACCAAGCCTCCTTCTCAATCCAACATTTCTATGGCAACCCTGCTTCCCTGTTCATAGCCGTTTTATTTCATAGTATTTACTTGTGTCGATTATCTAGTGTTTGCCTGTTTGTCTTTTCAGCTTCAGCTGATAAGACTGCAGTAATGCTGTCCGATGCCCTGGCTTACACTGCAAGTGATGTCACCTGATCACATGGGTGTGTGTAGGAGGAAGCTCTCAGTCTCCTGGGATTTCAGTGTGCCGTAGGAAGTCCTGATAATAGACAGACAAGTACACTGAGTGTGCCGTAAATCAGGGGAGATGCGGGCATGCTCAGTGACGTCATTTTAAAGAACAAAAAGGATTACAACAATACTAAGCAAGTAAGGAGATATCTACAAGCAGTTTGCACTAGGGTTTTTTAGGCTGATTTACATGGGACAAAGTTGCGGGGGGGAGTTTACAACCACTTTAAAACCTTTTTAAAACATTGGAATAATATGGAATCCATTTAACTAGTAATTTTAGAAAGACAGATCCTCTATAGCAGCCTACATTGTATATAATTCTTTAATAATATAAATTATCAATTTTTTACTGATGTTTTAGCCTAGCACTAAATATAAACACAGCATTTAAAAGCCACCAAAATCATGAACCTTATTGCCACTTAAATCTATCTCTTAATGCCAGCAACATAACCCCTCTGTGAATAGCTTTTTCAGCAAGATAAAGCTTCATGCCACATAGCTGGAAAAGTTCTGAAACAGTTCCAGCAACTAAACAGAAAATTCCGCCTAATGCAGCAGGATCCTCGGGCAATTCAACCAAGCATCTGTGCAAGGTGGAACAAGCTATACAGAGCTGACATCAACTACTATCTAATCTGAATCAACAAGGGGATGCACTGCATTTTGCATGAGCCAGCATTTTCAGTGTTATGTTTCAGAAAAACCCCTTAAAGGAGAATGCCTGTCTGGATAAAACTTCCCAGTGCCTGTATAATTTTATTTCAATGTCGATATTTAGGAAGTAAATCCAGTCAAAACAGATATACCTTTTCTGGGTGTATGCTGGCAGGTTCATCCATTCAATGACTTCTTAGCCCTTGTACACGCGGTCGGATATTCCGACGGAAAATGTACAACGACGGACCGCGTTGTCGAATAACCCAACCATGTGTGGGCTCCATCGGACTTTTTCCGTCAGAATGTCCGACCCACAAAGTTTGAGAGCTGGATATAAAATTTTTCCGACAACATGATCCGATCGGACTTTGTCCGATTGTTTGTAGAGAATTCTGATATGACAAAGTGCCATGCATGCTCGGATCAAATTCCTAGACCAAAGCTATTGGCTTCTAGCCTGAACATAATCCCATCGTAACTAAATAACGTCATCACGTTACGAACGATTGGATTTTCCGACAACTTTGTCCGACCATGTGTATGCAACACCAGTTTCAGATAAAATCCGTCAGACAAAATCCGACGGATTTTGTTGTTGGAATGTCCGAACGTGTGTACAAGGGATTATAAATCTCAGTAATAGATTTCAACACTCCCCCTTCTTTTCCCTCCCAAGCACCTGGCTTTTTTTTTTTCTTGGCTTTATTCTGATAAATAGTGTTATTCTGCACCTGCTGGAATCTCAATTTATCCCAGCTCCCCAGTGATCTCAATCCAACGTCATGTCAGTGAATGAAGGTGACAGAGAAGGTCCAAAGAAAAATATTTATCAACAGACTTTCCTATCAATGCAAATTTGAAAATAAAAGCAAGCGCTTGATAAAAAAAAGAAGCTCTCCAGTTGTCTCACTAACATATAAAAAACATGTAAATGGAATACAATAAACCACATAATACAAATTGCATGTAAAATAATTCCCGAATGTCAAATGAGGTCCGCTACATGGGTGATAAATCGTATCCCCCTTAACGACATTGTTTCACTGGCTGTCCCCCTCTGATTGGCTATTTCAGAATTGCTTCTTATGGTGACTGGATATGAAAGGAGAGAGTGTATAAATAATGTGTAATTGTCTTGATTGTACAGTTGCTCCTAGCTCGAGAAAGAACCTATCATGGCTCAAAATGTTGTTATTGAAAAACAGGAGCTACTACAGTATGTTTGTACTACCACATTTCATAAAAATAAAATAGCTATTTTTCTAAAAAAATTCATTAAAAAAAAAAGACCTAAGAATGAATATGTAACAATTTATACAAAAAGCTAGTTGTAGCCAATTTGAAACTAGCACATAAAAACCCACAGTTTAGTATACCCAAGAGATTGCATAAATAATGTTGTACTCCATAGAACATACTTAATTTTACAATTAAATTTTCCTCCTCGATATTAGATTTGAACACACAATATTTTCATAAAAAGTAAATGCATACACCCTATAAATGTGGTATATGAATATCTCTATTTGTTTCATTTACCGATGAGGAAATTATCCAATTTTCCAGCTCAAAGGGTTAGATTCAGTGACTTTAGGTTTCTTTCCTACACTAATCAAGGACATGTCAACATAAAATCTGTATACTGTAACCAAAGTGATAATTACCTGGTCATATTGCAATGCCCTTTGGGATAGGCTGACATATTGAAGACTTAAGCGACTCTTGTCTTGTACAGCATCTTTTAATTCATCTTCCTACAACAACAAAAAAACAGGAAAGTAGAGACTTCAACTTGACAAACAATTTAAAAGTAGAGACTACAACTTGACAAACAATTTAACTTTTATATTTAAAATCAATATGGAGAAACAGAAACATGAACATAATAATGTATTTACTCAGTAAATCTGAAAAATACCAAAGTCATCAAGTTCAATTTGTGCTGTTCTAATGCTATACATTCTGGACATTTTCAGCCATTTTGGGTATATAGGCTGAGTAAAACTAGCAATTTTCTCTTTTTTCTCATTTTAAATACAATAAAAAAATAAAAGAGAATAAGTTTTACACTTAGCAGTATTTTTTTTTTATAAAGTCTTATGAATGTGGACCTAACACCCACCTCGCTTTAATAGGACAGAAGCCTAATCAATTAATAACATTAGCATAGGTAACGTAAAAATCTTATTATACAACTATTTCATTTAATTCATCATATGATCAATAAATATAAAACCAATATTCCTAGGACATTTTTAGTTGGTCATTTTAAACAGTCAATAACCAGATAATTAGTCATTTAATTGCTGCAATCAATAATTAAATCAACTATAATAAATACTTCATATACCAAATTAATAACATACAGTATTTACTGGACCAAAATGTATGGTACCTTTTGGCACAAGAAAGTTTGTCTCACCAAAAATTAAAGGGGGAGCAGTAAAGTATGCAAACAAGGGGCTACTTCATGGAGGGCTAATGTGATGGCTTTGTGTTATAGCTTTGATGTGCAAGGCTTTAAGATTAGTGTGAGGCTTATGCCCCATACTCAGGGTCGGACATTCCGACCACAAAATCCGTCGGATTTTGGCCCAAAACTTGTCTTGCATACACACGGTCGCACAAAGTTGTCGGAAAATTTGATCGTTTGGAACTAGGTGGACATACAAAAACGTACAACGGGACTACGTAGAGGCCAGTAGCTAATAGCTTTTGTCTCAAATTTTTTTCTGAGCATGCATGGCATTTTGTGCGTCGGAATTCTCTACACACGATCGGAAAAAGTCAGATCGGATTTTAGATCCAGCTCTCAAACCTTTTCTGTCAGAAATTCCGACAGAAAAAGTCAGATAGAGCCCACACGCGATCGGATTTTCCGACAACATAATTCCGATCTGACTTTTTCCGTCTGAATTTCCGACCGTGTGTAGGGGGCATCAGGGTTACAGGGAGGGATAGTGTGAGAATTAGTGTTAATTAACACATGGTTAGTGTGATGATTAGCATTATATAACTATATATAACTATACATAGTTGCATAGTTTGGTTGAAAAAAAGACACAAGTCCATCTAGTTCAACCAATAATTATATGGAGAGTTAGTGTAAGGTTTAGGGTTACAGGGAAGTTAGTGTGAGGTTTATGGTTATAGGTAGGGTTAGTGTGAAGATTGGGGTTACAAGAGTGTTAGAGTAAGGAGATCCCAGGGTGGGGTATTACCGTATATACTCGAGTATAAGCCGAGATTTTCAGCCTCTTTTTTGAGGCTGAAAGTGCCCCCCTCGGCTTATACTCGAGTCATCGCTGTCTGTCTGCCCGATCAGCGTGTCGAGCAGACAGACAGCGGCCATTCTAGGATTCAAAGGCCGCGCCTCCGTCTCCGCCTTCGCCTGTGATAGGCGGAACACTGAATTTCCCAGCAGTCTGTGTTCCGCCTATCACGGACGTCCTCTCATCCTCGTCCGTAGTATGAGGATGAGCGGACGTCCATGATAGGCGGACCACTGACTGCTGGGAAATTGAGTGTTCCGCCTATCACGGACATCCGATAGGCGGAACACTCAATTTCCCAGCAGTCAGTGGGAAATTGAGTGTTCCGCCTATCACCGACGGAGGCGCGGCTTTTGAATCCTAGAATGGCCACCGACGAAGAGCTGCGGGACGGGCCGGGACGCAGGCCGGGACGGGACGCAGGCCGGGACGGGACGCAGGCCGGGACGGGACGCAGGCCGGGACGGACACAGGCCGGGACGGACACAGGCTGGACGGACACAGGCAGGCTGGACACAGGTAGGCTGCACGGACACACACACACACACACACACACACACACACACACACACACACACACACGGATGCATGCACACACAGGGATGGATGGACACACACGGATGCATGGACACACACACACACACACACACACACACACACACACACGGATGCATGCACACACACAGGGATGGATGGACACACACACACACGGATGCATGGACACACACGGATGCATGGACACACACACACACACACGGATGCATGGACACACACACACACGGATGCATGGACACACACAGGGATGGACGACACACAGGGATGGACAGGCATGTCTCACCCTCGGCTTATACACGAGTCAATAATTTTTTCCAGTTTTTTGGGGGTAAATTGGGGACCTCGGCTTATATTCGGGTCGGCCTATACTCGAGTATATACGGTACTCTGTGCACCAAAAACGAATGGAGCCCATCTGGCACTGAAACGAATGCACAAAATAAATTAATTAAATCAACTGAGAAGAACTGTGGTAATGATTAGTTAAAGCATAGTTATTACAGTTAAATACATTAAACTAATTAATCAAGAAGCAGATGAACATATTACCCAAATCTAATAAGCTAATTAACCCAAAATCCTATCAAATCCTATGCTACTGTAAGTAATTAGAGCATTGGCAATTAAAATACTAAAGTTAAAAGCCTAAACTCACTTACAGTGCCTTGCAAAAGTATTCACCCCCTTGGCACTTTTCGTGTTTTGTTGCCTCACAACCTGGAATTAACATGGATTGTTTGAGGATTTGTATCATTTAATTTGCAGAACATGCCCACAACTTTGCTTAACAATAAAATAAAAAGAAATCTTCAAACAACAAATAGGACAAAATAACAGAAAAAGTCAATGTGTATAACTATTCACCCCCCTAAAGTTAATACTTTGTAGAGCCAACTTTTGCAGCTATCACAGCTCCATGTCACTTTGGATAAGTCTCTATGAGCTTGCCACATCTTACCACTGGGATTTTTGCCCATTCCTCCTTGCAAAACTGCTCCAGCTCCTTAAAGTTGTATGGTTTGCTCTTGTGAACAGCAATCTTTAAGTCTTACCACAGATTTTTCTATTGGATTGAGGTCTGGGCTTTGATTAGGCCATTCCAACACATTTACATGTTTCCCCTTAAACCACTCAAGTGCTGCTTTAGCAGTGTGTTTGGGGTCATCTGCTGGAAGGTGAATCTCTGCCCTAGCCTCAAATCACGCACAGAGTGGTACAGGTTTTTCTCAAGAAAATTCCTGTATTTAGCACCATCCATCTTTCCCTCAAATCTGACCAGTTTCCCAGTCCCAACTGCTGAAAAACATCCCCACAGCATGATGCTGCCAACACCATGTTTCATTGTGGGGATGGTGTTCTTTGGGTGATGTGAGGTGTTGGGTTTGCGCCAGACATAGCATTTTCTTTGATGGCCGAAAAGTTACATTTTAGTCTCATCAGACCAGAGCACCTTCCGCCATACATTTTGGGAGTCTCCCACATGCATTTTCGCAAACTCAAAACATGCCATTTTGTTTTTTGCTAAAAGTAATGGCTTTCTTCTGCCATAAAGCCCAACTCTATGGAGCGTACGGCTTATTGTCGTCCTATGTACAGATACTCTCTGCTGTGGAACTCTGCAGCTCCTCCAGGGTTACATTAGGTCTCTGTTCTGCCTCTCTGATTAATGCACTCGTTGCCCGATCCATGAGTTTTGGTGTGCAGCCGTCTCTTGGCAGGTTTTCTGTTGTGCCATGTTCTTTCTATTTGGTTATGATAGATTTGATGGTGCTCCTAGGGATCATCAAAAATTTGGATTTTTTTTATAACCTAACCCTGACTTGTACTTCTCAATAACATTGTCCCTTACTTGTTTGTAGAGTTCTTTGGTCTTCATGGAAGTGTTTGGTTAGTGGTGCCTCTTGCTTAGGTGTTGCAGCCTCTGGGGCCTTTCAAAAAGGTGTGTATATGTAATGACAGATCATGTGACACTTAGATTGCACACAGGTGGACATCATTTCACTAATTATGTGACTTCTGAAGGTAGTTGCACCAGAGCTTTTTATGGGCTTCATAACAAAGGGGGTGAATACATGCGCACATGCCAATTATACATTTTTTTTATTTCTGAAAAATAGTTTTATGTATATATTTTTCTAATGAAAGGAAATGGAAGCTTAGCAAACAAATGGTTAAAAGACAGCTGTATAGTTACAGTAAATGTGCCCTACACCCCTCCCTTGCCCCCCCCCATCTAATAGAAGCCCCCTTCTACTTAACTCAGCACAGCTAGCATGCACCTCCACCACTGGTCTCCAGTCCAGTCCGTGTACTGCCATACATAAAAGTACACTTAAGCTCACTGAGGAGCACTTGGGCCACCAGACTTTGGACTATATAGCAGGTTGCCAGCTGATCTGGGGTAAATAGAAGAGGATATCTATGGGATTAGGACAGTGGCGGAATTACCAGGGTCACACCAGTCACATTTGCAACTGGGCCCTTGGTTCCCGCCACTGTAGGGGTGCCTGCCGCCGCCTGGGAGATAGTACAATACACTGGTCATTCACGGGGAGTCCGCTCCTCCCATCCTCTCAAGCTGCTCTGCCCATCCGTCCGGACTCACAGGCACACTGCACAGACCCAGCCACTCGGCCCATTCTCTCTGCCCACTCCGTCCATCCTCTCTGCCCATAATCTCCGCCTGCTCTGCCTGCTCCACCCAACCTCTCCCACTGCATTCACGGGCACAGTCCTGGCCCGCTCCGCCCATCTTCTCTGGCTCCGCCTGCACTCACAGGCCCTGCCTATCCTCTCTGCTCGCCCAAGCAAGACCTAGCAAGGAGTGGGAACCAAGTGATCTGCAAGTGAGTGCCACCCATCTCTCAATATCAACACTGTCACTGATCCCCACACCACCACTACTGCACTGATTCCCCCCTCCCCCCACACACCATCACTACTGCACTGATTCCCCCTCCCTCCACACACCACCACTACTGCACTGATTCTCCCCACACACCACCACTACTGCCACTGATCCCCCCTCCCCCACACACCACCACTACTTTTACTGATTTCACCCTCCCCACACCATCACCACTACTGCCACCGATTCCCCCCTTCTCCACACCACCACTACTGATACCCCCCCACACTACCACTACTGCCACTGATCCCCCCTCCCCCCACACAATCACCACTACTGCCACTGATCCCCCCCCTCCCCCCACACCAGCACCACTACTGCACTCATTACCCCCTCCCCCACACACCACAACTACTGCACTGATTGCCCCCCCCCACACACCACCACTACTGCCACTGATCCCCCCTCCCCCACACACCACCACTACTTTTACTGATTTCACCCTCCCCACACCATCACCACTACTGCCACCGATTCCCCCCTTCTCCACACCACCATTACTGATACCCCCCACACTACCACTACTGCCACTGATCCCCCTCCCCCCACACCACCACTACTGCACTCATTACCCCGTCCCCCACACACCACAACTACTGCACTGATTGCCCACACACCACCCCTACTGCACTGATTTCCCCCCCATACACCACCACTACTGCCACTGATTCCCCCCTCCTCCACACCACCACTACTGTCACTGATTCCACCCTCCTTCCACACCATCACCACTACTGCCCCTGATTCCCTCCTCCCCCCACCCACCACCACTACTGCACTGATCCCCCCCCACACACCACCACTACTGCATTGATTCCCCCCCCACACACACCACCACTACTGCCACTGATTCACCCCTCCCCCCACACACCACCTCTACTGGCATTGATTTCCCCCTCCCCCACACCATCACCACTACTGCCACTGATTCCCCCCACACCACCACTACTGCCACTGATTTCTCCCTCCCCCACACCATCTCCACTACTGCCACTGATTCCCCCCTCCCCCACACCATCTCCACTACTGCCACTGATTCCACCCTCCCCCTCACCACCACTACTGCCACTGATTCCCCCCTTCTCCACACCACCATTATTGATACCCCCCACACCACCACTACTGCCCCTGATCCCCCCTCCCCCCACACCACCACCACTACTGCACTCATTACCCCCCCACACACACCACCACTACTGCACTGATTCCCCCCCCCACACACCACCACTACTGCCACTGATTCCCCCCTCCCCCCACACACCACCTCTACTGCCACTGATTTCCCCCTCCCCCCACACCATCACCACTACTGCACTGATTCCCCCCACACACCACCACTACTGCCACTGATTCCCCTCCCCCACACACTACCGCTACTGTCACCGATTTCTGCCTCCCCCACACCATCACCACTACTGCCACTGATTCCCCCCTTCTCCACACCACAATTACTGATACCCCCCACACCACCACTACTGCCACTGATCACCCCTCCCCCCACACTATCACCACTACTGCCACTGATTCCCCCTCCCCCACACCAACACTGCACTCATTACCCCCTCTCCCCACACACCACCACCACTGCACTGATTGCCCCCACACACCACCCCTACTGCACTCATTCCCCCCACACACCACCACTACTGCCACTGATTCCCCCCTCCTCCACACCACCACTACTGATAGCCCCCACACCACCACTACTGCCACTGATTCCGCCCTGCCCCCACACCATCACCACTACTGCCACCGATTCCCTCCTCCCCACACACACCACCACTACTGCACTGATTCCCCCCCACACACCACCACTATTGCACTGATTCCCCCCCCCCCCACACACCACCACTACTGCCACTGATTCCCCCCTCCCCCACACACCACCTATACTGCCACTGATTTCCCCCTCCCCCCACACCATCACCACTACTGCTACTGATTCCCCGCACACCATCACCACTACTGCCACTGATTCCCCCCACACCACTACTGCTCTGATTCCCCCCTCCCCCACACCACCGCCACTACTGTCACTGATTCCCCCTACCCCCATACCATCACCACTACTGCCACTGACTCCCCCCTCTGCCCACACCACCACCACTACTGCCACTGATTCCCCCCTCCTCCACACCACCACTACTGATACCCCTCACATCACCACTACTGCCACTGATTCCCCTCTTCCCCTCACCACCACTACTGCCTCCTTCTCCCACACCAACATTACTGACCCCCTTCTCCCACACCACTACAACCACTACTGCCACTGATCCGATCCTGCAACCACCATCCATGCCACTGATACCATTCCCCCTCCCCACCACCACAACCACCAACCTCACCACTCACTGCTGCCACTCATCTCATCCCCCACACCACCACTGATCCCATCCACCACCACCACCAATGACCCCATCCCCACCCAACCACCACTACTGCCACTGATTCCCTCCTCCCCCCACCCACCACCACTACTGCACTGATCCCCCCCCCCACACACACCACTACTACTGCATTGATTCCCCCCCCACACACACCACCACTACTGCCACTGATTCACCCCTCCCCCACACACCACCTCTACTGGCATTGATTTCCCCCTCCCCCACACCATCACCACTACTGCCACTGATTCCCCCCACACCACCACTACTGCCACTGATTCCCCCTCCCCCACACACCACCTCTACTGCCACTGATTTCCCCCTCCCCACACCATCTCCACTACTGCCACTGATTGCCCCCTCCCCCTCACCACCACTACTGCCACTGATTCCCCCCTTCTCCACATCACCATTATTGATACCCCCCACACCACCACTACTGCCCCTGATCCCCCCTCCCCCCACACCACCACCAATACTGCACTTATTACCCCCCCCACACACACCACCACTACTGCACTGATTCCCCCCCCCACACACCACCACTACTGCCACTGATTCCCCCCTCCCCCCACACACCACCTCTACTGCCACTGATTTCCCCCTCCCCCCACACCATCACCACTACTGCACTGATTCCCCCCACACACCACCACTACTGCCACTAATTCCCCCTCCCCCACACACCACCGCTACTGTCACTAATTTCTGCCTCCCCCACACCATCACCACTACTGCCACTGATTCCCCCCTTCTCCACACCACAATTACTGATACCCCCCCCCCACACCACCACTACTGCCACTGATCACCCCTCCCCCCACACCATCACCACTACTGCCACTGATTCCCCCTCCCCCACACCAACACTGCACTCATTACCCACCCCTCTCCCCACACACCACCACCACTGCACTGATTGCCCCCACACACCACCCCTACTGCCCTCATTCCCCCCACACACCACCACTACTGCCACTGATTCCCCCTCCTCCACACCACCACTACTGATACCCCCCACACCACCACTACTGCCACTGATTCCGCCCTACCCCCACACCATCACCACTACTGCCACCGATTCCCTCCTCCCCACACACACCACCACTACTGCACCGATTCCCCCCCACACACCACCACTACTGCCACTGATTCCCCCCTCCTCCACACACCACCTCTACTGCCACTGATTTCCCCCTCCCCCACACCATCACCACTACTGCCACTGATTCCCCCCACACCACTACTGCGCTGATTCCCCCCACACCACCGCCACTACTGTCACTGATTCCCCCTACCCCCATACCATCACCACTACTGCCACTGACTCCCCCCTCTGCCCACACCACCACCACTACTGCCACTGATTCCCCCCTCCTCCACACACCACCTCTACTGCCACTGATTCCCCCCCCCCCCCCACACCATCACCACTACTGCACTGATTCCCCCCACACACCACCACTACTGCCACTAATTCCCCCTCCCCCACACACCACCGCTACTGTCACAAATTTCTGCCTCCCCCACACCATCACCACTACTGCCACTGATTCCCCCCTTCTCCACACCACAATTACTGATACCCCCCCACACCACCACTACTGCCACTGATCACCCCTCCCCCACATCATCACCACTACTGCCACTGATTCCCCCTCCCCCACACCAACACTGCACTCATTACCCCCCCCCCTCTCCCCACACACCACCACCACTGCACTGATTGCCCCCACACACCACCCCTACTGCACTCATTCCCCCCACACACCACCACTACTGCCACTGATTCCCCCCTCCTCCACACCACCACTACTGATACCCCCCACACCACCACTACTGCCACTGATTCCGCCCTGCCCCCACACCATCACCACTACTGCCACCGATTCCCTCCTCCCCACACACACCACCACTACTGCACCAATTCCCCCCCACACACCACCACTACTGCCACTGATTCCCCCCTCCCCCACACACCACCTCTACTGCCACTGATTTCCCCCTCCCCCACACCATCACCACTACTGCCACTGATTCCCCCCACACCACTACTGCGCTGATTCCCCCCACACCACCGCCACTACTGTCACTGATTCCCCCTACCCCCATACCATCACCACTACTGCCACTGACTCCCCCCTCGGCCCACACCACTACTGCCACTGATTCCCCCCTCCTCCACACCACCACTACTGATACCCCTCATATCACCACTACTGCCACTGATTCCCCTCTTCCCCTCACCACCACTACTGCCACTGATTCCCTCCTTCTCCCACACCAACATTACTGACCCCCCTTCTCCCACACCACTACAACCACTGCTGCCACTGATCCTCTCCACCATGACCGCTACTGCCACTGATCCGATCCTGCAACCACCATCCATGCCACTGATACCATTCCCCCTCCCCACCACCACAACCACCAACCTCACCACTCACCGCTGCCACTCATCTCATCCCCCACACCACCACTGATCCCATCCCCCACCACCACCACTGATCCCATCCCCACCCAACCACCACTGCTGCCACTGATAACCCCCAACGCCACCACCACTACTGCCACTGATCCCCCACACCAGCACCACTACTGCCACTGATACCCTGATACCCCCCACACCACCACTACTCCCACTGATTCCCCCCTCACCACCACTGATACTCCCCACACCATCAAAACCACTGCTGCCACTGATCCACCCCAGCATGACCACTACTGGCACTGATCCCATCCCACAACCACCATCCTTGCCCCTGATACCTTTTTCCTCCCCACCACTCCTCCCATCCCACCCCCCAACCACAACCCTCTCTGCGGATCCCATCCTCCCACCCCCACAGCTGCTCATTTCATCCAATGCCCCCCCACTGCTGCCACTCATCCCATCCAATCACCCCTTCCACTACTACTCATCCCACCCCACCTCCTCCAACAAACACCCTTGCCACTGATCCCATTCCCTCCACCACCTCTGCTACGGATCCCATTCAATCCCCCCTACCACTGATCCTACGCCCTCAACCACAACCCTTGCCACTGATTCCATCCCCCCTCACCGCTGCCACTCATCCCATCCCCCCACCACCACCGCTGCCACTCATCCCATCCCCCCACCACCACCGCTGCCACTGATCCCATCTCCCCCACCGCTGCCACTAATCCCATCCCCCCACCACCACTGATCCCATCCCCACCCAGCCACCACTGCTGCCACCGATCCCATCCCCCCACCACTGCCACTCATCTCATCTCATCTCTCCCTCACCGCTGCCACTCATCCGATCCCCCACCAACGATGCCACTTCCCAATCACCACTGATCCCATCTCCCACCAACACCGCTGCCACTCATCCCAGGGGCGTAACTACAGGGATCACAATAGTGCACTTGTTGCCCCTGGATGGGGGGCATTTAGAGGAACAACCGCCCTCCATTGTTCTCCTGCAGTCACTAAAAGTCTGCTTCTCCTCCTCTCCCTCTGATAAGCATTCAGTGGGATCAGTGGGAAGGGCCCTGGCCGGAGGTCAGGGGGGGCCCTCCATGGTTTCTTGCACCAGGGCCCTGAAGTTTCTAGTTATGCCACTGGATTAGGACCATTAAAATATGATTTGGTCTCTGGTTTCTGCACTCTGCTTGCCCTGACCTTTTGTCTGACTCTTCAACTATAACTTTTTACTGTCTGCCATGACCTGACCATGCATATAATCTTTACTTTACATGATCCATGTCATCTGTCACTGGCTAAGGAAACCCAGGGGCTGCACTCTATTAGTTGGCCTTATCTCCCCAGTTGGAATGGGTCTAATTAAGATCAGACACTTCAAGAGTCTGCACCTTGGAGATGGCAATAGCCTTCCATCAGCTGTAAGTGATACAGAGGATCCACTCTATACATGACACTGTTTATTCTTTTTTCCCACAGCTGAAACTACTAACAAGGAGATGATTGTAGCATGTATTATGAATGTTTCTTAAAGTGCAACTTTACCCATAACAACCTTTCTTTGTGGTCACCATGATTGGTGTATCATGAGCATCATGTGACTGGGAATGCTGCAGCCCGGTTCCCGATTCACGTTTCAGAACCCCAGTCTCAAATCAACAGCATGCCAGCTCCAGAAAGGAGCATTAGCATGACAGCATGTTGTTTCTGTAAAAAAGCTTTTAATTAATGTCCTTCTGCATAACGTCAATACACATATTGTGGTTGCAAAACAGATCATTAAAAATTGCAACATGAAAATCCACAGCAACTTGACGATAGCTACATCATCTCAGTGTGATAGTCAGTGGGTAACGCTCTGAGCCTGGCACAACTGCTAAGTTTTTTTTTTTTGTTTTGTTTTTTCAGAGTAGATCCGCATCTGACAGGAATGAAGGTTGAAAAAAATTTGTGACAATTCCACATAGCATATAAAAAAATTTATTATGTGGTCTCAGGGACTGAAACAAGGGGACTTCTGATAGACACTACACATTGAGAATGCTATGGATATAACTTGATCACTGCTTGCAAGGCTTTATGATGAACAGGTATTGAGTTGACAGCATTTCTTTAGTAACATGCAGAGAAAATTCTGTGTTCTACTGAATTTGTTATTCAGGTGAAACGCATCATTCCACAAGCAGCATGACTTGCCAAGTGAAGACTGGTTGTTGGCCAGTCTAGCTCATTAAATCACTGCTCTCTCTAGTGCTGCTGAGTGGACATCTGCCCAATTCCATTTGTAGTCCTCCTATCAATTTGCTACATGCAGAGCTGCAAATTGCTCTGTAAGAGCTGTATGTTCCCTGACCTCTTACCATCACAGGGAAGACTATAGTAATGTGATGAAAACATTTAGCATGCCTATAACAAACATTACATGCCTGTCTATAGAGACACTGTTCCTACAATGAAAACAAACGTATTCCTTTGCAAGCAAAATCACTTAAATTCTGGTCATTCTTTGTAAGCCTGTTTTATTTATAACAATGGTTTCCATTTGTTTCTTTTCTTTATGCGATGCATAAAAATTTTAAATTTAAATTATACAAAGAAGAAGAAGTTTGAAATATTTCACCATAAATTTGTCAAGTATATTCTTTACTTGCCAATATAATTTTTTTACTGTAGATTACAAATGTTGTAGGAGGATGCAAAAATCAGTTTGGCAGATAGTAGTCCCTCTTTTTTCTATGCTGGTACAGCTATTTACAAATTTATTACAACTCATATTACATTCTAACTTTGTTATTTGTCATAACATTACTGCAGGCACAGCTGTGTCTAAGGAATGCAGTTGTCTCACTAAGTTTTCAGAGTAAGTGGAACAAATTTCCTAGAAATGTCGATGTGAAACGTCTACCTGACGTTAGGACTGGCTGAGCAATTTAAAGCTGGAAGGGAGTGTTAGGGCACAGTAACATACTCCCTACTGTCCATGGGGCTGGATGGAGAGGAGAAAAAAAAGGAGAGGAGGGTGAAAAAGAGAGACGAGGAAAGGGCAAAAGAGAGGAGGGTAGAGGGGCTAAGAGAGGAGAAGAAAGAGGGGAAGAGGGAGGATAAGAAAGAGGGGAGAGAGAAGGGAAGAGAAAGGGGAGGGGAGAAGAGAGTGAGAGAGAGAGAGAGAGAAAGAGGGAAAGGTAGAGGAGAAGAGAGTGGAGAGAGGGGAAGAGAGAGAGGAGAGGAGAAGAGAGAGGGGGAGAGAGAGGTGAAGAGAGGAATAGAGAGAGAAGACGGAGAAGTGATAGAAGAGAGGGGGAGACGGGAAGAAAGAGGAGAAGAGAAAAGAGAGAGAATAGAGGAGAAGAGAGAATATATCTGGTTAAACAATCGTCTGAGAGGTATTTTACTTCCCCACCAAGAATGACTACAGATAGACTGAAGGCATGGTTGCATCTCCCTCTCACCTTGATTGGGAGGATTAATTTATTTAAGATGAAGCTTTTGCCTGCTTTTCTCTATGTTCTCAGACATGCTCCAATCTGGATTCCTAAAAAAATATTTCGCACGATAAATTCTCTTCTGGTGTCCTTTCTCTGGGGCACTGGTCAGCCAAGGTTTAAGCTCACGGTATTGCAGAGGCCTTGGGGGGAGGTTGGTTTAGCTTGCCCGGATTTGCACTCCTACTATGTCGTGGCTCTTCTGTCCCATGCTCATATTTGGCTGGTTTCGGATGAGTCCAATGCGGCGGTGGTCCTGGAAGCGGCGTGGTTGGGGTCGTATGAGGCACTAAGACACTTGGTGTATCGCGGTCTACGAGCCCCGTTCCCTCTTACTGCTGCAATGAGGGCGGTTATAAGGGCATGGAATGTTGCCAATCTGATGCGCCCCGTACCCTCGGGTCACATCTCCCCGCATAGTCCTCTTTGGTTCAACCCGAATTTACCGGAATTTGGCTCTATTCCCGACCCTAGTGTATGGGCAAGCAGGGGTATCAAATATATTGATCAACTCTGTGTTGAGGGCAAAATACAGACCTTCGATAGGCTGAAACAACAGTATACCCTGCCCAACTCACACTTATTCAGATACTTACAATTTAATCATGCCTTTCAAATGCAGTTTGGAAACGCCCCCGTCGCATTCTACACCTCAAGGTTGGAATCTCTGCTCAGAGATGATGATCTGTCCAAACCGTTGTCTGCTATCTACAAGGTGTTACTCCCAAGTGTCCATACCGGTTTGGAACTCCAGAGGGCAAGGTGGGAAGCTGATTTTCCCTCCTTGGACACGGAGGACTGGGAAGATGTATGGGAGTATCCTTTCTTACAGTTTGTGTCAGCCAGAGATAGATTGGTGCAATTTAAAATAGTACATAGGGTATATTACACTCCGCAACGTCTTCACAGAATCTATCCATCTGTCCCTGCCTTTTGTTGGAGATGTAACTCACTTTCGGCGGATTTTATACACATGTTCTGGAGCTGTCCTCAGATAGCTAGTTTTTGGGTGGAGGTGACTAATTTTATTCTGGCTGTTACCACCGTTAACATACCTTTATCGGTCGAGATATGCCTCTTAGGACTGGTCGAGCCGCTGGCTCCACGCCGAGCGCTCAGAACACTCCTGGGCTTATTGCTATACTATGCCCGTAAGTCGATTGTTCTTAAATGGAAGGCCCCGGTAGCCCCCTCTATTAATTTTTGGAAGAGTTTAGTGAATACGGCTCTCTCTCTATACAAGGCCACCTACCTTTCGCGCGGCTGCGGCATTAAATTTCATAAAATATGGGACATATGGACGGAGTCGCGTGACACCAACGCTGACTTGAATCCAGACTGACGGAGTTTCATTAGTGATTAGTGGAAGAGTTCTAAGGTCTTGATATTCATGTAACCCTGGGTCATTATTTACGGGGGCAATAGGGGATTAGTAGGTGAAGGGTAATGCTTGTATGTTTCATCCTGGGTCTGAGTGTAGACTGCAGTGGAGCATGGGCGAATTAGGTAACTGTCCTGAGAGATGTGAAGTGGTGCTAGAGCGTACAGGGGGAGGGGGGGTTTCTCTCTTTCTTTTTGGATGCACACGCCGGTGGCGGTATATCGGTGGGGGGAGGGGAGGGTTATTGGTTGTTCCCTGATTGTTGACTCAGGGGGTGTTGTAATAATCAGCCTGGGTATGCCCAATAGGCTGTAGGTTGTTTTATTGTTTACTTGCAAATTAATAAAAATAATAAAAAAAAAAAAAAAAGAATGACTACAGATGTCTTTATACTTACTCTGCATTGCCTTGAAATAGTTACCATATATTAGGATAGACAGAGTAACTGAGAACTGATTTCACAACAGTTTATTCAAATGTACACAGAAAGGATCCCAACTTAGAAACAAGCTAACAGGGAAAGACTCTGCTACAGATTTCCATACATGTTCTTTATGTGCAATATACTGTATGCTACACGTATATATGAGTGTTCAACCGTGGAAAACTGCATCCACAATGTGCACAGTACAATAAACTATGGCAACTAATCAGAAATAATATTTTACTCACCAAATTTCAGTAGCCCTGAATCTGATTGCCTGCTATGGTTTACTGTAATATGGACATTATCATTGTCCAATGCACAGTATTCTATGCTAGTCTGCATTTGTTTAGTCTTAAAAACGTAAGACTCAAATGGTAGATGGTTTAAAGAGAAATCCCCCTTCAATGGGACTTTAAAGGCAACACATACTCAGGTAGTACAAAAAAGTCAATTTTAATCAGAGTATAAAAATGTTCGATCTGCAGAGCGGGGAGACGCCAGGTTTGGGACCCATATATATATACATTTCTATGGGATGATATACACATATCACATTTGGATATCTTAGTAACGAGTAATTAGGAGCCTAACTGAAAGCTTTGGTTGGCTACCTTCATTTGATATTGAACATTGGTTGACACCAACCTTAGAACCCATTGTTTTGTGACTTCATTGCTTCCACTCTTTGGCGCCCATCTACGTACCCTATTGCGCAGTTGCTTCACTTTTTCTTTTTGGAATCATTTGCATGTAAAAAACAAATTGCGACTATACTCAATCCTATCCTATACCCCTGACAAAGGTGTTTAACCAGAAACGCGTCGGGTACCGGGATTACTATACACCGTAGAGTATTATTATATTGTCATATTGTTCATGTAAATTGTATTTTTCTTGTTTATTTCTGTATGTATGTATCTTTTGTATAATATTTGATGTCTTTTATCATCGATTATTTGTATGATCAAACTTTTTTTACTCTGTTTAAAATTGACTTTTTTTGTACTTTCCGAGAATGTGTTGCATTTAAAGTCCCATTGAAGGGGGATTTCACTTTAAATTGTATACTAGGGATGTGACAACCACATTACTCTAATCTGATATGGTGAAATCCTTTCTCTTACCCAATTGTAGATAGTGCTTCCTCTACAATGCAGCCTTTGTTGTATTGTACCACAGAACAGCCACAGCAGTATTCCAGCACTGTGGCATTAATACGTTTGTGTTATTATGATCTAATTAAATAAAAGAGGGATTTTAATTGGCCTAAAAATGTATTTAACCACTTCAGCCCCAGAAGGATTTGCCCCCTTCCTGACCCGGGCATTTTTTGTGATACGGCACTGGGTCGGTTTAACTGATAATTGCGCAGTCGTACAATGTTGTACCAAAAGAAAATGTATGTCCTTTTTTTCCCCACAAATAGAGCTTTCTTTTGGTGGTATTTGATCACCTCTGCATTTTTTATTTTTTGCGCTTTAAACAAAAAAAGTGTCAATTTTGAAAAAAACAAATATTTTTTAATTTTTGGCGAAAATAAATACCCCGAAATAAAAAAAAACAAAAAAAAAAACAAATTTCTTCATCAATTTAGGCCTATATGTATTCTTCTACATATTTTTGGTAAAAAAAAAAAAAAAAAAATCTCAATAAGCGTATATTGATTGGTTTGCCAAAAAGTTGTAGTGTCTACAAAATAGGGGATAGATTTATGGCATTTTTTTTTTTTTTACTAGTAATGGCGGTGATCTGCAATTTTTATTGGGACTGAGACATTGTGGCAGACAACTTGGACACTTTTTACACTTTTTTGGGGCCACTGACATTTATACAGCGACCAGTGCTATAAATAGCCATTGATTACTGTATAAATGTTACTGGCAGGGAAGGGGTTAACACTAGAGGGCGATCAAGGGGTTAAATGTGTTCCTTATGTGTGTTCTAACTGTGGGGGGAATGTGGCTGACTAGAGGAGGAGAGAGATTGCTGTTCCTACTTAGTAGGAACACACAATCTCTCTCCTCTCCCCTGACAGAACCGGGATTTGTGCGTTTACACACTCAGATCCAGATTCTCGCTCTGTCATGAGCGATCGTGGATGCCTGGTGGTCATCGCGCCCTCTGGGTACGCGCATTGGCTCTGGGGATGCGCTGTAGGCGCACACAGGAGCCACCGGTGGCGCGTGCACCTGCTACAGTGACTTAAAGAGCCAACGTACAGCTACGACGGCTCATGCAGCAGTGCCAAACTGCCGCAGTATATTTGCAGTGGCTGGTTGGGAAGGGGTTAAAGTGTTACTAAACCCAGGACCCTGCATTCACTATATCTGATCTCTCACATACACAGAACATGGACACACAATTTCCCAAGTAGCATCAGTGTAGTCAGCCTAGCATGCAAGCTCCTCGAGTTTGCCATTTAAGTGCCTATATGATTGATTTGATAGGCAACCAAACAGCAAAATAAAAGAGTACAGATAAAAGGTTAATGACACTACTGCTAATTATGAGTTAGTGGCCTAATATAGTCGGCCTGCAACAGGAAGTACTGTTACTTGTAGGATCCCCAAAGAAGAAATGTTCCAACATATCAAAGTGGTGGATTCATATCACATCTCAATATAAAACTTGCAGAGGTACCATCTTATCATCTTAACATGTATAGGAACCAACCATCCCATACATGGTAGGAAAAATGTGGCACTTTAAATGTACTTTAGATGAGGATTCTATTGTAATACATTGCATACTGCTTTATTTGAAATAAAAGCATATATTTTATTATTAATTTATTATTAAAAGACACATCAGTGTCATTAAATATTACATTAGATCCAAATCCTATTGATTTTATGCAGTGCTTAAAATTGACATGTTTCCTAAACACAAATTGCTTTTTTAGGATACGCACTGAATGCGCCTAACCCAACACAATTGCTTTTAGGGTATTTAAAATATGTACAAGAATGTGCACATTGCGCTTGAATTACACCTTGTTCTATATCAATAATAATATATATATATATACACACACACACACACACACACACACACACACACACACACACACACACACATACATAATATATATAGATATATATATATCTATATATATCTACATATATTAAGCTTTACTACGCAACACAAATGAACAATTCCTCAAAAGTCACACATTTGATTATCTAAAAAAAAGGAGGCAACATTATTCGATTATAATATTTTTACCAACATAAATATCCAAAATAAAAATCCAGCTGAAATGGTGAACAAGCTTCATGCATGGTAAATTTCAATGCTGCACAAAGCATATAATATATAAATAACTAATATGCAAATTTAGCAATGGAGAATTATTGCTAGCTAAATCCCTGAAGTGAGCTGTGAGGATGTAGAACAGATATAGAGGTCATTATCAAAGAGAACAGTTATATTGGGGGCGGTTCAATAAGAATCCAGAAAGTGAAAGAAGAGAACGCTGTATATCAATTAAAAACACAGCATGCATAGGGCAGTGGCCCACCATATTCTGATATAAATCACCCATCCGCCTTTCCCCGGAGCTCCATGTGGCACCCCTTTTACCTCACAATTTATAAGCTTCATCCTTTCGAGCAGGCCAAGCAAGATAGAATGGATGACTTGCAGTGTGCTGCCAGCCGGGATTCTTTCTAAGCAGAAGCATGTAAAGCTGGAACTGGAAGTACACAGTAGGAGGATGAGTTTTGCAACCTAATGTAATGTGACAATACTGTCTGGGTAACAAAATTCGGAGTTGCCTGGAGTAAGGCATCTGTTAGGATCTCTCTCAAATATTCAGCCCAAACATATCTGGGTCATTTTTTTTTTATTTCAACGGCACCTTAGAATCACCTTAACAAAGAACATTTCAAGGTTCCACCAATTAACCTTCACTTATAATAAAAATGTCAAAGAATTCTATATACAATTCCAAAGGGATTAAAAGCCTCCCTTTGCGGTGAACGGTTTGTTTAAATATCCTGGACTATTGTAATATACTTCTAAACCATTTCCCCACTGATTTCCATATTTCAACAAATAAGTTGACAGCTTTTGTTTTTCCAGAGCATCCTAAGTGGTAACTTACTAATCATCTACCAGGCAGTGAACTCACCTTACCAGCAAACTTGGCTTTGCCTTAAACAGGTGGAATTTCTTTCCTTACTATAGCTGTATCGACAAAAGTTTGGCATAACAAGGAGCATGGAAATGATTGGGGAAGAAGCAACTATACTTTGCATGAAAGCTAAACGCACTTTAAAGTAGAGCTACATTGCATCTGAGCACCACAAACCAAAATCGCAATTTGATTCATTTTTAATATTCAAAGCAACCCCCCCCCCCCCATTCATCCATGTATCCATGCAGTATTTTGCTGAGAAGTCACTTTGAAAAACATCCTCTAGCATTTCTGGCAGTGGTCATCTTGAGTCAGGGCAGCAGATTCATGTAGAATTTTTTTTTCTGTAATCCATCTGCCCTTGGCTCAGGCATGCAGACAGGAAAGTGTGCTTCGTTGAGAAAAACCCTCCTTCCCTGGCCTTGGCACATTGATCTCCCTGTCGACACAGTGAAAGAGAAGTGTGTAAGCCAGTGATTCTCAACCAGGGATCTGTGAAACCCTAGGGTTCCTCCAGAGGTTGCTAGGGGTTCCTTCAGCATTGGGCAATTTCTGTCTCTCGGATAAGTTCCCATCATTGATCTTTTTAGCTATCTGTAAGGAGGTAATTCTTCCCAATGACCACAAGTGTAAGGACCATTCTTCCCACTGACCATCACACTAATATATCATGAGTTGTAGATTTCTAATTTTTAGCAGGGGTTCCCCGAGACCAGAGAACTATTTCAAGGGTTCCTCTGTGTTGAAAAGGTTGAGAAAGGCCGGGGTAAGTACTTCTCTTATAGCAGAGCAGGGGATCTTTCCCATCTTTCCCATTATGGCAGAGCAGGGGATCTTTTCCATCTCCCCGTCGGCTACACAGAGTGATAATGCTAGGTGATTACGGTGTGCCCAGGCACAACCAGCACTCCCTGTGCACACACCTATGCCTACTTCCCAAATGCTAGCTGTCTAGCAATTATGCCAAACCTTTATCCTCAATACTCTACAGGTTTCTGGTAGAGATGTGTACTGATCATTAAAGTTAGAGGAATGTCTGAAGTCCTTATCCACATAAGTGACTCAAAGAATTAAAGCAAATCAGTCACCATAAAATCCACTAACAATGCCTTATTTCTAGGACCTAAATCTGGAAGATATTAAGATTTATACACAACGAGGGTGTGAGACCCACCACACCATAATCAAGTGGTCTAAAACATAACCTTTATTATATAATCATGTGTGTAAAAAGATGTTTTTTCACTTAAAGGGGACACACATTTACACACATTTTTTATATATATTATTTTAAAAGGGGCTACGTTTTAGACCTTTTGGCCATGGTGCGGTGGGCCACACACCCTCGTTGTGTATAAATAAATCAGTCACCATGACAAGCAGAAAACTAGCATTTTCAGATGGAGAGGTCATCCATATTGCCTTACGACAGGTTTGCTTTAAATTGAACTTCCCTATTACATGATTGAGTTTGTGAAGCAAATACGGGATACCGGATCTGTTAAACCTATATTACACACATGCTCAGATTTCCTAGGAACAATCTCCGTAGAAATTTCCTAACAGATGGGTATATTTTTTTTCTATAACACATTTCATAGACAGTGTTTCCACAAAGTATGTAATAAAGTCACTCAGCCCAGACTCTCATGTGAGAAGGCGTTTTAGATCAATTTTGCATTTAAATGAAATTGTCAATGTGTTGTGCACTTGGGTGCAATTTCTGCAAAAACACATTGATGCTTCATAAATGGAACTGTATGCTGCAAATGTTAAATGCTAGCAAAGCATTTCAGCACCAATTTCATGAGAACAGCTCCCTCATTACTACTCTCACACATGAATAGCTAGATGCATTTGTAACACATTGGAATGATTTCCTACTAGGCATTTATGTACAGTAACTAACTGTATCCTGATATTACCTGGATGCAAAGGACATTATTTTCTTATGTGTCTGCTGCATATTTATTTGTATTTAATAAGGCAGCGCACAGACCAAATGATGAGCAAACTAAACAACGGCAACCAGATTTTACCTTAATTTACTTAGAACAGTTGTAAAAAAAAAAAATATGACTGTTCGTTGGCTATGGGTTATTTCATTGTTCTGTATTTGATGAGTCAGTTTATCTCGGCTCAATGCATATATTCATAGAAACATACCATGCACATTTTCTCTTATAAAAAGCAGTCCACACCTTACCAATCATCCATTGCCGCCTTCTAAATGCCTCTCCTGTCCATGTCTCAGTGTAGCGATCCTGCACAACGGTAGTCCCACAATTGTGCTTCATAGATACAATTTTTGAGCATCACCGTTAAACGAAAAAGATCCTCACACATGCTGCATTTTCTACTATGTAGAATATTTTACTTGTTGGCATGAAACTAGGTCAGCCGATGCTCTGAGAGAATTTTTTTTTTTTTTCCAGGCTGGGAAAAACCGTGTAAAATGCCCAGAGAGACAATATCTGCTCAAATCCTTGTGACAGCAAGGTTTTATTTAGAAACATTTGAATTTTAAATAAGCCCTGTCTACTATTAGATCCTAACACTGCTATTTCTGTAGAAACAAAAACACCTCCTTACAGGAGATAACGGAGACTTCCTAGGTGTTTGGAAATAGAAATGCAAAAAGAAGCATGTCATATTATAGCCAAAATCAATTCTGGCATAAGGTCTTGTACTGTAAAGGAATAGGCATGCAATGCCCCTCATTCATGCTTATCTCTACTCTGCTGTTTACTTGGCTGGCGGCTTAAAAGTTTAAAGTAAAGGTCCTCCTGGAAAAGTCTGCAGTTCACTGATTATAAGGATGCTTCATGTGAATCAAGAAGTACTTTCCGGGAATGCCTTCAAATTCACATATGTGGTTGCCAGCAGCACTTTCTTAATTTTCCACTCAGGTTTTCGATACAATGACTAATTATTCTACTATTCCCAAAACGATTCCTTAAAGAGGGATTCCACCTACAAAAAAAAAATATTAAAAGCCAGCAGCTATAAATGCTACAGCTGCTGACTTTTAATAAATGGACACTCACCTGTCCCGGGGTCCAGCGATGTCAGCAGCTGAGACCGATCGATCGCTCGGGTCTCGGTTGCTGCCGCCGCCATTCTAGGTGAGGGAATCAGGAAGTGAAGCTTTGCGGCTTCACTTCTCGGTTCCCTACTGCGCATGCGAGAGTCGCGCAGCACACTAGGAATGGTCCGCGCTGTCTCTGGGACCCGTGTGTGTCCCAGCAGACAGAGCAGCGGGATAGGAAACGGCATAGACTCCCGTGGGAGTCTATGCCCGGAAGTGGGTGCAAATACCTGTCTTAGACAGGTATCTGCACCCCCCTTCACCCTGAAAGGTGCCAAATGTGACACCCGAGGGGGGGAGAGGGTTTCCGATGAGCAGAAGTTCCACTTTAGGGTGGAACCCCGCTTTAACCCTTTGAGGACCATAAGATTACTGTCATCAACATAAAAATAATTATATTTTTTTCCCTTTAAGTATGTATTTGAACAATAAATAAAACCCTTTCCACACTTGTGTCATTTTTGGGGGAGGAATTAGGACAACCATTTGTTGATAAGAACTAATATTTTGACTCAAACCAAAAAAAAAAAAAGTATTTTAAGTTCTTAATCAGATGATACAAGCAATTAAAAACATGGGACAAATACGTCCCTTGGTCATCAAAGGGTTAACTATAATATATATCTGCACAAACATCTCATTCTAAAGCCTCATGCACACGAGACGCAGTTAAACGCGCGTTCAGATGCAGTTGGACAGTTTTTTCAACTGCACCTGAACTCATTCAATGTTATCCTATGTGTCCATGCACACAGTCTCGTTTTTTTCCGTTTATATGCAGTTGCGTTTAATCTCGTTTTTCCAGAAGCAAAAAAATGCGTTCAGAAACAAAAATTTCTGCGTTTCAGACGCAAAACGCGGCAAAACGCGGTAAAACGCGGCAAAACGCCGCTACCGCGTTTAGCCGCGTTTGCGTTTATATGCGTTTTTAAAGGTGACCTTTTTTTTTACATTAAAAATCTCAAAAATGATTGCAAATGATGAAAAACCATTAGAAAAATATTTTAAACAATTGCAATTGCAAGTGGACAATCCACAACTTGTGGCAAGTGACGTGGCAAGTGGACAATCCACAACTTGTGGCAAGTGACATGGCAGGTGGCAAGTGATGTGGCAAGTGGACAATCCACAACTTGTGGCAAGTGACGTGGCAGGTGAAGTGGCAAGTGACGTGGAAAGTGGACAATAGACAACTTGTGGCAGGTGACGTGGCAAGTGACCTGGCAGGTGACGCGGCAAGTGACTTGGCAGGTGACGTGGCAAGTGGAAAATCAACAACTTGTGGCAGGTGACTGGCATGTGACGTGGCAAGTGGACAATAGACAACTTGTGGCAGGTGACGTGGCAAGTGACCTGGCAGGTGACGTGGCAAGTGACTTGGCAGGTGACGTGGCAAGTGGAAAATCAACAACTTGTGGCAGGTGACTGGCATGTGACGTGGCAAGTGGACAATCCATAACTTGTGGCAGGTGACGTGGCAAGTGACGTGGCAAGTGGACAATCCACTTGTGGCAGGGGACGTGGCAAGTGACGTGGCAAGTGGACAATCCACTTGTGGAAGGTGATGTGGCAAGTGACGTGGGGAGTGGACAATCCACAACTTGTGTCAGGTGACGTGGCAAGTGGACAATCCACAACTTGTGGCAGGTGATGGGGCAAGTGATGTGGCAAGTGGACAATCCACTTGTGGCAGGGGATGTGGCAAGTGACGTGGCGAGTGGACAATCCACAACTTGTGTCAGGTGACGTGGCAAGTGGACAATCCACAACTTGTGGCAGGTGATGTGGCAAGTGATGTGGCAAGTGGACAATCCACTTGTGGCAGGTGACGTGGCAGGGGACGTGGCAAGGGACGTGGCAAGTGGACAATCCACAACTTGTGGCAGGTGATGTGGCTGGTGACGTGGCAAGTGGACAATCCACATCTTGTGGCAGGTGACGTGGCAGGTGACGTGGAAAGTGGTGTGACAAGTGGACAATCCACAACTTGTGGCAGGTGATGTGGCTGGTGACGTGGTAAGTGGACAATCCACAACTTGTGGCAGATGGCATGGCAGGTGACGTGGAAAGTGGACAATCCACATCTTGTGGCAAGTGACGTGGCAGGTGATGTGGCAAGTGACGTGGCAAGTGGACAATCCACAACTTGTGGCAGGTGATGTGGCAAGTGATGTGGCAGGTGATGTGACAAGTGGACAATCCACATCTTGTGGCAAGTGACGTGGCAGCTGACGTGGCAAGTGACGTGGCAGGTGACGTGGCAAGTGACATGGCAAGTGGAAAATCAACAACTTGTGGCAGGTGACTGGCATGTGACGTGGCAAGTGGACAATAGACAACTTGTGGCAGGTGACGTGGCAAGTGACCTGGCAGGTGACGTGGCAAGTGACTTGGCAGGTGACGTGGCAAGTGGAAAATCAACAACTTGTGGCAGGTGACTGGCATGTGACGTGGCAAGTGGACAATCCATAACTTGTGGCAGGTGACGTGGCAAGTGACGTGGCAAGTGGACAATCCACTTGTGGCAGGGGACGTGGCAAGTGACGTGGCAAGTGGACAATCCACTTGTGGAAGGTGATGTGGCAAGTGACGTGGCGAGTGGACAATCCACAACTTGTGTCAGGTGACGTGGCAAGTGGACAATCCACAACTTGTGGCAGGTGATGGGGCAAGTGATGTGGCAAGTGGACAATCCACTTGTGGCAGGGGATGTGGCAAGTGACGTGGCGAGTGGACAATCCACAACTTGTGTCAGGTGACGTGGCAAGTGGACAATCCACAACTTGTGGCAGGTGATGTGGCAAGTTATGTGGCAAGTGGACAATCCACTTGTGGCAGGTGACGTGGCAGGGGACGTGGCAAGGGACGTGGCAAGTGGACAATCCACAACTTGTGGCAGGTGATGTGGCTGGTGACGTGGCAAGTGGACAATCCACATCTTGTGGCAGGTGACGTGGCAGGTGATGTGGAAAGTGGTGTGGCAAGTGGACAATCCACAACTTGTGGCAGGTGATGTGGCTGGTGACGTGGTAAGTGGACAATCCACAACTTGTGGCAGATGGCATGGCAGGTGACGTGGAAAGTGGACAATCCACATCTTGTGGCAAGTGACGTGGCAGGTGATGTGGCAAGTGACGTGGCAAGTGGACAATCCACAACTTGTGGCAGGTGATGTGGCAAGTGATGTGGCAGGTGATGTGACAAGTGGACAATCCACATCTTGTGGCAAGTGACGTGGCAGCTGACGTGGCAAGTGACGTGGCAGGTGACGTGGCAAGTGACATGGCAAGTGGACAATCCACATCTCGTGGCAAGTGACGTGGCAGGTGATGTGGCAAGTGACGTGGCAAGTGGACAATCCACAACTTGTGGCAGGTGACGTGGCAGGTGATGTGGCAAGTGACGTGGCAGCTGACATGGCAAGTGGACAATCCAAAACTTGTGGCAGGTGACGTGGCAAGTGACGTGGCAGGTGACGTGGCAAGTGATGTGGCAAGTGGACAATCCACAGCTTGTGGCAAGTGACGTGGCAAGTGGACAATCCACAACTTGTGGCAGGTGACGTGGCAAGTGACGTGGCAGGTGAAGTGGCAAGTGACGCGGCAAGTAGACAATCCACAACTTGTGGCAGGTGATGTGGCAAGTGACGTGGCAGGTGATGTGGCAAGTCACGTGGCAAGTGGACAATCCACAACTTGTGGCAGGTGATGTGGCTGGTGACGTGTCAAGTGGACAATCCACAGCTTGTGGCAGGTGGCATGGCAGATGACGTGGAAAGTGGACAATCCACATCTCGTGGCAAGTGACGTGGCAGCTGACGTGGCAAGTGACGTGGCAAGTGGACAATCCAAAACTTGTGGCAGGTGACGTGGCAAGTGATGTGGCAGGTGACGTGGCAAGTGATGTGGCAAGTGGACAATCCACAGCTTGTGGCAAGTGACGTGGCGAGTGGACAATCCACAACTTGTGGCAGGTGACGTGGCAGGTGACGTGGCAAGTGAACAATCCACAACTTGTGGCAGGTGACGTGGCAAGTGACGTGGCAGGTGATGTGGCAAGTGATGCGGCAAGTAGACAATCCACAACTTGTGGCAGGTGATGTGGCTGGTGACGTGGCAAGTGGACAATCCACAGCTTGTGGCAGGTGGCATGGCAGATGACGTGGAAAGTGGACAATCCACATCTCGTGGCAAGTGACGTGGCAGGTGATGTGGCAAGTGACGTGGCAAGTGGACAATCCACAATTTGTGGCAGGTGACGTGGCAGGTGATGTGGCAAGTGGAAAATCCCCAACTTGTGGCAAGTGACGTGGCAAGTGGACAATCCACAACTTGTGGCAGGTGCCGTGGCAAGTGACACGGCAAATGCAAGTGTACAACTGCTCTCTATGCTGCTGCTGCTCATTCTGATCAAAATAGCAGAAATAGTTAAAAAAAATGCTTTGAGAGCTTGGGGAGGGTCTACATGATGTTATCTTTATAAACGCGTCTAAACGCAAACGCGTCTAAACGCGTCTAAACGCGTCTAAACGCGACATGCAAACGCGGCAAAACGCGCGTTTCTAAACGCGCGTTTCAGCTTTTTTTTAACAGAGGTTTCATCTGCGTCTCGTGTGCATGAGGCCTAATACTGAAGTTCCCAAATTGCTTTCCCCCAATGATCAGACTTGTCCTGACATGCCCCCTCTGCACAGCCATTCACTGGAAAGTTCAGCATGCTATTCCTTCTCCTCCCCCAGCTCTTATGCAGCTGAGAAACAGAGGGGATGTGATCACATATAAAAAAGGGGAAAAAAAGGTATTTATAATGTTTTTCATATCTATACACAGACATTTTACCTTTAAATTTCAATTTCAATTTTCAACTGAATGGGTTGTTTTACAAGGTGATAGTTTACAATCACTTTAAGAATCAGGTGTCTGTAGTACCTGCCGATCTCCCTTTACACTCTCCTGGGATTGGGTGTGATTGCTGCCCCTGCTACTTCTCGGCCCTTTGTCCAGTGATCAGTGCCCGGTAAGGCTGCAAATCCTCCCCACACTGCTGCTTTCCATATCTCAGCCCTTCCCATTGCTGGGAGGCGTTGGTGGGGGCCCCCCTTCAGGCTAATCTGTGGAGGTCACCGACCTCCATCTGTCCTTCCATTGAGGTGATGTCACCGCCCGGAGCCCCCCATCCAATGCCACCAGCACTGGGCACTGCCAATCACCGACTGCTTCCAGCAATTCCACCCATAGAGATAATCCCAAAGCTCCCACTGACCAATCCCAGCACTGCACCCCCACCCGTCATCTCTAACATTCTGCCAATCATAAATTGGCTGATCACGATCCTAAAATCTCATAACCACCATTAAAATAATTTCTAAAAATATTCAAGATTCTGATTGTGGTGGTGGATTATGTAGGCTGTAGACACCACCCCTTACTATCACTCCCATCTACATTTTAAACCTGCCAGGATCAGCTCTTTTGACGTTTTCTTTGTTAAAAATTGTATCTGGTTTATGGAGAACGTTCATTAGATCTCATATTGGCAAAAAAAGCAGCACCTCTGTCTCTGGAAGCTGAACTTTCTGTGTTGTGCAGAATTGTTGCGTTTGCTGTAGAGGGGTCAATGATTATTATTTCTATGTTATATTATTAGTGATCTGCTATTAATAGCCATATAGCATAGTAAAAGACAATATGTGACACAAGGGTCTTATGTACGCTTAAGATTGCGCTGTCAGCAGAAAGTGGTCTGTGCTGCATCTGAACTCACAAAGACGTAAACGCACTTTTGTCTGTATGAGCTGAGGTGTGTACATTCCGCGCTGCCACTGATGATTATATATTGTTGGTGTTTACATCTCTTTCAGAATGGGGGGGGGGGGTGCTTCAGAATGAGAATTCTATAGGCTCCTGAGATACAATATCATTAAAAAATAAATTTTTTGATTCTGATAACAAAATTAAACACAATTGAGCCCAGTCAACAATAAGACTTCCACCTAATAAGACTTCTTAAAAACATTACACCAGCTATTCGCTATGTTGCCTAACAATTGAAAGCAGAATCAAACTCAGGCAAAAAAGTTGACAGGTAAATATTTTATAACAGAAGAGACCTTACTAGTCTCTTATGTTATAACTGCCTCACCCTGCCTGAAAGTATTAATGTATGCTAAGCCACACATGTGCAATTCAGCATACATTTATGGCACCACCCTGTGCCATGATATTGTGCCTCTCGTGTGCATACATGGGCGTTATGTCATTGTAGTTCAGCCAATCAAGTAGCTAAAGAGCTTGAACCCCGAAGGAAGGCCAGAAAAGGATGGAAGCACCTGTGACAGCTAAGAGCGCTGATATCTCAACGCTGGAGGGGAATGCTTGGAAGGTAAGTGTGCCATAGTGTGCAAATATGTGGCACATATGAGAACATAAAGTTTCTGGTGGCATTAAAAAAAAAAAAAAAGTGTCCAGGTTTAATTCCACATTATATGATGGTACAAAACACTCAACAGATGCTTTCTGTACAATGTAATCCAACTCTCAAAAAAGTTTGAAACATTTCAATAAAAATACATTGAGTTTGCTCATTTGATCTTCTATCAATGTTGCAATTACTTGTCAGTAGGAGAACAGTCTTAATCAGGGATAATAGGTGTCACTTGTATATGCCCAATTCTTATTTTATGTATAGGAAATTGGTGGTGCAATGAGTTGTTACACTACCTAGGTTTTTTAGGTTTTATTAATTTTTTTTTTTACACAAAGTTGGCAATTTATAAAAATGTGTCTCACGCGCAGCATGGGTTTACTTAGAATTACACCCCAAAACACAAGGGAATGAAGGCCGTACCTCTCCCTCCCTGAATACCCCAACAGACACACTTAATTAAAGACACTCAACAACTTCATTTGGCATATAATTGGCCGCGGCACATTAATTGGTGTAATAAACAAATAAATTATCTCAATTTTAATCATTTTTATTAATTCATGAAAATTCTTAACTTGTAAATAATAAGTACAAAAACAGCTCAGTCTTAAAGAACTCGAGCAATACAGAATATCTTATAAATACAAGTTCCCCCTTTAAATATAAAGGGTGACGAATCACATATACGTGCCTCCGACAAGGGTGGGAGCTTGTGACCAACTCTGACCAACTGGTGAAAAAATGCATGAGGGTCCAACATTATATACTGAGCCCCTTTCTGGAATGTTCTACCAGGTCATGTGACCCTCTAGAAAATTCCTCAGTGGTCATGCAACATTCCAGAAGGTTCTCCAATGTCATATGACCCTATTTATTTTCCCTGCCTAAACTTTATTTAGTTTTTTTAGAGGGGGCCTGCCCCCACTTTTTTTAATAAAATGTACGAGAAGGGGGGCAGCCACATGCCCATGCTTTTGGGCTCAAATAATTAAGCCCTCTCAGTCCATTCTGCTACTCCTTCCAAGTACCACATGTATGAGACTTTTTCACTGTCTGAACTGATTATGTACCAGACATTGTATTTTGTGTATCACATAAATCAATAAATTGTGTCAAAACCAATGTGCTGTAATATGAGTGATTAGGGAATATAGTGTAGTGTAGCATCATCTATAGCAGTCCCAGTTCCTATAAACCAAGCAATCCTAGCCTACTTGTACATGACTGCCCCCAGGAATGTCATGTTTACTGGCCTGGTGTCAGCAGTCAGAAGGATGTACAGATAGATCAGTTCAGGCTGCAGACAGAGACATGGTCAGCAAACAGGCAAAGGATCAGTCCAGGTAGAAGGCAGAAACGTGGTCAATAAAGAGGTCAGGGTTAGTACAGGCATCAGACAGAGGCAACACTGCACCGGTGTGGCAGTGATCAGGAATGCAGTAACTGATGTGGTGGTGATCAGTGACAGTGTAACTGGTGTGGTGGTGACAAGGGACATAATGACCTGGTGTGGCGATGATAATGGTCACTGGAACTGGTGTGGCAATGATCAGGGATAATGTAACTGGTTTGGTGGTGATTAGGGAACAATATGACTGGTGCAGCATTGACCAAGGACAATATGACTGGTGAGAAAATATGACTGGTATGAAGGTAATTTGGGAAAATGTATGTTTGGTGTGGGGGTAGTTAGGGACACAGTAACTGGTGTGACAGTGATCAGGGGCAGTGTAATTGGTGTGCTGATGATCAAGGACATTGTAACTGGTGTGGCAGTGATCAGGGACAACATGAGTGGTGTGGTGGTGATTAGGGACAATACAACTTGTTCATCAGTGATTAGAAACACTATGAGCGGGTGGTGGTAATTAGGGACACTGTAAATGTGAGGCAGTGATTAGGAACACTGAGTGCACTGTAGTGATTAGGGACACTGTGGGTTGGTGGCAGTGATTAGGGACACTGACTAGTGTGGCAGTGATTAGGGATACGGATTTGCAGCACTGGTATGGTGTCCAACAAGAAAAACGTGATGCTCCAGGTGAGATTAGATGCCTGATGATCTAGACAGGTGTCCGCCTCAGCTTGCCTCCTCATCCCAAGCGTTGACAAAAGATGCTGATGCATCTACCAGCTTTCTGTCTTTTGCCAACACATGGGATGTTCTGAATAAATAAGAATTTTGATCCAGTACGGAGTGCAGTCATTTCTTTTTTTAAGCACTGGTATGGTGACATTGTACTGCTGTGATCAGAGATAATGGTTGGCAGGCGACACTAACATACAGCGGTATAGCGGAGTACAGTCAGGTGTTTTACTACTAAAAAAAGGAACCACATAAGGCTAGGCCCATATTTGCTAGCAACAAAGACTACAGAATTAAAATACTGCAGCAGTGTAAATCTTGTCAGCAGGAGAACAATTTTAATTAGGGATAATAGGCCTGAATTGTATATACCTAATTCTTATTTTATCTATAGGAATATGATGGTGCAATGAATGTAAGTAAGGTAAGGAGTGTGAGATAGTTTATGTGCCCATAGTTCTTGTACCTAGTTCTTTTTTCTAAACAATGCAAAAATGTGCTGCAAAAGACTGCTCCAAAAAAAGATGGTAAGAAACCGAGATTTAAAAAAAGGCCCTTTCAACATAAAAACTTAATTTAAAAAAATAACCCCCCCCCCCAAAAAAAATGTAAACACCCCTTGTTCAAGGGAAGCCTTGTAGCAAAATAAAAAACTAAAACTATGGACAAAACATCAGCTAAAACACAGACCTCAAATCAACAACATAATAAAATGAAAGACAAAAATACCCTCAATATTAAGAACAAAAAAGTCAGCAAATGGATTGGTGGCCCTAAGAGCTAACAATCAAATTAGTCTGCAACGTACAGTTTCCGAATGAACTTTCTCTCTTGTTCTATCCCTATGCAGTTTATCAGTATCCCTAGAGCAGCTACCGTTTATAGTGATGGGGCTAGCTTATCCACAGGCCCCCTTATTGGCTCTTCTAGGCCTGCTGGTTTATAGCAGGCCAAGTAGTGCATAGAGTTTAAAAGAGTCTCCTGGCTGAATCGGCAAATAAATTCACCGGGACTGTGAATTTTGAACCTGCAGGATTTGCCTTGACCCTATGGTAGCAGAGAACCTGAACCTCATGCCTTCTAGTCATGCACTTAGATGACTTTCTAGCAATTTTACCCTCTTTCTACCAGCTTAGCATTGCAAAAACAGCCAAATTTATCACATTTTTACAACCAAAATGTTTTAAACTGAAAATTGTAGTGTATGGTACGGCCAGCACAAAGCATTGTATAGTATTATGAATAACTGTATATATTTATAGCCATTTCAGGTTTCTGCTCTCAGATAACTTTTAAAACATGAGTTTCTATGGCAAATGCGCTTTGTTTATTGTAGTAACTCTTTGTGCTATCTTGTTGAATAAACCCATTTCAGTATATTTTGTGGGAGGCTACTGGAACATGGGTATGATATGTAAAAAATTGCCAAACTATTTTTCTTAAAATGCATTCCATTATCAAATCTCACCTTCACCTCCAATAATAATTATTATAATATTAATATTATACAGGATTTATATAGCGCCAACAATTTGCACAATGCTTTGCCGCCAGAAACTCACAAGGTGTCATTTTTAGAACATATGTGTTCATAGATGATTGAGTAGACGTTGCTTCATTTATAAACCTTGCTATCAACATTTAACACATCTCATAAGACTTTTTTCTAGGTTTTGAAATGCAAATACACTAATAACAGCCTAGGGTTGTCTTTGCAATATTTCTGTATTAAAAAAAAAAAGTGACATACAATATACTGTGTGAGAAGGTGTAGAAGCCGGCATTTTGCTTGATTGATGTTTCTTTTTAAAGCCAGTAAAACACAAGTATGCATTTGTGCATATTACTAGTACCGGTAATCCATTTACCATCAATATATTAGGCAGGAAGCTAAATTACACAGAGAATTAACCCTTTCACGCCGACCATACGCAAATATGTGGCCTCAGCTTGAAGGGGTTGTACCAGGAAAATGCTTGCAGCTGCACACATGATGTCATGACATCACTTCCTATTTACTGAAGAGGTGCCACATTTAAAAAAAATTACAGCATTAAAAATGATCATAATTTAAACCCTATTGAACATCTGTGGGGCATCCTCAAACGGAAGGTGGAGGAGCGCAAGATCTCTAACATCCACCAGCTCAGTGATGTCATCATGGAGGAGTGGAAGAGGACTCCAGTGGCAACCTGTGAAGCTCTGGTGAACTACATGCCCAAGAGGGTTAAGGCAGGGCTGGAAAATAATCGTGGCCACACAAAATATTGATGCTTTGGGCCAAATTTGGACATTTTCACTTAGGTGTGTACTCACTTTTGTTGCCAGCAGTTTAAACATTAATGGCTGTGTGTTGAGTTATTTTGAGGGGACAGCAGCTGTTATACAATCTGTACACTCACTACTTTACATTGCAGCAAAGTGTAATTTCTTCACTGTTGTCACATTAAAAGATAATAAAATATTTACAAAAATGTGAGGGGTGTACTCACTTTTGTGAGCTACTGTGTAAATATATATATATATATATATATATATATATATATATATATATATATATATATATATATATATATATATATATATATAAAATATGTTTGGGGGTTTGAAGTAATTTTCTAGCAAAAAATATGGATTTTAACTTGTAAGCAACAAATGTCATAAAATAGGTTAGGCATTGAAAGGGTTAAACAATGCACATCAGACTTTCCATCGTGCAGCTTACAAACCTTCATAGCCAGGTCGGAGATAACTAAGGCCCCTTTCACACTTGTGTGACTTCTCCTGTGATTTGGCACTGCAAAGTCGCATGACAAGTTATACCCTATGATTTCCAATGAGTACAGTTCATATCTTCAAGTCGCACTGACTTCAAAGTAGCCCCTGTACTTCTTTGGTCTGACTTTGATGCGAGTTGAGGTCCATAGACCAAGTTTACACAGGCATTCCCTGAAATGGCAGTAAAAACTAGCTGGTAAAATTATGGCAACATTTTGCATGTGAAAGGGGCCTAAGGCTGGATTCACACCTATGAATTTTTAGTGCTTTTTGCATTTTGCAGATTTGTACTACAGTCCATTTACCATGGTTTCCTATGGAACACGTTCTGTAGTGCAAATCTGCAAAATACAAATAGCACTAAAACTGTATAGGTGTGAATCCAGCGTTAAGGTAGACTTCCGCTATGACATCAGTGCTACACCAGTCACTCTGAAAATCAAAATTGAAGTCCAGTCATGGAAGCCCCACCCTTCCTCGATCTCCAACTAACAACAAACCTACACTCAAAGATAATTTTCTAATTCCTAAAAAAAAAAAAAAAAAATGATATACTGTATATATGCTAAATGACCTAAATACTTACCCAAGTCCGCAGTTACAGATCACAGGGTCTTCTCGCCTCCTGCAGAGTGGTGATGTTGGTATTTCCCAATAGCTCTATTTGTGGGGATCTGAATACTCCATTGGCAGCATGGGGACATCACGAAGAAGGGCAGTGGCAAGATGGAAGAACGGTGGACCTCGACTTCAGCTGTGGATCACTAGTCTTTACATTTGGAAAGGGGGGGGGGGGGGTGTCACGTGATGGCAGATTCAGGTCCGTGAGACCTGGTTCACACCTATGCAGGTTGCATTTTGCATATTCCAGGTGCATTTTGCGTTGTTCAATACACATTTTTAATCCATTGAAGCCCACGGAACCAAAAACACAACTTGCAGGTCCCTGACCCTTTCCATAAAATGCGCAGATGTGAATGTGACCCATAGGAAACCATGTTAAAATGGACAGTATTGTGTTTCTGAAAAACTGAAAATGCACTAAAAAATGCATAGGTGTGAACCAGGCCTAAAAAAGAATTTAGGATGGGTTTTTACAAAAATAGTACACAGGTGGAAGCAGAGGATGGGCGGATGGTGGGGTTGCAGATCTGTCTAGAAATTGGCTTTACTGATATTAAAAATTCCCATCCCTTTTAAATCTGCATAACTTTTTATGGTTGAATTTTTTTTATTAAAGCGGAGGTCCACCCTAAAGTGGACCTTCCGCTCATCGGAACCCCCCCCCCCTCCGGTGCCACAATCGGCACCTTTCAGGGGGGAGGGGGGTGCAGTTACCTGGATAATCCAGGTAACTGCACCCACTTCCGGGACAGCTCTCTGCGGAAAGGGGCGTAACTTACGCCCCTTTCCGCAAGTGCCCGCCCCTTCCCGCAAGTGCCCCGCTGCCTGCTGGGAAACACACAGCTCCCAGAGGCAGCGGGGAGCATCCTTATTGCGCAGCGCAATTCGCGCATGCGCAGCAGGGAACCGGGAAATGAAGCCGAAAGGCTCCATTTCCTGATTCCCATACCCAAGATGGCGGCGGCAGGACCCGACAGACGACCTAGCGATCGGCTTCGGGTGCCGACATCGCGGGCGCACTGGACAGGTAAGTGTCACTATTTTAAAAGTCAGCAGCTGCAGTATTTGTGGTGGACTCCCGCTTTAATGAATTTCAATGGATTACAAAGACAATCCAAATGTTTAAAGTAAAAAGTACATGAAAACCAATCTCAGAATAGTACATACAGTGCACCAAAACATTGCTCATAGAGGATCTTTCCCCTTAGAAGAGTAATATGATCAATAGGGGCACAGTTATTAGAATTAGGGGAACACAATAAAACCGTGAAAGGTAAATAGAGCAACAACATTAACTCTCCCCCTAGACTCAATCTTCTCAGGGGGTCCTTAGTGTATATACCTTCAGTGCAGTAGCAAATTACTCAAGATAAGGGTCTATGGTAATATCCATAGAATGAATAGATATACGATAATTAGACAAAGAAAAAATTAAGAACAAAGGGGAAAGTATAGAAAAAAAGAGAGGAAATGAGACCTAGTAGAAGAAACGTGTTCTCTTGATGTTCAAAGCTGCATAACTTTTTAAACTTGTCATTGATTACATTTTTGGGGTGGGTATACAGAATTCATGTGGCTGATAGCCTGCTTTCCCCAAAACTCTGTCTTGGGCCTGAGATCAAATATGCAGATGTCCCCCTGCTGCTATCGGAGGTTCACCTATGGTACGGTCATTTTAAACTATTGCACATGTAAAGAGCAGCAGAAACATTCTGATCACAACAGTGAGTCAGATATGAAGGCAGACGCTTCCACTTGCAAATCAATTTTTTCGAAAGTGCTGGGAAGACCAACATTATCTATAGAACCAAAGCAGGTAAGAATCTATAAAAAAATGTTTTAAAATTAATTCCAATGATTATAGTATAACTAGAGGGAATGTTTTTTTTTCCACACTAAAGAAATCAATGTTTTAGTGAAAGTGCTTTAAAAAAGGTTGGATAAGTTTCCATCAGAAAATTATATAATGCAGTCTGTCTTATCATCACGCAGTAACCATGGTGTGTGTGTGTGTGTGTGAATCGCGTTAGCTGTGCATCATTAACGTTGATGTTATTTCAGTTCCCAGAATAATGACTTGCCATCAGGTTTGAGATTTAGCATCTGTGAAAATACAGTTGTTAATTGAGAGAATACAGTTAAATCAGGTCTGCTTGTTGTTACAGCTTGGCAACAATTTTACAAAGTGCGATGGGTCTGTTCAGTATCATTAAGCTGCGGTCAATAACATTTGCTAGCAAACTATTTCAGCTTTGGACTATAATCTATCTATCTATGTATTTGTCTATCTATCTGTGTATCCATCTATCTATCTATATGTGTATCTGTCTATCTGTGTATCCAGCTATCCATCCATCCATCTATCCATCCATCCATTCATTTATCTTTATCTCCTCAGTTGGATTTTTCAACTACATACAACTGCATAGAATCCAGAAAAAAAATCTAAGAACATATAAGTTGCCACAATAACAGGGTGATTCCTTGGCTTGAGAGGAAATTTTCCTTGCAGTCATGCTGAATAACAGAGCATTCACAATAGTGCCATAAGTTTAATATATGTGTATTTCATGGCAGCAGTGGTATATACACTATGTCCTGTGGCTATTAAGCACATAGAACTAGCTCTACAGTGCACCCTGGGTGCAACAACCATAGAACAGTAGATGGACCTGCCCTATCTATATTTCTAAATTGACTGGCTGCTGAACTTACAGTATTAATTGCCACCCATGTAGCCTACAAAGCCCCACAGAACTACACAACAAGGCACTCTCACACATCATAGGACATGACATAATGCAGCCTACACTATCTCGCTCACTTATCCTGGGATGTGTACTTTGAAAAGTGTGCAAAGCACAATGCGAATGGGCACAAAATCCCAGAATTACTCTATGAACAATTAACAACCATATGCTAATGTACACATCCTCTAAAGAGCCACTGGAAGTTATGGTCCTATTTCCTCCCTTAGAGCATAGTCAGGCACACAGCATATCTTTAATTTTTACACTCACTCCAAAGAACAGTGTAGGGATTGTAAAAATCCTGGCTGTACTGTACAACTGCTAAATGTTGCATAGGATTTTCTGTGCTGACAGTGACCTGTACTCCTTTCAGAGTTTAAAGCACAGTCATTAAAGCGGAGGGTTATAAAAAAAAAAAAAAAGTCAGCAGCTGCAGTGTGATGTCGGCCGCCCGAGGCCGACCCGTCCCTCGGCTCTCGGGTCCCGGCGCCGCCATCCCTTGTAAGGGAAACAGGCAGCGGAGCCTTATGGCTTCACTGCCCGTTTCCTACTGCGCATGCGCGAGTCCCGCAGCTACTGCGCATGCGCGAGTCCCGCAGCTACTGCGCATGCGCGAGTCCCGCAGCGCTTTCTGAAAGGGACGCGCTGTGTTCTGGAACACACAGTTCCCAGAACACAGCGCGACTCATTACCCAGAAGATGCAGCGACGAAGAGAGAAGACAGAAGATCTCCGCGGAGGAGGAAGAGGAAGATTAGGATAAAGTGCCTAGCAACAGGCATTTCTGGTAAGTAAAAAAAAATAAATTTTTTCATTTTTTTTTTTTAGATTTTTTGTAATTTTTAACATTTTTTTGTTTTTCAGGGTGGCCCTCCCCTTTAACTCAGTAATAGGGTTGCTATTCAGCTTTGGATTCATTGGTTGCCAATATCTACTAGGGACATATAGACTCAAATCACCACAGGACAGCTTGTCTCTTTCCCACCAACTTCCTCCTGGCTCCCTCCAGTGAGCTTCTACAGACCAAATTCAATCCTTGGATTTCAGCCTTTTCATGGCCTCCATAGTGAAGCCTAGCTGGGACCTCAGTGTCTTACTCATAGATCCTTCCAGCAAGCTGCCCCAGGGGTAGAACCCCTATACAGGGGTCTTCTCTAGTAGGACAGAGGCCCAAGAACTCTTCACTTGCTGCCCACACCTGAGACTATTTATGGGCTGTCCCCCCACCTTCTGAGCACACCTCACAGGGACTGGCTGGAGTTCCATAAATATTCAGGCTGACTTTGCTGCTCTCCCTCCCATTATACTTCTAGAAATCTCCAGAAGACAGGGGGAAGTAGCAGAACAGCAGTCTGCCGGACCCGTGAGCGCCTGCTGTGAACTAAATATATTGTCCCTGACCATGCTTGCTGGACCACATGTCAGCAGTAAAGTGGAGCTTGCAACTGACTGCCTTGCCCAACAATGCCAAAACATTGCTTTCCACGTGATGGTACAGAGCTGGAATGTCCTTACGTGCAAAGAAATAGCGACTGAGAACCTACCATTGTGGTACAGCATATTCTGCTAATTCATGGAAGGGGACAGAACCCACCAGATGGAAAGGCAGGAGTTGTAAAGCCAGCAATGTGGAAAACCTGGAATTTAGACACTGGACATGTTGGTGCCAGGGAGTCTATTTTTTTTTTTTTGCCCTGCAGTAGCTGGAGCAGAGAAATTTGCCTGTTATACTCTACAGCTGGCGGCATGCTGCTGGCAGACATGTTGCAATTACTTGTGTCCCTGTTTTCTATACCACCATCCCTGACAGTAGAGGCTGCTAAAAGTTCATCAATATAACAGGGGTAGTCACGCATTCATTCCAATGGGCAGGGGTGGTCTGGGAGCGCTATATACAGCGCTCCTAAACAGCCCCAAAGATGCTGCATGCAGGACTTTTTTTTATGTCCTGCAAGCGCACCACCCCAGTGTGAAAAAACTCAGGCTTTCACATTGAGGTGGCTGGGGAGACAGATTTCACCACTTTACATGCACTATTTCTAGCGATAAAATGCCTGAAAACTGCCCCAGAGTGAAAGGAGTCTAAGAGAGTCAATTAGACATCTGTTCTGCACGTGCCAATAGTGAATATATGAGAGTTGAGATGAGAAGAGAGCAGAGGAAGACTATCAGTGAACTGCTTCTCTTTCCTTGCCAATCAGCAGGGTGTTTGTTCCCAGTGTTGCTTTTATAATATGTGCTGCTGCTACAGTGTAGGCCAGAGATCTTGCTGTATTCAATAGGAGGGGTGCAGGGATCACAACACTGACTGTATATATCCATTGGTGGCAAAACAGGCTCCTGTGATCGTAGTTCAATTGTCTGTACTTAGCAGCTTGCCTGAAGTTCAGCATTAACCAACATTGTTGTTACCTTATATTTACTCTGTTTCATGTGTATACAGATGGAAGAGGTGACCTTTGAGCTGCAGGGGAGATCAGTTAAAGTTTTACAAATTGTTTCCCTATAATCCCTTATTAACCCTTAGTTAACTAAACAGACCCGGCTAACGCCTTGCTCCCCTTTGCTTTTATTTTTCTACTGATCATTTACTGATATTTTAGTTTGTTTTTCCGTTAATTGTATTCAAGTTCACATAAAAAATATATGCAAAATTGTTTAAAAAATACTTGTATTTTTATTTTATTTTTATTCATCTGTAAATAATTAACGTTTTGTACCAAAACTCACTTTTAGTATTATAAATGAGGCAAACTAAAGAATAAAATGGTCAGTTTACATTTACTACACGTTTTAAAACTATTGCTAGTCAAAGAAGAACATTGGTGCCCAAGCTTTGTTATGGTCTATAGATTGCATAGAAAACAAACAATTTTTCAAGAGAAAATTGCCAAAAGAAAGCTTTGCAAATTTTGAAAAAAAAAAGATATGCAGTATGTATTGTTGTCATAAGTAACACAGAGTTATTGCTGGCCCTAAAATAGTAGAAAATTGCTGTGGTCCACATTGTCACAGCGGGGGGATCTGAATGATTCCAGACGCACAGCTACTTTCTTGGTTCAACAGCGCTTCCAATATCTATGTGTCTTTCTGAGGATATGTGCTGCAGGGATTTCACCTTTTACTTTAATGATCATACACGAACACACCAACAATCATTTGATTCTTAATTTGGGGCTCCGTTTGTCCTTCAGCAGTTTTCCAATAGTAGTACAATTTTACCATGCTGCATGGAAAGTTTGTACATTATACTGTATATAAAATGTCTACATTAAAGGAAAACATTTTGTATTATTAGTAATAATCTGAACATTAAATTATTGTCAATGCTGTGCCAGCAACAAATAGACATCTGTGAAACATTTTTATTCCCCATATTGGTTTGTAACTGCAATTGTAATATTAGCTATTTAGCCGCAGATGTAACTGAAAATGGAAACACTTATTCTTATGTTCCATTTTCACTGCAGCTCTGAACAAGGGGATCTAGTGGTATTCAAGAGAAAATTGCAAGAGCAGCAAATAAGTGTATGTATTAATTTTACACTCATTATGAAGATCCCTTCCTGAATATAGCAAGGCTAATTACAGCTTCCAAGTTCTGAGTCCACTTTTAGACTATGAAATGCAATTATTTTGCTGTAATATATAATAGCTATATAATTATATTGCTGGCATTGCCATAGCTTACAATTTGAAAGAGAAATTAGTCTAAATCTGCTGTCGTTTCTGGACACATATATAGCCCTCTTTTAGGGAGGGGTATGAGAAATGGCCTTACCAAAACAGGATATTGGCAGAAACCTGTAGGTAAATAAGAGAACCAGAACCGTTTCTATGTGGAAGAGTGGGCTGATATTAAAGTTGGTACTGCCTCCACCCAGAACAGGGCTTCTGTGAACAGACAGGATTCCCTGGCTGGAAAATTAACCAGTAATCTAATCAAACTAGCCTGGAGCAGATGAACTACTGCAGTCAGCATATAACATTTATCATAAGTATAAATATAAACACCAGTGTGGCATACCTCCCAACTTTTTAACTTCAGAATGAGGGACAGAGTGCAGGGTTCTGGGATGAGCTAAGTACAGAGCGCGGGGTTCTGGGATAAGCTAAGTACAGAGCGCGGGGTTCTGGGATGAGCTAAGTACAGAGCGCGGGGTTCTGGGATAAGCTAAGTACAGAGCGCGGGGTTCTGGGATGAGCTAAGTACAGAGTGCGGGGTTCTGGGATGAGCTAAGTACAGAGCGCGGGGTTCTGGGATGAGCTAAGTACAGAGCGCAGGGTTCTGGGATGAGCTAAGTACAGAGCGCGGGTTCTGGGATGAGCTAAGTACAGAGCGCGGGGTTCTGGGATGAGCTAAGTACAGAGCGCGGGGTTCTGGGATGAGCTAAGTACAGAGCGCGGGGTTCTGGGATGAGCTAAGTACAGAGCGCGGGGTTCTGGGAAGAGCTAAGTACAGAGCGCGGGGTTCTGGGAAGAGCTACATACAGAGTGCAGGTTTCTGGGATGAGCTACATACAGAGTGCAGGTTTCTGGGATGAGCTACATACAGAGTGCAGGTTTCTGGGATGAGCTACATACAGAGTGCAGGGTTCTGGGATGAGCCAAGTACAGAGTGCAGGGTTCTGGGATGAGCCAAGTACAGAGTGCAGGGTTCTGGGATGAGCTACGTACAGAGTGCAGGGTTCTGGTGTGAGCTACATACAGAGTGCAGGGTTCTGGGATGAGCTACATACAGAGGGTAGGGTTCTGGGATGAGCTACATACAGAGGGTAGGGTTCTGGGATGAGCTACATACAGAGTGTAGGGTTCTGGAATGAGCTACGTACAGAGTGCAGGGTTCTGAGCTAAGTACAAAGTGCAGAGTTCTGGAATAAGCTGTGTACAGAGTGTTCAATGATAGGGCAAGCAGACCCATGGCACTGGCAACCCCTCCGGAGGAGCCTGGCAGCCCCAAAGTGCTCCCTGCACATTGCTGATCTGTCCATACATGGGGCTGAAAAGTGTCTGGCCAGTTTGGATCCAATGTACCCCAGTACAGAGAGCCCTGTGGTGCCATGTCCAACTCCTCCCATGTCCCCCAGTACAAAGCCAGGCACTCACAAAACCAGCATAAAGTAGTATAACTGGCTTTGTAAATACTGCATAGTAGTACTTAAAAAGCCTGCTATAAAGCAGTAGTTACAAAGCAAATTAAATAAAGAGCCTCAACTTTTTTGTATATAATGGTCTACCCAACAGCCTGATTCAGGTGCTTGGATGTTGAGGGGAGAAGAACTGAGAGACAGCAAGTGTACACAGCACATCAATCAGATCAATGTGCAGTGTACAGAAAAGCCTGGCCATGAGCCTGCTTACAATAATTAGCATTACAATGGTAATCACCATTTCAAAGGTGGAGCTGCCTGGGGAATCCAACTGCTACTATGCACACTGAGAAGTGCTGAATGGACGCTGCAGGAAAAGAAGTGGGTGGGAATAATGGTGGGTGTGAACTAGCCGCATTGCACTCCATGCATGCAGCGGCTGGCCAAATTTTATGTGTGGCTCTCGTGTGCCACTGGGTTGCTCACCTGAACAATAAAGATATCAGGACAGAGCCTCTCATGGGGCCCCGCGCCCCCCACTGGCCAGTCCGCCCCTGGTCTCAGCACACAGTTGCAGGGCTGCTGTTAGAAATCACAGGGCCCCATACAGCCTACCTGACAGGGCCCCCCCCCCCCCCAAAAAAAATATCAAATAAAATTTTTGCTAAAATGCGATGGTAGCAATGCCGTTTTGCAGCCATGGCAGAAATTATATCTTTGCTACTACTGCCTCCTGACATCTGTATTTTTTTTATAATTTTTTTAAATTGCTGAATAGTAATTTTTCTTTGCGAGACTGGCTGCAACTGTGAGCAACTCTTGGCTGCAACTGTGAGCCAAGTGTTTGGCTTGCAGTTGCAAAGTGGCCCCATTGAATTCAATGGGAAGTTTGATAGGTGGTGCTGCCTGTCAAACTCTGCAGCCTGTGTTAAAATGTCGCAGCTGTGTAGTAAAACATTGCAACTACATCATGTGTACAGCCCTGTCTGACGGTATTGTTAGGATTTGGGTGTGCAGCTAGGGTGATGATAAATCCACGGCTCAGCCAACCATGTGAAAGAGTTCTTAGGGCCGGTTCACACTGCAGGCGAGGCGAGGCGACTCCGACTTGCCTCGCCGCGACCTGCCGCGACCTCAGCGGCAACTTGCAGATGACTTCTGTATAGAAGTCAATGCAAGTCGCCCCGAGGTCGCCCAAAAGTAGTACAGGAACCTTTTTTCTGAGTCGGAGCGACTCGAGTCGCTCCTCTCAGAACGGTTCCATTGTACAGAACGGGGGCGACTTGCGAGAGCGAGGCGAGGCGAGTCTTGTCGCCTCGCATCGCCCGCTGTGTGAACCGGCTCTTAGGCTGCATTTCCACTTTGTATTTCCTGACCGTGTGACAAAGGGTAAGGGAAACGCATGCTTTGCATTAATTTTAGAAATGCACTGCAATCTCGCATAGTGCTTGTGGTGCCGTTAATTGTTAATGGCACCCCAAAAACAGCTTGCATTTTGTCATGTGACAAACTTGCAAAGCTGCAAGCCTGAAAATGTTCTAGAACTTTTATGGTGCGTTTGTCAAATATAGGGTGCCCATTCAAGTGAATGGGCTGCCCTATGTATAAACAATCTAAAAAAAAAAAAAAAAAAAATTCAAAATAAATGCAGGAACATGTGTTCTCGCTATGCTAAGTGTAAATGGGGCCTCAGGAGTGGCATATAGAAATAGCTGGTGCATTGTGGCTGGTGGAGATGTTTGTCAGCTGGAATTCTGAACTTTCTGCAGCTTCACACCCCACCTCCTCAGTCACCCCTTTCCATTAGAAGCACTACAACATTCAAACCCTACAGCCACAATTCACACAGAGCACAGAGTAGAGGTCAGGAGAGCAGAGCTCAGGACTCATCAGGGAGGAACAGGCAGAGAACTTCTTACCTTCAATCTTTCTTCTTTGCAAGATAACGCTGCAAAGGGGGAGGGGAGGGGGAGTTTAAGGACCCACAGAACACGGGCAGTGTAATGATTTCAAGGCAGAATCAGAGAGACAGTGTGCAGCTGTCACTGCTGCTCTAAAATCACGATGCAGCCCGAGAATAAAGCCAGCATGGGACAGCTTGCTAAACAAAGGCACAGTAGGCAAGTAAGTAGAACACAGGGATAAAGCACAGGAGTCACAAGGCAGAACAGCCAGCTCTCCTCTCCTGCACTTGTCCGGGCCCCCTTTTGGACTGATGAGGCTCGGGCCCCCTACTGGAGGGCTGGCTGTACTGCCTTATCAGCGGCCCTGCACAGTTGGCTCCTTGGGCAGCTGGTCTTGAGGCCAGCTGCCTTGCAGTTGGTTCCTCTGGCTCTGTCCTGCTCTTCGACCGCGACCCACGCTGCCAGTGCCTGAGAGACTCCCAGCCCCTCCCTCACACAGAGAGATCAGTCCACAGCAGGATGTTTTAAGTGATATATGTAAAGAGATAGCACAAGCCATTACTGTACAGAAGCAATGTTTACTGAAAGAACCAGCAGGAACAGGAAACACCACACAGGAAGAAGTACAACAGAGATGCACGATAGAGCATTTAAAGAAACATAGCATCCATAACACAGGAGTCAGGACGAGTGGGCAGCACCGTGCCCCGGCTGGACCTACACAGACATTACACCCTTGGCTGCAGAGACTGAGCAGAGCAGTGCGAGCGGAGTCATCAATATTATTTCTAAAAAGTCAGAGGCCGCGGACAATTCAGGCACTGCTCGTGGACACCTTGCCAATCCCTGTGCAGGACATACCTCCCACACAGCGGGATCGTGGGACAAGGGTGCAGATGCAGGAATGTCCCACCCAATCCCCTGGTATGGAAATAGTACAAGCTCTATATGAGAAAAAGAATAAAGAGGAGCTTCAGTCATTTTTGTGTTTATTAACCACTTGCTGACTGCATAACCTAGTTATACAGCGCCAGAGTGGCTCTCCTGTACCCGTTCAAGTACCTAGTACGTAATCCGGCATTTCTGGTTGGGGGCAAGAACACACCACCGGCGGCCTGGCTGCACTGTGACTAGCAAAGGGACAGTCGGCCTGTGTGTATGTCAGCCGGTTGGACAGACGCTGAATGTTTGGTTGGTATGTGCTGACATCACCACGCTATGTACTAGGAGGACAGGCTTCTGTTGTTTACCAGCCGGCTTTGTTTTTATATGCAACTTTCAAACATACCAAATGTAAGTGCAATACTTTTTTTATAATTAAATCGAATAGACTGTATTACACTATGGTCAGTCACCTTTTCTGGGTCATTTGCTGATTTTAAAGGCCTTGGCTGGGCTATAGCCACATGCCCTTTTTGCTTGCCATCAGGTAAGCAGGTTTTTTTTAAGGCACCTTTTGGTTTGAATCACTGTGGTGCCACTGGGAAGAATATTTATTCCATGCTATATGTTGATTAATAACATGCCGTTTCAATTAAGATTTTCCAGCAATATTTGGGACTATTTAGCACAGCTTCTCTTATTTCCGAGCATGCTGGAGAACCAGCAGCCAGCCGGCTCCTGAGCAGTGCTATTAGCCAATGGCTGAAAGTGCTGATCGGAGTGATTTGGCTGGGGGGGGGGGGGGGGGGGCGTCTCAACACAACATCTCAGTGGGGGAGATCACTGATCAGATATCAAGCAATTGTGCTGCAAGTTTGAAAATGACTTCCTAAGCTATTGCCAGGCTTCACAAGTTTGTTGCACAATTGCAGCAAGTCTGCATTACATGACTCCAGATCAACTTTCTTTGAAAACATTCTGCAAGTCTGCTGCAAGTTCTGGTTCAGTTATGTTGTGCAATAGTCATCCCACCACAGGGGTCACTGTGGCTGAATATTCATGCTGAAGTCAGTGTCAGTTAGTGTTAGATTGTCTGCCACAATATCGCTGTCCCACTATAAGTTATTGATGGTTACTAGTATAAAAAAAATTCCAGTATATATACACCATAGTTTGTAGACGCTATAACATTCACGTAAACCAATCAATATATGCTTATTGGGATTTTTTTACCAAAAATATGTAGCAAAATACATACTGGCCTAAATGTATGAAGAACATTTTTTTATTTCTTTATCGCATATGTTTTATAGCAGAAGTAAAAAATATTGTTTGTTTTTCAGAATATTTGGTCTTTTTTGTTTATAGCACAAAAAATGAAAACCCAGAGGTGATCAGATATCACCAAAAGAAAGCTCTATTTGTGGGGAAAAAATTATATACATTTTTTGTTTTTGTACATCGCTGCATGACTGCGCAAATATCAGGTAAAGTAACTCAGTGCCAAAAAGCAAAAAATGGCCCGATCAGGGGTAAATCTTCTTGAGGTCAATAAGTTAACAGTCAGCAGCTACAAAATCTGTAGCTGCTGACTTTTAATAAACAGACACTCACCTGTCCAAAGATCCAACAATGTGCTCACCCAAGCTATTCCTTCCCTTGATCTATTGTCTCCAGCGACAGATTCTACTGTGGGCCCCTGGCTGTCATGCCCACCGTGTATACGCGAGTCTCGCTGCACATTGTGAATGGTCCCGTTGTCTGGGACCTGTGATATGTCCCAGAAGAAGAGCTGGGACATGGGAGCAGGTACCTGCCAAAACTAGGTACCTGATCCCCCCACTAAGTGCCATTTTGGAAGGGGAGATCACAGAGCAGAGATTGCCAACTGTAACAGCTTTCATTTGATTTGCTGTATGCTCGCTGTCACACAGTCCCACCTTACATTGGTGGGCACAGATCATGCTGCATTGGTGGGCACAGGTGAGTTGCATTGGTGGGCACAGGCCATGCTGCATTGGTCGGCATTGATCAGGCTGCATTGATGGGCACAGGTGAGGCTGAATTTATGGGCATTGATTATTATTATTATTAATGATTTATATAGTGCCAACAGTTTACGCATCGCTTTACAATGTATAGGGGGGACAACACAATTACAGTACAATACAAAAGGTACAGGAGGGCCCTGCACTGATGAGACTGCATTGATGGCCACTGATGAGACTGCATTGATGGGCACTGATGAGGCTCTATTGATGGGCACTGATGAAGCTGCACTGATGGGCACTGATAAAGTTGTTAATATTTATTTTTGTAACTTAATTCTGCATAAAACATTTAAGTGTAATTTCATGAGATAATTTATAAAGGGGCTTGTTTAGGGGGGGAATTAGGGGCAGGGGTAGGGGTTGGGTGGTTTGCGAATAACCCTTAAGGCATGGCTAGTAGTTTAGGACTTGAAATTTTGAGCCCTGTTATAAAACATACATCCAATGTACAAACAGATATTATCAGCAAAGAGCCCAAGAAGAGTCCTGGTAGAGTTATGCACATATACCCAGGTATATATAGTTATTAATAGAGATACCTCCAAATGAATGTTGCAGCAAAGACCAGTTGCAGGGGCCCCTCAGGATGATCAAAACATGGCATCTGTCTTTGTGTCAGAGACCTGAAGACAAGATCAGCAGTGATGGGGAGAGCCTCCAACTGTTGTCCAACCAGCCTAAAACACAGGTTCTCACCAGCAGAAACTGTGGTGTAGCACTGGAGCTCAGAGTAAGCCTATCTAATATTCTGCGATTTAGTCCCTAGTAGTTTCCAATCTGACATACAACTGGACCTCCAACTACCAGAAGTGTCCTTCGGATGCCGAAATTGTAAAAAGACCTCTGGTCCTTAGGATGACAATTGGTCCGGGGCTTAAGTGGTGAATTGCACCACATTACCAACCTGAAATATTCCTGTCCATGTCTCCACCCCACCCTTGCTGCCGTAATTTTTTGTTGGGTGGGGGTTAATAAAACTAAGGTGGCTGTCGCATGCTGTCATCAAGAAAGCCTGACAATGCCAGAACTTTCTATACCTAGCTGCTTCATTCATAGAAGCCACACTACAGAGACTATGAATGAAACAGGATCTATGAATGAAGCAGTGGGCCTTTCAATCATAGATTCATTTTGGATTTTTTGATGAGAACCTGTGACAGCCCCATAGCTCTATGAATTACCGCACACCAGCAGATTACAGCAGTTGGCTGCTGGTTTTCCAGAAAGCTTGTCCGACAGAAGCCGGCCAAACAGAATGTCAGCAGTTTTTTTTTTTAATGCGCCCAATGTCGCCCGGCATTCGGCCCGATATGTATGGGGCTTAAGGACAGAGTCACAGTGACGTACGTGTAAGCCAGGAAGCTAATGATCTGGTGTTTTGCAAAGCACTGCGAGGGAAACGCATTGATTTTGTTCTCTGAACATTCTTTTAATAAAATTGGGCAAGAAAAGCCCTTAAAAAGAAGAAGTAAGCGAGTGAATCCTTGAAGCTCTACCAATTGAAGCAATTTCTCACAACACTTAATGAATGGGAGGAAAGCTTTTTGGTCTGCCTAAAATTGTCACATTTTGGGAGTTAATGTATAGAAAATGTGTTACTTGTTTGATCAATAGTCTACAAGGCTGAGGATTTGGGATTTTCTGGGAAATTTCTATAATTTGAAAGACTGTAAAACATGTTCACCCTAACACCTAAAATTCACATTATTCATTCGATTTTACAGAAGTGCTTCAATCGTGCCAGTGTAGCATGGATAATTAGCAAAGATGAATGTTGGATTGTTTTAAAGGTAAACTGTACCATAAGAAATATATATGTTACCATTAAAGGGCTTGTAAACCCTCATTTTTTTTTCACCTTAATGCATCCTATGCGATAAAGTGATTGTAAAGCTTTGATTATTTAAAAAAAAAATAACAAACATGTCATACTTACCTCCACTGTGCAGATCATTTTGCGTCGAACATCGTCTTCCGGGGTCCATCGGCGTCTCTCTCGACTCCTCCCGCATCAGTTAACTCCCTAGGAGAAGCACTCTCCCGGGGGGCTACCTTGCTGGTGCGCTCTCTAATCCAGCATTTCAACGGCCATAGCCGCCGAATGTAGGACTTGGCCCTGCCCCCTGGTGCCATGTCATTCGATTTGATTGACAGCAGCGGGAGCCAATGGCTCCGCTGCTTTCAACCTATCCAATCGAGCCGAGAATCCCAGGCAGAGGGACAAGTTCCAGGGATCAGGTAAATAAAACAGGGAGGGGGGGGGCAGTCACTGCCGGGTGTTTTTTCACCTTAATGCATAGGATGCATTAAGGTGAAACACCACAAGGGTTTATAGCCCCTTTAAGGTGAAAAAACACCTGGCGGTGACCGCCCCCCCCCCCCCAGCCCCCTCATTTTAATTACCTGAGCCCTGGAATTTCCCATGGCGGAGACGCGCTCTTCCTCTGCCCAGGGTTCTTGGCTCTTGATTGGATAGATTGATAGCAGCACAGCTATTGGCTCCCACTGCTATGAATCAAATCCAATGATGCGCAACCAGGGGGGGGCAGGAGCAGAGTCTGGCATTCTGTGTCTATGGACACAAATGCTGAGCTCAGAAGCGCGACCGCAAGGTAACCCCCTGGGAAAGAGCTTCTCCTAGGGGGTTATACGATGCAGGGAGGAGCTACCAGAGCCACCGGGGGACCCCAGAAGAGGATGATCGGGGCCACTCTGTGCAAAACGAACTGTACAGTGGAGGCAAGTATGATATTTTTGTTATTTTAAGAAAAAAATAACTCAAAGCTTTGCAATCACTTTAACTGTCGTCTGCTGTTCACATTTAGGTAAAGTTGTGTGTAAGGGTCCTTTCACACGGGGCGGATCAGTTCTGATCCGCCCCGTGGATGTCCGTTTGCTCAGCGGGGATCACTCCGTCGATCCCCGCTGAGCAGGGAGATGACAGCTCCGTCTCTGCACACTGCGCAGGGACGGACCTGTCACAGCGCCCCTCTCCCCTATGGGAGATCGGATGACGACGGACCGCAGTGCCCGTCGTCACCCGATCCGATCCGCAGACGGATGGAAAAATAGCTTTTTCCTCCGTTACACTTTTTCGGATCGGAGCGGGTCGGATGTCAGCGGACATGTCACCGCTGACATCCGACGCTCCATAGACCTCTATGGAGCATCCGTTCAGGTCCGCCTGAAAAACTGACAGGCGGGCCTGAACGGGACGTCAGTGTGAAAGAGGCCTATTAGTTTAGACAAGTATGATGTCTGTTAAATGTCACTGTGGAGTGTGTGTCAAGCTGCCCATAGATGGATAGAATTTTGAAAGAAAATTATCAGAATATTCTCAAACATTTATTTGTTGTTTAAAAGATTTAGTTTGTTTTTACCATTTGAAAAAAGAACTAGGACTAAAACTAGGGTTGGGACTTTAAATGAGGCAATACTATATTATATACCTTCATCCCTAATATCTTGAACAAGAGGGAGCAATTAGTGGGACTTTATATGAAGCACATTACTGAATCAGAATGGACCAATCAATAAATAAACGGTTATTTATTGCAAGTGGTATACATACACATAAAAAGGAAATGTCAAAGTGATACAATACATTGTTGAGATAAAGTCTGAACAATTCATAATGTATACAAAATATCTCAACATAATATTAAGTCTCAATGTATAAAAATAGTTCATAATATAAAACAATTGTCTCAACATAGTAAATAATAATAGACCTTGAGCATGTAGACCAAATTGCAATGGTATCATATAGACATAGTAACAATGAGAGATTGGTTCATTATAATAAAAGCATAGTACAACCGGTAGATAAGGGAACTGTGACGTTGCATCATAAAAGAAGCTCTACGCATTTCGTGGTTACATTACCACTCATCAGGAGAAGATGCATAGTTAACCACTTGCCGACCAGCGCACGCCGATGTACGTCAGCAGAATGGCACGGGCAGGCAAATGGGCGTACCTGTACGTCCGTTAAATTTGCCGCCCTGCCATCAGGAGCGCGCCGACGGTGGCGCGCTCCTGTGCTGGTCGGGTCCCCCGCGAGTCCGGTCGCGGGACCCGCGGACTCGATCGCCGCGGGCATACCCGCGATCATCTCACGGAGCGGCCGAATGAAGAAATGCCGTTGTAAACAGCATTTCTCCATTCTGCCTAGCAACTAGTGACGCTGATCTCTGCTCCATGAGATTGGAGCAAAGATCAGTGTTCACTAAATTAAAGCCCAACCCCCCCACAGTTAGTAACACACCCCTAGGAACACTTAACCCCTACACTGCCACCCACTGGTTAACCCTTTCACTGCCAGTGTCATTTACACAGGAATCACTGCATTTATATAGCAGTGATTACTGTATAAATGACAATGGTCCCAAAAATGTGTCAAAAATGTCCAATGTGTCCGCCACCATGTCGCAGTCACAATAAAAATCGCTGATCGCCGCCATTACTAGTAAAAAAATAAATAATAAAAAATGATTAATAAAAATGCCATAAAACTATCCCTATTTTGTAAACGCTATAACTTTTGCGCAAAGCAATTAATAATCGCTTATTGCGATTTTTTTTTACCAAAAATATGTAGAAGAATACGTATCGGCCTAAACTGAGGGAAAAAATGTTTTTTTAGATATTTTTGGGGGATATTATAACAAAAAGTAAAAAATAATGCGTTTTTTTCAAAATTGTCGCTCTATTTTTGTTTATAGCGCAAAAAATAAAAACCGCAGAGGTGATCAAATACCACCAAAAGAAAGCTCTATTTGTGGGAAAAAAAGGACGTCAATTTTGTTTGGGAGCCACGTCGCACGACCGCGCAATTGTCAGTTAAAGCGACGCAGTGCCGAATCGCAAAAAGTGGTCTGGTCTTTGACCAGCAAAATGGTCCGGTCTGTAAGTGGTTAAGAAGTATCTAAAAAAATGCCAAAAATTGTATAATATTAGAAAAAAAGATTTAAAACACGGGAGAAAGAGGGGGAACATAGAAGGTCCCTAACACTCTCACCTCTCTGTAGTAAGTTGATAGAACTGTTGGTAATAACAATGGTAAAGGGCACTTTAAACAAACGTTATCCCCAGGAGCTGAGACGGTAACATCAGGGGCATGGACAGGGGCACCGACAACTAATTTGTACAAAAAGGGGGGTATCCAATGTGCTGCTGAGAAATTGGCATTTGAAAGTGTACATAATAAATATTGTAGCTGATTCCCGAAGATATCTGTGGAATTCAGTATAGAAAATTAATTAAATAATAATAAACCAATTCCAAAGCTAATAAGTGAAAGAGAGAACACCCAAATTAGTGTGTAGCAACCAGGATACCCGTGAGGATAAAAGAGTAAGTGTTGGAATAGCAAAAATTAAAAAAGGAAAGGGTGAAATAAAGTGTAGATACCCGCAAAGATATATAAGGGGGTCCAGAGAGGTGCAGCAGTGTCGTTGACAAGTAGATGTAACTGGCTGTGATGTTTTTACCATTTGATTTTGGAATGAATGGAATTTACAGAACAAAAATCACATACGCAGAAATTTGTTAATTTGAGAAAAATGCAAAATGCCGCTCCTTCGAATTTTCTAGCCAATGTGGTTGAAAACCAACGCCGATTTGACCCACAAATGATTAGAAAAATGAACAGACTTTATTAGACTCTTTTTCCCAAGAATTTTTGGCCAACTTTATTGCAGTTATGTTCTGGCTTCACTCAACACCACTCACAGGCCAGTATTGAGCAAAATGAAGAGACCAAAAGATAAACATGTGATATCTTTCTTTCCATTTTAAAGGCTTCACCTGCTGAATAAGATCAACAGTGCAGCTGATGCAACTGTTGCTTAGCTTAAATGCCCACCTGTAGGCCATTCATGGCACCCCCACAGCCTGGCTGAGAAACTACCACTGTGAGCAATCCCTAATCCTGCCTACAATTTAGGAGGCACCATACCTTGCGGGATTGCCCCCTGCCTCACAGGATTGAGCACTTTTTCTTGTTTAAAACTAGCACATCTGCAGTGCGCGCTTCCTCTCCTTGTAGCAGTAGAGCTGAGTTCAGCTGCTGATGCTGCTACACAGGTGTGTCATTTGAACCAAGCAACAGTTTTATAAGCAGCAGCATTTTTTTAATCTACTGGGGCCCCTTGAACGCTTAGACCCCTTTCACACTGGGGCGGTTTTCAGGTGCTTTAGCACTAGAAATAGCTTCTGCTAAGTGCCTGAAATCCACCTCCATTCATTCAAATGTGACTTTTCACACTCGGGCGGTGCGCTTGCGAGACGCTCCAAAAAGTCCTGCAAGCAGCATCTTTGGGGCGTGTTGGGAGTGCTGTATTTAGCGCTCCCAAAACACCCTGCCCATTGGAATGAATGGGCAGCGCCTTCAAGGCACCTGAAAAGCAGTTTGAAAACCCTGCAAAACTGGAGTTTTTAACAATTTTTATGGGGTTAAAAGTGCCCCGCTAGCAGACGAAAAGCCATGCTAAAGAGTCACTTAAACAGCGCTAAAGCACCACTAAAACGAGCAGTTGCTCAGTGACTGTGTGTGTGTTGGGGAAGGGGGGTGTTGGGGGGTGTCTTAGCGAATTTTATTCAAAAGGTGAATATATCCTTTGAATTTGAAAACTTTAAATAGATGTTAAAATAAGGAAAAGTGAGGCCGCGTACACACGCGGGGACTGTTCGCCCAACTTTGTCCGCTGAACAGTGTTTCGGCGGACAGTCCGCCCGTGTGTGGGCTTTCAGCGGACAGTTTCAGCGAACAGTCTGCTGAACAAAGTTTTTCGGAAATTCCGAAAAACTGTCCGCTGAAACTTGGTTTCAGCGAACAGTCCCCTCGTGTGTAGGCTTGTTCGTCAAACTAAGTTCCGCGCATGCTCAGAAAGGATTTACACGCCGAAAGTTGTAATGCAGTGTATAGGACGTCGTATTTTCCGTCCCGTCGTACGTGCCGTTCACGTCATCGCGCACGGTTTCAGCAAACTGTTCGTTCGTCGTGTGTGGGCAAGTCCGTCCATGCTAATTTTGAGCGGACTGTTTGCTGAAACTGTTTGATGGACAAAGTTGAGCGAACAGTCCCCGCGTGTGTACGCGGCCTAAGTTGCACAGTTGCACAGGGGGAAGTACCGTATTTATCGGCGTATAACACGCACTTTTTTCCCCTTAAAAGCAGGGGAAAATCGTGGGTGCGTGTTATACGCCGATCCCCCGAAAATTCTGAGCCTCTGGGCGGCTTTTAGCCGCCTTCGGCTCTTCAAGGCGACTTTTGGCCACATTCGGCCATTGTCGGCAGCTTTCGGCCGCCTTCGGCCGTTCTCGGCAGCTTTCGGCCGCCTTCGGCTCTTCTCGGCGGCCGAAAGCTGTCGAGAATGGCCGAAAGCTGGCGAGAAGAGCCGAAGGCCCGCCCAGAACTACTGCACGCCGCCGAGATGCACATCCGGCTCTGTATCTCGGCGGCGGCATTTTTAAAAAATTAGAAACAAATAGAAAATAAAATAGACAAGGCTGCGATGGGGGACAAGGCTGCATAAGGCTGCAATGGGGGACAAGACTGCAATGGTGGACAAGGCTGCATAAGGCTGCAATGGTGGACAAGGCTGCATAAGGCTGCAATGGTGGACAAGGCTGCATAAGGCTGCAATGGTGGACAAGGCTGCAATGGTGGACAAGGCTGCAATGGTGGACAAGGCTGCAATGGTGGACAAGGCTGCATAAGGCTACAATGGTGGACAAGGCTGCATAAGGCTACAATGGTGGACAAGGCTGCATAAGGCTACAATGGTGGACAAGGCTGCAATGGTGGACAAGGCTGCAGATGACACTGATGGGCATATAAATAAAAAGTAAATAAAAAAAAAGGGCTTTTTTTCCCCTTAAACTTCCCTCCTAAAAGTTTTTTTCCTTAAAATTCCCTCCTAAACTTGGGGTGCTTGTTATACGCCGGCGCGTGTTATACGCCGATAAATACGGTATATTATAAAGATTGTTGTAGGCTGGTGTTCCGCTTTAAAGTCAGAGAGAGCCAGGCAACAAGAATATTTAGAAATGAGTCAGCAATAGCAGCCTCCACAATTCTGTTGGCACAGGTTTTCTTTATTAAACAGCAGTAACAACATACTTACTTCTGATGTTTCTGGATAATGGGAATGTAGCTATCACATGCAATTTTAAGAAATTTAGAAAAAGAACTAGTCTTGGGCAATAATAGTTTTATCCTAAAACATCTAAAATTAAGTGTTTTCTTACAGCAGTATTTCTAAGGTGTTAGTGATACACAAATTAGACAGATACCCATAAAAATCATCATAGGACATAGGTGTGCGCACAGGGTGTGCCAGGTGTGCCTGGGCATACCCTAATCAGTGCGCATTAGCATTATCGCTCTCTTTTTAGCAGTGGGGATGGGAACAGTTTCCCTATTACCGGCTCTGCCATAAGAGAAGTGCTTACAAACTTCTTTCACTGTGTCTGGACCATATATACTGTACAGTATGTAGACACACACACACACAACCATGTGTGTTTGAGCTTTGGGGTACACATCCTAATGTAATAGGCTGCGCACACCAATGTCATGGAACCTATGAGTACAAAACAAAATCCTGTAAGCCCATACAAGGACTGCCTAGAAGAAGGAACAGTTACTAGTTTATATAAAAGATGTGCTTGTTAACGTGATACTGAAATATTAAAACAGAACATATATTTAAAATGCCTGTTGCTGGTTTAAAATGTACAAGAATTGTCACAATAATCTCAAAATACAGCTCTAATAAAATCGAGCCAACACTAAAGCTTAGTTATGTACAAAATACAGTGGCATCCAAATTAACAGTATAATTAAATCATTTTAGAACCAGACTAATTAGCCATTGCAAAATATACGCTATGCAGTTATTTGTTAACACATGACAAGTACCATGCCGAAAACGCATACTCTGCTCGACCTTCTAATTAGTGAGTCATGGTGATAAATATTCAAACATTTTAATCATTGCTGACCAAATGCTTAAAACTTTATTATCTGACATGTCATTCAAAACCCTGGCAACCGTAGCAAAGGGAAATTACATATTTACTATTTAAATAGCACGGTGGTGACCTGTGGTATTTTACTCAATGGATGAACGATAGCTATCTGTGTTAATTTTCTGTAAAAAAGAGCAGCACAATAAATACAGAGCACCAATTTATTTGGTACCCATGGAACAAGCTATTATTATTGAGCATTGATTTAAAGTGGACTTACGTTGCAGGCAAAGCATTGCATTCACATATCCATCTTCATCTCCTAATGACACTAGCTCACACAGATAGATGTTCTGGCAATTGCAATGCATGTGGATAGATTAAAATGAATGTTCCTGCTAGTCTTGACCTTTCAGTGCCAGCTGCAAGACAGAGCTGCACACCCTGTGGGATTTTATAGGAGAATAGTAAACACCAATTCCCTCCCTCTCATACTGAAGGAAGAATCCAGGAGAGCTTCAGGTCGATTATAAGAGAACGATGATCGCTGTTATTTACATAAGAGTAGCTGTGTCCAGCAGGAATCAGTCCGTTCTTTTGAAGCTTACATTTTATAAACTATTACCTTAAGTAGACTACGGGCTTCAACTGAATTACATGACTCAATCAAAAAAAAAATCACCAAAAATGCAGTGATGTTGTCAATTATTCTTTCATCTGGCTACAATAAAATTGAAATGTGATGCATGTTGTGGGTTGTCGCAATATTTTAGAAGGTTGATGTTCATGTCTTATTTTGTAGAGTTGATGTTTGAAAACAGGGTTTACCTTTACATTTAAAATTCTAAACCCAATTAATAAAATCTCATATAAGCATTAACACATTAAAGTAAATGCACCCACCTTCATAAAATAAAAAATGTGCATTTATTACATTTTTGCCACTGAAGCCTGAGGAGCATTGCAGCTGTGATTAGTGCATCGTGGGTGCAATGCATGGGTTCATTCAGAGGGTCTTCTTAAGGTTGGGATGTTTTGGGGTTGACCTGGTCAATGTGGACATTGATGTGCTTGTCAAATCACGCTGTTTATAAGTACACATCTGTTTTTTGTTTGTTAAATAAAGTTGTCACAAAATAATGTGCAAGGCTGGTGTGTCCTTTGGTTTTATCTTCTACCATATCAAAGTATGAATTTACGTTAAGGGGCTAGAAGAAGTAAACAATTAAGTACAAGGGTGGTAACGTCACCCTATTTGTGCCAATGTGCCACAGCTGTGGGTGGCTCCTTTAAATTAGAAAATCAACAGAAACCCTCAGGGAGAAGCATCCTGGTAAGTTGGGGATTTGGCAGGGGGAGGGGGGCTAGTTGGACGGCGTTTTGTTGGAGGAGGGATTGGGGAATGATCAGATTTTTTTTTACTTTATATTCAGAACCAAGTCTAATTTTTAATGAACTAATTTGAAAAATACACACACATATATATATATATATATATATATATATATATATATATATAATCCTTTTAAATACACAGATTTATTTAAAAATAATATGCAGTGATCTTGCCATCAAGGTTCTTTTTCAGGCACTTCCTATTATAGTGAATTGTGCTCCTGTATTGTCACTCTTTCACATGCAAACCTACAAATGGCTGTGCTGGTACACATTATGCAAGCATGGTCCACCTTTGTCACCATCAGAAACCTTGTCCAGACCAATGGCATGCTGATGACACTGGAGTGAGTGCATGTAGACAAGAAGTTGCTGTAAGCCCTTGTACACACAGTCGGAAATTCCGACGTAAAATGTCCAATTGGACCGTGTTGTCGGATAATCTGACCGTGTGTGGGCTCCATCTGACTTTTTCCGTCGTAATGTCCGACCAACAAAGTTTGAGAGCTGGATATAAAATTTTCCGACAACATGATCCGATCGGACTTTGTCCGATCGTTTTGAAGAGAATTTCGATTGGACAAAGTGCCACGCATGCTCAGATCAAATTACAAGACCAAAGCTATAAGCTTCCGAACAATCAGATTTTCCGACAACTTTGTCCGACCGTGTGTATGCAACACCAGTTTCGGACAAAATCCGTCGGAGTAAATACAACGGATTTTGTGGTTGGAATGTCTTACCGTGTGTACAAGGGCTAAGAGGTTAAAAAAGAGGGGCAACATTGTGAATAAGTGGTTAGCACTTCTGCCTAACAGCACTAGGGTTGTTGGTTCAAATCCCAACCACACCACCACCTGCGTGGAGTTTGGATGTTCTCCATGTGCCTGTGTGGTATTCCTCTGGGTGCTTCAGTTTCCTTCAACACTCCAAACACATGCTGGTAGGTTAATTGGCTACTGTCTAAATTGGCCCTAACATACATGTATGAATGTAACTTAGAGACCTTAGATTGTGAGCTCCTTGAAGGCAGAGACTGATGTGAATGTACGATATATGTTTAAAATGCTGCATAAATTGATGATGCTATATACAGTAAGTACCTATGATAAAGACAACTGTTTTTTTTGCACAGTGCTTTGGAAAACGAAATGTCATCCAGTTAGGGTTTAGATCTGCATAAACTATACTATGCTACGCTGATCTTTCTTGGTAGTAGGGATTGATTCTAATCTTCCTGCATTAGTCTTGCATCAGACCCCCATCCTGCTGCTGTTTTTTTAATTTGTGTCTAAAGTTTAGTAACTAATTTGCAAACTGCTGAAATCAGCAGCAGGAAAGATCTAAACGTAACAGCAAAATACATTTTTAAAAATCTGCTTATAATAGATGTATAGTAACTCAAATAATCCACTGAGAATCATGCAATCCTTGCATCCTGTTTAAATGAATTCATGATTCTTGGCAGATCATACAACTCTACATGCATCTATTCATGGGAATTGGAGAACTACAATTCACTATGAAAAATAATTTATCCACATTTTTTTCCCCAACTCTACTGTGTTCATACAGCGGCAATAATATATTTCACCAGCAGGTGGAGATGCAATGTTAGTACATAATTATGATTCATGTGTGCTTTTAAAGTGGTAATCCACCTTTTTTTTCCCCCTCATTCTCATTTCTTTTCATTTAGCCTCTTCCCCTTTCCCTCTCTCTTTATCTTGTTCCTCCTTTACTACCCTTCCAAACTATTAGTGTACAATTTTTCTTCCCTTTTATTTATCTGCATGCCAATTTTCTTTATAATACAGGTATAAGATTTATATAGTATGTAAGGATTAACGATACAAAACATATACTATTTATGAAGGTAATTGTTCCCATTTTATTAATTTTTTTTTGTGCATTAAAGTAGAATAATACTCTCCTCCCCTCCAGCCATGTGATGTCTGCACATTCCCTAAGCCAGGGATCTTCAAACTACGGCCCTCCAGCTGTTGCAGAACTACACGTCCCATGAGGCATTGTAAAACTCATTCACAGACATGACTAGGCATGATGGAAATTGTAGTTCCTGAACAACTGGAGGGCCATTTTGGAGACCCCTGTTCTAAGCAAAGCCAAAATTGTCTCGCTTTCTTCTTCTTTGGCTATCTTGATTGGCCTGACTGGGTTGATGCAACTTCCACACGTGTACTTGAAAGGCAATTTATCCCAGCACCCCACAGATGCTGGAACTGTACACTGAGCTACATATGTGCAGCTTAGTGTACAGTTTAAGAAGTTTGCAAGGTAGGTAAGAATCCTTCATTGTAGAGGAGATACTATGTCTCTTCTGCGATAAAGAAACCTTCCTTCTGGCAAATTTTTACGTGTACACTAAAGTTCCACCCGAACGCGGTCCCGGAAACCCGAGTTCCGTTCGCATTTCCCACACCATTTTCAAAATGCACTGGACTTTTGATTTGCAGAACGTGCCTTGCAAACACAGATCACAAACACAGGCAATAAGTCACTAAATGTTAGCTCATATGTATTGCTTATATATACACTACAATGCTGAAACTTTCTTCATATTCTTTTTGTCGTGCATTAATTTTTTGTGTAAAACTCTAATAAAAATAAATTATGTTTAAAGTGGAGTTCCACCCAAAAATTAAGTGAAGGTGACCTCCTGACATGTCACATTTGGCATGTCTTTTTTTGGGGGGAGGGAGTGGACCCTCTTTTTAGGGGCATTCAGCTCCCACTTCATGTCGGGGCTCCACGGAGCCACAAGGAAGTTCACCTCTCCCCACTCCCTCCGTACAATCTTCTGGGACACATCACAGGTCCCAGAAGATTGCCCAGCCAATGCCGGCGCCAAGGAGAGGAGGGGGAGCAGAGGAGCGGGGCTTCATTTCCCCCGCATCGCTGGACTGTGGGACAGATGAGTGTCCGATTATTAAAAGTCAGCAGCTACACTTCTTGTAGCTGCTGACTTTTATATGGGTGGAATTCCACTTCAAGTGATAATCCCATTTAATAGTACCCTGGTGGTAGTCTCTCTATTGAGATCACCTTTGCACACACTAATTAGCGGGGTCATAAATGGTAACAACGATTAACCCTGTCCAGTTGTCTCCAGGGTAACAGAAATAAAAACAGAGTTTCATTAATAGATATGTACCCCTTTTAATAAGATTGCTTGGCCAGACTGCCCTTATTATACAGTGAAAGTATTGAATATGCACAGCTACGTGGCAGATGTCTGTTAGTCAGGGTAAATCAGAAGGTACCAGCAGAGGAAGGATGGTCGTTTAAAAAAGCACCATCAATAATAAGTTTACTTTTTCAATGTACAGTATTTGTTTTGATGATGACATCACCGCTACTGCACACAAAGTGAATTTATATCCCTTATGACTACCAAAGAATATATTTAATTAACTCAAATACTGAGGAAATATCAAAAGGCTACCTCAATTTTTGGTTAATATGGTTAAATACAAAAAATAATTAACAGGATTAGTGGATGAAGGCTTCCGTAGAGGGATCCTCACGGAGAAGGAAAAGTTTTTCCTCATACCTATGGCCCCCAGAACCCCAGTCATCTACTATCTCCCCAAGTTGCATAAGAGTATTACCTGCCCCCCTGGTCGCCCCATAGTCAGTGGCATCGACTCAGTGATGTCCAGGGTGGGCAGGTATATAGATTTTTTTCTTCAACCACTTGTGAAGAAAACCCCATCATATGTGAAGGACACCAAGCAAATCCTTAATGTGTTAAGTACCATTAAACCAACACCAGGTTTATGGCTTGTGACAGCTGATGTCACATCACTTTACACTATTATTCCCCATGAACTGGGTTTTGAAGCCGCTAGATTGTATTTGGAGCGAGACTCCAGTTTGACTCCGATCCAGATTGATTTTATTTTGACCCTCTTAGATTTTGCAGCAAAGCACAATTATTTCTGGTTCGACAACCAGTTTTTTTGTCAGGATAAAGGGGTTGCCATGGGAGCCAAATATGCCCCCAGCTTGGCCAATTTATTCATGGCTAAGTGGGAGGAGGACGTCATCGATTCCCCCAGACGATCGGAGATAGTGCTGTGGGCACGATATATTGATGACGTCCTCCTCCTTTGGGAGGGCGATGAACGGGAGCTTCATGATTTTATGGAAGGGTTAAACAACAATACGAGAGGCATCAAATTTAGTTATGAAGCCAGTAAGGAAGGGGTTAACTTTTTAGACCTAAACATCAGGGTTAATGGTGACAGCTTTATCACCTCCACTTTCTTCAAATCCACTGATAGGAATTCTTATATTCCTTTGGGCAGCTGCCATTTAGACTCTTGGCTAAGGTCGGTCCCTTTGGGGCAATATTTGCGCCTGAGGAGAAATTGCACCGACATTACTAAGTTTGATGAGCAAGCTGAAATATTATCTCAGCGTTTTTTGGAAAAGGGGTATGCGGCAGAAGTGTTGTCTGAGGCCTGTTCCAAGGCACGGAATAGAGACAGGCCTAGCCTGTTGGTTGATAGGGAGAAAAATGATGATGGGAATCAGTTTGTATTACCCTTTGTTACCACCTTTTCGATGCAACATCAGAAGGTCAAACAGCTTATCCGCAGGCATTGGCATGTTCTGACCACTGACCAGACTCTAGGAACTATTCTACCGGAAGTCCCTAGGGTGATCTTTAAAGGAGCTTCTACATTGGGTAGTAAGGTCGCCCCTAGTGTGCAAAACCCTCCTGAAAAAGATAGGTGCTTCTTTCAGAACCTTAAAGGGTACTATAGATGTAGGAATTGCCAAGTGTGCTCCTGCAATATAAATAAAAGTTCTAAGATCCTTGATTTTGTTTCCACTAGCACCCAGAGGAGATACACAGTAGAGCCGTTCATTACATGTTCCTCAGAGGCAGTGGTTTACCTCATCCAATGTCCCTGTGGGCTCCAGTACGTGGGGAGAACTAAGAGGGCCCTCAGGGTCCGATTGAATGAGCACATTGCTAACATTAAACGGGGCTTTGATAAACATCCCCTTTCCAGGCACTATGACGAAAAACATGGTAGGGATCCGTCCAATACTTTATACATGGGGATCGACAAGTACAAACCCCACTGGAGGGGTGGCGCTTTGGTTAGAGAGATCTCACGGTTGGAAATGTCTTGGATCCACAGGCTTAAAACCTACACCCCTTTCGGTATGAACACCGATACAGATGTTAATGCATTTATCAATAATGCCTAATGGGATGCTTCTGCCAATTTTATGACATATATTGGAAAGTACCCATTATTTTCCAATTGGGTGAATGGCATTTTGTGAATCCCACTCTTTCTGTGCAATTTTTGATGCATTTCCCCTTTTTGCAATACTGTTTTTTTTTTTTGTATAAATTACTTTTCTCTGACACCCCTTAGAGAGTGTTTTACAAATAGATGTGTCAGCCCCCAACTTAACTTCGGGTTCTGGGAATTTGGGGAGTATGATGGATATTGGGGTTCCTTTTTTTATAGGGTTAGCCTCCACTAGAACTCTGGGTTCGGAAGATTTAGGGAATATGACGGAGATGGGGTTTCCTATTAAAGCGGTTGACGCCCTCCCTATCCTATAGCTATGGGTGATTTTTATCTTATTCATCACTTTTCATTTTTTATTTTTTATTACATTTTATTCGTTATTAAAATACTGTTATATACACTTGAGGGGCTCTATTATCCAGTGAGCCGAATCAAGTTCTGATGTGCATTTTTAAGTTGTTATTTGTTATTGCAATTTTTGTATAGTGTGACTGTGTGGGCAGGCCCCCTCCTCCTTTCGGTTTTTATTATTTTATCCTGTGCCGGATTTGATTTTATTTCCTCTGTTTGTGATCTATTTGGCATAGCTGTCTTTTGCCATCTTATCCCTGTAATGCAGGCGATGCTTGGTAATAGATGGAGCGCAACCACTTCCTCGTTGGTGATTCATTTTCGCTCTATATTTGTAATGGAAGCGAGGCCTGGTATTAGATGGAGCGCGCGCACTTCCGGGGTTGGGGGTAGCGCGCGCTGCCCATCCGTCTGGCACGCATGGCGTGCCGTCATGCCGTTGTAGGGGGCGGTGCTATCTGGCTGCATACCAGAGAGGGGCGAGTGACTGCATGATACGCGTCACTTCCGCCGCTCTGGTCCTCTGACCCCGCACGCCATTGGACGTGACAGTGAGGCTTGGTTCCTCACCGTGGGTACGGAGGGAGACGGCCTGACGGCCGATGGCGTTATTGCCTTACTGTGTTTTTATTCACAAGGATACACACCGATTAGTGTTCTCCCCCTCTTAGGTATATTGGATTCACATTTTTTAGTGTGTTTATTTTGACTTATTGATTCACAATCTACATGTCACGCTTCCGGTTTGACCCCGGAAGTGAATTATGCTCGTGCAATGGAGGAGGTGGCTTGTGCTAGTCATTCACTATATAACGGAGGCAATATGGCGTGTCACCCATACCCCAGACGACGTGACTTTTTCACGAAACGCGTTGGGTGGTGTGACACGCTTCTTTGCCTCAATTTGAACTGGTACCGGAAGGGATATCGTTTGAGCTCGCGATCGGCCGACGCCTGCCCAATTTCGATGATATGCCCTGTGTTTCCTTACGTCTGTAAGTGTATTTCCTTTTACTTTTGTGGTTTTATTAAACGATTTTACACTATTTGGAGTATTTTTTCCTTTTATGGCGGACCTTTCTGATTCTCCAATGAAATATATATGAGTCCTGCTCCACAAAGTGTTCTCCCCTGGTTTGGATGGTTCAAGGCTGGCGTATCCCCTAACCTGGTTTACAGTAGAAAGTTCCATTGGGATTGTTCAAGATTGACCTATCCTCTGATCTGATTTGTGATAAAGCGCTCCTTACTGGGGCATCTGGTAAGGGGCTAGGGCTATCTGTTTGGTGGAGGTACACCTGGTCTGGTCTCACGCCAATCCATAGGGCTTTGGATTGGACCTTCTCCATTCAACACGTGGTGTTTTTATTTTGGACTCACAAAAGGACTTTTCAATATTGTCACATTTATGCTGTTTCACTTTTTCACAATGTTAAGTCATATTGGATTTAATGTCACATGTTTTCGCTTTTGAATGCTTGGTATCACAGACCCAGCACTACTTACTTAATTTAGGGTTTATGACAAACAAGGGTCATTACATATGTTCACTTTACAAACTGTAGGCAATATATATATTTTATATATTTTTTGTCACATGTAGTCTTTAGATTTTAAAGCCATAATAAGCACTTTTTTGGGGTGGCTTATATCCTAATAGAAATATTAGGGATTGCGCAGTTCTCTCCTTCTTTTTTTTTCTTTTTTTTTTTTTTTTCTTTTTACCTCAATTTGTAACAATGTTATTAACCTCACTGCAAAACTGTTTAAATATTTTCTGATTTAATGACTTGGACCACAAGGATACACATAAATAGTATAAAGCAAGTAATGGAGATAATCTGTCTCATACTTCCTGTGGGACTACAGCTACAGTCAGAGATACTGGGTGACATGGTCTCACCTGTCCATGTTGCTGATCATGTTATGGTGTGCATACCCCTGGAGGGGACTTCAGGGTCTGGGTTCCATAGGAAAGAAGCACGGCCTTGGACCTATATTGCACCCTGTGGCTAACTACTCATTGTTCAAAGGGCTGAGGTAAGCTCCCATGTGGGATCCAGTGTCTGAAGCAACATTAAAGGCTGTGGGGTCCGGGTACAGCTCCCAAGGTTTTACCAAGGTTGCATCAATCCAGATGAACTGATTCTATTGTTGTATTAGAAGACAGCAAAGAGATGATAGAAGAATCTGAAGTAAAATAACAAACTAGTAAGGCTAAGAGTGGACCTCTATCTCCACAGCAGAGAAGAGGTCCATCACCTCAGAACACCTCAGAACACTAGCAAAAAATGGAGGACTCATGGAGTGAGGCGGGGTTATAGGGGGATGCCCAGGGGCATGTCCTCAAAAGATTTGCCAGTGCCCAGTCACCTGAAGGTATCAGCCAAGGGTATCAGCCGGTGTTCTGTACTGTACAATTACAATTTTACTATCCTGACCAATTTTTTCAGATTTAATAACCTGGAACATGTATACGGTTGAGGAGTTCACTTCACTTTTATTTTGCTTGCTAAATGCTTGCCCAGGGTCAGTAATTTAACCTGGCCATAGATGGATGGAAATTGGGCTGATTCAGCAGGGAGCTAACCATCAACTTCTGTCGAATAGGATTGTTGGAAAACTCTTGTTGATCAGTGGTTGCAGCGCTGATGTCAGCTTTCATATTTGTAAGGAATGCATTGAGAATGCACATATTCTAGCTATTTAAGACTGGGTTCACACTATTGCAAATTAGATGCAGGTTTTCCCGTATCCATATCGCATGTCAGGAGACAGTGACTGGCTCTCAATGTAGCAGGTTCACACAGCTTCAGAATGGCTGCAGAGTAAATTGCACAGGAGTCCTGTGCATCTTCTGGTCTGTTTCAGGTCTGAATTCAGCGAAAAATTTAGACTGAAATCACACCTGACCCTTGCTGCAAGCCTCTCCGCATGGCAGTGTGAACCTAGCCTTAATGAAATAGTGGGAAGAATTAGGTCAGTAAAATATAAAAATTATATAAAACAAAACTGTTATCAGTCAAAAGAGAAGAATGCCCCGAGACTAAATTTAATTGATGGGTATCCATATTGATTTTCCAGATTCAAGCTAGTTTAGATTAGTTCATTAATTGCTGCTAACTAGACATTATTCAGAATTCGGAAAGATAAAACTTGGCCAGAATCCTTTCAAATCTATACCGTACAACTCAAACTGAGCATACCCATCTGCTCCTATACTGAAGATTTGAAGATTATGTATTCCCTACATATCCAGAGGCAGATTGCACCTGAAACAATCAAGTAGTTTAGCTTGAAAAATAATTCTTTTTTTTTTTTACATTATTCAATTCCTAATGGGACATAGTACATATAGGACTTTATATTATCTCCTCCTATTTATCTCTTTCTATGTGCCCTGTAACACTAGCTGTGATATTGGGCCGGACCCTTCCCCCTTTGCACACAGCCACCGGACACCACAGCTAGCAACCAGCTGCTTTGACAAGGAACACTCCAATGGGGACAACTATACCACTAACAAGAGGGGACTCCCTTCTCTTTGGAAAAATTTCCTCTAACTTCCTGGAATAGAAGTGCTAATATGCATATTTAGGCAGGTCATAGATGGTGCAAATTTCTTTCCTGCAACCACGATTTCCCCATCAACACAGATGGTATTGACAGGGGAATCCCTCCTGCCAAGCAAGTATCTTCTCAATTGGTGTCCAAACAGTGGGGACGGCAGGGGAAGCCGTCCTCACTGCGAGAAGACAGTGCTAGCAACTATAGCAGCCGCTAGCGATAATTGCAAGTGAATACAGCAGGCTGGTTGTACCCAAGTTGATTGATCGATCAACTTGGTACATTCAGCCTGCCCACATACGGTTCGAATCTCAGCCAGCTCGTGCTGGACAAGCCAAGATTCAAACCATCTGTGGCTGGCCTTACAGAATAAGAACAGATACTGAGAAATACACCCAGCATACAGAACAAGAGCAGTGGTACTGTGCAGGAGCCATACATACAGAATAAGAACAATACTGAGAATTAAACCCAGTATATAGAAAAAGAGAAGTAGTACTGTTCAGCTTCCATACATATAAAATAAGATCAGAAACCGAAAATTATACCCAGTGTACAGGACAAAAGATTTGATACTGTGCAGTGTGTCCATACATACAGAATAAGCAAAAATACTGAGAATTACAACCAGCATACAGAACAAGAGAAGTTGTACTGTGCAGCATCTATGCATACAGAAGAAAGAACATACACTGAGAATTGTACCCAGCATGTAGGACAAAAGAAGTAGTATTGTGCAGAGTCCATGCATACAGAATAAGAACAGATACTGGGAATTATGGTCTGTACACACGGTCAGACATTCCGACAACAAAATCCGTCAGATTTTTTCAGACGGATTTTGGCCCAAACTTGTCTTGCATACACACGGTCAGAAAAGTTGTCAGAAAATCAGATTGTTCAGAACGAGGTGATGTACAACACATACAACGGGACTATAAAGAGGCCAGTAGCCAATAGCTTTCGTCTCGTAATTTATTTAGAGCATACATGGCGGCACTTTGTACGTTGGAATTGTCTACACATGATCGGAATTTAAATGATCGGATTTTGTTGTGGGAAAATTTTAGATCCAGATTCTCAAACTTTGTGTGTTGGAAATTCCGACGGAAAAAGTCTGATTGAGCCCACACACGATGAGAATTTCCGACAACACAGTCCCAACACATTTTTCCATCGGAAAGTCTGACCGTGTGTACAGGGCATACAGAAGAAAAGAAGTGAAATTAGCAAAATCTATACATACATAATAAGAACATATACAGGCGGTCCCTTAGTTACAAACAGCCGACTTACAAACGGAGGAACGAAACAGGAAGTGAGAGTAAATCTACCCCGAGGAAGGGAAATTCACGCCTGTAATGCCCTATACACATGGTCGGACTTTGATGGAAAATGTGTGATCCGATCTTGCTGTCGGAAAATCCGATGTGTGGGCTCCATCAGACTTTTTCCATTGGAATTTCCGACACAAAGTTTGAGAGCAGGATCTAAAATTTTCCGACAACAAAATCCGATTGTTTAAATTCCAATCGCGTGTAGACAATTCCGACAGACAAAGTGCCAAGCATGCTCAGAATAAATTACGAGATGAAAGCCATTGGCCCATTTATAGTCCCGTCGTATGTGTTGTATGTCACCGCGTTCTGAATGATCAGATTTTCCGACAACTTTGTGTGACCGTGTGTATGCAAGAAAAGTTTGGCCCAAAATCCATCTGAAAAAATTCAACGGATTTTGAATGTCCGACTGTGTGTACAGGGCATAAGAGTTATTATGGGAAAAAGGTGTCTCCACTGAAGCATTATCACCAAGGCTTGTTTCCACAACAACCCAAAATTTTCATAATCCAATTGTCATTGGGACAGGAAGTGAGGTGAAATCTTCTGAACAGGGGGCAGAGACAGCAAAACAAACATTGCAGGGGTGTTAACCCTTCCCTATGCTATCCAAAAAGCTTAAAAATAGTTTTTTTGACTGGAGCTACACTTAAAAAATATACCTGTTCCAACTTACAAATGGATTCAACTTAAGAACAAGCCTACAGAGCCGATCTTGTTTGTAATCCGGGAAACGCCTGTACTAAGAATTACACCCAAGAAAAGTGACACTGTGTATTGTCCATAAATGCAGAATAAGAACAGATATTTAGAATTAAATACAGCCAGCATACAAAACAAGAAACATGTTGAGCTATAAAGGACCTATCATATCCGTCCTAAGGAATTGTAAAGCCCCGTACACACGAGAGGACTTATGTCCGACAGACTTCCGAAGGAGTTCCATCGGAGTTCTGCTGGAATTCCGACGGAGTTCTGACAGACTTTTCGGCTGAGCGGACTTGGCCACACACAATCACACTAAACTCCGACGGATTCGAACGTGATGACATACGACTGGATTCGAATAAGGAAGTTCATAGCCAGTAGCCAATAGCTGCCCTAGCGTCGGTTTTAGTCTGTCGGAGTAGCATACACACGAGCGAATTTTTCGAAGGGACCGGGTCCGGCGGAGTTCCTTCGGAAAAATTTGAAGCATGTTCCATATTCTAAAGTCCTTCGGACTTTGGTGAGTCAAAAGTCCGTTGCAGCCCACACACGATCGAATAGTCTGACGGACTCAGTCCGTCGGACTTTGGATGTTGAAAAGTCCGCTCGTGTGTACGGGGCTTAAGAGTGATATGTGATGTATTCCGCTTACATACTAGTATGGAGATACCTTGACGGTTGATAAAGTATGATATATTGGGGTCAATGTTTAGCTACTCTTGTGTTTTTAATGGCTAGGAGTTTTTAAGGTGAAATTGTACAAATAAAGAAAATGTATTTTTAATAGTAAAGACATCATTGTGTAGTGGTTCAAAAGCCCCACCATCCTTCACACCCATTTTATGCATTATATTTAGGGATGTGACACTTTTATTAGAGTCAAATTAACACACATTCATTTTAAACTACACATGTACTGCTTTTCTCATACATATGAACCTATCAGGACTGTCCAGCAAAAACCAGGACACCTGACAACTATACAGAGAAGAGAATGTTGCTGGTCTCTACTAAATGAGAGTAAGGTAGTGGGACTATAGATTGTGACTGGCTTGATTAAGGGGGTGGGTGCTAAATGGCAATGCAGCAGTGGGGGTGGGGCTTTAAGCCAATCACAATCAATTATAGTCCCGCCTCCAACTCCTTGTGCTGCCCTTTATTACCCACCCCCTCTCTGACAAAAACAAACATTGTGTGCCAAAATACAACGTAGGTGTAGCAGTGAATATTAGTGGTGGTAAACCCACGTGCTAGAACAAAATAATAAAGTGCTGACGTCTCAACATACAATCACAGATATACACAACTGAGTAAAATACATCAAACATCAAAAACGTATATAGTTAAAAATGTCCATAAATATCCCCATTAGTAAAAAAATTCTAAGGTGCACGGTGTGGTGGTGCTTTGAATCCAAAAAGTAAAGTGCTGGTGCTTATACACAAAATTCAATATAAAAGTGCTGCAGGTGGTGGATATCCTGTGCAGTCCTTTTGTGGTAATTATATGGGTGTCCCCTTACCTTACTGCTGTAAGGTAACAGCATAGACTTGTATATCTTTGTGGTCCTTGGTGACCATCCCCTTTAAAGAGGAAGTAAAGGGAAAAAAATAAAAAACACACCCTGCAAGGCAAAGGCATAATGAGCTAGGATGCATAGCATACTAGCTCATTATGAATAACTTACTTGAGAACGAAGCCCCCAAAGCGGTCCTCCGTCTTCCTCTTCGCCGCTGCCATGGATCCTGGAGCGACTTTCAGGTCTCGCGGCTCTGGCGCTGTGATTCGTCGGAGCCACGATGATGTCACTCCCGCGCATACGCACGGGAGCCGACACTCGCGGCATATCGCCGCGATCTGCGGCCTGCCCAATGCGCCTGCGCGCCGCTGTCTACGGCGCATGTGCCGTAGACAGCGGTGGCTGTCTTCGGGTAAATATCTCCTAAACCATATAGGTTTAGGAGATATTTCTTGGACCTACAGGTAAGCCTTAATCTAGGCTTACCTGTAGGTCAAAGTGGTTTGTAAGGGTTTGCAACCACTTTAAGGATCCTACTGTGGCAGCCCAGGTCCTCGCTGGCGTTCCTATCCTGCCTATTCCCAGCGTGTGTACGTCCCCTTTAAGGGTAGTTTTTAGGGTGTTCAGGAGGGAGAGTCTCACCGGTCTCACAAGTATACCATATAGGGATTTAAAGAGTGGAGGTATGCCCCATAGTGTAGTAACCTACAGTTTGCTGTAGCTTTGAGCTTTGGGGTATACACCCTAATGCAATAGGTTGCGCCCACCTATAGCTGTACTAACATTGGATAGTTTTTTTCATTCAGCCCGCTGGGTTGAAGGACAAAAAAAACGATAGTGTGTATCATGCTTTAAGCTGATCATACACCAGCAGAATTTAGTTGGAATCTTCATACGCATGTTCAGAACAAAGTTTTAGCAGAGCATGCGTTAGTACTTTTATGGACTCATATGGACACCACATTCACAATTAGAATTTTGTTTATTCAAGAAAAAAATTCTATCCTTTGATTTTTCTTGTCACTAGGGGTGAAAACGGTTGTCAATTTAACCCCATTAACTATTAGAAAATCGTAAAATGTCACAGAAAACACATTGTTTTAAAAATATTCTACTGGTGTATGGCCAGCATTTTACAGAACATGCTTTCTATAGGGGAACTGATCTCTTCTAGCCTTCAGGCAGATAAGGAGATCAAGAGACTCATCCAAAAAAGCACAACATGTTGTTCTTTTCTGATTCTTATCTGGTGTCTGTTCACAGCAGCTTTAGAAACAAAAGATATTTGTACAGATAATCCATTTCCACCCCTCTTTTTTTTTTTTGTAAATGTGGTGAGGGAGAACACAAGTGTGTCCAGGGCAGTGTATAATAGTAGCAATATACGTTTACGGGAATGTCCACTATGTACTAAACTAAAAAACCTCTGGTTTTGACAATACTAGGTCCCTGTCATAGTTATCCACTGGCTTCAGTAGTCTCGAAGACACCTACTTAAAACATATGCAGATTAGGAGCTCTCTGGTTTTAGTGCCTGCTCACACATGAACGCAATGTGGAAAACCCACGTTCCTTGTGTATTTCCCGCACCGTGTTCTGGGTGTGCAATCCACGAGAATAGATTCTTAAAATGTTTGCTAACCCCAAACAAATTAAAAATAAATCTGATTTCCTTAAAGCATGTTATACAGCACAGTGCTTGTTCTGTGTCATTTGGTCCTCATAACACCTGACCTGGCTGATCCTGCCAGTTTCTACCCTTCCCTCTCTGCGCTGACTCTGATCTATCATGGCCGCTGAGCCCTGACATGAGTCTGGTGTCCGTGTCTCCTGTGCCCATGTCTCCCTTTGTCCTCTCCCCCACCCAAGTGTCAGCTCCCAGATCCTCCTGGCTCTAAAAAAACATTTTTTCTTCTATAGTGCCCTCTGATATAGAACATTAGGCTCCACAGTGCATCTCAAAAATATGCAGTATAATAGCTTACTTCAGACTCGCGTGACTGCCCGCCGGTCTCCTCCCCTCCTCTTCTTGACTAACGTCAGCAGGGGTTTCCCAGCACCTCCCTCTGCACATTGGCAGAGGAGACCAGCGGGTAGTGAGCAGAGCGCCAACCGGCACTCTGAAGTAAGCTATTATACTGTATATTTGTATCAATGACATGTACTGTGGAGCTTTATGTTATATATCAGAGGGAACTTTCAAATATTTTTTTTTTACCTTAAACACTTTAACGACACCCCAAATGCAGATCACAAACACAGTGCATTTGCCTGCACTAGATCACATGGTACCACAGTATTATGCAATCTGGCTGCAGTGTGTTTTTAAAAGAAGTGTATGAACTACTTTTGGTGCGATCCAGTGCAATTTCATCCAATTTGAATGGGCTGAAAATTGCATTGTCCTGAACTACACAAGAACACAGACAGCTAAGAATAAAATGCTGATTATGTACAAAACTCCCCAAAGCACTATTTTTGTCAAAAACGACAGCATGATATAACACTACTATCACTATAGAAACTGAAAATTTTCAATAAGAAAAAACCCTTATATTATACTGAGACCTTTTATTGTTAACATTCAAAAGCACATGAACCTTGAATCATTGGAGGCGCCTCTTTCTTTTTATCTGATACAGCAAACTAACATCCGATTGGTGACTATGGGGCACTGCACCGCCTTTTATTTTTCTCTTCTAGGATCAGCCTATAATAGACTTCTTCAGTAATGCAAAAAAATAAAATATTATAAAAATTTGTTTAGTTTTTGATAGAATGTATTAAAGAAGAACTTCACCTTCACAGGATACTGCAAGAGAAAGGAGATGCTCTGAAACAGGAGAAATTAGGCAAGGGTTAAAAAAAAGAAGAAGCTGCATGCTCAGTAAGTGAATAGCTGCTGAGTCTGCTTGAATAAATAAGGATTTTTTTTTTAATAATTACATTTTTATTAAATAAAGGATTTAATATAATTTTAAAAATGTAATGTAGCATACCAATTGAAATTGCCTGTGTAGATTACTCATGCATTGGGAAAAGAAAGCAGAACATGATTGGCCATAATATACTGTATTGTTGAAGACAATAATGGGTTCCAACATAGAAAAAAAAAAACAGTTTTCAAGCTACAATTGAAAAAAAAAAATTACATTAAAAATACTGTTCTAAAAAGCTTCCCTTTATCCATTAATGTATTGATTCCAGTCTTAACAAATCATCCAACTCCATTACTAGAACTTATCCGAGCATATACCGCAAGGTAAATGATACAATGGAACAGACAGAAATGAAATGATACATGATTTTAATGAAAAAAGTAATGCAATCTTTGGATAATAAAATGAGGTATTCAGTATTTTTTTTTATCAAACATTCGATTTGCTGTATTGCTAATTTATCTACACTATTTTCTACATTTTATATTTTATTCTCTGTCAGAGAGTGAGTACACCCCTCACATTTTTGTAAATATTTTATTATATCTTTTCATGTGACAACACTGAAGAAATGACACTTTGCTACAATGTAAAGTAGTGAGTGTACAGTTTGTATAACAGTGTAAATTTGCTGTCCCCTCAAAATAACTCAACATACAGACATTAGTGTCTAAACCGCTGGCAACAAAAGTGAGTACACCCCTAAGTGAAAATATCCAAATTGAGCCCAATTAGCCATTTCCCCTCCCTGGTGTCATGTGACTTGTTAGTGTTATGCCCTGTACACGTGGTCGGAAATTCAGATGGAAACGGTCCAATTGGATTATGTTATACAAGCTGTACACTCACTAGTTTACATTGTAGCAAAGTGTAATTTTTCAGTGTTGTCACATGAAAACATATAATAAAATATTTACAAAAATGTGAGGGGTGTACTTACTTTTGTGAGATATTGTGTGTGTATATATATTATATATATATATATATATATATATATATATATATATATATATATATCTATATATATATATATATATGCACATAGTTGCCAACTGTCCCGAATTTCGCGGGACATTCCCACGATTAGGACATTTGTCCCGAATTAATTTTGTCCCGGGAAATGCCCCGGTAAATTCGGTTTGTCCCGGGAAATTGAATTTCCATTTTTTTTGCCACCGGCCGCTAGAGGTCGGCAGCCATTTTTAAGAAGACCAGAAGTTGGTCTACACCTGTGGCGCCGCCCACCCCCGCTGCTAGTGTGTGTTTGCGTCAGTGTAAAGGGCGGTGGGCGGCGCCACAGTTAAATGTCTGTGCGCGGCAACGGCAGCCAGTCTGTCAATGTGGATGTCGGGGCGGGGGCCAGTCGAATGTCGGGGGCCAGTCAGATGTCGGGGGCCAGTGACAGTCATGGTATGTGGATGACGGGGGCCAGTCTGTGAATGTGGGGGCCAGTCTGTGAATGTGGGGGGCCAGTCTGTGAATGTGGGGGGCCAGTCTGTGAATGTGGGGGCCAGTGGTATGTCGGGCCAGTCTGTGGATGTGGGGGGCCAGTCTGTGGATGTCGGGGGCCAGTGGTATGTCGGGGGCCAGTCTGGAGATGTGGGGGCCGGTCTGTGCAGGATGTGGGGGGGCGGTCTGTGCATGTCAGAGGGGCACCAGATGTAAGGAGGGGCTCCGCTGATGGACACAGATGTGAGGAAGGTACCTCTGATGGGGCACCTGATGTAAGGACAGACTCCGCTTGGGACACCTGATGGCATCTGGTGGCAGGCAACGTGGCTAGTGACGCGCGCATGGCTATCACTGATTCGGCATTATGGTGAGTTGAATGATTTCATTTTATATTACAATGTAATAATAGAAATAATGCGCATCAATCATCCTGCCTCCATAACAATCATGGCGCCGGGATGATTGAAGCGCTAACACCAGGTATTTGGAGTATCTTTATCTGCTGATTGTCAAACTCTGGAAAACACATATTGCTATTGTGGTGTAGGATCGGGGGGCTGCTGTCCCTCCTTTCCCTCTCCCCCCCTCCTTTCCCTCTCCATCCCCCTCCTTTCCCTCTCCATCCTGCATTCATCTCAGACTCTAACCACATCCCTTTGAGCCACGCCCACTATTTTACGTAAACCACGCCGCATTTTTACCTTTTCCTATGCCACACCTACAAACGCATGCCACACCCCCTAATTATACCACGACTCCGCCCACTGCCAAAAAAGTGTCCCAAATTTTTTTTTTACAATGTTGGCAACTATGTATGCACCATACCTGGCTGATGCCTCGGGAATCTGGAAATCACTGTAGTAGATACTGCTACTCCAGTCATCTCCATTTGCTACCAGGTCCAGCTCCGTGTGGCCAGCCTGATGGAAAATGAGCATGGGGGGTCTGCTGCTCAGCACAGGCACCATTCAGAGAATGCTTTGCATTTTCTGAATGAATACAAAACATTCAAAACTCAGATTGGACAAGGTGGAGAGCGTGACACCACTGCCCCACACCTTCATATGGTATTCTATCAGCCGACGCCACCAGCCCTCAGAATACCCAAACAGTAACTACATCTTATTGGAAGCTGATGCTACTTGGCTGACAATTTTCCGTCTGCCACCTTCACCAAAAATCTAAATTTGTCTAACTGGGTGCTGCCCACAGGGAATTTTGGTCATTTCAGCATTAATCAGCTGAATTTGATGTGTGTATGGTCAGCCTTAGTCGGCACTTAGCTCTCTTTATTTCTTGGGCACTCCTGTAAAAAGTTCTCCTGCTATAGTTGCAGCCTTTGTCTCTAACTATCTTGGAATTCTGGATGATCCTGTCCACATATCAGTATCTCCCCCCCACCTCTTGTTTCATTCTTCATAACATTTATTGTAGGCAGGGCTCAAGTCCTGCGGAAACGCATGGGAATGGAGTTCCTGTACTTTTTCCACAACAGGAACTCAGTTCCCGTTATGCCCCGTACACACGAGAGGGATTAAGTCTGACAGACCTCCAAAGGAGTTCCGCCGGAGTTCCGCCGGAGTTCCGACGGAGTTCTGGCGGACTTTTCGACCGAACGGACTTGACCACACACCATCACACCAAACTCCGACGGAGTCGAACGTGATGACGTACGACTGGATTCGACGTAGGAAGTTCCTAGACAGTAGCCAATAGCTGCCCTAGCGTCGGTTTTAGTCCGTCGGAGTAGCACACACACGAGCGGATTTTTCAAAGGGGACCGGGTCCGGCGGAGTTCCGTCGGGAAAATTTAAAGCATGCTTCATTTCTAAAGTCCGTCAGACTTTAGCTTCGCTAAAGTCCGTTGCAGCCCACACACGATCGGATAGTCCGCCGGACTCAGTCCGTCGGAGTTTGGATGTCGAAAAGTCCGCTCGTGTGTACGGGGCATTAGAAGCCACATCCTGCAAATGCCTGAGTAACTGGTTGCTAGGCTGAGAGCACCTCAGAGAGAGAGCAGTCCAGCCACAGACACAACACCAGTCCCAGGGGCCGCCACTGACTACTCCCGCAGCCACTGTAGCACATTGCCAGCAGTGCAGCCCAACTCTGAGCTGCCAGACTTCTCCAGTTCAACTTCTCCTGTCCTGAGCTGAGCCTCTGAGTCCTTCCGCCCACGAGTTTGCCGCCCGCCAGAGTCATTGACAAACTTCCAGGTTAGTGTGTTACACACACTTTGTTAATTACAGTGAGCATTGCTCCCCCTCCGTTCTACTGCTGTCTCCCCCACTCCCCCTCCATTCTGCTTCTGTCTCCCCCACTCCCCCTCAGTTCCGCTGCTGTCTCCCCCACTCCCCCTGCGTTCTGCTGCTGTCTCCCCCACTCCCCCTCCGTTCTGCTGCTGTCTCCCCCACTCCCCCTCCGTTCTGCTGCTGTCTCCCCCACTCCCCCTCCGTTCTGCTGCTGTCTCCCCCACTCCCCCTCCGTTCTGCTGCTGTCTCCCCCACTCCCCCTCCGTTCTGCTGCTGTCTCCCCCACCCCCCCTCCGTTCCGCTGCTGTCTCCCCCACTCCCCCTCCGTTCCGCTGCTGTCTCCCCCACTCCCCCTCCGTTCCGCTGCTGTCTCCCCCCACTCCCCCTCCGTTCCGCTGCTGTCTCCCCCACTCCCCCTCCGTTCCCCTGCTGTCTCCCCCACTCCCCCTCTGTTCCGCTGCTGTCTCCCCCACTCCCCCTCAGTTCTGCTGCTGTCTCCCCCACTCCCCCTCCATTCTGCTGCTGTCCCCTACTCCCCCTCCATTCTGCTGCTGTCCCCCTCCAGTTTTCCTCTGTGTCCCCCTCCATTTTTCCTGTCCCCCTCCCTTCTGCTATTGTCTCCCTCCGTTCTGCTGCTGTCCCCCTCCAGTTTTCCTCCATGTCCCCCTCCGCTCTGCTGTCCCCCCTCTGTTCTTGTGGGGACTATTCTGTTAGTTTAACAAGTTAACTTATTTTGTTTTTGTAAACTGGACTTTACAATAAATGCTGCACTGTATTTTCTGTGAAATATATATGCATATGAGCGTATCATTTTTTTTATTTTTCTTGGTGGGGGAATGGAACTTGGGTGGGAGTTCACACTTTTTTCCCCAGGACTTGACCCCTGGTTGTAGGTGTGCAAAGTTCTTGTCACCTCAGAGTCTGGGATATATAAGAAATCATTGATGGGCTTACTCTCCAGCATGCAATACATTTTTAGTGATGTGATTAGTAATAATAGTCAATAGACAAACATGTATATGTTACAAGACCCTATTACACTTGTGGATATTTTAACCACTTTCAGACTGGACCATTTTGCTGGTCAATGCATGTCCGCTGCTTTAAATGGTAATTGCGTGGTCATGCAATGTTGTACCCAAACAAAATTTGCGTCCTTTTTTTCCCACAAATAGAGCTTTCTTTTAAAGGTATTTGACTGACTCTGCGATTTTTATTTTTTGCGATATAAACTTAAAAAGACCGCAAATTTTGAAAAAAAAATGATATTTTCTAATTTTTGTTATTAGAAAAATCCAATAAACTCAATTTTAGTCATACATTTAGGCCAAAATGTATTCAGCCACATGTCTTTGGTAAAAAAAAAGTCAATAATTGTATATTTATTGGTTTGCGCAAAAGTTGTCACATCTACAAACTAAGGTAAGTTTTCTGGAATTTACGCAGCTTTTAGTTTATGACTGCCTATCTCGTTTCTTGAGGTGCTAAAATGGCAGGGCAGTACAAAACCCCCCCAAATGACCCCATTTTGGAAAGTAGACACCCTAAGGAAATTGATAAGAGGCATGTTGAGCCCATTGAATATTTTATTTTTTTGCCTCAAGCGATTGAATAATGACAAAAAAAAAATTTTTTTTTTTTTTTTTACACAAAGTTGTCACTAAATTATATATTGCTCACACATGCCATGGTTATATGTGGAATTGTACCCCAAAATACATTCTGCTGCTTCTCCTGAGTATGGGGATACCACATGTGGTCGACTTTTTGGAAGCCTAGCCGCGTACGGGGCCCCGAAAACCAAGCACCGCCTTCAGGATTTCTAAGGGCATACATTTGTAATTTCACTCCTCACTACCTATCACAGTTTTGAAGGCCATAAAATGCCAAGATGGCACAAAACACCCACAAATGACCCCATTTTAGAAAGTAGACACCCCAAGCTATTTGCTGCGAGGCATGTTGAGTCCATGGAATATTTTATATTTTGCCACAAGTTGCGGGAAAATTACAAACTTTTATTTATTTATTTATTTTTTTCACAAAGTTGTCACTAAATGATATATTGCTCACACATGCTATGGGCATATGTGAAATGACACCCCAAAATAAATTCTTCTGCTTCTCCTGAGTACAGGGATACCACATATGTGGGACTTTTTGGGAGCCTAGCCGCGTACGGGGCCCCGAAAACCAAGCACCACCTTCAGGCTTTCTAAGGGCGTAAATTTTTGACTTCACTCCTCACTACCTATCACAGTTTTGAAGGCCATAAAATGCCAAGATGGCACAAAACACCCACAAATGACCCCATTTTAGAAAGTAGACACCCCAAGCTATTTGCTGAGAGGCATGTTAAGTCCATGGAATATTTTATAATTTGCCACAAGTTGCGGGAATATTACAAACTTTTATTTATTTATTTTTTTTTTTCACAAAGTTGTCACTAAATGATATATTGCTCACACATGCTATGGGCATATGTGAAATGACACCCCAAAATACATTCTGCTGCTTCTCCTGAGTACGGGGATACCACATATGTGGGACTTTTTGGGAGCCTAACCGCGTACGGGGCCCCGAAAACCAAGCACCGCCTTCAGGCTTTCTAAGGGCGTACATTTTTGACTTCACTCCTCACTACCTATTACAGTTTTGAAGGCCATAAAATGCCAAGATGGCACAAAACCCCCACAAATTACCCCATTTTAGAAAGTAGACACCCCAAGCTATTTGCTGAGAGGCATGTTGAGTCCATGGAATCTTTTATATTTTGCCACAAGTTGCGGGAATATTACAAACTTTTTTTTTTTTTTCACAAAGTTGTCACTAAATTATATATTGCTCACACATGCCATGGGCATATGTGAAATGACACCCCAAAATAAATTCTGCTGCTTCTCCTGAGTACGGGGATACCACATGTGTGTGTGTGGCCCCGAAAACCAAGCACTGCCTTCAGGATTTCTAAGGGTGTAAATTTTTGATTTTACTCCTCACTACCTATCGCAGTTTTGAAGGCCATAAAATGCCAAGATGGCACAACCCCCCCCCCCCCCAAATGACCCCATTTTGGAAAGTAGACACCCCTAAATTTAGGGGTACACTAGTGAGACTCACAGGTAAAAAAGCACCTAGGCTGTCAGCGACTGTATCAAAACGCTACAAAAAAAACTGTTAGCGATCGCAGGGATCAGGCCTGACTCTGCGAACGCTGCAGTTATGTGTGTTGTGTTTTGTAAGTGACAGTGATCGATCGATACTGCACTTGGGTGGGCTGGGCTTGGCGGAGGGGCTAAACGCAGGTGCTAGCAGGTATCTGGGCTGATCCCACTAACAATGCGTTTTGGGAAGCCTAAACTGCTGGCGACGCTAATATAGATCTGATCAGATACTATATTACTAAGGGAGGTGTATGCTTTGTGCGTGGGTGTTAGCGGTACTGGCACTAACCTGACGCTGCCTGGGGCGACGCAGACCTTATCTGACCCTCAAACTTATATCACCCGCCGGGTGATCAGGGGGTTAAACCTTTATTAGGTAATAAATGGCGGGTGCCCTGAAACTATAAAAAAATAACTAACCAACCAGCGTCACCTGTAACAGTTATATGGTGATCACTGGTAAAAGGGTTAACTAGGGGGCAATCAGGGGGCTTCATGCGGTAGTATATGGGGGTCCCTGGTGCTATAAAAAGCTGCGGCGAACCTAAATACCTACCTGCCTAACTAGCGTCACCTGTGACACTAATACAGCGATCAGAAAAACAATCGCTTATTAGGCTGGGTTCACACTGGAGCGATGCGGGAACGCCACGAATCTGCGGCGGGTTCCCGCATCACACTGCCCTATGCGAACTGCTGGGAGTGTCAGTGAAATGTTAATGACATCCCCAGATCAGTTCGCAAATCGCAGTGCGATCTGCAAACTCGGACAGGAATCGGATCGCATGGTGTGAACACCCATGCGATCCGATTCTGCTGCGGACCAAAAAAAGGGTCCCGTGCGAGTTTGCGGCGGATGCGATGCGAATTCAGCCATACTATCTGTATGGCTGAACTCGAATCGCACAGAGATCGGATGTGATTTGCACTGCAGTGAGGTGCGAATCACATCCGTTCTCATAAACCGCTGCAATGTGAACCCAGCCTTAGTGACACTGGCGACGGGGGGTGATCACGGGGTTAAACCTTTATTGGGGGGGTTAGGGGGGTACCCTAGAACTAAAGGGGGCTAACCCTAACTGCCCTAACAGTTATTACAGTCACAAATGACACCAATGCAAAAAAAAAAAAAAAAATGCATTTGGTGTCATTGTGACTGGGGGTGCCTGGCATGTTCTACTGTGTAGTGTAGTGTTTGTGCAACTCACCGATCCTCTCTCCTCGGTGCCGAATGGCCGCCTCCTCATCCCGGATCGCTCCTGAACGGATTCCGACCGCCACTGGCACCGGGGGGGGGGCCCGATCGGGCCCCCCACCCGCGGGAAGGCAGGGACGTACATGTACGCCCATATGCCTGCCCATGCCATTCTGTCGACGTACATCGTCGTGCGGCGGTCGGCAACTGGTTAAAGAACTACTCTCTTCTAAGCTCCGCCTTACACATAAGAAACTTTGTAGGCTTTACTCTTATGGGCAAAACACAGTTGCCACTGTCCTTTTGTGCAGTTGCCACCAACCCTTGGTGTAGTAAGCACTTTTGGGAATACTCCAGCCTCTGACTGATATGAACAGTGTATGTCTGTAGAGCACAGGCCGTGAGCATGTCTGTACCTGACAAACACTCTCTTCCTTGCCTCAGGCAGGCTCTATTTATCAAGGTACCCATCCCCTTGCTAGCTGTGGTGTCGGACAACCATGAAAGGGAAAGAGGTGTCCTTTCCGATAATGTAGCTAGTGTTAGACAGCAAATAGGAAGATGGGACAAAGTACTACATGTACCTTTTCCCCTGGGGGACAGAGCACATTCATATAAAAGGAAGTGAGAATTCTTCTTTAAAGTGTAACTAACTTTTTTTTAGTTTTGTATACAGTAAATAGTGATTAAATCCCCTGTCAGTTTTTATTGCTGTCTCTTTCTATTTGTCCCGTTTACTGTTATGATCGAAAGTGAATACCAAGTAAATCCCAAATTTTGGGTTGACATCAAAACATGAATGGAGGGGAAATCTTCTCATGACAACATGAAGTGAAGGGAAATCTCCCAATGGGCCACAGGTGGCAAAAAAATAAAACTGACAGGAGTTTTAACCTTCCCTTACTCTAAAATGAAGAAAAACTGTTTTTTATCTTTAAGATAAAGGTAGTTTGTGAATACACGTGAATAGCGGGATACCAGAGTCAGAATATTCTCCCAATAGAACAACTCCCAAATGCTGTACTCTTTGCTGCCATGCTAATATTCCCCACTACACACACCAGAGAGGCATAGTTGGTTTTTACGCAGTTACTGTCTTTAACTGCATAGCGTGGTACATCAATAAGGCCCCGCTGACATCAGAGCGATTTTCTGTTTGAAGCTTGTAGCTCCCAGAGGTTACTTCCGGGTATCGTGGCTCCGGCGCCATGATTGGCCAGAGCCGCGATGACATCACTCCCGTGCATGTGCGGGAGCCACCAGGAATGCCATAGTACAACTGAAGCAACAGCACGTACGTGCCATTGCTTCAGTTGGCTTAAGTGCGCATATGCCGCATGACGTCAGCACATGCAAATACAGGGATATCTCCTAAACCATGCAGGTTTAGGAGATATCCAGTGCAGCTGCAGGTAAGCCTAATTATAGGCTTGCCTGTAGTTTAAAGTGGTTGTAAGGGGTTTACAACCACTTTAAAAATACTTATAAAAAAACTTTGGGGCATGGCTTGGCAGCGAATGTAGCCAAACGCACGGCTTGTGAGCTCCCCCGAATATCCGTTCTGTTATCCTGCTAACCACCTGCTATTATCCATTCTTGGGGATATACTACCATGCAGTGCCTGCTGGACATTTGGACTGCAGACTGTGGTGTTCCCTGCCCGTCAAAGGGATGTCCAGACTCGGCCCAAGATTGCAGCTTGCCACAGAGAACAGTGAAGGAGAAATACATGGAGGTGGCTCCGAAGCTATTCTCCAAGCTGGCTGCACGGGACACCTCTGCAATGCCTGATGATCACGACAGCTCTCAATCGGAGGCCGATGATACAGTGCCACTGGAAGATCCAACGGCTCCAATGCTTCCATTGGATACTGTGAGTACCTCCCCTGTCCAAACCCTGCACATGGCCATAACCCCAGACCCTGCTGGGCCAGAACCCACACTGCGTGACATCTTCTCTGCAGTTACCTCCGTTCACTCCTCCATTGCAGCTCTGGCTTCAGAGGTTAAGGGGGTTAAAACATAAATGACATCCCTCAGCCAAGATATGCAAAAACTGAGAGATCGCACATCAGCCATTGAAGGGCACATCAGTAGCCTGGAAGACGATTGGGCCCCTATGCAAAGAGAATCGCATGCTGGACAACTGCTGGTGGCTAAACACTCAGCACGGCCTGATGATTTAGAAAAAAGACTTGGCAGGAACAATATTAGGGACATAGGTATCGCTGATAAGATGGAGGGGAAGAATCCAGTGCAATTTATAGAACAGTGGCTGTTAACTGAATTTGGGAAGGAGTCATTCTCACTGATGTTTGCAGCGGAGCGGACACACTGTGTCCACACTAGGCCCTTGCCCCCAGGCAATCCCCATAGAGCTTTCCTGTTTAAAATGCTTAATTACAAGGATTGTGTACATTCTCTCCAAGGCTAGATCAGTTGGGGATGCTCTTGTGATGGACAACTCTAAGATCTCGTTGTTCCGAGATTTCTCGGCGGAGGTACAAAAACAAAGGGCCCAGTTCAATTAAGTGAAAAAAAGGCTTCATTCTCTGGAATTACAGTATGCCATGCTCTACCCAGCTGCTCTACCTAGCTGCTCTACCCAGCTCGCCTGCAAGTGGTAGCCAAAGATGAAGTCCATTTTTTCGAAAAAGCCTACGATGACGATGTAGTGGCCGGACAGGGAGGAACGTTCCCTGCGAAAGGAGTTGGTCAGACGCCAGAGAGCAACTTGATTATTGCTAACTACTCCTGCTGCATACTAGTACCTGTCTGCTAACAAGGGTTTTGTCTGTTTTGTTCAAGTTGATTCTGCAAAGGCGGTTGACTGGTTTCACAAGTCACTTCACAACCAACTGTGCCTATGGATGAGGCACATGACATGTTACCTGATGGCTCCTTTGTTCCGGCTATTAAATTTACCACCCTGATTGCTAGTCCCTCATAGACATTATCAGAAAAAGTTGGACCCTGTTGGTTCCTGGGTTCTCTACTTACATAAACTAAAACGAAAAGTTCCGCTATAAGTTCCTATAAAGAATAAGCTTATATAATTGACCCATATAAGAAGATGTGCCTTAGCTGGGTGACGTGTGTAATATCACTTTGGGAGGTTCTGAGAGACTTATTTGGATTGTCTAACCTCCTGTGGAATGCGGATTATAGATTGCAATTTGGACATTGGTGTTTTTATACACTTTTTTGGTTTATTTTTGCACTGATTTGAATTGTTTGGAGCAGTTTCACTATTACCTAATTGTAGTAGCGTTTGCTTCTACTCTTCTAATTTAATTTTGGCATATATTATATGGGTCATTTATATAAGCTTTTTCTTTATAGGAACTTTTCGTTTTAGTTTATGTTATTTTGTGTGTATCTCACATTAAGTTGCTGCTTTTTTCTTTTCACATATGGTTTCCTTTAAGATTTCATTTATTAGAGGAATAGATTAGACAGCGCTGTATTGCCATCTTTTTCCATTCTCTACTTACATATTTCTTTTTTTCTGCAGAAATGACTCATATGGTTGCCAACTGTCCTATGCCTCATGGGACTATGTATGCCTCTATTTGCCCACCTCCATATGTTGTTCCTCGAACCTTACTCAGTCCTCCTCTAAAAATTGGACTCTCTGGTATTTGCCATTATATCTTATTGTTCTAAGGCTATATGGCCAAGCATAATGTGATCACAATCTGGAATGTTTGGGAGAGTGAAGCGGTTGGCTGTATCTCACATGGTTAAAAGCCTGGGCTCCTCTCTGGTGTGCTTGCAGGAGACCCATATGTCTCCTGACCAAGCATCCACGTTCTCTAACCGTGTGTTTTCCACCCAGCTCCACTCTGTCTTCTCCTTCTACTCCAGAAGGGTTAGTGTGTTAGTTTGTCTGAATGTTCCTTTCGTATGCTCACTCATTGACTCGTATGGTTGTTGTATTTTTTTACTGTGTAACCTAGATGGTCTTGTCTGCATTATAGAGAACATTTATGTTCCTCCTCCTTTTTCCATAGAGGTCATTAAGCATCTGGCTAATTTTCTAGCACATCACCCTAGTATTCCTGCACTTATTGTAGGGGATTTTAATAACCATTTGAATGCAGAACTTCACAAGCTATCTACTAATGCCTCACAACAACAATCTGGGAGAGGTCCTATTTCCTTTGCTTGGCTTCTGTTGGAACTGGGCCTAAAGGATGTATGAAGATCCAAACGCCCGCAGGTTAAATGTTATTCATGCCATTTGGCCACGCATGGTGGACTTTCCAGGATCGATCCTGGCCTGAGCAATGATGAAATGCTGCCCTTAGTGTCCTCTTCATGCTATGAGGCAAGAACTGTCTCTGACCGTTCTCCCCTGTGTGTCCAGATTCTCACATCTGGTATTGTTAAAAGTGTTTATTGGAAAATTAACCCATTCTGTTTGAAGCCATTTCCTGACTCTGATCCCACTGGAAACATCCTTACCACATTTATTCAGCTGAACAAATCATCGACTAGTCTTGGAACTTTCTGGAAGGCGCTGAAGACCTTTTTACGTGGCCAATTTATCAAAAAAATTGCTGTCATTAAGACCAAGACCAGCTCCTGGGAACAATCTGTGCTGCATAAGGTTGAATCTGCATTTGTTGACTCCCCTTCTGAACACACTGAAAGAGCTTGGCATGAGGCTCAACATATAGCTAAATGAATGGTTCTAACAAAGGTTGCAAATAAAAGGTTATTTCTTCAGCAGAGCTTTTTCGAGGTGGGAGAAAACACAGGCTATATGCTGGCTATGAAGGTGAGGTCACAAAGAGGATCCTCCTCTATTTGAGGCAATTTTTAACCCCTTTGGAGACTTGGTCTCCTCCCACTCTGGTATTCTTTCCATGTTTCAGGATTTCTATTCTGATGTGTAATCCCCAACCATAGCATGAAATTAAGTCTTTCCTTTATAGTAGCCAGATCCCCCAACTCCCTACCTCGGACAGAGAACCATTGAATGTTTCTCTCACTGATGAAGAGCTGCTGGAAGCTTTGTCCCTGCCCTCTCCTGGCGTGGACAGCTTGCCAGCAGAGGTCTACAGGAGGTACTCTAAGATACTAGTACCGCATTTGCGGAAGGTCTTTTTAGATGTCCTAGAGCGAGGAAGCCTATCTCCATCTATGAATGAAGCTGTTATTTTCTTTTAAAGCCAGATAAAGACGCTTACTCCCCAAATTCCTATATCGTTATTGACAACAGACTCAGAATTATTGGCCAGGGTCTTGTCCACCAGGTTAGCTAAAGTCATTGACAAAACTTGTGCACAAAGATCAATCTGAGTTCATTCCCTCCAGGTCCACAGCTTTAAACAGATGATTATTCCTTAACCTTCAGTTACCTGTTGGTAATCCGGGTCACAGAGCCATTCTTTCCTTAGATGCAGCCAAAGCATTTGACAGCGGCAAATGGCTGTATCTGTGGGCAGTGCTGAGGTGCGTTGGCCTGTCGCTCCTGCTGTTCGCATTAGCCCTGGTACCATTGGCAGCTACCATACAGTCCTCCCCACTTATACAGGTTTTAAAAGGGAAGGTGGAGTGGAGTGGATTTCCCTATATGCTGATGACACTCTTCTTTATCTAGGGAACACAGATGTATCCCTCGCTCACGCAATGTCAGTGATACAGAACTTTGGTTCTTTATCGGGATTGTCCATCAACTGGAGCAAGTCGGTTCTTCTACCGTTAGATGTTCTGATGGCTCAGTTACTGGTTGGTGCACAATCCCTTAGTTTAGTTTCCTCATTCAAATATCTGGGCATACAGGTATCTGCCAACCCCTTTAAATATCTAGAGGAAAATCTACTCCTCCTCTTCAAGAGACTCCAAATGACCTGTAATACTTGGTGTAAGCTGCCACTGTCTGATTGGTAGGATAAACCTGATTAAAATGGTTTGGTGCTCCCAACTGCCTTATGCCCTGCACAATTCCCCACAGTGGATACCAGCTCAGACTACTATATATAGCATGTAAGCTGGTGGCTAGATTCCAGATCTCCCCACTTGTTCCCACTAGGAAACAATGGGTAGAACTACCTTCTAGTTAGGGAGCAGTTAACATATCAGCATCGAAATGAAAATCGTAAATTCCATTCTATTTGGTAAGCCTGTTTGGAAACTCCGGGGTTGGCGCCTCCGCAGCTGGTCTTGCACAAATTGCTACAAGTGTAAAGAGTATGCACGTTTGAAAAAGAGGATAATACGGATTCATAGAGTTGGAAATGGGACAGGTCCTAATGTTCTTGTTATCTAACTATTTAACTACGATCTTTACCCATACCCCCTGTTTATAGGGGATAAGTACCCTTCGGAGTGGGTAGGATGAAGGCAACCATGTTCATGATCTGGCCCGTTGGCCATATGTTATTCTATGTTGGGTTGACGGGTTGACCCCCACCTACCTAACACGTTTGCTACTGTTTTCGTTTTATTCGTTTTTTTTTTCTTTAAGTGTTTCCTGATTCCAATAAACCATCTAGTGCCCTTTGTTAAATTTATAATCCTGACCTGACTAGGTATAGGTTCTGGGTTACATGACGTCATCATTTTAACACCGGAATGTATTCCCCTTCCCTACATGGTATGTTGTTGAATAACATGTTGTGCTGCTAATACGTTGCTAATATCCGCTGTTATTTCTATTGTAACCTGTTATGTATGGCAACTGGCACAATAAAAACTTTCTCCGATTTAAAAAAAAATACTTGTAAAAACCTGCAAAAACTATTTTAAACAAATGCCGAAAAACACCAGTAAATCTCTACACTCGGGTATGAATGAAGCCTAACAGTCAATTGTTCCAAAATATGGTTCTGAAGATATGGTACATTTCCAAAAATATGGTAACATTCTGAAAGGTTGTACAGTGACATAAAGTTAGTCCCACTGCTGAATGCTACTGGAGGGGTGCTATGGTACTCACTAGACTGTAAGAAACTTGTCTGTTGTCATTGCCTATTCAGTCATCCACTAGGGGTCCACTGCATCCCAGTTTACTGAATGAAGGGAAAATGTCCGCTTACACTACACGACCACTACATGTTGTACTTTCAGCTATCCAGATTCTCTTCTGACCCTACTTATTATTATAATCCCAGCCAATCCAGCTAATTCCAGCTAATCCCCTCCACCTGAGGATGCCAGGAGCCTATTGCTACAAATGGTGATCTGAACTATAGGGTTGCACCCCTCTGCGGGATATTTCTCTAAAGTATTAGTAGAATAAAAATAAGATCCATCTATCATGTATGAATTGTGTTTGATAAAAAAAAGTATTCAAAAATATACACAGTTACAGGCGACAGGCTTTCCTGTCAACTATACTCAGGGCCACTGATAAGGCAGTATAGCCAGCCCTACTGTACTGGGCCCAGGCATTATCAGTTCAAAGGGGGGGCCCGGGCACCCGCTGAGCAGAAGGGCCAGCAGTACTGCCTTATTGCTGACACTTGTGCATTGCTGTCGACTTTTACTTTTCTTTCTCTGGCTGCACTGCAGGATCAGTTCTAGTATCTGTGCCCCCTTCCCCCTGCTGTCTGGGACCCCTATGTGCCCCTTTTCCCCACAGTGATGACGTTTTCCCTCCTCTACTCTCTTGCCGGCAGCTGCTGAGAGCACACAGGCAGGATATTTCAGGATGGTGGGGGGGCTCAACATCCTGATTGAACACACCACCCTGAAAGAAAGCAGTGAGCGATCTGTACCAAAATAATATTGCCCCCATACCACTATTCACTTGAACAGGTCTTGTTCAACGGGGGTATAACTCTGCCATGGCTGCAAAGCATAGCATTGTGGGCATTGCATTTTAGCAAAAATAAAATATCATTTGATATTTTCGGAGGAGGGGGCTCTGTCAGATAGGCTGGATGGGGCCCCCTGATTTCTATCAGCAGCCCTCTCTTTACTTACTATAGTTAGTTAGTGAACTTTGTATATAATAATGACATTTTGGTAACAAAAAATGTTCTAGTAAGTTTTCATTTGTGAGCTGGTGAAGGCATGATTTTTGAATTCACTAAGGATCCTTTACTCGACTTAATAGAAAAATATTGAGCTGAGAATTGCAAGCTGCTATTTACAATTACAGATATTTTTTTCCTAGGTCCGATAACCTAATCTCAGCACAGTTTAGAGATCCAGCAGTCAATAGGGTTTAAAAGGGAGTTTGAATTTACACAAAGTTGTCCAGAATAGTTACACTTCACTGCTGTGTTGACTTTGTGATTGATCTGTTGAACACAGGTTCATGACAGGAAAAGGCAACTGGGTCACTTGCCATCATTCAATCGTCAGCTTAATATTGAACTAGGCATAGTGCACAAAGAGTACCAATCAGATGATGAACTTTATACTCTTTACTGTCAGCAATGTCTTGTCATATGAAAACCCTTTTCCTTATTTCAAAACTGTATACATATATTCATTAACTAATGAAAGGGTCAGTACAGTTAAAACCAAAATGTGAGCTTTGGTTATATGGTGGAAAGATGAACTACCCAATGTTTCCTTGGGATTTTCCCAGGTCTATACGGCAGTTACAACAGGAGTTAGTAGGCAGCAGCAGAGCAAAGATCAGTAGAGATGTTTTACCATTTGAGTGATGAAGAGATATAGAAAGACATAAATAACATTTGAGTTGAATGGCATTTGAAAAATGATATGTATTGTCATATAAATTGACTTGTACATGCATCAAAATCTATGAGCATTTAAAAATAAATGATAGAAAAATAGAGTGAAAAGGTGAGTTTGCAAAAGTAAAAACAAAGCAAATAGCTACTATTGTCTAGTTACAGTAAAAAAACAAAAAAAAATAATTAGACAAAAAGATAAAAAGAAAAACTTGTCATAGAAATAGCCATAATGTAATTAAAGCAAACATGTGCCCATTCCAATCACAGACAACCAATGGAAGTATGTAGGCTTAGTTTTCATAGAAACCAAGCTCCTAATATTCAAAGAATGGATAGCTCTGCATTTAAAACCTTCCTAGTTGTATTTGTTTCACCATTAACCAGTGCGGAGGCATACCCCTTTATACATTAGTGAGAAGAACAGGAAGGAATGGACTGCCCAGCGACCATTAGAGATGTGGACATTTCCCCAAATACCATGTACCTTAAAACTCCCTTATGAAATCCAGATGTTCCCTGCATTAGAAGAGGTTTTATGCTCAACTCTTCATGTGTCTCTTACATTATCATCATTATAGCAGTGCAGTCTCCTTGGGATTTGTGACAGAGGCTTTTGGAGGGGACTGAATACTAGGGAGCTACAAACATTTAGGAAGATATTCTGTTATGTAATGCAAAAGGACATTTTAAGGAGACCATGATGGTCTCTGCTGGTTGGGGTGTGGTTATATTCCAATGTTCTATTGTGTCTGTCTACCTTGGATATTATGGGATGTGTATATAGATTAGTTGTGAGATTGGTGGGGGCAAATTCCTCCAATAGCTCTCACTGCTGATTGGAAAGTCTACCCCTCCCGGAATGTGGTGGGGGGATTGTCCAGTGTATTACCTATGTACCTGTGTTTTCAATAAACCGTACAGCAACCAAAGGAGTATTGTCTTGTGTTCTGGTTGTTAGCTGTTGTAATATCTGATATCTATATTCAGACTGAGAGGAAGCGGTATATGACAAAAGCACTCAAGTGGAGTGTGGGACGTTTTGTTACAGGATTCTTCAGCATTCAACACTTCCAGGAGTGTCTGATGCCTGCTTCTCCCGGACGCACACTATGGCTACATCCTCCAAACACTACATCACTTTGCATATAAAAATGTGTCTTTTGTTGAAAGAAAATATGAAACTCCAATTATTCACACACAGTGATGAGTGTGTGGACAGTTTGCACCGTTGGTAACCCAGGTCTACAATCTAAGACAGCTTATTTACCAACCACTGTAGGCAAGAAAGAAAGAAAGAAAGGAGTCTTTAGGACCTCTTACAACTGCACTTCCACTTTTCACCCAGGCTCTGTAAAAAAAAGCATGCCTTTCCATCTTCAGTGACTTTTGGTTTCACAGTAAATTAACACACAAGCACAGTTTATACTGATAGCATGGCTCAATGGATTGTGGGTGTTCCCTGATCATCATGAAAGAAATGTCATTATTTTGACTTTAGTTAGGTCTAGATTAGGCTGTCTACATCATAATGATGCAGCACATCCATAAGGCAATGCAAAGTCATCCTTATAAGTTTTATTTGCCTATCTTTCAATTCCTTTAAGAAGTAAGGGGGGCAGCTATTCATACCATGTGTTGAAAGTGAACTAGTAAGGGAGCCTAAGGATCCCAAGGATCTTTATACCGGTAAACAGGCAAACACACAGCAAATTTTCAGTTTGCAGCAAAAATCTGCTCATTCTCTATTTATTCAGCTTGCCTTTGTCTATTCAAATTAAATTTAAAATTATCACTGTACAGTCAAATTTTTAACAATTCAATGGCCTGGTGATGCTGAGCTGTACTAATATGACTGCTCCTCTTTCAGACCCTCAGAGTAAACTACACTTCTTCTGGAAGTAATATCATTCATATAAATCTTTTAGATGTACAGCATTAATACATGGTGCTTCCGTATGTGCACTGTCTAATAGGAAAGCCCAGCACCAGGTCTGCAAGTCTGACCTATCTAGATGGAACCTCTGCATGGTGAGGTGCAGGGGGTGTATCTCACCTGTTATTCATTCAGCAGCAACTGATATAACCTGTGATCCTGCTATAATGTCTGTAGTTACATCTCAACAGTAAACAGCAATCTGAAATCCTGAATTAATAAATTCGCAGTTGCCATCTGCAACATTGTAGATACTGTATATTAAGGCCATTTTCACACGTAGATCACCTCACAGATCTCCTTTTGACCAGAGCGGGCAGATTACATATCTGTGTCTGTTCCTGAAGAGTAGTATCAGACATAGCCCACTGTGCTCTATGGGCAGCTGGGAGTAAATGGACTCCACTGTCCATTTACACCTGACTACCCTTGAATCTGCTCCACCTAAATGGAAGAGGATGGATTCCATTTTGTTTTTTAGCAGACAGGATTGGACCCAAAGGAAGACACAAGTCCGTTTACACCTCCCTGTTCATAGGAATGCATGGACCTTCCAATCAGGTCCACCAGAAAAACTGAAAGGTGGACCTGATCGGATCACCCGTGTGAAAGGAACCTTGTATGCAATATTTTATATTTACCACCCAAACTAAAATTAAAAAAATGTATCATTAGATATAAATAATGAATAGACAATATAACACACTGTAAATTCCCTTTAACAAAGACTTCAGGTGCTAAACAATCCGGAATGCATCAAAGGAAAGCATAGAATTCACATTAGCTTCAAAACACCTTACACATCAGAGTAAATATTGTTCTGACACTGTCTAAACACATGGGAGGGAAACCTTAATACTTCTGCCACAGTAAATCCTCTTTAATGCAAGAGACTCCAATAAATTAGGGAACATCATTTTAGCCAAATCAAATGGCCCTCATTAACAAGATTAATTTGATTTAGGGATTCATGTCCAGCCTGTATAGGGACATATTAAAGTATATTTAGTTAGGGAATGTAATTGTTTCTTTTTTTTTCTGTTACACAGCAGACCTCCTGGCAGATTTTTCATTGTGGAGATGGGGTCTTTAGATTAGGAATTCATTTACAGGCCCTGCTGGTCTGCAGTTTAATGACTTAATCAGGTTTGCTACGAGGTTCTGAGCTGGGAGGCATATAGTAATTCAGGTCATGGGCAGAACAGCTGATAGGCTGTTCTCCAAAGATCCATCAGCTGAATGCAAACTCTTCAACTTTGTGCACAGATACAAAAATCCAAACAAGTCACTGTCAAGAAGATAATGTAATGATATATGTAACAAAGCGATGGGTCCTATGGAAGAACTCTGCTAAATGTCTAATCTTATCTGTTTAAAAAGCGAAAACCTGAATTAAATAAAAAATCCTGGTTATACAAATTACCCTGTTGCAGTGGATCTCAACCCTGTCCTCAAGTACCCCGAACAGGTCATGTTTGCAGGTTTTCCTTTATCTTGCAGAGGTGCTTTAAATCAGAGTCAATGGCTTGGTATTTTGGACAACTTTTTTTATCTAAGGCTACTTTCACACTGGGGCGCTCATCGCGCTGGCGGAAAAGCGGCGCTATATTTATCGGTACTTTACCGTAGTTTTAGCGGTGCTGATCAGCCGCTAGTGGGGCAGTTTTAACCCCCGCTAATGGCTGGAAAAGGGTTAAAACCGCCCGCAAAGCGGAACACTGCCCTATTGTTTTAAATGGGAAGTGGCTCTTTAGGAGCGGTAAATACACTGCTTCTACAGCGCTCCAAAGATGCGGCCTGCAGGACTTTTTTGACCGTCCTGCAAGCGCACCGCTCCAGTGTGAAAGTCCTCAGGAGTGCACTGAGCGGCTCTTTCAGGGCGCTTTGCAGGCACTATTTTAGCACTTTAGCGCCTGCAAAGCGCCTCAGTGTAAAAGGGGCCTAAGAGAAATTCCCAAAACATGGCCTGTTGGGGGTATTTGAGGACATGGTTGGGAAACAACGCCCTATTGCATTGTGATACAAATATTTTACTGCAGTTACCTCAATGCACAGATATACCTTTGTTATAAGTAGTAAGAATGCCCCTACACAATATTGCACCACAAGTGCAAGATACTCTGTGTTGCCACAAAATATTGTAATTTTTGTATGCGTAAGATTGATTGAAAGTTCATTCAAAACGAATGGTTAAAATGTAAACAATACAATACAGCACTATTGGGTAAAATACTTTGAACCAACTATTCTTAACAAGGATTCCTTAAGTGGTTACTGGGGGTGGGCTCCTTGTGCTATGGCAGTTTGACCTCCCATTTGATGGTGTCTGCATTGTTCAGGTCCAACGCTACTCCGCAGAGTCTGCATTATGACACCAATTATCTTTTTAGTTGTTTGCAAAAGGGGCATCTTGATCACCACTATAATGACCATTCTTCCTACTGACCCCCACAGAATGAACTTTAGCAGGGTTTCCCTGAAATCTGAAATTAATTTAAAGCTTCTTCTATGGTACAAAAGGCTGAATAAGCTGCCATAATCAACAAAACCCAGTACACATCAAACACCATAAATACCATCAATGTTCCCAAAAATAAAATTAGCCACCAGTGACAAAAAAAAAGTTTTTCATGAAATGCATCAAAGTACATTAATTGCCATAAGTCAATGTGTGAAAAAGATTTGTGCCACAAAAGTGGTCCAATGTTCACACAATCATGCACTCCATCCACAAAATCTGTTGCTCTGTGACCATTATTTTCAGTCATCCCTTATATGGAAACAGACAAGCATTTTTATTGGTCCCTTATATGCATTAAGCAGATAAAACAGTGGATTGACAGAAAGGCTGATCCTGTTCCTTCTCCTTATTCCTGCCAGAAACTTCACATCGCTTGAGAAAATTCAATGGAAGAAGATGTATGCAGAGTAATCTCTTTAATTAAAATCACTAAAACCGAATACCCAAAAAACTTACAAGATCCAAATGTTCAGTATGGTACCAAGGAACAAAACAGCAGATTGCTTGATTGAAATGGGCTGACGGATGAATTACTTCACAGAACATGCAGCTAGATAGGTCAGTGGTGACTTGTTTTACATCTTTTACTGCCTGTTAAAATACATGTAAACCCTAACAATGAACATCTCCTATTTGCTAACTTTTATGTTGCATACACATGATCAGAATTTTGGTTGAGCTCTGATGATTTTCCCGATGGAATTCCGACCGGATTTTGCTCAAGCTGTCTTGCATACACATGGTCACACCAAATTCCAACCATCAAGAACGCAGTGACGTACAACACATATGACGGGACTAGAAAAAGGAAGTTCAATAGCCAGTAGCCAATAGCTTCCATCTTGTAGTTGAATCTGAGCATGCGTGAGTTTTTTCACGTCAGAATTGCATACACACGATCTGAATTTCCTATAGAAACTTTTTCCGTCTGAAAAATTGAGAACCTGCTCTCAATCTTTTGCTGGCAGAAATTCGGCCAGCAAACTTCCGATGGAGCCTACACACGGTCACATTTTCTGATGAAAAGCTCTCATTGGTCTTTTGCTGGCCAAAATTGCAACAGTGTGTACGCAGCATTAGCCCTTGTACACACGGTCAGAGAATCTGTCGGAATGTGTCCTATCGGACCGTGTTGTCGGATAATCCGACTGCGTGTGGTATGCATCGGACTGATTCCGTCGGAATATCCGTCGGACTCAATTTTCCAACTTGTTGGAAATATTTCCTGACAAACTGGGCCGATCGGACATGTGTAGAGAATTCCAATCGGACAAAGTGCCACGCATGCTCAGATCAAATTCCTACACCAAAGCTATTGGCTACTAGCCTGAACGTAGTCCCGTCGTAACGAAATAACGTCATCACGTTCTGAATGATCGGATTTTCCGACAACTTGGTCCGACCGTGTGTATGCAACAGTTTTGGACACAATCCGTCGGACAAAATCCAACGGATTTGGTTGGCAGAATGTCCGACCGTGTGCACAGGGGCTAAGTCTGTTAAATATACAGTTAAAAGTGTTTTGTTATATTTGTTGAATAAATGCAAAAACAATACTTGTTGATCATGCCAGACTGCCCGCCCCCCTCCCAGAACACAGGGATCAGCGCTCGCAGCCATAATGTGCAAGCGCTGATCGAATGAAGGTTTTATAGAATGCCCATTCGATAAAGGCTAGTCATTAGACTGGCTTTGGTCAGAGAGGCTGTACACATTGTTGAACCAGCTGATACTCAGCCCGTGTATACCAGCCTTTATGAACCACGCGCAGTTCTGGTAGATCAATAGTTTTTTTTTCTGCGCTTGCAGGATATTTAGGAAGGATTCCCAGTGTTGCATTGTTCCAACATGAATATGTTAATGCATTGTAGTGCCATTCTTTCTTAATAGCATTACAACACACCATATCAATGCACCTGTCATGTGTTTTAGTGCATTAGGCAGCCCATTCTATATAATGCCTCAACTGCCTCAGCGCAAAGTGCATTAACATGCAGCATAACATGTCATCGCATTGTAACCGTGTAATTCCAGTCTTAAAACATGAGGAAATATGTAGGTGTTTTAATTTTGACCTAACACTCTTTAAGAATATGTAATATTTTAATATCTATAGTCTGGGAACAGTTGCACTTTAAAGTGGACCTTGCACTAAAAACGCACAGTCCACTTTTTCAATTGTAGCACTAACCCTCGAAGGAGCTGCTGGTTAGATTTAGGCTTACCGTTACCCTCTGTCTTCCTCATCGCACGTCTAGGGGTGTTCCGTGGTAAATGGCCCAGTAACTTGAGAGACTGACAACAGATCCACTTGAATGGATTTTCTTTGCAAAACTTAGACAATGAATAGTCTCTTAAATTGGGATCAGAGAGTTGGAAAGGGAAATTCAGGTACTCTTAGCCCTTGTACACACGGTCGGAGATTCCGACGGAATGTGTCCGATCGGACCGTTTTGTCGGATAATCCGACTGTGTGTGGTCTTCATCGGACTGTTTCCGTTGGAGTATCCGACGGACCAAGTTTTCCAACTTGCCAGTAAAATTTTCCGACAACATGATCTGATCGGACCTTGTCCGATCATGTGTAGAGAATTCCGATCGAACAAAGTGCCACGCATGCTCAGATCAAATTGCTACACCAAAGCTATTGGCTACTAGCCTGAATGTAGTCCCGTCGTAACGAAAGAACGTCATCCCGTTCTGAACGATCGGATTTTCCGACAACTTTGTCCGACCGTGTGTATGCAACAGTTTCGGACAAGATCCGTCGGACAAAATCCAATGGACAAAATCCGACGGATTTGGTTGTTGGAATGTCCGACCGTGTGTACAAGGGCTTAGTGTCAAAGTCAAAGTGTTGAAGAACTTGCTTACTTTGACTGCATCCAGAGAATAGCCATTCGCAACTGGATGATCAATCAGGTTGGACAGTCCATCTCTCACAAGGCCTAGCAGCCAACAAGGTGCTTACTCAGGAACAAGTCTCTGCCACAGATGTTGTTGTGGAACATACAAGATAATGTCTCTGCCACAGACGTTGTTGTAGAATATGTAGGGAAATTAAGCTTAAAAACACTCGTGGGATACCTGGATCTTTCAGTCAGCTTGGCGATATCCACAAGACCGGATTCTCTTGGGTACTTCAGCCCTTCCAGGCTCTTACTAAGAAACCAACCCATACGTGGTCTTCTTCTGAAGAGTCCTTCCCTGGAATGCTTGAAGTCACTAGGTCTCTCCCAAACTGGAGACGGCACCCAACCACCTCAGAATCCTTCTTTGGTTTCCTTGCCTCGGGCTAGCTAGACATCAAAGTCGGGTAGATCCGCACCCCAGGCCATAGCCTTCCTGGGGGCTGGTCAGGAGGACCAGGACCATGAAGTCAGCACATCATTCTGGACTGGAACCCCGAACCACGTGACGTCTACATCTTAAATACCCTCTACCAGAAAGCACAGCGAGAGCGCCACTCCCGCTGGGCGGGCTCCGAGAGAGAGTAACTTAAGCACCTAACCAGACCATAGTTCTATGCCTGCCAGAAGAGACAGTGCCCCCTGTGGCCAGGCTGAACATCTCACAGTCCAGTCAGACTGATGCCGAAGTCTAAATTTAGACAATTGTACCCAAACCAAACTCCAGTTTAGGCAATTTTAACTTTGAAAAAAAACGCATAGTGCATGCTCTTCAGGAGCTGCTGCTACACAATCATGACTGGTTCTTACAGTGGTATCTGAAGCATTATTCAGTAAGACAAATGAAAGTTACCAATTGGAATTCATCTTTTATCGAGGAGCTTTAGGAGCAGTAGAAATATTCTTAATTTACTTAAAAGGACCAGACTAGGAATATGAGATCCAGGCAATAGACATTCCTGGCAGCACAGCTGTGTATAATGCTCAGTAATGTGATACATAAATGTATACTCTGTTTTGCCCTTAGGACATATCAAGCACACTGAAATCTATTCATATATTTCACCACCCACCATGGTATAAGAGGATATCTATGTTTGCATGATTTTAAATACATTTGCATTCATAAAAAGGTTTCAAATATCTGATAACTACTGTTTCTGCAGGCTGTATTGCCCCAATCATATATTCATACATATCTAATTCCACTAAAGAAGACTCTCCAGCAAGGAGTATATTTTCAACACTATTACATCATCACAGTCACTGTATATTGGGCGGCACAGTGGTGTAATGGGTAGCACTCTCACCTAGCAGTAAAAAGGGTTGCTGATTCGAATCCCAACCACGACACTACCTGCCTGTAGTTTTGATGTTCTCCCTGTGCGGGTTTCCTCTGTGTACTCCGGTTTCCTCCCACACTCCAAATGACATGCAGGTAGGTTAATTGGCTTCTGTCTAAATTGGCCCCAGTATATGAATATGAGTTAGGGACTATAGATTGTAAGCCCCTTGAGGGTAGGGACTGATGTGAATGTACAATGTGTATGCAAAGCACTGCGTAAATTGACGGCACTATATAAGTACCTTAAATAATAATATATGCTTACATCTGTTCAACAATGAAATCATTTAGCAGTGCCGCATTAGAGTACTATTTAATATCGGATGAATTACATTTTTACTCTTTTGAAGAGCTATGGGTGCCACTGGTATCCAACCATTCAGGTTTGTGTCATAGACCAGGTTCCCCACTGGACACAGTGGTTCCTTCCATTGGCTGCTAAATCATTACTGTGCCCTGCAGTGATGTAGTAACTGGCGGTAGGGACTACAGTGCCCTGCTTGTCATTTTATCATATTTTTCAATATTTGCAAAAAAAGCTTTATTTTTATGCAAAAAAAACAGCCATTACACTGGTTGAAAAGTGTGCAAACCCCAGCCCTACCTGCACAGTTGTTGGCTACCCATGTACAGCCGATTAATCCAGATAATTCTGTCTTTGCTAAAAGAGGAGCTACTTCATACATGTACTGTATATTGGTTCATTTTACATATAGTGTAAACATTGTTTCAAAGCTTAGATTTCACATGCCAAACCATCTGAATACACATATTTAAAGATCATTCATTGATGAGAAGTTTTCATCTGTAGAAGTTTAATGTCATCCTGGTTCCATCAAAACATCTTAACTAAATGTCAAGGTAATGGGGAAAGTTTCTCGGTGCAACTGACATGTCTCTCCTACTGAAATCAGAAGCATCCATTTGCATAAGCTGTAATTGCAGAAGTGAAGCTTCAAACATACATAGAATGGCTGGTTCGTTACGTTTGATGTACAGGAAGAGGTAGCCCTAGGGATGTAGCTAATGTATTAGTACATACAGTAGATACAATATTTTATGAAACTACAACTAGAGCCCAAGCTGTATCCTGTGCACGTATTGAAAGCTATGCCTAAAGAGAACCGTTCTGTGAGGTGGGTAATTTTAAATCCATGTCATGAGAGAATTGTGTAGGCTGCCATTGCTCACCACTGATTTTAGGATGTTATTTCCCAGGCTGCAATGTTAATGCTTTGGCATCAATATTTTCTAAGTCACTAACTACATTTTAAAAGAAGGCCAACAATGGCCATTCCTTTGTTTTCCTCAAGTTTGTGGCTGAAAGGAAGTACTGCAAGGCACAGCTCCAGAGTAAAGGTGAACATCGCAGCAAGAGTTGATAATTTTTTTAACCTAGGGAAACTAAATAAAAAAAAAGTGGAGTTAGGCTTTAAAATATCAAGCTGAATGTCCAGAATACAGTGCTTTTCAGATGGTTCTGCAGGCCCTTGTGAGATTTTCCATACATTACCATTGAACATTAAACGTCTAAGACATAGGGGAGTCAAATCTGAGATCAGCTGCAACCAGATTAACACAATAACATTTGTCCTTTTCCTGCAAGGTTATACCAACACCATTGCTTTTTAATCGTTAAGTCAAATTCTTTCACTAAAACATGACAACATAATATAACTAGAGGTACGTTTATCAAACTATGCACATGTGAGGCCTTAGATGGTGCACGATGGGGAGGACCTGGCCGGGTCGTGACGTTGGTTTGGCACCGGTGGCGAGGTCATCTCGACAGGAGTGTATATATGGGGGCTACTTGTGGGTGTATTTAGGACGGATCCATTTGCGGGAACACACAGGAGGGGACCCATACCTTGGGACATGCTGCACTGGCGAGTGTCTACCTAGGAGCTGTTAGCATTGGGACAGTTTTGGACCTCTTTAAGTTATTAACATGCTTTTCATATGCCCTTTACAGTACTACATGAGGATTTGGCCCATCTTCTTTACTGGCATCTATTGCAATACTCTCTTACCAGTGCACCCCTACACTATTACACTCTTATATTTGTCTGCACCCCCATCATACTATCCATTAAATGTGGACATTTTGAGTGGATGGCCAGTTATAGGTGAGTACCTGCAATATATTGTGGTGCAATCAAGTTATTAGTGGTAACCCCCCTTCAATCCCCCCCAACCAAATAGTCCTTTAAATCTTGCCTTTAATCCTTATATAGAATGACCAATGACATATCTGGAGATGTGAGGAAGTTCAATACCTACCTTATTTTACTCTTGTGAGGAATACTAACATTTTCCTATTATACCTAGGTTTAATCCCTTGTCCCTTTACTCTATAGGAGTTATTTATCTCTTCTATATATAACATGTTATCTCTTCCAATTTACATCTACTAGACCCTGGTACCTGCCTCTCATTCTATGCACCCCCATGTCCACCACCTTGGCCTGGTGGCCCCCCTTTGGAGTCCCTGTTCGGGTGCTTGTCCTGCCTCAGTGACACATAATATGTATGATATTGTTTGTAGGTAAACCTGTTTTTGAAAAATATTTTATTTTTATATGTATATATGCATGTCATGTTTTTCAGTAATGTAACCTTTGAAAAAATCTTTTGGCCTGCATAACCATGCATTTTAGTTACTGTGTTCTTTTTTTGCATTTCTACTAGACCTATTCATCTCCTGAAGAAGTGCTTTTTAAGCGCGAAACTAGTCGAGCAAGCCTCTTGAACCTTTGCAAAGCAGAATCAATATTTTTTGAACTGGCCTTATTAACCCCTGATCTAACCATTAATCTACTATTCCAGGGTTGTACCCTTTCAGGTTATTGTATATGTGATCCTATTTGGGTATCTGTTCTCACTGGGTCTCTTTCTGGCCTGCCAGAGTTCATTCAGCTGGACTCTGGGCTGCTGCTTGGCCACTGAGACACTTTTTAGTCACCTTCACATTTTGCATGTTTTTAATTGTATTCAGTATTTTTCATTAATAAAAATTGTTAACCTTTTAAAAAGTATGCCTATAAAGTCCATTCTTTTCTATTCATCAATGGTTCAGACTATCAAACAATGTAGTCTTCATTAGGATATATTTGGTGATTCGGCTTTGTTGGCTAAACAAGGTCTTGGTTAAATTATAGACCTATTACTTTTAGCACTGATCTAATTTGAAAATAATTTATTATTCTATGATTGTTTACTCCAGCTGTAGGTGATGTCCATTTTTACAGCACTGCAATAATGAGATAACTCCATTGCCTGTACTGTGCTTTATTATGAAAGACTTTTATTATGCATGCTTGTGAATGTTAACAATACATGCTTCTGGCTAAGAACTCTATTAATGTAATTCACTGGTTCTCTATCTTAGGATATAACCTATTAATACTCTTTTGACCTAGATGATTGCTTATATAACATACCATAAGAAAATTCAGATAAGTGCCACTGATTATTACAATACATTTGAATATGTTCTCTTACGTCATTCAGCAGGAATTGCATGATAATCTGAGGAAGATTACTTCTATACTGAATATCTGCTTCTCGTCTTTTTCAAGCATTCCTTTTCTGACCCTACATTATGTTCTTGGTTTTATGTCCTTTGGAGCTGGTACCTGCGCCATGTTTGAATTATGAAAAATACTGGGGGTAGAAGGCTGGGGTTAGGAGGCTGAAAAAATATTTTTCAATCCACTTTTGTCTGGCGCGCAGTTGCATTAATCTCAACGTGTAGAAAAACCACAATGTACATATACAATGAAACATGCATTTTCCATTTGGAGTTACTTGTTGAATTTTTTTATCTATAAGAATGTACCGTGATTCATTAAAACCAATCATGCATTTTTCATGCACTTTTGAATGCATTTCTGAGTATATGATATTTTAAAGTAAAAAAATATATATTTTCTATGTTTTACTTGTGTCAGATGTTGCACGGGTCTCATATAATGACCTAGTCATGTATGTATTGGGTTTAAATGGCAGTCTGATAATGGTTATGGGGTTCTATGTTTAGCAAGTCTCGTAAACTAGAATGTATCCTAAGCTTCAAGCTACCAATTATACACTTAAAGCAGCTTCAAACCAGAGATTTACTCTGTAATACATTTTAATAACGTCCCATTGGACAAAACATGTCGGGAGGAGCCACTAGTGCTTGTGACATGCTGTTGTACAATCCCAGGTCAGCAGCGGCTTTTCATGTAAGAGATTTGCTGTTTTACTCATGCATACAAGCTACTACTGATTCATATTAAATACTACACTACTAGGGAACTTTCTTGGATCCTGGCAAGCTTTATTCATCCCAGCTTTACTCCGAGAAGTACTTTTTAATGCAGTTATTGAGTGAAGCTCTCATGCTTGCTGTGGATATTTGACTTAAAGTCACAAGCGTATATACTGTTGTAATGGCAGCCATAAGTTCCCGTGAGTGTGGATTTGACAGGGAGGTGGTGGCTGACCTCTGAATACTTTCTGAGAAGGATTATTTTTCCCATGTGAAGGTGTCAGATCTTCTCCTATCACCTTTGCACATTTCATCTTTGGGTTCTGACTTTTTTCTTAAAATTTTTCCTCCCATGAGATGTCCGGAATTATTCAACCCACTTTCCCTAAACCCAGGTATCCACGACCTGCCCCAGTGTGTGACTAAACAGTGAAAGGAGAAGCAGCACGGTGATAAGTTCAGCTCTCTGTCACTCTGCTTTATCTTCCTATCAGCATCTTTCTTGTCAGAACATGAACTGATTAGCTCATTGTGTCACTTCTTCCTCTCATATTCTAACTCTGGTGTACAGGGTCTCCCAGAGGTGATACCAGGTCAAATGTAGGTACTTACACTGCTTCCATTGAAATATATTCAATAATGTATTTCTACATTAAAGGGTTGCACTAATTTGTGTATTTTGTATCTGCCTAGATTTCAGCTCAAATACCATGTGACAAAAAAAATTGCAACACCCACCATTGTATTCTCTAGGGCCTTTGCTTAAAAAAAACAAAACAAAAAAAAAACAATGTTTGGGTGTTCTAAGTAATTTTAGACCAAAAAAAAAAAAGATACATTTTATATGTAGGAGAGAAGTGTCACAATAAGCTTGGGAAGCAAGTGGTTAAAGTACAGAATTCTGCACACATTTACAGGCACTGATTCGGTTAAAGGCACTTGAGGCAACTGAGGCTTAAAGCATCTCTTATCAGAATCTATTTTACAACAGACTGCACTTATGTTTCCGTTCCAGCCTGTGCCGCCTGTTTATCGGCAGCTGCAGTCAGCGTTACTTGCCATCGTCACTAGGTAACTAAGAGGTGACAGGACTTTGTCTTTGCTTTATTTATGGACATAGCAGATTAATGACACAAGAAAAACAATATCCCTTGTCTACAGAAACTGACTCCATATGTTTGTAATGTAGGTGACAACAATGGAAATGAGATGACTCCGTTCTTTGCATTCATTTCTATTCATCAGGGCTGGGAAATTAAGGGCAACTGTCTTGGCAAAAAACCTTGGCATAAATTACTCAAGATCAAACATCTCACAAACTGCTGTAAATGCATTTCATTGATTTAACTTCATAGTGAATTATTTTGATTATAACTGATTAATTTGTGCCTTGTATAGCACTTCTAGTTACAGTTAAGTCAAATCCAGTATCCTCATAATATAACGCACTTGACCCAAACACGTCAGAGCAGCATCACAGTCACTGAAACCATTACTACCATATCCTAGAGACCAGGGAGAGAATGTAACTAAATTCTTAGCCAACAAGCTTATTCATATCTTTTGTGGTGGTACCCCCGAGGGAGCCGCTTGGATATTTGTTTACCTGGGCCTCCCCTGGTGAATCCACAGCCAGTTACAGGGTATTTCCACACAGACAGATGCACACACTCTTCCGCTCATTCTCGTCAATGACCAGTCTAGGGAATTTGTTTTTGTTTAGTTTTTTTGGAGAACTTGGATAGGAGAAGGGAATTAGTAGAATACTCCAAATTAACGATTCACAGGCGAGGATAACTCTCTCAATAGAACCGTGTAGAAGATCTGTAGGACCATATAGCGCCCGTATGGAATGAACAAGATTTTACCCCCTTCCTGACCAGAGCACTTAATCATCATATAAAATGCACATTTGATAAAGATCAACATAAGCATAGAGCACATAAAGATATGAGCTCACAACAGAACCAACCAGGTTTTTTCTGCACGTATCAAGTTCCCACTGTCCGTTGGATCGCTTTGGTGATTCCACCAGAAGTTCGGCCTCCCACACTTCCTGCCAGCAGAATTATGGGACGTTATCATAGGTCCCTAGCCAGCTGCAAGACCATTTTACACAGCATGGCACAGATCTCGCATGCACAGTGGGAAGCCAGCTGTGAAGCCATATGGAGTCCAAACTGAAATCCACCTTAACCACTTAAAGACTAGCTTTGTTTTGAGATTTGGGTATTTACAAGTTTAAAACAGTTTTTTTTGCTCGAAAATTACTTAGAACCCCCAAAAATTATATATATATATATTTTTTTATAACATCCTAGAGAATAAAATGGCAGTCATTGCAATACTTTTTTTCACACCGTATTTGCGCAGCGCTCTTACAATCCCACTTTTTTGGGAAAAAATTCACTTTTTTGAATAAAAAAATAAAACAACAGTAAAGTTAGCACATTTTTTTTTATATTGTGAAAAATAATGTTACGCCAAGTAAATTGATACCCAACATGTCACGCTTCAAAATTGCGCCCGCTTGTGGAATGGCATCAAACATCTCCATAGGCGACGTTTAAAGTGGTTGTAAACCCTTACAGACCACTTTGACCTACAGGTAAGCCTAGATTAAGGTTTAGGAGATACAAAAAGGATTTGGGAAAGCCGCGCTTAGGAGTAAGTTAAGGTTGCTGCTGCCCTCCAAGTCCTCAGCCCCCTTTTTGGAGGCTGTGGGTGTTTAAGGTAAGGTAAGGTTTAGGAGATATTTGCAAAAAGACAGGCACGGCGCAGGCGCACTGAGCATGCCGCTGCTAACAGCGATATGGCGTTAGTGGCAGTTTCTGTGCGCATGCGTGGGAGTGAGGTCATCGCTGCTCCGGCCACTCACGGCGCCGGAGCAGTGATACGCGGAAGAAGATGGACGCTTCGTGTTACAGGGGACAGCGGTGACATCGCTGGCTCCTGTGTCAGGTAAGTGACACATAATAGGCTACTATGCGATGCATAGAAGTCCATCATGCTTTACCTTTGCAGGGAGATAAAGAGGAAGTAAACCCATCAGGGTTTACTTCCACTTCAAAAAGTTCTACATGTTGCATTTTTTGAGTTACAGAGGAGGTCTAGGGCTGAAATTATTGCTCTCACTCTAACGATCGTGGCAATACCTCACATGTGTGGTTCGACCACCGTTTTCATATGTGGGCGCTACTCACGTATGCGTTTGCTTCTGCGCGCAAGCTCGACGGGACGGAACGCTTTAAAAAAATGTTTTCTTATTTATTTTACTTCATTTTATAAATGTTTTCACGGTTTAAAAAAATAAATAAAATTTGGGTCACTTTTATTCCTATGACAAGGAATGTAAACATCCCTTGTAACCGTGTAATAGAAAAAAGCATGGCAGGTCCTCCTAAATATGAGATCTGGGTGTCAAAAAGTCCTCAGATCTCATATTTGGACTAAAATGCAATAACAAAAAAAAGAAAAGTTGTAATTTGAATAAATTACTTTGAAAAAATGTGCCTTGTAATAGCTATGGGTGGAAGTGACGTTTTGATGTCGCTTCCGCCCTGCTATGGTATGGAGACGGGTGGGGGCCATCTTATCCTCACTCGTCTCCATACTCTCGCCGCCGATAATAGTGATCTTGCGGCTAATCCTTATCCTTTATCGTAAATACAACCGGCTCCTGAAAAGATGGATATCTCGGTTGTAGCAGCAGCTGCTGCAGTTACTGAGATATCCATCTTCAAAGTGCCAACGTATATGTACAGGAGCTGGGCGGCAAGTGGTTTTAAACATGCCAGCACCAGGGACTCCAAGAGCAGAGAAGGACTGGCCCAGGTGAAGACGGTGTTGGATCGCTGGACAGGTAAACGTCTTTATATTAACCACTTCAGCCCCGGAAGAATTTACCACCCTTCCTGACCAGAGTACTTTTTACGATCCAGCACTACGTCGCTTTAACTGACAATTCGAGGTTGTGCGCCGCTGCACCCAAACAAAATTGATGTCCTTTTTTCCTACAAATAGAGCTTTCTTTTGGTGGTATTTGATCACCACTGTGTTTTTTAATTTTTTGCGCTATAAACAAAAAAAAGGGTGACAATTCTGAAAAAAAAAAAAAAATATTCTTTACTTTTTTCTATAAGTATTACCCAAAAATATATAAAAAAAACAAATTTCTTTCTCAGTTTAGGCCAATATGTATTCTTCTACATATTTTTGGTAAAAAAAAAAAAAAAAAAATCACAACAAGCTTATATTGATTGGTTTACGCAAAAGTTATAGCATCTACCAAATAGGGGATAGATTTATGGCATTTTTATTATTAATTTGTATTTATTAGTAATGGAGGTGATCTGCAATTTTTATCATGACTGCGACATTGCGGCGGACACATCAGAAACTTTTTACACTATTTTGGGACCAGTGACATTTATACAGTGAGCACTGATTATTGTGTAAATGACACTGGCAGGGAAGGGGTTAAACACTAGGGGGCGATCAAGAGGTTAAGTGTGTCCTAGGGAGTGATTCTAACTGTGGGGGGGTGGGCTCACTACAAGATGACAGAGATCACTGCTCCTGATGACAGGGAGCAGTAGATTCCTGTCATGTTGCTAGGCAGAGCAGGGAAATGCCTTTTTTACATAGGCATCTCCCCATTCTGCAGCTCCGTGTCACGATCGCTGGCCCCTGGCGGACAGGCAGTGGCCGTGTGGCCACTAAGCCGTTTCTTAAAGGGGACGTACAGGTACGCCCATTTGCCCAGCCGTGCCATTGTTCCGACGTACATCATTGTGCACTGGTCAGGAAGCAGTTAAAAGACAGTATTTGTAGCGGTTTACGTTTTTTTTTTTTTTTTTAAAGGCTGAGGAACATCTAATTTTTTTTTCTTCAGGTACCTGCTCCCACATCTCAAGCCTTGTCCAAGTGAGCATGGCGTCACCTCATCCCAAGGAATATGGAGCCAGCTGTGAGTTATAAGGTAGTCAAAGTCAGCTTCCAAACCCTAGATGGCAACACTGGAAGTCTAAAGGCCTAACAAGAATCGGCTGTGTGGAAGACAGCGCTGGACTTCTTGGGCTGTTAAGTTTCTGTTTCTTAAAATTCAACAGCTACAGTATTTTCAGCTGCTGACTTAGTTTTCACAACCCGAGTGAAGTTCCTCTTTAATGAATTAAAAGAGAGCAAATGGTATTTGTGAGGTTTTACATATTCTCAAAGCCCTCCTTCACACCAGTGCAATTTGTCATGCGATTTGACAGTTCCAAATTACATGACAAGTCGCAACCCATTGCCAGAAATGGAACCGTTCAAATCGCCACGACTCATGTCACAGTGACTTTGAAAAAGGTTTCTCCACTACGTTTTTCTGATTTCATTGTGACTTGCATAGAATTTTGTTAAATGAAGTCTCAAACCACAATGAAATCTGAGGTGCAAATCGCAATGATTTGAGGCTTTCAACTTCCCCTGAAGTAGAGCGATTTCAAAGCTGCACTCGTGTGAAGTAGAGCTAAAGGATGAGTAAATCCTTTGGCATCCTAGTGTATGTAATCTCAACTAAATGTACCCAGAAAGATCCAGAATTGTATTTAATTATGGCATACAATACAGAACTAGCTTTCTAAAAAAAAAAGAAAGTATTTAAAAGTTATTGTCATCACCATCAAAAATCCACAGTTAAAAACAAAGCCACACAACTATACAACCATATCCACTGGTTTATACCACACAGCAGTCAAAGCTTCTTGGATCCATATTGACCCATTTACTAACACCTGACTGATTATTACTGTACTACAGCCCAAGCTTTGCTCCGTAGGAGCTTTGATTACTATAACTTGCAATAACAAAGGTCACCAAGCCATAAAATCTGTATTAAAACTGGATTCAAATGTGCTACAATTTAAATTGGTTGTAAAGCTCTAAGTTTCATTTCTCGCTGGTGCTCTGTTCCTCTGTTATCAGCATTAGCCATGTTTGACAAGTTCACCGACACAAGATAACATGAGCTAAAAATTTGTATTGAGTAGGGTGCTTAGAGGTAGATAAGCAGAGAGCTTGTCTATTCAGAATACAGCTCTGCATGTTCCTTTGTTCCTCTACCTATGTGGAGGGGAGGGCGGGGGATGTCCCTTTCCTCCAATCAGCTCTCACACAGTGTAAGTGCAGTCTCCCCACCCACCCCTATGTACTGCTGGCAGATTAAGAAAGATTTTTAACACAATCTACACTTTTGAAAGGGTGTAGAAAGGAGAAGACAGCAGATATACATGTAAAACTTATGTAGGGAGATTTGTTGCATCTCTGTGAATCATCTGAGGCTATTTACTTCACTGGGTATATGTGAGGCTTTACAACCACTTTAAGGTCATATCTCTGTTAGCAAACATCAGATATGGATGCAAAAATGTCTACTCTGACATAAAGTAATCAAATGTGTTGATCTGGCCTCTCTTTTTGTATAGTGAGGAAACCCATTTTTTATTTGGATTTGTAATAGAAGTGATGGAATATAAATAGTATTTTTAAGAAGACAATGAAAAAATAAACCCAGATATAACGTGAAGCTGAATGGATTCTGGAGCTCTTTTTTAATACCCTGTTCCCAAGATCTAGAGTTAATCATTCTAGATGACAACACAAATTTCTCACTAACAGACCAAGAAGTAACATTCTATTTTATCCAGGTACCTTGTTTTGACAAATAATCAGTTTACCAAACATGTAGCACTTAAAGAAAAGAATTTACCAGAAAGCTCCACTGAACCTTCTCTGGAGATACTGAAGAGACATCAGCTTTTATGGATCGAGTTTTCTCCTCTAGGAGATGGATCTGATTGTATGCTCGGTGTTGCACAGATGGTGGCAGGCACTGGAGATCATTTCGGAACTGACAAGAGAATTAAATAATAACAATTATTATTAGTAGTAGTAAGGAGAATCTAGCTGTATAAGCTATTAATCATAAGTGCAATTTAAAGAAATGTGTTATTCCATGTTGATACTATGATTCCAGTGAATACCAACACCGGGTTTCCTGTCTTTGGTGTACATTTACAACTCAAAAAGTCTAACCTGACATTTCAACACGATCTGAGGGAAACGGTTAAGAAATCACAAAAAAACAAAAAAACAGCATGTGAACCATAAGCCTTTATTGATTGATTAAAGGGGTTGTAAAGCTTTGATTTTTATTTTCTAAATAGGTTCCTTTAAGCTAGTGAATTGTTGGTTCACTTACCTTTTCCTTCGATTTCCTTTCTAAATGTTTTTTTTCTTTGTCTGAATTTCTCACTTCCTGTTTCTCCTCAGTAAACTTCACACCATCATTCAAGCGGTGTTTAGTCAGCCAGAACAGATTACTGAGGAGGAACAGGAAGTGGGAAATTCAAACAAAGAAAACAAAGAAAAAAAAACATTTAGAAGGGACATCGAAGGAAAAGGTAAGTGAATCAGCAATGCACTAGCTTAAAGGAACCTATTTAAAAAATAAAAAACAAACCTTTACAACCCCTTTAAGAACAAAGCCATTTGGTGCATTATGTGTCACTTTTTGCAGTTGTGTACTGCTATGAAAGTTGAAGCACAGATCTTGGCAGTTGAACTGTTAGCCCTGGGGGTTCCACTAAAGGATGTTGTATTGTGTATCAGATGAACCAGCAACTGTTCCTTGAATATGTGCATTGCAAACACCTCACTTATGCTCCAAGCTATGCTTTACACAAAATAATGGATGATTGTTACGTTATGGATTCAATGTACACCCCACAGGTGTTCTACCAGATTGAAAACTGGGGATTGTACAGCACCAATATGTAAGTACTCTGGCATTCAAATAATGAATTTCTTATGCATGAAGCAAATGCTCATGGCACTTTTAAAGAGTCACACCAAAAAGAAGTAACCGTTTTCAAATATAGGTATAAAAAGTTTTTACATCTTTAATATTCACATTCCATATAGGAACATTAAACAACAGACAGTGGATTCAATTTAAAAAGATATACCAGTATGTGCTAATATAGGATATAATACACTACATTTGACATGACAGCAGAAGTGTATGATGTAAACCAGACACTAATAAATTCCTTCTCGACGTGTTTCATGAACACAGTTCACTTGCATAGTTACATAGTTGGTAAGGTTGAATAAAGACTAGTTCATCCAGTTCAAACTGCGCTGGACTTTAATTTGTCTTCAGAAGACAAATCGATTTCAAGTTGATAAGCAGCATACATCAAACACAAAATCAAAAAATCAATCAAAAAGTAGAATTTAAGCAATTTCTCACAAGGGGATAGGTGCCATGGATTGGCACCACTGGGACAGTCTCGCCCTGGGAGCTGTAGGTGGGACCAGCCACCAAATGGAGGACGCACCAAGGGATAGTGGAGAGGCCAGGAGATATAATGACAGAGGACTATGACCTGCTTAAAGTGCTATTTTGTCATAGATTCAATAAATGGATATGCAGCCGTTCATGACCCAAACCACTATGCAAAGAGCCACTCTCTGCATGGTGGTTTGGGTCACAGAGGGCCATATTTTAGTTTAATTTTGCGGGGTAAGAATCCGTAACAAATGTGTTTATTGCAGATTCTGACCTTTAGATTATCTGTGTGGTTATAGGAATAGGAAGTGAAAAAAAACCTCATTAGGGACACAGATAGAATACATTACAGAGGATAGAACTCTTCCACACTATATTCTAAACTATAACAAACAATAAAAAATAGTTTAGATTGAAGTTACAGCATATACAGGAGGAATTCAATGTTCTCAGTCACATTTTTAGGTGTTTCAGCTTGAGATATTTTTTTTTTTAAGATCCAAATTTTATCCTTCTCTTCTCACTTATACTAGCTATTAAGCGCTCAGTTCCTCTTGAATAAAGATTTTGGAGGAGGTTCATTATTAGGTCCTTCTCATTTATTTGAATTATTTATTATATTCAGTTTACAGTAGTAATGACTAGAGATCACAACCAGTTATATGCATTTCTAAAAGGGAAATGTATGTTAATTTTGGTATGGGTGTATTTTTAATGCCAGTTTTAATTAAAAGATAACAAGCATAAAGAAGCTAATATCTGCTGGAAAGGACATTACAGTAATTCATTGTTTCAGTAAAGTTTATGATTTTCCACCTCTGATTCAGACTGCATAATAAATGGTGAAAACAAAAAGGTAAAAAGTACAACTATTGCTACACGCCAAGTAACAAATCAAACAAACCTACCATATCTGAAGCTATAGCTATCTAGAATTAATATGATGAGGCTAATGCGGCAGCCTTTGACAACCTATGGGCTATGTGCCCAGGCTGGCTTGTAATGCCTTTCTCACTGGCACCTGGAGTTCTGCTGTCAGAGGCTACAATTGACAGCTCACTAGGCTATCAAACTAAGCTTATAAAGCCTGGCATGCCCAGAGCCCACTCACCTCCTGGACGTTAGTGTAGGCCCAACAAGGGCTGAAGATGTTGGTTCATTGAAGGCTTGTGGAGGGTGTGTGTAAGAATCTTTGCTGCCTACAGTCTTCCTCCTCTTATTGAAATCACTGCAGCAGTTATGTTGACATTTGCATTTTTGAAGATACAGGATTTAGACCTGATCTGAGTTCTAAAGATGCAGGTTTTGGGGCAGTTCTGAAGTTGTAGCAATAGGGGTAGAACTGAGGTCTAACAGTGCAGGAATTGGGGTGGATCTGAGGTCTGAATGAGCAATAATTGGCGCAGATCTAAGGTCTGGAAATGCAAGGTTTGTGGCTGATCTCAGGTCTAAAGGTGCATGCATTGGGGCAGGTCCAATGCCAGAAGGTGCAAGCATTTGGGTTGATCTGGGGTCTGAAGGGTTAACTGTAGGGAAGAAACTCTACAAACATTAGTATATTGCCAATAAATGGATACTAAGATGTCATGCAAGATACATGGCGAATATTTTTCTACAAACTAGTTCTCACCACAAATGCCTAGACTGAATCCAAACCCAGCTCTTAATTATGATTATTGTTTTTTATTAAGATTTAATTGCATCAGTTGTCCTGCTTTGTTCACTGCTTTGTTTGTTTTGTCATGTTATTGATGTAAAACCACCTGGCATGTTATATTGGCATTTGTGTAAGGGCACTGGCTTTTGCAATGTTAGGGTGATTTGTAATCAATGGTGCAATTAAGTCTTTACATTTATTACTGATGTACATATGAACTGTGTAAGCTAGAAAGGAGACCAAAGTCATATTGAGTCACAGATATTAAGTTTTCCAAAAAGAAACCTTCAACATTAACAGCCCAGTACACCAGGCAATCCTAGACAGGCCTCCTTCATCCTGGAATCCACTTCCTTTTGTCTCACTCATAACTACTTCCAATCCGAAAGGGGACATCTTCCTCCAAGTAAATGGGACAGCTATGGGTGCCAACTTTACCCCCCTCTTATGCCAATCTCACAATGGGCCTTGGGGAATCATCCCACATTTGGCATAACAATACTTTAGTTTCCAACACCGTGTTCTATGGAAGGTACATCAACTATGTCATTATCTGGGATTGTAGTCTATCCAGTGTTCAAGATTTCATCTCCCACTTCAATTCCCATAACATGGGTCTCTCCTTCACCTCTGTCACAGATAAAGACAGTCTAGCCTTCCTTAATCTCGAACTATATCATGTAGGCAATCAAATACATGCTCAAAACTATACAAAACCAACAGCAGACAACTCGTTTCTTCATTATAACAGTTGCCACCACTCATGTGGCTTAATAATATCCCTAAAAGTCAAATTTGTCGACTGAAAAGCAATTGCACTCGAGGTTCTGACTATCAAAATCATAACACAATCCTTAAGGCCAAATTTCATGAAAAAGGTTTCCCAACAGACAGTGTTGAAGCAGCATCCTCCTACCACAGTGATAATGTTCACATTCCCCACTGTATTGCCCAGAGACTAACAGTATCTGTTTCATCACCCAGTTTCACTCTGGTTACAGGCAGATGGAACATAGAACATATTATTAAAAAACATTGGCCCCTATTGCAGCAGGACCAGCATCTCCTTCCAGATGACCGATAAACCTTGGTTTGTATATAAAAAAAGCTTCTAACATCAAAAGCAAAATGGAACCAAGTGAAATTAAAGTGTAAACCTCCCCCCCACCCCGGTAGCTTTATTCCCACTTTCCTGGCTCTCACTGGGAAGTTCTGGTGTCCCAAACCCCTCTGCAAGGCTTGTCACTTCATCCAACATGGACAAAAATAATTTAAGGTAAATAAGAAAATCTATTCCATTAAATAATTTTATACATGTTCATCTGAATATGTGGTTTACCACCCCACATGTCCGTGTGGCATCTTTTATGTGGGACGTATGATTAGAACTCTACGTAAACATTTTGGTGAGCATTGTCGCTTCATCACAGATGGCATCGACCAACATATTGTGCCCAGACACTTTCTGTCACATCAGCAAAAGTCTATGGCAGGTTTAAAGGTGTGGGTCATCGAAACCATCCCCAGGGATCTCCCACTAGCAGAACGGTTCAAAAAACTTTGCCATAGGGAGACATACTGGACTTATTCCCTTGATGTTTTTATCACCTGGTGGGATCAATGAGGAACTGGATGTAAACACATTATAATAATTAATAGTTGATATAAATTTTTATAATACCGCCCCTTATTTGTAAATTGTATATTGAATTTTACCCCTCCCCCTCTCGCTTCACATGCATATAAAACCAAAAATTCATATTTCTAAAATTATTATTAGCACAAAGTTTCCTACTGGTAATAGGACATGTAGTCTCATGGCCCCTTTGTTTATGTTATATCTTATGTTCAGACACTGTCATTATATGTTGTTTTTCTCATATTGTTTCCTTTATTCCCCCTCCTTGTTGTGCTCCACCGTTGGTTTTAAATGTTTTTATTATGCTTTTTAGTTTTTCCAGCCAGCTCTTGGTAGTAATTTACTGTTTAAAATGTCCCTTTTCACTTCACTGATGTTCCGCCCGTTAACCCGTCCCTTGTCACACCCACTTTCCCTATATCTGCGTTCTAGCAGAGACTCATCTCCATTGGCATAAAGAAGGAGCCAATCAGATGCTCTGAAACACATTCCGCAATATAGACGTCACTTCCGGCCCATACGTTCCATGCTGGTTTTGGACGCACTTTCCTGTGACATCATCGACAAGTCCAGCATCCCATGCTGGTACACCCCAACACAGCTATTCCTCCTGGCTTTTGACCAAGCCGTTCCCTCTGCTGGACAATTTGGATTCATAACATCTACTGCTAACCTGATCTCCCTAGGACTATTCCCCAAGCTGGACTCCATTATACATATGAGTCTTTTATTTTTCTACCTCTAGTAAGTGTTTTTAACCCTTTGGTGAATTAAAGTTTAAATGCTGCTGCAATTAGAGACACATTCTTTTTTATCCTGTTTACATTAAAGTGGTTGCTTTCCACTTGAAGTGCTGCTTCAGTGCCTTATACAGACGATCATCAGCCAGAATTAAAATTTTCCTTTAAGGATACGGTCTCTGGTCAGATACGGCTATCCAGAAGCGCCCTTCTTTTCTCTTATCCTGTCAATAGGGAACATATCAGAGGCTGAGTTTGTGATATTTTCATCATGAGGAGGATCGGAAAAGGTCTTAATATTGCAATTTAAAGTGACACTAAACAATATCATTATTCCACAAAAAATGATCCATACACATCTATTACCTACTGGCCCTGCAATCTATTGCAATCATGAAAACAATTCTTACTGTGATTTTCTGTCTCTTGGTAAAGTCCTCTGTGAGCTCCCGATCCTCCCCCTTTTCCCGCTTCAGTTTGTTTACAATGAGCAGTGAACATTAGTTGTGGTCATGTGCACTGCTCCATACACAATACAAACTCCATAGTAGGGATGAGCTTGGTGTTCAACTCGAACGCATGTTCGACTTGAACATCGGCCGTTCATCTGTTCGGCGAATTCAGAACTTTGTGGACCCACAATGCAATACGCCATCGAAAGTGCATTGCTGGCTCATGATTGGTCAAGCATGCACTGTGACCCCGCATGCTTTGCCAATCACAGCGCCGGCAGCGAGGAGAGCCTGTGGCCAATTATAGCTCAGGGGGTTTAGTACAAGCCCCACACTATATAAGGCTGCCAGCACAATATACACCTGTATCTACCATTTATTGTTGGAGTTCTCTAATACAGGCATCTGCAGGAGTTAGTGGGTGTTGTGTGCCTCCAGCACAGTATACACCTGTATCTACCCTTTATTGCTGGTGTTCTCTAATACAGGCATCTGCTGGAGTTAGTGGGTTTTGTTTGCCTCCAGCACAGTATACACCTGTATCTACCCTGTATTGCTGGTGTTCTCTAATACAGGCATCTGCAGGAGTTAGTGGGTGTTGTGTGCCTCCAGCACAGCACAGTATACACCTGTATCTACCCTTTATTGCTGGCGTTCTCTAATACAGGCATCTGCAGGAGTTAGTGGGTGTTGTGTGCCTCCAGCACAGTATACACCTGTATCTACCTTTTTTTGCTGGTGTTCTCTAATACAGGCATCTGCAGGAGTTAAAGTTGGTGTTGTGTGCCTCCAGCACAGTATACACCTGAAGATACCCCTTATTGCTGGTGTTGTCCATTGCATATCTTGCATATTAGCTTTTAAAATGAGCACTTTTGATTTCGAACTTTCGAGTCCTATAGACTTTAATAGGGTTCTAAAATTTGTACGAATTTTTGGTCTGTTCGAAGGTTCTGGTGCGAACCGAACTGGGGGGTGTCCGGCTCATCCCTACTCCATAGTTCATAGTCTATAGTCCATCTCAGAAGGCAGCAAGACAGGGTGACTATATTACTAGATACAGTGGGACAATGGAGAACAAACATAGGCACCCTCTAACAGCAAGTCATATCATGGCAGCACTATAGGGGTTTTAAAATTTGGAGGAGGCTGAAAGCAATAGAAGGTACTTAGTTAAGAATACATACTTGAGTAGAATTTTTTTTATTTAAACCAGAGTTTAGTGTCATTTTACCTGAGAAGAGAGTAGAAAAGGGCAATATTTGGGACTTTAAAAGAGGCACAAGTTGAACATACGACTCCATCCCTAAATCTATAACAAAGGAAGGGTTTTTTTTTGGGCCTTTGAGTGAGGCATGTGCAGCATAAAATAATAGTCAATATTCAAAACAAGATGTTTATTCTCTTGAATGATGAATACATATCAAGTTATAATGTACATTGGTACCATATTTATTGTCTTTTTTCCCCCTTAAAATCAGGGGGAAATCGTGGGTGCATGTTATATGCCGACCCACCTCTGATTGTCAGCTTCTCTGCCATTCTCGGCGGCGTTTGGCTATTTTCGGACACACTCGGCTGCTCTCGGCCCGAAAATAGCTGAGAATGGCAGAGTGCGGCCGAAAATAGCCGAAAGCCGCCGAGAGCTACCGAGCGCCGCCGAGATACACAGGACATCTGCTCTGTAGCTCAGCGGCGCCATTTTTAAACAACTGCAAAAGACACTGACAAGGCTGCAAAGGACTGACAAGGCTGTAATGCAAGGCTGCAAATGACTGACAAGGCTGCGAATGACTGACAAGGCTGCGAATGACTGACAAGGCTGCGAATGACTGACAAGGCTGCAATGCAAGGCTGCAATGCAAGGCTGCAAATGACTGACAAGGCTGCAATGCAAGGCTGCAATGCAAGGCTGCAAATGACTGACAAGGCTGCGAATGACTGACAAGGCTGCGCATGACTGACAAGGCTGCGCATGACTGACAAGGCTGCGCATGACTGACAAGGCTGCGCATGACTGACAAGGCTGCAATGCAAGGCTGCAAATGACTGACAAGGCTGCAATGCAAGTCTGCAAATGACTGACAAGGCTGCAATGGAAGGCTGCAAATGACTGACAAGGCTGCAAATGACACTGATAAGGCTGCATTGATGGGCATTTAAATGTAAGTTTTTTTCCTTAATCTTCCCTCCTAAAAGTTTTTTTTCTTTAAAATTCCCTCCTAAACTTGGAGTGCATGTTATACGCTGGTGCATGTTATACACCGATAAATATGGTATATAACCATAGACCTAGCATGTTACAAAAAAAAATAATTTTACCTGAGAAAAAAACACTGCTGGTGTTCAAAGTTTGCACGAAAACAAATGACAAGATTTCAAATAATAATCATTTCTGCTCCATTTGGTCAAGAAGAGATTTTCCCTTGTGTTCTGCCTGCTAAGTGTGAAACACATTGCTAAGCTTCCCAGATATGTGAGATTATAGCAGTGCAGACAGCTACGGGGAGCAGTAAACCAAACCAAAATTCCTCTATTTACCCGTTTGCCTATTTTACCTTCTTGCTGGTTGTTATAGGTCATTGTGGACTATTCTGCTTTGCATGTAGATATTAAGAGAGAGTACATTATGGGTTGTGACCCAAAAAGACTAAATATAGGTGCTGTTCAGGTAGAAAGGTAAAGTCCAACTAGAATGCTGTGAGTTACTTATTCTTTTCCTTTGTACATTTTGGGTTGCCTTTGTTTTTTTCATTTGCACTTCTGGTTGTATTACTTTGGCTGCTTTCAAGGTGTTGGTTCACACCAAGAATTGCACAGAAACATGCTCCACGTTCCTTTGCGATTCCTGTGCAATTTAATGCAATGCAAATTGCACTGGATCACACCAAAAAGTACTGCATGTACTAATTTTAAAAGCACACTGCAACCGGATCACATAATACTACTGTACCACATGATCCTGTGTAGGCAAACACATTGCGTTTGTGACTTGCATTTGGGGTATCGATAGGGATCTATTGACGCCTGCAGCTAATCGCACACCCAGTGTGTTTGGAATGTGGTGCTGGAAGCGCCCATAGAACGTGGGTTTTTCGCACCATATTCTGATGCGAACCGGCACTAAAAGTAATTATTAGCTTTTGCTATTGTGCTTCACATGCTGGCAATAGACTTTTCGATAATAAAATATCAATTTTCCGATCGATCTCTCCCAATAGTAATAATCATTCCATAGTATACAACACGTTTAAACAATAAGGAACACACAGGGAATTGGATTTTGATCGATAGTTGGAAGATAAAATCACAAGTTACTGATCGCATCTTTGTTTTCACCTTGCTATCTCATTATCTGATCTACCAAAATATAATTGCATTTATGACCAAAGCAGCTCAGTGCTGCCAATTTACCTAAAACAGTCAATAAGTTTTTCACCCTTGCCAATCACCTGATAATATCAAAGTTTGTACGGCCACCATAAGCATACTGGTTGTTTCTGGCATTAAAAACTGTCCAAGAAATATGCAGAATTGGAAATTCAAAGCAAAGTCAGATATTCTGATCTACATTCCCTTCCAGGTCAGCGATTCACTCAGCCATTGGATCAAAATAACTGCCAGGTAAGTTGCCTTTGGTCAGCAATGGCAGCTTTCATATTCCTTCAGTACAGGTTTCCGTAAAAGTAAATTTGTGATACTAGTTAAAGTGGTTATTCAGCCACTCTGCTATTCCTGTTTGCCCCTGTGTGAGTGATTTCTAAAAAAAAAAATGCAGATTATACCTGTTCATAGTGCAGATCGGTGCTCACGCGACCGGCCTCCTCTCTCCTCTCTCTGTCATCTGACAGCTGCAGTGGGAGGGTCCCAGAATACCCCACTGATGTCAGCAGGAGGAGATGAACAGAGAGCTGGCCGGTCACGTGAGTGCCGAACAAGACTCTGAAATCAGGTATAAGCTGCATTTTTTTTTATAAATCACACACACAGGGGCAAACAGGATTAGGAGACAGAGCAGATAGTATGAAAATGTAGATGTTATTTCTGCAGCGGGGGGGGGGGGGGGGGCACTGTCACCAGCTGACAGGTAGGGAGGGGAGGGGGCAGGGCAGACGGATGACTGGGCACCTAAACTGACCACAGTATCAGGGCTCAGCAGCCATGATAAACTGTGGTCAGTTTACAGGGGGGTATTTCAGGTGATAGAAGGGGCCAAATTACACAGCAAAAGCACTGTGCTGAAAAACATGCTTTAAAGGGACTGGATCGATTTTTTTTTTTTTTTTTTTTAGGGTAACAAACGCTTTAAAGTTATACAATCAATCTAAAGTGACACTTGCCACTGAACAACAAACATTACTACTTGCTGTCTGCTCCATAGCAGATTTGCTGCTACAGGGGACTCTTCTGTGTGGAATCACGTATATATATACACATGATTCTGCACTTCTGCCTAGGAGACGTGTGTGTGCCTACGGCTGCCTGCTTCTGCTGTGATTATTTACAGCAGTAGCTGATTTGTGGGTGCCAGGCACTGGATGTCCACCGGCACCCGCAGATTGTGTGTAAAACAAACATAACGGGGGTCTGCCTATGTAAACAAGGCAGATCTCCACTCTGACGGGGGAGGAGGGATGGATTTTGTATTTCATCTCTTTCTCTAGTAAAAGCAGCACACGCAATTTCACAAAAACACTGGCTAGGCACACAGTTAACCCTTTAATCGCCGTAGGTGTTTAACCCTTTTTCAGCCAGTGTCATTAGTATAGTGACAGTGCATATTTTTAGCACTGATCACTGTATTAGTGTCCCTGGTTCCCACAAAGTGTCAAAAGTGTTATTTAGTGTCCAATTGTCTGCTGCAATATCGCAGTCCCGCTATAATTCGCTGATCGCCACCATTAATAGTATTAAAAAAGAATCCCTAAATATATACCATAGTTTGTAAACAATATAACATTTGTGTATATCAATATACACTCATTGGGATTTTTTTTTACCAAAAACATGTAGCAGAATACATATTGGCCTAAATTCTTTAAAGAAATTCAATGTTTTAAATTTTTAATTGGATGTTTTATAGCATAAAGTAAAAAAGATTGTTTTTATTTAATTGCCGGTATTTATTTGTTTATAGTACTTTGATCTTTTGGTGATCAAATACCACCAAAAGAAAGCTCTATTTGTGGGGGGCGGAAAAAAAGGACACAGGTACAGCATCGCACAACTGCGCAATTGTCAGTTAAAGTAGAGCAGTGCTGTATAACAAAAAATGGTCTGGTCATGGAGAGAGGTAAATCTTCCAAAAGCCAAGTGGTTAAATAATGACAAATCATGCTTTCAGTATTGCAAAAATATAGGGATACAGGTTTGCCAGGACAGTGTCCCAAGCTGCATCCCAAGATCACAACACTTGTATTTGAGATACTGAGCATGTGATGTATTCAAAATGGGTATTAACTGAGGGGATTGCAGCCACTGGAGGCCAGTTCCTGCATAATTAGGAACAGGAACACTAGAATGGATGCGTGGAAAGGACCACCTGGAAAGCAAGTGTGATTTAGGCCCCTTTCACATGGGACGGATCAGTAATGATCCGCCCCGTGATGATCCGCTTGCTCAGCGGGGATCGCTCCTTTGTCACCGCTGAGCTGGTGGTGGACAGGGCGGTCTCTGCACACTGTGCAGGGACTGCCCTGTCAGCTCTCCGCTCTCCTCTATGGGGATCGTATGAGCACGGACCGTCTGTCCATGTTCATCCGATCCGCTCTGCAGACGGATAGAAAAATAGGATTTTCATCCGTCTGCAGAATCAGACAATAGCGGAGGCGGACGATAGCGGGTGTCGCTATCCCATAGGGATGCATGTATGTCCGTATTTCATCCGCAAACAGATGGATGAAATACGGACACATAATGTCCGCATGTGTGAGCTTTTTAGGGCTCTTTCACACTGCTGCACTGTGGTTTGGCCACAGTGTTGATGAAGTGCAGTGTACCCACATTTTTAGTGCGATTTCCCCGCACTTTCCCATAGACTTCTATTAGACTGGACGCTTATGGTACATTTTCTGAAAGAGCGCCAAAGATACAGCATGCACAATCTAATAGAAGTCTATGGGAAAGCGCAGGTAACACGCTCAAAAATTGCGTGCACACTGCACTGCAATGTGAAAGTGCCCTATAATGTGGGCCATGGGTAGGGGTGACAGTGTCGTGAGGACTGGGCTGAATATGCTGGCATGTAGGGAATAACCACAACCCTTCCTGCATTGCCACATGAGAGGCTGGGATGGCATACCTATGATTAGGCATATAAGCACTGCTCAAACTGTTGATGCTATATAAATCCTGTATAATAATAATATAAGACTTTTAGTCTTAGTTCTATATACATCTGATCACTTAGGACAAGTAGTGGTGCTTTGACACCTTAGGGTGCTTGTTGTTCAACAGTAACTTATAGCTTGTGTGTATAACATGGACCCTAGGTTAAGTACAGCTAAACTTGCCCATTCTTCTTTTAATAACTTATTCATTATACTTATTCTTTTTTTGCCTAATTTTTATGTGTGTACTGTATGATTTATTGTCTATACATGAACAGCAAGAGACACAAATGGGAAATAATCAGATTTTCTGCTGATTTTTGTCTTCAGGTTTACCAAAACCATGTAGTGCAAGGGCCTGCCTGATTACATACAAATTGAAACTCCTAAGGTTTGACCTTATATTATATGGTTTTGGTAAATCTGAAAGAAAAAATCCACAGAAAATCTGATAGTGTGTATGTGGCTTTAGTTGGCTCTTTTCCGGGACTAAGGACATACTTGAATGCAGGGAATTAAAGCCAGTGCTCCATTGGGGAGGGTGAATTAGGAGGGGTCGTAGTTTCTGAGACAAGACCCGAGCTTTGCAAACTAACACCACCAACCTTATTACCCTTTATACTTCCAACCATATCCATAACCTGCAGCACAAACTTTGAAAGACCATACCTACCTAACATGATCAGCTGTTTTTTGTAATAAAATTATTTACTTTTTGCTTTCGAATCTATACCTCTTCATCTTGGAGTCTCATTTCACATGCTAAGTTTATTGTTGCATCAAACTGAAGAGGATGGGACCCTAACATTATAAGGAACACAGAAGAACTCAAAGTGCAATAAATCTGTAGTCAGAACCTCTGGAAGATCTAATAAGTAGCTGTCCTGTGATTAAACTCCTCAACATTTACCTAGAACTGAAATATCTTTTTTTAGTTGGCCTGACCCTTTAAGAGCACAGGTTATATTTTTACAGTTACCAATAAATATATTATGAATAACAGCTCTTTGCTGCAGTGTGTATTGAGATGTATATTGCTGCTTTATTCTGTTATAGGCCTCTGCACTGGATCTTTTACTTATTCATAACCCTGAATGCAGACCTACTTGGCTGCTAATGTTGTGTGATCACAAGTGTAACTAAATATACCATAGTGAACTACTGCCAAGGCACACAAAACTTTTTTTTTCTGTGGAAATTGGCTGACTGGACAATATTTTTGAATAATTTCCAGAGACAGGTAGTTCCACTTATAAATCAAACTGTATCATACACAATGACAGAAATCCATAAAGAGTGTCATAGAAGCTCTTTAGAATTCCTTTTGGCATCTACACAAACTGTCAGAGCTTGAGCCAGATTCATGTATTGCTCACAAATATGTACATGAAAATGTTGAAGGCCAAAGCTAAGGTCAGGAGGTGGGGCAGGAGCAATTCATTTTTTTTTCATTACTTTATTAAACTTTATTTTTTTACACTGTACTTTTGTTTATTTTATACAACATCACTTGTGATAGCTGTGGCGCAGTGACGGGTTCTCTTTATGGAGAGATCTGGGGCCAGATCTCTCCTCTGCCCTCCAAAGCATCTGATCAATCAACCTGGGGGGAGTGGTCAATGGGTGGTAAAAAATGAATATTAACCACAAGTGTAAACGAGGCCTATGACAGTGCTCCCTAACCGTACCTTCAGCTATTTGAGGCGCACTTGTTCAGCATCCAGGCTATGGTGTTCAGTATGGAGCAGCAGGAAGGTGAGAGGGGACCGGAGGAGGGGATCAGCAGATAACGCACATGGTGAACAGCGTGGGAGTGACAGCAAGGTGAGATGGGAACAGAATGAGACCCAAGCAAGAAAAACTGAGCAGCAGGGAATCAGAAGAGCAGGATATCATATCAGCAGAGCAGGAGATCAGCAGAATAGAAGATCAGAAGGAGATTTAGTAGAGTGGAGTTTTAGCAGAATGGAGAATTAGCAGAGTATAGGTGGGGGAATAGCGCAATAGCGGGACTACAGGGGGACTACAACTGAACAGGGGGAGATACTGGGTGAATAACAGAGAGGATTGAATGGTACGTACTGGTAAGTGCTACTGAGTAGGGCATCTTTTTTTTTTTTAAAAGCCTGTGGCGTGCAAAACACATCCAAAAACTTCCACCCAGTGCCAAAAAAGTGCACACACATCAAGAGTGAACACAAAAATGTGCAACGGGTGTCTGCTATCCTCCACAAGGAAGGACCTTACCCTGATCCCCCGGGGCGTTAGGCTCCAGACGGGGACTGAGGTACCAATACATGGCCCATCCAGCCGAAGCCGGATGACCGCCTTTCTCCGGAAGGTCTGCTGAAACAGACCCACCCAGTACTAGGGTAGGGGCTCCCCCGAAGGGAGACCCCCCAAAGAGAGGGCGAACCAAGCCAGAAGGCCTATGTCCACCCTCCCACAAGACTTTCAGGGTTGGCCCGAGGACCGACACCCTACTCATCAAACGTGCAAGTGACAACACAAAAGTGACACACAACAATCAAAAAAATAAATAAAGATAAGTAAAGTGGGGAAGGGATAGTGAAGAGGGAGAGTGAAAAGGTGGCCATTGTGAATACAATGACCAGGCCCTCCGGCCAGGAATCAAAAATTCCTCTGGTCCTAACCAAAAGGACCGGCCCTAGAGGCAGGTGTGAAAAAGCGTGTATACAGTGAAGTGACCATGGTGCCAGACATCAGTGTGACAAAGCACAGTGAACGTAAGGCACCCCTGAACTGCCACTTCAGGGGCACATCACCATAGACTTTTCAACAGAAGCATCCCCGACCCCCCAGCCCAGACCACAGCAGCCCCCACCCCAGCCAGAAAGGCATGGAGAACCAGGAGCTTAGTGAGAGCCCTTTGCCATCAGGCCTCACCATCGCTCCCATCACTCCTACCTAATTACATTTGGGAAGTACTAGCTGTTCCCCTGGTGGGAGAAAGGGGAACCAACGTTCCCTCCCGAAAAACTGACCGGAGCTAAAGCTGCCCCAATCCAGGCCAGAAGGCCAGGGTCCCCTCCCCTGGCGCCGACAAGTGGTCCTCCATCCCCATCAGAAGGCTTTCCTTTCGGCTACGAACCGCTCCGGGTTACCTTCACACCAGCAGGTTTTGCATAGCAACCGCCACCCCTGCTCCACCTCGCCGTAGAACAGGGACGGAAGCAAGCGCCACCTCCTGGTAACTGATAAGAACAGATACTGCACTTGATCTTAGCCAAAAGGCTGATGATGGTAGTGGTGGAGGGGAGGGGGCCTTTTGTGGGGAATGTACTACTGAGCAGGGGGAGGAGGGAGGTCAGTTGGAGGGTTGGGGCTACGTGAATTTGAAAATGTACTACTGAACACGGCGGATAATCAAAAATGCATGTTAAAGCAGAAGGTACTGATTGCTGTCTGTGCATTTTAGTTAGGGTGATCTTGTAAGGCAGTGGTCATCAACCCTGTCCTCAGGGCCCACTAACAGGCCAGGTTTGCAAGATAACTGAAATCCATCACAGGTGATATCATTTGCTGCTCAGTGATTGCAGTATTCTAGTCTGCATCTCCCCAAAGTAATACATAAAACCTGGCCTGTTAGTGGGCCCTGAGGACAGGGTTGATGACCACTGCTGTAAGGGGTGCTTGCATATTGTTTTGCCCTTTTCCTCCCAGTTTAGGGTGTTACTGGTTGGAGGGGTTTTATGACCGGTCAAGAAAAAAAGGCACCAGTTGTTGATGGTGGGAGGCCATATTGCAGAGGCTGTTGACAAGGTCACACGTGGCGAGTATCACCACTAGGTCCACCGTGTGATCTCTCAACAGTTTCCCAATCCTAGAGGGAACATAGGGCCAGGACAGTGTTCTGTTAGGGAATTCCTGTCTTACGTGATGCTGATAGAAATTTTCTGTGGAAAGAATAATTCTATATTACCATATGTATCAATTAGACTAGAAGCAATATGCTTATAAAAGTGAATGGCCTGGACTTTGGATCAAAATGGTATGTGATGGTACTTTTGAAGTTCAGCAAAAGTTCCTCAGCAACAAAGGAGATCTGCATGCCATAGGAAACCTGTGCAGGTGGGCTATTAAGTGAATGCAGCTGGAGGATGGAAGTAGGCCAGAGTCGTAGTGCTGGAATGCCACTAAAATTAGCTAGGTGACCACACTCAGGGAGGATGATGTTCCTCTTACCTCTACTTATGAAGACACAATATGAAGACATGTCATTCCACTATCACTTTATTTAAAGGGGATGTAAACCCTCCCATATACCCAGTGAAGTAAACAACCTCGGATGCTACACAGAGATGAAAAAAATCTCCCTACATATGTTTTACATGTATATCTGCTGTCTTCAGCTTTCTAGATTCTTTGGAAAGTGCACATGGTCACATTTTCCAATGGAAAATGTCCGATCGGACCATGTTGTCGGATAATCTGACAGTGTGTGGGCTCCATCGGACTGTGTCCGTCGGAATATCCGACGGACCAAGTTTTAGAGCTGGGCTATAAAATTTTCTGACAACATGATCCGATCGGACTTTGTCTGATCAGAATTCTCTACAAACGATCGGACAAAGTGCCACGCATGCTCAGATCAAATTCCTAGACCAAAGCTACTGGCTACTAACCTGAAGCCCCATCGTAACTAAATTACATCATCACGTTACGAACGATCGGATTTTCCGACAACTTTGTCCGACCGTGTGTATGCAACACCAGTTTCGGACAAAATCCGTCTGACAAAATCCAACGGATTTTGTTGTCGGAATGTCCGACCGTGTGTACAAGGGCTTAGAAATTTTTCTTCCTGTTTCAGTAGTGGGAGGGGGGCTTGGGCATACATTGTGTGTTAGCTGTTTGGAGAAAAAGGGACAAACCCCCTCTCCACATAGGCAGAGCAATTCAGAAACATGCAGAGCTTTGCTGTGAATAGGCAAGCTCTCTTTATCTGTCTCTAAGTTCCCACCCTGACACAAGTTTCCAGCTGCTTTTATCTCCTGTGTCGGAGAGCTTGTCAGAAGTTATCATGCTGATAACAGAGGAACAAAGTAGCAGAAAGACATGGGAGCTTTCATAAATGGGGTTTATATCCACTTTAAGGCCCTCTAGGCTCCACAGAGACGGGCCTCACAACCCTTATTCCCTTCATTTCTTGTCCCAATCTGAGCGGGCTCAACGTGACAGCAAGTGGTTGGAAATATCCCAAATAGAGTCATATTCATCAAAAGAACCCAATAAAAGTTGTAACCCTTCTCCACTCAGAAAAAAAAGTTTTGGCTGCAATACGACTTTGACAAAGAATCGTGTGTCACAGCACTCATGTGGGCGTATCGGAAAACGCCACAACCATAAAAGTGCAGATTTTGCAATCCAGTAATTGCATAGAAAAGGCTGAAGTCATTCAGCTACAGATGTGGCAAACAAAGATTATTACATTTTTATACATTGCATTCTTAAAAATTTAATGAAACATTCTATTGAAGCCATCTCTGTTATTTATTTAAAAAAAGAAACATTACTACTTTATCTCTAATAACAAACCAGTAATTTTCTCTGATGAAGAGCTTGTATCTTGTCTATCTTGAAATGCAGATAATAGTGCACATCACTTCCGATGATCTATTTAACTTGCCCTCAGGCAATTATGACAATGCTGCATAAAGCCTGTTCTCATAGAAAACGTCAGATGCAGCCTACAAGAATCATATTTCACATTGCAAGTTAACAAAAGGTCAAAAAGCTTGATTCTTTGTTACTGTTGACTTGATCTGAAAGCTGAACTGCCATTTAAATATTTATGGGCTGGTGTGGTGAGAGCAGCATGCATTCTACCATTGGACTCTGTATGGACTATATTCTCGTCCCTAATAGGCAGCAGACAGAAGCTCTAACAGGCGTGTTTTACTATTTCTTCACACACTCTGTAGTCTGGACACAATCTTGAGAAATCTGGGTCTCCTGAGAGAAAGGTCCTACTGCTAAAGTTAAGTTGGCCAAACACTGAGCAGATTTCTGCCAGTTCCTAATGAAATGGACGAAACTCAATCAGTGAGTGGTCCTATTTCACCACTCAGCTGAAACATTGACAATTGTTGGTCAGACAGTGCCTACCTTCAATCAGATACAGGCACTGTTCAGGTATTCTGTTAGCTGATGCTACCGGCTGTCAGAATACATAAGCCGCAGAAGGACAGAGCGTAGATGGAGGACAAAGAACTGCCTGTATTGTAAAAAAAAAAACACCAATCGGTTTGAAAAGTTCCTCCCCCACTGTCAGGACTGGATCTCTCAGTAAACAATATAGGCAGGAGGGCTGCCAGTGAGATCTCCCAACCACCAACCAACACTTTAGCTGTCAGTAACACATGCTCACATATAATATGTCAGGGGTAGGCAACCTCGGCACTCCAGCTGTGGTGAAACTACAAATCCCATCATGCCTCTGCCTCTAGGAGTCATGACAGTGATTGTCAAGGTCTTGCAATGTTTCATAGGACATGTAGTTTCACCACAGCTGGAGGGCCAAGGTTGCCTACCCCTGCAATACATGGTTCCAAACTGTCAAGATGGCTACCGTTGCAAACCTACCTACCTCATTGTTGCCATCTCTGTACAGCTGCAACTCTGTCAATGGAATGATGTTCCATGTGCACACCATTCCAGGGGCGGACTGACAACTCATGGGGCCCCCGGGCAATAGGAGATTATGGGGATCCCAGGCAATCAGAGATTATGGGGACACACAGTATACACACACACACAGTATACAATCACATAGTATACACATACATGTACACACAGTATACACAGATATGTTTCTATTGGCTGAGAAGGTTCTGGAGAGGTGGGGCAGCTATAATCTCAGGATTTTTAGACCAAAAGTATGTCGGTAAGGGACATTTCAGAGAAAGATGTAACAAAAAACACAGATTTTACATACTGTCCCTGGTTTTACTGAGGCTGGCAACCCTGATGGGGCCCCCTAGTGGCCCAGGGCCCTCGGGCAGTGCCCGAGTGGCCGAATGGTCAGTCCGCTCCTGCACCATTCATTCAATCTGGTCTGTGCATGTAACTGCTATCGGAGTAGGGTGACAGTTTGTCTATCCTTCTGGTTGCTGGGTATAGTGATCCAGAATGGGAAAAATGTCTCTTCAACCTCAAACTAAGTACAGACGGCCCCCGGGTTACAAACAAGATAGAGTCTGTAGGTTTGTTCTGAAGATGAATCTGTTTGTAAGTCAGAACAGGTCATTTTTTTTAGGAGATATTTACAATTCCCTGTACAAGGATTTGTTCTGCGATTGCACCGATGTACTCGGTGCATGCTCACTTTAGAAGGGTCACGGTGTGCCGTTTTCATTAAATGACATACCGTGATTGTCGGCTCCCGTGCGCACGCAACAGAAGTGACGTCACACGACTCCGGCCAGTCACAGAGCCGGAGTCCATGACCCTGGAAGGAAGATGGACGCTTCAAGCTGGCAAAGAAATTGGGGACATTGCTGGCTCCTGTGTCGATGCATAGTAGCCCATTATGCTTTGCCTTTGCAGAGAAACAAAGAGGAAGTAAACCCATCAGGGTTTACTTCCTCTTTAAGATTCTCCTATCCACACTATACAGCGTGGATAGAGGGATATCCACTGCTGACTATTGTATTCTGAAAGTCACTGCTCCCCTGGCTGTCAGAATACTTGAACAGTGACCACATTTGATTGGTTGCATTCACTGTTCGGCCAAGTACAGAGCTACCCATGGGTGGAATTCCCGATGAAATGGCCAAAATTTGAGATGGCTGTGGCCAGCATTAGTATGAAACTAAAGCCAGCAATACATGGATCGAAAGTCAGATAGTTCAGCAGGCACTGGCTGAATTTCAATTCATTTATAGGCACTAAGGTTGTACAGAATTTGATCTCTAAATTGATGCCTATGCAACTGCACTACTGGATGTTCCCCACATGATCAGCAATACAGGCTATAGCCTGCAACGCTGATCAGAGTATTCTGAAGGCAGGGAAGTCTCCCCACCATCAGAATAGCTCAGTGGGGATGATTCCCCCATCCACAATTGTGTGCATGGGGTAATCGAGTCTATGGGCTACTTTAGGCTAGTCAGATGAATGGGTTAGGAGGAAGGCAACTGAAAAAAAAATGACCTATTGGTGCAGAAAGTATAAATCCAGCCTAGTTCACTTTTCCTAAATGCATGAACAAAAACCTTTATTTATAATTCAGTCAATATGGCTTTCACCAAACATTCTCTGGTGGAGAACCCTTTCACTCTCATTTAGGCTGGGTTCATACCATTGCGAACTGGATAAGAGTTCTCCGCATCAAATACGCAATTGCAGGAGATTTTAACTAGCTCTCTATGGAACCAGTTCACATATCCCTGCTGCGGCCCCGGGGCGAATTTGCACAGCAGCCCTGTGTGTCTTTTGGTCCATTTCAGGTCCGAATTCAGCCAGAAATTGGCCCTGAAACAGTGAACCAGGATGCACGGGACCCCTGCTGGGAGCCGCATGCAGTGATAGTGTGAACCCAGACTTAAAACACTTAAACCTGAAGATTCACCTGCAAATGTTTGAATGTAGAATTCACTGCTTTATAACTAAGCCCCTAAATGTGCATGCATGGGTAAATAAATAATTTGAAAATAAGCATACACATACTGTAGGTATATGGCTGGATACAACTACTACACCCCAAAAAAATGCAGTCTTTTAGTATGCATCTTGCATCTCTTTACTGCATTTTCGTAGGTGTTGATAAATGTTTAATGCGTGCTTTGGCATATTACAATGCACACATCTGCAGCAAATGCAATGATTTGCAGTAAAGCAGAGAAAAATTCAATCGTATGTTACAAAGCATACACGATTCCAGCCTCACTCATGAAAAATGTTAACTTAAAATTACTCAGGGGACTCCGTTCTTCCAGCTGGGTAGTTCTAATTTTCTTGCTAGCATTTAACTTGTGATCTTGGCTGTTCTGCAAAACGAAATCACTATAATTGGCTGAATTTGTGCATTCTGAATGGCCAGGGATTCGAGACTTCATAAGTGCAAGCTTGTGCATTTACTGGTTCATACATTGCCCTCCCTCTGATGACACTTACAAATACTGGATAAATACTTTGATAATCAGGTACATTCCAATTCAGAAACCTTAGTAAAAGACATCTAAATCTGCCTGTGTTACCCTTAATAAATATTTACATATGGTGCACTGAGCAGTGACGGCCACTCCATTAGTGGTGGAGGGGCACCCCACCCCAATCCATGCGCCCGCCCTCTAATCTACACGCAGGGCGCCGGATGCATGGATTTAAATTTGCTGTGTAACATTAGAAAGTTAATATTAGCTATTGTCTTCCTGCTTCTCCTCCCAGCTCAGGAAGCGAGTTCTGAGACCCGATTGGCCAGGGAGTCTTAGGACTCCCAGCCAATCGGGTCTCAGGACCCACTTCCTGTTCGGCCAGGAGGAGAAGTAACTCCTGTACGGCCATGAGGAGAATCAACGGCCCCTCAGCAAGCTGGAGCAGCATCAGCTTCCTAAGGCCACTGATCGCTGCCTTCCCTTCCGCCTCCCACAGCGGGAGGGGAGGGGGGGTGGTGGTAGTGCAAATGAGGGGGGCAGGTTTGTTTGCCACCTCCCCAAAATATTGAGCACCAGCCGCCACTGGCACTAAGTAGATTATTTTTACTTTAACTGGACAGCAGTACTTGCTAGACAGCATTAGACGCTTAATTTAGTTTAATTGTGGCCTGGAATTATTCTTTAAAAACTTTTTTTTTTTTTAAATCTGCTGGGATACAAACAGTTAAATCCAAGGAGGTACTGTATATGCCACCTCCTCAATCACTGCCTGTTATTTACAATTTACACTTTCATCGAGTACTGATCGTATAGCTTTCGCCATATTTTCTGCGCTTCGACAGGAGACTTGTGGCTTTCCTGCACAGCAACCATCCTGTCGTTTACCCACCCTTCCTCTCCTCCAATCACAGAATGCTTTGTATTCTGTAAACCATTCACAAAATACAAAGCGTTCTGTGAATGAACAGGGAAGAGGAGAGTCAAGCCGAGGACACACAATCAAAATATCATACAAAAAATATCGCTTTGGAAGCGATCATAAGATAAGCTGATCATTACTACACAGCTTTTGTCCAGAATTTTCCGAAGAGACAAACGTGAACATTTTGCTCAAACGATACCACATCGTACAGTTTTCATCCGAAAATACAATACAAATAATACATTACATCACTTCCGAATTTTCATTCTGTCGTACAAGGAATTTACGTACTTTAGTAATCTATTAGATTTCGATATGGAGACTAGCATGCAAACAAAACAAAAATCTACGATCAATCATCCAAAAATCTCATCGTGTGTACCCGACTTCAGACAGGAGGACTTATGTGTAGGAGAGTTGCAAGTCTGCGAAAACGATACTATCAGCACTCAATGAAATTGTAAATGGTAAAGAACAGGCAGCAATACAGGAGGTGGCCTACACCCCCTGAGCTTGATCTATTTGTTACCCAGGGTTAAAAAATTCCTGGATTTTTCTTTAAATGCAAATTTGAGGAACTTTTGCGTTCCACTTTAACAAAACATAATATAAAAGCTAAAGTGTATTCTTTGTATGTCAGCTCAGGCTCCTGGGAGCTGTTTATTTCTCCCAGCCTTGCACTGGAGACAATTGTCCCCTACGTTGCTCCTGAAGTTCCTAATCAATCTTCATTCTAAAAGCCAAATGAATTGATCAGAGGACGATCAATGCTTACCAATTTATCTTACAAAAGTGCAGGTAGTCACATGTTAAACACAGTCTCATTTTGGTTTGTTTTCTGCCTGCTTTATGAAACCTTGAAAGGTTGTATGAATGGCCTTGTGGTCCTCTGAGAGCTAAGAGACTTCCTTGTAAAGTTCCATTATAGCTAATTCAATTTAATAGAAGCTGAAAAGGACAAATAAATAAATGTCTAAATAGTAACTTCAAATCTGGTAACCAATTCAAAAAGCATCTCCGGAAAAGCACTAAAGTAACAAAAGAGCTAATGATCAGGAAAAGAAAAAAAAAACAAAAAAAACATTCGAAGCATATGCTCTGACCTGAAGCTTAGTTTTATTATAGGATATTTTTGTGTGCATTTCAGGTGGCATCTATACAGAGCTGTCTAGGGTACCAAACTGTGCCCCCTTTCCCATAGGGTTAGGGTCGGGGTGCCCCCTACCCCTGCAATAAACCATTGTGCCAGGGGCAGCCGCCCCCTCCTGCCCACCCCTTGTCCCGGCCCTGCATGTAACCAACTAAGTGTGCACTCCCAGAGTCTACTGCACGCCGGCCACTGGCATCCTAACCCCTCTCCCCAAGGAATCCCTTAACCACCCTTATGTCAGGCTTTGTTTTTATTTTAGTTTTGTCAAAGTTTTCTGCTGATGGCTTGTAATTATCACTGTTCTGTCTACTCCTTTGTAACCGATGCTTTGATAACTATGTTACTTCTGAATGCTTTAATAAAATATTTGAACAAACAATTATCCCATCACCTTTGTAGCTCACATCATCCCAGTGAATATTATGACAATCACTTATTGCCCATAGTGGTCAATAATTCTAAGGGCATATATAAAACAAATGTTGTCAAAGTAGTCTTCAAGTAGAATTCCAGGCCAAAAATAAAAACTGTTATGCCAGCTTGTCAGAAATGATAAATTAAAGATCCCCCTTTACTTGGTGATCCTGACATTTTCCTGGCCCAGATGTTAGTTCCGGGCCAGGGCCACCAATGCTATCCATCCACAATTTTAAATGGCTGATCCTCCCTGGGCTTGTTGGGAACTGAAAACTGCTTTCCCCAGTGTGCATGTGCTAAGCATAAAGCAAAACGTCACTCTCTCAATCAGCATAGACTATTTTTAAAGCGGTTGTAAGCCTTACAGACCACTTTGACCTACAGGTAAGCCTAGATTAAGGAGTGACGTCATCGCTGCTCTGGCGCTGTGAGTGGCCGGAGCAGCGATACCCGGAAGAAGATGGACGCTCCGTGCTACAGGGGACAACGGTGACATTGCTGGCTCCTGTGTCAGGTAAGTGACACATAATGGGCTACTTTGCAGAGAGACAAAGAGGGAGTAAACCCATCAGGGTTTACTTTCTCTTTAATCTTTGTTATTAGCTTTAATAAATAGATAGAAAAGTGTATCATATTTACTTGTTTGAATTTTTGTTTTTTACATTTCTTCAACATTTCTTCAACTCTTTCGTGGCTTATAGGCCTAGGCAAATGATGTCATAGATCCCAGGAGTCTTCAGAAGGGGAGGAAAGGTTTTCTCAGCCTCCTGTCTGCATGCCTGGTGCCTGAGTGGACATTTGCTGATGTGTTAAAGCAGTGATCTCCAAACTGATAGCATTTATCTGGTCCTTGAGGCACTATTCCTCCCAATGGAGGAATTATTGACACCAACAGTGGGGAGTAATTCCTGCCACTGACCCGAATGATGCAGCATTATTCCTTCCACTAATATCAATGATGGTGCACTATTCCCCCCACTGACACCAACAATGGGGCCCAATTTTTTTCACTGATACCAATGATTGTGTACTATTCCTCCCACTGATACCAATGAAATTATACAATTCCTCCTCCTACTGACCACCAAGCCTGAATACATGTTTATTTTCTCTGTGCTGGGTCAGGGACATTTTCTAACCCCGCCGGCCACAATCTGGCCCCCTCTAAAGTCTGAATAATTCCAGGTATAGATATTTTTACATAGTTACATTGGTCCAACTTGGACCAATCCCACAGTGTCTACTACAGTGATCTCCACTAGCTTCCAGGTCCCATGCTTCCTTCTTGAAGACAGGAGGTTGTTCTCTTGGCACCGGCGCCATTCAGAGATCGCTTTGCATTTTCTCAATGTGTTATAAGCTGCTATAATTGCTAAAGAAAGTTACTGTTTAATGTGACACTAAACTCTGGTTTAAAAAATAATAATTTTGTTCATGCATGTATTTTTAACTTGGAAAAGTATCTTCTATTGCTCTCAGCCTCCTTCAAAATAAATTTTTAATTTTTGCTGCTGTGATTCAACTTCCTACTAGAGGGTGGCTATGTTACCGTATTTTTCAGACCATAAGACGCACTTTTTTCCCCCAGAAATATGGGGGGAAATGTACCTGCATCTTATAGTGCAAATATATACGATTGGCATCACCCCCCGCCGCACTCCGGAGCGCTCTGCGGCCTCGGAGGAAAGGCCGCGGCTTCGGCCTAGCTCCGAAGCGGCGGCCATCTTGGTGCACCCGGCCGTTTGCAATGTGATCGCTTCGTCAAATGACACAGCGCAGTCACAGCCATCCCTCCATTCCCTGCCAATACTCTGCCAATACTCTGCCATACCCTGCAATACCCTGCCAATACTTTCTATGGTAATGGTCACTATGCATTTTCTATGGTAATGGTCACTCTGCATTTTCTATGGTAATGGTCACTCTGCATTTCATGGGCACTGGAAAATATTTTAGTACACCATTTGGTTCAGAATATTTTTTTTTCTTGTTTTCAACCTCTAAAACCTAGGTACGTCTTATGGTCAGGTGCGTCTTATGGAGCGAAAAATACGGTAATTTTCAGTGGTCCCACTGTATGCAGCCTCCCTTTCTTGCTTGTTCCCAAGATGGACTAGGCACTATGGGATTTGTAATGTCTACAGCACAGTGCCCATGACAACATATACAACTTATTTAAAACAAATTGAAGTGAGGGGAAAAAGGAGAAGTTCCAAAACTCATAGAGGATGTTACAAGGGGCAAAAAAAGCACAGAAAGCAACAATTTAATGAAATTAAAATGAAAAATAGATTACAGAGCCATTAAAGAGAAACTTCAGTCCCAACCCTACTTCCTACACATGCACAGATCTCTGCCAAGACTTGAAGCCTTACGGCCAATCTGCGCACACATGGAATATAGCGACGCACAAGTGTAATAAGAGGCATTCTCACGTGGGCATAAGTACAGGAACTGCCGAAATGCAGCAACAAAAATATATGTTTTTATTTAATTGTGGGAGAGGGAGGGGATGTGTATGGATTATTTTTGTCACTTTAAAATCGCTTTAAGGCAGTCAACATTATTTTCCTAGTTTATTTTTTTAAAATAGTGGGAAGACTAGTAGAATATACTATAACAAACCCATTTTTCTCTTTTTCAATGCTAGGAATTTTTTTGTAAGTTATGAAAGCTTATTTGAAGAACAGAACATCTTAGCATCCTTAAAACCTGTGCCACCAAGACAACCACTCTACTATAAAATATTAAAAGCACCCAATTTTAAAGGCTGCCTATGTAGTCAAATGATCATAGAGTAATATTCAATAGGGAATCTACTTCTAGAGTAATGTAGACCTAGATAAAATCATTTAAAACAAAAGGAAACCCGCTAACATCACTCCTCTAGTAACATAATATAATATGGCAAAAGGTATCAATATATCAGATTCATGGGATTATGATTTTTTCTTTAAATTAAGGGTCACAATTAATTTTTAATAATGCATACTTTTTCTTTATAGCCAATTAACCATTCATATAGAAAAGAGAATGGATGTTTTCATTTTATTTTGCCAGGAGGCTTGCGGCACACTGCAATGTGTCAGAACTGGCATTTCATAGATTTGGAATTGAAATGTGTTTTGTTTTATAATGCTGAAAATCCTTGTATTATTGTAGTCTGGCTGCTCTTCTTTCTGTGGAGCTTGTTGTGTGGGAGAAACATTCGCTGTGAATGTAGCACTGGCAGCTAGAGGGACAATTAAAGAGAAGTAAGGACAAACCAATTAAGTCACATGTTGAGAGATACTTCCATATGTTAACTCATGGGCTCAAACAAGTTTTCTGGAAGATATTGCCATCACACAATTCTGACAGCAAACACAATGAAGTACAGTATATCACATGAACTATACCATTTGTGCACTATAGAGTGATTGTATAGGGCCAGTATGCCTAAACATAGCTTAAAGTGGTGTTGCACAGAAGAAAAAAAACAATCTTTAAAATTCATTAAAAAATAATTGAAAAAAAATATCTGGAACCTCTAAATGGCTGTTGCTAGGAGGTCCCTTGTAGTCTGCCTCCTTCAGTGCCTGGGCTGGTGACATCACTTCCCCTTGGAGCAGGAAGGGCTCAGCTCTGCCCCCTCCCTCCTGTCAGTCATCTGTGACACGTGAAGGTCCCAGATGACTGCCTGGCTGTGGCTTCACAGTTAGAATGCCAGCGCCGCTGAGCGGAGGGGGGAATGAGCGGGGCTTCATTCCCCCGCATCGCTGGACCCTGGGACAGGTAAGTGTCCGATTATTAAAAGTCAGCAGCTGCAGTATTTGTAGCTGATGACTTATTTATTTATTTTTTAAAGGGGAACTCCTCTTTAAGTTTAGTACAACTTTTTTTATCAGCATAAAAGATGGTACTTACAATGCCTTGAAAAAGTATTCATACCCCTTGAAATGTTCCATATTTTGTCATGTTACAACCAAACACGTAAATGTATTTTATTGGAATTTTATGTAATAGACCAACACAAAGTGACACATCATTTTGAAGTGGAAAGAAAATGAAAAATGGTTTTTAAAACATTTTAAAAATAAATATGTGAAACGTACGTATGGTGGTTGCAGCATCATATTGTGGGGATGCTTTTCTTCAGCAGGGACAGGAGAGCTGGTTAGAGTTGATGGGAAGATGGATGGAGCCAAATACAGGGAAATCTTAAAACAAAACCTGTTAGAGTCTGCTAAAGTCTGGGTGGCAAACAACCACCCATCCCCCCCACGACACCCCCCCCCCTGCCGTTTGATGGTTTGTCCGGCACTTACCCCATCATGGTGGGTGGCAGGCAGCATGGAGCCGCTCGGCTCTGAGTCCTCTCCTCCATGCCGGCTTTCAGCTCCTCCCCTCCTCCTCTTAGGCGTCCAATAGGATTGCCAGTTCTTTCAGCCAATCGGTGTCAAAACCCACTTCCTGATTTTCCGGGAGGATCAGTGTAACAGCGAATATTGATTCGCTGTTGTAACACACCTGGGTGGGCTTGGAACGCACTCTGTGACCTGATCCAACCCTATATTGAAGCCTATTAAAGTCTCTGGCTCTAATCGGTACTTCAAAAAACCAGCCCCTCTGCATTGGAAACCATGCGCCTGTGTCCTGAAATGGCCCAGACGCATGGATAGGGGAGGCGGAGATGGACGGGGGGCGGCGCCCATGGGCCCTTAATGGACGGGACGCCCATTGATCAAAGCATATTAATGTGTTGGAATGGCCCAGTCGAGACCTAAATGCAATTGAGAATCTGTGGCAAGACTGGAAAATTGCTGTTCACAGACACTCCCATCCAATCTGACAGAGCTTGAGCTATTTTGCAAAGAAGAATGGGCAAAATTGTAACTCTCTAGATGTGCAAAGCTGGTAGAGACATACCAGAAAACACTTGCAGCTGTAATTGCAGCAAAAGGTGATTCTACAAAGTATTGACCCGGGGGACTGGAATAAAAATGCACACCACACTTTTTACATATTCGTTCATAAAAAGTGTTGAAAACCATTTATCATTTTCCTTGCACTTCACAATTATGTGCTACTTTGTGTTGGTCTATCATATAAAATCCCAATAAAATACATTTACATTTTGGTTGTAAGATGACAAAAATGTGGAAAATGTCAAGGGGTATGAATACTTCTTCAAGGCACTGTACTATCAATGAGAAGTGGCCCTTGTGCTGCTGGCTGTGGTTTTAGTTGAAATCCAAAAGTCCCCTGACCCCCCCCCCCCCCATACCCACAGCCATAATCTTCCGTTGCTGCAGACGGTAATACAGTGAAGAGACCTGCCCCGGGAATTCATCAAGAGTGCTAACTGCTCCTGCCTTTTACACACATCTACTCCATTCATAGAAGCAGTAATATAGCTTCTATTAATGACAAGTGATCTATGAATGGGGGAGGTAGACCTTTCATTCATCTACTCAACCATCTACTCATCCTTCATTTATAGAGCTATTTTCATTGAAGGAAGCTATAGTATAGTTTCTAGTGGTGGAAAGGGAGGACATGATGAGTGCTTCTGGCGGGTCCTTGGCTCTAATAACGGGGTATGGGTCTGGGGTTAGAGGACTTTGGATTGCAACTAAAACAGCAGCACAAGGGACACTTGTCAATATTAAGTACCGTTCCTCATGCTGGATTATTTATATTTTCAAAATTGACCAAACTTCAATTTTAAGGGATGTTAATGCCATTCATGAATATTTATTTATAAAAAGTCCCATATTGACACAAATTTTAAAATATTTGGTGTTGTTATGAGGTTAAAGGTGACTAAAAAGATTGCTTTGCCCAAAAAATATATCACTTTTTAAACAGATTTGGCCATAAACATGTTATGGGATCTGTCAATCTTAGTTGTTTAGTACCCAGGAAGAACTTCCAAAATGTAAAGGGCACAGAAACTATAACAGCTCACACAAGAGAATAAAATCATTATACATCTGCTCCTACCATTCCTGGATGTTTGGTATCATAATGGATATTTATTGGCCACATGAGCTGTCCACCAATACTGGGCCTATGTATGTCTGAAACTGTTTAATCTGACTGATAATTAGCCTATGGGGGACCCTAATGGAAACCATTAATGGAGACAAACATGGATGTAGATTGACTTGCCTGGCTGTCATTCTGAACCTGATGCTTTATTACTCCCAGTCACTAACCCACAGCAAGTATGCAGATAAAAAGTTCTGCTTTTATTTCAACTTTCCTGATTGCAAAATTTTTCCTGATCAGTTAGTCAAAGTATTAAAGTGGAACTAAATCCTCCTCTCCTTTACAGCCAAAAAGCGGCCATCTTAGCGTGTGTTTGATCTGCAGTTGGCAAGGTGTTGCACATGTAATCAGTTATAACACCAGCCATTTGATGGCTTGACAGTTCAGTTTAAAACAAAAGCAACTGTGACAGTTATTCATGACATGACCTTTGTTAAAGTGGAGTTCCACCCAAAAGTGGAACTTTCGTTCATTTGTCTCCTCTCCCCCTCCGGTGCCACAATTGGCACCTTTAGGGTGGGGAGAGGGGAGACAGGTATCCTGTTCCCACTTCCGGGAGTCTGCACAGTGGCCCATGACGTCACCTCCTCCTCCTCCCCATCACCAGGCCAGTAGGGGAGAGGAGCGGGGCCTCGCTCATGAGCAGTAGGGTTCCTGGCGTGAAGCCATAAGGCTTCACTGCTGGATTCCCTTACCCTGCAATGGCCGTGGCAGCACCCATCAGCCGATGGAAACATTGCTGGACTCCAGAACAGGTAAGTGTCCTATTATTAAAAAGCCAGCAGCTGAAGTATGTGTAGCTACTGGCTTTTAATTATTTTTTTTTTTTTGGGGGGGGGGGGCGGACCTCCGCCTTTAGTCCTGCCTTGAATCCAGCGGGTCTGCATAAAAAAGTAGTAGTTTTTAAAAAGAAGTTAGCTATGGCCACCTAAATATTTCTCTTAGGATGAGGTGAGTGTAATGTAGTCCGTTACCCTTACTTTTGTACTCAATCCCTGAGAACTTCAATTTTAAAGTTGGGTAGTTGGTTCCATTGCATGCCTCTGCCCTCTGTATGATACTTATACCAGGTACACACAGTGGGAACATTTTCATTGGGAGCTTGTTGTCGGAAATGTCGACCGTGTGTAGGCTCCGTTGGACATGTTCCATCGGAATTTCTGTCATACAAAATTTGAGATCTGGATCTCAAATTTTCCGACAACAAAATCCGTTGTCGTAAATTCCGATCGTGTGTACACAATTCCAACGCACAAAGTTCCACGCATGCTCGGAAATCAAGCAGAAGAGCCACACTGGCTATTGATCTTAATTTTTCTCGTCTCGTCGTCCATGTTGTACGTCATTGCGTTCTTGACGTTTGGAATTTCTCACAAGATTTGTGTGACCGTGTGTATACAAGACAAGTTTGAGCCAACTTCCGTTGGAAAAAATCCATGGATTTTGTTGTCGGAATGTCTGATCGTGTGTACGCGCCATAAGAATTCGTAATAGAAGCATATAAGTTTACATAGATTTACCAAATACCAGAAATAAGATCATCTCACCCCAAAAACTGAATTTTGCCATCCTGGGGTTTCTCCTCCTTTTAAGAAAAATTTGGAAAGACTTCCTTCATTTTTCAAGAGAATAAGTGATGAATACTGAATGGTCATTAACAGTAATAGATTTGTACCTCATTTTCTTTACTCCATTTTTAGGAATAAGGAAGTCTTAGTATGAGGGAGGTAAACTAGGGGAAGAGATGTATTTTTCATTGGGACTTTATTGACAAGAATACAGCTATGTGTGGAAGTTCTGCCCTTCAGGCACTGAATTAACTCTACCTATATAAGTTGGCGCAATCAAATGCTAGGGACATTATAGACCAAGGATTGGATTTTAAAAATAGATTTTTCTTATTAAAATATATACCATCATATCTGGGACCAACTCACATCCATCATCAGTAATAAAATCTCTCACAGGAGAAGGAAATCTGTAAACGGACAACTGAGAAGGCTTCCATAAGTCTGGCTCCTGCTTTGACCTTGCATCTGAGTGCCCTTAATACAAGGCCAGGCATCCTTGTAATTACTGAACTGAGTAGAAGCTCTATCCTCTGGGGCAGCATGAAAGTGTTTGTCCCCTGCTTTCTCCTTCCCAACTCTGCCCAAGAAACAGGCTGCCATACCCGCACAAGTGAGGTAGTATAAGGGAGGTTTTCTTCCAAGCTGGTCCCCTGCTATCTGTTACTACACCTGCTTTTGCTGTTCCTGCTTTTTAGATTTACCCATAGGCTTAAGACAGCAATCCCAAAGTGGAACTCCACGCAAACAACAAAAATTATATACAGTATGTTGATAGTCAATATAAACCACCTTCACCGTTCTATAAAAATCATGGTCTTGCAATCAGCTGGGTAACTCCGATAGAAAAATCATTGACAAGATATTTCCTTTGGCTGGTTGAATCAACATTTGCTGTGTCAGCCTTGTGGTCATACTGGTCAGCTGCTGCAGAACCTCTTATCATACAGTCTGTCAGGATGACTTCATTCCCCACTGTGTTGTTAATGATGATAATTGGCACAGTTTCAACCTCCCACAGAGAGTGGGTGCAAGAAGCATGCAGTCAATGGCGTACCTAGCATACCTGGCTCACTGCCAAATATTGCACATATACAGAATCTTGATGTGTTTTGTGTATTTCTTTCAGATTGGTGCAGTAATCCAGCGTTTAAACTCGTATGCCTCGTACACACGGTCGGATTTTCCGATGGGAAATGTTGGATGCGAGCTTGTTGTCGGAAAGGCCAGCTGCGTGTATGTCCAGCAAACATTTGCTGTTGGACTTTCTGCCAACAAATGTTTGATAGCAGGCTCTCAAATTTTCTGCCAACAAAACTTTGTTGTCGGAAAGTCCGATTGTGTGTACACAAGTCTGTGACACAAAAGTTCGCGCATCCTCGGAATCAAGCAGAAGGAGCCGCACTGGCTACTGAACTTCCTTTTTCTTGGCTCGTCGTATGTCTTGTACGTTACCGCGTTCCCACATTCATAATTGTTGGCCAACATTTGTGTGACTGTGTGTATTTAAGACAAGTTTCAGCGAACAACCTTTGAACAAAAATCCACAGTTGTGTTGGCGGAAAGGCAGATCGTGTGTACGGGGCATTAGTCTGTGCAAGAGACTTCTGTAATAAAGACCAGTCCCCGCTGCTCTTTCTCCATGTACAGGGCAATTGGTCTTGTATCCGACCCCTCCTGTAGTTCTCTGCAGGCAGCCTGTAGTGGCAGTACCTGCTTGGTCCCACCCACAGCTTTAATCTCTGCATGCCAGTTTATGTGGAGCACAGTGATGATGTCACTGCTACTTTTCCAATGTAATATCTGGGTCTGCAAAGGCGTTTGGTGCACACACATTGATGTATATCCTTTGTGGTTATTGAGGAATAGATTTAAATGAAAGTGTTTATGTCCACTTTATGACTTGCTTGAATGTCCTGAACAGTACAAAACACCCTCCAGCACTTGTACACCCCCTCACACCTTTACCTGGTTTTATATAAACTATGTCGCTCCATTCTTATTAGCACACGAGTGTTCTCATACAAATAGGGCAGCTTGGAGATGATACTAATTCATCCTCTTCCTAACCAACCCCTAGTGGAGATCACTCATGAATTACTGATACTGTCTCATTAACTTGCATGCTAAGCGAAGCAATGAATATTGTCTTTTTTTAATTCTTAATGGAACGTTTGCCTTTTTTCTTCGATCAAAATAGAATAGTGTAGCGGTAACCCCGTGGGGGCTGCTGGGTTTGTTCATGACCTTTTGACAGATGGCTCCACTTCCAATCCCCCATGCAATTACATGACACCAAACAGTCAGAACTCTGGATTTTATAATGCTTTATTCTGGGTATAAATTGGTGAGCTGTTCAATAGTTTATATGAGATGCCCCATCCGACCCCAGTTTTAGGTCAAAAAGGGTACTAATCTGTTGCCGTGGCTGTTGTTAATTTAGTCCCTTATAGCGATCCTTTCCTGGTTCCAATTCTCTCTTTTGTTTCACTTCCAATATGGACAGATAAGCATCACTCTGAATAATGCTGTGGATGTTGACCTCAAAGTCACAGGCCACACTGCCTTTTTCCATGACTTGTGGTGTCGAACTTCCCTCAGCCCTGGAAAGTGCTTGATACTGTGGTCCTTGCATACACAGTTTGAAGTTACTTAGTAGCTCTACTGGGTTGCACTCCATTTGCTCTCTCCCAATCAACAGTCCATGTTCTACTCACAGAAAGTCGATTCCCAGTGTTCTCCTTATGCTTAGTTCCTACTTCCTCCTCCTCCTCCACACTATCCAGCACATCTCCGCCTGGGATGCCCAGTCTTCCCCCAGGGCTACATGCTGACTTCTCCTCCAGGGGCCAGACTTCAGCCTCCCTGGACTCACCACTGGCTATCCGGCTCCAGGATCTATGAACTCCTGAGCCTTCAGCCTCCTCCCAGAGGCTCTAGGATCTTTGAACTCCCGAGCCTCCGGACCTCCAATTCCCTCTCCTGGACTCTCTCGGAGCATGTGACCCCCACTTTTTATGAGAGACCTCCCATTGACCCTTCAAATTAACCATTGGTCAATTCTCTCACATGGGTTCCTGCCACTCTGGTCTCATCCCATCCTCTCTTTCCAGCAGAATCTACTGTCAAGCAGAGAAGGTATCCCTGAGCCCAAGTGTAGGCGTCCACACCCCCTTCTACTCTGACACTCCCATCCCTAAACAACCAGGCCTAGTAAAGAGCAGGACCCTGGTTAACTTTACCTGTCTCTATATCCTATACTGTCAAAAACACATCACTAAGCACCTACCTAAAAGTAGAGGGCGCTACAATAGAAATAAGCATAAAAACACAAGTATATATTAGGTAAAAAACCTAATATACACACGTGTGCCTATAAAGTCCATGTTTCTACTCTAATTCTTTCCAAACTATATCATGACGTTGTATAGTCTTCATATAGAATGATAGGTTATCTCTATATGCCTCAGTGACAGTGGGCAGCCTACCAGGTCCTTGAACATGAGGAAAAAAAAGGAGACTGGGGACCCAAATTGTGAAGTATGTAAACACAGGTATTCATTTGAGTTTGCAGGCTTAAAAGTACCACGTTGGATTGGCTTACACAGGCACCGGAATTGATGTCAGGCCACGAGCTCTCTGCCCATTTTTATCTTTTTTTTTTTTTTTTATCTGTTTCATTATGTGAGTACTTTTAAACCTGCAAATTCAAATAAATATCTGTCACTTTATATAGCACTTTAACTAATTTAGCACTTTATTAATGGTACTATTTTTTTCACTAGAGCGCGACACCATATATTGATTTCTATTTACTTATTATTGGTGCGGTTTGACCAGTTCGGTGTCTGCTGCAGCTAGTGTTCCGTTGTTTATTGTTGTCCTGGTAGCATGGAGATATTCTTTCCTATTTATAACGGGACGTTGGCACTCTGCTACTTGTGTATCCACAGTATCACTGTGATGATACACGTAGTTTAGCTTTTTTGTAAAAACCCAAGTAAGCAGGTAAGAAATAAGTACCGGATTTGGTGTTGCAACAACGCTCTTTCTAGCTACAGGCCCAAGGTGACAAAGGAGAACATGAGAACATCAGCCACTGTAGTTGACTGTTGGATAGGCAATAAATTATTCATCAACATAAGAAATACACAGGCACGTCTCTTCTTCACACTGCATAAATATGAAATATAAAGCCCTTTTGTATTTAGACACAAAATATAACCACATTCCAGGTTCATGGAAATGAGAAGCCAAACCCCATTTAAGTCCTTAGAACCTAATGCAAAGCATGATTTAGTGATCACTTAAAATGTTAATTTTCTAACCAATTCACAACTATGAGGGCATATGCTAGCAATAAAAGTACACATAAATAAGTGGCTTTTGCACAGAATTAAGGTTTATACACACGAGCACTGTGAGCCATACTGTGTGAATGAGTAACTTGTTTAAGTGATTAGAGCTGCCTGGAGCTGTGTGCAGGAAGTTCATGTTTCTCTATGGGGAAAAAGGCACTCATCCTTATGTCACAGGCTTGCAGAGGCAGGTGATCAGGCCCCATATGTAGACAGTGTGCGTTTGGGGCCACTTACTGGCCCCTGCACAATTGTTACATTAGAAGAAGTGGCTGTATCCATACAACCACTGCATTCCCATAGAGAAACATAGGCTGCCTGCATGTAGCTCCAGACAGCTTCAGCCACATAAACCAACACGCTTATTCACTCTGTATAGACCACAGTACCTGTAGACTTTGTGATATTAGAGGAGCAATGAATATTTCTACATATATAATGAGAAAACATGGCTACCTTCATGTATTCAGTTTACAATATTATATTTAATATATATATATATATATATATATATATATATATATATATATATACACACACACACACACACACACACACACACATACATATACTGTATATACACAAAAGATACAGATACAAGGATTTTAAAGTGTTCATAAAAGTGTTTACAATAAAGAAGACCTCTGCTTTTAGTGCGGTGCAGTAATGGGGCATTTAGTGCATCTCCTCACTTCCTTCAGTCATCCGGACCCCTGTGCATTTCAGCGACTCCTGCACTTTCTAATCACTGTGCACGTCTTAGCTTGAAACCACCATTCCCCATAGCCGATCCTAGTATGGATGTATACATGTAAAAGCCTCAGGCAATGCCACTTCTCAGGCCATGCCCCCCACATGTTTTGCCCCACTCACAGATACTCCTATGATTAAGCCCCAGTGGGTGGGGCGAAACATTTCAGGGGGCATAATTCGTTCCAGAAACATGCTTGTAATCCTAAGCACTTGTATATCAATGCAAAGTTCCCCATAAGAAATAATGTAATCTCAGATGATATGTTCCACAACTATTTATTCATAAGTCCTTCAGTTTATAGTCTAAAAATATTATAGCATTGTGATAGATTGTGTAACCATAAAATGTCCACCCACAAATGGAAGGCTCCACAAGAGGATTAGAAGCAAAATCCGGCAGGAGCTACAGAGTATAAAACAAGAGGTGCTTTTAAGTGTAGTAATATTGTTACAATTAACCACTTTCAGACCGGACCATTTTGCTGGCTTAAGACCAGACCACTTTTTGCGATTCGGCACTGCGTCGCTTTAACTGACAATTGCGTGGTCGTGTGACGTGGCTCCCAAACAAAATTGACGTCCTTTTTTTTCCCACAAATAGAGCTTTGTTTTGGTGGTATTTGATCATCTCTGCGTTTTTTATTTTTTGCGCTATAAACAAAAAGAGCGACAATTTTGAAAAAACACTTTTTTTTTTACTTTTTGTTATAATAAATATCCCTCAAAAATATATAAAAAAACATATTTTTTCCCTCAGTTTAGGCGGATAAGTATTCTTCTACATATTTTTGGTAAAAAAAAAAAAAAAAATTGCAATAAGCGATTATTGATTGGTTTGCGCAAAAGTTATAGTGTTTACAAAATAGGGGATAGTTTTATGGCATTTTTATTAATAATTTTTTTTTACTTGTAATGGAGGCAATCAGCGATTTTTATTGTGACTGTGACATTATGGCGGACACATTGGACATTTTTGACACATTTTTGGGACCATTGTCATTTATACAGCAATCACTGCTATATAAATGCAGTGATTCCTGTGTAAATGTTTACAACGGCATCTCCTCGTTCAGCTGCCCCGTGAGACGGTTACGGGTATGCCCGCGGCGATAGAGTCCGCGGGACCCGAGACCGGACTCACGGGGGTTCCGACCGGCACGCGAGCGATGGCAGGGCCGCAATTAAAACTGGACGTACCTGTACGCCAATATGCCTGCCCGTGCCATTCTGCTGACGTACATCGGCGTGCGCCGGTCGGGAAGTGGTTAAATTGCATTCTTTTCTACTCAGACCAAAGGTCAGAGAGCTTACAGCCTGAGATTTGGGTTCTCCTACATACACACATACACATTCAAGATTTGAAGACTGTGTGGAATAATGGGACAAAATCACACCTGAGTAATGACGCGACTAGTTTCTCCATACAGGAGCCTGCGTCTTGAAGCTGCCATTACCAACAAAGGATTTTGCACTATTCTGTTGTAAGTGTAATACATTTCAGTTAGAGTGCTCAATACTTCTTCCCTGTGTCATTCCATTTTCTTACACATAACATAATTTCTGAACTTTTTTGTTTTGTTTCTTTGTATCTATAGGTTGTTACCGACATGTGGAGAATATTTCATGTCAACTGCCCCTTTAGAAATGTATATTTACCTAGAAAAATTGTGACTTGTTCAATACTTATTTTACCCGCTGTTAGTGTCAGTATACTGACCTACAGCCAGAACAGAATCAAGGGAATTACACCTCCAACCTGACAGCGTTTTATTGTTTGTGTGATGGAGGACTGTTGATTTCTGTAATCACATTTGTTGGAATTAAGTGAATGGGTTAAAGGTGGAAAAAACATTACAGGATATTTAAATGTCTACAGTGATTTAGCTGCAGCTAGGAGAGAACTATATGTCAAAGGCCCTACAAGTATGCTAGCTCGCCAACTCAATTAGACAGAGGTAAAACATATTATTGAACAGATACGTAATAGCAGTGTTCATGTAAGTAAAGACAATTATTTTCCACTTTGTGTGTAAAGAACTGCTTGGAAACAAAGATAATGCAATTTTAGGTCTCAAATTGGCATCTGTTGAAGATGTCATTCCTGTCCATCTGTATTAGGCTATGTTCAGTGTACCTGGAATGCCAACCCCACCTGTTTTGCTTGTTGGAGCGCAAAGCACCTAAACAGAACTTGTCCAGTTTTAAAGAAACAGTGATCTCCACAGGTACGTTACAGAATAAGCAGTTTTTGGAAAATATAGAAACAATTCTTAAGTGAGTTCCTTGTACCAGGGCCTACAAGAAAGCTTTTCAAGAGTGATGAGCCGAAGCTCTGACTATGCTCTGCCAGTTCCACCCAAGAAAGGCAACAATCTATTTCTTTGGCACTACACTTGGGCATCGGTCACGTGACACATTTACACAAGAGGCTTCTGTTACATTCCTGATTACAGGTTCAGTCCCTAGGGATGTCAAGTCCCACACCAGGGGCCCATGCTACACAGGTGCCCAGGTGGTGTGGCGGGTGCTAGAGGAACCTTACTCTTTACAGGTATTGGTTATGCCCCCTGCATCTCTTGCAGATTACACAACCTATCCAGCATATTGGAAGGCAACTTTGCCATTTTTTTCTAACTGCCTGGAGTCATACAGCAAACTAAGCCCACTTTACATGCGGATAGTCTTCACTGAACACATCAGACACTTTTTTTCATCTTATACCGGCTGAATCTGGGTAACAGGAGAGCAGAAATAAGTCTACTCCTTTGACCAGGAAGAGAAGTATCGGCAAAAAAGCATTGGTCGTACTTCTTTTAAATCCTAACTCTGGGCACAGGTAAGAATATACTCTTACAATGGGGACTGAGCAAGTGGGCCAAAGACCAAAGCACCTGGCACTGGCAAGGAACCTCGTGGATGCTGGACTGTTGTAGAGGAAGTAAGTATCTGAAGCTTTATTGACTGCAGCTTTGTCGGTTCCTGTTCTATGTGCCCCACTGGTGTGTTTGCTAAGGGTCCTGGATGAGGAATTATGGCAGAGGCATACTAGGACTATGTTAATGGTTACACTATTTTTGGCTCGTAAAGCTGTAGCACTTAAAGGAGTTGTAAAGGCAGAAGTTTTTTTTTTATCTTAATGCATTCTATGCATTAAGATAAAAAACCTATTGTGTGTAGCAGTGACCCCAGCACCCTTCTAATTACTTACCTGAGTCCCATCTCTCTCCAGTGATGTCCTCAAATGTCTAAGCCATCTGGGACACTCCTCCTGATTGTCTGAGACACAGCAGACAGCTACCACAGCTACCACAGCTGTCAATCAAAATTGGTCAGCCAATCAGGGGAGAGAGGGGTCGGGGCTCCATGTCTGAATGGACACACGGAGCTGTGATTTGGCTCCAGTGCCCCCATAGGAAGACTGTGGGGGCACTCGCTAGAAGGGAGGGGCCAGGAACAGCAAAGAGGGACCTGAGAACAGGAGGATCCAGGCCGCTCTGTGCAAAATCAACTGCACAGAGGAGGTAAGTGTAACAATTTTAATTTTAATTTTTTTTACTATAACTTTATACGTAAGTGGCTTCAGTTGGTAAAGCAGGTCTTACTTTATGAAAAACGTATTTTTGAACACAGAGGTTGGCCGACTAAGTATAAAAAGGTGTGGGATGCTTGTTGTTCTGCTCTAACCAATACTTGAGAATATCGCTAACGGTATTAAGTAATAGTTATCTATAATTTTGTGATTATATGTTAATGAGCTTATGTATCAGGATCGGTGTGAAGGAGAATGTTGCATATTTGTAATTACAAAAAAACCTTTGTGAATTGTAAACGTACCTCATTTATTTCTATGCTCATGTTGAGCGCTTTGATTACTGTCAATGTGTTATAGCTTTTCAATAATATAAAAAAATTATCTGCAGCTTTAGTTCACCTTTAATTTGAAATCTGATATTTTAACTTTCTTTACTGCTTTAACTGAATAGGCTTTAGGGAAAGTAAAATGTGTAAAGTGTGCAAGTTTAGCAAATAAACTATATAAAAAAAAAAAAAAAATCACACACAAATTCTGCCATCAAAACTTAGTCAGAAATTGTAACTCTAACATTAACTTTTACACTGACAGTATCTGTGCTGGTATCATATGTATGGAAAGTGTAAAAATTTTGGAACGTCACTTACAGAAAACTGTTTTCCCGGTATGGTCATTGGAACATGCTTCAGGCTGACAAATAAGCTGGTCCATTTTATAGGAAAAAATTGGTGTGAGCAATAAGACCTTGCTTGAGTAGTCTTTATTGATGGATGAATAACTCTGTGCCCGTTTTATCCTTCAATGGCAAGGATGTATAGGGGAAAATTTTGCCTTTCTCTGCGTGCCATGCAGATAATAGCTCTAATTTAATTGATGGTTAATGTTCCTTTCAAAACATTCAGTCTGTCGAAGGATGAGCAGATGTTTCATGACAATCACTACAATATGTTTTTTGGAGACAAGTACTTAAGTGCTTGTATGTTTCCTTATCAACTGCAGCACACTTAGAGCACAGCACTTAGTCACCACCATTAGAATACAAACAATTTAAAGACATTTAGATGAAAAATTCTAAATCTGTCATGGCTTAAAGTGGTCCTATAGTAAAAAACACAACCCCACACCATGCTGCACGCTTGACACAACAAAATGTGGAAAAAGGGAACGACTTTTCGCTATCTCAGCATGTGAACTTATGACCAGGTATATGATTAATCCCCAAAAAGGCAATGATGGGAAATCCTCAATGGTTATTCAAGATCCAAGATTTCCTTTCTTTTTTGCTTTTCATTTTTCTAAGCATACCTAAATTGTTTATTTATCTTCCATTTCTTCTTTTTATGATTTTTTTTTTTTTTTTACTGTATTGTATCCCTTTGTCTTCTCACACTTTTTCATACTGCTTATGGCCATGAATGATCTGCACACAGGTAGAACTCCCTATGTGTATAATAACTAACCTGATCCTTCCTGCAGTTTGTAACCTACCATGGCACAAAGTTTCAGCAGAGAAGCAATATATATATTTTTTTTAAGTTTTAATAGCAATTCTCTCTGATTTAAATAAGACATGGAACTCTATATAAGAGAACACCACTCAAATCCAGATTACTATCTAGAGGTAATGCTGGAAAAGAGCATAGCACTCTAGTTGACAGACACTAAGCATTTGTACAAGTGGTAAGGAAATGTATATTTAAACTTGTTATAAATATTTAAAATGTTGAAAAATAAGAAACAGAAAAAAAAGAATGCCATCTCAGCACCATATGTTACCGGCACACCTGCTAGAAATCATGGCACTTGACAAGCCTCTTCTTTTTCAGTGAGTTTATTCTAATTGTGTTTTACATTCATATTGAACTACAACACTTAAAGCAAAACTCCACTCCACAAAAAAATGATATGATACAATTTATAAACAATACTTTTTTCAATTGAATGTCATCAAAAATGTCCTTTCTATAATTGTAGACAGGATAGTCAAATACACTAAATTGCGGCAACCCTAAATAGATAAATACTCACTGCCTGGCTTTGACCATACCCTACTGTAATTTTCATTAACCCATTCTTATGTCACTGGATATACTATCCAATGCTTAGATGGAACTTTTCCCAGCCTCTCATAATCCCCCACCACACTCTACCCTGGTTTGACATGCCTTTTTAATTTATGTACATTTTGCAACATTATTATTATTATAATACACGATTTATATAGCGCCAACAGTTTACGCAGTGCTTTACAATGTATGAGGGGGGGGGACAACACAATTACAGTACAGTTTAATACAAAATGTACAGGAAGGCCCTGCTCGTAGAGCTTACATTATAAAGGGAGGGGGTGGTGGTACAAAAGGCAATAGCTGCAGAGAATGATTTGATGGGGGTGGCTCACTCAGGCAATTTGAATCATTGACTGAATATGATATCACTTTGTAATTTGTAATTAAGTTAATGATACAAATCTGTATTACAAAATGTGCAAGCTTTGTTATTGAAGCCAACTTTTGTTATTTTTTTAACAATAAAAACATTTGCTAGTACCTGCCTCTGGTGGGTACTTTGGGTTTGGCCAGCTAATTTTTTTTATAAGCAGGGGTGGAAGAACCATAGGGGGGTGAGGGGAATTGGAAACCTGCAGAAAAACACCATGTAGGTGATAGTTTTGAGTGGTGTATGTCCCTTGGGTTAGGCCCGATATAGTATCCAATAAAAGCCCATCTCAGTAAAACATAAAGCTGAGAAAAATGGAAGCATTGGTTGGCACCGACATGTTAACTTTGAGTTTGGATTGAACAGTAATGCTAATGTCTGGTCAGGGGCATACCTAGAGCATTTGGCATCCATGCCAGATCATATACTGCCAACACCTATCTGCCCCACCCCCGTGCTCGATCCTATACAGCCAATTAGGAGGGGGTCCAAGATATAAATGTAGGATTAGGAGGGGGGTGCAGGATATAAATGTAGCATTAGGAGGGGGTGCCAGATACAAATCTAGGATTAGGAGGGGGTGCAGGATATAAATGTAGGATTGGGGGGGCAAATTATTAAAAAGTAAGTAAATTTTTGGGTAGAAGAAGGGGAAGGTGGTGGAGTTGAGTCTCCAGCTGGCAGGGAAGGGGAGGGCTGATCCAGGACAATAGACACCCCCTTGTGACACCGGGGAGGAGGAGGAAGAGAGGAAGGAAGGCTCAGTGTAATCCCCTGAGCTCCAGGCACTGAGAGGGAGGAAGGTCATTCCTCCATGAGCCTGCTCGGGTCTTACCAGAAAAAGATGAACAATGAAGGTTATAAGTCTTTGCAGCTGGTGGGCAGTAATGGGGAAGACAGTAGCGGAGGCGGCAGCAGGGAGCAGCTGAGTAGCGGGCAAGGAGTGAGCGCAGCGGTGCTATCCGGAGGAGCTTTTTTTGAAGACACCAATCAAATTTTAGACAATAGAAGTTTCTGCATTGATGGGCACTGGTCCACTGGAGATATCCTCCAAGACTTATTGCTTTCTAAATAGATGTAGGCAGTAAAGCTTTCTTCTATTGAAACAATGAGATTGCCTGGTTGAGTATAACAAAGGCATACTCTCTCATTCTGCAATCAACTTGAGAAAGACCATGGTGAAACAGTCAGCAATCTTTTCAGTGACAGGTCTGTGGTAAAAGTGCAGCACATCCTGTGATCTAGGCAAATCCTGATTATTACTGGTAGACAGATAACCATTGGACATTACAGGAGATGGCTAGATCAAAGTGGCAAATGTAATTCAGCAAAACCAGTAGAATGTGAGCACCAGTGTTAGCTTTTAAACAGTGCAAATGATAATCCTAGTGGATAAAAGTTAAAAGTGATTAAAAAGGGGTGAATGATCACATATACCCAACACAATATAGACCTTTTTGAGTTTTAGAAAAAAAAAATAGTATATTTGATAGCTTAATTCAATATAAGGCATTGCAGTAAATCAACCAGACTTTCTCGTTATTCTTGAAACCGTTTTACTACTCATCCAAGTGACTTCATCAAAACTGGAGAAACTGCTTGAATAAGTGGTATATTGTCTTCTGAATTACTCAACCAGTCCATATCATTATGGTGTCACTATATATTGCATGACCTGGATGACCCAAACGTTCAGTTAGGGTGGGGAAGGGTTAGGACCCACAGTGGGTTTTTCAATTCTGTCATTCCCATCTAGAAGATTTTTCTATTGAATGTAAAGTAAATGTAAGGTATATATCAGGGCTCAAAATTTCAAGTCCCGAGCTACTAGCTAGACCTTAATGCTTACTCACCACCAGCTGCCCCACCCAACCCCTACCCCGCCCCTAAACATGCCCTCATAAATTATCTCATGAAATGACAGTTGAATGTTTTATGCAGAATTAAGTTACAAAAATAAATATTACCAACAACTTTATCAGTGCCTATCAATGCAGCCTCACCTGTGCCCATCAACGCAGTCTCACCAGCGCCCACCAATGCAGCCTCACCAGTGCCCATCATTGCAGCGTGACCTATACCCATTATTGCAGCCTCACATGTGCCCATCAATGCAGCGGGACCTGTGCCCATCAATGCAGCGGGACCTGTGCCCATCAATGCAGCCTCACCTGTGCCCATCATTGCAGCCTCACCTGTGCCCATCATTGCAGCCTCACCTGTGCCCATCATTGCAGTGTCAACAATGCCCATCATTGTAGCATGACCTGTGTCCATCATTGTAGCATGACCTGTGCCCATCATTGTAGCGTGACCTGTGCCCATCATTGTAGCGTGACCTGTGCCCATCATTGTAGCGTGACCTGTGTCCATCATTGTAGCGTGACCTGTGTCCATCATTGTAGCATGACCTGTGTCCATCATTGTAGCATGACCTGTGTCCATTGCACCCTGATCAGTGCCCATCATTGCAGCATGACCTGTGCAGAGGATGAGAGAGGGTGGTTGGATCACCAGAGGGGAAGAGAGAGTGGAAGAAAAGGACAGCTGACCGGATAACAGAACGGGGATAGCCTGCTGTAGCAGCATACTTTTGAATTGCCTTCAATCATAGTCATACACAGTCCTGCCTCCTGATTGATGGACAGAACACGTCCACACCGGCATTGGACCGGCATTCTGTGTGTGACTGCGAGCAGAGGCAATTAAAATGTAAGCTGTTACAGCGAGCTATCCCCACTCTGTGATCCAGCCCAGCTCTTCTCCTCCTCCACGCTCTCTTCTCCTGTGATGATCCGGCCACCCTCTAAGCAGCCCACACTCGCTAGCCATCATTTTCTACTCGCAAAATGTGAGTAGGTGAGTGAAAAATTTGAGGGCTGGCATATATAAAAGTGATCAATAACAGCAAGCAGTAAAGCAAAGGTAAATTGTGTTATTAAAAGCGCAGAAATAGCATCCCAAACACCTGTTTTTAGATATTTTAGTAATGGTTACATGGCTGCTATAATCTTCTGTTTAGTCTCCTGGACTAGGAATATGGGTGCAGAGATACTTGGGCACATTCATGATATCATCACCCACTTAGGATTCACAACTTTTGGCGACTCTGGGGCAGCTCTCCCATTGCTGTAAGCAAGGTACCACCTGGAACTGTCAGTTACCAGGAAGGAGGGGTGGACAGGGCGTGATCTGATGTAGTGAGCAGGACCAGTCTCCCCATCTAGAACACTGAGGATTGTGAAAGAGACTGATGCATCATGCTTGTAGTCAGTTTACAGCAACATCACCTAAAAACAGTAAGTGATCGCTATCCCAGATAGCAAGCACTTGTGCTGAAAGTTTAAAAATGACTTTCTAAGCTATTGCTAGACTTGCCAGGCTTTATAAGTTTGTTGCATAATTGCAGTCTGCATTGCATGACTCCAGGTCAACATTCTGCAAGTCTGCTGCAAGTTCGGGTTCTGTTATGTTGTGCAATATTCATCCTACCACAGGGGTCACTGTGGCTGAATTTTTATGCTGTAAACTTGCAAAGCTCTTGCTGTAGTCTCACCACTGCAACTTTGCTTTTGCTAGAGACTTGCCATGCAAATTTTCCACAAATTGGAAAAGTGTCAACTAGAACGTGTGCTTCAAGTGCCCTGCAATTGTACAACTTGCCAGTGATAATGTGCAGCATGTTAACAAGACATACAATTAAACAATGCCACAAATTTGTGGCATGTTATCCTTGATATCTGGGATGGAGTAAAACCTGTAAGATCAACAGGGTTTTGCCATTATAGCAAAGAAGAAAAAAACATTTTTTTCATTCTGTAGCTTTTCATGCTTTACGTATCGTATCTCTTCTCTTTATGTCACTTGTAGATGGATAAATCCTAAACTAAATGCTAAACCTTTCTAAAGCTGGCCATACAATGTTAGAATTTCAGCCAATTCAGAAGAATCAAACAGAATTTGTCTCAACATAAGTTGATTACTCATTCGACTTGTTAACTGGGCTGAAAACTGTTGACCAAACAGTGCCTGCAGCCAATCAGATGCAGGCACCATTTTAATATTCTGGCTGAGATTACAATAGCCTGGCAGGGGGGATTTATGCATCCACGCGGTTTGTGTTGATGAGGAAATCCGTTACATTTCCGCAGACTGAAAGAAAGAAATCTATTAGGGTTTGGCCAGCTTAACTGTACTAGAATTCAGATTTTCTTTCTACCTGTGTCCCCATTCATTTTCTGTTCTGTCCTTTACCTGTCAAAAAGAAAGGAAATTGAAAAATGTATTTTGATTTCCTATTTTGTATGACACATGCAACCAAAAAGGATGTCTGGAAAATCCCCCAAATGGCACACAGTTGGCAATAATAAGTTTATAGCAGTTTACTGACCTGTATGTAAATAAGGATTTTTTACTTTCCTGATCGGCATACTTGTTACAGGTCAGTCCATAAGACCAGTGTGTAGGTCAGAAAACTAGCACATTTAGAATGGGGTCAGCAACCCAGAATTATTTTTCGGAAAAAAATGTAGACTGAACATGTGCTTTGAGCATGCATTAGCACAAAGAGAAAAAGCTTTCTGTAATCTCTAACTTAATTCAGTCAGAGTTTATATAGATCTAAGAACTCTTCCCCACCCCCATGCAATAGCTTTTGTACTTGGTATACTACAGGATTAGTTGGATTGAATGGAGAGTCACAAGCTTCCCCATAACCAAAATACCAAGTAATTTGCATTTGCCAAATCACAGGTTCACTTTCAGTTATAACCCACCTTTATTGCAGTATTAAACCTGCAAAACATATTAATACATCTAATAAGATAAAAGCTTACATAAAGCAATTTAAAAAGATATCAGTTCACACCTGAGCCATTTGAAGTATGGTTTACCACTCAACTCTAGGATCTCCATTATATTTAATAGTATCCATTCTCACCTGAACAGTGTTGCTTGAAGCTCATTGTTTGAAAAAAGGACACAAGTTTCTTTTGGGGCAGAGTTGCGTGTTTTGGCACCAATAGCCTTCAAGGGAAGAATATGAGTGCAAAATGTATTTTGTTTTCTATTGGCCAAAAATGAAATTGAATAAAATCTCTCAAGCCTGAAATGTGTGCAAAAACATCTGTACCAAAGCTAAAAACAAAAAAAAAAAACTTTGAAAAATTACCAAGGAGGCTCCACTCAAGTGTTAAAGAGGAAGTAAACCCTGATGGGTTTACTTCCTCTTTCATTCCCTGCAAAGGCAAAGCATAATGGACTACTATGCATCGCATAGTAGTCCATTATGTGTCACTTACCTGACACAGGAGCCAGCGATGTCACCGCTGTCCCCTGTAGTCCGGCGCATCCATCTTCTCGGTGGGGTCTCGCTGCTCCGCTGCTGTCATTCGGCGAAGCTGCGATGACGTCACTCCCGCGCATGCGCACGGGAGCCGTCACGCGCAGCATCTTCGTCGTTGACGAAGCCGCACTCAGTGCGCCTGCCCTACCGCTGTCTACGGTGCATGCGCCGCAGACAGCAGTGCCTGTCTTTCGGCAAATATCTCCTAAACTGTGTAGGTTTAGGAGATATTTCTTGGACCTACAGGTAAGCCTTAATCTAGGCTTACCTGTAGGTCAAAGTGTGTTGTAAGGGTTTACAACCACTTTAATGAGGCCTCAGATGTTCTCTGCTAATCAATGGCCTGTGTACAGGTTGTAAACAACACAAAGCAATCTCCTGCCCTCGGGCGCCTGGTCAACTGAGTAAGTGGCGCAGCCAACCCCATTAGCAAAGTCAATGGAATGTCACAGGTCTTGTTGCCCTCCTCAGAATAATGGGTATCCTTAGAGCCGAAACATACAAAAAGAACAGGAGGACGCACCGACCTTGTGCATTACCAAAGATAAAATTTATTCATAAAATATAAACAAGAAATATACTCACAAACAAGCTTTAACACAAGGCTTATCAATACTCCAGAAGTTGCGAGCAGTATCTCTAGATGCCTACAACCAGGACCAGTTATTTGGAGGAACCAGATGGCATCGCAAACAGCTGTGTACAGGTTGTAACTGACTTTCAAGACCAAGGTACAGGGCTCGAGTCCTGCGGGAACGCGTGGGAACGGCGTCCCCGCACTTTTTTCACAGCAGGAACGCCGTTCCCTTTGCAGGACCAGAGCCGCCCGAGGCTCTAGCACAGTCTGCTAGCTGTGTTGTCTTCACAGAGCTGACATCGGAAGAGCAGCACAGTGATGCACGGAGGGCAGGGGCTGGCTCAGTTAACTGATTGGTTAATAGAACTGCTCTGCATTCTATCAACCAATCAGTTAACTGGGGCAGGTCCCGCCCTCTGTCCATCCCTTTGCTGCACTTCCGATGTCATTTGCTGTGTCCTGTGTAAGGTAAGACAGGGAAGAGGGGGCTGTTATGAAGGAGGGAGGGGGAAAGTATCAGAAACTGAAAGGAATGAGGAGGGGTGATATAAAAGGGAGGCAGGGCAGGAATGTGAAGGGGGGTTCTACAAAGGGGGTGAGGACAGGAATGTAAAGGAGGTGCCATAAAGGGGCTGAGGACAGGTTTAAATTTTAAAACTAGCTACTTGGTCATCTTCCGTACTATGTCACATTCGCAGTCTGATCATCTCCTGTAGTATGTCGCATTCACAGTCTGGTCATCTCCTGTAGTCGCATTCGCAGTCTGGTCATCTCCTGTAGTATGTCGCATTCGCAGTCTGATCATCTCCTGTAGTATGTCGCATTCACAGTCTGGTCATCTCCTGTAGTCGCATTCGCAGTCTGATCATCTCCTGTAGTCGCATTCGCAGTCTGGTCATCTCCTGTAGTCGCATTCGCAGTCTGGTCATCTCCTGTAGTCTCATTCCCGGTCTGGTCATCTCCTGTACTATGTCGCATTCACAGTCTGGTCATCTCCTGTAGTCGCATTCGCAGTCTGATCATCTCCTGTAGTCGCATTCGCAGTCTGGTCATCTCCTGTAGTCGCATTCGCAGTCTGGTCATCTCCTATAGTCGCATTCGCAGTCTGGTCATCTCCTGTAGTCGCATTCGCACTCTGGTCATCTCCTGTAGTCGCATTCGCAGTCTGATCATCTCCTGTAGTCTCATTCGCGGTCTGGTCATCTCCTGTAGTCTCATTCCCGGTCTGGTCATCTCCTGTAGTCGCATTCGCAGTCTGGTCATCTCCTGTAGTCACATTGGCAGTCTGGTCATCTCCTGTACTATGTCGCATTCGCAGTCTGGTCATCTCCTGTAGTCACCTTCGCAGTCTGGTCATCTCCTGTACTATGTCGCATTCGCAGTCTGGTCATCTCCTGTAGTCACATTCGCAGTCTGGTCATCTCTTGTAGCATGTCGCATTTGCAGTCACTGTATTTTATGTGAAATATATATATATGCATATGAGCGTATCTTTTTTTTTTTTTTTGGTGGGGGAGTGGATCTTGGGTGGGAGTTCCCACACTTTTTTCCCCAGGACTTGACCCCTGCCAAGGTATATCAGCTAAAAAAGAAAGGGCCTGAAAAATGTGGGCAGTAGGTGTGTACAGATATATGTCTGGTAAGGCCATGTTCATGGATGGCCAAATCTATATACCAGTCTACCCTCAGCCAAGCAGTCTGATCAGTCTATATATTGTGATTAATTACATAAGCCATAATACCATGTACTGTTCATTGGAGGAACTAAACAATAAAACAACCATTATAAAAGCCAATTTTGTAATTGCTTTGTAACTAACTTCTGCAATTTAAACCAACACCTATTTATCACTGCCATGGTCAGCAGAGCAAAGCAGTATAACAAGCAGCAGGTCCTGGAGGTCTTTGTAAGACTGAATGGGAGAATGCTTTTCCTAATGCACTTTGCAGAGGGAGATATTGTGAGTAGTGATGGCCGAACGGTTCGCCCGGCGGTCGTTTCGCGGCGAATTTCCGACTTTCGCCGTCCGCGGGTTCGAACGCCTTTTTCCGTCGTTCGCCCCGGCGGACTTACGTGTTTAATGTATACAAGAACTTTAACCTTTCGTGACACGTTTATCATGTGTTACAGGACAACCAATTGAGACATGACAGCTCATGGACACTTGGACATTCCCCCTAACCTATAAATACACCCGATCCGGTGGCCATTTTACATTCTTTCTTCTGTCACTGTAGGGAAAGGATCCTGTGTGGAGTAGGGACAGAGAAAACGCTAGCTATTTGGTACACAAAAGTTCTTTTCAGGACTGGTATAGGTGTTAGGTCAGCAGCCTGAGTTTCTTTTGTCAGTTTAGATAAAGGGACAGAGCGCTGTATGCTGCTATTTTAGGGACAGCTCAGCCAGATTAGTCTTTCTTCATCATCATCATCATCATCATCATTAGCTGTTACTATCAGGTCCACAAAAGAGCTGTTCCAGCTAATCGTTCCAGCCTACTCTTTTTTGCCAATTTGTATAGGGACAGGCAGGAAGCAGTGTGTCAGGCAGTGAGGATAATTTTAAAGACTTGCTGTTACTATTAGTTCCACAAAGGTTCTTTTCAGGACTGGTATCAGTGGTACGGTAATAGGCTTGTACACGTATAATATTCTTTCTTCCAAATATAGAAAGAATATTATACTTGACTGCTGCCCTTCTGCTGCAGTCTGCTAATCATTCACAACTCACTTGTTCCACAAAGCTCTTTATCAGGACTGGTAACTTGGTCTGTCTAGGGTGCTACGGTACATAGGCTTGGGTGCGGTACAGTCTGCTGTTCTGTAAGGACCGCTATCGGTCCACAATACATAGGGTTGCCGTGCACTACTGCTGACCGCTGCCCTATACTGCAGCAGTCCTTCATTGGTATAGGGACTGACGTACAGTCTGCTAATCACTAACACACAACCTGCTTGGTCCACAAAAGTTCTTATAAGGACTGGTAACTTGGTATAGGGTGCTACGGTACATAGGCCTGAGTGCGTTACAGTCTGCTGTTCTGTAAGGACCGCTATCGGTCCACAATACATAGGGTTGCCGTGCACTACTGCTGACCGCTGCCCTATACTGCAGCAGTCCTTCAGCGGTATAGGGACTGACGCACAGTCTGCTAAACACTAACACACAACCTGCTTGGTCCACAAAAGTTTTTATAAGGACTGGTAACTTGGTATAGGGTGCTACGGTACATAGGCCTGAGTGCAGTACAGTCTGCTGTTCTGTAAGGACCGCTATCGGTCCACAATACATAGGGTTGCCGTGCACTACTGCTGACCGCTGCCCTATACTGCAGCAGTCCTTCATTGGTATAGGGACTGACGTACAGTCTGCTAATCACTAACACACAACCTGCTTGGTCCACAAAAGTTCTTATAAGGACTGGTAACTTGGTATAGGGTGCTACGGTACATAGGCCTGAGTGCGTTACAGTCTGCTGTTCTGTAAGGACCGCTATCGGTCCACAATACATAGGGTTGCCGTGCACTACTGCTGACCGCTGCCCTATACTGCAGCAGTCCTTCATTGGTATAGGGACTGACGTACAGTCTGCTAATCACTAACACACAACCTGCTTGTTCCACAAAAGTTCTTATAAGGACTGGTAACTTGGTATAGGGTGCTACGGTACATAGGCCTGAGTGCGTTACAGTCTGCTGTTCTGTAAGGACCGCTATCGGTCCACAATACATAGGGTTGCCGTGCACTACTGCTGACCGCTGCCCTATACTGCAGCAGTCCTTCATTGGTATAGGGACTGACGTACAGTCTGCTAATCACTAACACACAACCTGCTTGGTCCACAAAAGTTCTTATAAGGACTGGTAACTTGGTATAGGGTGCTACGGTACATAGGCCTGAGTGCGTTACAGTCTGCTGTTCTGTAAGGACCGCTATCGGTCCACAATACATAGGGTTGCCGTGCACTACTGCTGACCGCTGCCCTATACTGCAGCAGTCCTTCAGCGGTATAGGGACTGACGCACAGTCTGCTAAACACTAACACACAACCTGCTTGGTCCACAAAAGTTTTTATAAGGACTGGTAACTTGGTATAGGGTGCTACGGTACATAGGCCTGAGTGCGTTACAGTCTGCTGTTCTGTAAGGACCGCTATCGGTCCACAATACATAGGGTTGCCGTGCACTACTGCTGACCGCTGCCCTATACTGCAGCAGTCCTTCATTGGTATAGGGACTGACGTACAGTCTGCTAATCACTAACACACAACCTGCTTGGTCCACAAAAGTTCTTATAAGGACTGGTAACTTGGTATAGGGTGCTACGGTACATAGGCCTGAGTGCGTTACAGTCTGCTGTTCTGTAAGGACCGCTATCGGTCCACAATACATAGGGTTGCCGTGCACTACTGCTGACCGCTGCCCTATACTGCAGCAGTCCTTCAGCGGTATAGGGACTGACGCACAGTCTGCTAAACACTAACACACAACCTGCTTGGTCCACAAAAGTTTTTATAAGGACTGGTAACTTGGTATAGGGTGCTACGGTACATAGGCCTGAGTGCAGTACAGTCTGCTGTTCTGTAAGGACCGCTATCGGTCCACAATACATAGGGTTGCCGTGCACTACTGCTGACCGCTGCCCTATACTGCAGCAGTCCTTCATTGGTATAGGGACTGACGTACAGTCTGCTAATCACTAACACACAACCTGCTTGTTCCACAAAAGTTCTTATAAGGACTGGTAACTTGGTATAGGGTGCTACGGTACATAGGCTTGAGTGCGGTACAGTCTGCTGTTCTGTAAGGACCGCTATAGGTCCACAATAGATAGGGTTGACGTGCACCACTGCTGACCGCTCACCTATACTGCAGCAGTCCTTCAGCGGTATAGGGACTAAGAGTTTTGTCACAGGGTCATTTAAAAAATGACATGCAGAGGAAGAGGCAGGCCCTTCCGCAGGGGTGGTAGGGGTAGGGCAGGAGCAACAGGCTTGAGCCAAAGTGGGAAGTTGCAGAAGGTGCGTTCAATTACTTTAAAGGATGCACCAGACTTGGTTGAGTGGCTCGCTCAGCCTTACTCTTCTGCACCCTCCTCATCCTCTCGATCTGCACCCTCTTCTTCACTCTCTGCTATGTGCACCCCCAAAGACACTACCACCAACAACACGACCACCACCACCACCACCACATACCTTCCGCTTGAGTCACTGGAATTATTTTCCGATCCATATCAAGAGGACATTTCTGATGCGCAGCCACTCTTGGTATTGGATCAGGAAGAGGAGGTAGCAACAAGCGCTACTCAGCAGTCTGACGCCAGTACCCAGATCAGCCCAAGGAGGAGGTTGGTCCCCGGTGTTGCTGCCTACTCTACTTATAGCGGTGGGGAAGGTGACGTTGATGATGACGTGTCTAGTGATGTCACGTGGGTGCCCACAAGAGAGGAAGAGGAGGGGAGTTCAGAGGGAGATATGGACCAGCAGATAGGGAGGAGAAGCAGCAATGACTTACATTGCACAGCAGGGACAAAGCAGACTGCAAATGTATCAGGAGCGAGTCATCGACCATGTACGGTCACATCTGGCGCTCCCAGGACACCGGCACATGGCTCCGCAGTGTGGGCTTTTTTTAACGTGTCCGCTGCTGACAATAGCGTTGCCATCTGCAATCTTTGCAGTCAACGCGTTAGTCGCGGTAAGCCCAATACTCACCTAGGGACGACCGCCTTAAGAAGGCACATGAGCAGCCATCACCGAGCCCAGTGGGAGCAACGGAACACACAAAGCCACACTGCAGGCTCTCACCGTCCAGCCTCGTCTTCTACTTCTCCTTCTCCTCTCTCCTCACAATTGTCCTCCACTCCACCTTCCATCACGCCAAGCTCACATTTTTCTGCAAAAAGGCAGGCTTCCGTGGGCCTAATGTTTGAGCGTAAAAAAATGATGACGCCGGATAACCCTCTTGCCCAACGGTTGGCGGCTGGCTTGTCAGAACTCATAGCCCGCCAACTACTGCCATATAAACTGGTGGACTCGGAGGCCTTTCGCAAATTTGTGGCCATTGGAACACCACAATGGAAGGTCCCAGGAAGGAAGTATTTCTCAGAGAAGGGCATCCCAGAGCTATATGGCCATGTTCAGCGGCAAGTGAATGTATCTCTGGCACACAGTGTCGGTGCCAAGATACATCTGACCACAGACACGTGGTCTAGCAAACACGGGCAGGGAAGGTATATCAGTTTTACTGCCCACTGGGTGAACCTTCTGACGGCCGTCAAGCATGTAACCCGTGGCACCCGTGTAGATTTGGTTTTACCGCCACGGATTGCATGCAGGCCTGACTCTTCTTCTCCTCCTCCTACTCCATCCTCCTCCCTCTCCTCCTCAGCTGCCTCCTCCTTTTCCGCTGCTAGCGTCTCTTCCACTGCACCGCCCAAGCTCCCCAGAACCTATTCCACATGCCAGGTGAGACGTTGCCATGCCGTGCTGCGTCTGTTGTGCCTGGAAGCAAAGAGCCACACTGGCCCGGCACTCCTTTCAGCTTTGCGTTCACAGGCAGATGAGTGGCTAACACCGCTCAATTTGACAGTTGGTAAAGTGGTGTGTGACAACGGTGCCAATCTGCTTAGCGCATTGAAACAGGGCAAAATCACGCACGTGCCGTGCATGGCACACGTCTTAAACTTGGTCGTGCAGCGATTCCTTGTCAAATACCCTGGGGTCCAGGACATCTTGCGGCAGGCAAGGAAAATCTCGGCCCATTTCAGAAGATCTTACACGGCCATGGCTCGCCTTGCTGACATTCAGCGGCGACACCATCTGCCGGTCAGACGTCTTATTTGCGATTGCCCGACGCGATGGAACTCAACCTTCTATATGCTTGATAGGCTGCTCCAGCAGAAACGTGCAGTTAACGTCTACCTGTATGAACTCTGCGAAAGAAACGGTTCTGGGGAGCTGGGTTTTTTTTCACCGCGCCAGTGGCTGCTCATGCGCGACACATGCAGACTTCTGCGGCCATTTGAGGAGATCACCAAACTGGTCAGTCGCAGCCATGGCGCCATCAGTGACATGGTACCTTATGCCTTCTTTCTGGAGCGTGCATTGCGTCGTGTCATTGATCAGGCTGTGGAGGAGCAGGAGCGGGAAGATGAGGAAGTCGCAATGCTGGATGAATTCCCAGGGGGGGCTACTCTATCTGAGACAAGTCAACAACAGGAGTCTGATGAGGAGTCAGAGGAGGATGGTGCCGGGGCGGATGAGCAGGAGCAAGAAGAGCATGCTTTAAACCTTTCTGGGATCCCTGTTGTGCGAGGATGGGGAGAGGAGAATGAAGAGGACGACATTATCCTGGATGATGAGCAGGAGCCAGGCCACCACACCGCTTCCACTTTAGTGCAAATGGGGGCCTTCATGCTCCAGTGTTTTAATAGGGACCCCCGTATAAAAAGCATGAGGGTCAAGGACCAGTACTGGGTGGCAACGTACTTAGACCCCCGGTACAAACACAAAATGGCGGAAATGTTACCGCCGTCGCAGAGGGCTGTCAGAATGCAGCACTTCCAGGCCTTGCTTCGAGAAATGCTGCATTCTGCTTTTGCGTGCGCTGGCAGAGGAGCAATTCCCACTCCCAGAGAAGGATTTGCGGGTACCAATCCAACAGCGCCTGCAAGAAGAGGCCGGTTTGAAGATGTGTTGGTGACTTCGGATATGAGGTCATTCTTTCAGCCGACCCATCGACAGGTGTCATCCGGATCCAGCATCAGGGAACGCCTAGACCGTCAGGTGTCCGACTACATTGGGTTAACGGCCGATGTGGACGCTCTGAGGAGTGATGAACCCCTAGACTACTGGGTGGGCAGGCTTGACCTCTGGCCAGAGCTTGCCCAATTTGCAATCGAACTGTTGGCTTGCCCCTCATCCAGTGTCCTGTCCGAAAGGACGTTCAGCGCAGCAGGGGGGATTGTGACCGATAAGCGTACTCGCCTAGCTCACCACAGTGTTAACTACCTCACATTTCTAAAAATGAATGAGGCATGGATCTCGGAGGAATTCAACACATGTGATCAGTAGACCATGTATATGTCTATAAACAATTTTTGGAATCAAGCACACAGACCTTCTTAATTCATTTGGCTCACTTCCCTGACCCAAAAAAGCACACCGTACTATATGCCCCTACCCTCCTCTTTGAAGAGGTTGAGCGGTGTCATATTTCTACTGGGGCTGCTTATTATGAGGGGTTCCCACCATCCCTGTGCTGTGCTGACTTCCTCCTGGGTGTTCTTATTATGAGGGGCTCCCACCATCCCTGTGCTGTGCTGACTTCCTCCTGGGGGTTCTTATTATGAGGGGATCACACCATCCCTGTGCTGTGCTGACTTCCTCCTGGGGCTGCTTACGGTGCTGCTGTCAGCGCTGTATGTCACGGAGCTGCTGTCAGCGCTGTATGTCACGGAGCTGCTGTCAGCGCTGTATGTCACGGAGCTGCTGTCAGCGCTGTATGTCACGGAGCTGCTGTCAGCGCTGTATGTCACGGAGCTGCTGTCAGCGCTGTATGTCACGGAGCTGCTGTCAGCGCTGTATGTCACGGAGCTGCTGTCAGCGCTGTATGTCACGGAGCTGCTGTCAGCGCTGTATGTCACGGAGCTGCTGTCAGCGCTGTATGTCACGGAGCTGCTGTCAGCGCTGTATGTCACGGTGCTGCTGTCAGCGCTGTATGTCACGGAGCTGCTGTCAGCGCTGTATGTCACGGAGCTGCTGTCAGTGCTGTATGTCACGGAGCTGCTGTCAGCGCTGTATGTCACGGAGCTGCTGTCAGCGCTGTATGTCACGGAGCTGCTGTCAGCGCTGTATGTCACGGTGCTGCTGTCAGCGCTGTATGTCACGGAGCTGCTGTCAGCGCTGTATGTCACGGAGCTGCTGTCAGCGCTGTATGTCACGGAGCTGCTGTCAGCGCTGTATGTCACGGAGCTGCTGTCAGCGCTGTATGTCACGGAGCTGCTGTCAGCGCTGTATGTCACGGTGCTGATGTCAGTGCTCTGTATTACGGTGCTGCTGTCAGTGCTCTGTATCTCCTGCACCCTCTTGTTTGCCTACCCTGGTCCCTGACCTTCCCTCTCCTCCATTGCCTTCATTAGCTCCATAGTCCTGAATTGTCAGAACAATTTCCCAAATAAAAAAAAAATGCTTGTAGTTATCGATCCCAAATTCACCTCATACATGTATTATGCTATTGTCCAGGTGGTGGGACTACGTGCTACCCCCTAATAATTACCCCGTGGCCGCAAATTCGACCTAAAGGTTTGCGAAATTCGCCTCCCATTGAAGTCAATGGAGCCCGCGGCGAACGGTCGTTTTCGCGAACGTTTGTGTCCGTTCGCGTTTCGCGTTCGCGAAACGTCCCGTCGGAAGTTCGTCCATCACTAATTGTGAGAACAACATGGATAATGAAATAAGTCTGGATTTTTCAAAATTATAATAAGATTATAGATCTCTTTATCTGGTTGTGTGGGCAGCAGATTACGCCATTCATCTGGATCAGAAAAAAAAAAATGGAGCTTGTTCAGTCTGCTGTTTATGGATGCACATTTTCCAGCACAGTGTTCCGTTCAAGTGTAGATGTCACCCATATTGCTAGTAACCAAAATCCAGGCAACTATTTCATCAGGAACCAGTGACTACACAAAATTCCTTATACCTAAGACAGGCCACTAGTTTCTCATTTATAGACCGCATTTTCTCAAAATGAAAACATACACTCACCAGCCCCTTTATTATGTAAACCTTGCTAACACCAGGTTAGACCCCCGTTGGCCTTCAAAACTGCCTTAATACGTTGTGGCATAGATGCAATGGAATGGAAACATCCCTCTGAGATTTTGGTCCATATTGACATGATAGCATTACATTGTTGCAGATTTGTTGGCTGCACATCCATGTGCAGCCCATCCCAAATTTGCTCTATTGGATTGAGATCTGGTGCCTGTAGAGGCCATTGGAGTATAATGAACTCATTATCATGTTCTCGAAACTAGCTTGAGATGATATGAGCTTTGTGACAAGGTGCATTATCCTGCTGGAAGTAGCATTCAGAAGATGGGTACACTGTAGTCATAAAGGGATGGACATGGTCATCAACAATACTCAGGTAGGCAGTGATGTTTAAACAATGCTCAATTGGTACTAAGAGACCCAAAATGTGCCAAGAATATATCCCCAACACCATTACATTACCAACCAGCCTGAACCGTTCATACAAGGCAGGATGGATCCATGCTTTCATGTTGTTAATGTCAAATTGTGACCCTACCATCTGAATGTCGCAGCTGAAATCGAGACTCATCAGACCAGGCAACATTTTTCCAATCTTCTATTGTCCAATTTTGGTGAGCCTGTATGAATTGTAGCCTCGGTTTCCTGTTCTTAGCTTACAGAAGTGACACCCGGTGTGGTCTTCTGCTGCTGTATTTGCTTCAAGGTTCCATGTGTTGTGCGTTCAGAGATGGTATTCTGAATACCTTGATTGATCCAATGGTTGGTTGAGTTACTGTTGCCTTTCTATCATCTCGAACCAGTCTGCTCATTCCCCTCTGACATCAACAAGCCATTTTTGTCCACATAACACATCACTGGATATTTTCTCTTTTTCTGAGCATTCTCTGTAAACCCTAGAGATGGTTCTGTGTGAAAAACCCTGTAGATCAGAAGTTTTTGAAATACTCAGACCATCCCGTCTGGCAAAAATTACCATGTCACATTAAAAGTCACTTAAATCCCATTTATTCCCCATTCTGATGTTCGGTTTTACCTTCAGCAAGTCGTCTTCACCACGTCTAGATGCCTAAATGCATTGAGTTGCTGCCATACGATTGGCTGATTAGCAATTTGTGTTACTAAGCAATTGAACAGGTGTGCCTAATAAAGTGGCCAGTGAGTGTATATCGCCAGCACACCATGGATTTTCAAGATAACATCCAGACGTTTATTAAAGTGTTCACATCCTAGCAGTATTGGAGCAACATTTCTGATGAAGTTCCTGAAACACACATCCAGCCTACAAAAACTAGCCCTATCCATATTTTAGTTCATGACCTAGAATTGCTAACATATGTTTATTTATTGGCATGTTTGTCAATAAAGTACAGTTTTCCGTGCAAAATGTATAAGTTGCTATTTTGGCAATACCTTTCAGCTCTAGTGTGATAAGACAGAACTCCAGACATGTATAAAAAACACCAATCATGTAGCATACCAAGTAAAAAAGCATAATTATCTACATTTGACTGCAAGAACAAACACCTGAAATATGTATTTACAATATATTAGCTTCCCACAAATCCTTACACAGTAGAAAATCAGACTGGCAGTGAGGAGGTATGTACTGTGAGCCTAATAGAAGCTACAGCTTTCCTGTCAAGTCAATGGATTTTCAGGAACTGGGATCCAGAATGGAAGGTGTATAGGCAGGGGCGGACTGACCATTGGGCCACTCGGGCACTGCTCGAGGGCCCGGAGCCACTAGGGGGCCCCATCAGGGTTGCCAGCCTCAGTAAAACCAGGGACAGCATGTAAAAATCTGTTTGTTTGTTTTTACATGTGTCTCTGAAATGTCCCTTACCAACATCCTTTTGGTCTAAAAATCCTGAGATTATAGCTGCCTCACCTCTCCAGTTCCTTCTCAGCCAATAGAAACATGTCTGTGTATACTGTGTGTACATGTATGAGTATACTGTGTGTGTATACTGTGTGGCCCCATAATCTCGGATTGCCCGGGGGCCCCATGAATTGTCAGCAGGGGAAGGGGAGAACAGGAAAAAGCTGAACAGTGTGACCATGCTAATGACAAAGAAGCTGCAACAGGAAGTGCCATCTTTCTGGCTAAGTGTTTTGGCAGGTGTGTATTAATGACAAATATGATTAGACAGAATTACAAAATATTTTGTAAGTAAGAAAATTGTTTGATGTAACACATTATGAAGAACTCCAATTAGGAGAAAAAACTGATAGATATATATATCAATATTATGCACATATTTTTTTGTATCTGTTGCAAAAGTAGGGCTGCAACTAACGATTATTTTCATAATTGATTAGTTGGCTGATTATTGTTTCAATTAATCGATTAATCGGTTAACCTTAAACAAAAAAAAAAGAAGTGTGGTGTATAATTTAGTTACTATATCACATTTAAAAAAAAGGCACTTTATTCTTAAATGACTCTATTCAGTGGTAAATATAAATAACCAACTATATGGTTAGGGAGCAAAACATTTAATCCCACTCTGAGAATAACGGACAGAAGAGATATACTGTATATACTATTAGAGGAGATATGCTGTATATACCAATAGAGGAGAGATATACTGTATATACTATTAGGAGGAGATATACTGTATATACTATTAGAGATATATACTGTATATAATATTAGAGGAGATATATACTTATATAGTATTAGAGGAGAGATATACTGTATATACTATTAGGAGGAGATATACTGTATATACTATTAGAGGAGAGATATACTGTATATACTATTATTAGTGGAGAGATATACTGTATATACTATTAGGAGATATACTGTATATACTATTAGAGGAGGGATATAATGTATATACTATTAGTGGAGAGATATACTGTATATGCTATTAGAGGAGAGATATACTGTATATACTATTAGAGGGTGAATATGGTAAATATCATCAGACTCAGAGAAAAACAAACAAAGTCTTCCTTCAAAAAAAATGTCATTTTAAGAACGTTCGTTCTATTTTCTAATCGTTAGTGGGGTCAAATTGCCGTTCATTTTCAACCACAGTGACGGTAAAGTTTGGAAATAGAAAACTGCTCGGTCAAAGAAATTTTCAGACAGTGTATGTGGTTTTCATTCAGAAATTACATTCATTTTAAAAACAGAATGTTAAAAGCAAATGAGAATTTCAAACATTCTTTCATTCAGCGACTATACAAAGAATCTTTGTCTGAATATTCTCGTCTGAAAACTGATCCGTGTGGCCAGCATAAGGCTCGGTACACACCTATGCAATTGGTGTTTAATCTGTTTCTGCAGTGCTTTTTGCTGTGCGTTTTGATTTTTGCAGATGTGATTTTGCTGCGATTTGCGTTTTTGAATTTTTTTTTGGCCAATTTGTTGTTGGGCAGAATAAAATAAGCAAATTGCTGCAAAAATGCATTACTCTCTGCAGCTTCTCTATTGAAGTATATAGAACCAAAAAAGCACTGTTTTGCATGAATGTGTCCCATAGGAAATTGTGTAAATGAACTGTAGTGCGTTTCTGCAAAACACACATAGATGTGAACCAGGTCTAAGATGTTTAGTAACATAAGGGGGTTTAAAAAATAAAAAAATAAATTAAAAAAAAGCAGATAATCACTACTGTAAGGGGTTCATTTTTTTAATGTAGAGCTGTGAAAGTAATATTTACAGTAGTGATTATTTGCTCTTTTTGTACTATAAAGGGCTCATTTTATTTTTTTTTAACCCCGATATGTTACTGGCCGATTAATCGATTATGAAAATAGTAATCTATTAATTTCATAATCGATTAGTTGATTAATCGATTAGTTGTTTCAGCCCTATGCAAAAGTTTAAATTACTAACCGGTGTACGCTGGCCTAGGCCCCTGTTTGGTTGCCCTAGATAATAATGTCTATAACACACAGGAAGCAGCAAACAAAGGCCTTTGAATCACACAATCCATTTTAATTTAAAAATGATAAACCGCTTATTAGGCTTGGAAATAGTCCAGTAACACTCACAAGTACCGCTCTATTGCTCTAATAAGTAACATATGTACTTCAGGCAAAACATTAATGTGCATTTAGGGGTTTATGTGCTTTACTTCTACTTGGAATAACTCAAACATTCCAGTTATTAAAACTGCAGAGTAAGAAGCATTCAGGGATAACTGATAGCTGTTTTCTGACAATGTTCACAAATCCTTTCACTAACTCCAAGATGACTTTCATAAACCAAATATTAACTTCCACTACTATCTCATGTTTTATCATTCTTCTCAAACACAACTACAGTCAAGCAATCCCAAAGGCTTAATAATATCAACTTTCTGAAGCAGCCTGTTATTAAAGTTCTTCCAGCTTTACAATAAAGTCTAGATGTACCTGAGAAGCAACAAACTGCCCCCTTGTCTAAGGAATGGAAGAAAGATATCTTTGTATCTATCGCATCATCCTACTCATCACCCTCTCGGTGACTGACCCAGTTATTTATTTTACAAATCGCATTCCAAAATGTTTGCATTCTGCTGGCTTGAATTTTCTCCTTGATGTTGGATTTAGGACATCTGATATTTCTTTTCTTTTGTGGAAAGGTCTCAGCCCTCTGTACGTCTGCATAATGAGTGCCAATGCAGCCCATGAAGCTGGAACTGGGTCCAGGACAGAGGGGGGCCCCAGTTGGGAACAGCAGGAGTGAGCTGTTTGTTCCTTCCTGCCCAGGCAGTCAATAAACAGTAGTTCTGCACCACCAGGGCTTTTCCAGCCAACCCTTTTAAAAATTACAGTGGCCGTTATCACTAAAGGAAAGCAGCCACTGGTTTTTGACACCTTCGTGGCAAACTACCACTACTGCCCACACATTGCTTCCAGGCAGCAGCACAGGCAGACAATCTGGCCTTATACCTGTAGAATTTAATTAGAAAGTTGTCATTTTCAGGACGTCCGTTTGATTATCTCAAAGGAGAAAAATTCAACAATTGTATTCAACTGGAGAGAGGGAAAATATGGAAGAACAAGGATGGAAAATTTTTGTTGGGAACAAATTCCTAATGGTTGAATTTGCTCCAGAACGAGAAAAAAAAATCATACCTAGTCTTATACGTGTGTACTAGTTTCATTCTTTCTGGAAGTGGAACGTTTATGAAAACGGAGACATCGGCATGATACGTGAATGAAAAGTTTTTGAATTTAGTCCATGAAAGCACTGAATGGTCTGACAAGCAATTTCTATATTTGCTCATCCAAACGTTTGAACAATTACTTGCATATAAGCTTTCAAAATGGGCACTTTTGATTTTTCCTGTTCGGCTCCCATCTACTTCAATGGGGTTCGCCATTTGGATTAGAACATTTCCCATGTTCGGTGGTTCTGCTGCAAACCGGGGGGGTGTTTGGCCCATCACTAATGCTGTCATTATACTGCTATATTAAGTCAGGCCCATAGAGCATTAAACTAGTGAAGTGAGTATATGAAATGAATCCTATAATACCACTTGTTAGGGATGGAAGGGCAACATTGAATACATAGTTACTTTAAACCAAACATAACAGTATATCTGTTATTACTAATTCTCATTTCTGGGCTGGGAATTATTGGATCCCTACTAGATAACCTCAGCGGGATTATGACCAGAAGAGCACTGCCATACAAGACTAGCATGACCAATATTACATAGATACCTGCAACTGAGTCCCAAATAAAAGCATTATTTCTGGTAATGATTGTAATAATAGGAATGCTAATTGTAAATGCTATATATAATTATATAATGTCACTGGCCTACAAGGCCTTTGAAAAAACAAGCTGTAATGGGAGAAAAAAACATTGCATAACCATTAAGGTTTTAGATTTCATTCTGTACTTGCGGTGTCCGAATGAAACAGAGCTTGATTTATCCATTCCACATATTTCAGCACAGCGGCTTCTGTAACGTGAAAACTGACAGTTATGCATTAACTCCTGGGGGAAAGAATATATTCTGAAAAAACTGACAGTTTTAATCTGATTGGTTAGCATGGGCAGCCCAAAGCTGTCAGCTTCTAGGAGGACACCAGACATAATCCTGTCCACAAATAAGTGATCATAGGCATTATATGGATGTGAAATATGGTGTCTTCAATATTATCTAAAGGAATGGCTGATGAGAGACTACCATAGATTCTAATTCATTTTAAGGACATCCATCAACCAATTGATCTCATTAGTGATGATTTTCAAACAGGGGCTTGTGGTTCACACACTACTCTTAACTCCCACACACACAACGTAATGATGCCTGCAAAATACTGAACATCTTCTCCGCTTAACTCTGGAAAAACCAAAGTCAAAGTTCACTTTAAAATGTGACAAAAGTGTTCCACATAATTAGTCAATTATGTGACCCAGGATCCCAGCCAGTGACTTTGTCAAACTGCGAACAGTTTGGATTTGGGTCAAACTCATGTTCAAACTGAACCTGAAGCTAATCCCTACTTAGAACCACTGTCAGGTTTGTATTGCTGTCTGTACCCATTGGGGGTGATTTGCCCTCTCTACCTATCCTGATCAATAATCTCACCAGAAACAAAAGTGAGGATAAATCTACAATTTTCAGTTGCCACCAGAACAAGCAAAGAGGGGAAATCTTCTAATGGGGACAACTGTCTTAAAAAAGATATCCCTCACATTGGGAAGATAGCCTCTCACCTAATGTTGAGTCGACAGGAAAGGAAGTAAAGAGAAATCTACCTAAGAGGACACAGATGAGAAAAAAACGGACTTTTACCTAGGGTTACAGATACTAGGCATTTGCACGGGTAACGGTAACGGCAATCTTTCCCCTGAAGTGGGAGCAGATACCTGGAATTGACAGGTATTTGCTCCCTCCTGAAAGGTGCCAAATGTGGTAACGGAGCGGGGGAGGAATCCGATCAGCGGAAGTACCATTTATGGGTGAAACTCCGCTTTAAGGAGCAGGGCCGCCACGTCCTTAATCAATGACATTTCATCTGTCTACGGTATTCCTTTCCCCGCAGCCTCCTCCCCTCCCGCCAGCTTTCACTCCCTTGTCCTTAAGGACAGAGAGAGCAGCGCTATCTAATTGCAATATGACCGCAATTTAATGTATAAAAGGTAAGAAATACACAAGTTTAAAACAGCTGCGGTACACAGAAATGAATGGAATGTCACTGTGACATTTCTATAAAGTAAAAAAGGGGAAAACAGTGCCTTCTGTTATAAAAATGCATGGCATCATCTGCAAAAGCCTGCCCAGCATGGACACTACCTGATGAGAATGATGGAACATTTTCCTCTGCAGGCAGTGTGAACCCAGCCTTATTATTTGTGCCTTTTTATTTATGAATTATAAATTCATATATACACAGATCAGCCATACCTTTATGACCACTGACAGGTTAAGTGAATAACATCAATTATCACCTTACAATGACATCTAACAATGGGTGGGATATAATATTAGTAAACATGTTGTCCTTGAAGTTGATGTGTCAAAAGCAGAAAAAATGGGCATTGCAGTTTATTGTGTATGGGGCTGCATAGTCGCAGATTAGTCAGGGCACCCCTGCCATGTCCACAGCCTAAAGCGCCTACAATGGGCACATGAGTATCAGAACTGGACCATAGAGAAATGGAAGAAAGTGTCCTATTGTGATTAATCAGGTTTTCTTTTATATAATGTGGATGGCCAGATGTGTGTGAATCGCTCACATGGGCAAGAGATAGCACCAGGATGCAGTATGTGAAGAAGGCAAGCAGAGGCAGTGTGATGTTTTGGGCAATGTTCTGCTGGGAAACCTTGGGTCCTGCCATTCATGTTGATGTTACTTTGACAAATACCACCTACCTAAACATTGTTGCTGAGCAAGTACACCCCTTCATGGAAATGGAATTCCCAGATGGCAGTGGCCTCTTTCAGCAGGATAATGCCCCCTGCCACACTGCAAAAATGGTTCAAGAATGGTTTAAAGAACACAACAACCAGTCTGAGGTGTCAATTTGGCCTCTAAATTTCCCAGTTCTCAATCCAAGTGGGTATTTCTGGGATGTGCTGGAAAAACACGTCCAATCCATAAAGACCCCACTTTGCAACTTAGGCCGCGTACACACGCGCGGACTGTTCGCCCAACTTTGTCCGCTGAACAGTGTTTGGGCGGACAGTCCGCTCGTGTGTGGGCTTTCAGCGGACAGTTTCAGCGGACAGTTTGACGAACAAGGTTTTACGGAATTTCCGAAAAACTGTCCGCTGAAACCTTGTTTCAGCGAACAGTCCGCTCGTGTGTAGGCTTGTTCGTCAAACTAAGTTCCGCGCATGCTCAGAAAGGATTTTCACGCCGAAAGTTATAATGCAGTGTATAGGACGTCGTATTTTTCGTCCCGTCGTACGTGCCGTTCACGTCATCGCGCACGGTTTCAGCAAACTGTTCGTTCGTCGTGTGTGGCCATGTCCGTCCATGCTAATTTTGAGCGGACTGTTTGCCGAAACTGTTGGACGGACAAAGTTGGGCGAACAGTCCGCCCGTGTGTACGCGGCCTTACAGTATTTAAAGGATCTGCTACTGATGGCTTGGGGCCAGATAGCACAGCATACCTTCAGAGGTCTAGTGGTGTCCGTGCCTTAACGGGTCAGAGCTGTTTTGACTGCAAAAGAAGGACCTAATCAATATTAGGTCATAAAATTATGGCTGATCAGTGTATATATTTCAATTCTCCTGATTTTACTGTATCTCTGAAATAAGCGATGGAAAGGCGCAGATTAAGATGGTGTAGGATCATGAGTCAGAGTCAATACTACTCCAGCTGACAATTACCGGGAGAAGAGACAACCCACTATACTGTGATGTGTGAATACTTTCTTTACTCGTAATTCACATGATTAAAAAGAACACTGTATAATTAGGTCTTTGCTCTACAGTGAAAAGACGCGGGCATGGAAACACTCTTAGAATATTTTAAGCACTTGCTGGTTTAATTGGATATGAAGACAATAAAATGTATATTTATAGGTCTGGTACAGCTTGGATCTAAGCGGCACAAGTATATGAATGACCTACCTTATACTGTCATGAGGAATGTAGCGCCAGAATTGCACAGGAACGCAGTGATAATTTGAATGGGCTGAAATGGCGCTGGATCACATAAAAGTGACTTATATGACAACATATCACACTGTACTTTGGTACTATGAGGTCTGCCCCCCCTCCCCCAAAGAAAATGATCACCGGCCGCCACTGGCTCAGGCTATGGACTTTAAATTTTTTACATGATATTATCAGATGTAAATAAGCTTTAAAACAGCTTATAGCACAGATACGAATAACATTATCCATAACATTATATAAATTAAAAATGTGCAAATTTCTTTTATATCATGCTATAAAAAATAATTGACATACGCTTTAAAATAATCCCTCGCTGATCTATGTAGCTGCAGGACCACGAGAGTCTAAACAAAGTAGTAATTCTTTTACAATTTTTAACTGTTAGCTTTGAGCATTATAAATAACTAAAGAGAATGTGAATAAAGACAATATGGGTGGGAGTAGCTAAAGCTGGAGCACACAGAATCTAGTAACCAATCAGCTTATAGCTTTTATTGTCAAAGCATAAGGCTCCATTCACACTTGTGCAACTCCAAAGTCGTGCAATTTCCAATGCAACTTTGATGCAGCTTTGGATGGGTTGCGACTCGGATGTGACTTTGGCACGCAAGTCACATGAAAATCACATCAAAGTAGTGCATGAACGTTTATTAAAGTTGCTGCAACTTTAAGTCGCATAGATTTTAATGGCTTTCAACGAAATACATGGGCTGTGACTTGCCATGCGACTTTATGTGCCCAAACTCGCATGACAAGTTGCAAGAGTTTAAATAGAGCCTAACAAGCTTAAGTTAAAAGCTGATTGGTTACTATGCAAGGCTATACTAGAATCTGTGTGCATCAGTTTTAGTAAGTACCCTCCAGGCATTCCTTTAGTGCCGGTTCAAACTGGAGCGACTTGTCAGGCGACTTAGCCACCTGACAAGTCGAGCTCCATTCAGTACAATGGAACCGTTCTAATCGGGGAGGGATTCAAAGCACTCCAACTTAGAAAAACATTCCTGTACTACTTGGGGGCGACTTTGGAGTGGCTTGCATTGACTTCTATTAAAGAAGTTGTTTGCAAGCCACGTTGAAGTTGTGCTGTGTGGGGCGGTTTCAGAGTCAAACGACTTTGAAGCAGCCCCAGTGTGAATCAGCACTTAGGTCTTTGGGAAACGTACCCACAGCTGACAACTATGAGCCCCACCTGATTTCTCATAGGGGAATCATTAACTGGACAGGTTCGAAAATCTGTTGTGATCTTTGTCTTCCTCTCCACTGGTGCTGAGTGACTAGCACTTCTAGTACTTCTAGCACTAGGGTCATTGGTTTGAAACCCAACCAGGGGACTACTTGCATGGAGTTTGCATTTTCTTGCTGTGCTTATATGGATTTTCTCTGGTTTCCTCCCATATGTCAAAGACATACTGGCAGATGAATTGGCCCTAGTATGTGTATGTATTAATGTGAGGACAGATGTGAATTTACAATATTTAAAGGATACGTTCACTTTTACAATAAAAGAATAAATACCTCCGATACAGGCAGGCAGTTATGCTCTCACAGAAAGCTCAATGAACTACCTAGAGCGATCAACGTGTGTCCAGATCCAAAGAACGCAGCAGAAATAGTAAGAGATAGCAGCGCTGCCACACACCTCACCCGGCCCAAGTGGTTGCCAGATGAAAGCAGCCTCAGCTTGATTCATCCAGACCACGCCCCCAACACGTTTTGTCCCACCCCAGGGCTTAAATATGGGTAGCAGTCCATATATAATGCAGTGTGAGATGCATTTCTCAGAATGTCTATAAGTAAACAGCAGTTTTTCAGTTCTACCCTAAACTTTTAACAACATGCATCAAATTTACATAGGGTACTTTCACACTGGGGCGGAGGGTCCATTAGCAGTAAAGCGCCGCTAGTTTTAGTGGCGTTTTACCGTTGTTTTAGGCTGCTAGCGGGGCGCTTTTAACCCCCGCTAGCAGCCAAAGGGATTAATAGCACCTGTGTTGCAGCGCTTGGTGAAGCTGACTGATGGAATCTTTGTCTGAGGTCCCCCCCAAAGTCCAAATGAGACCCTTATCTGAGCACGCAGCCCTGCCGTTCAGGAAAGGGGGTGGGGACGAGCGAGCGGCCCCCCACTTCCTGAGCCATACCAGGCCACGTGCCCTCAACATTGGGGGGTGCTTTGGGGAAGGAGGGCACCCCAAAGCACCTTGTCCACATGTTGATGAGGACAAGGGCCTCTTCCCACAACCTTGGCAGCGAGAGCGACAGAAGACCGGGCCACCTCTAGTAAAAGAGCTGGAAGAAAAAAGCGGTGGCCCGGCAAGAACAAAGAAGGGGAAAAGACCCCCAAAGAGGGGGACAAGACCCCGAAGTCGGAAAAAGACCCAAGGACGGCGACGGCGATGAAGAAGAAAGCTGGGCTCCTCCGCTAGTAAAATAGCTAGCAGAAGATAGCGGAGGAGTCCGGCGAGAAGACCCCCCAAGACGGAAGACCACCGGAGATGTGCAATTTATTTATTTAAAAAGATGTGTTGTGTTTTTTTCTTTACACTTTTTTTCACCAGGTGAATGGGTAGGAGTACATGGTACCCCAATACTCATTCACATAGGGTGGGGGCCAGTATCTGGGGGCCCTCTTATTAAAGGGGGCTCCTGGATTCCGATAAGCCCCCCGCCCGCAGACCCCGACAACCAATGGCCAGGGTTGTCAGGAAGAGGCCCTTGTCCTCATCAACATGGGGACAAGGTGCTTTGGGGTGGGGGCACAGGGCCCCCCTTCCCCAAAGCACCCCCCCACGTTGAGGGAACGCGGCCTGGTATGGCTCAGGAGGTGGGGGGGTGCTCGCTCATCCTCACCCCCTTTCCTGACCGGCCGGGCTGCGTGCTCGATAAGGGTCTGATATGGACTTTAGGGGGGACACCCATGCTGTTTTTTCGGCATAGGGCTTCCCCTTTAAGTCCATACCAGGTGACGGGGCCAGTGAGGTGTCAATCTCGGCGCCGAAGGCTGCGACATTGACTTCCTTTGCTAGCCGGTCTACCTGGAGCCGCGTTCAAAATTAACAGACTTTCCTCTGTGTATGGGCAAGTCCGTTCATTTCAAAAGTGCGGATTAGGGCACAGACGGCCGGATTGTCCACCAGACTGCTGAGTCCGGTGGACAATTTTTAGTCAAAACTTCTTTCCAAGTCCGCCGGACTTTTGGAAAGAAAAAGTCCGCCGGAGCCCACACATGGGCGGATTGTCCGGTGGACTCTGGTCCGCCGGATTGTCTGATCGTGTGTACGCGGTGTAAGAAACACACTAAAGTGACTATTAAGGCAAACAAACTCAATAAACTACCCACATTTTTGGTAAAATATAAACAATGAGGTTGCGCCAAGTAAATAGATATCCAACATGTCAAACCTTAAATCTGTGCACACCCGTGAAATGGCAACAAACTTCAGTACCCTAAATTTTCAATAAATGACGCTTCAAAAACTCCCTATAAGTCATCAGTTTAATGTTGTGGAGGAGGTCTGGGGCTAGAATAATTGTTCTCACTTCAGCATGCGCATCGATCTAAAACATGTCAAACCATAAATAAAAGCGATAAGTGTGATGTCAACTAAATCCGTATTTAGAAATAGATTAGAAAATAAAAATAGCAAAAAGAAGTGCAGCTGCCCCTTTCAACACAATACAATGACAAAAGTAAGGCGCTTCTGTGTAATTAATGGTGACATAATTGTTAGTCCATAAACATAAAAACAAAAATCTTATAGAATTCCCATCAGTGTAAGCCAAATCTTCTTAAAAGACTCCAATCACTGTGATGAAATATGTGCACTGCTTATAATCTTCTTCTTATAGTGCTCCACCAAACGTGTGTATAAAATGCACACACACCAACCATCACTATGTAGCGCCGGCTCCTGAAGAGCACACACTATAAGTTTTTGAAATTTAATGTTACCCTCAAAACCGCAGTTTGGTTTGGGTCTAATTGTTCTAAATTTTGACCTCAGCATCAGTCTGACTGGACTGCAGGGTGTTCTGCCTGGCCATGGGGGGCGCTGTCCCTTTTGGCAGGCATGATACACAGTCTAGTTAGGTGCATTAAGGTTGCTCTCTTTCGGAACCAGCCCAGTGGGAGTGTCACTCTTGCTGTGCTTTCTGGGAGGGGGTACTTAGGCTGCATTCACACCTGAGCGTAGCGTTTTCAAGCCGAAAATCGTGCGAATTTACCCCGATTTTGCAGCTTTTTTTACCGCGATTTGACGCGATTTTGTGCAAGGCAAAAGGTCACCAATGTTAAAAGAAGAAAAAGCCCAAATCTGCTCAATTCGAGTGACAAAAAAGGGTCCGGAACTTGTTTGAGCTTCAGGAGTTCGGCTTCAGGCGACATGGAGTGGAGATGTGAACCATCTCCATTGAGAATAATAGATTTTTTCCCCTCTAGCGTTTTGCAGCTTCAGGCTTCAAGCTACAAAATGCTCAGGTGTGAATGGGGGTCTTAAGGTGCGGATTTCACGGGTTTCACGGTTCCGGTCCAGAAGCATGTTCTGACTGCATGGTCCTGGTCCTCCTGACCAGCTCCCAGGACTTCCATGGCCTGGGGTACGGATCCACCCGACTTTATGTCTCGGGGCTGGCTAGCCCGAGGCAAGGAAACTGAGGGAAGGATTCGGAGGTGGTCCGGTGCCGTCTTGGTTAGTGGAGAGGCCCAGCAACTGTGAAGTTATCCAGGGGAGGACTCTTCAGAAGAAGGCCACGCAAGGGTTGGCTTCTCAACAATAGCCTGGAAAAGCTGAAGGAGCTAAGCAAATCCAATCTCGTGAGGTATCGCCGGACCGGCTGCAAGATACTGGTACCACACGAGAGTATTCTACAAGCTTTCAAGTTTCCCTCACGTGTTCTATAGCAAAGTCTGTGGCAGAGACTTATTCCTGACTCAAACACCTTGTGGCTGCTAGGCCTGGTGAGAGAAGGACTATCCAATAATAAGATTATATTTATATAATAAAAGTACCTGGACTTTTCACCCAAACCCTCTGATCCTATGTTGAGAGACTGTGTTGTTAACTACTTTTTGCAATCCCTTCAAGTGGATCTGTTGTCCGTCTTTACAGTTCTAGGGCCATCTACCTCGGGCCATCTACCAAAACCCCTAGACGCATATGAGGTGAAGGAGGCGACGGTAAGCCCAATAAAATCAGCCGCTCCTTCGGGGGTAAGTGCTACAACTATAAAGCCAGCCTTCAGATACACTATATTATCAAAGATATTGGGACGCCTGCCTTTACACACACATAAACGTTAAAGTGATTGTAAAGTCTTTTTTTTTTTTCTATAAAAATAACAAAATGTCTATACTTACTTGCCCAGTGTAGTGGATTTTCACAGAGCAGCCCAGATCCCCCTCTTCACTGCTTATGGCCCCCTCCCTCCTGTTGAGTGCCCCCACATCAGGCAGCTTGCTATGGGGGCACCCATGCCAAATCACAGCTCCCTGTGTCCATTCAGACTTGGAGCCACAGCCAGACCCCACCCCCTATCTCTCCCTGATTGGCTGATTGACAGCAGTGGGAGCCAATAGCGCCACTGCTGCGTCTCAGCCAATCAAGAGGGAGAGTCTCAGACAGCTAAGACACTCGTGGGCATCGCTGGACAGAGATGGGGCTCAGGTAAGTAGGAGGGCCGAGGGGAGCTGCTTTATGCAGAAAGTTTTCTATATTAATGCATATAATGCATTAAGATAAAAAACCTTCTGATTTTACAACCACTTTAACCACTTAAGGACCACCGTATTGCCATTGTACGTCATCACAATGGCACAGGCAGGCACAAACACGTAGATGTACATGCCTGCCTTCCAGCGGGTGGGGGGTCCGATCGGACCCCCTCCCGCTGGATACGGCGGTCCGTTTCCCTCCAGGAGCAATCCGTGATGAGGGGATGGCCGTTGGTTTCTGGCCACCCCCTCTGGATCGCTCCTGACCAATGACGAACTTCCTCCCACTGTGTATTGTTTACACAGGAAGGAGGAAGTGATGTCATTCTCCTCGGGGCGGTCTTTTTGACCGGACTACGAGGAGAAGACTAAAAGTAAGTGCACCAAAACACTACACTGACACATAGGTACACATAGGTACACAAACCCCCCCCCCGATCCCCCCCGATCGCCCCCCGATCCCCCCCCGCCCCCCCCCCCAGTCACAGTGTCACTGATTGCATTGATCATTTCTTTACTGATCAATGCATTCAGTGTCAGTTGTAACAGTTAAAACTGTCAGGGCAGTTAGTGTTAGGTCCAGGGTAGCCCCCTATCACCCCCCAATAAAGATTTAACCCCCTGATTGCCCCTAGAGTTAACCCTTTCACCCCCTTTTGCCAGTGTCACTAAGCGATCATTTTTCTGATCGCTGCATCAGTGTCGCTACTGTCGCTAGGTAGCTAGTTATTTTTTTAGGTTCACCGCCAGGTTTTTATATCGCTAGGTACCCCGATATACTACCCAATAATGGTTTTAACCCCCTGATTGCCCCTAGAGTTAACCCTTTCACCCCCTTTTGCCACTGTCACTAAGCAATCATTTTTCTGATCGCTGCATTAGTGTCGCTAGTGTCGCTAGGTAGCTAGTTTTTTTTTTAGGTTCACCGCCAGGTTTTTATAGCGCTAGGTACCCCGATATACTACCCAATAATGGTTTTAACCCCCTGATTGCCCCTAGTTAACCCTTTCACCCCCTTTTGCCACTGTCACTAAGCGATCATTTTTCTGATCGCTGCATTAGTGTCACTAGTGTCGCTAGGTAGCTAGTTTTTTTTAGGTTTACCACCAGGTTTTTATAGCGCTAGGTACCCCGATATACTACCCAATAATGGTTTTAACCCCCTGATTGCCCCTAGTTAACCCTTTCACCCCCTTTTGCCAGTGTCACTAAGCAATCGTTTTTCTGATCGCTGCATTAGTGTCACTAGTGTCGTTAGGTAGCTAGTTATTTTTTTAGGTTCACCGCCAGGTTTTTATAGCGTTAGGTACCCCCATATACTACCCAATAATGGTTTTAACCCCCTGATTGCCCCTAGTTAACCCTTTCACCAGCGATCACAGTATAAGTGTCACTGGTGACGCTGGTTAGCCAGTTAGTTATTTAGGTTCCCCGTCAGGTTTTTATATAGTGCCAGGGACCCCCATATACTACCTAATAAAAATTTGAACCCCCTGATTGCCCCTAGTTAACCCTTTCACCACTGATCACCGTATAAGTGTTACGGGTGACTCTGGTTAGTTTGCTTTTTATAGCATCGGGGCACCCACCATTTATTACCCAATAAAGGTTTAACCCCCTGATCACCCGGCGGGTGATATCAATTAGGTTTTAGGGTCAGGGTCTGCATCGCCCCAGGCAGCGCTAGGTTAGTGCCAGTACCGCTAACACCCACACGCAAAGCATAAACCTCCTGTAGTGGTATAGAATCTGAACAGATCAATATCTGATCTGATCAGATCTATACTAGCGTCCCCAGCAGTTCAGGGTTCCAAAAAAACGCATTGTTAGCGGGATCAGCCCAGATACCTGCTAGCACCTGCGTTTTGCCCCTCTGCCCAGCCCACCCAAGTGCAGTATCGATCGATCACTGTCACTTACAAAACACTAAACACATAACTGCAGCGATCGCAGAGTCAGGCCTGATCCCTGCGATCGCTAAAGCCCCGTACACACGAGCGGACTTTTCAACATCCAAAGTCCGTCAGACCGAGTCCGTCAGACTATCCGATCGTGTGTGGGCTGCAACGGACTTTAGCTTCGCAAAAGTCTGACGGACTTTAGAAATGAAGCATGCTTCAAATTTTCCCGACGGAACTCCGCCGGACCCGGTCCCCTTCGAAAAATCCGCTCGTGTGTATGCTACTCCGACGGACTAAAACCGACGCTAGGGCAGCTATTGGCTACTGGCTATGAACTTCCTTATTCGAGTCGGGTCGTACGTCATCACGTTCGAATCCGTCGGAGTTTAGTGTGATCGTGTGTGGCCAAGTCCGTTCGGCCGAAAAGTCTGTCAGAACTCCGGCGGAACTCCAGTGGAACTCCGGCGGAACTCCTTTGGAAGTCTGTCGGACATAAGTCCTCTCGTGTGTACGGGGCTTAACAGTTTTTTTGGTAGCATTTTATATTTAAATCCGGAAGGCAGTGCTTGGTTTTTGGGGTCCCGTACGTGGCTAGGCTCCCAAAAAGTCCCCCACATGTGGTATCCCCGTACTCGGGAGAAGCAGCAGAATTTATTTTGGGGTGTAATTTGCCTTATGCCCATAGCATGTGTGAGCAATATATCATTTAGTGACAACTTTGTGCAAAAAAAAAAAAAGTTTGTAATATTCCCGCAACTTGTGGCAAAATATAAAATATTCCATGGACTCAACATGCCTCTCAGTAAATAGCTTGGGGTGTCTACTTTCCAAAATGGGGTCATTTTGGGGGGTTTTGTGCTATTTTGGCATTTTATGGCCTTCGAAACTGTGATGGGTAGTGAGGAGTCAAATCAAAAATTTGCACCATTAGAAATCCTGAAGGTGGTGATTGGTTTTCGGGGTGCCGTGCGCGACTAGACTCCCAAAAAGTCCCACACATGTGGTATCCCCATACTCGGGAGAAGTAGCGGAATATATTTTGGGGGGCAATTCCACATATAACCCTGGCATGTGTGAGCAATATATCATTTAGTGACAACTTTTTGTAAAAAAAAAAATTTTTTTTATTTTTTGTCATTATTCAATCCCTTGGGACAAAAAAAAAAAAAAAATTCAATGGTCTCAACATGGCCCTCAGCAAATAGCTTGGGGTGTCTACTTTCCAAAATGGGGTCATTTGGGGGGTTTTGTGCCATCTTGGCATTTTATGGCCTTCAAAACTGTGATAGGTAGTGATAGGTAGTGAGGAGTGAAATAAAAAATTTATGCCCTTAGAAATCCTGAAGGCGGTGCTTGGATTTCGGGGTCCCGTACGCGGCTAGGCTCCCAAAAAGTCCCACACATGTGGTATCCCTGTACTCAGGAGAAGCAGCAGAATGTATTTTGGGGTGTAATTTCACATATGCCCATAGCATGTGTGAGCAATATATCATTTAGTGACAACGCTGTGCAAAAAAAAAAAGTTTGTAATATTCCCGCAACTTGTGGCAAAATATAAAATATTCCATGGACTCAACATGCCTCTCAGTAAATAGCTTGGGGTTTCTACTTTCCAAAATGGGGTCATTTTGGGGGGTTTTGTGCTATTTTGGCATTTTATGGCCTTCGAAACTGTGATAGGTAGTGAGGAGTCAAATCCAAAATTTGCACCCTTAGAAATCCTGAAGGTGGTGATTGGTTTTCGGGGTGCCGTGCGCGACTAGACTCCCAAAAAGTCCCACACATGTGGTATCCCCATACTCGGGAGAAGTAGCAGAATATATTTTGGGGTGCAATTCCACATATAACCATGGCATGTGTGAGCAATATATCATTTAGTGACAACTTTTTGTAAATTTTTTATTTTTTTTTGTCATTATTCAATCCCTTAGGACAAAAAAAATAAATATTTAATGGGCTCAACATACCCATCAGCAATTTCCTTGGGGTGTCTACTTTCCAAAATGGGGTCATTTGGGGGGGGGTTTGTACTGCCCTGCCATTTTAGCACCTCAAGAAATGAGATCGGCAGTCATAAATTAAAAGCTGTGTAAATTCCAGAAAATGTACTCTAGTTTGTAGACGCTATAACTTTTGCGCAAACCAATAAATATACGCTTATTGACATTTTTTTTACTAAAGACATGTGGCTGAATAAATTTTGCCCTCAATGTATGACTAAAATTTAGTTTATTCGATTTTTCTTATAACAAAAAGAAGAAAATATTTTTTTTTTCAAAATTTTCGCTCTTTTTCCATTTATATCGCAAAAAATAAAAATCGCAGAGGCAATCAAAAAAAGAAAGCTCTATTTGTGGGAAGAAAAGGACGCAAATTTCGTTTGGGTGCAATATTGCATGACCGCGCAATTACCAGTTAAAGCAGCGCAGTGCGAAATTGGAAAAAGACCTCTGGTCCTTAAGGTGTTTATTGGTCCGGGGCTGTAGTGGTTAATGGCATCCCAGGCTTAGTCCATTGGGGTTTAATATTGATTTGGCCCACCATTTGCAGCTATAACAGCTTCAACTCTTTTGGGAAGGCTGTCCACAAGGTTTAGGAGTGTGTCTATAAAAACTTTTGACCATTTTTCCACAAGCGCATTTGTGTTGTCAGGCACTGATGTGGACGAGAAGGCCTGGCTTGAAGTCTCCACTCAAATTCATCCCAAAACATGTTCTGTCGGGTTGAGGTCAGGACTCTGTGCAGGTCAGTCAAGTTCCTCCAGCCCAAACTTGCTCACCGATGTGTTTATGGACCTTGCTTTGTGCACTGGTCCAAATATCATTTGGTGGAGGGGGGATAATGGTGTGGAGTTGTTTTTAAGGCGTTGGACTTGGCCCCTTAGTTCCAGTGAAGGGAATTCTTAAGGCGTCAGCATACCAAGACGTATTGGACAATTTAATGCTCCCTTTCCTGTTCCAACATGACTGCGCACCAATGCACAAAGCAAGGTCCATAAAGACATGGATGAGAGTGTTTGGGGTGGAGGAACTTGACTGGCCTACACAGTCCTGACCTCAAGCCGACAGAACACTTTTGGGATGAATTAGAGCGGAGGCTGCAAGCCAGGCCTTCTCGTCCACATCAGTGCCTGGCCTCACAAATGTGCTTCTGGAAGAATTCCAAAAGTCATAGATGTCACTTTCCTCTCTTCTTCATGCCCTCCACCCACCATGTCAGTCCCGAGCCCTCAGATGGGTAAGCGGAGCCTGGGGAGCTTGTATCGGGGGTGGGGGGTGTGTGGAGCTAAGCGGGCGACAGTGCAGCCACCCGAATGCATCTACATGACAGCCAGGAGTCTGCTTGTCAGTTTTACACACAATCCTAGTGACTGCAGTCTCCGAGATTGTGTGAGTGAACCCCCCCCCCCCCCGTCAGGTCCGTATGACATATGGCATTGCTCCCTGATTTGGAAGGACTGTCCCTGATTTGGAGCAATGTCCCTCTGTCCCTCGTTCATCCTCATTTGTCCCTTATTTTGATATGATCTATATAGAGGTATATAAAATGCACTTTTTATTTATCAAAAAGTGTTTTTCAGCCCTAAAACTTTCATCTGATTTCTAAATTGCTGCATTTGTAAATTCCAAAAGCCAATATAAGGAATAGTAGCGGTAAAAAAAGCATTTATGGGTTTAACCAATCTTGTTTTTTTTTTGTATAATTCTCCTTTAAGGGGGTGTGGCAAGGGGTGTGTCCTATGCCGGCATACTTTTGATGATAGGTGTCCCTCACTCCCATATCAAAAAGTTGGGAGGTATGCATATGGACCTGGCAGTGGAAGGGTTGCAGGGGACATTGTGTCTGGTGTCCTGGAGAGCTCCGTCTATTTAATTCTAAGTGAAAGGACTTTGCTGAGATTTCTAAGAGGAAGATTATTCTCCTCAGGTTGCTACTAGAAAGCTGAGTCCATCCTTTACTTGTTCAAGGACTTGGCTTATAGTTCTAAAGAAGCAAGTGTAGTGTCCTCAAATTGCTACTAAAGGTTATTGGCGTATCCTAGAATTACCCACTACCTATCCAAGTTCAGGTTTTCATTCAAGCATCACAAAAGCATACCCTTATGGCACGTACACACGATCGAAATTTCCGCCAGCAAAAGACCGATGAGAGAAAATGCGACCGTGTGTATGCTCCATTGGAATTCAGCTGGCCGAATTCCTGCCAGCAAAAATTTGATAGCATGTTCTCAATTTTTCAGATGGATAAAATTTCTATCGGAAATTCCGATTGCGTGTATGCAATTTCGACGCGCAAAAACCTTTAGAATGCTTGCTCAGATTCAACTACGAGACGGAAGCTATTGGCTACTGGGTATTGAACTTCCTTTTTCTAGTCCTGTCGTATGTGTTGTACGTCACCGCGTTCTTGGCGGTCGGAATTTGGTGTGACCATGTGCATGCAAGACTTGAGCTTGAGCGAAATCCAGTCGGAATTCCGTCAGGAAAACCATCAGAGCTTTTTCCGACCAAGGGAAAGAGGGCAGTTCTAGCCAAGGAGAGGAGTCCTTCAGGCATAAAAACGCATGTGAAAAATGCATTTACAGATGCTCTGCGCAAGCGTATATGGTAAATATCTCCTAAACCGTGCAAGTTTAGGAGATATTTCCAGTCCAGTATTTCTGATCGTGTATACGCGGCATTAGACTGGTTACTGAGCCTGAGAAGTGATGGGAATGGTGTGCCTGGCTGCGGGGCAATTACTGGGCAAAGAACCCTGGACCCTAGAACCCTGGGCATTCATTCAGGGGCTCCTCTGGAGGGAATCGCTACACACAGATAACGGACCTCAGGGGGACAGAGTCAATCATACTTTAATGACAAAGCCCTTTAAAGCAGAAGTAAAGCCTGAACAAAAATGCCAGCAAGTAGGGTATTTTGGTTGAAGAGACCTTATAAATTTATTCTGCTGAAAAAGACTGAGGATCAGTGTTTCAATAGCAAATATTAATTTGCTGTTTTAACATCTGGGTGGGCTTGTGGCGCAATGCTCTGCGCCACGAGCCCATCCTATTTTGAGGCCTATTAGAGCCTCTGGTTCAAATCAGGTGCTTAAAAAAACACCCTCGCTGCTGTAATTCATGCGCCCGGCGTCCTGAAAGGGGCCGGACACATGAATAGACGGTAGCAGCCACGGATCATAGAGCATTAATTACATACTTCCCAACATTTTGAGATGGGAATGAGGCACACCTACTAACAAATGTATGTAGGCATAGAACATGCCACCTGCCACACCCCCTTAAAGGAGAATTAACCAAAAATAAAAGGTTAATTAAATCCACAGGGACTTTTTTTTATCACTATAATTCATTAATATTGGCTTTTAAAATGTACAAATTTAGAAATTGGATGAAAGGTTTAGCACTGGGAAACGCTTTTTGAAAGATAAAGAGTGCATTTTATATACAACTATATAGATCAGACCAAAATGAGGGACAAATGAAGTGGAATGAGGGACATTGCTCCAAATCAGGGACAGTTGGGAGCTATGTTAATTAGGATGTGGCAGCCAAGGATAAACGGGGGCGAAGGGTTGCCACCTGTCCAGGATTCACCCGGACAGTTCGGGTTTGGAATCATGTGTCCAGGTTTCAGACTGTCTGCAACCCGGACACATTATGACTGGCCTATGGCAGGGTTGCTGGCTGCAGTTGTCTAAGCTGAGAGTGTCTGTTACTCTCTTTCACACTCCCTAGCCAGAACTAACACCCCCCCCCAAACACATACAGACGGGAGAGGAGAGAGGGCTCGATCTGCACCTCTTCCCCCCACCCCTACCCCTCTTTGTCTGCCCACACTCCAATCCCTGGCACTGTGCCTCAGAAAAGGGAAATTTGGGCCAGAAATTTGAAGTCCAGCAGCCTCAGATCCAACTGAATGAGAGGTGCTGATTGTCAAGAGGTGAGTGAGCTCACCATCCCCATCCATCTCAACATCCATCCATCTGTGACTGAAGTCTCCCCCCTTCACTCCCTTGCCTCTGAGTAAGTACACTAAGGCAAATCAGGGTTCTCAGAGCACCCCTTATTTCAGAGTTCCCCGTTACACCAGAGGCCACAGTCTTTCCCCTTACATCAGAGTCCTGTCCGTACATCAGAGTTCTCAGTGTTCCCCCTTAGATCAGGGTTCCCAGAGCATCCCTTATGTCAGAGTCCCCAGAGATCTCCCTTACATCAGAGTCTGGAGAGTCCCCTCTTACAGTGAAAGGGAACTCTGCTAGTTCAGATGTAAAGGGGGAACTCTGTGGACTCTGATGTAAAGGGGAACTCTTGTTATTAACTTCATATGATTAGAAATGTTATTTAGTAGCAAAATCTATGTATAGTTTATACTATAAAAAAAAAAAAAATAGCAGTGCACCGCTAAAGTGTTCGGGTTTGACTTGAAGAAAAGGTGGCAACCCTAGCTTCGCCTGGCGCCCCTAATGGACAGGCCGCCACTGATACTTGCTAGCAAATGTTTTTAAAATGTGTACAATGATTGCAGAGCAGTGTACAGTCCTCAGACTGTCCGAATTAGAGGACAGGAACTTGCACCCACATGGATGTCAATTTGGGAGCAGCGGCTGTGTCTGTGCAGTTGCTGACTTGCTGTGCCCCAATAGACATGAATGGGACTGCCTGCATACTGATGTATGGAAAACCAGTGCATTCCATGCAGGCAAACACCACTCTTAACATGGATGAACGCTTAAGTATGCCTGTGTGCTTACATTCTGTTTTCTGTGCAACTGGTACAGATGAACTTGGCAACGTGTTTACTGAACACATACAGTAAAAAGGGTCGCTGGTTCGAATCCCAACCACGACACCACCTGCCTGGAGTTTGCATGTTCTCCCTGTGCCTGCGTGGGTTTCCTCCGGGTACTCTGGTTTCCTCCCACACTCCAAAGACATGCAGGTAGGTTAATTGGCTTCTGTCCAAAATAGGCCCTAGTATATGAATAGGGACCCCGGATTGTGGGCTCCTTGAGGGTAGGGAACAATGTGAATGTGCAATGTACAGGGATTGGGACAATTGTAGACACTCACTCAGGTTGAACTGGATGAACTGGTGTCTTTATTCAAACTTACTAACTATGTAACAGATGTTACACCCGTGTTTGTTGTGTGAAGAGGTATACAAAGCCATTGTACACCCTGAAATGGCAGCTAAGGGTACACAATGCTGGCAATTGGCTTAGTTTGCTCACTATTTGGGCACATTTGAAGCTATTCACTAGTGATGGGCCGAACACCCCTGCGAACCCCATTAAGGTCTATGGGACCCAAACTTAAAAAAAATCAAAAGTCCCTATTTTGAAGGCTTATATGCAAGTTATTGGACATAAAAAGGGTATGGAGGCCCGGCTACTGCCCTGGAGGACATGTATCATAGCAAAAAATCTACATTATAAATATTGTTTTTAAAAGGAGCAGTGATTTTAATGATGCTTAAAGTGGTTGTAAACCCTTACACACCCCTTTTCGATACAGGTAAGCCTATAATAAGACTTACCTGTAGGTATTGGAAATATATCCTAAAATATATTCTAAACCTGCACCTGAGATATTTACCATATATGCTTGTGCCGACGTCATCGGCGCATGTGCACTGAAGAAAGGGCATGATTGTGCCAATTCTACAGCGATGCATATGAGCCCATTATGCTTTTACTTTGCAAGGGGAAAAAAAAAAAGAGGAAGTAAAACCCATCAGGGTTTCCTCCCTCTAAAGTGAAACAATAAAAATGAAAAATTCCTTTAAATATAGTGCCGAGGGGGTCCCCTCAGTCTGCCTGTAAAGTGGGGCATCTGTACCTTCAAGGAGCTTACAATCTAAGGTCCCTAACTTACATTCATACATACAAATACTAGGGCCAATTTAGACAGGAGCCAATTAACCACTTAAGCCCCGGACCATTTGGCTGGCCAAAGACCAGAGCGTTTTTTGTGATTCGGCACTGTGTTGCTTTAACTGACAATTGCACGGTTGTGTAAGGTGACTCCCAAACACAATTGATGTCCTTTTTTCCCCACAATTAGAGCTTTCTTTTGGTGGTATTTGATCACCTCTGCAGTTTTTATTTTTTGCACTATAAACAAAAAAAGAGAGACAATTTTAAGAAAAAAAAACAATTTTTTTTAACTTTTTGCTATAATAAATATACCCAAATATATTTTAAAAAAAAATTTTTTTTCCTTAGTTAAGGCTGATACATATTCTTCTACATATTCTTGGTAAAAAATAAATAAATAAATCGCAATAAGCCTTTATTGATTGGTTTGCGCAAAAGTTACAAAATAGGGGATGGTTTTATGGCATTTTTATTAATAATTTTTTTTTTACTAGTAATGGCGGCGATCATCGATTTTTATTGTGACTGTGACATTATGGCGGACACATCGGGCACTTTTGGCACTATTTTGGGACCATTCATATTTATACAGCGATCAGTGCGATTAAAAATGCACTGATTACTGTGTAAATGTGACCGGGTAGTGAAGGGGTTAATCACAAGGGGGTGCTGCAGGGGTTAAGTGTGTCCTAGGGAGTGATTCTAAAGGCCCGTACACACGGTCGGACTTTTTGACAACAAACATGCAAATTAGCTGTTTTGGAGCAACATCCGACTGTGTGTATGCTCCGTCGGACAAACTTTTTCTGTTTTCATCGGACTTTTGTTGGCTGTGCGAACGGACAAACTTTCTGGCAACAAAAGTCCGATGGAGCAAAGTCCGACGCAAACGTATGCAAAAGCATCGGACTTTTGTACAAGGTACAAACACGCATGCTCAGAACCAATGCAAAAGATCAGACTACAATACAGAAGTTGACCAAAGGTGGCGCTGGAGTCATTGAACGTCCTCTTTTGAAGTGGCGTCAGTACATTGTGACGTCACTACGTTCGTGTTTGTTGTCAAAAAGTCAGACCGTGTGTATGCAATACAAACCTGTGGACCACGCCCATTGTACAAAAGTCCACGGAAAAGTTTGTACAAAGTCCGACCGTGTGTATGAGGCTTAACTTTGGCGGGGAGAGGCTACGTGTGACACGACACTGATCACCGCTTCAGATCACAGGGAGCGGTGATCAGTGTCAGTGTCATAGGCAGAACGGGGAAATGCTTGTTTACATCAGCATTTCCCCGTTCTTACTCTCCGAGAGACGATCGCAGGTATCCCCGCGGACATCGAGTCCGTGGACCTGCGATCACACTCACGGAGCTCGCCACCACATGGCGGCAAATTTAAAGAGACATACCTGTAAGCCCATTTGCCTGTCCATGCCTTTATGCCAACGTAAATGTTCGTGCGGCCGTCGGCAATCAGTTAACCTACCAGCATGTCTTTTGAGTGTGGGAGGAAACCGGATTACACGGAGGAAACCCATACAAACACAGGGGTCAGTGGTGGCTGTTAAAATACACCAGCCTGGGGGGGGGGGTAATTTGTTGATCCACACTAACAGCCTGGACGGAGGAATCTGCTATATTTTTATTTGTTCAGCCTACAGGCTGCAATAAAAAAAAAAAATAATAATCTAACAGTGTATGGCCAGCTAATTTTACACTTTAGTTGGCCCTCTCAAGAGCAATCACAACAGCAGGCACCATTTTTGTCTACACCTCTGTATTCTTGCTTTTTCTCAGCTTACGGAAAGTGGTTTTAAACTCATGTTAAAACTTAGTTTAGGCTTAGGGCTCCTCCACATGGGCAGTGGTAAAAGCAGGTGGCTGAGCTGTGGTTTTACCACCCGAACGCCTATCCAAGCTAGGACATGTAAACATTCCGTGGCAAAAATAAAAATGGTATTTTATTTTTGGCAGGCAGTACTGCCACCAAATGAAAACCGTTCAAGTGAATGGGGCCACTCCGCAAACCACCCAGAAACTGTGGGCAATGCGGTTGTTGCCACATTGAGTCAGCATTTTGAGGTTTAATGCAGGCGGCAAAGAGGATACATATTGCCCCCTCCCGGTCTGTCAAACTCCCTCTAAAAAGTGATCTACCATGGATTGCTTTTCAGATGTGTGACAATGTAGCCAAACCTGTGAATGAGCTCCTAGAGACGCAGAGGCGCCCAACTGGTTCAAAATGGTCCCCTCTGCCATTGCCTGGGTGATGACAGGAGATGATATAAAGATAAATTGTGGCACTTACTGTATGTTAGCAGTATTTTAATAAATGAACAATTTGAATGCATTCATTCATTGCTTTGCCAAGCCTTACATGGATATAATAAGTCTTTATTGTGTGACATGATCTCAGGTTCACAAAGTATTATCTCGGAAGTAATATCTCTGCGTTGAGCCCACAGCTGTTCTAGATTTGTATATTCTCAGAACAACCTGGAGTGGACATTTTCCAGCTGTTTATTTGATTGCTTCTCTGCTCACAGCTAATGAGTTTTGATTTTTTTTCTTTTTTTTTTATTCATCCCCTGTAATATCGACACAGAATTGTACCAGGATGATTTGTATTGTTTGATTTTGTGCATGGATAGCTTAAAATTAATCCTACCCTGTCTAAAACAGTCAGATGGTGCAATTTTTTCCTGAGCAACTGCAACACCCGGACAGAATATGGAGGGGGAGCAACTGCAATGGACAGTCTGAGGAACGTGTATTTGCCCTGGTTCACACTGCAGCGATTTGACATGCCAAATCAGCGGCTATTGCCGGCAATGGAACCGGCCGAATCAGTGTGGCGCCGCATTTGCGATACCACACTGATTCCCAAAAGTAATTACTGTACTACTTTGGGCGAGTTTAGGGTGTGATTTCAATAGACATCTGTGCAGAAACCCACACAGATGTCTATGAAATCGCCCCAGAAGTCAGGACTGACATGCAGGAATGAAATCGCAATGATTTTGCATGATTTTATTCCCATTGTCAGTGTGAACCTAGGCTTCCCAATGATTTTAAGGCCCCTTTCACACTGGGGCGGGAGCAGCGTCGGCGGTAAAGCGGCTATTTTTAGCGCCGCTTTACCGTTGTTTTAGTGGCGGTATGCGGCCGCTGGCGGCCCGGCTTTAACCCCCGCTAGCGGCCAAAAAAGGGTTAAAACCGCCCGCAAAGCGCCACTTTGCCAGCGGTATAGCCTCGCTGCCCCATTGATTTCAATGGGTAGAAGCGGTTTAGGATACACCGCTCCAAAGATGCGGCTAGCAGGACTTTTTTCACCGTCCTGCTAGTGCACCGCTTCAGTGTGAAAGCCCTCCGGCTTTCACACTGGAGTGAAAGGGGCCATATTTTTTCAGGCGCTATACAGGCGCTGTAGCGCCTGAAAAACGCCCAAGTGTGAGGGTGTAAAGGTTTTTTTTTTTTTCAGGCGTTATTTGTTTTTTTTGTTTTTTTCACATGTGTATCAAATTGCAGTAGTTTTTCTTGACTGGGCAAGGGAAAGAGGGCAGTTCTAGCCAAGGAGAGGAGTCCTTCAGGCATAAAAACGCATGTAAAAAATGCATTTACAGATGCTTGGCGCAAGCGTATATGGTAAATATCTCCTAAACCGTGCAAGTTTAGGAGATATTTCCAGTACCTACAGGTAAGCCTTATTATAGGCTTACCTGTAGGTACAAGTGGTGTAACAGGGTTTACAACCACTTTAAAGCTGGCCATACACCTATAGATTATCTGCAGATTTTCGATGGTTAGATAGAAAAAGTGCAACAGATTTCTCCATGTATGCTAAATAGTGATGGCCGAACGGTTCGCCCGGCGGTCGTTTCGCGGCGAATTTCCGACTTTCGCCGTCCGCGGGTTCGAACGCCTTTTTCCGTCGTTCGCCCCGGCGGACTTACGTGTTTAATGTATACAAGAACTTTAACCTTTCGTGACACGTTTATCATGTGTTACAGGACAACCAATTGAGACATGACAGCTCATGGACACTTGGACATTCCCCCTAACCTATAAATACACCCGATCCGGTGGCCATTTTACATTCTTTCTTCTGTCACTGTAGGGAAAGGATCCTGTGTGGAGTAGGGACAGAGAAAACGCTAGCTATTTGGTACACAAAAGTTCTTTTCAGGACTGGTATAGGTGTTAGGTCAGCAGCCTGAGTTTCTTTTGTCAGTTTAGATAAAGGGACAGAGCGCTGTATGCTGCTATTTTAGGGACAGCTCAGCCAGATTAGTCTTTCTTCATCATCATCATCATCATCATCATTAGCTGTTACTATCAGGTCCACAAAAGAGCTGTTCCAGCTAATCGTTCCAGCCTACTCTTTTTTGCCAATTTGTATAGGGACAGGCAGGAAGCAGTGTTGTCAGGCAGTGAGGATAATTTTAAAGACTTGCTGTTACTATTAGTTCCACAAAGGTTCTTTTCAGGACTGGTATCAGTGGTACGGTAATAGGCTTGTACACGTATAATATTCTTTCTTCCAAATATAGAAAGAATATTATACTTGACTGCTGCCCTTCTGCTGCAGTCTGCTAATCATTCACAACTCACTTGTTCCACAAAGCTCTTTATCAGGACTGGTAACTTGGTCTGTCTAGGGTGCTACGGTACATAGGCTTGGGTGCGGTACAGTCTGCTGTTCTGTAAGGACCGCTATCGGTCCACAATACATAGGGTTGCCGTGCACTACTGCTGACCGCTGCCCTATACTGCAGCAGTCCTTCATTGGTATAGGGACTGACGTACAGTCTGCTAATCACTAACACACAACCTGCTTGGTCCACAAAAGTTCTTATAAGGACTGGTAACTTGGTATAGGGTGCTACGGTACATAGGCCTGAGTGCAGTACAGTCTGCTGTTCTGTAAGGACCGCTATCGGTCCACAATACATAGGGTTGACGTGCACTACTGCTGACCGCTGCCCTATACTGCAGCAGTCCTTCAGCGGTATAGGGACTGACGCACAGTCTGCTAAACACTAACACACAACCTGCTTGGTCCACAAAAGTTCTTATAAGGACTGGTAACTTGGTATAGGGTGCTACGGTACATAGGCCTGAGTGCAGTACAGTCTGCTGTTCTGTAAGGACCGCTATCGGTCCACAATACATAGGGTTGCCGTGCACTACTGCTGACCGCTGCCCTATACTGCAGCAGTCCTTCATTGGTATAGGGACTGACGTACAGTCTGCTAATCACTAACACACAACCTGCTTGGTCCACAAAAGTTCTTATAAGGACTGGTAACTTGGTATAGGGTGCTACGGTACATAGGCCTGAGTGCGTTACAGTCTGCTGTTCTGTAAGGACCGCTATCGGTCCACAATACATAGGGTTGCCGTGCACTACTGCTGACCGCTGCCCTATACTGCAGCAGTCCTTCATTGGTATAGGGACTGACGTACAGTCTGCTAATCACTAACACACAACCTGCTTGGTCCACAAAAGTTCTTATAAGGACTGGTAACTTGGTATAGGGTGCTACGGTACATAGGCCTGAGTGCGTTACAGTCTGCTGTTCTGTAAGGACCGCTATCGGTCCACAATACATAGGGTTGCCGTGCACTACTGCTGACCGCTGCCCTATACTGCAGCAGTCCTTCATTGGTATAGGGACTGACGTACAGTCTGCTAATCACTAACACACAACCTGCTTGGTCCACAAAAGTTCTTATAAGGACTGGTAACTTGGTATAGGGTGCTACGGTACATAGGCCTGAGTGCAGTACAGTCTGCTGTTCTGTAAGGACCGCTATCGGTCCACAATACATAGGGTTGCCGTGCACTACTGCTGACCGCTGCCCTATACTGCAGCAGTCCTTCAGCGGTATAGGGACTGACGCACAGTCTGCTAAACACTAACACACAACCTGCTTGGTCCACAAAAGTTCTTATAAGGACTGGTAACTTGGTATAGGGTGCTACGGTACATAGGCCTGAGTGCAGTACAGTCTGCTGTTCTGTAAGGACCGCTATCGGTCCACAATACATAGGGTTGACGTGCACTACTGCTGACCGCTGCCCTATACTGCAGCAGTCCTTCAGCGGTATAGGGACTGACGCACAGTCTGCTAAACACTAACACACAACCTGCTTGGTCCACAAAAGTTCTTATAAGGACTGGTAACTTGGTATAGGGTGCTACGGTACATAGGCCTGAGTGCAGTACAGTCTGCTGTTCTGTAAGGACCGCTATCGGTCCACAATACATAGGGTTGCCGTGCACTACTGCTGACCGCTGCCCTATACTGCAGCAGTCCTTCATTGGTATAGGGACTGACGTACAGTCTGCTAATCACTAACACACAACCTGCTTGGTCCACAAAAGTTCTTATAAGGACTGGTAACTTGGTATAGGGTGCTACGGTACATAGGCCTGAGTGCGTTACAGTCTGCTGTTCTGTAAGGACCGCTATCGGTCCACAATACATAGGGTTGCCGTGCACTACTGCTGACCGCTGCCCTATACTGCAGCAGTCCTTCATTGGTATAGGGACTGACGTACAGTCTGCTAATCACTAACACACAACCTGCTTGGTCCACAAAAGTTCTTATAAGGACTGGTAACTTGGTATAGGGTGCTACGGTACATAGGCCTGAGTGCGTTACAGTCTGCTGTTCTGTAAGGACCGCTATCGGTCCACAATACATAGGGTTGCCGTGCACTACTGCTGACCGCTGCCCTATACTGCAGCAGTCCTTCATTGGTATAGGGACTGACGTACAGTCTGCTAATCACTAACACACAACCTGCTTGGTCCACAAAAGTTCTTATAAGGACTGGTAACTTGGTATAGGGTGCTACGGTACATAGGCCTGAGTGCAGTACAGTCTGCTGTTCTGTAAGGACCGCTATCGGTCCACAATACATAGGGTTGCCGTGCACTACTGCTGACCGCTGCCCTATACTGCAGCAGTCCTTCAGCGGTATAGGGACTGACGCACAGTCTGCTAAACACTAACACACAACCTGCTTGGTCCACAAAAGTTCTTATAAGGACTGGTAACTTGGTATAGGGTGCTACGGTACATAGGCCTGAGTGCAGTACAGTCTGCTGTTCTGTAAGGACCGCTATCGGTCCACAATACATAGGGTTGACGTGCACTACTGCTGACCGCTGCCCTATACTGCAGCAGTCCTTCAGCGGTATAGGGACTGACGCACAGTCTGCTAAACACTAACACACAACCTGCTTGGTCCACAAAAGTTCTTATAAGGACTGGTAACTTGGTATAGGGTGCTACGGTACATAGGCCTGAGTGCAGTACAGTCTGCTGTTCTGTAAGGACCGCTATCGGTCCACAATACATAGGGTTGCCGTGCACTACTGCTGACCGCTGCCCTATACTGCAGCAGTCCTTCATTGGTATAGGGACTGACGTACAGTCTGCTAATCACTAACACACAACCTGCTTGGTCCACAAAAGTTCTTATAAGGACTGGTAACTTGGTATAGGGTGCTACGGTACATAGGCCTGAGTGCAGTACAGTCTGCTGTTCTGTAAGGACCGCTATCGGTCCACAATACATAGGGTTGCCGTGCACTACTGCTGACCGCTGCCCTATACTGCAGCAGTCCTTCAGCGGTATAGGGACTGACGCACAGTCTGCTAAACACTAACACACAACCTGCTTGGTCCACAAAAGTTCTTATAAGGACTGGTAACTTGGTATAGGGTGCTACGGTACATAGGCCTGAGTGCAGTACAGTCTGCTGTTCTGTAAGGACCGCTATCGGTCCACAATACATAGGGTTGCCGTGCACTACTGCTGACCGCTGCCCTATACTGCAGCAGTCCTTCATTGGTATAGGGACTGACGTACAGTCTGCTAATCACTAACACACAACCTGCTTGGTCCACAAAAGTTCTTATAAGGACTGGTAACTTGGTATAGGGTGCTACGGTACATAGGCCTGAGTGCGTTACAGTCTGCTGTTCTGTAAGGACCGCTATCGGTCCACAATACATAGGGTTGCCGTGCACTACTGCTGACCGCTGCCCTATACTGCAGCAGTCCTTCATTGGTATAGGGACTGACGTACAGTCTGCTAATCACTAACACACAACCTGCTTGGTCCACAAAAGTTCTTATAAGGACTGGTAACTTGGTATAGGGTGCTACGGTACATAGGCCTGAGTGCAGTACAGTCTGCTGTTCTGTAAGGACCGCTATCGGTCCACAATACATAGGGTTGCCGTGCACTACTGCTGACCGCTGCCCTATACTGCAGCAGTCCTTCAGCGGTATAGGGACTGACGCACAGTCTGCTAAACACTAACACACAACCTGCTTGGTCCACAAAAGTTCTTATAAGGACTGGTAACTTGGTATAGGGTGCTACGGTACATAGGCCTGAGTGCAGTACAGTCTGCTGTTCTGTAAGGACCGCTATCGGTCCACAATACATAGGGTTGCCGTGCACTACTGCTGACCGCTGCCCTATACTGCAGCAGTCCTTCATTGGTATAGGGACTGACGTACAGTCTGCTAATCACTAACACACAACCTGCTTGGTCCACAAAAGTTCTTATAAGGACTGGTAACTTGGTATAGGGTGCTACGGTACATAGGCCTGAGTGCGTTACAGTCTGCTGTTCTGTAAGGACCGCTATCGGTCCACAATACATAGGGTTGCCGTGCACTACTGCTGACCGCTGCCCTATACTGCAGCAGTCCTTCATTGGTATAGGGACTGACGTACAGTCTGCTAATCACTAACACACAACCTGCTTGGTCCACAAAAGTTTTTATAAGGACTGGTAACTTGGTATAGGGTGCTACGGTACATAGGCCTGAGTGCAGTACAGTCTGCTGTTCTGTAAGGACCGCTATCGGTCCACAATACATAGGGTTGCCGTGCACTACTGCTGACCGCTGCCCTATACTGCAGCAGTCCTTCATTGGTATAGGGACTGACGTACAGTCTGCTAATCACTAACACACAACCTGCTTGGTCCACAAAAGTTTTTATAAGGACTGGTAACTTGGTATAGGGTGCTACGGTACATAGGCCTGAGTGCAGTACAGTCTGCTGTTCTGTAAGGACCGCTATCGGTCCACAATACATAGGGTTGCCGTGCACTACTGCTGACCGCTGCCCTATACTGCAGCAGTCCTTCATTGGTATAGGGACTGACGTACAGTCTGCTAATCACTAACACACAACCTGCTTGGTCCACAAAAGTTTTTATAAGGACTGGTAACTTGGTATAGGGTGCTACGGTACATAGGCCTGAGTGCAGTACAGTCTGCTGTTCTGTAAGGACCGCTATCGGTCCACAATACATAGGGTTGCCGTGCACTACTGCTGACCGCTGCCCTATACTGCAGCAGTCCTTCATTGGTATAGGGACTGACGTACAGTCTGCTAATCACTAACACACAACCTGCTTGGTCCACAAAAGTTTTTATAAGGACTGGTAACTTGGTATAGGGTGCTACGGTACATAGGCCTGAGTGCAGTACAGTCTGCTGTTCTGTAAGGACCGCTATCGGTCCACAATACATAGGGTTGACGTGCACTACTGCTGACCGCTGCCCTATACTGCAGCAGTCCTTCAGCGGTATAGGGACTAAGAGTTTTGTCACAGGGTGATTTAAAAAATGACAGGCAGAGGAAGAGGCAGGCCCTTCCGCAGGGGTGGTAGGGGTAGGGCAGGAGCAACAGCCTTGAGCCAAAGTGGGAAGTTGCAGAAGGTGCGTTCAATTACTTTAAAGGACGCACCAGACTTGGTTGAGTGGCTCACTCAGCCTTATTCTTCTGCACCCTCCTCATCCTCTCGATCTGCACCCTCTTCTTCACTCTCTGCTATGTGCACCCCCAAAGACACTACCACCAACAACACGACCACCACCACCACCACCACATACCTTCCGCTTGAGTCACTGGAATTATTTTCCGATCCATATCAAGAGGACATTTCTGATGCGCAGCCACTCTTGGTATTGGATCAGGAAGAGGAGGTAGCAACAAGCGCTACTCAGCAGTCTGACGCCAGTACCCAGATCAGCCCAAGGAGGAGGTTGGTCCCCGGTGTTGCTGCCTACTCTACTTATAGCGGTGGGGAAGGTGACGTTGATGATGACGTGTCTAGTGATGTCACGTGGGTGCCCACAAGAGAGGAAGAGGAGGGGAGTTCAGAGGGAGATATGGACCAGCAGATAGGGAGGAGAAGCAGCAATGACTTACATTGCACAGCAGGGACAAAGCAGACTGCAAATGTATCAGGAGCGAGTCATCGACCATGTACGGTCACATCTGGCGCTCCCAGGACACCGGCACATGGCTCCGCAGTGTGGGCTTTTTTTAACGTGTCCGCTGCTGACAATAGCGTTGCCATCTGCAATCTTTGCAGTCAACGCGTTAGTCGCGGTAAGCCCAATACTCACCTAGGGACGACCGCCTTAAGAAGGCACATGAGCAGCCATCACCGAGCCCAGTGGGAGCAACGGAACACACAAAGCCACACTGCAGGCTCTCACCGTCCAGCCTCGTCTTCTACTTCTCCTTCTCCTCTCTCCTCACAATTGTCCTCCACTCCACCTTCCATCACGCCAAGCTCACATTTTTCTGCAAAAAGGCAGGCTTCCGTGGGCCTAATGTTTGAGCGTAAAAAAATGATGACGCCGGATAACCCTCTTGCCCAACGGTTGGCGGCTGGCTTGTCAGAACTCATAGCCCGCCAACTACTGCCATATAAACTGGTGGACTCGGAGGCCTTTCGCAAATTTGTGGCCATTGGAACACCACAATGGAAGGTCCCAGGAAGGAAGTATTTCTCAGAGAAGGGCATCCCAGAGCTATATGGCCATGTTCAGCGGCAAGTGAATGTATCTCTGGCACACAGTGTCGGTGCCAAGATACATCTGACCACAGACACGTGGTCTAGCAAACACGGGCAGGGAAGGTATATCAGTTTTACTGCCCACTGGGTGAACCTTCTGACGGCCGTCAAGCATGTAACCCGTGGCACCCGTGTAGATTTGGTTTTACCGCCACGGATTGCATGCAGGCCTGACTCTTCTTCTCCTCCTCCTACTCCATCCTCCTCCCTCTCCTCCTCAGCTGCCTCCTCCTTTTCCGCTGCTAGCGTCTCTTCCACTGCACCGCCCAAGCTCCCCAGAACCTATTCCACATGCCAGGTGAGACGTTGCCATGCCGTGCTGCGTCTGTTGTGCCTGGAAGCAAAGAGCCACACTGGCCCGGCACTCCTTTCAGCTTTGCGTTCACAGGCAGATGAGTGGCTAACACCGCTCAATTTGACAGTTGGTAAAGTGGTGTGTGACAACGGTGCCAATCTGCTTAGCGCATTGAAACAGGGCAAAATCACGCACGTGCCGTGCATGGCACACGTCTTAAACTTGGTCGTGCAGCGATTCCTTGTCAAATACCCTGGGGTCCAGGACATCTTGCGGCAGGCAAGGAAAATCTCGGCCCATTTCAGAAGATCTTACACGGCCATGGCTCGCCTTGCTGACATTCAGCGGCGACACCATCTGCCGGTCAGACGTCTTATTTGCGATTGCCCGACGCGATGGAACTCAACCTTCTATATGCTTGATAGGCTGCTCCAGCAGAAACGTGCAGTTAACGTCTACCTGTATGAACTCTGCGAAAGAAACGGTTCTGGGGAGCTGGGTTTTTTTTCACCGCGCCAGTGGCTGCTCATGCGCGACACATGCAGACTTCTGCGGCCATTTGAGGAGATCACCAAACTGGTCAGTCGCAGCCATGGCGCCATCAGTGACATGGTACCTTATGCCTTCTTTCTGGAGCGTGCATTGCGTCGTGTCATTGATCAGGCTGTGGAGGAGCAGGAGCGGGAAGATGAGGAAGTCGCAATGCTGGATGAATTCCCAGGGGGGGCTACTCTATCTGAGACAAGTCAACAACAGGAGTCTGATGAGGAGTCAGAGGAGGATGGTGCCGGGGCGGATGAGCAGGAGCAAGAAGAGCATGCTTTAAACCTTTCTGGGATCCCTGTTGTGCGAGGATGGGGAGAGGAGAATGAAGAGGACGACATTATCCTGGATGATGAGCAGGAGCCAGGCCACCACACCGCTTCCACTTTAGTGCAAATGGGGGCCTTCATGCTCCAGTGTTTTAATAGGGACCCCCGTATAAAAAGCATGAGGGTCAAGGACCAGTACTGGGTGGCAACGTACTTAGACCCCCGGTACAAACACAAAATGGCGGAAATGTTACCGCCGTCGCAGAGGGCTGTCAGAATGCAGCACTTCCAGGCCTTGCTTCGAGAAATGCTGCATTCTGCTTTTGCGTGCGCTGGCAGAGTAGCAATTCCCACTCCCAGAGAAGGATTTGCGGGTACCAATCCAACAGCGCCTGCAAGAAGAGGCCGGTTTGAAGATGTGTTGGTGACTTCGGATATGAGGTCATTCTTTCAGCCGACCCATCGACAGGTGTCATCCGGATCCAGCATCAGGGAACGCCTAGACCGTCAGGTGTCCGACTACATTGGGTTAACGGCCGATGTGGACGCTCTGAGGAGTGATGAACCCCTAGACTACTGGGTGGGCAGGCTTGACCTCTGGCCAGAGCTTGCCCAATTTGCAATCGAACTGTTGGCTTGCCCCTCATCCAGTGTCCTGTCCGAAAGGACGTTCAGCGCAGCAGGGGGGATTGTGACCGATAAGCGTACTCGCCTAGCTCACCACAGTGTTAACTACCTCACATTTCTAAAAATGAATGAGGCATGGATCTCGGAGGAATTCAACACATGTGATCAGTAGACCATGTATATGTCTATAAACAATTTTTGGAATCAAGCACACAGACCTTCTTAATTCATTTGGCTCACTTCCCTGACCCAAAAAAGCACACCGTACTATATGCCCCTACCCTCCTCTTTGAAGAGGTTGAGCGGTGTCATATTTCTACTGGGGCTGCTTATTATGAGGGGTTCCCACCATCCCTGTGCTGTGCTGACTTCCTCCTGGGTGTTCTTATTATGAGGGGCTCCCACCATCCCTGTGCTGTGCTGACTTCCTCCTGGGGGTTCTTATTATGAGGGGATCACACCATCCCTGTGCTGTGCTGACTTCCTCCTGGGGGTTCTTATTATGAGGGGATCACACCATCCCTGTGCTGTGCTGACTTCCTCCTGGGGGTTCTTATTATGAGGGGATCACACCATCCCTGTGCTGTGCTGACTTCCTCCTGGGGCTGCTTACGGTGCTGCTGTCAGCGCTGTATGTCACGGAGCTGCTGTCAGCGCTGTATGTCACGGAGCTGCTGTCAGCGCTGTATGTCACGGAGCTGCTGTCAGCGCTGTATGTCACGGAGCTGCTGTCAGCGCTGTATGTCACGGAGCTGCTGTCAGCGCTGTATGTCACGGAGCTGCTGTCAGCGCTGTATGTCACGGAGCTGCTGTCAGCGCTGTATGTCACGGTGCTGCTGTCAGCGCTGTATGTCACGGAGCTGCTGTCAGCGCTGTATGTCACGGAGCTGCTGTCAGCGCTGTATGTCACGGAGCTGCTGTCAGCGCTGTATGTCACGGAGCTGCTGTCAGCGCTGTATGTCACGGAGCTGCTGTCAGCGCTGTATGTCACGGTGCTGCTGTCAGCGCTGTATGTCACGGAGCTGCTGTCAGCGCTGTATGTCACGGAGCTGCTGTCAGCGCTGTATGTCACGGTGCTGCTGTCAGCGCTGTATGTCACGGAGCTGCTGTCAGCGCTGTATGTCACGGTGCTGCTGTCAGCGCTGTATGTCACGGAGCTGCTGTCAGCGCTGTATGTCACGGAGCTGCTGTCAGTGCTGTATGTCACGGAGCTGCTGTCAGCGCTGTATGTCACGGAGCTGCTGTCAGCGCTGTATGTCACGGAGCTGCTGTCAGCGCTGTATGTCACGGTGCTGCTGTCAGCGCTGTATGTCACGGAGCTGCTGTCAGCGCTGTATGTCACGGAGCTGCTGTCAGTGCTGTATGTCACGGAGCTGCTGTCAGCGCTGTATGTCACGGAGCTGCTGTCAGCGCTGTATGTCACGGAGCTGCTGTCAGCGCTGTATGTCACGGTGCTGCTGTCAGCGCTGTATGTCACGGAGCTGCTGTCAGCGCTGTATGTCACGGAGCTGCTGTCAGCGCTGTATGTCACGGAGCTGCTGTCAGCGCTGTATGTCACGGAGCTGCTGTCAGCGCTGTATGTCACGGAGCTGCTGTCAGCGCTGTATGTCACGGTGCTGATGTCAGTGCTCTGTATTACGGTGCTGCTGTCAGTGCTCTGTATCTCCTGCACCCTCTTGTTTGCCTACCCTGGTCCCTGACCTTCCCTCTCCTCCATTGCCTTCATTAGCTCCATAGTCCTGAATTGTCAGAACAATTTCCCAAATAAAAAAAAAATGCTTGTAGTTATCGATCCCAAATTCACCTCATACATGTATTATGCTATTGTCCAGGTGGTGGGACTACGTGCTACCCCCTAATAATTACCCCGTGGCCGCAAATTCGACCTAAAGGTTTGCGAAATTCGCCTCCCATTGAAGTCAATGGAGCCCGCGGCGAACGGTCGTTTTCGCGAACGTTTGTGCCCGTTCGCGTTTCGCGTTCGCGAAACGTCCCGTCGGAAGTTCGTCCATCACTAATGCTAAACTGTGTGAATGGAGGAATTTCCCATTGGCCAAGCTTCAGTATCTTGCTAGTCGGCCCTGCTGGCTCTCAACCTAAACAATGCCTACACCCAATCAGAATGTTCAGGTATTGTGAGAGCCGGCGGGGCCGACTAGCAAGATATGGAAGCTTTGGGCCAGTGGGATATTCTTCCTTCCACACAGTTCAGCGTAGATGGAGGAATCTGTTCCACTTTTTCCATCTGGCCATAGAAAATCTGCATGCAGGTATATGGTCAGTCTTAGTCTATGGAATCAAAAATGCCTGCATTTTAAAGCAGTTGCATGAATTTATCCATGAGCGCCGAGGCCACCCCTTATTCAGGCATCAGCCCCTTTTTGGGTGGCAGGCACTTGAATTCCAGCGGCGTGGGGTGTTTTTGAAGCACCCGAATAGAGCTGTAGGCTCTAATAGGCTTCAAAAAAGGTGAACTGCGAGTGCAAGCCTTTGTCCTCGCAGTCCACCCAGGTGTGTTAGCAAAACAAATGAATATTTGCTTTGCTAACACAGAACTGCTATTCATCCAATCAGGAGGCGTGGATGTAATAACGATTACCTGATTGGCTGAAGGCAGAGGCGATCCCATTGGCTGCCTTAATTGGTCATAAATGCTTCTCAGCAGTCAAGATAGTAGTAAAAATTCACCCTGCAATGGCAAAGTCATAATGTGCTAGTATGCTAGCACATTATGAGATACTTAAGCCCCATAAACACTCAGATTTTCTGCTTATTTTTTACTTCAGATTTACCAAAACCATATAATATCAATCAGACAGGCCCTTGCACTACATGGTTTTCTGATAGTGTGTATTCTTAAACTTAAAAACAAGACCTCCAGTGGCACAATATAATTTCTGCAGATGCTTCCATCTTCAGCTGGTCTTCCTTTCGGGTTTGCGGCCTACTGTCATCTGACTGGCCGAGTTACAATGATGTCACTCCCACACATACGGACGGAAGTCACAGTTTACAGCAAAGTCCTCTGAAAAATTGGCATGGTGTGCCGTTCCTTCAGAGCGCATGCGCTGGTGACGTCAGCGGTGATAGATATTCATATATAATAGATATTTATTTTACTTATAGGCAAGCCTTATTATACCTACCGATAAAAGTACCAGAAACAACTTTATTCGCACTTTAAAGTACAACTAAAGGTAGCCTATATATTTTAGTGAACCCTTAACAAAGCTCATGGAAATGGCACATAAATATAAATAAAATTTGGATTACCACAGCACATCTGTAACTGCTTGCTCTACACCTCCTTCCTCCAAGCCTGTGTGACTGGATTCTGATGGTGGGAGCATTTTGCAGAGTTAGAACGTTATTGCTTTCCACTGTTAGCATCTTAGTCTCCCACAGGGAACTACATTTCCCATGATGCAGTGGACAGTGGCATTGTCGGGACATGGGCAGGGCATAGACGGACTGAATTTGAGAAAAGTGGGCAGAGCCTTGGCGTGTTTTCTAAGATGATTGACACGCTGATGGCGAACCTTGGCACCCCAGATGTTTTGGAACTACATTTCCCATGATGCTCAAATACACTGCAGAGTGCAAGAGCATCATGGGAAATGTAGTTCCAAAACAAGGTTGCCAAGGTTCGCCATCACTGAGCTAGGGCTTTCTAAGGAAGCAATACCCTCTAATGACATCACAACGCTGCGCTGTATTATCTTGAATAACGGCATAACGCAAAAGGGGAGCTATTTGGAAAATGAGGACGCTGCGTTGTCTCCACAATCAAGTAAGTTGACAAGCTGGAGGAGAAGCAAGAACATTTCTCTAAATACTTGCATTTACATGACAAAGACAGACATATTTTACATCCTAAAAAAACAAATGGCCCGTGGGGCTTTAACGAGAGTAATGATCATACAAAAGTGCAACAAGGTTTATAAAAATACAAAATTGTTATTAGAATTTGACAAAACATGTATATAAAAAGGTAAAAAACATCTCTACTTATAAAAGGGCGAATGATATAACAAGGTAGTGAGTCATTCACCAGATTACTTACAAATTGCCCACCTGATAAATGACATACTGTGGCAATGCTGAAGCTGTATTCTCTACGCATTTCACAGGACAAAACCTGCTTCATCAGGACTTGGCTCACATTGCACATTTGTATGAGCATTACTCTTGTTAAAAGCCCCACGGGCCACTTTTTTTCTTTTTCTTTTTTGTGTTGCAATCATTATGGGACTGAGAGATGCTCAGGTTAAAATATATGGAGGCTTCTTTTTTCTTCTAATATTTTACATCCTACTCAGTGTTATCATATATTGATGTTTAGTTTTTGACCTTAGTTCTAGTTCTACTTTCTTCACTTGCCTACTTTCACTTTCACTCCCTTCCTGCCCAGCCCAGTTTTTCAGCTTTTAGCGCTTTTGCATTTTGAATGACAATTACTCAGTCATGCAACACTTTACCCAAACTAAATTTTTATAATTTTTTTTCACACAAATAGAGTATTCTGTTGGTGGTATTTAATCAATAAACGAATTAAGACCGAACATAAAAAAAATATATACTTTTTCATAGTTTGTTATAACATTTGGCAAACAGGTAATTTTTCTCATTCACTGATGTGCCCTGATGGGCACTAGGGATGAGCCGAACATCCCCCCCAGTTTGGTTCGCACCAGAACTTGCGAACAGGCAAACAATTTGTGTGAACACTGTTAAAGGGGTTGTAAAGTTATTTTTTATTCTTTTTTTAATTAACAAACATGTTATACTTACCTCCACTGTGCAGCTCGTTTTGCACAAAGTGGCCCCAAACCTGCTCTTCTGGGGTCCCTCGGCGGCTGTCTCGGCTTCCCCCCGCAAGTACTTCTCATATTCATGCGAGCTCCCTCGCATGGTGAGAAGCACTTGCGGGCGCGCTCCCGTGATATAGCCGCTGCGCTGCTTTCAATCCATCCACTCTAGCCAATTAGTGGCCAGACTGAGCGGTGAAGATGACGTGGGGGGGGGGAGCGCGGGACTTTCGAGGGGTCAGGTAAGTAAAACGGGGGGGGGGGGCTGGGGCGCCGCACTGTCAGATGTTTTTTCACCTTAATGCATGAACATGAAAAATCAAAAGGGCTAATTTTAAAGGCTTATATGCAAGTTATTGCCATAAAAAGTATTTGGGGACCCGGGTCCTGCCCCAGGGGACATGTATCAATGCAAAAAAAAGTTTTAAAAGCTGATGTTTTTTTCAGGAGCAGTGATTTTAATAATGTGAAACAATAAAAATGAAATATTCCTTTAAATATCGTACCTGGGGGTGTCCTAAGTCTGCCTGTAATGTAGCGAATCTTTCCTGTGTTTAGAACAGTACCACAGCAAAATGACATTTCTAAAGGAAAAAATGTAATTTAAAACAGATCGCTGCTGTAATATATTGTCGGGTCCCAGCAATATACATAAAAATCATTTTAAAAAATGGCATAGGGGTCCCCCCAAAATCCATACCAGACAATTATCCAAGCACGCAATCTGGCATCAGAGGGGGGCAGGGCCAGTCATTTATGTCACCGGGTGGCCCAGCCCTCAGCTATATAACAGCTGTCATTGTGAAGAGGCTGCAGTCGTTGTTGCATTTTTTTTTCTTTTTTCAGTCTGTCGGAGCGGCGTTATCAAAAATGGAGTAACATTGCGGGACATTTTTATTTTTTAATAAAGGATTTGTCCTAAACTGTCTGTCATTTTTACTCTTTGTGACAGTTTTTTTGGCGAATGAGTAGGGGTACAATGTATCTGATACCCATTCACATTGTGAGGGGCCGGGATCTGGGGGTTCTCTTGTTAAAGGGGGCTTCCAGAGTCCGATAAGCCCCCCGCCTGCAGACCCCCATCCACTGGGCAAGGGTTATGGAGATGAGGTCCTTGTCCCCATCAACATGGGGACAAGGTGTTTGGGGGGACTCCAAAACACCCTCCCCATGTTGAGGGTATGTGGCCTGGTACGGTTCAGGAGGGGGGGCGCGCTCTGGCCCCCCCTCTTTTCCTGCGGCCTGCCAGGTTGCATGCTCAGGTAAGGGTCTGGTATGGATTTTGGGGGGACCCCTACGCCATTGTTTTTTATTCTGGCGCAGGGTTCCACTTAAAATCCATACCATACCTGAAGGGCCTGGTATGGATTTGGGGGGGCACACAATTTTTTTTTAAATTGCCATTTTTTTCAATGATTTTTATGTTGCCGGGACCCGACAATACATTACAGCCTCGATCTGTTTTAAATTACATTTTTTTCTTTAGAAATGTAATTTTGCTGTGGTTCTATTCTAAACACGGGAAAGATGCACTACTTTACAGGCAGACTAAGGACACCCCCCAGGCACGATATTTAAAGGAATATTTCATTTTTATGATTTCACTCTAAGCATTATTAAAATCACTGCACCTGAAAAAACGCCCTTTTTAAAACGAATGGGCACTGATGAGGTGGCACTGATAGGCTACACTGATGGGCATTGATAGGCTGCACTGATGGGCACTGATGAGGTGGCACTGGGGGGCCCTGATTAGTGACACCAATGGGCACTGGTAGGCAGCACTGATGGGTGACACTGATGAAAAGGCACTGATTAGGCACATAATGGCAGCACTGGTGGGCACTGTTGCAACTGCACTGATAATCAGGACACTGACAATCAGTGCTCTGATTATCAGTGCAGATGTCCGTTTTATTCAGTTATCGGCTCTCTTCTCCTCTCCTCATGCTGACCTCATGAAGAAAGGAGTGCCGATAACCAGCTTCCGTTTACATCTGTGATCAGCTGTGATTGGGCACAGCTGATCATGTAGTAAAGAGCTGCTGATTGGCTTTTTACCTCAATCTGGGATCAGCAGTGTCCTCCGCAGCCAATGCAATCATGGGACAACGTCATATGACAGCCTACTCATTCAGCTATAGCGTGGTCGGCAAGTAGTTAAGCATAGGGAGTAGAGAGCAGGGCAACTGAGCATACAACTGCGAACAGAGACAGTAAGGGCTCTTTCAGGGAAGTGATCGAGAGGTGGTAAAAACAGGTGGCTAAGCTGCGGTTTTACCACCCCCTGGCCACTCACCCATATTGTAACAATACAGCCAGACAATGCTGTACACATGCCGCAACTGTGATGCTTTGCATTTTTAACTCAGGATAGAGAGTGATATGCGGCACTACCTGTGAACCTGTCCCATTGAGTTCAATAGGACCACACAACAACCGCCAGCTGAACACTCAGCACACAATTGTGGTGGCAACTCCACAATGTAAAATTGCCATTTGGTAATTAAAAATAAAATAAAAACAAGCATTCCAAAAGGCAGCAGTAATGGCTCCTGAAAGGCAATCAGTCGCTGCTATACCGCTCTCTGAAAAGAGATCCACCACCAACCACTTTTCATAGGGCAGCAAGCAGTGTTGCTGTTCTGAAAGAAGCCTTCAAAAGAATGGGATTCTGGGTGTTGAGTGTAGTCAGACTTGGGGAAACAGACAGAAAAACACTCAAGTGTAAATGGGAGCTTACGAGACAAGTTCTCAGATTATCAGAGATCAACTATCGACAGTCTCTAAAGTAACCAATCAAATTCAAACTTTCACTCTAATTTCTTGATATGACGCAACGTAGATTGCCTTAGACTATGTGCCAAACACAAGGCATGCAGGGCAAATCAGGCACCCCCCCTCCTCATTCCTGCCCCCCACCTTGTCTCAGCAGTCACCAGTTGAGAGGAGGACAGAACTCCTCCACCAGATCCTGTGCTTCTCTGTGCAGCCACCACCTCTTGGTAAGTTACATTTTTGTTTTGGGGTTGAACACTGCTTTTGTATTATGGCCCCATATTTTCCTCTGCTGTCTATGGACGGGTGTAAAGGTATAGGTTACAGGGGAACTTTTGATGATGATCTAATTGAGTATCTTTTAGAAATACTGGCACCAGCACTTAATACAGTCAGCAGTAGCTCTCAACTATTCATGTGTATAATGAAACAACGTTAATGTATCCTTTCTGAACACTATGTGTATTAATTATCTCCAACAGCTTTCGCCACTGGCACGGATCTTTGGTTAAGGAAGGAATCAATTAGGGGTTACTACATCAGCCGGTTGGTTGAACAAAAAAAAAACCTCAGAGTTTATACCTAGCCCTGCAGACACACAAAGCGCCACCTTGGGCCTTGTGCACATTGGACGTGTTTAATGTTGCTGTTAGGGCGTCTGGACATTTTTTTTCTGCTTTTAAATGCCCCTACATGTTAGCCTATGTTCCCATGCACACATACAATGGCGTGAAAATTTGAGAATTGTTTTAATTCAGCCACATTGGAGAGTTTTCCAGCATGAATGGCCTGTGCAAGGTCATGATACAGCATCTCAATTGGATTTAAGTCTGGACTTTGACTAGGCCACTCCAAAACCTACATTTTGCTTTGTTTGAACTATCTGGAGGTGGACTTGCTGTTGTGTTTTTCAGATCATTGTCCTGCTGCATAACCCAAGTGCACTTGAGCTTGAGGTCACAAACTGATGGCCGGAACATTCTCCTTTAGGATTTTCTGGTAGAGCTCAGAATTCATGGTTCCATCAATTATGGCAAGTCGTCCAGGTCCTGAAGCTGAAAAGCAGCCCCAGACCATCACGCTACCACCACCATGTCTCGCTGTTGGTATGATGTTTTTATTATGAAATGCTGTATTCATTTTATGCCAGATGTAATGGGACGCAGACCTTACAAAAAGAAAAAATTTTTGTCTCATCAGTCCACAGAATATTTAACTAAAAGTCTTGGGGATAATCAAGATTTTTTTTGTGCTCTTTTTTTGGTCAGCAGTGGCTTTGGCCTTAGAACTCTCCCATGGGTGCCATTTTTTCCCCAGTCTCTTTCTTATTGTTGAATCATAAACACTGATCTTGCCTGAGGCAAGTGAGGCCTGTAGTTCTTTAGATGTTGTTCTGGGTTCTTTTATGACCTCCTGGCAGGGGCGGATCCAGGAGGGGGGCAACAGGACAATTGCTCCCCCCGAGAAAATATTGCTGACTGTGAGGCTGAGAGCGCCCGAGAATTCAGAGCCACGGTCGGGATAACTCACAGCCATTCTGAACATTAGGAATTACTGCTCATACGCTGGGGACTGCACTCTCCGCCCCCTGTACCTCCCCCAGCAGTTTTCCAAACTCTCTCCTGTAAGCTGTTGCTTGAGTGGGAGGGAAGGGGATGTGCCTGACCCCTGGAAGAGGGAGGTGTGAAGCCGAGCAGAGGGAGCCGAGTGACTGAACTTCCTGGAAAGGTGAGCTCAGCTAGAAGCATATCGTGGATTTGTTTACAGACACCTCTATGATGATTCTGCCGAGTTACTGCAGCTTAGCATAGAGGATCTGTTAGCTGACAAATGGGATTGCATCTTTTCATGTGGCACAGTCAGAAATTGTGCCCTCCTGATCCCCTCATTGTGTGCCTTCCTGATCCCCTCATTGTGTGCCCTCCTGATCCCTTCAGTATATGCCCTCCTGATCCCTTCAGTGTGTGCCCTCCTGATCCCTTCAGTGTGTGCCCTCCTGATCCCTTCAGTGTGTGCCCTCCTGATCCCCCCCCAGTGTGTGCCCTCCTGATCCCTTCAGTGTGTGCCCTTCTGATCCCCTCATTGTGTGCCCTCCTGATCCCCTCATTGTGTGCCCTCCTGATCCCCCCAGTGTGTGCCCTCCTGATCCCCTCATTGTGTGCCTTCCTGATCCCCTCATTGTGTGCCCTCCTGATCCCTTCAGTATATGCCCTCCTGATCCCTTCAGTGTGTGCCCTCCTGATCCCTTCAGTGTGTGCCCTCCTGATCCCTTCAGTGTGTGCCCTCCTGATCCCTTCAGTGTGTGCCCTCCTGATCCCTTCAGTGTGTGCCCTCCTGATCCCCCCCCCAGTGTGTGCCCTCCTGATCCCTTCAGTGTGTGCCCTCCTGATCCCCTCATTGTGTGCCCTCCTGATCCCCTCATTGTGTGCCCTCCTGATCCCCCCAGTGTGTGCCCTCCTGATCCCCTCATTGTGTGCCCTCCTGATCCCCTCATTGTGTGCCCTCCTGATCCCTTTAGTGTGTGCCCTCCTGATCACCTCATTGTGTGCCCTGATCCCTTCAGTGTGTGCCCTCCTGATCCCCTCTGTGTGCCCTCCTGATCCCCTCAGTGTGTGCCCTCCTGATCCCCTCAGTGTGTGCCCTCCTGATCCCCTCAGTATGTGCCCTCCTGATCCCTTCAGTGTGTGCCCTCCTGATCCCTTCAGTGTGTGCCCTCCTGATCCCTTCAGTGTGTCCTCTCATTGTGTGCCCTCATGATCCCCACAGTATGTGCCCTCCTGATCCCCTCATTGTGTGCCCTCCTGATCCCCTCAGTGTGTGCCCTCCTGATCCCTTCAGTATGTGCCCTCCTGATCCCCTCAGTGTGTGCCCTCCTGATCCCCTCAGTGTGTGCCCTCCTGATCCCCTCGGTGTGTGCCCTCCTGATCCCCTTGGTGCGTGCCCTCCTGATCCCTTCATTGTGTGCCCTCCTGATCCCTTCATTGTGTGCCCTCCTGATCCCTTCAGTGTGTGCCCTCCTGATACCCTCAGTGTGTGCCCTCCTGATCCCCTTCAGTGTGTGCCCTCCTGATCCCCTTCAGTGTGTGCCCTCCTGATCCCCTCAGTGTGTGCCCTCCTGATCCCCTCAGTGTGTGCCCTCCTGATCCCCTCAGTGTGTGCCCTCCTGATCCCCTCAGTGTGTGCCCTCCTGATCCCCTCGGTGTGTGCCCTCCTGATCCCCTCGGTGTGTGCCCTCCTGATCCCCTCGGTGTGTGCCCTCCTGATCCCCTTGGTGTGTGCCCTCCTGATCCCCTTGGTGTGTGCCCTCCTGATCCCCTTGGTGTGTGCCCTCCTGATCCCCTTGGTGTGTGCCCTCCTGATCCCCTTGGTGTGTGCCCTCCTGATCCCCTCAGTGTGTGCCCTCCTGATCCCCTCAGTGTGTGCCCTCCTGATCCCCTCAGTGTGTGCCCTCCTGATCCCCTCAGTGTGTGCCCTCCTGATCCCCTCAGTGTGTGCCCTCCTGATCCCTTCAGTGTGTGCCCTCCTGATCCCCTTGGTGTGTGCCCTCCTGATCCCTTCAGTGTGTGCTCTCCTTATCCCCTCAGTGTGTGCCCTCCTGATTCCCCCCCCCCAGTGTGTGCCCTCCTGATTCCTCCCCCCCAGTGTATGCCCTCCCGATATTCCCCCCCCCCCAGTGTGTTCCCTCCTGATTTCCCCCCCAGTGTGTGCCCTCCTGACCCCCCCCCCCAGTGTGTGCCCTCCTGACCCCCCCCCCAGTGTGTGCCCTCCTGACCCCCCCCCCCCAGTGTGTGCCCTCCTGATTTCCCCCCCAGTGTGTGCCCTCCTGATTTCCCCCCCAGTGTGTGCCCTCCTGACCCCATACTGTGCCATCCTGACCTCCCGCCCTTGTGTGCTCTCCTGACCCCTCCACCCAGTTATGTAAGCAACACCTTATTTTTGGGCAGTGCCCCTCCCGAGACTAGACTCTGGATCCGCCCCTGCCTCCTGGGTGAGTCATCTTCATGCTCTTGGAGTAATTTTTGTAGGACGGCCATTCCTGTGCAGGTTCACCACCAGAGGCATTGCTAGGGGGTGGCTTTTGGGGCTATAGCCCCGAATCTAGGGCCCATGGCCCAGAGTCTCTTGTCGCAGGGTCCCTGACTAACTATCGGGTTGCGGGTGCTGCGGAGAGCGGGCTGGCTGCATGAGAGAGAGGCGGAGGAGAGGAGAGAAGTGAGTGGGCAGACAAGCAGAGATGACATCTCTCTCCGGCCGCTCCACATCGGCGCTCTTCACAGTCGGGCCTCTTCAATTTGGTGTGGCGAGCAGCAGATAGATGACATCATCTCTCACTGCCCGCCACACATCAGCATGTGCTTCCTGCCATCATGGGACTCCACTTTGCAGCCAGACACTCTTGTTTCAAAGTCGGAGGTGATGTCATCTCGCTGCTCCCTGCTGCACCTCCGACATTGAAGCAAGAGTGTCTGGCTGCAAAGTGCAGTCCCATGATGACAGGAAGCATGTGACCTCCACTCCACCGTGTTGTGAGGGCAGAAGAGTGCTGATGTGTGACGGGCAGTGAGAGATGATGTCATCTCGCTGCTCCCCGCCGCATCTCTCACTTCCCACCCCACATCACCGCTCTCCTGCTCTCACTAAATGGACCAGTGCTGTCAGCCTGCCACCAATGCAGCATCAATGCACATTTGGTGGCAATGGCTGGCATGGCAAGCGACAACCCACATCTGGTGGCCGGTGACGTGGCAAGTGACAATTGGCAAATCGCTGCACGAGATGTGACAATCTGCAAATGGTGGCAGGAGACGTGCCAAGTGACAATCTGCAAATGGTGGCAGGAAACGTGCCAAGTGACAATCTGCAAATGGTGGCAGGAGATGTGCCAAGTGACAATCTGCAAATGGTGGCAGGAGATGTGCCAAGTGACAATCTGCAAATGGTGGCAGGAGATGTGCCAAGTGACAATCTGCAAATGGCGAAGGGTGACGTGGCAAGTGACAATCCACATCTGCTGCCAGGTGAAAGTGGCAAGTGACAATCCACATCTACTGGCAGGTGATAGTGGCAAGTAACACTCTGCATCTGGTGACAGGCGACAGTGGCAAGTGAAACGCTGCATCTGGTGGTAGGAGATGTGGCTAGTAACATGGCCAGGGTTCCGACTGATTCTGCAGTATGGTGAGTTGAACCACCTCATTATATATTAGAATGTAACAATAGAAATAAAGCACTTCAATCACCCTGACACCATATCAACCATGGTGCCATGATGATTGAAGCGCCAACACCAGCCATCGCCCTTGAAAAATTGCTTACCACCGGTCTCCCCCCGGGCCTGCAAAAAGGTTGGTGACCGCTGCTAAGGGCTCTAGCCCCAGATCTTTTGCGGACCTAGCAATGCCCTCATTCACCACTGTTCTAAGTGATCTCCATTTGTAGATAATGGCTCTCCCCGTGGTTCACTGGAATTCTAAAGCTTTAGAAATGGCTTTAAAACCCTTCCTAGACCGATACACATACATTACTTTGTTTCTAATCTGTTCTTGCATATATTTATTTATTTATTTTTTTAGATTGTGGCTTTTTGTGATCTGTTAGCATGCTTCACTTTGTCAGACAGCTTCTATTTATGTGATTTCTTCATTCAACGGGTCTGGCAGTAATCAGGCCTGGGTGTAGCAAGTGAAATTTAACTCAGCTTTCAAAAAAATTGTGGTTAATCACAGTTCATTCATGATCCAACATGGGAGGGGGCAATTACTTTTTCACATAAGGCAAGGCAGGTTTGAACAGCTTTTTTCACTTAATAAATGAAATTATTTAAAAACTGCATCTTGGATTTACTCCGGTTATCTTTGTGTAATATTACAATTTGTTTGATGCTCTGAATCATTTAAGTGTGAGAAATATGCAAAAAAAGCAAAAAATCAGGAAGGGGGTAATTACTTTTTCACAGCACTGTAGGTGTTTAGAAGCAGGCGCGTTTACAGGCAGAAAAACCCCACTGCCAGCGCGTTCAGGAGTAGCGGGGTTTTGGCAGAAGAGCGTTTGGCATGCCTAAACCCATGCTAAATGCCAGGTGCATTTAATTAATTTCAATGGCCAGAATAAATTATTATTCTGGCCAATAAAATGAATAATTGCCCAAGTGCTTGACGCACTTAAATGCCTTAAACACACTTTACAAGTGTCAAGCATTTTTTCTGCCAAACTACTGCTGCCAGGAGGAAAGGTGTATAGGAGAGATGGCCTTAGTTATGCATCATCAGAACTGCACTATGAAATGGACAAGATTATTCAAATCACCCACAAAGCATGAAGATGATCCCCATTTCACACTAGTGGGATTTGTGCCACATCTGCTGCAATGCACAACAAATCATATTATTGTCTATGGTGCTGGTTCACAACAATGCAACATGGTGCAGTGCAATTTCTGAAAAGGTGCATGTGCTTCTTTTGGTGCTACATGGTGCGTTTTTGACACAATAGACTTTAATAGGAGCATTAAAAATGTATGTGCATTTTGTTTTGTGTTTCTTACTTACACCGGAGTTCCACCCAAAAGTGAAACTTCCGTTTATCTGTTTTCCCCACTCCTCCGGTGCCACGTTTTGCACCTTTCAGGGGAGAACATGCACCTGTGGGCATGCGCAGTAGTGGACAGACTGTGAAGCTGAAAGGCTTCACTGCCAGTTTCCCCTTACAAGGAATGGCGGGGGAAAGGACCGACAACCGATCCGAAAATCGGCTGGGTTGCCAACATTGCGGTAACACTGGACAGGTACGTTTTCTAATATTAAGGCTCCATGCACACTGAAGCTCAAAAAAGCTTTTTCTGGACGCCAGATTGCTGGCAGAAAACGCTGGTTGAAAAACCTGCTTTTAACAGCGTTTTGTACTAGCATTTATGAGCGTTAGGGTTTATGGGCGTTTTTAACAAAAAATACACAGAGGACACTCCAAAAATTTCACAGTGCACTCCAAACTCCCACAATGCATTAAAAAATAGAACGCCGAACACTAACGTGTGTTTATGAGCGTTTATCGGCGGTGAAAAACGGCACTTTGAACGCAAATTTCTGGCATTCAGCAAAAAGCCCATAAGCTCCACTGCTCATTAAAGCTAAAAAAACGTCCATGTGTGCATGGACACTTAGGCTAACACAGAGTGGAGTTTATGGGCTTTTAAAAAAAAACGCCATAACTCCAATAAACTTCAGTTTATGAGCTCCGGTGTGCATGGAGCCTAAGGCTGGGTTCACAATGCAGTGATGCGGGAACGCCGCGAATCCGCTGCAGGTTCCCACATCGCATACCTCCCGGTGGCAGTTCACACTGCCCTATGCGAACTGCTGGGAGTGTCAGTGAAACGTTAATGACACCCCCAGATCAGTTTGCATATCGCAGTGCGATCTGCAAACTCGGACAGGAATCGGATCACATGGTGTGAACACCATGCGATCCGATTCTGCTGCGGACCAAAAAAAGGGTCCTGTGCGAGTTTGGGCCGGGTGCGATGCGAATTCAGCCATACTATCTGTATGGCTGAACTCGCATCGCACAGAGATCGGATGTGATTTGCAATGCAGTGCGGTGCGAATCACATCCGGTTCTCGTCACCGCTGCAATGTGAACCCAGCCTAAAAGTCAGCAGCTACAAATACTGAATACTTTTAATTTGCTCGTGTGGGGCTGGGACACCGCTTTAAAATCCAGTTTCTTCTTCCTAGCACCAATTAAGTCACAGCAGATATTGCTAGCCATTGGCAAAACCATATATAAACGCATCAACAACACGCATAAAAGCACTACAAACTCAACACAACACATCGAAAGACGCACAAATAAACGTCATTCACACAAGCATAGGTGAAGTTTCTGCATGGAATGCAGGTTCTGGCTGGCAGAGCTAGAAGGAAATATGTGCTCTTAGAACCTGCATTTAGACGTGTTTACGGGCATACAAGATGGCAGCTTCCTTGCCTAGGGGGGTTTAATATGCACGTTTGCATTGGGTAAACAGTAAGGATGAGCTCAGGTGTGTTCGCATGGTCCATGTGCTGAGCCCGCCAGGAAGTCGGCGCAGCGCTACGCTAATCACAAGCAGTGAGACATTGCCCCGATGCGCGGCTGCAGAGATCGGGCAATGTCTCACTGCCTGTGCCGACTTCCTGGCGGGCTCAGCACGTGGACCATGCAAACACGCCTGAGCTCATCCCTAGTAAACAGGCATGTTTTGGCCTATGCAGGAAGAGGTAGGGAACAAAACTGAGCACCAGTTTGTCATGGGGGAAAATAGTGATGGGCTGATCCCTGATCAGCTAGGTTCAGTTAGGAAGGACTTGTCAGTCTGACCCCAACTTTCAGATAGACACCATAAAAAGTAGCTAAATCCACTAACACGTTTTAAGCAGTTACAGAAACAGTTATTTTCCTATTGGAAAAAGGTTTTGAATAAATGAACAAAAGCTGACCATTGTAAGCACCCCTGTCAGAGGTAAATGCCCCCCTGTTAGCCCTCTAAAGCCTAGTACACATGAGCTGGATGTTGGATGGCATTGGTCGGTTCAATAGAAAGCAGCTGACATTCGACCCTTGTGTATTGTGGTCGGTGCGACTGTCAGCTCCTGAATTAGCGCTGTCAGCCAATGGCTCAGATCACTGACCAGAGTGTTCTGCCCCAGTGTCAGTTTGTACAGTGGCTCCGACCCAAGCGGTCTTTTTTTTGTTTCTTCATTCAGCCCTGCTGGGTTGAATGTAAAAAAACGACTAGGGTATACTAGGCTTAACTGCCACGTTTGTTTGGACAGCTTGGGCTGGTAAAGTCAGTTAAAAATTGACACTGGTAGAATCATCAGGAGAACATAAACGAAAAAGAGCCAAAAGAAAAAAAAAAAGGAAATCTAATGCAGTCACCACATTTAATGATTTTTAACCTGCAAAACACTTATAGATTTTTTTTCCCCAGTAAGTCTGTAGGGTAAACAGAAAAAAACCCCAACCAATTATTCCATCCACGCTGCACAGGGAAGATGTATAAATCATATACATATGCTCATGTGCGCTAGGTCAGGCAATTAAGCTGCTCTCTATAGTGGGGAGTCAATGCAAGAGAGTTCAAATGCAGCACTATGTGTGTTGCTGGTCACAGATAGGCTGACTCTGGATAGCTGCTGGCTCATAACAAGCTAGAAGGGGCTCTGTAGACAGTAAAACACAAAAGAGAGCAGCGCCATCTCAGTGTAGCATGGTAAAAACATTTTAATATAGGACAGAAAATGTTAAAATCACAAGATTATAGCAATCACAGCGCATGTAGGAAGGTGTAAGAGGTTCATCCACTCCTGGGGGAAGGCGGTCGGCTCATAGATGGAGGGGCAGCTGATGTTCCCGGCTGTGCAGGTGGCTCCCAAAGCTACTTGGTTCTCAGAATCGGCTCAGGGGCGGCTGGACACATCACTTCCCGGATGATAACTGCCTGATAAAGGAGCACGCATGCTCCGAACGCGCGCTCCTCCCCACTCCCTCAATATCCAGGAGTGACATGTCCAGCCGCCCCTGAGCCGAGTTTGAGAACCAAGAAGCGCTGGGAGCCATCTGCGAGCCGAACTCCTTCCCCCAGGAGTGGATGAACCTCTAATGCTGTGTATACACGACCAGACGTTGACAGCAACAAATCCATCGGACAATTCGATCATGTGTTGGCTTCATCGGACTGTCGAAAAATCTGACGGACTTTAGAAATAGAACATGTTTCAAATCTTTCCTCCAGAACTCCGCCGGAACCAGTTCCTATTGAGAAAACCGCTCGTCTGTATGCAGCTCCGACGGGCCAAAGACGATGCAAGGGCAGCTATTGGGTACTGGCTATTGAACTTCCTTTTTCTAGTCCCGTTGTATGTCATCGTGTTAAAATGATCGCACTTTGGTGCGATCGTGTGTAGGCAAGTCCATTTCAGTGGAACTCTGTTGGAACTCCATTGAAAAGTCAGTCGAAAAGTCCATCAGAGTTCATTCCGACTGAAAGTTTGGTCGTGTGTACTCGGCATTATACCTCTTATACTTTCCGACATGCACTTTGATCTCTACGATCTCGGGTGTTTAAAACTTGTCTGTCTTATATTAAAATGTTTTTACCATGCTGCACTTAGATGGCGCTGCTCTCTTTTGTGTGTTAAGATAGTGTTCTCTTGTAGTGATAAATCTTCCACTGTGGTTATTGTATTTTGACAGCCAGCCCTGCCAGCTGTCAAAATATCTGAATGGAAGTAGACAATGTTCTGCTGCCAATTTTCTGCTCAGCTACTTGGATTTGTCAATTGAGGGATGTCTGTGGGAGGTGGCAGACAGAGCCCCCACTGAGTAAATCTCAGCCAGTTCATCGGGGTTTGGTTGAAATTCACTCCATTTTGAAGGAGCCTTTGATGCAACAATTCGTGCGACACAAATGCAGCAAGTGGCTGGAGATGTTTCTGCTTGTCTGTGATCATATTGTAAGTGTATGTAAATTAGTTTGAGTCCTGTGTGCTTTGTGGGGAAAGCACAAGATAGCTGCTCTGCTGCGAAATGTAACACACATACGCACACTACCATGAATTACGTTTCACACTAAAGTGCATTGATTTAAGACAGCCCAATTACAATGAATCACAATGAACCAAAAAACACACATTACTTTTTTGGGAATGCAGCACACCACAACACATGGCATATGTGTGTTGTGATGTACTAGTGGAAATTTACATTGATTGCTACGTACGGGGTGCAGTCCATACATAGGCACTGCTGTACACATGTTGTACCATGCATTATTGGGGTGCCCATTTGGATGGGCCCTAATTCCAGCCCTGAATATAACCTCTGCTCTATACAATATAATGTATGGGGAACAAAACATTGTACACTTTTCTTTTTATAAAGCAACAATGAAAAAAGGCATGTAACCCTAAATAGCTAATCATATTTCAGATAAGGAAAGTCATGTTGGAGTATTAGTTGATATTTTATTGAGTGTCATTAAAGCAGAACTCCAGCCTTCAGTCTTGTACAGTTGTACATTCTTCCTCTCCTATATTAAAATAGCTTACTTTGACTTCACTGCACACTGTGAGCTTTTCCCAATGTGCAGTAGAAGCTGCAGCAAGTCAGATACAACCTGCTTTATTTACTGTTTAGAGGATGTCCAGCATCATCTAGTGCTTTTCTCCTCCAGCACTGTCTCAGCTCCAACACCTCTCTCCTCATTAAGGCCTCTTTCAGACGAATGATCCGTTCAGGTCCGCCTGTCAGTTTTTTAGGTGGACCTGAACGGATGCTCCATAGACCTCTATGGATCGTTGGATGTCAGTTGTGACATGCCCACTGACATCCGACCCGCTCCGATCCAAAAAAGTGTATGTCTGCGGATCGGATGACGACGGACTCTGAGGTCCGTCATCATCTGATCTCCCATAGGGGAGAGTGACGCTCTGAAAGGTCTGTCCCTGCATAGTGTGCAGAGATGGACCTATCATCTTCCTGCTCAGCGGGGATCAATGGAGCGATCCCCGCTGAGCAAGCGAATGTCCACGGGGCGGATCATCACGGATCCGTCCTGTGTGAAAGAGCCCTTACTGCTTGCACACGAGACACTGAGGGAAGTGGGAGCAATAGGCTCCTGCCACCATCTCTCAAACTTCCTGTAAGGAGGTGTGGGGGCATGGCTTACTGGCGTTGTGTGTGTCTATGGATGCACATAGCCTGGGACTCAGGAGTGCACCCTACTCTCTCTGCTGACCTCTCAGGAATCAGTCTAGCCACCGCGTCAACCTGACAATGGAAGTCTGGATCTGCCAGTTGCCTGGACTGACACCCGTCTCAGCCTCTCAGCGAGCCGCTGAGAGTCTGAGACAGCCACTCCCCGCCCCTCCACAGTTCAGCACTCCAGTGAGCATGGAGGAGCATAGCGGAGAAATGCTGACTGCTCTCTGCTCGGGAAGCTGTGAGAACCAAGCCATCAGCGGTGTTAGATCGCTCGGTTCTCAGTGTAGAGGTGCCAGGGGACCGATGCTGCATCCACCTTTGTAAGTGTGATTGAGGAAAAACCCCCAAACCCATACTTCTCTTTTAAGGAGGCACCTGGAGAAAAGAGTACAAGATAGTCCGGCAGGGGCCTGCCAGAAGTGGAGGTAAGGGACCTCTCTGTGCAAAAGCATTGCACAGAGCAGGGAAGTATAACATCTTTTTTTTATTTTAGTGAGGCATTTTTTTGGTGAGGTAGGGCTGGTTCAGGACACATATGTCAAACACAAGGTTCGTGGGCCGCATCTGGCCCTCGCACTCAGTTTTGCAGCCAAAAAAAAGGTGGAACTCCATTCCACCATCTTCGGCTTTTACCCTTAACTCTCCGCTGTCATTTGTAAACACAGAAGCCTTCTATGTTTACAAAAAAACAGCTTGCACTCACGGTAGGGACAGATCTACAGAATCTGAGAGCAAGAAAGATATCCCTGCATTCTGCACATAGCGCACCCCTAAACCCTGCACTCTGTAGATAGATCACCCCTGAGCCCTGCACTCTGTGCTTAGTACACTCCTGAGCCCTGCACTCTGTGCTTAGTACACTCCTGAACTCTGCACACTGTATGTAGCGCAATCCTGAACTCTGCACACTGTATGTAGCCCAATCCTGAACTCTGCACACTGTATGTAGCGCAATCCTGAACTCTGCACACTGTATGTAGCGCAATCCTGAACTCTGCACACTGTATGTAGCGCAATCCTGAACTCTGCACACTGTATGTAGCGCAATCCTGAACTCTGCACACTGTATGTAGCGCAATCCTGAACTCTGCACACTGTATGTAGCGCAATCCTGAACTCTGCACACTGTATGTAGCGCAATCCTGAACTCTGCACACTGTATGTAGCGCAATCCTGAACTCTGCACACTGTATTTAGCGCAATCCTGAACTCTGCACACTGTATGTTGCGTAATCCTGAACTCTGCACACTGTATGTAGCGCAATCCTGAACTCTGCACACTGTATGTAGCGCAATCCTGAACTCTGCACACTGTATGTAGCACAATCCTGAACTCTGCACACTGTATGTAGCACAATCCTGAACTCTGCACACTGTATGTAACACACCACTAAATCCTGCATTCTGTACGAAGCGCACCCCAGATACAACCAGCCTTTTCAGGGCAACTATACTGCTGATGCGGCCTGAAATGAAATTGAGTTTGACACCCCTGGTCTAGGATCTACTGTTGAACTCTATTGTTCAACTTTTAAGACTGGGAAAACATACATTTGCATGTAGGATCCCCTAAAGAGCTAGTGCATGCTTCCGGTTTGCATGCCTCTTAACCCTTAGCATTAACTTCACAGGAGTATATGAAGACCTTACTCTGGGGGTTATAACCTAGAAGATCAGGACACAGTAAAGCCATCGCAGTGAGGGCCTGAAGCTGGGAGACAGCAGGACCAACCATCAAACAATTCTCTTCCCTGCCTACAATAAAGTTTGGATGGAGTCCTGTTTTCTAAATTTCCTTCAGAATTCCCGTAACATATTCCCCAAAAAAATCATTCAATTAGGTAACAGGTAAGCATAAGTATGAAAAATGACATTAAAAAGCGGGTAGAAGGAAACACCTCACCATGAACACCAAGCAGTCTTGTAGTGAAAACGTTAAGGAACCTGTGTATTGTGAGGTCTAGCTATGCACAGCCACAACTGGTGCAAATGCTGCTAACTTTACATATAGGTAACACTTCCAGATGCTGCATTCTGCATTGGCACAAGGCTAAAGCGAATTCCCTTTGCACAAACTCAGCGATGCACATTTAGCAAATTCCATTTGCCCTTTTGTTATTTACACAGGTTTGGGAAAAATTTAATTCAAGATCAGGTATGTGGAGACTGACACTGCAAATCGCTCACTCGCTGATCAAATATATCCCCAAACCGATTCGGTGTGACACACAAGGCCCACTCACCAGATAAGTCTGACTGCATGGCATTTATACATTCATATTCCCCGTAAAGAATGATCTTAAGAAAAACCCGACTTCGTAGAATTAGATTCTTCAGCTGCTTCATTGAGACTCCTCAAGAAACTCAGTAAAGCCACTCGCAATGAAGAGGAAGCACCTCATAGCAACCCATCAGATTGTAGACACAATCAGATCAGGCATTATTTTCTTATCGCTCATTATGGGTTACTTAAAACGCTTTTATTGAATATCCTAATAAACAGAGTCATGCACTGAATAGCCGTAACCCATAACAACCAGCAATCGTTTTCCATTGATGTGACTGCTGGGAGATAAGATTGCTATGGGTTACTACTACTAGCACCCTTTACACTGAATTCCTAAATACAACTAACAGTACAAATACAGTATTTAACTTGATAGATTGTTTAAAAAAAATACGCTGCGGAGCCGGGGTTTTAAAAAACGACAGCTCATCTGGAGTGAGAGATTTTCTGTGTTTGCCCAAATCTATAGGATTTCATTTACGGGAAAAGGCCATTATCAATGAGCTTTAAAGATAGACACTGGATATTTAAACGTTTGATATATTCTATGTGCCTTAATCCATCCTACACACATTGTTAACCCTTCCTACTATATTATTGGCTTAGACTACGATATCCTGAGAGAGATAAAATGACTTAGTCAAGGTCAACCACAGGTATGTCTCTTCTAAAGCCATCACGGTGGCACCTATACATCTATTATCGATATTTTAATCCCCGCGTGCCCATACGTTGTAAGCTTAGAGGCCGAGTGGGGTGCAATTGTGAGACACCCTCTTATGGAAAACCATTCAGACCATTATTTTTTTTCCCCATATGAATGTAGCCCCCTCATTTGCAGTAGAAAGCAGTGGCATGAAGCTCCCAGCCTGTGTCACAAAGGAGGGGGGGTTAAACATCTGCATTGCAAGTTTGCTGCTAGATGTGTCTGGGTAGAGCTGGCAGCTTGCAGATGGCACACATACGACCAACTTTCTGCTCCCGCAACATAATTATTTAGGCAGCACAAGTAGGAAACATGGATGCTATGTTTAGAATAACCTACCTTTGCAAGTGAAGGTTAAGCTGCTGAGATGTGGGGCAGGCTGCACTGTGCTGTGTCCATTTATATCCAGGCAGACAGAGGCACCAGCAGCAAGTCTGGTGTGCTAGCAATGCTTGTACTCGGCTCACAATGATTCATGACTGCTAAAAGCCAGTGAAAGAAGCATCAGCAAGCATGCAGCAGCTGCCAGAGCCTATGAAACAGGAGTCCTTCCTCCTCCTCCTCCTCCTCCTTTCCTCTCTCTATCTCTCTCATCCACGCAAGATGGCTTTCCCCTTTATTTCCTAGTCCTGTGACTCCCAGCTGTGGCCTGTTCACATACACATAGGGTCACATCACTCCCAACATCCTCCCCCTCTCCTTCTACAACACCTAACTGCTTCCTCAGCCTCCAGGCACTCATCACAAGTAGTCATCAGTGGCCTGTAGGCTGGACCAATCCATTGCACCTATGGGTTGTCTTTTTTTATCCTACTCTCTGCAGCATCCAGCAAAGAGCTTAGGGACTCCTATGCAGAAGGGCATTAACAAGGATTACCTGGTACATCCCAGACCTCCCTGCTTTTTTTTTTTTTTTTAAAGGGACAACTCTTTAACTTTTTCTTTGCCAGAACAGCTGGTGTTATGGGCTGAATTCCCGTTTATAATATGTGCTGGAGTGCTTTGTGCCTGCCATTAGTTACCTTTACCATAAAGGCAGCCCAGCAGCCATTTTTTATGTGGTCATGTTTATTTTAACAACATAAAGTATTATTTTAACAACATAAAGTAACTGTGGCAATTAAGTTTCGTTACATGTATACAATGTAAATATATATAATATAAATCACAACATACCAGCTATTGTGATATTATTACAGGATTGCTAAATAGAACAGATCAAAGAGGTCTATAAATAAATGGCAATTCAAGTTTAAAGTGGTGTTGCCACCAAAAAATAAAAATTTGTTTAAAATTCTTTAATTTTTTACTCACCTCTAAATACCTGTTGCTAGGGGGTCCCTCATAGTCTGCCTTCTTCCTTGCCTGGGCTGGTGACATCACTTCCCCTCGCGCCGCACAGTCACCTGGGACCTGTCACGTGTCCCAGGTGACTGTACGGCATATCACGGCGCCCTGCACCGCTCACGCTTGCGCAGTGGGTGCCTTGCTGTGAAGCCACAGCTGGGTGCCCACAGTACGCATGATGGCGCCGCGAGTGGAGCGGGGAATGAGGGGGGCTTCGTTCCCCCGCATCGCTGGACCCTGGGACAGGTAAGTGTCCGATTATTAAAAGTCAGCAGCTGCAGTATTTGTATCTGCTGACTTTTAATTTTTTTTTTTAGGGGGTACCCCACTTTAAGTAAACCCCCCCCTATCATTTTAAGCCAAGAAAGCTGCCATCTTTGCCTCGCTTTAATATACAATGCTGTACATGTGATCAGTTACGACACCAGCCATTGGATGGTTTGACAGGTAGGTTGAGAGCACAACCAATGGGAGTGTTGCATTTCCGGCATGTGCCATAAATGAAACTGTTTTATGGACGGGTTTACTTCCGTTTTAAATCTCATATCCGGGAAAAGGGAAAGTGTTCCCGTTCAGCGTCACTGCAAGGGTTAAATATGGTCGCTTGGGTCTAGGGGACCGCACAAAGCCGTTTTTAGCAGCAGGTTAAATTTACACTTGTTGATTCTCTGAAAAACGATCGACAGTGATCAGCGGCTGCGTACACACATGTGCGGTGTGAATTGAAGCTCCGTTTTCATAGCTAATTGACAAAATAGTTGTTCAGTATTTCACGTCCGTTTTTGATCAGGATCAGGTCAGGATTTTATCCTGTTCACAACAGAATGCATCTGCAAAATAGATGCATTCCCATAGAGGATAACGTGCTTGCAATTTCGAGCCGCAATGTAAAAAAAACGCATACGTTGCGAGCAATGCGGAGTGTGAATGCAACGCACATATGTGAACCAGCCTCATTCAAATGAACGTAAATGTCATGTGAATTGGATGCGGTGTAAGTCGCATCCAATTCGCATAGGTGTGAACCGGACCTTATGCCCTGTACACACGAGCGTTTTTCTCGTCGGAAAAATAACTCTGAAGGTTTTTCCGACGGAATTCCGCTCAAGCTGTCTTGCGTACACACGGTCACACCAAATTCCGACCATCAAGAACGTGGTGATGTACAGCACGTACAACGGGACTAGAAAACGGAAGTTTAATAGCCACTGCGCCAGCCTTTGGGCTCCTTCTGCTTATCTCGTATTAGTAGAAAGTTTGGTGAGAGACGATTCGCTCTTTTCAGACTCGTGACTATAAAAAATAATTCTAAACATTATTATGGAGATCTGGCTTTTAAAAAATAAAAGGTTATTCAGGAGATCAGGAGAAATAATAAAGAAATACGTTTGTGAGAACTATCTGTGAATATCAGCAGCAAAACAACTTCATTCTTCTAGCGTTATAAAGAACAAAAGAATGCGCTGCATTAACTACTTCAGCCCGGACAAATTTACCCCCTTCCTGACCAGAGCACTTTTTGCGATTCGGCACTGCATCGTTTAACTGACAATTGCGCGGTCGTGCAGCGTGGCTCCTAAACAAAATTTTCGTCCTTTTTTCCCCACAAATAGAGCTTTCTTTTGGTGGTATTTGATCACCTCTGCAGTTTTTATTTTTGCGCTATAAACAAAAAAAGAGCAACAATTTAGAAAAAAAATGCACTATTTTTTATATTTTGCTATAATAAATATCCCCCAAAAATATATAAAAAAATGTTTTTCCTCAGTTTAGGTCGATACATATCCTTATAACAAGCGATTATTGATTGGTTTGCGCAAAAGTTATAGCGTTTACAAAATAGGGGATAGTTTTATGGCATTTTCATAAATTTTTTTTTTTTACTAGTAACGGCGGCTATCAGCGATTTTTATCATGACTGCGACATTATGGCAGACAGATCGGACAATTTTGACATTTTTGGGACCAGTCATTTATACAGCAATCGGTGCTATACAAATGCACTGATTCCTGTGTAAATGGCACTGGCAGTGAAGGGGTTAACCACTAGGTGGCAGTGTAGGGATTAAGTGTGTCCTGGGCCGTTTCTAACTGTGGGGGGGGGGGGGGCGTGGCTGTGTGTGACACGTCACTGATTTCTTCTTCCGATCACAGGGAGCAGAGATCAATGACACTGTCACTAGGCAGAACAGGGAGATGCTTCTTTACATTAGCATCTCCCCATGCTTCCTCCCCGTGAGAAAATCGCGAGTATCTCCACGGAGCTTGCCACGTGCCCGACAGCCGACTCCTAAAGGGCAACGTACAGGTACGTTAGTTTGCCTGTACGAGCTCTTCTGCTGCAGTATATCTGCGCGAGGCGGTCGGAAAGCGGTTAAAAGATCACAGAATTTGCTGCGTGAGAAATGTGCTATCTCCATTACGAACGCTTCAGAGCATGCATAGTTTTTGGTCTGTTGGTGAAGCATACAGACGAGCGGTTTTGCTGATGGGAATTTGTTCCATCGGAAAAATATAGAACATGTTCTCTACGTCCATCTGAATTTTTGACGTAAAAAGTCCGATAGGGCATACACGTGGTCGTATTATACGATGAAAAGCTCCCATTAGACTTTTTCTGTTGGAAATTCCAACCGTGTGTACGGGGCATTAGAGTGCTGCTAAGCAGACCCTGTCAGGTGTTCAGGAACCCTGAATGCCGTTTTTTTCCCCGAGCAGCAATTTTAAATGTGATTAGTGTGCAGCACAGTGTGATGTCAAATGCGATTTCATTTTAATCATAACCTTTTGACTAAAATGCCATTTTTGTTTTAGTTGTATTTCAGTTATCTGAATTGTTTTAGTCTTATTTTAGTCGGCTAAAATCGAATGGGTTTAGTTAAATTGTAATGCATTGTTTAACTGCTTCCGGAGGGCCCACCGCACATATACTGCGGCAGGGCGGCCCACTGCGCAAAACAGCGTACCTGTACGTTGATCACACTTCCCAGTCTGGGGCACGCACGTACCGACAGCCAGTGATGTAGGTAACTGAGTTAAAATAAACAGAGTTACTTAACACAGTTACTTTAGAGGGTAACGAGTAATCTAACTGATTACTCTTCCCCTCATGGTAACTCAGTTCCCATTACTTGGGCGGTGTTACCGCAATTACATCTACCCCCCTGGAGGCCCCGCTATGGCCGCGCTGCCTGGCCGTTAATTCTGCCGCGGGGAGGGGGGCTTTCGCCCGCTGAGCTGAGAAGAGGCTGAGACTCAGAGAGACTGTCTGGACCACCCCGCCTATCCAGAGAGAGAGAATGTAGGGAGGCGGGGCAGACACTGAAAAATGAAGTCAGCTGACACCAATCGAGTGAAGGGGAGGGTCTCTCTCTCTCCCCATGAGAAAAGGCATCCCTGGAAGCATTCAAGTAAGTGGCTGTCTGACGATTCGAATTGCAGTGCAATCGATCCATCCCAAGTCCTCCACCATCTCTGCTTCTTATTGATCCCATCCCTACCCACCATCACTTCTACAACAGAGGTGATGGGGGGGGGGGGGGGGGATATGGTAGGGATGAGATCAGTGGTGGTGGGGTTGGGATCAGTAAGAGGCAGAGGTGGTGGTGGTGGGAGAGGATGGCACCACCACTGCTGCCACCCCCCCCAAGTACACCACCACTGCCACCCCCCCAAGTACTGTACACCACCACTACTGCCACTCCCCCAAGTACCACCGCTGCCACCCCTCAAGTGCCACCGCTGCCACCCCTCAAGTGCCACAGCTGCCACCCCTCAAGTGCCACAGCTGCCACCCCTCAAGTGCCACAGCTGCCACCCCTCAAGTGCCACAGCTGCCACCCCTGTCACAGTTACTTTGCTGAGTAACTAATTACTTTTCCAATGTAGTAACCGAGTTACTAATGTAATTACTTTTTGGGAGAAGTAATTGGTAACTTAACTAATTACTTTTTTAAAGTAAGATGACCAACACTGCGACAGCAACCCGCTGTGATCGGACACAGAGGGAACCAATCAGTGGGGAAGAGAGAGATCTGTGATTCCTACAAATCAGGAACACCGATCTCTAGTGTCAGCATCCCCTTTCATATCGAGGCAGTTTTCAGGTGCTTTAGTACTAAAAATAGCGCCTGAAAACTGCCTCCCATTCATTTGAATGAGTGCTTTCACACTGGGGCGGTGCCGATGCGGGACAGTAGAAAAAATCCTGCAAGCAGCATCTTTGAAGCATGTTTGGAGGGCTATAAATAGCGCTTCAAAAACGCCCCGTCCATTGAAATGAATGGGCAGCACTTCCAAAGCACTTTAACTAGTTCCTGACCACCGGCCGTCCAATGACGGCCAGGCAGTGCACCTATTGCGGCGGGAGGCCGTCATATGACGGCCTCCCGTTTAAACAGGGAATGCGCGCGATCGTGCGCGCGCACCCCTATTTCTTCGGTTGCGGCGTGTCACGGAGACACCGCTCGCCACCAAAGGGGGAGAACAGCCATTGGTTATGGCTGTTTACCACGTGATCGCAGATGGTCACACCCCGACTGTGTACGGCGCATGCGTGCAATCGTGAGCGCGCTGCGCGTGCACGTTGGTGGCGGCGTGTTCCCCGGGAACACTGCTCGTCACCGATGCTGGTAAACAGCCATTGGCCGGCTGTTTACCCACGTGATCGTCTGCGATCCTTTCACAGCCGATCACTAAAATGTAAACAAACCACGGTAACGAGATGTTACCAGGTTCTCCTCCTCACACACCAATCGTGTGTGAGGAGGAGATTGCGGTAACATCTCATTACCGCCTACAGTACACATCAAGCACACTGATTGCCCCCCCCCCAATAAAGAGGACCTGTCACCACCCCTCATAGTACCTGTCAATCACAGTCCATCAGAGTACCTGTCACAGCCCATCAGAGTATTTGAGTACCTGTCACAGCCCATCAGAGTACCTGTCAGCCCATCAGAGTACCCGAGTACCTGTCCCAGTCCATCAGAGTACCCGAGTACCTGTCACGGCCCATCAGAGTACCCGAGTACCTGTCACGGCCCATCAGAGTACCCGAGTACCTGTCACGGCCCATCAGAGTACCCGAGTACCTGTCACGGCCCATCAGAGTACCCGAGTACCTGTCACGGCCCATCAGAGTACTCGAGTACCTGTCACAGCACATCAGAGTACCAGAGTACCTGTCACGGTCCATCAAGGTACCCGAGTACCTGTCACGTTCCATCAGGGTACCCGAGTACCTGTCACTGTCCATCAGGGTACCCGAGTACCTGTCACGGTCCATCAGGGTACCCGAGTACCTGTCACAGTCCATCAGGGTACCCGAGTACCTGTCACAGTCCATCAGAGTACCCGAGTACCTGTCACGGTCCATCAGGGTACTCGAGTACCTGTCACGGTCCATCATGGTACCCGAGTATCTGTCACGGTCCATCAGAGTACACAAGTACCTGTCACAGCCCATCAAAGTACCCAAGTACCTGTCACAGCCCATCAAAGTACCCGAGTTCCTGTAACGGTTCATTCGAGTACCCGAGTAGCTGTCACAGCCCATCAAAGTACCCGAGTACCTGTCACAGCCCATCTGAGTACCCGAGTACCTGTCACAGCCCATCTGAGTACCCGAGTACCTGTCCCAGTCCATCTGAGTACCCGAGTACCTGTCTCAGTCCATCTGAATACCAGAGTACCTGTCCAGGTCCATCTGAGTACCCGAGTACCTGTCACAGTTCATCTGAGTACGCGAGTACCTATCACAGTTCACCTGAGTACCTGTCACAGTTCATCTGAGTACCGGAGTACCTGTCACAGTCCATATGGTACCCCAGGAAGAAGTCACTTTTGACGAAACGACGTAGGGTTAGCGGCGTGCTGACGTCACCGCATTTCCACGTTAATCCGGAAGGGCGGGCAGTGCAAACAAGAGAGAGCCGGCCGGCTCGTTTTTTATACGCTATACGCTTATACTCTGCTGGGAATTCGTGAGTTGTTATTTTACCTTTTATATTTTAATAAATCTTTACGGAATTATGCTATGGGAGCTTTTTTTCTTCTCTCTTTGCCGTACTAAATGAATGTGGTGGAACGAGATATACCATAAAGAGGGAGCAGATAGATTGGTGTTACCAACAGAGCCCAGTGTGGGGACCAGGAACGTATCATTTTACAAGCCCATATGATCTCCCTAAAAAGAGATCTTGACAGCTGGTAAGCCTCCTCTAATTTGGTGGTGGATAATCTCTTTCTACTCTGGGTGCACCTGCTACGTGTGTAAAGGGTGGTTTTTGAGAGTCACCGAAAATGGACTAAGATTCAGCATCCTATCCATCTTTCCTTTTCTTTGGACTGCTTATATGCCTGGAAATCATTACTTTGGCACTATTTTTGCATGTTTTTGGGATTTTTTGTAAATTAGAAAAATTATGTCACTTTATAATTTTGTTTTATAAGTTTTAGCGCAGCTATATTTTTTGATTGATATGAGTACCTGTCACCACCCTTCAGAGTACCCAAATACCATTCACCAAGCCATCAGATTACCTGTCACCAGGCCACCAGAGTACCCGAGTACCTGTCACCAGGCCATCAGAGTACCCGAGTACCTGTCACCAGGCCATCAGAATACCCGAGTACCTGTCACCAAGCCATCAGAGTAACCGAGTACCTGCCACCAGGCCATCAGAGTAACCGAGTACCTGTCACCAGGCCATCAGAGTACCAGAGTACCTATCTCCAGCCCATCAGAGTACCCGAGTACCTATTTGCAGCCCATGTCTCATAGAATATACGTTGGGGTGTTTGCTTTCCAAAATGGGGTCATTTTGTGGGTAATTTCACTGTCCTGGTGGTCCAGGACCTTCAAAAATGTGATGGGTAGGAATGAAATGAGATGTGTCATTTATGCTCCTAGAACGCCTGAAGGTACTACTTCAATGTTCGGCCTCTCTATGTGACCACGTTGTGTAAAAGTCCTACACATGTGGTATCGCCATACTCGGGAAGAGTAGCAGAATGTATTTTGGGGTGTTGAGGGCACACGGTCTGGTACGGCTCAGGAGGGGGGGTGCTCGCTCGTCCCCCCTTTCCTGGCCAGCCGGGTAGCGTGCTCGTAAAGGGTCTGATGTGGACCTGGGGGGACCCCCACGCCGATTTTTTCCGGCGTTGGGGTTCCCCTTTAAGTTCATACCAGGCGGCGGGGCCTGCGACGTCTCCTTCGCGGGCCCCGCCTACCTGGAGACCCGCTCGAATGAGCGGACTTTTCTCCGGGCGGGAAAAGTCTGATCATTTCAACAGTACGGCGGACTGGCATACACACGGCCGGATTGTCTGCCGAAATGTGAGTCCGGCGGGAAGATTGGAGTGCAAAACTACTTTCTAAGTCCGCCGTACTTTCGGGTCAAAAAAGTATCTACACACGGGGGGATTGTCCGGCGGACTTGAGTTTGCCGGACTTTTCCACCCAATTGTTTGATCGTGTGTACGCGGCATTAGAAAGCCCTCCCAGGGAACACATTTAACCCTTTAATTGCCCCCAATGGTAACCCCTTCCCTGCCAGTGTAATTTATACCGTGTCACTGATCACTGTATTGGTGTCATTGGTCCCCAAAAAGTGTAATTTATTGTCCAATTTGTCCTCCGCAACGTCTCAGTCCCTCTAAAAATCACTGATCGCCGCCATTACTAGTAAAAAATAAAAAGTCCCTAAATCTATCCCATAGTTTGTAGAAGTGATAACTTTTGCGCAAACCAATCAATTTACACTAATTGGGATATTTTTTTCCCAATTTTTTTTAGTAGAATACATATTGGCCTAAATTGATGAAGAAATTAGATTTTTTTACATATTTATATTGGATATATTTTATAGCAGAAAGTAAAAAATATTGTTTTTTTTTTCAAAATTGTTGCTCTTTTATAGCACAAAAAATAAAAACCACAGAGGTGATCAAATACCACCAAAAGAAAGCAAGGAGCGCCCGTGGCGGACCCTGAAAAGGAGAGAATCAGAGCTGCTCTGTGCAAAAACACTGCACAGAGCAGGTAAGTATAACATGTTTGTTATTTAAAAAACAAAACAAAAAACAAAACAAAGCTTTAATACCACTATAAGCATTTCTCTAGAATTTCCAAACTTATTATATACTCCTGGAGTAAAACTCGAACAACATGTAGTGGGGACGGGGCAGTGGCAGCCTGTCCATTAAGGGCACACGGGTGCCGCCCCCTCTATCATGCCACCCCCTATATATATCATGGATAGGTTCATGCATAGCATGAATCTATCCATAGCCGCCATGGCCACCCCCTATTCAGGCTTCTGGCCCCTTTTAGAATCTTTGAATTCCAGCAGCGGGGGTGTTTTTTTTAAGCACCTGATTAGAGCCATAGGCTCTAATAGGCTTCAAAATAGGGTGGACTCGGAGCACAGAGCATTTTGCTCGGAGCCCATCCCGGTGTGTGAGAAAAGCAAATGGATATTCACTTTTCTAACACTGAACCGCCTCTCCGCCAATCAGGAAGTGCAGGTCTAATACCCGTTACCTGATTGACTGAAAGGACAGGCAAACTTATTGGACACCTATCAGGAAGAAAGAAGGGATGCATGGAGGACACAGCTCACTGCCGTCACTCGATGCCTGACCTGCCACCAAGATGGGGTAAGTGGCGGTCAGACAGCGAGTGGGGGGGCACAATGGCTGCAATTGATGGGCACAGTGGCTGCAATTGATGGGCACAGTGGCTGCAATTGATGACAGTGGCTGCATGTGATGACAGTGGCTGCAATTGATGGACACAGTGGCTGCATTTCATGGGCACAGTGGCTGCAATTGATGGGCACAGTGGCTGCAATTGATGGGCACAGTGGCTGCATTTGATGGGCACAGTGGCTGCATGTGATGACAGTGGCTGCATGTGATGGCACAGTAGCTGCAATTGATGGGCTCAGTGGCTGATTTTTTTTTTCTGTATTTTTCAGACTCTTTCAGTTTGTTTGAGCCCCCCCCCCAAAAAAAAAATTTGAGCACCAGCCGCCACTGGGATGGGGAAGTAAATGGGAGTGAGTGCACAAGGCAGAGAACTGGTCTGGGGAGACTGTTATTTTACACAGAACTTAGAACTGCTAACTTGCTGGGGGGGTAAACACTCACTATGTGATTTGCAGGGCATTGTTCCAAAACGCCAAGGCAGCAGGCAGAGGGAGCCTGTGTCTCTCAGCCATTACAGCTTGTCAGGGGACTGACAGACAGGCGGAGCTCCGAGAAAAGGTTCAGGTGGATAAAGGCCCATCCCTCACATTTTCATTCCCTTTTCCTTTGTTGACGAAAATTGGAATGGATTTTCATTATAGTTTTTGTCAATTGACTAAATTCTAATTTTATTTTTGTTTCGTTTTAGTCACTGAAAACATGCAGCTGATGAAAATTATGATGAAAATATTTTCATAGATGAAATTAAAGTGGATGTAAACCCACTCTCATCCCTTCTAAACTACTCCAATATTGGTTATCTAGAAGGATATACATGCCTCCTGCATGTATACTTCTATGTCAAATGTCTCCCCTCTGTCTGCTATGAGACCCTAAAAACTGCAGATTTTGTGGGTGGGTCTGTTGTCCGGAGCTCGGTGGGTGGAGTCGTGATGTCAGTAGATTCCCCGCCCACCTCTACACTCCCCTTATCAACATGCATTTTCTCCTGTGTATTTCTTACACTGAACTTCTGATATGATATGATCACTAACATACAGTCAAAACCCAGAGAAGTCCCCACATGATTTCAGCATGCCCAATCATGCTGAGGTGTGGAACAGCCAATCCTTGCACAGCTGCTGAAGAAAGGAGCGGGGGTAGGAATTAAAAAAGAATGCATGTCTTAGGCTAGTGCACGAGATATGTAAATCACCTGTCAATCACAGCAAGGGGGAAGTTTTCACAGTTTGTCCATTTTATTTCACTGAAAAAAGATATGAGGGTTGCTCAGAGCTGGATTAACTCCTGGCAAGACTCGGATGGGTTCAGATGATCTGAAATCCCATACTCCCATACATATATTGTGCCAGACAAAAAAAAAAATTTGGGGTTTACATCCAAGTCCCGTCTACGGACGAAACGCGTACGGGTACCAGGTGTTACACATGACATCACCCGCGGCCCTCGCATTGGTTTGACAAACATACTTTTACCTGTATGCACTTGGATCTGAGTGGGATATTATGCAAGTGCAATTTCACTGTTTATAATTAATAAATATGCAACGCAGAGAGCATTAGATTGTGTATTCTTTTTTTACATACATCATCAAATCTTTCATGGATTCCGATTTGGATACTGTTTGGAAATGAGGACCTGTGTGTTTAACCATTTATATACCACATAGTGACCTGTTTCAGGTAGAATGTTGGCGGTGAGAGGCCATCTATATATGTGGTGAAGGGATCACTGATTATCAGACCTATCAACCTGCATTTGTCTATCCACTTACACTATTGCGGATTGTCTCCTATTTATCATGGACATTTAATATATTGCGCAGCACTGTTTATATGTTTTTTTACATCCACTTTAACACTGGTGCAGCAACAGCAAGCCAAGCGATGCTGGTGCGGCCCCACTGACCTAAATGGGTAAGTCTAACAGGTAACTCTGCCTTTAAACTCGACACGTTGCGTTAAATATGCCGCATCAATGCTGCTTTGCATCATGACAGCAAATGTAATGGGGCATGTAGAATTAACAAGTAGTACTGTCTGTCAAACTCACCCATTCAAGTGAAGGCATGTGAACAGTACCTCATATCTACCCGTATGGTAGTCTTTAGAGGGGCAGTTAGGACTACTTGTGTGAAAATGGCCATACTTACCCAATTCTCTTCATTTTTGGCAGCCAGCACTCTCCTCTACTCCCCTATGCTCCAGTGGTGGACTATCCATCAGCATCCTCTTGTCCAATGCAGGGCTATGGACTCTGCATTGGACTTAATTACATCAGAGGCCCTTCAACTGCTGGATTGTATGTGAAAAGAGGCTTATGGAACCAGTTCTACAGCTTATAGGGAGCCTGCTGAAGTAGAGGATTGGGTAAGTAAAGTGCACTTTATGACTGCCTAAACCTAAACAAGCATTTACCCTTGCAATGTTGGGGGCAGCTTTACTGCAAGGGAGCATTGGAGTTCAGCTTTAAATCTGAACTCTGGGCAAAAACAATATTATGTCATTAGCTAGGTACCAATCATGTATGTCAAAGTATGTGTGACTCACTGGTGGCTGGTGCTCCATACATGAAAACTGTTAGATTCATGTACCCATGGACAGTGATGTAAGCACTGAAGTTCTGACACTAAAAATGAATCCGCCCTGGATCACCATTACAAGTACACTCACCGGCCACTTCATTAGGTACGCCTTGCTGGTATCGGGTTGGACCTCCTTTTGCCTTCAGAACTGCCTTCATTTTTTGTGGCATAGATTCAACAAGGTGTCGGAGATTTTTGTCCATATTGACATGATAACATCACCCAGTTGCTGCAGATTTGTTGGCTGCACGTCCATGATGTGAATCTTCCGTTCCACCACATCCCAAAGGTGTTCTATTGGATTGAGATCTGATGACTGTGGAGGTCATTGGAGTACAGTGACCTCATTGTCATGTTTAAGAAACCAGTGGTGAGATGATTTGAGGTTTGTGACATGGAGCATTATCCCGCTGGAAGGAGCCATCAGAAGATAGGTACACTGTAGTCATAAAGGTATGAACATGGTCAGCGACAATACTCAGGTAGGCCGTGGCCTATAAACGATGCTCAATTGGTAATAAGGGGCCCAAAGTGTGCCAAGAAAATATTCCCCACAACATTACATCACTACCACCAGCCTGAACCATTGATACAAGGCAGGATGGATCCATGCTTTCATGTTTACTCCAAATTCTGACCCTACCAGCTAGAATCAAGACTCATCAGACCAGGCAACGTTTTTCCAGTTTTCTATTGTCCAATTTTGGTGAGCCTACATACCTAGCTAATGCCTTGTTATGGTTTTTGCCTAGAGTTCAACTTTAAAAGGTAATAAAATAGGCCTCATGTACACCAACAATTAGAGGCTCAAAAATGCTCAAGCGTAAGATTCAAGAAGGTTGCAGATGGTGTGTACAACTGGCCATACAAGTGAAAGCCTGTACATGGCCATACTCGTGTAAACAGCGTTGCTCCTGTGCATCGGTATTTCCCCTCACATGCCTGTACGGTATATTTTCCCAAACATGCTAGTTCAGAAAAATACCTTCAAGCCTCTAAACCACTGCTTTTTAACTTTTTAAGTTAAAGAAGGCCTCAAACTAGGGTTGCCACTTTTTCTTCAAGTCAAAACCGAACACATTAGCAGCACACAGTAATTGTTTTCATTTGTTTTGTATACACTATAGGATTGTAACAGACCTGGGACACCTTTGGGCACTCCAAAGAGGAGGACACCCTCCTGTCAAGCCCTGTTCCGAGACACATTCCTGTGTGAATCATGTGCCCAGGTTTCAGGTGGACTGAAACCCAGACACACGATTCACAACCCGGACTGTCTGGGTGAATCTCGGACATGTGGAAACCCTACCTCAAATGCAGCCCCCGATATCACCAAAGGGTTGCATATCATTTTCAATATATATTTAATGCTTGAGAGAACTATGAAAAATGGAGAGCTAATATAGGAAATGAGGGTCAGGGGGTGTGGACAGGCAACATTTTTGGCTGGGGATATGCTGAAAAAGACAATATGACACTGGGAACATTTACATGGGGCTAGCAGAGATCAATGCTATTACTCAAATTAATGTTCTCACTACAGACTGCTGAGGTCTGAGGGCCACATATGATCATACACCAAAAGGCCGTACATGGCCTTCGGGTGGCAGGTTGGACAACAGGGTTGTAAACACACGTGTGCATGAGGCCATAAAAGTAATTGCATACTTGCAAGATAAATAATTAGGTGAAGGAAGCTATTATAATAAGCTCTTGGAAAGAGCAATGATGTGCACGAATCCATAACAACCAATCAGATTTTAACTTTGCCATTTAGCACAGTGGAAACAATTTATGATTGGTTGCTATGGTTTGCTGCATATCACACCCACTGCTATTTACCATATCATATATGACAGTGAAGCAAACTGTACAGTACGCTAATGAAGTGCCATAATTTGTAATGATAAAGTGCTGTACTGTACGTGACCTTAAGGATGTCATTTTCTCTTCCTGGACCATTAGGAATCAAGGCAGTAATGTTACAGATTGGATGCTGTGTACAGGATGACCATTATTTATAAATATATAAATGTAATCTTTATTGTTAGCTTCATTCCACAGTGCAAATAGAATCAGCAGGTCAGTCAGAAGACTTGTATGTGTGTGTGTGTGTGTGTGTGTGTGTATATATATATATATATATATATATATATATATATATATAAAATGTGTGTATGTGATGGGAAACCTGAGGTGCAGTGTAAGTGTCAGCTGCCTAGCAACTGGAAGATCACTAGGAAATATAAAAAGAGTTTTTTCCCAGAGGGATTCAAACACTGCAGTCCTCACTGGCATATACTTATTTTCTCATATTCAGAAATTTGGTCCCTGAGCAAGGCTGGATTGTTAAAGCCACAGGGGGAAAGTGCGGCCTGCATAAAACACTTCAATTAGGAGCAATTACATTGTTCTTTCTGACAGAGTCTAGTACAGGTAATGACCTAGCTCTGCCACTAATAGTGAGCTCTATTTACATATACAGTCAGGTGACCTACCAGGGGACCCTGCAGATGACAGTCTGCTACCAGTTTCATTAGTTCCATAGAACTAATCAGCCATCTAGAACAGGGGTCTCCAAACTTTGTAAACAGGGGGCCAGTTTACTGTAATGCAGAGGGACCGGAAAAGCTCCCAATGCCAGCGGGGAAAAACAATGACCCATCTTTGGTGACAGTGGGAGGAATTGTGCCCCGTCATTAGGGCCAATTGTTGGCGCCATTGGGAGGAATTGTTCGTGTCATTGGGAGTTGTGTCGCATCATGGGTGTCATTGGGCCCAATTGTTTGTGTCATTGGGAGGACTTGTGTCCCATCATTGGTGCCATGGGGAGGAATTGTGTCCCTTCACTCGTCTCTGTGGATGAAATAGTGCACCAAGGGCCAGATAAAAGCAAGCAAAGGGTTGTATCTGGCCACCGGGCTGCAGTTTGGTGACCGCTGATCTAGAACCTTGGTTAAAATGAAAGGATTTGGTCTAAGTTCCCTCTTGGGATTTGGGGTTGCATAAATTTAATTAAAATGGTCCTTCTTCCTAAGATACTCTATGTACTATGGCATACCCCAATATACCTCCCCGTGAAATATTTTAAATCTCTGGAGGCCCTTTTCAAGCCTTTTGTGTGGGGGGCCAACAGACACAAATTAGAGTGGCAAACTCTTAAGAATCCAACTAAACTGGGAGGCACTGCTCTCCCCGACTTCAATTTATACTACGTTGCATCTCAGTTATCACAGCTATTTCACATACGGTAGATAAGATGGATGGCGAGATATTCCTAGCTCTCCTATGTCCAAAGTGGGTACAACACACCAAAGACCCAATATGTGCGATAGCATTGGGCTCACAAGGGCTGGAACAAGGGGGAAATAGACACACCACACTATATCAATAAAGGAAAATATGGGCCTCCTCCAAACTTGACGTTCCACGATACAATGATTACACACCGTTATGGCATAACAAAAATGTACCTGAGTTCAACAAAATACAGGATGCAAGTGTATGGGCCAGACAGGGAGTATTCTTTTTACACCACATACTACCAAATGGACGTCTTAAAACCTTTGACTCACTTAGAGATTAATTCCTAATCCAAAACCGAATGTTCTTTAGATTTCTACAACTCCACCATGCGACACAATCTCAATTTCCTGAATCAGTCCCAGACTCTAACCCTAATGTCAGTGAGGGCACAGACCCTCACAAGTTAAACTCAGCATTTTATAATATGCTATCCACCCCCATCTCTACCAAAACCATACAAGAAATGTATATATATTAACAGAGGTTGTCCTGACAAATATAATAAGATATGGGACCATTGGTTACAAGAGTCTGATGCCTGCGTGTAGTGTAGTAAAACCATAACAGCTTGAAATGACAACTAAGGCATGTATCTCTGAATATAATTTTATTTTTATTTTTAGTATACAAGCTCATAGAATTCATACTCATGGCAAAGTGTACCTGCTTTCTTAAATACAATATTTGTAATATGTAATGTAACATTTTTCAAGTTTCTGCATGAAGCCAATATAACATGTATGCACCGTTTGCTTAATAAAAACCTTTGTTCAACGTAAAAAAATAAATAAAACCCAGTCAGGAGGGCATTAAATCACTGGCTTTCCATATAAAAATGTAATTTGCCTTGATGGTGACTCATTATTTGCAAAACTCTGTTTATTTTAATGGCATCTCAGGAGGCAATGAACTATGATGGTAGGTAGGTGAAGGTTTTTGATGATAAGGGGGGTAAGGGGGTTGATAAGCGGATATGGCAATTTTGATGGGGCTGCAAAGGAAGAGTTTGATATTGTTTGATGGGATAGGAATTTATGGGGACACGGAATAGGCAGGGCTGTCTTAATGCCTGGACACTGCCCAGGGGCCCCAGGTGCATAGGGGGCCCAATGATAATCTTGCATTATATCATACATACCAAGTGTCCCGGATTTGCCAGACCAGTCAAGCTTTTTACTAAACTGTCCCAGAATGACCATTTCCTGAGCAGCATCCTGGTCCCAGTATTGTGCCCTCCTGACCCCCCCTGTACTGTGCCCTTCTGCCTCCACCCCTGTATTGTGCCCTTCTGCCTCCACCCCTGTACTGTGCTATTTGTGTTGATGAGTCTTTGATTTATCAAATGCTTTTTATATTGTTTAAAATCCATTTTATCGAAAGTACTAATAAATACATACCTCCCAACATTTTGAGATGGGAATGAGGGACACCTACTAGCAAACGTATGTAGGCATAAGGCATGCCCCCTGCCACACTCCCTTAAAGGGAGAAGTAACCAAAAACAAAAGGTTAATTCAATCCACAAGGGCTACTATTCCTTTATATTACTTTTTAAAAATTAAAAATGCAGCAATTTAGAATTTAGATGAAAGGTTTAGCGCTGGGAAACACTTTTTGAAAGATAAAAAGTGCATTTTATATACAACTATATAGATCAGACCAAAATGAGGGACAAATGAGGAGGAATGAGGGACATTGCTCCAAATCAGGGACAGTCCCTCGAAATCAGGGACAGTTGAGAGCTATGATAAATATATGTTTAATTCTATCAACTAATTATTGAGTAGGCGTGTAAATTGGGGCCCCTAGCCCCGGTGCATTACTTTTTCCCCAGGGGCCCATGATGCTATTAAGACGGCCCTGGGAATAGGCGGTAAGATATAGAGGAACAGGGAAGGCCGGACATGTGAGGGCAGCAGAGTAAATGCACACAGAATGGCAGCTTTGTGTTGACTACATACATTTTTTCTTATAGACACTGCATCTGTTATTTTGTCTACCCATGTAACAATCTCATTGTATTAAATCCACACATGCCTGCCACCCAGCCGAAAAACTATTTTGGGGTGAACACAGTCATTGCTCTATTTTACTACTCTTATAGACATGTAATTCTCAGCAAGCATTGCCTAAACATTCCCTATTCAAAACTTCAGTGTGGGCATTATTAATAACAGTACAATAGATTTGTGAATCTGTAATTCATTGTCTGGATGGTAACAAAATGGGGATGGAAGGAGGTAAGTCAACATTTTCTCTACTCAATGGTAATAATAACTATGGTTGAACTGAACACTACAGAAATGATCTAAAAACATGGAGGAAAGCTCCAAAGTCTGTAAAGTATCCTTAGCATGCAGCTACAACCGTTTAATGTTACTTTATGGGAGACTGGTCAAAGCTAATTAATTATGTGCATTGTTTGTGGTCACAGCTGCTATAAATGCAAGAAGGATATGAAGCCTTTTCTTGCCAGCGCAGAAGCTGAGTATGTACACAGTGTACCGACTGTAATGTCATTCCTATAAAAATGCAAATCCATTCATTGAAAATGAAAAGACATCAACAATAAGAAAGGAAGAAAACTATAAATACATTAGACGTTGAGTCTACCATAGGAGACAGAGAAAAGGAGAAGTGGTACATCCATGCCATTACATCATCACATCAGTGAATGTCCTCTGTTCCAACTATCAGTAATTAATTTATATGATCTAGAGAAGAAAATAAGTAAGGTAGAGTAGATCTCTCACAGAGATGTTAATAACCTAGAATATACTGTAAGCAATCACAGTGCAATTTATTCTAGCTGTAGATCAAACTTCGTATTCCCTCTGAGACCATTGTTAGCAATCCTGATATATGGATGCAATAAATTGTACACCTAAAGCAATATAAATTATTGTGACATGAATGTCAAAGTCAGCAGAACTGTTTACTATTAGTACGCACATGCATTATAATGCTTGCAAGAAAGCTCTGAGAGCTTGCACACATTTTTTTCCTCTATTATGTGATGGATGCCACATATGCTGGTCTTTACCTTGTTGGTGGATAAGATGCAGGGTGTACCACTGTTGGAGATAAATGACAGTTGTCTCTGCAGCCACAGCAGCTCCTTCTGGGACTGTTTAAGCAAATGCTCTATATCACTTGGCTTTTGGCCCATTAGACCCTCCTGCATTGAGAAAAAGAAAGGAAAGAAAAAAGAGAAATATATGCAAATAAATTGCGTTACCCGTGCAAACAATATGTAGGCATGCTTGCCTGACAGCATAGTCAGTTCTGCGACTTTACTTTCATCCAGTAGAGTAAAAAAAAATAAAAAAAATACAGCTTGGTCAAGGACCACTCCAACTTGCAATTGGGTAGTGTAGATTTAGCAGCTTGCTAATAATGTCATTATTGTGCTCTCTTGTAAAGCCCCATACACACTATCAGATTTTCTGCTGATTTTTGTCTTCAGATTTACCAAAACCATGTAGTGCAAGGGCCTGCCTGATTGTATACAAACTGACCTCATATTATATGGTTTTGGTAAATCTGAAGGAAAAACTCAGCAGAAAATCTGATAGTGTGTATCGGGCTTTAGAATGACAACCCTAGGTAATGTAAAAGAGGATAACAGGAGGCCAATATAAAAACAGATTGAGTTATATGAGAGCTGTCCTTGCTACTTTCTTTTTTGGGTTTATTCTTCTATGGTTTATTTATATTTACTCTTACAGAAAAGTAAAATCTACTGACAAGTCTTAAGTGATTTAAAGTTTTGTATTTTTAAAATAATAAACATGCCATACTTACCTGCTCTATGCAGGCAAACCTGCCCTGATCCTCCTCTTCTCAGGTCCCCTGCTGGCGCTCCTGGCCCCTCCCTCCTGCTGAGTGCCCCCAGAGCAAGCAGCTTGCCAATTCACACACAGAGCCACATTGTCCCACCCCTCTCTCCTCATTGGCTCACTGGGGAGGCAGAGTCTCCGGAGAGTCGAGGCTCTCGTGCACAGCCCTAGAGGAAGATGAGGCTCAGGTAAGCATTAGGGGGGCTGGGGGGGGGGATGACTGCTACACACAGAAGGTGTGTGCATGCATAGAATGCATGAAAGTAAAAAAAACTTGACCCTGTAGAACCACTTTAAGGTATACTGGAAATATGCCTACAAAGAAAACTGGAAACCAGTGGGACCTAGGTACACCCATCTACTAGTGGTCTTCATGGAAGAATTGTGGCCAAAATGCAATCCCCTCCAACATGGAAACAAGGCTAAGTGACTCAACTATGCATGAAAACATAGGAACTGGGGTGCAGAAAAATGGAAGCAGGTGCTCTGGACTGATGAGTCAAAATGTGAAATATAAGAGGTACAATAATGAGTGTCTACAGACAACAGTGAAGCATAGTGGAGGTTCCTTGTAAGTTTGGGTCTGCATTTCTGCAAATGGAGTTGTGAGATTTGGTCAGGATCAATGGTGTTCTCAATGCTGAGAAATGCAGGCAGATACTTGTTCATCATGCCATACCATCAGGGAGGCGTGTGATTGGCCCCAAATTTGTTCTGCAGCAGCCAATGTCATTAAGAACTATCTGCAGCGTAAAGAGGTACAAGGAGTCCTGGAAGTGATGGTTCAGCCCCCACAGAGCCCTAATCTCCACATCATTAAGTCTGTCTAGGATTACATGAAGAGACAGAAGGATGTGAGGCAGTCTACATCCACAGTAGTGTACCTAGAAAAATGTATGCTGTTTGAAGGCAAAGGGTGGTCACAGCATAAATCATAGATTTGATTTGTATTTTTCTTCCATTCATTTACTTTACATTTTGTTAATTGATGAAAATAAACTATTAACACTCATTTCTTCATTTTGATTCTTAATGTTCTCGTGTGTGTGTGTGTGTGTGTGTGTGTGTGTGAAATCTAATTACATAGGAAAACTTTGTACTGAACGGACAGTCAGGGTTTTCATTAAACCTTCTACATTAAGCAGTTAGCTATGTTGATTTTTATTTTATTTTTTTAAACCCTTACCAAGGTGCTCCTATTGACACTTGTTGTAGGAATTCACTGTTACACTTTGGGGTCTGTTTATTAAAAATCACTTCACAAATGTAATATTTGTAACATGTGTGTATTAGTTTCTTTGTTGCCTTTCGCTGGGCAAATGTAGCATTCAATCCTAAAAGAGAAAAATGGCCATAGGAACATTTGACTGTGAGCATTAACATTCACCAATACAGAAAATAGCCTAACACTCTAGTCTAGCACAATTTAACCTACAGGGAATATAATATGAGGGAGACCTAAGCACTATGCACAGTCTATAGCCCTGGTGCTCAACCTGTGGCCCAAGGGCTGCATTTGGCCCTTTGGTATATGACCCTCAGGCCTCAGCAGTCTGTAGTGGGAATATTGATTAGGGTATTAGCATTTATCTCTGCTAGCCTCCCAGTTTCGTATTTGTCTTCTACAGAATATCTCCTGCCAAAAATGTAGCGTGCCAATACTAGTTTATGGATTCTAAACACAAACTCTCATGCTTATAGAGTGTTATATCCTGTTGATTTGTTGGAGGATTATTATCATAATTGCAGAGATAATGCTCCAACCCTGAATTGTAATATCTACGCTGCTCACCTAACCCTGTTCTTTTGTAGGTGAATAGTGACAAGAGACTTGCTCTACGGATAATCTTCTAAATGCACTAATATTATTGTTTATTGATGCACTAATCATTTATTAATAGCCAGCAGTAGAGCTCTACCCAGATAGGCTGTATTTATATACGTATATATGTTGTACAAGATTTTTAATCTGACTTAGTGACAGTCTCCTTTAAAGTTAATGTAAGTTTATTATACCTTAACCACTTGCCGCCTGCCCACCATTGCAGCGTTTTGCTAGGACACAGCACGGCTCTTTAACCATGTGATCGGCTGTGTCCAATCACAGCTGGTCACATGTAAACACAGAGATGCTGGTAATCGACTCTCCTCACCTCACACTGACAGAGTGTGAGGATAGGACAGCCGCTCAGCGGGATCTCTTCACAGAGACCATCTAGGCATGTAATCAGGGCACTGATAATCAGCGCCCTGATGACAATTAAGTTGCCACAGTGCTAGCAGAGTGCCCACCATTGCCAGCAGTGAGTGCCCACCAGTGCCAGCAAACAGTGCCCACAAGTGTAAGCAATCAGTTCCCATTAGTGATGCCAGTCAGTGCTGGCTATCACTGTTGCCCACCACTGCTGCCCATCAATACCTATCACTGCTGCCCATCAATGCCACCCATCAATGCCCATCAGGGCCGCATATCCGTGTCACCTATCTGTGCCCACCAGTGCTGCCTATCAGTACTAATCAGTGCCACCCACCAGTGTCACCTATCAGTGCCCATAAGTGCAGCATATTTGGGCCTCCTCATCAGTGCCACCTAATCAGTGCCCATAAGTGCCACCTCATCAGTGCCCATCAGTGCAGCCTATCAGTGCACATTAGTGCCACCTCATCAGTGACCATGAGTGAAGGAGAAAAATTACTTATTTACAAAATTTACTGCCAGAAACTATGAAAAACATTTTTTTTCAAAACGTTCAGACTTTTTTTTAGGAAAAAATAAAAACCCCAGAAGTGATTAAATAACACCAAAAGAAAGCTCTATTTGTGCGAAGAAAATTATAAAAATTTCAAATGGTTACAGTGTAGCATGACCGCGTAATTGTTATTCAAAATGTGACAGCGCTGAAAGCTGAAAAATGGCTTGGGCAGGAAGGGGTTACAAGTGCACATTATTGAAGTAGTTAACCAAGGAATGTTTACTGTGTGGAATGCCACATACATATTGTTTCACTTTTATTCTTCCCTCTCCAAATCCCCTATTTTATTGTAGAATACTTCACTCTTGGAGACAAGAGCATTTTTATCATTTTGCTTGGCCCATGAGGACAGCACATGGCCTATTTTTAGGGGTGGGTGGATGTAGCACCCTCCTAGCATTGGATAGGTCTGGTCTGTTCAGGGTTTTACAGACTGAGTTTTGATTTCTTCTTCCTGCCTCTAGAAAAAGGTTCTAGAGCTTAGGGAGGGAGAAATCAAATAACCAGCCTGAGTAACCCCTGGTTAAGGTGTGCCCAGACAGGGGCAGCAGAAGCTGATAAATAGTATGAAGCTCTGGAGAGATCGTTTATCACCTGGGAGGAGAGTTCCCAGCCTCAGGGGACTATTGCCCCTGAGGCAGTCTGTGGACTTTTCTGCTGTTCTGTAAGGTCTCAGTGGTGGCACAGCTGGGACATAGAAGTGATTTGGATCTGGCTGTTGGACTTCAACCAAAGGGATCTGGTCTAGAAAAGGATTGTCCCACTCACTGGATTGTGTCCGGAGGAAGCTTGAAGGTGGCAGCTGTCCTAGGGACTTGTGAGTAATGATCCTGAATTGATTCCTATTGACTGTGTGCTTTTGGGATATAAGTGCCAGAGCTAGCTTAAATTGAGACAGCTCTCATAGGATCTCAGATACTGGTCTTTCTCCATCCTCAGTAGTGTCCTGTACTGTGCAGTGTTCCTGAGATTGCACTGTGTACCAAAAGCTGTGCAGTTGTGCAAGGTAACCAGATGCCAAAGAGACTTGCCTCATGGTCCCCAACTGTGAAGCCTTAGGCTGTCCCGTATTCACAGTTGCTTAAGGAGAAGACTGTCACACTAGCTAATTACAAACCGTTTTGGAGTATCCCAACCCCTCTCCTGTTACAAGTTTTATCAGCAATAAATCACAAAAAAGAAACCCCTAGACCAGGGGTAGGCAAACTTTGAGATGTGGAGATCTACCTGTACAAATTAAAGTCATTTTAAAAAACAAAATCACTGCCAGCCCCTCTGTTTTATGAAGCCATCCTTCATTGTGTAAGTGTTAGTGTAAAACCATGCCTCTAAATACCTTATCTGCGATCTTTTCTGGCCAGTCACATGACCTCCAGCCACTCTCCTCCTTTAATCTAAGGGCTACAGCGTGAGGGGCCAAGGCCCCCTCTGACGTCAGCTGGGGAAATCACGTGACCGATGTGCTGTCCGCTCAGCCCCTCCCACTGTAGCCTTTAGATTGGAGGAGAACGGCCGGAGGTCATGTAACTGGCCAGAACAGATCGGAGATAAGGTATTTAGAGGCATGGTTTTACACTAAACCCTTGTACACACGGTCGGAGATTCCGACCGGATAGTGTCCGATCGGACCATTTTGTCGGATATTCCGACTGTGTGTGGTCTACATCGGACTGTTTCCGTCGGAGTATCCGACGGACCAAGTTTTCCAACTTGTTGGTAAAATTTTCCAACAAAATGCTCTGATCGGACATACTCCGATCATGTGTAGAGAATTCCGATTGGACAAAGTGCCACGCATGCTCAGATCAAATTCCTACACCAAAGCTATTGGCTACTAGCATGAACGTAGTCCCGTTGTAACGAAATAACGTCATCACGTCGGATTTTCCGACATCTTTGTCCGACCGTGTGTATGCAACAGTTTCGGACAAAATCCGTCGGACAAAATCCGACGGACAATATCCGACGGATTTGGTTGTCAGAATCTCCGACCGTGTGTACAAGGGCTAACACTTACACAGTGTAGGATGGCTAGAGGGGCTGGCAGTAATATTTATTTACCGTATTTAAAATCAGGGGAAAATTGTGGGTGCGTGTTATACACCGATCCCCCGCCGATTGCCAGCTTCTCTGCTTTTTCTGCCGTTCTCTGCAGTTTTCGGCTATCTTCGGCGAAAGCCGCCGAGAACGGCCCAGTGCGGCCGGAAATAGCCGAGAACGACTGAGAGCTACCGAGCGCGGCCGAGATACACAGGACATCCACACTGTATCTCGGCGGTGCCATTTTTAAAGGGAAAGCCTGCAAAAGAAACTGACAAGGCTGCAAATGATGGACATGGCTGTAATGGAAGGCTGCAAATGACATGCAAGGCTGCAATGGAAGGCTGCAAATGACATGCAAGGCTGCAATAGAAGGCTGCAAATGACATGCAAGGCTGCAAATGATATGCAAGGCTGCAATGGAAGGCTGCAATGCAAGGCTACAAAAGACTGACAAGGCTGCAAATGACTGACAAGGCTGCAATGCAGGGCTGCAAATGGCCCTGATAAGGCTGCATTGATGGGCATTTAAATGTAAGTTTTTTCCCTTAACCACTTAAGCCCCGGACCAATTGTCAGCCTAATGGCGCGTACACACGATCAAACAAAAAGTCCGGCAAACTCAAGTCCGCCGGACAATCCCCCCATGTGTAGCCTGCGGCAGACTTTTTTGACCCGAAAGTACGGCGGACTTAGAAAGTAGTTTTGCACTCCAATCTTCCCGCCGGACTCGCATTTCGGCGGACAATCCGGCCATGCGTATGCCAGAGCGCCGTACTTTTGAAATGAACTGACTTTTCCCGCCCGGAGAAAAGTCCGCTCATTTTGAGCGGGTCTCCAGGTAGGCGGGGCCCGCGAAGGAGACGTCGCTGACCCCGCCATCTGGTATGGACTTAAAGGGGAACCCCAACGCCGAAAAAAATCAGCGTGGGGGTCCCCCCAGGTCCACATCAGACCCTTGTCCGAGCACGCTACCCGGCCGGCCAGGAAAGGGGGGGACGAGCGAGCCCAACCACCGCAAAGCACCTTGTCCCCATGTTGATGAGGACAAGGGCCTCTTCCCGACAACCCTGGCCGTTGGTTGTCGGGGTCTGGGGAAGGGGGGGCCGCGCGGCCCAACCACCGCAAAGCACCTTGTCCCCATGTTGATGAGGACAAGGGCCTCTTCCCGACAACCCTGGCCGTTGGTTGTCGGGGTCTGCTGGCGGGGGGCTTATCGGAAGATAAAGAGATATTGCACAGCTCCGGGGGTCTTCCGTCTTCGGGGGTCTTCTCGCCGGACTCCTCCGCTATCTTCTTCTAGCTCTTTTACTAGCGGAGGAGCCCGGCTGTCTTCCTCACCACCGGCCTCTTCTTCCGACTTCGGGGGTCTTGTCCCCCACTTCGGTTCTTCTGTCGCCGTCGTCGTCGTCGCTGCCTTCTGTTCTTCTGCTCTTCTTTTCTTCTCTTCTCTTCAGATGTTGACTCGTCACTCCCTCCGCTCACAATGACGGGGACCGGACGAGCGGCGACTTATATAGGGACATCACCGGATGATGTCCCCACCCATTATGGTGTCACAGTCCCAGAAGGGGACAAGACCCTCGAAGTCGGAAGAAGAGGGCGGTGGCAGCGAAGAAAGCCAGGCTCCTCCGCTAGTAAAAGAGCTAGCAGAAGATAGCGGAGGAGTCCGGCGAGAAGACCCCCGAAGACGGACAGAAGACCCCTGGAGCTGTGCAATAAACTATTTTAACCCTTGTGTGTTGTTTTATTCTTACTTTTTTCCACAGGTGAATGGGTAGGGGTACATTGTACCCCATACTCATTCACATAGGGTGGGGGGGCCGGTATCCGGGGGCCCCCTTATTAAAGGGGGCTCCCGGATTCCGAGCAGCCCCCCCTGCCCCCGACAACCAACGGCCAGGGTTGTCGGGAAGAGGCCCTTGTCCTCATCAACATGGGGTCAAGGTGCTTTGGGGTGGGGGGGCACGCAGCCTGGTACGGCTCGGGGGGGGGGGGGGGGCGCTCACTCGCTCGTCCCCACCCCCTTTTCTGGCCGGCCGGGTAGCGTGCTCAGACAAGGGTCTGATGTGGACCTAGGGGGGGACCCCACGCCGATTTTTCGGCGTAGGGATTCCCCTTTTTTTTCTTTTTTTTTTTGCCAACTCAGTAAAACCAGTGATCTCCAAGGAAAACCAAGTCCTCATATCCGCTGATTGCTCAGGTTACCTCTCATCGCTTTACATCATGGTGGCTGTTTTTTTTTTTTTTTTTGCATATATCTATGATATGCTAGATCCAAAAGCTCACGTGGCTTAATATATTCCCACATTTATCTAGTCGACATCTCCCTTACCCACCAATCCCCTCCACCTCCCGCCCCCTATAACCCCCCCCACCCCCATCCTACCTAGTAGATCATTTTTTAACTTGCCAATTACTCATGTCTATACCCGTTTGGGTCTATACCCTTAATCCTTCTGAGGTACTCCAACTCCTTTTAAATTCTTGCCAGCTATTCCATTTCTCCAGCGTGTGTTTATTGCTCCTGCCCACCGAGCTGTCCTCCAAACATTCCATCTTGTATATCCCTTCTACGGCGTCCACCCACTCCCATATCGTAGGTGCCTCCGGCTCTTGCCACTTTTTTGGGATGGGATTCCCCTTTAAGTCCATACCAGGTGACGGGGGCCAGCGACGCCTCCTTCGCTGGTCCTGGCTACCTGGATACGCGCTCAAAATGAGCATGTGTGGGTGAGTCCGTTCATTTCAAAAGTACACCGTATTAGTCTGCTGAAAAAGTGCCATGTGTGGGCAAGTAGCTCGTTCGGAAAGTCCGGCGGACAGTCCAGCGGGAAGTCCGTCAGACTAAGTCCGCCGGATAGTTGGCTACGTGTGTACGCGGCATAAGGGTGCAATTTTTTGATTTCACTCCTCACTACCTATCACAGTTTCGAAGGCCATAAAATGCCAAAATAGTACAAAAACCCCCCAAATGACCCCATTTTGTTAAGTAGACACCCCAAGCTATTTACTCAGAGGCATGTTGAGTCCATGGAATATTTTATATTTTGCCGCAAGTTGCGGAAATATTACAAACTTTTTTTTTTTTGCACAAAGTTGTCACTAAATGATATATTGCTCACACATGCTTTGGGTATATGTGAAATTACACCCCAAAATAAATTCTGCTGCTTCTCCTGAGTACGAGGACACCACATGTGGGGGACTTTTTGGGAGCCTAGCCGCGTATGGGACCCCGAAAACCAAGCACCGCCTTCAGGATTTAAATATAAAACGCTACCAAAAAAACTGTTAGCGATCGCAGGGATCAGGCCTGACTCTGCAAACGCTGCAGTTATGTGTTTAGTGTTTTGTAAGTGACAGTGATCGATCGATACTGCACTTGGGTGGGCTAGGCGGAGGGACAAAACGCAGGTGCTAGCAGGTATCTGGGCTGATCCCGCTAACAATGTTTTTTTTTGGAACCCTAAACTGCTGGGGACGCTAGTATAGATCTGATCAGATCAGATATTGATCTGTTCAGATACTATACCACTACGGGAGGTGTATGCTTTGCGCATGGGTGTTAGCGGTACTGGCACTAACCTAGCGCTGCTTGGGTTGACGCAGTCCCTATCTGACCCTAAAACCTAATTGATATCACCCGCCGGGTGATCAGTTAAACCTTTATTGGGTAATAAATGGTGGGTGCCCTGATGCTATAAAAAGCAAACTAACTAACCAGCGTCACCCGTAACACTTATATGGTGATCACTGGTGAAAGGGTTAACTAGGGGCAATCAGGGGGTTAAAACCTTTATTAGGTAGTATATGGGGGTGCCTAACACTATAAAAACCTGGCGGTGAACCTAAAAAATAACTAGCTACCTAGCGGCACCAGTGACACTAATGCAGCGATCAGAAAAACGATCGCTTAGTGACACTGGCAAAAGGGGGTGAAAGGGTTACCTGGGGACAATCAGGGGGTTAAAACCTTTATTAGGTAGTATATGGGGGTCCCTGACGCTATATAAAAACCTGATGGGGAACCTAAATAACGAATTAACTAACCAGCGTCACCAGTGACACTTATACAGTGATCGCTGGTGAAAGGGTTAACTCTAGGGGCAATCAGGGGGTTAAAACCTTTATTAGGTAGTATATGGGGGTACCTAATGCTATAAAAACCTTGCGGTGAACCTAAAAAATAACTAGCTACCTAGCGGCACCAGTGACACTAATGCAGCAATCAGAAAAACGATTGCTTAGTGACACTGGCAAAAAGGGTTGAAAGGGTTAACTCTAGGGGCAATCAGGGGGTTAAAACCTTTATTAGGTAGTATATGGGGGTCCCGACGCAATATAAAAACCTGACAGGGAACCTAAATAACTAACTGGCTAACCAGCCTCACCAGTGACACTTATACGGTGATCGCTGGGGAAAGGGTTAACTCTAGGGGCAATCAGGGGGTTAAACCTTTATTGGGGGGGTAGGGGGCTACCCTGGACCTAACACTAACTGCCCTGACAGTTTTTACAGTCACAACTGACACTAAATGCAGTGATCAGTAAATAAATGATCACTGCAATCAGTGACACTGTGACTGGGGCGGGGGGGGGGGGGGGGGTGATCAGGGGGTGACAGTGTGCCTATGTGTACCTACATGTCAGTGTAGTGTTGGTGCACTTACTATGTCTTCTCTCCTCGCAGTCCGGTCAAAAAGACCGCCCCGAGGAGAGTGATATCACTTCCTCCTGCCTGTGTTTATACTACACAGACAGGGGAAGCTTCTCATTCACCAGGAGCGATTGAGAGGGGGTGGCCAGAAACCAACGGCCATCCCCTCATCCCAGATCGCTCCTGAAGCGAAACGGACCGCCGCAGCCAGCGGGAGGGGGTCTGATCGGACCCCCCACCCGCTGGAAGGCAGGCACGTACGGGTACGTGCTTGTGCCTGTCCGTGCCATTGTGCCAACGTATCGTTACATGCGGCAGTCCTAAAGTGGTTAAACTTCCCTCCTAAAAGTTTTTTTTCTTTCAAACTCCCTCCTAAACTTGGGGTGCAGGTTATACGCTGATAAATACGGTAACTTTACTTTACTATTAATAGCACCAGGAGGAGAGGGGCAGCTCACAAAAAACACACACGGAGCTGACAGGCAAGGAGGGAGGGAGGGAGAGGAGAGCAGCAGGATAATGGAGGTGCTTTTTTTTTTTTGGGTTAAAACCACTTTAACTAGCAAGGCCTAACTAAATAGTAAGGAAATGTAGAAAATTATCCTAAAACAAACGTCACTGTAAAATAGAAACTTAGCCTACCTTAACCGATTCCCAACCGCCACAGGAACATTTACGTCGGCTGAATGACACAGACAGGCAAATGGGAGTACAAGTACGTCCCTTTAAATTTGCCGCCATGTGGTCGCATGCTGCCGTCGGCATGCGTGCGACCCTGCTGTGAGCTCCGTGAGTGTGATCACGGGTCCCGCGGACTCGATGTCCGCGGGGATACCCACGATCATCTCACAGAGAGGATAAAACGCCTGACACTGCTCCCTGTCATCGGGAGCTGTGATCAGTGTCGTGACACACGTAACCCACCCCCCTACAGTTAGTTTGTAGACAAATTTACTTTTGCGCAAACCAATCAATAAATGCTTATTGCAATTTTTTTTATTGCAATTTTTTCCAAAATTATGTAGAAGAATACGTATCAGCCTAAATTAAGGGAAAAAAATAGTTTTTTTTATATATTTTCTGTATATTTATTATAGCAAAAAGTAAAAAAATTTTTTTTTTTCAACATTTTCGCTCTTTTTATGTTTATAGCACAAAAAATAAAACCACAGAAGTGATCAAATACCACCAAATGAAAGCTCTGTTTGTAAGGGAAAAAAAGAATATCATTTTTGTTTAGGAGCCACGTCGCATGACCGGGCAATTGTCAGTTAAAGTGACAAATCGCAAAAAGTGCTCTGGTCTTTGGCCAGCCAAATGGTCCGGGGCTTAAAGCAGTGTTTCGCTTAAAAAAATAAATTAATTAAAAGTCAGCAGCTACAAAAACTGCAGCTGCTGACTTTTAATAATCTGACACTTACCTATCCTAGGGTCCAGCGATGCGGGGGATCGAAGCCCCGCTCGTCTCCCCCTCCACCCAGCGGCTGTCTGGCCAATTAGTTTGTGGGCGGCTCCCCAGTTTGAAAGCCCTGGACCACTCCCACCCGGAGACACACAGCCGACATCTGCATGAGGCTTACCGAGGCTCCAGCTTCGGCTTACACACGGCGCTCAATAGAGACTTCCCGGTGGTCCTCCTGTGCTCCAGTGACACTGCACGTGGAAGCTCCCGCACGAGGCCGTCCTCGTGTTTACTTTCGCAATGGGCGCCGCCACGCGCGCATCGGGGAAGTTTTGTGTTTGCCGTGTCCTTTGGAGACAGGCAAACACAGATCGCTGTAAACGGCCAATCACAGCGGCCTTTTACAGCACGATCGGCGTGTCCAATGGGAGATGATCTCATATGTAAACATATGAGATCATCTTTCAGCACCGCTCTCCCTCCTCACACAGACAGCGTGTGAGAGGGGAGAGATGAACGGCTGCAGCGGCCGTAAGTGGAAAAAAGTAAAAAAAAGTGCCATCCTCCCCAGTGCCATCCTCCCCAGTGCCATCCACCCCAGTGCCATCCTCGCCCAGTGCCATCCTCATCCAGTGCCATCCTCCCCAGTGCTACCTGCCCCCAGTGCCACCTGTTAGTGCTATCTGTCCCCAGTGCCACCTGTTAGTGCTATCTGTCCCCAGTGCCACCTGTTGTCAGTGCCATTTGTCCCCAGTGCCATCTGTAATCAGTGCCACGTATAAGTGCCATCTGTCATCAGTGCCACGTGTCATCAGTGACACATAGTGCCATCTGTCATCAGTGCCACATATTAGTGTTGTCTGTTATCAGTGCCACATATCAGTGCCATTTGTCATCAGTGCCACCTGTCAGTGTCACGTGCCATCTGTTGTCAGTGTCACGTGTCATCAATGCCACTTATCAGTGCCATCTGTCATCAGTGCCACGTATTTGTGCCATCTATCATCGGTGCCACGTATTAGTGCCATCTGTCATCAGTGCCACGTATTAGTGCCATCTGTCATCAGTGTCACGTATTAGTGCCACGTGTCATCAGTGCCATGTATAAGTGCCATCTGTCATCAGTGCCACATGTCATCATTGCCACGTATCAGTGCCATCTGTCATCAGTGTCACGTGTCATTGTCCTGGTGCTCCAGGGCCTTCAAAAGTGTAATAGGTAGTCAACAAGTTAGATGTGCAATTTATGCTCCTAGAACACGTGATGGCGCTCCCTGCATGTTGGGCCTCTCTATGTGGCCAGGCTGTGAAAAAGTCCCACACCTGTGGTATTGTAATACTCAGAAGGAGTAGCAGAATTTTTTGGGGGGTGTCATTTGTGGTATACACATGCCATGTGAGAAAAATAACCTATTACAATGACAATTTTGTGGAAAAAAATAAAAAAAATAAAAAAATCTTAATTTTGCAAAGAATTGTGGGAAAAAAATGACAACATCAAAAAGCTCACCATTCCTCTTACTAAATACCTTGGAATGGCTACTTTCCAAAAAGGGGTCATTTGGGGGGTATTTGTATTTTCCTGACTTGTTCGGGTCACAAGAAGTGAGATAGGCCACCAGTACATCAGATGTGATCAATTTTGTATGATTCGCACCACAGCTTGTAGACTCTCTAACTTTCACAAAGACCAAATAATATTCACTAATTTGGGTTATTTTTTTTTTACCAAAGATATGTAGCACTATAAATTGTGGCCAAAATTTATGAAGAAAAATTAATATTTTGCATAATTTTGTCACAGAAACAAAGAATTTTTTTTCAAAATTGTCGGTCTTTTTTCATTTATAGCGCAAAAAATAAAAACCCCAGAGGTGATCAAATACCACCAAAAGAAAGCTCTATTTGTGGTAAAAAAAAGGACAAAGACTGAGTAATTGTCATTCAAAGTGTGAGAGCACCGAAAGCTGAAAATTGGTCTGGGCAGGAAGGGTGTTTAAGTGCCCAGTAGGCAAGTGGTTAAAGGATTGGCTTGATGCTTCTCTCTCCTCCTTTTGCTTTCCTTTTGTTCACAGCGATCGGGTTCCCCAGACTGCGCCTGAAGCAGCCTCGCACCCTTTACAGCCTCCATTTAGAGAATTTTTTAGAAACTAATTTTTAGGGGTTCATCCCCCAGAACTTTCAATCCACTCACCAGTCACATGGTTGCACCTTCATGTATCAGCATGCAGATGCATGCCTTTTCATAAAAATGTTTAACTTTTTCATCAGATGGTGTAGCGCTGAACCAATATTGTGTATGTGTTTCCTCCTAAAGAGATTCTCCAGTCCCTTTCTCTGCTGCCTCAGCTGCATTGGACAGTGAATGAATGGGAAGTACTCTGTGCTGAGTGGCTTCCTGTCCCTTCACAAACTGAAGCATATTAAACACAGTTTGCTATAATTCAGTTATGAATGAACACAGAGAGTGCTCTCTAACTGCGTTCATTTAGAAAAGGAAGAGGAGAGGAAATTACGTATTTATCAAACCCCTTCCCCCACTCTCCATCCTGAAACATCCTCCGCAGCAGCCAGTGGGAAGAGGAGGGAGGCCTCCAGTAATGCGTGGAGGGGGGGGGGTTAGTGGGTTAGGGCCAAGGGAGCACACAGGAGGGCCAGGCAGTAGAAGAAAGAGGAACACGGAGAGGAGGAGCAGCGATTAGTGGAACTTATCTGCTGCATTTTCCTCCCTGCAGCAGCTGAATGCCAGTGAGAGGGAGAGGAGGAGAAGCATGCATTCAGCTGCTGCAGGTAATACAGCCGATCGGTTCCACTAACTACTGCCCCCTGCCACACCTCCTCTTCAGGCTCTGGGGTTGGCACCCGAGGGATGGGATCTACCTGTCACCTGCCCACAATCGACGAGCTACCGCAGCCTGTACTAGGCTGTTCATTGGAGCCAGAGTGAATGGACTACTTTGTGGGTGGCTGGTGTACTGTGTTGGGGAGAACGAGTTAAAACCAGCTGCTGCTGCAGGGCAATTTAAATATATGGTCAAAATAAAATGTATTAACTCACAAGCCACTGATTTGTTCCATTTATAGGGGCTGATTTACTAAAGGGAAATAGGCTGTTCACTTTGCAAAGGAATTTTTACTTTGCTTAGTGAATGTGGTGACAACTTTGCTAACAATACCCAAGCACATGCAAGGAGAATATTAAAAAAAAAATGTTTTGCTTACACATGATTGGGATGATGGAAGCCAGCAGAGCTTCACATAATTCAGTAAACTAAAGTAAAATTCCTTTGCAAAGTGAAAATTCCCCTGTAAGGTGAATAACCTAATAGTCTTTAGTAAATCAACACCAAAGTCTTGACACGACCATAACTGATCAAGTGGCCTGGGTAGCATTATAACACATTAACCACTTTCAGACCGGACCATTTTGCTGGCTTAAGACCAGACCACTTTTTGCGATTCGGCACTGCTTCGCTTTAACTGACAATTGTGCAGTCGTGCGACGTGGCTCCCAAACAAAATGGACGTCGTTTTTTCCCCACAAATAGCTTTTGTTATGGTTAGTCAGTGATCTTCCTCTGTTTGCTTACCTCTCCTCATGTGTTCTGACTAAAAGGCCAGCCACTTCCACCTGGTAGTTTTTATAACCTCTCCTCTAAGCATGGCTCCACCCCAGGCCCTATCAGGGAACCCTATATTAACCTGTGCACTATTAGCCAGTGGTGCTGATCAACCATTGTGTGTTTGGCTTCCTGTTTGCTCTATGGTTGACTCTGTTGCCGACCTTGGCATGTTCTCTACAATTCCTGTCTGCTTGTGACCTTGACCTTTTGCATGTCTCTGACCATCCCTGTCTGCCTGTGACCCTGAACCTTTAGCGTGTACTGTTTGTTCCTGTCTGCTAGTTGCCCTGACCTCTGCTGTATCCCCTTACTATCCTTGTCGTTCCAGCCTGCTGCTTCCTTCTCCTGTAGTCTACTGTGAGCGTGAGCTGTGAGACTCGAGGGGTCGTGACCTGGAGCAGGACTGCAGCAAAGTCCATCCTCACCACTGGAGGCTCTGGCAAACACCCGCTGGCTCTTAGACTCCGTGCCCTGTGAAATCTATGCTCCAGCTCCCATTGGGATCTGTGTTAGTGATCCTGTAGACCCGTGTCCTGAATCTCCCTGGGTACAATCTGCAGCAGTCAGTCCTAAGGTCCACTACCTAGTGGTGCACTTCCAACTCCTACGGAGTGCATCTGTCACCTGGTCTCAGGTGACCTGACAGTTTGATCAGCCATGGACCCAGCTGATGTGCCACTATCCGCAGATGATTCATTGCAGGGCTTAGTTCGCAGACTTGAGACCAAAGAATCGCATCAGACCCAGGTGATGCAATTCCTTCAGGATTTGGCATCCTGTTTTGAACAGGTTCAGGCCTCATTAGGACCCCCGGTTCAACAACCTCAACTACTATCTGCTGCGGCACCTATCGCATCCGTCGCAGCCACACATTCATTGCAACTACCAGCTCTGACCCGTTTCTCTGGGGACTCCAAGGCTTGCTGGGGTTCCTTAGCCAGTGCACAATTCATTTTGAACTTCAGCCCCAAAACTTCCTGTCCGATCGGGCGAAAGTAGCATATATTATATCCCTCCTGTCCGGCGAGGAGCTAGCTTGGGTTGCCCCTCTGTGGGAACTGAATGATTCTGTGGTTTCTACCCTGTCAGATTTCTTCAAACTTTTTCAGAATATCTTCGAGGAACCGGGTCGTGTCTCCTCAGCGGCTAGCGCTCTTTTTACGTCTCCGTCAAGAGTCCGCTTCTGTGGGACAGTATGCTCGTCAGTTCCGTATCCTCACAGCTGAATTGAGCTGGAATACTGAGGCCCTAGCTGCAACCTTTTTACATGGCCTCTCTGATAGAGTGAAGGATGAATTAGCAGGAAGATCTCTTCCTGCTGATCTGGACAGTGTCATCACCTTGTGTAACCAGATCGATATTCGCTTTCAGGAGAGGACCCTGGAAAAAAGACGCCAGCGCTCCCCGTTCTTTAGGCAGCCTGAGCTCCCAGTCCCTTCTCTTCAATCCGAGGAGCACCCCCTGCCTGCTGAGGAACCTATCCAGTTGGGCCAGACAAAGTTCTTTCCCGAAGAACGCGCTAGGCGCATTTAAAACTGGACGTACCTGTATGCCAATATGCCATTCTGCCGACGTACATTGGCGTGCGCCGGTCGGGAAGTGGTTAAAATTATTTTATGTGTAGAAAATAAAGTTCCTTTTGATTTAAAAGACATTGTGGTTGCTTTACCAAAACTAGAGAGTGCAAAATCTGGTGCAGCTGTGCATGGTAGCCAATCCACTTCTAACTTCAGTTTGTTCAATGGCTAACCATGATTGGCTACCATGCAGAGCTGCACCAGATTTTGCACACTCCAGTTTTAGTAAATCAACTCCATTGCGTCACCTTGATTTCTCCACTTCCCTCAACACACATCAATAGGAATGCCTTGGCAAAGGTTTGTTCAATAAAACCAAAGTTCTTTGTTTAACTGAGACTGCAACAATTAGACACCTGATGAGATCTGAAGGCTTCCCCATACCTAGAGAGCAACCCATTATAAATGGTCTGTGTGGAGACATACATATTTTTCACATACACTAATATTGGTGGCTGACCAGCTGGGGTTGGATTCACGATTAATGCAAAATAAGCACGTTTGGGCACCAAGGGAAGAGGACATCTGAGAAAATTTGTGTTTTATGCAAGCCAGTATGAATGTGTGTAAGTTGTATGTTGTATGTGATGTTGCTAGTTCCATCCTGGCTCTGTGTAGCCAATCTTTTACTGTTCTGTAATTCAAGGAACTTAAGTGAAAAATGTCCATCAAGAACAGCAACAGCAGTAAAAGGAAAAGTCAGAGCACAGTAAAGACCATTTTTTGCTACCACAGCAAGCATCATATCATGAAAACAAGAATAAAAAATGGTAGGTGGTTCAATATTGTAGCATTTATGAAAGCATGAAATATCAGTTGGTAGAAAGGTCATTGTTCAATCAGTTAAAAAAATTTTTAGTTCAGAGTACAGCTTTAAAAAGGACCTGTCACTTTTTTTTATCCCTTATTATGCCGCATACACACGACCGGATTTTCCGGCAGACTAGGTCTGACGGGATCATTCCGTCGGACAATCCGATCGGGTGAGAGCTAGTCCGATTGTTTTTCAAAAAAAAAATCTGACGGGCCTAGAAATAGAACATGTTTCAAATCTGTCTGACGGACTCTATTCCGATGGACTAAAAATCGGGAAAACCGTTCGTCTGTGTGCTAGTCTGACAAACGAAATACGACACAAGGGCAGCTATTGGCTACTGGCTATTGAACTTCCTTCTTTAGTCCCGTTTACGTCATCACGTTCAAAACAAATGGACTTCCAAACGGACTTAGCCGGTTTGTGTGTGGTCAATTCCGTTTGTTCGGAAAGCCCGTCGGAACTCCACCGAAAGTCAGTCGGGAAGACCATCAGACCTAGTCTGCCAGAAAGTCCAGTCGTGTGTTTGCGGCACTAGTCTATTTGTCTGATGTATGCTATGGCATTTCCTTTGGGAGCCTTTTCTTTCCATAGAAGCAGTTTGCTTGATGGGGCTGTGAATTGGGTCTACTCTGTCTGTTTAATTACATTTCCTCAGGAGACCCCATTCTACATCAGTTTTTTTCTAAGCTCCCTCTACTCTTTTTATTTGTTGGGTCAAAATTGAAAGAGACGATTAACTATGCAGTTGCTTAAATTTTTTGGCAGGGAGACAATAGATTTCCTATGGAGGGTAAGGGAGGATAGGAGAAAGACATGCAGGACAGTTATGTAGAAGATGCTTATTATCACGAATACGATTTGTCTTTAGTTGTTTAGAAGCCCTCGACAACAGAAAGAGAGGTTTTTACCTACCTTTAGACATCCAAGTCTTGATCTTAGCTCATCGCATTCCATCTGCAGCAGACGAACCTCTACTTCTCTTTCAGATTCTTTACTTGGACAAGGCATGTGAGCGGGCCCTCCATTGACTGAGCGCATTGTCTCTTTTGTTGAGGGCTTCTTGGTCACTGCTGTAGAAACTTTTGTCTTATCCTGAAATGGGTTTAAAAATAACATATTAACAAAGAGTAATGGGAAGACAGAAAGATATAAAATAAAAAATGAAATGGGAGAGAGCAAGGCAAGAAGCGGATCCATATAACACAAAGGGGTCCCCAACGTGGTCAATACTTACCCCATTTGCCAATATGACTTTCCTAGGGGGCGATAAAATGGTTGGGGTGGGGGAAAAAGGGGATAAGTAGGTGGTCAACTGAGTTCAAATAATCTTTTGAGGTTTCTGTAGAGCTTCATACCAGTCCCTAGCCCTGAGGGTAAGGGTGCTAGTGGTGAGACAGTGCTGCCCAGGGTTGGATGGTCAGTCACCACTATGAGCACCCCCTCAGCTATGTGTTGTTACTGGTCTTGTCTACCAGCCTGTTCCTCTGAGAAGGATATACACTATAGTACCAAAAGTATTGAGACACCTGCCTTTACAAGCACATGAACTTTAATGGCATCCCAGTCTCAGTTCGTAGCGTTCATTATTGAGCTGGCCCACCCTTTGCAGCTATACCAGCTTCAACTCTTCTGGGAAGGCTGTCCACAAAGTTCAGAAAGGTGTCTATGGTAATGTTTGTCCATTCTTCCAGAAGCACATTGTGAGGTCAGGCACTGATGTGGACGAGAAGACCTGGCTTGCAGTCTCCACTCTAATTCATTCCAAAGGTATGCTTATGGGTTGAGGTCAGGACTCTGTGCAAGCCAGTCAAGTTCCTCCACCCCAAGCTCGCTCATAAATGTCTTTATGGACCTTGCTTTGTGCACTAGTTGCAAGTCATGTTGAAACAGGAAGGGGCACTGTCCCAAATTGTTCCCACAAAGTTGGGAGTATGAAATTGTCCAAAATGTTTTGGTATGCTGACGCCTTAGGAGTTCCCTTCACCGGAACAAGTGGGCCAAGCCAAACCCCTGAAAAAACAACCCTACACCATAATCCCCCTCCACCAAATTATTTGGACCAGTGCACACAGCAAGATCCATAAAGACATGGATGAGTGCACATGCACAGAGTCCTGAACTCAACCCGACAGAACACCTTTGGGACGAATTAGAGTGGAGACTGCGAGCCAGGCCTTCTTGTCCACATCGGTGCCTGGCCTCACAAATCTGGAAGAATAGTCAAACATTCCCATAGACACACTCCTAAACCTTGTGGACAGCCTTTCCAGAAGAGTTGAAGCTGTGATAGCTGCAAAGGGTGAGCCAACTCAACAATGAACCCTAGGGACTAAGACTGGGATTCCATTAAAGTTCATGTGCGTGTAAAGGCAGGCATCCCAATACTTTTGGTAATATAGTGTATGTACATGTTCACTTCCTATACTGAGCATACATCCTCACCTCAGACTCTGTCCGAGAGCCAGTATAGTACCACTATAGTAATACTGATTTCTGTGCATTTACAAAAAAATCAGCATTGCAACAACAACAATGGCAGCTGCTGATACTAAAGGGAAGTATTGTCAGTATGCATAAGAGTATTTAAAATTTGGTTTTATAGGTTTGTTGGACCAATGCCTGTGTGCCTGTTTAAAAAGATTTACAGTAATGATGCCATGAAACCTTTGGTATAACCCTTCAATTTCTATATAATAACTGTTTAGAGGTCAGTGAACAATGTGATACTCTATGAATGCGTTGATGAGCTAAGGAGTTTATAGACCTCTAATATAATATATAAGAGCCTAAGTGAATTTGTCAGACAAAACATGCATATCAAGAGCAGGAATACCACTAAAGGAAAATGACAAGAGCAATGACAGAGCAGAAAAGGACTCTCCGTGCTGTTACAGCAGCTAGGCCCCATGGTAAAGGAGCATATAATAAGAGCATAAAGAAAAACGGTAAATGGTTACATTTTAAAACATTAACAAAAAAAAATAATATGTCAGTTGTGCTTTGAATAGGCATTTTATATGCTGGTTACTTATAATGGTAAATAAACTAGAATAAACTAGCCAAAGTAGATGGTGGATTTTCCTTTAGGAAAGCTGTTTTTGTTTTGTCCTTTTTTGCGATCAATTGAATGTGAACCTGCAGATCAACCACGTTTCAGCAATGTATGTATGCATCAATAAGTAAACACATCTACAAAATACTCCCATACACACGTACATATCTTTAGCAATCAATAATCATTAATTTATGTTGCTCAGTATATCACTGGACTGATCAATGACCATTTATATCAATTTACGCAGTAATAGGCAGAAAAATAACTTTAACAACCTTAATTAAACTTGACTAAGCTGTTACAAGCCCCAAGGCTATATAGAGAAAATGAAAACACTGTCATTGTCCCCAATTGTATATACTACCTTTAAAAGCAAAGATGTACATGTTAACCCTGTGTGACTTATTCACTGCCCATGCAGTTAACTAGTTAGATGCAAAATGTTATTAGTTTACAGATTAAGTCACCCCACCCTGATTTTTTTTTTTTTATAGCTATTAGATCTATTCTGCTTTCTTATATACAGCCAAATGTAGAGCCAGCAATGAGCCTGACAGCTTCTAAGTTTTGAAGGGATATAAAGACCCGCTGGCATCCATCCAAAGCTAAGATGTCCATATTGGGCTGACCTTTATAACCATACTAAACCATTATAACTGATTGGCTGCTATAAATAAACACATCACAACCAATGATGCACCAAGCTACTCCAACGACACCACCAAGCTACTAATGCAATCCATTTTGATCTCCCAGCTAGACAAGCCTTTTTTTTCAACCAGGTTGCCCAGGAACACTGGGGTGCCTTGAGGCTTCTTCAGGGGTTCCTTGGCAAAATGCCTTAAAATTGATCCAAAAGTGCATACATGCCAGCAAGTTGGTGAAGCCTGCCTTTGAGTTACACAAAGCCACAGGCTTTCGTTATGCACCATTACGACTTTCTAGACATAAAGGAAGGTGTCTGTCGCCTCCACAGCATCATTGTTTGAACGTCTTCTGCCCCATTGTCATGGTTATGCAGTGATCTTCCTGTGTTTGCTTACCTTCCCCCATGTCTTCAGACTAAGAAGCCAGCCACTTCCACCTGGGGGTTTTTATAACCTCTCCTCTAAGCATGGCTCCACCCCAAGCCCTATCAGGGAGCCCTATATTAACCTGTGCACTGCAGGCCTCAGTGCTGATCAACCATTGTGTATCCATTGTGTATCAGCTTCCTGTTTCCTGCCGTGTGCTCTGCTACTGGTTTCCGTTACCGACTTTGGCGTGTCTTGACTATCCCTGCTTGCCTGTGACCCTGACCTTTTGGCGTGTACCCGACTATCCTTGCCTGCTTGTGGCCCCGACCTTGGCTTTGTCCCTCACCATCCCTATCCTCCTGTTGCCTACTGTGGGTGTGAGCTGGGGGACCCTGGGGGTCGAGACCTGGAGCCAGTTGCAGCCAAGTCCATCCTCACCACTGGAGGCTCTGGTGAACACCTGCTGGCTCTTAGACTCCGCGCCCCAGGGAATCTCACGCTCTATCCCCAGTGGGATCTGTCCCCTGTCTGCAGCAGTCAGCCGTAGGGTCCACAACCTTGCGGTGCACTCCGGATCCCTACGGTGTGCACCTGTCACCTCGCCTCAAGGTGACCTGACAGTTTGATCAGCCATGGACCCAGCTGACGTGCCGCTTCCTGCAGATGATCCATTGCAGAGCTTAGTTCGGCGACTTGAGACTCAAGAATCGCATCAGACCCAGGTGATGCAATTCCTTCAGGATTTGGCGTCCCATTTTGAACAGGTTCAGGCCTCATTAGGACCCCCGGTTCAACAACCTCAACCGCTATCTGCCACTGCACCTATCGCATCAGTTGCAGCCACACATTCATTACAACTACCAGCTCCGGTCCGTTTCTCTGGGGACTCCAAGGCTTGCAGGGGGTTCCTTAGCCAGTGCACAATTCATTTTGAACTTCAGCCCCAAAACTTCCTGTCCGATCGGGCAAAAGTCGCATATATCATATCCCTCCTGTCCGGCGAGGTGTTAGCCTGGGCCGCCCCTCTGTGGGAACTGAATGATCCAGTGGTTTCTAGCCTGTCTGATTTCTTGAAACTTTTTCGGAATATCTTCGAGGAACCGGGTCGTGTCTCCTCAGCGGCTAGCGCTCTTTTACGTCTCCGCCAAGAGTCCGCTTCTGTGGGACAGTATGCTCTTCAGTTCCGTATCCTCTCAGCTGAATTGAGCTGGAATAATGAGGCCCTAGTTGCAACCTCTTTACATGGCCTCTCTGATAGAGTGAAGGATGAATTAGCAGGAAGATCCCTTCCTGCTGATCTGGACAGTGTCATCACCTTGTGTAACCAGATCGATATTCGCTTTCAGGAGAGGGCCCTGGAAAAAAGACGCCAGCACTCCCTGTTCTTTAGGCAGCCTGAGTCCCCAGTCCCTTCTCCTCGATCAGAGGAGCACCCCCTGCCTACCGAGGAACCTATGCAGTTGGGCTGGACTAAGTTATCTCCCGAAGAACGCGCTAGGCGCAGAACTCTGCGCCTATGCCTCTATTGTGGGGCCAAAGGTCATTTCCGTGACACTTGTTCTCTTTGTCCGGAAAAACGCTCAGGGCTAATACATCTGGAAGGTGGAGTATTAGACCCTGAAATATCACCTTCACCTTCTCGTCTTCTCCTTTCTGTGTTGCTTCATGACGGTGCTTCCTCTCGTTCGGTCTCAGCACATCTGGATTCCGGAGCCGCTGCCAATTTCATGGATTGGGAAACTGCATCCTTCATGAGACTTACCCTTTTGCCCCTTACAACACCATTGGTGGTCTTGGCGATTGATGGCACGGTTCTCCCAGGGGGTCCTATCCGCTTCCAGACTATTCCTGTTAAGATGTCAGTAGGGACACTCCACCAGGAGTGGATATCCTTCCTTGTCTTACCTAAGGCTTCATCTCCTATCATATTAGGTCTTCCTTGGTTTCGGCTCCATTCTCCACACGTTGACTGGTCTGCTGGACAGATCCTGGCTTGGGGTTCCTCCTGTTCCTCTTCCTGCCTACTCAAGGGTACCCCAAAGGAGAGACTTCCCGTTACCACCATCCCAGTATCTTCTGCTTTTCCTGCTGTATATGGCGATCTCTGGGACGTGTCCTGCAATAGTCGGACTGGTGCACTCTCTGGGTCATGTGGTACTCTGGATGAGGAGCCCACCTATGAACCTGAGTTGATCATTCGCTCCAGTTCGCATAACCAATTACCTCTGCCTGTCCCTAATCTCCCTTGGACGCACAGCCAGGCTAACTTGTCTGCAAGTTCCAGAGTCCCTATGCCTTGTGATGCGATTGAGATGGTCGCTACATCTGACAATACTATTCAGTCGGCCTCCACACCACTTATGCCAGTCCAGCCCATGCCCAATGAGCTTCCTGCTTCTTGTTCAGGACCTTCTGTGACCCAGCCTCACCCTACTACTATTATGTCCGTTCAAACCCATTTAAGAGGCTCAATCCATCCTTTGGATAGAATACCTAATTCGGCCAGGAGGGGTTTTCGATCTTTTTCTCAGGGTTCTGTTTGTGTTTCAGCTATTCAGCTTGACTCTTGCGACATGCCACCCTCTAACCAACCTGACCTCAGGGATCCACTGACCTCTGCCCAGTCTGGTGGTCCTGTTATGGATGCCCAACTCAAATTTAAGGGTGTGGGGGTCCCTGCTCAGACTCCTGATCTTCTCATGCCCTTACCCATTCCTAAAAAGCCTTTAGTCCTCAAGTCCTCTCGTCCTCTCCCTACCTCTGCTTTGGTTTCTGAGGATAATCTAAAATACGAGGTTAGTCAAGTTTTGGATTCCCGGCTCCGTAAAGGCATTCTTCAATACCTCGTACTTTGGAAAGGGTTGGGTCCTGAGGAGAGGTCTTGGATCACTGCATCTGAGGTCTTTGCTCCCTGTCTGTTTAGGAGGTTCCATCTGGAGTTTCCCTTTAAGCCTGGACCCAGGCGGGGGAGGGGGAGGCCTCGTAAGAGGGAGGGTACTGTCATGGTTATGCAGTGATCTTCCTGTGTTTGCTTACCTTCCCCCATGTCTTCAGACTAACAAGCCAGCCACTTCCACCTGGGGGCTTTTATAACCTCTCCTCTAAGCATGGCTCCACCCCAAGCCCTATCAGGGAGCCCTATATTAACCTGTGCACTGCAGGCCTCAGTGCTGATCAACCATTGTGTATCCATTGTGTATCAGCTTCCTGTTTCCTGCCGTGTGCTCTGCTACTGGTTTCCGTTACCGACTTTGGCGTGTCTTGACTATCCCTGCTTGCCTGTGACCCTGACCTTTTGGCGTGTACCCGACTATCCTTGTCTGCTTGTGGCCCCAACCTTGGCTTTGTCCCTCACCATCCCTATCCTCCTGTTGCCTACTGTGGGTGTGAGCTGGGGGACCCTGGGGGTCGCGACCTGGAGCCAGTTGCAGCCAAGTCCATCCTCACCACTGGAGGCTCTGGTGAACACCTGCTGGCTCTTAGACTCCGCGCCCCAGGGAATCTCACGCTCTATCCCCAGTGGGATCTGTCCCCCGTCTGCAGCAGTCAGCCGTAGGGTCCACAACCTTGCGGTGCACTCCGGATCCCTACGGTGTGCACCTGTCACCTCGCCTCAAGGTGACCTGACACCCATTCTGTTAGCACTGGGTTCACATTAGCTGACTGATGGAGAAAAATTGAGAGAAGAGAAACATTGGAACACTTTAATCAGTACCAGTGTGCAAACGTGTATTTGCTTTGGAAGAAAAAATCACTTCTAATGTTGGGTGTCCTACATGTGTGGATGTTTCTGCATTATGTAAAACTATTAGAATATTTTTTTAGATTTTAGAATGGGGTGCCTCGAGACCATAATTTTAAAGGGCGCCTTGCCTGAAAAAAGGTTGAGAAACATTGGCTACTGCAACCACCTCCTCTTTTGCCTGCCTCTAAACAGACTATCCACCGTTCAGTCTAACATGAATGTTGCTGCCAGACTCATCCACTTTACCAAACGTTCAATGTCGGCTGTCCCCTTCCTCCACTAACTTCCAATTTTTCAATTAATACAATTAAAAATACAAACATACAAATCCATCCACAACCTTGCCCAAGCTACATCAGCAACCTCATCTCAAAATAGCACACAAACTGTCCTCTTCACTCCTCCCAAGCCCTCCTTATCTTTAGCTCCCTAGTCACCTCCAGACAAGCTCTCCTCCAGGACATCTCCAGAGCCTCTCCAAACATTTGAAACGCCCTACTTCTTCAGGTATCACCAACTCGTCCGTCTTTAGGTGATCCCTGAAAACTCATCTCTTAAAGGAAGCCTATGCCTATCGACCCTAAAAACTGAAATTTGACTTTCTCCAGCAACCCATTCATTCACAATAATTTATTTTGTATCACTTACCCCTCACATTTTGTGGTGCACTCTCACAAGCAGGACTTTTTAACCCTCTTGAATTGTTTTGTAAGTGTACTATCACCCTATATTTTGTAAAGCACTGCACAAAGTGCTGGGGCTATATAAATCCTGTAATATAATATTAATTACAGCTATGTGTACTGCACTCTTAAATGAATCCTTTAAATTCATACAAGTCTCTGTAGGTACTGTAGTGATCACACAGCCTGCTAGAGAGAGCTATGGGAGGAGAAGATGGATATGAATTGAACTCAGCTGGAATGACAATTATGGCACTTGCTGAAAGCAACTCATCTAAGGAATAACAATCATGATATTTTACAGGGAGTAGACAGAATCAGGAATCAATACTACATGAAAATACACACACTAAAACTAGCAGATTCAGTTTATATGGATTTCAGTTGTATTTGCCCAGACAAAGTGAAATCAATCGTAATTTTAAAAATTCATAGCGATAAAAGCTAACCCCCTAATTCTGTTTCATTTTCTATATAATCATTGCTTTCATGATTGTAAATGACTGAATCACAGTTGCAAAATTAGTTTCTTTATTGCTTACATTTTAATTATATACTGTATATACTGTAACATTTGCATGTCGATTATGCCATCAGTGTTGGTGACATTCATACAGGTCAGGTGATTGACAAAGGAAATGCTTGAAGCAGGCTCTCCAACATACCCCATTCCAATAGGTACAGTGTATACCACTGATTAACATTTAACCTTCAAATTATAATCCCCTGATTTTAGCCTTTGCTTTAATGTCAGGTAAGTGTAATCTATAAATTAGAGAGATGAGTGGGAGGAGAGCGTTTGTTACCTACTGGGGTGTCAACACTTTTATTTCCCAATATACATACCTAAGCGCCAATTCCAAGAAATTCAAGAGATTCGATATTGATATACCGTCCCAATGTTGGAAGGTGGTATGGCCCTACTTAGTCTCCAGATGTATTATAAGTAGAGTTGAGTGAACACCTGGATGTTCGGGTTCGATGGGTTCGGCCAAACTTCGCAAAAAAGTTTGAGTTCGGGGCCCGAACTTGACCCGAACTTGACCCCGAAACCGAACCCCATTGAAGTCAATGGGGATCCGAACTTTTGAGGACTAAAATGGCTCTAAAAAAGTAATGGAAAGGGCTAGAGGGCTCCAAATGGCAGCAAAATGTTGTAAAGAGCATGGCAACTGCTATGCAAACAAATTTGGATAGGAAAATAACTTAAAATAACATAAAATACATAAAAATAAAAAATAATATGCTGGAGGCCCCCTTCTCAGAAGAAGAGGTACAGGAAGTCATTAAGAACCTCAAATCAGGTTCTGCTCCAGGCCCCGATGGTCTCCCTAACCCCTATTACAAGACATTTACTACCACCCTGACTCCACATTTCACAAAAAATTTTAACGGAAAGACACAGGGAACCCCACTTGATCCTCACCTAAACACAGCCTACATTGCAGTAATACCAAAACCGGATAAAAACCCAGAAGAAGTCAGTAATTATAGGCCCATCCCCCTCATCAATAGCGATTTAAAAATCCTTACCAAACTCCTTGCAAATCATCTAGCTTCCTTCATTAACCGATATGTACATACGGATCAAGTGGGGTTCATCCCAGGCAGACAGGGCCCTGATCAGATCAGAAGAGCCATACACATAGTCTCCATCCTCCAGACAAACTGGGCAGGAGGTCCAAAACAATCAGGCATGATTTTATAACTGGACCTTCAAAAGGCCTTCGATTCGGTCTTCTGGCCATGCATCTCTACAATCCTTGAACATTGGGGCTTTGGCGACAAGTTTATGGGCCTGATCCGAGCTCTTTATTCAAATCCTAAAGCCTATATTAGGCTTCAAGGCCACTACTCCAAACCAATACATATAGCCAAAGGCACCAGACAAGGCTGTCCTTTATCTCCGCTAATTTTTTCAATAGCAATTGAGACACTTGCCATCTCCATTCGCCGGGACCCCAACATACAAGACGTTCAATGTGGCTCTCAGGTTCACAAATGTGGCCTGTTTGCAGACGACAAACACTGATGCCTTGTCACGGATTCCTATCTTAGGGAAAAAGACACATGGTCATTTCCATCCCTCTCCTTACATTCACTCCTAGGGGTCGGTTGTTAAGTTCCTCCTCTTGGGCACAGCTAGCTCCCATTGGGGGGTGTCCAGGGAGGAGGTACACCTCCGACCATTAACAGGAATACCAACCCTTCACTCTAACACTACCATGTCTGTCTAAAATGATTTTACATTTTATATCTCTGAGGTGTTACACTCAATTCATCTTGTTGCGCTGCCTGTAACCTTTCTATGTTTTGACTGAATCAATATTCTGAATGTCACTTTCAAATGTATTATTCTTGTGATACAAAATAAAATACTTTGAAATAAAAAAATTAAAAAATATTAATCTTGACCTAGGAGGAAGAGGTCTATATGGAGTAGGAGTTTGAGGTGGCAGTGGATGTGGCGGTGTAGGTGGAAGCGGCGGTGGAGGAGGATGAGGTAGCCAACACTGGTTTTTGTTTTTAATTAAATTTTTTTAAATTAGGGTACACCCCAAAAGAGTGAGAAAGATCAAAAATACAACACTGGCTGTGTAAGGCCGGTGATGTGTCGAATTCTGTCCCCCGTCGGATAGTGTCCACCCTGTACTGCGCTTGCTCAGTATGGAGGACAAAGGGATTCCGAAAATCTCCAAAGACGAACGGTGCCTTTCCCCCGTGAGTCCTGGTTCAAGCCCCACCATCCAAGCAGACATAGAGTTAGAATAAAAAATAGCCAAAAGAAAGGGAGGCCGTGCCCGAAGTGTGGTGAGCGAAGCGAGCCCCGCGAGGGGCCCTGTTACTATGTGCTATGGTATGTCCACTTGGATGGTGGGGCTTGAACCTGCACTCATGGCGCAGGCGCCGTTCATCTTCGGAGATTTTCGGAATCTCCTTGTCCTCTGTACTGCGCAAGCGTTGCGCCTGCACAGTACGGGGCGGACACTATCCGATGGCTGGACAGTTTTTGTCAGAACACCGGTATACATGTCTATTCTGCACAAGGTACGGACAAGTCCTGTGGGATCCATGCCTGGTTCATTTTAATGAGCGTGAGCTTGTCCACATTAGTTCTGGACAGGCGGCTGTGCTTGTCTGTGATAATGCCCCCTGCCGTGTAGATAATACACTGGCTGCAGGGCAGGCCAGCACCTCCAAGGTGTAAAGGGCAAGTTCAGGCCATGTGCCCAATTTGGAGACCCAGAAGTTGAAGGGGGCAGACCCGTCATTCAGTACATGTAGGCGTGTGCACACATACTGCTCCACCATGTTGGTGAAATGCTGCCTCCTGCTAAGACGTTCCATCTCAGCTGGTGGTGCTGGTTTTTGTGGCGTGCTGACAAAGCTTTTCCACATTTCTGCAATGCTAACCCTGCCTTCTGAGGTGCTGGCGGTGCCACGGCTGCGTTGGCGACCTCTTCCTCCTCCTCTGCCTTCGCCTTGTGCTTCCACCGTGCCCCCCGCTGTCAGGTGGGAATGCCACCAGCAGCGCACCTACCAGCGTGCGCTTGTACTTGCGCATCTTACGATCACGCTCCAGTGAGGGAATTAAGGACAGTGCGTTGTCCTTGTACCGGGGATCCAACAGTGTGGCCACCCAGTAATCAGCACCAGTTAGAATGTGGGCAACTCAGTGGTCATTGCGGAGACACTGCAGCATGTAATCGCTCATGTGTGCAAGGCTGCCCAGAGGCAATGAAAATGTGTCCTCTGTGGGAGGTGTATCGTCTGTGTCCTCTGTATCCCCCCAGCCACGCACCAGGGATGGCCATGAGCTGGTCTGGGTGCCACCCTGCTGTGAACATGGTTCCTCCTCCTCATCCTCCACCTCATCATCCTCCAGAACTCTTCCCTTGCTGGACAATTGTGTACCTGGCGTTTGTTGGTGCAGGAACCCACCCTTGTAGCCACTTGTAAATGACTGTCCTGAAAGCCTTGGAAATGATCCCTCTTCCTCCTTCTCCTCCTCCTCCTGTGCCACATCCTCTTCCATCATCACCCGAATCGTTTTTTCAAGGAGGCATAGAACTGGGATAGTAACGCTGAGAATGGCGTCATCTGCCCTGGCCATGTTGGTGGAGTACTCGAAACAGCGCAACAAGGCACACAGGTCTCGTATGGAGGCTCAGTTATTGGTGGTGAAATGGTGCTGTTCCACAGAGCAACTCACGGGTGCATGCTACAGCTGAAACTCCACTATCGCCTGCTGCTGCTCGCACAGTCTGGCCAGCATGTGCAAGGTGGAGTTCCACCTTATGGGCATGTCACATATGAGGCGGTGAGCGGGAAGGCCGAAGTTACGCTGCAGCGCTGACAGGCGAGCAGCAGCAGGGTGAGAACGCCGAAAGTGCGCACAGACAGCCCGCACTTTCTGCAGCAGCTCTGGCATATGGGGGTAATTTTTAAGGAACCTCTGGACTACAAAGTTCAGCACATGCACCAGGCAAGGGATGTGCGTCAAACCGGCTAGGCCCAGAGCTGCTACGAGATTTCGCCCATTATCTCACACCACCAGGCCGGGCTTGAGGATCACTGCCACCAACCACTCATCGGTCTGTTGTTCCATGTCCCTCCACAACTCCTGCGTGGTGTGGGCTTTTTCCCCCCCACACAGGAAACTGCTATCTGCCTCAGGCCCAGCCACCACTGCATTTACCCAGGGAGATATAACATCCCTGACCGTGCTTACTGGTCCATGTATTCCATAGTTGGGTGGACCTTGCCACAGATGGCGTTGCGCAGTGCACACCTGATTTTGTCCCCCACTTGGTTGTGCAGGGAAGGGATGGCTCGCCTGGAAAAGTAGTGGCAGCTGGGCACAACATACTGTGGGACAGCCAATGCCATCGGGCTTTTAAAACTCTGTGTATCCACCAGACGGAATGACAGCATTTCAAAGGCAAGGAATTTTGAAATGCTGCCATTCTGGGCCAGGGATCGCGGGTGGGTAGGGGGGTATTTCCTCTTGCGCTCCAGTGTTTGGGAGATAGAGAGCTGAATGCTTCCATGAGACATGGTGGAGATGGTTGGTGACCCAGGTGGTAGTGTTGCTGGCAGATTCTCTGTTTGCGGGTTGGCGGGTGCCACTGTCACTACAGAGGTGGATGAAGAGGCCGAGACTGCAGCAGAAGAGGAATCAGGTGGAGACCTTTCTTGGTTTTTGAGGTGTCTACTCCACTGCAGCTGGTGCTTTGCACTTAGATGCCTGGTCATGCAGGTTGTGCTCAGGTTGAGAACGTTTGTGCCTCGCTTCAGGCTCTGATTGCACAGCATGCAAACCACTCGTGTCTTGTCATCAGCACATTGTCTGAAGAACTGCCACACTAGGCAACTCCTTGGACCTGGCTTTGGTGTGCTCGGTCCCTTGCTGCGTTGGGCAGTAGCAGGCGTACTGTCTAGGGGACGGATGCTCCCCTTTTGCACCCTGCTCCCTCTTCTGCTGTGCTGGTGGCTCTGTGCGACCCCCGCCTCTTCCTTCGAACTACACAGGTCACCTGCATGACGTTGATTCCATGTGGGGTCAAGGACCTCATCGTCCTCCACATCATCTTCCACCCAGTCTTCACCCTTGCCCTCCTTGTTGGCTTGCACAATTGCGAAAGTAGCAGCAGTTGGCACCTGTGTTTCGTCATCATCCAAGATGTGCTGCAATGGTCCTCCCAGGTACTCATCTTGAAACATAAGTGGTTGGGCATCGGTGCACACAATCTCTTCCACTTCTGGGGCAGGGCTAGGTGGATGGCCCTGGGAAACCCTGCTAACAGAGTCATCAAAAAGCAGAAGAGACTGCTGCATGATTTGGGGCTCAGACTGCTTGGCTGATTTGCAAGGGGGTGAGGTGAAAGACTGATGGACATTGGCTGCAGGTGCCATCTCTGATCTTTCAGTAGGAGACCTGTAGGCACCGTCAGCAACCCAATCTGCTATCGCCTGTATGTGTCCTGGCCTCAACATTCGTAGAGCCGCATTAGGCCCAACCAAATACCGCTGCAGGCTCTGTCGCCTACTCGTACCTGAGGAAGGTGTTTTACTTGTGCATTATTTTGTGTTTTATTTTATTATTTTATTTTATTGTGTATTATTTTTTTGAATAGCAGAATTGAAGAACAGTATCTAAGGTATGTATCTCACACGTACAGATATGCAGAAAATGCAGCAAAATTTTTTTTTGCCCTAAATTATTATTTTTTGAATAGCAGAATAAAAGAACAGTATCTAAAGTGTGTATCTCATACATACAGATATGCAGGAAACACTGTAAAATATTTTTATCTGCCCTAAATGGGTGTTTTTAGAATAGCAGAATAGAGCAACTGTATCTAAAGGGTGTATCTCACACGTACAGATATGCAAAAAACACACCAAAAAAATTTTTTGCCCTAAATTTATAATTTTTTTGAATAGCAGAATTGAAGAACGGTATCTAAAGTGTGTATCTCACATGTACAGATATGCAGGAAACACTGTAAAATATTTTTATCTGCCCTAAATGGGTGTTGTTAGAATAGCAGAATAGAGCAACAGTATCTAAAGTGTGTATCTCACACATACAGATATGCAGAAAACACACCAAAAAAAATGTTTTTGCCCTAAATTATTATTTTTTTGAATAGCAGAATTGAAGAACAGTATCTAAAGTGTGTATCTCACATTTACAGATATGCAGGAAACACTGTAAAGTATTTTTATCTGCCCTAAATGGGTGTTTTTAGAATAGCAGAATAAAGCAACAGTATCTAAAGGGTGTATCTCACACATACAGATATGCAGAAAATGCTCTTCAAAAAAAAAAAAGAATTTTTCCCCTAAATTATTATTTTTTTGAATAGCAGAATAGAAGAACAGTATCTAAAATGTGTATCTCACACGTACAGATATGCAGGAAACACTGTAAAATATTTTTTATCTGCCCTAAATGGGTGTTTTTAGAATAGACGGATAAAAGTTATATTTTCTCTGGCACTGGGCTCAGAGCAGTGTAAAAAGATTGTGCACTGCACCCACACAAGAAAATCAAAGTAGATCGCTGAGTAATTCAATTTCTGTATCAGGACAATGGAGGGATTGGCAAAGAGGGGTAGCAGAAGCTGAGTGGTTTGTAAGGTGGATGAGCCTGGCAGCAGTGTTCATGATGGACTGAAGTGGGGATAGCCTATTTAAAGGTAAGCCAATGAGGAGGGAGTTGCAGTAGTTGAGATGAGAGATGACCATGGAGTGGATTAGAAGCTTTGTGGTGTCATTGGTTAGGAAGGGGCGTATCTTGGAGATGTTGCGGAGGTGCAGGCGGCAAGCTTTGGACAGCGACTGGATGTGGGGCTTAAAGGATAGTTCAGAGTCCAGGATTACATCTAAGACCTTGGCATGGGTATGGGGGGGATGGTTTAATAGTTGAGCTGTTGATTTTGACAGAGAAATCAGTGTAAGAAGAACATGAGGAAGGAAATATCATGAGCTCGATTTTGGATAGGTTGAGTTTGAGAAAGTGGTGTGACATCCAGGCTGATACGTCTGTTAGTAAGTTGGTGATGCGTGAGGAGACTGAAGGAGTGAGCTGAGGGAAGCAGAGATAGATTTGGGTGTCATCAGCATAGAGATGATATTGAAAGCCATGGGAGGGAATCAACTGACCAAGGGAGGAGGTGTAGATTGAGAAAAGGAGAGGTCCAAGAACAGAACCTTGGGGGACCCCGACGGAGAAAGGAAGAGGAGAGGAGGTAATAGAGTTGCAAGTGGCACTGAAGGTGTGTTGGGATAGGTAGGATGAGAACCAGTGAAGAGTACTTTCAGGGAGACCAAGGAAGTGGAGTTCTTGGAGGAGGAGGGGGTTGTCAACTGTGTCAAAGGCAGCAGAGAGGTCCAGGAGGAGTAGTATAGAATAGTGTCCGTTGGTTTTGGATATTGGTAGGTCGTTTGTGAGTTTAAGGAGAGCAGTTTCCATGGAGTGTTGAGGGCAAAATCTGGACTGAAGAAGATCAAGAAGTTTGTTCTTAGTCAGATGATAAGTCAGTTGTAGACTAGTCATTCAAGGAGTTTGGAGGAGAAGAGGAGTAAGGAGATGGAGTTGGAGGTTGTGAAGATTGGTGGGGTCCAGTGAGCGCTTTTTAAGATGGGGGTGACTAGCACATGTTTTTGAGAGTTGGGGAAGATGCCAGAAAAGAGGTTGAATGTGAAGATGTGAATTAGTGAGAGTATAGAATAGAGTCAGAGGGTGAGTGTAGCATTTACGAGGAAGCAGGATCCAGGGGGCAGGTGGTTAAATGGGTGTTAGAAAAAAATTCAGCAACCTTGTTAATACTAGCAGAGTTGAATGAGGGAAGTAATGATTGTATCTGGGAACATGGGGTGTTAAGTGGGGGAGGTTTCTATGCATTGGAGATCTCCTCATGAATTGTATCAATCTTATTTTTGAAGATTAAGTATTGAGTCGGAAGGTTTCAACGGGTAACTGTTAGTCGGTTGGAGGGAGAGGAGGTGGACGACAGGTATGATATTCTGCATCCTTTGTGCAGCTCTTTTAGTCAAGGTGGTCACCTATTCTCCTAACATCTCCTTATGATATAACTTACATGCTGCAGGATTTTTCAATGTAGGGGTGGATCTTACTGGGACTGTTGTAGGGTTAAATACAGTATGTATCACATTTATACAAAGAGGGCACTTTTCAGTCCTTTGCAGATCTCCAAAATGAATATGGTACTCCACAATCTCCATATTTTCACCATCTACAAATAAGACGTGCAGCAGCTCTACAGTTAGGGTTGGCTGGTGTAACCTTACCTATCTGTAAGTTGGAACAGTTGCTTCTTTAGTCGGGACACTGTAAACTAATTTCTACATACTACATGGCTTTACTTCAATCCAAGACTGAAACACTTGCCCAAATTAAACCTCAATGGAAGAGAGATACACCACCCATGTTGGAAGATGTCTGTCAGGATACATTAACCACTTGCTTACTGGGCACTTAAATCCCCTTCCTGCCCAGACCAAATTTTAGCTTTCAGTGCTGTCACACTTTGAATGACAATGCAACGCTGTACCAAAATCTAATTTTTATCATTTTTTTTCCCAGACAAATAGAGCTTTCTTTTGGTAGTATTTAATCACTGATGGGATTTTTATTTTTTGAAAAAAAATAAATAAAAAAAGACAGGAAATTTTGAAAAAAAACAGTTTCATAGTTTGTTATAAAATTTTAAAAACAGGGAATTTGCAAGCTGCACTGGTGGGCACTGATAAGGTGGCACTCATGGGTGGCACTGGACGTTGGTACCGAAGGGAACTGATAGGCGGCACTGATAGGTGACACTGATAGGCAGCACTGATCGGCACTGATAAAGGGGCACTGATGGGCATTGATAGGTGGCACTGTGAGCAAAGATTACCGATCTTCTGTTTACATCACGTGATCAGCTGTCATTGTCACTTTCGGTGACATTAATGTTTAATGGCAGTCAAAACATTGAAGCAAGCACACATTTTGCTGCATGAAAAACTGCACCAACTGTCCCATGAGTTACTTTGCCACGTGTAGGTTAACCATTAAAATCAATGAAAAAAAAATATATATAAGCTGCGCTAAATCCCACAAACATCAAGATGTGTATACATAAATGCAGTAACAATGAATTATGGGCTATTCCCAGCCTCTAAACATAAATTAATATGAAATCAAACCATAAGTGATAAATACATATAAATATTACAAACTCAGACCATGCGAACCGCCTGTTCCTTGAAGTATAGGACCAAGCCGCATGCCCCTATATATAATAACACAAACTCTAAATACACCCAGTGTATAGATCAACAAGTCTGTATGTATAAGTCAAAGAAAGTTCTTTGTGTTAATAACGAATGTGAATAAAGTCCTCCACAAATGAACCATAAACGATCCACTGCTGTATGCGATTAAGTAGTGCTTGATCCGCCACCAAATAATTAAATTTGCCGCTTACCAGAAAATCATGACCCCCCACTACAGAGGGTTACAAAAGGCATATGAATGTATAATCGTCTCCTAATCCAGAGGGATCCTCGATACTCTCCTTGCGCCACCACTCCAATATAAGGATTGTAGAAAACTCTCCCAAAAAAACTTTCTCATAAATTCAGAGGGACTCAGGATAAGTGTACCAAAGCCATGGAAGAGAAATAGAACTCCAAATAGTGTAAAACCTTTTATTACTAAAAACCAAAAAGTGAAATTGCACTTACAGTGTATAAGGAAATCATCAGCCTTGAGTCCGTTGCGCCGGCCGGATGCATACGGACAGACCCATTCTCCTGGAACTATTCCAAACACGAGGTGACGTTAGCGTATCGCTCAGCCCTACGCGCTTCGCAACAAAATTGCGTCATCCAGGGGCACAATGAGCTGCCCTATGCACGTCTCAGGAAAAACACGGCAAAAACATGCGCTCCCACTACGCTAGTGTGAATAGGGCGTGAAAGTGAAATCAGTGTGTTTACACAAGAACAATGTGTACAATCTCTGTATTGGTTAAAACCACAAGGGTTTTTTTTGGCACTACTATTCCTTTATATTGGCTTTTGGAATTTACAAATGTAGCAATTTAGAAATCAGATGAAAGGTTTAGCGCTGGAAAACACATTTTGATTGATAAAAAGTGCCTTTTATATACAACTATATAGATCAGACCAAAATGAAGAACAAATGAGGAGGAATGAGGGACAGAGGGGAATTGCTCCAAATCAGGGACAGTCCCTCGAAATCAGGGACAGTTGGGAGCTATGCTGGTAGTAGATTCAGATTGTGCAACATATAACCACATTAAGTAGGGAATAAAATAAGAGGTGATATAGTGATGAGGGAGGTATGGTCCAGAGGGGTAAACACTGAAGTAAGACGGTGCCATGATGGGATATGGAGTTTTCCTCGATGGTCACATGATGATACAGAAAGTGATGGGCTCAAAAAGCATTTTTAAAAATGTTTTAAAACAGAGAGTTTCAAAGCTGCCATGGACTATGCAAGTAGTAGAAATGCACACTGGAATTACTTGGACAGAAAAGACTTTAGAAATTTGTACAAAATGCCTGCTGCTTTTTTTATGCAAAAAAAGTCATAGCCATTCAGTGGAAATCAACTGATCCTCCGAAACACAAGTTGACCTATGAGGCATTTGGTTGTTCAAGTAAATTTGACAAGATTTGGTCTTGCCTTCCCTCTGTGATGTTAGAAACTGGAGGATTTTGTCAATTCCGGTTTCGGTTTGGTGAGTACAAGCCGGCATCAGAATATGCTGCTCTTGATCAGGTGCTTTGGAGGCCAGAGGAGACATATGGGGCTAATAGACCCCAGATATCTCCATAGAGAGGACCTATCACAGACCATCCTATTACAAGGGATGTTGTTCATCCCTTGTGATTTCAATAAAGTTCAATGAAAAAAAATTAAAAATTAAAATTAAAGATATAATGTAAAAAAAAAAAAAAAGTAAATAAAATAATTCAATACATTTTTTTTTTTTAAAGCGCCCCTGTTCCCACATGTAAATATGAACAAGCAGTTAGGTCACGCCACACGAACCTCAGAGTGAGAACAGTAATTCTAGCACCAGTAACTCTAAATTGTAAACACTAGACTGATAACCTGTAAAGACTTTTACCACTTAAGGACCACCCACTGCATATATACTGCGGCAGGGTGGCCCTATTGCACAAAACAACGTACCTGTACATCATTTTGTGCACGAGACACTGTGGGCGCGTGCGTGGCACAGTGAGGGAGCCGATGCGCGGGTCCAGCAGCTGCGATGTCCACTGGCCATCCGCGATCACTCCTCAGAGAGGCAGACTGGGAATCTGCCAGTGTAAACAAAGCAGATCCCCATTCTAACAGGAGAGTACAGTGAGATAGTCTGTTCCTATTGATCAGGAACAGCGATCTCTCTGTACTGCCAGTCAGTCCACTCCCCCCACAGTTAGAAACACCTTCCTAGCACATAATTAACCCCTTGATTGCCCCCTAGTGTTAACCCTTTCTCTACCAGTGTCATTTATACAGTGATCAGTGGATATTTTTAGCTCTGATCACTGTAATAATGTCACTGGTCCCAAAAAAGTGTCAAAAGTGTCCAATCTGTCCGCTGCAATATCACAGTCCTGCTAAAAATCGCTGATCACCGCCATTACTGGTAAAAAAAAAAAATATATAGTAATAAAAATGCCATAAATCTATTCCCTATTTTGTAGACGCTATAACTTTTGCACAAACCAATCAATATAAACTTTCTTGTGATTTTTTTTATCAAAAATATGTAGAAAAATACATATTGACCTAAACTGATAAATAAATTATTTTTTTTTACATTTTTTTTATTGGATATGTATTATAGCAAAAAGTAAGAAATATTGTTGTTTTTTTTCAAATTTGCCACTCTTTTTTTGTTTACAGCGCAAAAAATAAATGTTGCAGAGGTGATCAAATACCAACAAAATAAAGCTCTATTTGTGGTAAAAAAAAAGGATCTCAATTTTGTTTGGGTACAACATCGCACGCCCACACAATTGTCAGTTAAAGAGACCCAGTGCCATATCGCAAAAAATGGCCTGGTCATTAAGGGGTAAATATTTCTTTGGCTGAAGTGGTTAAAGCATTGCTTATGGAGATTTTAAAATACTGTAGATTGGTGCTGCTCCACGGGTGTACGCAATTTTAAAGCGTGACATGTTAGATATCTATTTACTCGGCGTAACATAATTTTTTATGTTTTACCAAAAAATTGGGTATTATATTGGGTTTGTGTGCACTAAACTTCATTTAGATGAATTATTCCAGAAAATTTGGTTTTGATAAAGCACTGCGCAAATATCATACAAAATAAAAAAGATTGCAATGACAACCATTTTATTCTCCAGGGCCTCTGCTTAAAAGTAATATGTTTGGGGGCTCTAAGTAATTTTATAGGTGAGGATTGGCTCTTATACGCCATGGGGTGTTTCCTCAAAAAAAAAAGCAAAAAGAACACACGCTTTTTTCATTACAATCAGGTTTTCTAAAGCGCTCTACACACTATGTCTTTTATCTTCTGTTCAGTATATGATATAATCTGTCAACATTTCTGACAGTGCTCAATGAACCTGGAGGGTGATTCAATAAAAGATGTTTAAGTGTCAATGTGTTTTTTACTGACTGCCAACACATTGTGAGTGCCATCAACTTGGCATAATTGAGTCTACTGGGGATGTAAAATTCACTGTATAGCTCTCTAACAACAGTTTTTCTTTCTCAAGATTATCACACATGCCAGGGCGGGTTGCCCTGTATACATACACATGAGGGCATGTGCAGCAGGGTATCCCACCTACTGTACAGAGCATCAGCTCCCTATAAGTCCAGCATACTCTCTGCGTCAGCCAGTGACTTCTTGTGGTTCGGGTTAATGCTCACAAAATCAATCTGAATACATGGGGGCCCGACGTCACTTGACACATGCTACCTGTGGCAGTCATCTTTCATCGTCATGAAAGAGATTATGTTCTTTTAACCACCACCGACCAGGTTTCCAGGAAACATTTCACCTAGACATGACTCTACTTTTAACAAAATTTTTAACTCTCCACCTCCAATATCGCAGTATTTCACTTTACTGGGAACAGTAGCGATGCCGGTACTTTCTTGCTTTAAAGCGTTTGTTAACCCCCAAAAAAAACACAGATTCTGTTCCTTTAAAGCATGTTACACAACACAGTGCTTGTGCTATGTAATTTGGCACCCAGTAACACTTGTAATATCTGGCTGATCCTGCCTGGCTATACCCCCCGTCTGCAAACAGACCACGATAATCATGGCTGCTGAGCCCCTGATACCGTGCTCTGTTTGCGTGCCTCCATCATCCGCAGCATGCTCTTCTGTGTCTGTCTCCTCTGTCCCCCCCCCCTTACCTTTGCATGTCACCTAGTGACAGTGCCGCCCCATCCCCCTCCTCCTGCTGGAATGGCCAATATATTTTTACACTATCTGTTCTGTATCATAATATTTCACTATATCCAGTATTTCATGGCGACTCCCCGCAAACATGTGACCGTCTGTGTCTCCTTTCCTCCTCGAGTCCCACTGATGTCAGTGAGGAAACCTCGAACCCACCCGCTGCTTCTGCAAGACGAGCAGAGAGGAGACACAGCTGGTTACATGAGTGCCGGGAGCCGCCGTGAGATACAGTGAAGGAGATATTTTTTTTAATGAAACAGAGACGGGGGCACTGTATTATGATACAGAATGGATAGTGTAAATGACTGAAAGTGGGTTAACAACCACTTTAACTTTACTTATTAAATGGTAGTAAAAGCTCACAACATCCCCAGTTTTGGTAATTACAACTACATAAAGTTTAAACAGTCAAAGCTTTTTTGTTAAATAAAACGCACAGCTTGGTCTCACACTTGCTAGCTTCTGAGTGGACCTTTAGACTTGCATAGCTTACATACAGTCCATGGGATGTTGAGGTGTACTCACAGTATTAAGGCACACTGCTCATATTCTAAACAGGCCAGAAGCCTTCACTGTCCTCCACTCTGACATTCCCCAGGCCCAGACGTGCTATTTTGCAGAGAGGAACGACTCTCCTGCCTCTTCACTGTTGGCATCACTTGGCAAAAGGGCTTTTGCCAAGGAAATTATCTATACTATACGGAAATTATCTAAAAGCAGGGAGAATGCTAACTTACTCTTGCTCATCTGCTTACAATTAACACATTTTTTCAGATCCTCATGTCCCAACTACAACTCCAGTTCCAAAAAAGTTAGTAAACATATCAATGTTTAAACTGAGAAAATGTACCATTTTACAAAAAAGTACATTTTTAAATTGATGGCAGCAGCACGTCTGAAAACAGTTGGGACAGGGCAGCAAAAAATTATAACTGGCAAAGTAAGTGGTACTAACAAGGAAGAAAATGTTTCCAATGAATTAGGTCAATTGGCAACAGGTCAGTAACATGACTGAGTATAAAAAGGGCATCTTAGAGAGTCAGAGTGTCTCAGAAGTAAAGATGGGCAGAGGTTCACTAATCTATGAAAAGCTGCATCTAAATATTGTCGACTAATTTGGGAATAATGTTCCTCTACTTTGCAAAGACTTTAAATAAATCATCATCTTCAGTGCATAATATCATCAAACAATTCCAAGAACCTGAAGAAATCTCTGTGTGGCAAGACTGAAATGCAATACTGGATGCTTCTGATCTTTGGGCCCTCCGACAGCACTGCATTAAAAACAGCCATGATTCTGTGATGGACATCACTGCATGGGGTCCGGAATACTTCCAAAAATCACTGTGAATATGATCCAGAATCACTGCCGTCTTCTCTGGGCAAAAGCACATTTAAAATGGTCTGTCACAAAGTAGAAAACTATTCTGTGGTCAGATGAATCAAAGTCTGACATTCTTTTTACCACCAGTGGGCACTGCATCCTTTGGACTAAAGAGGAGAGGGACCTTCCGGCTTGATATAAGCACTCAGTTCAAAAGCCTGCATCTCTGACCTCTGATGTATTTATTAGTGCATATGTTATGGGAAGTTTGGACATCAGGAAAGGCACTAACTGTTCTGTGGTCAGATGAATCAAAGTCTGATATATTTTTTTTACCACCCGTGGGCACTGCATCCTCTGGACTTAAGAGGAGAGGGACCTTCCGGCTTGATATAAGCGCTCAGCTCAAAAGCCTGCATCTCTGATCTCTGATGTATGTATTAGTGCATATGTTATGGGAAGTTTGGACATCTGGAGGGCACTATCAATGCTGAAGATATATCCAGGTTTTAGAGCAGTATATGCTCCCATCCAGACAATGTCTTTTCCAGGGAAGGCCATGCATATTTCAGCAGGACAATTGTAAACCGCATCTATGACAACATTGTGGCGTTGTAGTAGAAAAGTCCAGGTCCTTAACTGGCCTTTCTGCAGTCCAGACCTTTCACTAATTGAAAACAGTTTCAGGCAAGAATGGGGCAACATCCCTCTCCAAAAAACTCTGGCAACTGACCTCCTCAGTTCCCTAAGCATTGTTAAAAGTAGAGGGGGTGCTACACTGTGGAAACATGGCCCTGTCCCAATATTTTTGTGATCTGTTGCTGCCATCAATTTCAAAATTACCTTATTTTTTTCATAAAATGTTACAATTTCTCTGTTTAAACATTTGATATCTTTTCTATTTTCTATTAAGAATAAACTATGATTTTATGAGATTTGCAAATTAATGCATTCTGTTTTTATGTAGATTTTACACAGCGTCCCAAATGTTTTGGAATTGGGGTTATATTTCCATGCTGTTTACCCAGTAATATATACAGCCAATGCATCTGTAAAAGAGAGAGGGGTCCTTATTGGATTTCAGAGAAATACCTTTAATCTTAGAGCACTCAGTCTCTGCCCCTCAGCCCCCGTGACAATCAGCTGTCCTTTTTTACATACTTGTTCAGGGTCATTCAAAACCCAAGGGACACTCATTATAACAGGAGACTCCAACATCACCCTAGCGCCCCCACCTTGACAAAAAAAACACTTAGCGGGTATGGCTTCCTCTCCACGCCCAGATTCATTTCCCTGAGCTTCCTTTGCAATCCTCTCTTACTTGTTAACAGATGTCTGGAGAGAGCTGCACCTAACAAAACATGCTTTGGGTTCTTCAACTTACCCATATCTTTAAACATTTGCTGTCCCTGGACATTAAGAAGGCCTCTGATAAGTTTTATGGCCATATCTATCCATATCGGTTTTGGCCCTAACTTTCGCTAATGTGTAAATTCTCTTTAAAGGGCCCTAGGGCATTCCTACTTGTTCAACATCTGGGATTTTGCTCACCTCTCTTTGACATAGGTAGAGGGACTGGGCAGGGATGCCTGTTATGCCCTGTGTTATGTGCCTTGGGGCAAAAACCATCTGTTATAATCTGAACATCAAAAACCATAGACTTAGCATTATATGGATATAAAACTACGCCTCTTTGCAGATGATATCCTCGAGTTTCATACCATCCCAATCTAGCTTTGCAGAACTAGGAAAATTATGACAAATATCAGGACTCCAGATTAACAATAGCAAGTACAGATCCCTCAGGAGATCCCTTTTCAACTACAAATATTGATATCTTTTTCCTGGGAACCTGGTCATTTCTCATATCTAGGTATTTTTTCACTCCCTCCTATGATACACTGTATTCAGCCAATTACCCTTGTCTACTATGACAACTTTACCTTCTCCTTGAATCATTAAAGAGATATCAAATTTCTTAGCTTGAACGCATAGCAGCAGTCAAAATATCTTTACTTCTGAAGTGTCCTTTTTCGCATGTTCCTAGTTAAGGTACCAAGTGATAGGTGTCCCGGGAGCTTCGCATCAAGTCAAAGCCTGCTGTGTGATAATGAATGGCAGTCTCAGCCTGGAACCGCACCAGGCCACACCCCAACGTGTAACGCTCTGCCCACTGGAGCCTGCTCATGGTGGTGTGACCTGGTGAGGGTCCAGGCTGAGACTGCCATTCACTATCACACAGCAAGGTTTAACTTGATGTGGCGCTCCCCCGGAACACCTATTTTCTATGATTGCCTGGAGCAGAGTCGAACTTCCTTCCTGGCCAGAACTCCCAGCAGTGGGCACAGGATTTCATTCCCATACAGCCTGAGCAGCTCACACACATATCTTGTTTGCACCTAGTTAAGATACCTCCATATACTTTGTGAATTCCAGAATCAATTGCTCTTCTTTGTCTGGTACAAACACAGACCCTATGTAAACCAGAAGGCCCTTTCCCAACCAAAACATTGTGGGCGCTTATCTGTCCCAAATTTGGTCCAATATTATTTTGCAGCACAGATTGCCCAACTCATGGCTTATCATAACATTTTTGGTTTCCCCTTTTGGGTCATCATAGAGCCACTGAAAATGAGCCCCATGTCTGTGGCCACTCTACTGTGGACCCCCCCCCCCAACAAATGTGGAAATAGATTCCCAATCCAGTTATCCCCCACTCATGTATGGGACAATATAAACTCTCTCATTAAGTCTCATTATGCCGCTCTTGCAGCTTTCCTATGCAACCCCATGTTTCGCCCATGATGTCTGGAACCATCATCATTTATATAGTGTGTCTCATATACTGGATCTTGGTGGCAGGTAATAAAGATATGATTAATGTTCCCCTGGCCAATGTCACTATAGGATCCTTTATGTAAAGCCAGAAAGTTATCTAGCCCCCCCCTGGAGCATTAGGCCGCGTACACACGGGCGGACTGTCTGGCCAACTAAGTCCGTCAGACAATCCGACAGACAGTCCGTCCTACTTTTGAATGAACGGACTTGACCACACACGACGAACAGACTGTCCGCTGAAAGCTTGCGCGATGACGTGTACAGCACGTACGACGGGACTAGAAATACGACGTCCAATACACTGCAATGCAACCTTCGGCCGTGTAAATCCTTTCTGAGCATGCGCCATACTTAGTCCATCCAACTAGCCTACTCACGAGCGGACTATCCGCTGAAACCAAAGTTGGACGGACTGTATTACGGAAATTCCGAAAGACTTAGTCCGCCAGACTGTCCGCTGAAAAAGTCCGCTGAAGCCCACACATGAGCGGACTGTCCGCTGAAACACGTTTCAGCGGACCAAGTCCGTCAGACAGTCCGCCCGTGTGTACGCGGCCTTAGTCTCCATGAATAAAGAAAGACATAATTTTCCTATAGTTAAATATTAATAATAAAAAAATTAGTTGGTACAGTGTCAATTGATCTAATTCAGTTTTCTTTTTTGTTCTTTAAATAAAGAAGTAATTCTACTGGCTAAAAAAAAAAAAATAAGTCACCAAAAAGCTTGGGATGTACATCAATCTATATGTTTCAATCATTTCTGACTTGCGGCAAAGACCTGACAAGCTTTAGGAAATTTAGTTTTCCTAGAGAAATGTTGGTAATATCAGTGGATAAAAAAGTTGTATAACAAATCACTGCCCGTGAGACAAGCTAATCTGATTTATTTATAGCTCTATCTTCCCTGAACTTTTCTGCACTTTGATCTAAAATCACTGCTGTTTATATTTCTATTCACATTATTTCTTAAAGCAGAACCCGACTCCCCACACACAAAAAGCTATGATAAACTAAAATAAAAAAAGTTCACACAAACTAGTTAGAATTATGGTTACCATTAACAGGAGAAAAGGATCCGCTGTAAGGTCACATTACACTGCAAAAAATTGCTTGTTATACAAGAAAATTATATTGTTGAATAAACTTTTTAGAATTGCTATCAAACAAAAAAAAACTAAGTGGAACATATTTTTATCAGCTGAGCAGCACATCTAAAATACTTGAGCTGGGTAAATAACTAGCCTATACTATATCAATTATGAATGTTTTATTTTAGTTATGTAGCCCTGTACTTGGCTATGATGAACAAGTTATGATGGGCTACAGTGGCTCTTTACACTGTTACTGAACTGATATGCTGATTCATCTCAGCAGGGAGAGCTCCATAGACTTTAATGTTGGGCGCAGTGGAATGTGGGAAATTAAGTTCAGGTTGGGAGTCATATTGTGGACTTCTATTGATCACTAAAGCGGAGGTCCGCTCATTGGAACCCTCCCCCCCTCCAGCGCCACAATTGGCACCTTTCAGGGGGGAGGGGGGTGCGGGTACCTGTACAGTACAGGTATCTGCACCCACTTCCGGTGTAGATTCTGCAGAAGCTACGGCCCTTTCCGCAGAATCTACGCCCCTTTCCGAAGGTTCCCCGCTGCCTGCTGGGAAACACACGGATCCCAGAGACAGCGGGGACCATCCTTATTGCGCAGCACGACTCACGCATGCGCAGTAGGGAACTGGGAAATGAAGCCGCAAGGCTCCACTTCCTGATTCCCATACCCAAGATGGCAGCGGCAGCACCCGAGATACGATCGAGAGATCGGCTTCGGGTGCCGACATCGTGGGCGTGCTGGGCGGGTAAGTGTCATTATTTTAAAAGTCAGCAGCTGCAGTATTTGTATCTGCTGGCTTTTAAAAAAAAAAAAAAAACGGCGGACTACCGCTTTAAACTTCACTTCCCAGAGAGAGATTGCCGGGAGAGGAAAGAGCTGCATTTTTTCACAGGACACAGCTTCCTCTTGCTATGAGGGAACCCGGAGAGTGCACATCGCTGTCCAGTGTGCACAACCACTGCTACATAATGGTTGCCTGAGCAGGATCCAGAGTGCTGAGTCCACATATGCCACAGCCAGAATCACCTGGGTGCAGAACAGAGAGTAGACTAATCGTTGTGTGTGGCTGGATGGTGAGTTGCAGTATCACTAGTATCACTGGGGCTGCTGAGATGCTGCTTTGGGGATTTACTATCTGCTGCTAGAGAATCTAAGCCCTTAAGGAACTGACCACACAGCCATACAGTAGCTATATTGCTGCCTGCAGGCTTAATTGGACTATTCTCAGACGTACCACCGGTGCCCCACCACTAGCCGGCTGAAGAGTTAGGACTAAATCTTGTCCCTTTACTGCTGATACACAGAGATAGTATAGTATTATTATTCACATTGCAGTTAATGCTTATTTGCACTGTTTATTGCTGATTTATCAGTTAATCCCAGTCTAATGGTACAGAACTCTATTCTAAGTTACCTTGGCATAGTGATTATACCATATAGCTGGGTCTGAACTTACTTTTTGTGTATTAATTTATGCTCAAACAACCATTTATTCTATCCCATACCAATGCATTAAGTCCATTGACCACTAAATGGTATTGTGCCTATCTCCTTGTGCTAATTCACTAATTCAGCTCCGAGTTAAAGGTATCTATACTCGTGTTCCTATAACTGCTTCCAGTAACTTTCATTCAACCAGGTGTGTCAGAGCAGCTGATAGTGTTCTTGGACTCGAGGCGCAGAACAGAGAACCCAAATCACCAAGTATATAAGTGTTGGAAATGTGATAGTGCAGCTAAGAGTTGAAGATCATGAATACTAGAAATGCTGTAGGATGTTAAAGTGTCAGTCATTACATACACAAATAAAGCTAAAGCAAATGTGCTAGATGAATGATCAAAATATAAAGTCCAAATCACCAAGCAGCTGCTACGGGGGGTAGCGATACACTTATGAGCTTTCATAAGAACATCTTTCCCCAAGTTTTTATTATACGATTGTATTTGTTTAGCACAGGTATTAAAGTACACATTCATTTTTTGCATATTAGCCCACCCTATTTACCCCCTTAACCTAAACTAACCCAGCTTCTTGTCCCCCTCACCAGTGGAGAATTGGCCTTCTTCACCGTTAACTTCTCCAATCGTCTGTGCCATGAGGCCTCATTGACTTGTGAATAGCTACAGTTAGTAAAGAGATTTGGGCTTGGAGCAACCTTGAGTTTGCCAATTCACTAGGCCTAATTCTTTTTACACCATGATGAACTGCAAGACCTGTGAACTATGGCCAGTAGGGTTAGAAGGGTCAATAAGGGGGTTTCAGATAAATCCCCACCCTCTCTTAAAAGGAGGACACAGAGCAGCCATAGCGTCAGTGGCTTGACGCTGCTGTAATGAAATGATAGGGAAAACTGACAAACTGAATAAGGGGAGATATAGTATTTTGTGCATTTATTCTGGTTGCTAGATATTGGCCAAAGACTTCAATTAAACCTTCTTTTACTTGTATTGTTGGGAGCTTTTTTGTCTTTTTGCTGTTGGTCCGTACATAGAAAACTGCTATTTTTACTGCTGCAAGACTTCCCTTTAGGAAAAAAGTGGACTTTTGTTTCAGAGGGGTTGTATTTTGGGGTCTGAAAATACCTGTCTGTGTGTCTCTGGTACATTTCAGCCTTGATTTGCTCATTAAAAATGTCCTAGTGCTTGTCAATTATACACTGTTGTATTATCTGCGGCTTTTAAACCTAATGCCGTGTACACACGACCGAACTTTCCGACATAATCATTCCGTCGGATATTACGATCGTGTGTGGGGTTCATCTGACTTTTTTCTTCAAAAATTCAGACGAACCTAGAAATAAAACATGTTTGAAATCTGTCCAATGGAATCAATTTTTATCGGGAAAACCGTTCATCTGTATGCTGGTCCGATGGACCAAATACGACAATACGACAAGGGCAGCTATTGGCTACTGGCTATTGAACTTCCTTTTCTAGTCCCGTCATACGTCATCACGTTCAAAACGAACGGACTTTGGTCCATTTGTGTGTGGGCAAGTCCGTTTGTTTAGAAGTCCGTCGTAACTACGTCGAAAGTCCGTCGGAACTCCGTCGTGAAGACAGTCGGACCTTTTCTGCCGGAACGTCCGGTCGTGTGTACGCACCATTATAAGAAGATAACTACACATACTACAATTCTCTAGTGCATTTGGATCTAGTCTTGCTCATTATAATTGCCCTGGTGCTAGCTAGTTTTACACTATTGCATCATCTCTTTTTAGTAAATCACCTGTCTGTTTTTTGTTTTTTTCTAGTATGTTTGGGCCCAGTCTTGCTCATTAAAACTGCTTTATTATCTATTGTCTCGAAATTCTTCATGAGAGTTCAATAGAAATTGGCCAGTGGCAGGACAGTTTTGCATTAGGAAGAACAGGCACAGCCTTAGCGAACCATAGACCAATTTTTATCTGCTGGTGAAAGCCAGACTTGTACCACTTGATGAAAAACCATGTTTGGCTGCTAAAACTAGCTGAAAAAAAGTATTTTTTAATGCAATTAATCAGATTGTGGTACTGCTACTACAGTGGTGTGAAAAAGTGTTTGCCCCTTCCTCATTTCCTGTTCCTTTGCATGTTTGTCACATTTAAGTGTTTCGGAACATCAAACCAATTTAAACAATAGTCAAGGACAACACAAGTAAACACAAAATGCAATTTGTAAATGAAGGTGTTTATTATTAAAGGTGAAAAAAAATCCAAACTGGTTGGGCCACCCTTAGCAGCAACAACTGCAACCAAGCGTTTGCGATAACGTGCAATGAGGCTTTTACAGCGTCCTGGAGGAATTTTGACCCACTCATCTTTGCAGAATTGTCCTAATTCAGTTACATTAGAGGGTTTTCGAGCATGAACGGCCTTTTTAAGGTCATACCACAACATCTCAATAGGATTCAGGTCAGGACTTTGGCTAGGCCACTCCAAAGTCTTCATTTTGTTTTTCTTCAGCCATTCGGTGGTAGACTTGCTGGTGTATTTAGGATCATTGTCCTGCTGCAGAACCCAAGTTCATTTCAGCTTGAGTACACGAACAGATGGTCGGACATTCTCCTTCAGGATCTCTTGGTAGACAGCAGAATTCATAGTTCCTTTTATCACGGCAAGTCTTCCAGGTCCTGAAGCAGCAAAACAGCCCCAGACCAGCATACTACCACCACCATATTTTACTGTTGGTATAATGTTCTTTTTATGAAATGCAGTGTTCCTTCTACGCCAGATATACTTGGACACACACCTTCCAAAGAGTTCCACTTTTGTCTCATCGGTCCACAGAATGTTGTCCCAAAAGTCTTGGGGATCATCAAGATGTGTTGTGGAGAAATTGAGACGAGCTTTGATGTTCTTTTTGCTCAGCAATGGTTTTCTCCTTGGAACTCTGCCATGCAGGCCATTTTTGCCCAGTCTTTTCCTGATGGTGGAGGCATGAACGCTGACCTTAACTGAGGCAAGTGAGGCCTGCAGTTCCTTGGACGTTGTTGTGGGGTCTTTTGTGACCTCTTGGATGAGTCGTCGCTGCGCTCTTGGGGTAATTTTGGGCGGCCGGCCACTCCTGGGAAGGTTCACCACTGTTCCATGTCTTCGCCATTTGTGGATAATGGCTCTCACTGTGGTTCACTGGATTCCCAAAGCTTTGGAAATGGCTTTATAACCCTTTCCAGACTGATAGATCTCAATTACTTTCTTTCTCAATTGTTCCTGAATTTCTTTGGGTCTCGGCATGATGTGTAGCTTTTAAGGATCTTCTGGTGGACCTTACTGTGTCAAGCAGCTCCTATTTAAGTGATGCCTTGATTGTGAACAGGTGTGGCACTAATTAGGCCTGGGTGTGGCTATAGAAATTGAACTCAGGTGTGGACAACCACAGTTATAGTATGTTTTAACAAGGGGGGCAATCACTTTTTCACACAGGGCCATGATGGTTTGGATTTTTTTTCACCTTTAATAATAAACACCTTCATTTACAAATTGCATTTTGTGTTTACTTGTGTTGTCCTTGACTATTGTTTAAATTGGTTTGATGTTCCGAAACACTTAAGTGTGACAAACATGCAAAGGAACAGGAAATGAGGAAGGGGGCAAACACTTTTTCACACCACTGTATATGGAAGACATGCTAAGTTTAAAAGAAATAAATTAAATCCACAGATAAATATTACCTACCAGACTATGCTGACACTGTGGCTGTCTGTGAAAAAAATGCATCCTGTACACTACAGTACATATAGTTTTAAGGCATCCCAGAAGCACGCTATTTAAAGGATTTGCGTATTTTCGACGTTGCTCTCTAACCAGCATCTGCTGTATGATATTTCATTTTTTGTTTTCTTTTTGCATTGGTACATGTCTCCCTTGGCATTGACGATTTTGACATGCTTTTTTTTTTTTTTTTTAATAATAGCTTGCTATTAGCCCTTAAAATGGTGATTAGCCCCCAATAGACTACACTGGGAATTGCCAGCATCATTAAATTTCAAACAGGATTCTTCCAACCCTCTGCAAATCGAATCCAGACAGATCCACTCTTCTTTCGCTGCACTTTGAGTCTACAGTAGAGACACTTGAATTATGACCCACTCAAGTTTCCTTAAACTTTCCTTCCATCTATAAAAACATGGTAATATAACTAACAAGGTCTAATAATTTCATCGTCACGAACTTCAGCTGTTTTTGTTCAGCATAATACAGCACTGATCTGAATTTTCAATTCGCGACTGCAGATTGTGCCTTACTCTCTGTACAATAAATAGATTGTGGTTATTTTGAAGGAGAGGAAATGTGAACACTTATACATCAAGAACAGATCTGAAACATCTTTAATTCAGTACAAAGCAGTTACCATGGCAACCAATTATGCGGCAAAATGCAGACCCATGTGTACAGGAAGAACACTGGGAATACACTGTACAAAGACAAAATATACAAGTGCAAATTTCCCTTAGAATCTGTTTTAGGGTAATCCCTGGGAAAGGCAATCTGCATTGGGGTTTACCTGCTCTAATATGAATTTAAATGCGATTGTAAGCTTGGAACTAATTTAAACTATAGGTCATCCTGATATTTTGTATAAAATGCTAATACACTAGTGGTCCCCACACAGTGGCTTATGGAGCTTTCAGTTAGCTTCTATGTTCACAGCTGTTTCTCACTACCTCCAGTAAATAACGGCTGTATTATACAATTCTCAAAAAAAAAAGAAGAAAAAAAAAAGCCAGGCCACCGATGACTAATTTGTATACTCTGATCCAGTCAAAATAGCAGGTACATAGTTGGTGAGGTTGAAAAAAACACACCGGTTCATCCAGTTCGACCTATGATATGTGTGTGTGTATGTGTTTATGTCAAAAGTATGTTGTATACCCCTGTATGTTGTGGTTGTTTAGGTGCCCATCTAATAGATTTTTTATAAACTAGCCATGCTCCTTGCTGATACCACTGCTTGTGGAAGAGAATTCCACATCCTTACCACTCTGACAGTAAAGAACCCTCTATGCATTTTAAGGTTTAAACCAATTCTCTTTCAATCTTAGTGAATGACAGTGTGTCTTTTTAACCACTTCAGCTCTGGTAGAATTTGCCCCCTTCCTGACCAGGCCATTTTTTGTAATACGGCACTGCGTCGCTTTAACTGACTATTGCGCGGTCGCACAAAGTTGTACCCAAACAAAATTTATGTCCTTTTTTTCCCCACAAATAGAGCTTTCTTTTGGTGGTATTTGATAATCTCTGTGGTGCTTATTTTTTGTGCTATAAACAAAAAAAGAGTGACAATTTTGAAAAATACACAATATTTTGTACTCTTTGCTATAATAAATATCCAAAAACAAATTAAAAAACACAAATTTCTTCATCAGTTTAGACCAATATGTATTCTTCTACATATTTTTGGTGAGCCCATATTGATTGATTTGCGCAAAAGGTAAAAAATAGGGGATAGATTCATGTAATTTTTATTATTATTATTATTTTTACTAGTAATTATGTAGGCAGTGATCTCTGATTTTTATCGAGACTGTGACATTGCGGCGGACAGATCGCCCCTCTTTTTTGGGACCATTAGCATTTATACAGTGATCAGAGCTAAAAATAGCCACTGACTGCTGTATAAATGTCACTGGCAGAGAAGAGGTTAACACTAGGGGGTGATCAAGGGATTAAATGTGTTCCCTCACTGTGTGTTCTAACTGTGGGGGGATGATAGTGACTAGAGGAGGAGACAGATCGTGTGTTCCTACGATTCTGTCTCCTCTGCCCTGACACATCCCCATTCTCGTTCTGTCACGAGCGATCGCGGGTGCCTGGCAGACATCGCGCCTGTCAGGCATGCACATCAGCTCTGAGGACACGCTGTGGGCATGCATGCGCCTACTATGGCATCTTAAAGAGCCGACGTATACCTACAACAATTTGCGCAGCCGTGCCAACCTGCCGCAGTATAACTGTGGCAGCCGGTTGGCCAGTGGTTACATTCCCTTTCACTGAAAAGTTTCCCTATGCTAGGGCCGAAAGTACGGTATTTGTACATTGATATCATATCTCCTCCCAAGATTCTCCTCTCCAGAGATAATAAGTTTAATGCTTGTAGTGTTTCCCCATAGCTGAGGTCCTCCAGTCCCTTTATTAGCTTTGTTAACCTTCTCCGTACGCTCTCCAGTTCCAGCCCATCCCTCCTAAGGACTGGTGCCCAGAAAGCAAAATGTGGCCGGACCAGAGTCTTGTAGAGTGGGAGAATTATCGTTTTATCTCTAGCGTGAATCCCCTTTTTAATGCATGCCAATATTCTGTTGGCATGCACTTTGCATGCAGCAGCCTGGCATTGCATGCCATAGCTGAGCCAGTCACCTACTAGATCCTTTTCCATCCTATATTCCCCCAAAGGTTCTCCCCCTAGCGAGTAACTTGTATTTGTATTTTTGCCACCCAAATGCATTACCTTATATTTTTCAACATTAAACCTCATTTGTCATGTAATTGCCCACCCCATTATTTTATTAAGGTCTTCTTGTAAGGTTTTCACATGCTGTGTAGAAGTTATTGCCTTGCTTAACTTTGTATCATCCACAAATACTGAGATTAAGTTGTTTATTCCCTCCTCTAGATCGTTTATGAATAAATTAAACAGGATTGGTACCAGGAGAGACCCCACTTTCCACACCAGACCATGCCAAGTACTCGCCATTTATCACCACCCTTTGGTTCCGCCCCTGTAGCCAGTTTTCAATCCAGGTACTCACTCTATGGTATATGGCTACATAACTTGTACAGTAAACATTTGCAAGGAACTGTATCAAATGCCTTTGCAAAATCAAGATACACTACATCTACAGGCTCATTCTTTATAGAAGGTTATTAGATTGGTCTACTAACGATACCGTTTTGATTACTAAAATTTTGTATATAGTCCCTTATCCTCCCCTCCAATAGCTTGCAGACTATTGATGTTAGGCTAACTGGCCTATAGTTCCCAGGGATATATCTTGGTCCTTTATTCAATATTGGTACCTCGTTGGCTTTTCTCCAATCCGCTGGTACTATTCTAGTCAGTAAACGGTCCATAAAAATTAAGAACAATGGTCTGGCTATCACCTGACTGAGTTCCTTGAGAACCCTTGGGTGTAAGCCATCTGGTCCTGGTCACTTATTTATGTTAAGTTTTTCAAGTCTATTTCTAATTCTGTCTTCAGTGAGCCATTAAGGTTGCTTTCTGTGATGTGTTATTAATATTAATATTAACCACTAGGCATCCGTGCTATAGCTGAAAGACGGCTACTGTGTGGACTTCAATTGCCTGGAGGGCATCCCTGGACGTCCTCCTGTTTATTTGCCCTCTGCGTGCCGCCGCGGGCGCACATCGGGGGAATTCTGTGTTGGCTGTGTCCCTTGGACATCGTGCTAAATGGCCAATCACAGTGGCCATTTAGCACTCGATCTGAGTGTCCAATGAGAGATGGTCTCATATGTAAACATATGAGATCTCTCATCACCGGCTCTCCCTCCTCACACAGAGACAGCGTGTGAGGAGGAGAGCAAACGGCTGCAGCGTGAGGGTTAGAAAAAAAAAGCGAAAATAAAGTGCCCACAGTGACATCTGTCCCCAGTTTTACCTGTCCACAGTGCCATCTGTCCCCAGTGCCATCTATCTGTGCCATCTGTCCCCAGTGCCACATATAAGTTCCATCTGTCATCAGTGTCACGTGCCATCAGTGCCATGTATTAGTGTCATCAGTGCCACATATTAGTGCCATCTGTCATCAGTGTCACGTGTCATCAGTTCCATGTATCAGTGTCATCAGTGCCACCTGTCAGTGTCATCAGTGCCATCTGTTGTCAGTGTCACGTGTCATCAGTGCCAGGTATCAGTGCCATCTGCATTGAGTGTCACGTCTCATCAGTGCCACATAATAGTGCCATCTGTAATCAGTGTCACGTATTAGTGCCCTCTGTCATCAGTGCCACATATTAGTGCCATCTGTCATTAGTGCCACATGTCATCAGCGCCACATATTAGTGCCATCTGTCATCAGTGTCACATGTCAGTGCCACATATTAGTGCCATCTGTCAACAGTGTCAGGTGTCATCAGCAGTGTTGGTCATCTTACTTTAAAAAAGTAATTAGTTAAGTTACAAACTACTTCTCCCAAAAAGTAATTGCGTTAGTAACTCAGTTACTACATTGGAAAAGTAATTAGTTACTCAGCAAAGTAACTGTGACTTTTTTTTAAAAATATTCTATAGACGGGACTAGCGAAGGAAGTGAATGTTGCCTCCATTGGCGAGATTGACACCTCGCGAGCCCCGTCGCCTGGTATGGATTTAAAGGGGAACCCCTACGCCAAAAAAACGGCATAGGGGTCCCTCCAAAGTCCATAGCAGACCCTTATCCGAGCACGCAGCCCAGGAAGGGGGGGACCGGGTGACGTTAAATGGTGACCCTGCCCCTTATGATGTCACAGTCCCAGTATCCCCCGGGAAATTTAAACATACCCCGCCCCTTATGCATATATAAGTTGCCGCACATGCGTCCCTGCCATTATGGCTGGAGAGAGCGTCGTGTCAACATCGGAAGGAAGAAGAAGAAGAAGAAAAGAAGAAGAAGGCAGCGGCAACAGCAACAAGCGACAGCGACAAGACCGGGCCAACGCTAATAAAAGAGCTGTAAGAAGATAGCGGAGGCCTGGTAGAAGAAGCGAAGAGCGGGACAAGACCCCCGAAGTCGGAAGAAGACCCCCGGACGGCGGCCGAGACGAAGGAGAAAGCCGGGCTCCTCCGCTAGTAAAAGAGCTAGTAGTAAAAGAGCAGAAGATAGCGGAGGAGCCCGGCGAGAAGACCCCCGAAGTCGGAAGAAGACCCCTGGAGATGTCTAATAAAGTATTTTAAAAACCTGTGTTGTGTTTTTTTTTAACACTTTTTTCTCCAGGTGAATGGATAGGGGTACATCGTACTCCATACTCATTCACATAGGGTAGGGGGCTGGAATCTGGGGTCCCCCTTATTAAAGGGGGCTTCTGGATTCTGATAAGCCTCCCGCCCGCAGACCCCGACAACCAACGGCCAGGGTTGTCGGGAAGAGGCCCTTGTCCTCATCAACATGGGGACAAGGTGCTTTGGGGTGGGGGGGGCGCTCGTCCCCACCCCCTTTCCTGACCGGCCGGGCTGCGTGCTCTGTAAAGGGTCTGCTATGGACTTTGGGGGGACCCCCACTCCGTTTTTTCGGCATAGTGGTTCCCCTTTAAATCCATACCAGGCGTCGGGGCTCAAGAGGTATCAATCTCACCGATGGAGGCGGCAACATTCACTTCCTTCGCTTGTCCTGTCTACCTTGAGTCACGTTCAAATTGAACAGACTTTACTCTGTGTGTGGGCAAGACCGTTCATTTGAAGAGGTCCAGACAGGATGTAATTGCGGTAACGCCACCCAAGTAATGGGAATGGCGTTACCATGAGGGGAAGAGTAATCAGTTAGATTACTGCGTTAAGTAACTCAGTTTATTTTAACTGAGTTACTTACATCATTGGTCATCAGTGCCACATATTAGTGCCATCTGTCATCAGTGTCACGTGTTATCAGTGCTAGGTATTAGTGCCATCTGTCATCAGTGCCACATCAGTGTCACGTGCCATCAGTGCCACGTATCAGTGCCACATCAGTGTCATGTGTCATTGTCCTGGTGCTCCAGGACTTTCAAAAGTGTAATAGGTAGTCAACAAGTTAGATGTGTAATTTATGCTCCTAGAACACGTGATGGTGCTCCGTGCATGTTTGGCTATGTGGCTGGGTTGTTAAAAAGTCTCACGCATGTTGTATCGTAATACTCGGGAGGAGTAGCCGAATGTATTTTGGTGTGTCATTTGTGGTATAGACATGTGCGATTAGTTTCGTACGAATCAAAAATTCATACGAATTTTCCACAAATTCGTACATTCGGGAGGATCCGAAATACGAATTGCAATGCTTCCTGAATTTTGTACAAAATATGAATTTTCGTTTACAAATTCCGGATCGTTGGGTTCATTAGCTTTTCGTAACAATTACGAACATTCGTTATGATGAATTTAAAAAGCAAAAATCACCTTTCTCAATATGGCAGTCGTAGTCGTCGACTCATTATGCTTATTATGAGGGGCTCCCACCATCTCTGTGCTATGCTGACTTCCTCCTGGGGCTGTACCCCTGCTATGCTCATTATGAGGGGCTTCTACCATCCCTGTGCTTTGCTGACATATTTAACACAGCAGGGGTACAGCCAAAGGAGGAAGTCAGCACAGCACAGGGATGGTGGGAGCCCCTCATAATGAGCACAAGGCTACCATGCACAGCTGCTCCAGTTTTTGCCTGCTCCAGTTTTGATAGATCCTTCGCACTGTGCGGAGTCACCAGGGATGTGCGGGGTAACTGGAAATTGTTTGGTGTTACTTGCGCATATGCTCTCCGCACATCCACAGTGACCCCAAACAGTGCGGGGGATCTATCGAAACTGGAGCAGGCAAAAACTGGACCAGCTGTGCATGGCAGACAATCAGCTTCTCTCTTTCATTTTCAAATCTTAACAGAATGAACTGAAGAGAAGCTGATTGGTTGTCATGGGCAACTGCTCCAGATTCTGTTTGCTTCAATTTTGATCAATTCCCTAAATGTCTTTTCATCTGTTCTAGCAGTCATATGTGTGTAGTGCTGGCTCCTGAAGAGCATGTGCTATGTTTTTTTTTAAATTTAATATTATATCTAAACCGTAGTTTGGTTTGGGTTTAATTGCTCCAAATTTTGACCTCAGCATCAGTCTGGCTGGACTACAGGGTGTTCTGCTTGGCCAATGGGGGCACTGTCACTTTTGGCAGGTGGAAAACACAGTCTGGTTGGGTGCTTTAAGGTTACATTCTCTTGGAACCAGCCCAGTGGAAGTGTCACTTTTTCTGTGCCTTCTGGGAGGGGGTACTTAAGATGCGGATGTCATGTGTTTCGGGGTTCCGGTCCAGAAGTATGTTCTGACTGCATGGTCCTGGTCCTCCTGACCAGCCCCCAGGACTTCCATGGCCTGGGGTGCGGATCCAACCGACTTTACGACTCAGGGCTGGCTAGCGAGGAAACTAAACAAAGGATTCGGAGGTGGTCTGGTGCCGACTCAGGTTGTAGAGAGGCCCAGCAACTTCAAAGTTATCCAGGGGAGGACTCTTCGGGAGAAGGCCACGCAAGGGTTGGCTTCTCAACAAGAGCCTGGAAAAGCTGAAGGACCTAAATGAATCCAATCTCGTGTGGTATCGCCAGACCGGCTGCAAGATACTGGTACCACGCGAGTGTTCTACAAGTCTGTGGCAGAGACTTGTTCCTGACTCAAGCACCTTGTCGGCTGCCAGGCCTGGTGAGAGAAGGACTATCCAACTAGGGTGAGGATCCAGCTGTGAATGGCTATTCTTTGGATTTATTCAAAGTGAGAGAGTTCTTTTCATACTCACTTTGATACTAAGAGTACCTGGACTTTTCACCTAAACCCTCTAATCCTATACTGAGAGACTGTTTGTTAACTGTTTTATTCAAATAAAAATCCCTTCAAGTGGATATGTCGTCAGTCTCTGTAGTTCCTGGCCATCTACCTCGGGAAACCCCTAGATGCAAATCGAGGTGAAGAAGGTAACGGTAAGCCCATTAATCTCAGCCGCTCCTTCGGGAGTCAGTGCTACATGTGTAAATGAGAAGAATGGTGGGGGCACATGAGGGCACATCAGGGCATAGTGGAGCACATTGGGGCACATCGGGGCATATTGAAGCACATTGAGGCACATCAGGGCATATTGGAGCACATTGGGGCACATCAGGGCATATTGGAGCACATTTGGGCACATTGGGGAACATCAGGGCACAGCGTTTACCAGCCAGCATGCAGAGTAGCGCAGGAAGCGTGTGTAATAAGTTCTCTCTCCGCTGCTCCTTGGCGGCCCCTCCTCTCTTCCTGTCCATCCCAGATGATGTCACAAGCAAATAGGGATAGATGAGAAGCGAGGGGAGGGATTGTGTGGAGGGACAGGGACCAACTAAGACAAAATGGCCATCTCTGCTACAGACAGTCAGTTCAAGGAATGTTCAGAGTGAGGGAGGGATACCCCAGCTTTGGCATTTTCAAAAATGCTAACTGCTCCATTAGCTGGGGGGACAACTGGGATCTTTGGGGTGACAAGATGTTTCCCGTCACAGAAAACGCTTGTCGGAGGGCAGGAAAATAGCTCCTTGGCAATATCTACGATGGCAGGCCACTCCTCGCTCTTCTCCTGACAAAAAAACATTGGATCTGTGGTGGGGTGCACTGGCGGGGCTGACAAATAGTACATGACAACCTCCGTTGCTTATATGGGTTTCTTGGGGTGCACTATGCTGAAGGTTCCCATTAGGGTGTCAAATGCCTCAGCCAAGACAGAAGATGCTCCGCTGGCAGGAGCTTTGCTCACTTCACTAGATGATGCATGGGAGAGGGGGTGTTCAATATCTTCTTCCTCCACTTCCTCTTCTCCCAGCCTTACCATCTGCCTTTCCCTCTGACGCACCCTGTCGATTAGTCTGTCCCTCCATGTTGTCAGAGCACTGCACTGCACAGACATTTTGCCCTTGATGCGAGGGTCGCACATGGCAGCCAGCATCAGTTTTGGGCAAGAGGCGGTCAACTCCTGCATGCGCCTGCCCAATTCCATCAGAAATGTGTTTAGCAGAACCAACACATCAGGTTGAGGGCCACCACCAGGCAAAGGTTGCTGAGCCGACTTTAACCGCTCCAATTTGCTCTGAAGGTGGTTGAAGAGTGGGAGCACATGACCAATGCTGGCATCCTTGCGGCTTAGGTGTTCTGTGACAGAGAGGAAAGGTTTGAGGACTGCCACAATCTGCCCAATTATGGTCCAGTCCTCCCTGCCTAAAGGTCTCTCTATGCCAATGTTATGATCACAGGCCATGGCATGGAGAGCCTTCTGCTGCTCAAGGATGCGTTCCAGCATTGCTAGGGTTGAATTCCACCTAGTCCCCATATCCTGTTTTAGGCAGTGTTCTGGAAGGCCTGCCTTCCTCTGTTCCACCCTGAGGAGGTGGCTGTCCCTCACACTCCGATGGAAGTGGCCAGCCATCTTCCTACAAGAGTCCACCACTTTGGACAGCCTTCCATCGCCGCCATAAATGGCCTCCACCAACCGAAAACTGTCAGTTACCACCTGGTGGAGAAGGTGGGCTGAGCAGCGCACACCCAGAACGCTGCCATCCCTTACAGCCTTGACCATGTTGCTGCCTCATCAGTGACAACATAGCCAATCCGGTAGTTGCTGTCTGCCTGTCCAAACCACTGCAACTGCAGGGCTTGCAGGATGTTTTGCGCTGTGTGCTTTTTATCAAGCACCTCAGCGTGCAGGAGGAAGGAACGGTGCCCCTGTTTGTCAACTGCTGATGAGGATCCTGATGTTTAAACTACATCATGGGACACCTTGGCCTGCCACCAATGTGCCGTCAGGGACAGGAAGGCACGCTGGGCACTACACGCACTCCACAGGTCAGTGGTCAGGCGCACTTCCTGTCCACCTGCCCTTCCAATCTCCTCCTTGAGCACCCCAACACAAGACTTGTATAAGGCTGGCACCACAGTTTGGCTGAAGGTCTTACGTGATGGCACACGGTACTGTGGTGCAACAGCCTGCATCAATTGCTTGAAGGGCTCACCTTCCACCATGTTGAAAGGTTCTCCTCCAACTGCAATGAGCTGGCCAATCAAGCGTGTTATTTTACGTACCTGTGCCCGAGACATACCCTTACTCTAAAAGCCACCAAAATCTTCCAGGGTGGCCTGGCTGGTATGGATTGGATGCGGGATAGTAACAGCATTCTTTTCTGCCTTATACTGGCTGATGGTGCTGGCACTCATGGTGGCTGTGGCGGTGCCACTATTGGTTCCCCTTTTGGTGTTTGGAGGAGGGGCCATAATACTTTTCTCCCCTAACAGCACTGCATGGTGGTGCGCAAGCAGGTGCTGGTTCATGCCCCTACTTACTGAGATGCCCTATTGTCTCGGTCCCGGCTGACCTCCCTGCCACAGTGATTGCATTTGGCCTTCTGACCGCCACCAATTCTTTTAAAATGCTGCCAAATGCTGAAATAGCAGCCACCACCAATGACACTGCTTGATGGAATCCCTTCCACTGCAGTGGTCACACTCTCTTCCTGAGGTTTCGCAGGAGCAAGAGGAAGAGCCTTGGACATCCCAGGTATTTTGGGTGCTGTGATGGATTGAGGCTTAATGGTTGCATTGGCCCATTCTGATGCTGGAGGCTTAGAAAGCACTTGGGCAGGGGTCTTTTCAGGAGAGAAAAGTAATGGGGACTGAGGGGAGATACTTTCTGGGCTGTCGGTGGTGCCAACATGGGTAGAGAGCTGGAAATCAAATTTGTCTACAACAATGTCAGGAAAGCCTGCTTCCACCTCTTCCACGTTGCCAAGGGAACAGTGATCATTAGAAGCAGTAAACTCTGTCTCCTTGCTGATCACTGCCAAGCTCCCTGTAGTGCTGATGGTGATGGCACTGGCAACAATGGTGGTGGTGACATCATCATGAGCCTTGGCCTCATAACATGTTTCCTGCTGCATGGCCAGGATCTCCAGCTTTGGCTGCACATATGTATGTGCACTGGGAACCTCTTTGGCCTGCCCTCTTCCACAAAAGGTACCAATGGGCACCATGTTACCAGCAGCAGTGGAAAACGTGGTAGTGCCACTTTTGCTATGAACTGTGCTTCTGGTTCTAGGCGGTAAATCCTGGAACAGCTGGTGACGTGCAAATGTCTGCTGTTTGAAAGGCTCTTTACCACCAGCAGTCTTCACTCCCGTTCATCTCAGCTTTATGGGTGGTGAGCTGAACTCAGAGGGCGCAGAGACAGAACGTCCCATCTGCTGCTCATGTATACAGCTCATAGCTCTCCCTCTCCCAGCAGGACTCTTACTGCTTTTTTGGCCTTGTTTGCTGCACATTTTTCCTTTAAAAGTTAGAAAAATGTAGACAAAAAAAATATGATTTTAATCACAGCAAACTAACACCAAAATCTTCAAATGTACAAAAAATATATATTATACCAACAGAAAAGAACAAAATATTAACAAAATGAAACAAGAAATAAAAAAAATCTCTCAAAACCAACCAAAAAACTAATAAAACCAGAAACTAAACACTAACAGATGATACACTCGCACACTAAGGCTGGATTCACATCTATGCATTTTTTGTGCTTTTTTACATTTTGCAGATTTGTACTACAGAACGTGTTTCAAAGGAAACCATGTTAAATCGACTGTAGTACAAATCTGCAAAATGTAAAAAGCACCAAAAATGCATAGGTGTGAATCCAGCCTAAAACAGATATAAACTAAAATGAACAATGAAAAACTAAAGCCCCGTACACACGGGCGGATTGTGTGGCCTACTTAGTCCGTCATACAATCCGACGGACAGTCCGTCATACTTTCGAATGAACGGACTTGACCACACACGGATGCACAAACAGTCCGTCGAAAGCTTGCGCGATGACGTGTACAGCACGTACGACGGGACTAGAAATAGGAAGTCCAATACACAGCAATGCAACCTTCCGCCGTGTAAATCCTTTCTGAGCATGCGCCATTCTTAGTCCGTCGAACTAGCCTACTCACGAGCGGATTGTCCGCTGAAACCAAAGTATGACGGACAGTATTACGGAAATTCCGAAATACTTAGTCCGCCAGACTGCATGCTGAAAAAGTCCGCTGAAGCCCACACACGAGCGGACTGTCCGCTGAAATGTGTTTTGACGGACTAAGTTGGCCATACAGTCCGCCCGTGTGTACGCGGCTTAAGGATTGCAAAGATATACGCTTAGATGCACAGACAAATAATCGTGTGATCTAACCCACAAAGGGAAGTTGATCAGGCCTGCCCTGTAGGCCTCAGCAGCAGAAGAAAATCTCTTATTGGTCAACCAACAGTCACATGTTTCCCTAGTAACGAAATGTGGACCGAAAATTGAACACATCTAACGAAAATTCATATTTCGGATCAGAAATTCTTCAACAGAATTTCGTATTTCAGATAAAAACCAAACTACCATCAGCATCAACTGTCATATTGAGGTGTATATATTTTTGCCTTTAAATTCATCATAACAAATGTTTGTAATGGTTACGAAAAGTTAACGAACCTAACAAAGATTCGTATTTCGTACGAATCGAATTTGAATTTCGACATGAATTACGAAATACAAATTAATTCTAATACAGAATGGAACGGAACGAAACAAAACAAATTTATTGACGACGCACATGTCTATTGTGGTGTACACATGCCATGTCAGAGAAATAATCTATTATGCACATTTACTACCGCGTGGCCTCCAGAGACCCCGCAATGACACCAGAAACCCTGCACAGCATCCAAAGACCCTGTACGGCCACTAGAGACCCCATACGGCCACTAGAAAACTCACACAGTCATCAGAGACCCGCACAGCCACCAGAGACCCCGCTCGGCCACCAGAGACCCCACAAATCCACCAAAGACACCGCAAGGCCACCAGAGACTCCACAAGGCCTCCAGAGACACTGCACAGCCACCAGAGACACTACATAGCCTTCAGATATACCATATGGCCACCAACGACCCTGCATAGCCACTTGAAAGTCTGCACAGTCAACCAGAGACAACCACACAAATGGGGGTTGCCCTATTTTAGTCTTGCCTAGGGCAGCACAAAACCAAAATACACCACTGCTAGCATGGATGAAGTGATGGGTGGTTTAATGTCCCGTACACACGATCGGAAATTTGGCCAGCAAAAGACTGATGAGAGCTTTTGGTTGGAAAATGCGACCGTGTGTATGCTCCATCAGACTTTTGCTGGCCGAATTCCTGCCAGCAAAAGATTGAGAGCAGGTTCTCAATTTTTTGGTCGGAAAAAGTTCAGATGCGCCGATTCTGATGCATAAAATTCATACGCATGCTCGGAAACAGTTCAACGCATGCTCAGAAGCATTGAACTTCATTTTCTCGGCTCGTTGTTGTGTTGTACGTCACCGCGTTCTTGACGGTCAAAAGTTCAGCGAACTTTTGTGTGACTGTGTGTATGCAAGCCAAGCTTGAGCGGAATTCTGGCGGAAAAAACATCCACGTTTTTTTCGACGGAAAATCCGCTCGTGTGTACGGGGCTTTAGAATTTTCTGGAAAACAGGGGCTAAAAGGCCAGCTGTAAGGCAATGTATTCTAGATCTTTCTAGAGCTTGCTCCTGGAAAAGGAAGTCAGTTTTGATACAGAGGGCATTCAGGTCATCCAGGACAACAGGAATGGACCTTCCAGCTAAAGGTTGAGAAAAACAACAGTGTATGAGTGCACACCAAATCAAATCCCTGTATTCTTTATTTCCAAAGGTTAAAAACAAAACACACATAGCAATGTTGATGTGTTTCATATCCTACTGACGCTTGATCATAATCTGCTGAGTCTGCATGCAGACAGCATATATAAAGCTGTCAATCAAAACGTAACCTCATATAAGCTGCACACAGACCTACATAGATTCACAATAAAAATTTGACATATACGTAGACCTAAATACATAAAACCAATGAAAATGCTGGACTCCAGGGTTGAAAGGACAACCAAATTACCCTAAGATCCAGGATGTAGATGAAAGACGGCCAATGACCAAGTCTCCTGCACTAAGAGGTCATCCAGGACTCCTTCAAAGCTTGACAGGCAAATATCTGTTGTGAGAACCTTTCACGTCTTTGGGGCTGAGGGCTTCCCTGACTCAGGACAGCACCCAGGTTGAAAATCCACACCACACCAGGGAGAGTCCGACCTTGCAGGTCAGACACAAGCGGTGGTCCAAGGAATACGTTTTTTTTGTCCCAAGCTGCCAGAAAGTTGAGGTGCAATGGTCTGAAATGAAACTGGGTTTATGGCTGGCCACGGCAGGGGGGGCAGGAGATTAGCACACCTAGACCTAGGCTTTCTGGAGAAATTTCCGCTAAGATTTCCCTGTATCAGAGCACTGTTTGTCAGCACAGGCTGCAAGTAAGGTAAGCATTGTGTTTCTTCTTTTATGGTAATATATATATATATATATATATATATATATATATATAGAAGTTAGATAGATAGGAGTCAGAAAAAAGCAATTCTGTCCTATAATGTTCCATTCCTTTTTACTTTTTTACCAAGTGCAGATGATATTGCGACTGTAAGCAGGGCCGTTTTTAAGGCAGGGCAAAAGGGGCAGCTGCCCTGGGCCACGTCATTGTTGTGGGGCCCAAAGCAGCTGCCTCATATTTGCCAACTATCCCAGTTTAAATTTCCTTGTGTCTTGCTGTGTGCTGATATCTCAGTGTGAAGTGCTGCTACTAATGCTGCCCAGCTCTACCCTATTGTTGTGTACAGACGACTCACCTGCAGACCCTGTGTTTACATGTAAATAACCAGCATTCATATGTAAATAGCAGCAGCTTTCATATGTAAATAGCTGCATAGATATGTAAATAAAGGCGGTATCCATATGTATAGCATGACCCCTGGAGTGAGGAGATGATGTACTGTAACCTCTAGCAACGAACCAGTGAGCAGTATTACTGTACAGTAATCTCAACAAGCAGAAATCATGTGCTGTAACCTCTAGCAACTAATCAGTGAGCTGTAATGTGTGCTGTAACCTCTAACAACCAGTCAGTAAGCGGTAATGATACACTGTAACCTCTGGCAACCAATCAAAATTGCTGCCTGATCTGATTCAGTAAACTGATTTTGAGTCTAGCTGCTATTTATTGTATGTCTCAGAGCAGGTGGAGAGCAAAACTGCATGGGGGGAGGGGGCCCAAGAAAAGTTTTGCCCTGGGTCCAATCAATATTAAAGACGGCCCTGACTGTAAGACCGTAAAGAAAGCATTTAATCAAGATGAGAGTCTTGACAGTCGAACAGAATTCAAGCCAGACCAAGTATGTGCCTTGCTGGACCTTTGATTCAACACCACCTATTTCAAGTGCAGGAATAATTTTGACATAAACATAGCTTTGTTATGGGGGGGGGGGGGTCAACTATACATATCTATCATTGTAGATAACCTGTACATGGAGGAGGTGAAGACAAGAACCTTAAAGTCTTTCAGGGGACTAATGCTGGTCTTTGGCTCAGGTATGCTGATGATGCATGGGTCAATATTAGAACATCAGAAATACAAAAACTGGATGAACACATCATTTCCATTGAAAAATACATCACGTTTACACAGTAAGGGGCACCGAAATAACAAATTGCTCTTTCTGGACTGTGTTACATATCAGTTAATGAGGGGAGGTGAATTGGACAATGAGGTCTACAGGCAATCTTACAACACAGACCAGTATGTGTTTTTTAACCAGCCACTGGAACACAAACTGGGAGTCATTATAACTTTGCAATATAGGGCTGAAATGGTAAGAACAAACAGAGTCTAAAGACAATGACTGCAGACATCTTAGAAGGTCACAATGAATCTGCTGGATTGACAGCAACGCATCTGCCATCAATTCAGAGTGCTGTGCTACGATTGTGACTCCCGTGTTCATGTGCGGGAGTGATGTCATCACAGCTCGGCCACAAACCTGGAAGCATAACCAGGTGAAGATGGAAGCCCAGTCAGCGGTGGCAGCAAACTACTGGAGGGATGCCTTTCATACATAAATCAGTCATAATGTGCTAGTATGCAGTGCATTCTAACACATTCTGCCCTGTACTTTTTTAAGGGCTTCACTACCTCTTTAAACATCCACAAGGTCAGGCAAAAATGCAGGACCATCAAACAGAGGGGGGAAACAGAACACATGTAGTAATCTAATCATATTTTATGTATGTAGTTTGAGCGCTGGAAAAACTGTCATGGATGTTTAACAATCACATCCCTTTTTCAAATTAGCTCATTAATACACTGAGACAGAAGCTTGTACTTCCTAAAGACCCAACATCCAAACACAAGAAAAGTACAGCGTAGTGAGGACTGCAAAGATCTGTACACTGGGGAGACAAATCAATCTCTCAACAAAATGAATGGCCCCAACATAGGTGGGAAAATTCTATAGACCAAGACTCGGCAGTCTCGCTACAATTTATGAAAAAGGGACATTCTTTTGAGGACCGTGATGTACATATTTTGTACAGAGAGGGTTATTTACTAAAACTATACAGTGTAAAACCTGATGCATCTCTGCATAGTAAACCAATCAGTTTCCAGGTTTTATTCTCAAAGCCCAATTGAACAAGCTGAAGTTTGATGCTGATTAGCAACCATGCAGAGCTGTACCAGATTCTAAGCGCACCAGCTTTAGTAAATCTCCCCCACAGGATCTGATTCGCATCAGTTTTAAAACCTCTAACCTAGAAATCTGGCAACTCGTCTATGGTGGCAACTGGCAAGTAACGTCTATGGAGCTTCATGACACCAGCATGGTATTAAGTAGCAAGGCCCATAAATTTCACACCTCCCATTCTGTTCTTGAACAATCAACATGTACACATTTCATGGTGATTGGATTAGGGGGGGTTTTAGGTGTGGATATAAATGCTGGGGTATCTTCCCGACACTCATTGGAAATGAAGAAGTGGCTTAGATAGCTACAAAACATCTTTAACAACTTCAGCTCTTTGGATGTAGGTAGTGAAGGTAGGACTACTGGAGGGATGCCTTTCATACATAAATCAGTCATAATGTGCTAGTATGCAGTGCATTCTAACACATTCTGCCAGGGCCGTCTTTAAGGCAGGGCAAAAGGCGCAGCTGCCCTGGGCCCTGTCATTGTTGTGGGGCCCAAAGCAGCTGCCTCATACTTGCCAACTATCCCAGTTTACATTCCCTTGTCCCTTGAAGTTTTAGTCCTGTGCTGCTACTAATGCTGCCCAGCTCTGCCCTATTGTGTACAGATGACTCACCTGCAGACCTGTGCTTACATGTAAATACTGGCATTCATATGTAAATAGCAGTCACATGCATATGTAAATAGCTGAGGCCAATGGCATTGATATGTAAATAAAGGCAGCATTCATAGGTATAGCATGCCCCTCTGCAGTGAGGAGAAGATGTGCTGTAACCTATTGCAACCAGTGAGCAGTATTACTGTACAGTAATCTCTAGCAGCCAATCAACAAGCAGAAATGTGCTGTAACCTCTAGCAACTAATCAGTGAGCCTTAAGGAGTGCTGTAACCTCTAGCAACCAGTCAGTAAGCAGTAATGATATGCTGTAACCTCTGGCAACCAATCGCAATCGCTGCCTGATCTGATACAGTAAACTGATTTTAAGTCTAGCTGCTATTTATTTTATGTCTCAGAGAAGGTGGAGAGCGAAATTGCATGGGGGGTGGGGGGCCCTAAGAAAATTTTTGCCCAGGGTCCAATCAATATTAAAGATGGCCCTGTATTGTGTGTGTTTGCACTAAAATTTATTTTATTATATTTTTTTCTGAAAAATATGCATTTGATTAACAGTTGTGCAAATATCATATAACATATAAAAGGATCATTTTATTCTGCAAGGCCTCTTTTTTAGAAAACATATGTTGGAGGGGTTTGTAGCAATTGTATAGCCAATAATGCAGATTCTTCCATGTGTGTAAAAAATAAAATAAAAAAAATTGCTCTAAAAGTACATCTGGACTACTAATAGCTATATGTTTATTTGCAGTTTAAGTATGGCAACAGGGTTGCTTTAGGCAGAAACAAGAAGAGGCTGGAAACTTAGCACTGAGAATATCTATCAACAGTACATGGATCTCAGAAGAGTACTTGTTGGTACAAGAAAGGTTGAGGGTTAAACACTACAATAGTGCATAAACTATTTACAAAGAACATTTTGGCCTTTACCACCAGTTTTTGCCCCAGTAACTCTTGCAGGCTCACTTTACAGACAGACTTGCACTTATCTTCAATACATATACACATGTGTGCACAAACACAGTTTTAGAAAAAAACAGAAATAGAAAACTGATCAAAAACACAAACAGCAAGGACATATAAATTCAACACAGATGGCCGAGTGATTGGATTGAAAACTAGATCCACAGTATGTATACTACAAAGTCTCACTGGTAAGGCATCTGTCATCATATTTCTGAGTTAAGTTTAGGTATTAGCCACATTAATAAGTCAATGTTACGAAGTATCAGTCAATCGATGTACAGTACATCAATAAATGGCATAATGCTGCCACCTGGTGCTATTTTGAGGAAATACATGTAGACTGCTTTTACCTACAGACCTTTACAATTTGCACTAATAAATAGCTCTAGAAATAAATCAGTGACCAACTGCTTAGTCTAACACAAACTAATTTAATAAGGCTGTACAGATATAAAAGATCCTCATAGGCCTTAAATATGTTTAGAAACATTTCTTCTAAGTTCATTACTAAAATCCTGCTTCCCTCTACAGCTAAAAAATGGGGGGAACTACCTGTTTTGCGATGGAGAGGGCAAAAAGATCAAGATAATGAATTTTATAAAGACCCTTCTTCTTCTTCTCATCCCTAATAATTTAAATATTTATCAACCAGATCCCGCTTACAGTTTGATCCCACTTGGGGTAGGCAGTAGTAAGTTATCAAAATTCAGATCAGAGTACGTTACCATTATAACTTCTTATTATTAATTTCTTAACACTTGTTATATATTGATCTATGCAACATGATAAGCAATACCAAATAATTGTAATCATATTTGGGGGAATTATTCTGTTGAAAACCTAATAAAAATGTAAAGTTAAGAGAAAAAATAAAATAAAAGTAGATTTAAGAATAAACTCGATGAAATGCGGCGCAAAAAAATTTATAATAATACTTATGCTATTTGTGGTAAATGTGTTGTCCAACCAATAAAAATAATGTATTATGCAAGAAAAAAAAAAATGGTATAAATTCTTTGCTAAATATGTGGCAAAAATCAAGGTCTTATGCAGACGTGTATTGTGGCAAAGTACAGAAAATTGCGCTGTTTTACTGTGCATTACCATAATGCACTGCAGTGCGATTCTTTTTGAATCATGCCTCAATGAACCTAACATCACAGCACAACATAACCAGCACATTACAAAGCACCAAGCCAATGCATCTCAACACACCTAGCTAGGAAATCTATCTGCAAAGTAAATTCTGATTGATTATAATTTTCATTGTAGATATATGATACAACTAGAAACCGAGCTTTAAAAAAGGGAGAACTTTGAAGCGAATATTGACCACAAAACGCATTCATTTGTGACCATATACAAAAGAAAGCTTTTAGAAATAGATACAGTAGTGCAAGAACTGGCATTGTAACAATCACAATTGGACTGGCAAGTTGTACTGTTCACAAAAAAAACTAGCAATTATTACTAGTAACACATCTCACAGAAATGAACTAGCACCATTTAAAACAATGGCTAACCACTGACATGCCTTAAAACGCATAGGGGTGAATAGGTCCATCATGCATGGTCTGTATTGTCACAAGATAAAGCACAAGGGACCAGAAATTATCATATCAATTCATCACCAAACCCAAAGGACACTTAGCTGTTTACTTCCAGTGTATAGAGAGGCTTGCAGGCACCCTGTACACTTTGCTGAGGATCCCACTTATCAGACCTCTGGAGCTGGGCCATTGTCCTCTGTCATTGACCCCAGGGTCATTTGGTCCATTTTTAACCAGTTCTCTACTTTATTATGCAGGATAAAGCAAATCTTTGGCTTGTGGAGTGAATAACAGAGCCTGGTTTGCTGAATCATCAGCACCACTATGCTTAACGCACTGGGTAGGTGCAGCAAAGGGAGGGGGGATGATCAGAAACTAGAATCTCTTAATTACTTTCCCTTTGTGGGAAAATGTTGAACAAAATTAACATATAATTAGGCATCGTCTGGCAGCATTTACAAGATATAAAGCTATTGACTTGTGCTACACAGATTTCGGTAGAGAGGAATGATGTAACAAGTATTGGGCAGGGGTGTAGTCAAGATTATTTTAGCTATGTCTGCATGTACCATAGACCAAAACGGCTGTATTTCTGAGCGTGACCACCATAAGTGCAGCAGGGAGCCAGGGTCAGATTTACATCTCCAACATAAGGGCTAGGCTGCAGTTGTAAATTTTGTTAATGAGTAAGGGTGTCCTATACCATCCTGAAAATAGCTTGTAGCCTGTTTCCTGGTTTGTTACATTTATTGAGCCCTTGTGTAAGTGGTAAAGTATCCTGTACCACTCCTCTTCTGTGAGGTTGAGGTAAAGTTGTTTTTCCCATTTGTGGCACATTCTACTTTTTTTCTTCTTCCAGAAAAAGGAGTGCATATAGCTAGGATAGCATATGGTGATGTGGCATGGATTTGGAACAAATAGCCTCAAACGGGGTACAGCGTGACCAAGCAGGGGAAGTTCTCGGGTAATTAAAAAAGTGCTGCTTTTGAATATATGTCCAAAATGGAAAAGATGATGTGCGCATCTTAGCTTTTAAGGCATCATAAGAAAGAAAATTTCTTCTGTGAAAAAAATGTTCCGCGTGGGGATATGTTTGTGAGGCCAGATATCTTACAGAGACTGAGGTGATAGGCCTGGGAGAAATCAGGGTTATATTGGAGAGGGGTAAGTGGGCCTGAGGACAAGGAGAGGGCGAATAATTTGGATGCCAATCTGAAGCATACCAGAGATGGTCCCACCATCTTGTGTTCTGTATATTTTCTAGGAGTATGTCTCTTAGGTAACCATGGAACTAGGTTCAGGGGGACTGTTGAGTTTGCCTGTTCTAGAAGGACCCAGGCTTTTGTGGTGTGATGTACTGTACATTCCAGTCCACTATTCTTGTGAGGTGGCTCGTCAAGTAATATTTATAAGTGTCCAGTAAACCTATGCCTCCTGTCAGTTTCGGTAATGTAAATGTATTATAGCTAATTCTAGGACGTTTCCCACCCCCACACAAAGAGGGTGCGGGCTCTGCGGTATGCTACAAAGAATGCTTTAAGTAGGAGAATAGGGATTGTAAAATGTATAATGTCCTGTACACACAGTCGGACATTCCAACTACAAAATCCGTCAGATTGTTTCCGACAGATTTTGGCTCAAACTTGTCTTGCATACACACAATTGCACCAAGTTGTCGGAAAATCCGATTGTTCAAAGCGCGGTTACGTAGAACACGTGCGACGGGACTATAAAGAGGGCAGTAGCCAATAGCTTTCGTCTCGTAATTTATTCTGAGCATGCGTGGCACTTTGTCCGTCGGAATTGTCTACACACGATCGGAATTTAAACGATCTGATTTTGTTGTCAGGAAATTTTACATCCTGCTCTCAAACTTTGTGTGTCGGAAATTCCGATGGAAAAAGTCAGATGGAGCCCACACATGATCGGATTTTCCGGCAACAAGATCCGATTGCTCATTTTCTGTAAGAAAGTCCAACCGTATGTACAGGGCATAAGAGATGTGGAAGTACATTCATTTTCACAAAAGCTGCCCGAACCAGGAGGCCTGGAGGTCTTGTTGGATAGTACGCAGTAGAGGGACGTAGTTAAACACTTAAGGACCGAGACTCTTTTTGAGATTTGTTGTTGACAAGTTAAAAAAAATTTTTTTGTTAGAAAATTACTTAGAACCCACAAACATTATACATTTTTTTTCTAACACCCTAGAGAATAAAATGGCGGTTGTTACAATACTTTCTGTCACACCGTATTTGTGCAGCGGTCTTACAAGCCCACTTTTTTTGGAAAAAATAAACTATTTTAAATAAAAAGATAAGACAACAGTAAAGTTAGCCCAATTTGTGAAGGATAATGTTACACCGAGTAAATTGTTACCCAACATGTCATGCTTCAAAATTGCGCCTGCAAGGTATAGGGCTAGAATTATTGCTCTCGCTCTACCGATCGTGGCGATACCTCACATGTGTGATTTGAACACCGTTTTCATATGCGGGCGCTACTCACGTATCCATTCGCTTCTGCACGAGAGCCCGGCGGGACGGGACGCGTTTAAAACATTTTTTTATATTATTTATTTTACCTTTTATTTTTTATTTTTACACTGTTCTTTTAATAAAAATGGTGTCACTTTTATTCCTAAAAAAAAGCATGACAGGACCTCTTAAATATGAGATCTGGGGTCAAAAATACCTCAGATCTCATATTTACACTAAAATGCAATAAAAAAAATAAATAAATTTGCAATTTAAAAAAATAAATAAAAAAAGGCCCTTTAAGAGCTAGTGGCAGAAGTGACATTTTGACATCGCTTCCGCCCTGCAATGATATGGAGATGGGTGGCCATGTTCCCCTCACTCGTCTCCATACCCAGTATAAAACAACATCCGATCCTCTCCGCTGCTGGTGACGGCTCCGAAAAGTGGCGGAGGGCTCCGGAGCGCTGCGGGAGGGAGTGCCCCTCTCCCGCCGCCGATAAAAGTGATCTTGTAGCGAATCCGCTGCAGAGACCACTATTATCGGAAACCGAACCGCTGCCCGAAAAAGAGGTTACTGGGGTTATGGCAACTAGCTAGCTGCAAATTAGAAATGGTATTATAGTGTGCAAAATACTAGTAGGTTAGGAATTGTAAGTTGTGAATTAGAAAGAAAGATTAGGATATCATCTGCAAATACCACAATTTTATACATACATGACATCAATTCCCTTGATATTATGATTGTTCCTGTGTTGATTCAGTAGAGGTTCCAGGGTGAGAACAAATAAAAGTGGTGAAAGTGGGCATCCTTGTCTGTTAGAGATGGAGAAGGCATCCGACAGGTGGTCGTTGACCCTGATTTTAGCAGTCAGATTAGAATATAGTGCAAGGATGAAATTTAGCATATTGTGTCGAATGCCAACATGTGTAAGTACTACTTGAATATAGTCCCAGGCCACCCTGTCGAATGCCTTCTCTGCATCCAAGGACAAGAAAAAAAAACGTATTTTTGGTTTTAGCCCTTGTACACATGGTCGGATATTCCAACAAAAAATGTCCGATCGGACCGTGTTGTCGGATAATCCGACCGTGTGTGCGCTCCATCGGACTGTTTCCATCAGAATATCCGACCGACAAAGTTGTAGAGCTGGGCTATAAAATTTTCCGACAACATGATCCGATCGTTTGTAGAGAATTCCGATCGGACAAAGTGCCACGCATGCTCAGATCAAATTCCTAGACCAAAGCTATTGGCTACTAGCCTGAACGTAGTCCCGTCGTAATGAAATAACGTCATCACGTTCTGAACGATCGGATTTTTCAACAACTTTGTCCGACCATGTGTGTGCAACACCAGTTTCGACGGATTTTGTTGTCAGAATGTCCGACCGTGTGTACAAGGGCTTAGAGAGCCAGTATTGCAGGTTTGGAGCTTTCAGGGTGTTATCCCCAGCTTCCCTACCTGGGATGAAACCAACCTGATCATTGCTTATGAGAAGTGGTATAAGGGAGGAGAGACGGGTTGCTAGAATTTTTGTGAAAAGTTTTAGATCGACATATCGACATTGATCAATGAGATCGGTCTATAGTTGGCAACGTGTTTAGGGTCCTTACTCTTCTTGAAAATCACTTTGATATGTGCTTGCATGTGTCTTGGAGATGTGATGGATTTGAGGCTAAGGAGTTGAAGGCAGATAGGAAAGGAAGGGATAAAATATCAGCAAAAGATTTGTAGTATGATGTGGAAAAGCTGTCTGGGCCAGGACTCTTCCCAAACTTCAAGTAGTTTCAAGGCTATCTTTAACTCCTCCTTGTCATTCCAGTTTTTGAGATTGCTCTGGAGATATCAGTTTAAGGTTGTATTGGGTAAGAAAGTCAGTGATAAGTTATTGTCTAGAGGCTTGGTCTTGTTCAGCTGGGGCATTCAATTTCAAGTTATATAGGTCTGAGTAAAATCTGACAAATTGTGTGGCTATCTCATCTGTAAATGTGAGAAGTTTACCATCCGAAGATTTGATGTATTGGATGTTTGTGGTGGCTTTTTTCAACTGGAGGGCTCAAGCAAGTAATTTCCCGCTCTTGTTTCTGTGCTCGTAGAACAGTTTTCTGGTCAGCAGGTATTTGCATCTAACTATGTGGTCTACTCCATGTAGGAGTTCCTTCCTAACTGAAAGCAATTCCTGTAGTGTTTGTATTGCTCGTGTTTGTTTGTGCGTTGCTTCCGGTATGTAAGAGTCCAGGGCTTACTACGCATGCACCAATGGCGCGTTGCCGCAAGACGAAATCCGTGCAAACTGAACATGCGCCAAAGACGCCTCAGTGCGCCAACCCCCACCTGTGTAGAAGACCTGATGGAAAAAGGCAGGAAAAGCCCAGGAGGCGCACAGGAAGTGACCTCAACCTGATGGAAAAATACGGGAAAATGCCCAGGAGGCACATAGGAAGTGACCTCAAACTTCCCTATATAAACCCAATCCAGACACTGCCAAATTGCTGGATTATCTTCAGTCCCCCCCTTTTTCCTGTGCTAGTGTGTGATCTGTCTGAGCTTGTGACCTGGAAACCTATTTGACTGCTCTTGATTGCTGCTTGCCATTGACCTCGGATTTGTACCTTGACCATTCTACTTCTTTGCCCCTTTTGTACTCAGCTGCCAGGTTGATACCGACCCTGACTTGGATCTCGACCATTCTTCTTCTGATTATGCCTTTTATACTTTGTTGCCAAACTAGACTTGACCTCGGCTCAGATCTTGAACTTAGGCTTGCATGGTGCTCTGCACCCCTGGCACACATGCTACTCGGTGTCCACCAATTCTCTGTTTCCATCTCCAGAGGCTTCAAAGACCCGAGGTGCAAGGGAAACCTCCCCACTACTTCGGTCTCACATCAGGTACGTGGCCCCCATGACACAGTGCCTGTATTAGTTTCATTAGGTCTTCTACATGGGCCTGTTTTTCTTTCTGTCTACGCGCAGCTATAGCTCTCCCCTAATAACACATTTGTGTGCTTCCCAGATAGGGACCAGGAATATATATGGATCTGCATTTTCCCAGAAGTATGCCTGAAGGCATGCAGAAATCTGTGATAGTTGCATTTTGTCAATAAGAAGAGAGGCGTCTAACCACCAGTGCTTGGTGCGTGGCACGTGTTCTGGAAAGGTCAAAGTCATGGTTATCGGGTTATAATCTGATAAAAGCATAGTACATTTTGAGAGGAAACAGAGGTCTGCTTGTGATAGAAAAAAGTAATCCAGTCTGGAATGCCTATTATGGGCTGCAGAGACGTAGGTATAATCTCTAGTGTCAGGTTTAATCCATGTATCGTGTACTAAAAGGTGCTGTAAGAGAAGGTTGATGCATTTGAGGGTCTTATATGGTAGTGATGATGTGCCAGTGAAGGTTTCCAAAAGGGGTTGCAGTGGGATGTTGAAGTCTCCTCTAAGCACTAATATGCCTGATTGGAAGGTGGTTAAGTGGTTTTCTACCGAATCCAGAAATGTTACCTGTTTTGAGTTAGGATAGTATAGGTTTGCTAGAGTAATAGGTCTATAATATATATTACCTTTAGCAAATATGAACTGCTCTCCTTATCATCCAAGACCTCTGTTATGTTTATGGGGAGATTTTTTTTAAATCAAATCAAAATGACCCCCTTGGTCTTTGCTACAATGTTGGTGGCATGATATGCTGCTGAGAAGTACTGATTGGTTAGTTTTGATATGTTATTGCTTCGGAAGTGGGTTTCCTGGATGAATACCACATCTGCTTTCAACTTTTTCATCAGCAGTAAAAGCTTAGATCGTTTTTCTGGTACATTTAGGCCTTGCACATTTATCGAGACTGGTTTCAAGGCTTTAGATATCTTTTTGGTTTTTGAGACTCCATCAGTAAAGCAGAAGTAGGAATTGATCAACGGGGAGCCTAATGGATCTAGTTGGTCCAAGAGGGGAAAACCATGAAAGGGAGAGGGAGGAAAAAAAGAGGGGAGTTATGTAGAGAGAAAAATGTGAGCCTGGTATGAGGGGTTGAAAGAATAGGTGAAGCAAAAGGAAGGGGTGTTCCAGTGACAGGGAAGAACCTGCTACTCTGTCTTGAGGGAGGAGTGGGAAGATCTGGAAAAAATCTCTGGCGGTAAAGAGTAAATCCCTGTGCAATGTCTTGTGGGGTTACTGACCACTGTGGTTAAACGTAGTCTGTCTACAGGTAGTAGGTAGCTGTGGCTAGCTAGGGGACATTATCAGGTGAAAAGGCGACCTTGTCAGTGGATCTCGGTCTGTATTCACTGCAAGATAGTGGGTGTAAGTTGAAGCACTCGTGTAGGTGTGCAAGAGAGAAATAGGCGCCCTTGCGCATTTTCCCTGTCATGTTGCAATCTTAGCAGGGACGTGCAGTCAGGAGAGGCAGGTGAGGCAGGTGAGGCATTATTATGAACATTAGACAAAAGAGAAAAAAAATCGAGCTTCAAGGGTCATAGCTCGAGACCCCAACAATAAAGATAACCCGATTTTTTGTATAATGTGAAAGGTGATGTTACGCCAAGTAAATAGATACCTAACATGTCACACTTTAAAATTGCACACACTCGTGGAATGGTACTTAAAAATCTCCATAGGCAATGCTTTAAGATTTTTTGTTTAGTTACAGAGAAGGTCTAGTGCTAGAAAATTATAGTGGAAAGAAACCATTAATCATATATATCAACTCTAGCAACTGTCTTAAAAGTTTTTGAGAAACATTTTCCCAATTAGGTCCTGCGAGTCTAAGGTTCAACCTAAACATTAAATCATTTAACTACCGGTATCATAGGATCAGACATTTCTTTGGCATCTGCCCTTGGGCTAGGACAAGAGACATTGGCATGGGATGGGGATCAATGGAGACAAATGCCCTAAGAGCGAGGATTAGTTTCTAGCTTTATCCAGTTTCCCTGATGGGAGTGTGGTTTATGTTATCATTTTGCATGTTGTCAATGGACAGGAGATACATTTGTCAGATAATAGCTTATGTCCCTAATGGTGTTTCAGCGAGATTCAGGATGGCTCTAAGGGAGCCATCATCTCTTGTCTGAGTCCTTGTGTATCGATCAGAGGGAAAGTGAGGTCAGTTTCACACACAGGACTGTAGCGCACCTTCTCATCCCAGGAGTGTCAACACTGGCGTAGCATGGAGAGGTACAGGAGTTGACATAGTGACCCCGTATTTAGCTCCAGGGGGCCCGTGGCTCCCTGCTCTCATTGTACATGCTGTTTTTTTTCAAACACAAAATCCTGGAAACAGAATCCAGGTCCGATCTGCCTTGTGTCTCCCAGGGCCCCAGCAGAGAGGCAGAAAGGAAATTTCCATCTGTAGTGGAAGCCCCTTTTCCGTACGACATCTAGAAGTGGGCGCAAGTCTTTGCGATGTTGCAGAGTGATATTGGACAGGTCCTAGAAGATTTTGACATCTGCACTCTGATATGAAATATGTATCTCTTCTGCATTCAGACCACGACCTGAAGACTCACATTGTGTAATACCGTCACCACATTTTTTTTAGACATAAAACAATTATTATACTCAGAGCGTTGGTGTATACCTGTTTCTGTTCAGTGTCAGGTTTATTCCATTGAGTGTCTCTTGGGTTATACCCAGAGTTAGGCCTGTATTGTTATTGATTTTAATATGTGAGTATAATAATTGTTTTATGTCTAATGAAAATTGTGGTGGCAGTATTACACGATGTGAGTCTTCTTTCATGGTCAGATCCATCCATTCACGTGAGGTTTTTTGTAGCGATCCATTCATATGGTTTTTTTTGGAGCTGTGAAAGAAACGAGCTGTAGAGGTTTGCTACGGTTTGATGCTGTGTTGGTGGATTGTTCCAATCAGGAGAAGGAAACACAAACCTTGAGTGACATTCCAATTGACTGGTGAAGGGATCATTGATATCACCATCAATTGAAGATTCACTGCACGTTTTCTGGGATTAATCCCTTGTTCACACCAGTGCGGCTTTGAAATTGCGCTACTTCAGCGCTATTTCAAAGCTGCAGATCACTGAGATTTGTACCTTCAATTTACCTGCAGCTTGCTACTTCATTCAACAGAAGTCAAACCAAATTGTTTTGAAATTGGCAAAAAGGTAGTGCAAGAACATTTACAAAGTCACTGCAACATGAGTCACGGCAATTTGAACAGTTTCTTTGCCGACAATGGGGTGCGACTTGTCATGCACATGTGTGAGCCAGAGCTAAGTCTTCCAATTGAACATTGTTTTTTTTTACATCTTTCCAAACATTTGACCCCACACTATACTGAGGTGGGCACTGTGCTGTGGTTTTCACTCGTGCACTTGTTTTTAAACACAAGACTGAATGTTGTTCATGTGTATAACTTTATTTTATGTTTGAAAATTGTAACATTGCGTAAATTTGTTATTAGATTGTGTTTGTGCCAGTATTTAGAGCTGTAACTGTTGCAGGTGTATAGCTTTCACTATATTCATATATTGACACAAATTCAACAGGTGGTTTAATTCTTTCCCATTCTATCAAAAACTAAGAAAAAAAAAAGTTTTGGCTGGACATACACTTTAAGCTGGCTGCTGGGGCAATAGCTGGGCAGTGGATCATGAGATGAGCATTGGAGGCCCCCCTATAGCAGTGTTTCCCAACCAGGGTGCCATGGCACAATTTACCGGGGGCACAGTTTATCCTTGATCATGGTGCCAGCGGCCCGTCCTCCAGAATCATAACAACCAATGACATTTTAGGGTCAGTGCACAGGATGTCATTTGTTACTATTCTAAGCTTAACCGCACCATAGCAATGCATGACTCTGATCTAGGGCAGGCGGCATGCTGGGCCACACAAGCATTTTAGAAGTAGATGGAAATTTGCTTTCTCCAAACCTCCTACCATGCTACTATAGACAAAATGTAGTGCTCTAATTTGAAGAAAGGACTGCGGTGATTGGGGGGCCGGGGAGTGACCATGTATAGGGGCTTCTGATGTGATAGGGGGACCTCCAATGTGATGTTAATTTTACCAAGGCTGTTGTTTGCATGGTCCCAGGTTCAGATTTACCATTGAAAAGTAACATTTACATTTTTCACATTTTAAACTAGCGCCTCCAGGTTTTGCATAATTTTAAAGAGTGCCGTGAGTGAATAAATGCTGAGAAACACTGTCCTACAGGATGGATTGGAAGATCGCCAACTGTAAACTGTCATGCTACAGTATTTTAGTTTATTAGATCTATGGACAGCTGTGTTCCTCCTATTGTGCCAAACTTTCTTCAAAGAATGGCATAAATATCCAAGTTAAACTCTAAACCAAACCTCTTTTTTAGTCTTGATTGAGGTGGGGAAAGGTTAGAACCTCTGCCAGTTCTTCTTGCTGTTGCTGAAGTCCTGACAGCATAATTTGTTCTAGGCACCATTATTACCAGGGAAGAGAATACAAGATTTTATGGTTGTAAACAAAACAGTTGTAGAGGGAACATCTTCCAAAGGGACACTTCTGGTGACAACTGTGCCTCATTTTGTGGAGATTTCCTCTTATTTACTGTTTTACCTCTGGGGACCGGAATTACAAGGGGATCTTCCCTATGGGATATACAAACAAAAATAAAGAACAGAAATAAAAAAATTAATGCAGGTCCCAATATTTACCCACTCCACCCAAAACTTTGGCCTGGAGTTACCCTTTAAGTGTGAGAACATAGTGTCATACTGTCACTTTATGTTATGCAGTTAAAAAACTGTCACTATCACTGAAGTAAAGATTTGGTATTTATATACTTAGTCACTGCACCATATAGTTGACATTCAGTTGAGGCTGAACTCCAGGCAAACAGCTAAATATGCCATTTAAATACATGTATGAGAGCTCTTTTACCTGGTTTCGAATTTCCATCAGTGGTGCAGGGGCACCGGAGGCTCGAATTGGCTGCAAAAAAGGGTGGGCTCAGAGCGCAGAGCACTGTGCCCTGAGCCCACCCACTTGTGTGACAATAGCAAATTAATATTCAATATTGTCTTCCTGATTCTCCTCCCAGCCAATCAGGAAGCAGGTGCTGAGACCTGATTTGCCTGAGAGGAGAAGCTCTCCTATTGGCTGCTGAGGGGGAGGAGGAGATGCAGGGGAAGCCGATGTGAAGCCGAGCAGGAGACACAAGATGAAGCCGCCACCTGTCACCCGGAGGAAGCGCTGCCCGTGACCTAGAGGGGGCAAGTGTGGGTGTGTGGTGGTGAGGCTAATCTAACCGACCAGTCCTTAAATTTACACAGCTCTGTCACAAAAGCTAGCCTAGCTGGTGACCTAACACTTATTTTAGCAAATAAAGAAGAAGTCCAGCCAAAGCTTGTTTATCACAGCCTATGGATCACATGAGTGCAATTTGTTTTGCACCCCTGTGACCCATTTTTAGCAGAGAGCGGTCTAAAGTCTGCTCTCTGCTGACATCACCAATGTCAGTCCAGGCACTGCCTCATCCCAATTATGGAGTCTGGATCCACCAGGTGCCTGGACTGACACCTGTCTCAGCCGCCTAGTGAGCCGCTGAGAGCCTGAGATGAACGCTCTGCTCCCTCCGCAGCTCAGCGCTCCAATGAGCGAGGAAGGAGAAGAGCAGAGAGCTGTGACTGACAGTCTACACCTCTCTGCTCATGGAACTCTGAAAACCGAGTGATCAGCGATGTTCGATCACTCGGTTCTCAGTTTAAAGGTGCCGGGGAGACGGATGCAGCGTTGTACCAATGCTGCATCCACCTAGGTAAGTATGATTGGGGGAGGGAATCCGTCACTTCTCTTTTAAGTAACAGAGCTAGGCCACCTCCCACCACCCAGTCTGCAATTGGACAGTGAAGCAGCAGCAGCAGCAGACTATTGAGGTCATCTTTCTGTTCTCTCCTTCTGGAAGTGTGACGGACTGGGGTTTATATGGTCACAAAACAGACACCCCAAAGCAAAGTACATATTCATTTATTTTATTTTATTTCTAAATATGTCCCTTCCATTCTATTAATAACCAGTAGATGGCAGAGAAGGTACACAAACAGAGTCTATATAAGGCCACACACCATGTGACTGGAAATTAAACTACTTCCAGCCATAAAGTCAGTGGTCATATCTCATGCTGTTTGTGTGATTCTTTGCAGGTATGTACTCTAAATTGTTCCTAATCTGTATTAACCTGTGATAGAAAGATTCCTAAACATCTTGAGCAGATGCAGAAAAAGTCTCAGCAGATTTTATGCTATAGATTTGCTGTAATTAGAAGTTTAGAACAGCATGTGTGAGAAACAAGTGAAAAGGGCATAAGAACATGAAAATACTGCATTAGTCAGAACAAATGTCTATTATAAGCACTAAACCATTCTAAATAGGTATATTTAAACCTGATTTATTGAAAATTGCATAGATTATAAAAGCACATGGTTTCTGTTATTAATATAGAAAAAAAACTATTGTATGTAAAGCTTATGCATTGCATCATACAGACATGCAATGTGCACCATCTAGTGGTTAAAAAAGAGTACTACCATGATAATATTTGTATTAAATCAATGTATTGCCAGTATGATTATTGCACAGTTAAAGTGTACCAGAGAGATAAAGATAATTATCTATAACACTGAATAACAGGGATATATATATTATTAAAATATAGTAATGTTCATTGTTATAACTACGTTTTAAAATACTTTAGTTAAAATCGGTATTATATATGGTTAATGGTTATAAACATGTGACTATAAAAATGTAAAAGATGTATTGTTATGTAAAATTAAACTACTTCCAGCCATAAAGTCAGTGGTCATATCTCATGCTGTTTGTGTGATTCTTTGCAGTCCACGCCAAGCTGATCACCTTATCTCATCGCGTCTACAATCATCGGCTCTCTTAATTCACATTTTGAGGCCGGTAACATCAGCACATTCCTTATCAGAGCATGTAAATGCAGGACACATGATTGATTCCTAGAGTATACCTTCTCTTTTCTAATGTTGTTCAGGGGATTACAAGAGTCTGAAATCAAGTGTAACTCAGGTATTCATGCTAGTTATATTTTAATTGAACAGCTATAAAAGCAAATATCTGTATTCCTGCTTGTGAAGTCTGTATTAAAGTTAGATTCATCATGTTCCTTGTGTCTGCGGTCAGAGAAAATGGGACACCAATAGATTTATGAACAGTTTTCACAGAGGCTTAGCTACCTGTAAGTAGACACACTTTGTTTTTTTGTGTTGCATAATTGTTGTATAGCAATTATTCAGTATATTTTGTTAAATTATTCAGAATTATAGTCAATCAATGTCCAAGCCCGGCCATATCTTACACCTGAGACTGCAAGGACAGATTTCACACGCACCAACACAACATTACATACCACCAGCCATGTATTTTCTAGAACTGGGCATTATACAGTATTCAGAAGCTGTGAGTGTCACTCTATATCACTGTAAATGTTATTCAGAAATATAATTACATAATAATTATAATAAAACATCACAAATCAAACAGAATCACAACGGGTTCATTTTCACAAGGGAGTTATTTTGCCGCAGCCACTCAATCTACATTTTATTTTATTATACTACAACAGAAGAATGGATGCTGTGGCAATTTAAAATTATTTTTCTTTCACACACTTTGATAAGTAATGCCCTAGTGGCATGTACAAAGTGCCTTGCTAGATTTTCCTCTTTTAATGTATGCACATATGTAATACAACTAAATCCAATAACATTACAAGTAGTAAACTCCAAATAATAAAAACTGTCAACAAATTACATTGTGCAGTATTTCTTAAGCCCCATACACACGATCAGAAATTCTGCCAGCAAAAGTCAGATGTGAGCTTTTGGTCAGAAATTCTGACCGTGTGTATGCTCCATCGGGCTTATGCTGGCAGAATTACAGCCAGCAAAAGATTTAGAGCAGGTTTTCTATTTTTTGGTCGGAAAAAGTTCCGATCAGAAATTCCGATCGTCTGTACAAATTTCGACGCGGAAAATTCCTACGCATGCTTGGAAACAATTTGACGCCTGCTCGGAAGCATTGAACTTCATTTTCTCGGCTCGTCGTAGTGTTGTATGTCACCGCATTCTTGGCGGTCGAAAGTTCAAAGAACTTTTGTGTGACTGTGTGTATGCAAGACAAGCTTGAGCGGAATTCCGTTGGAAACAACTTGGATGGTTTTTCAAAAATCCGCTCGTGTGTACGGGGGCATTCGATTTGACTACAAAACGACATGCAACTGGAATAAAATAAGAAACCTGGTATTGGTTACAGTTTTCAGAATCCTCTATCTACAGCACCCACAGATGGTCATTGAATGGGCTGAAGAGGAAAATGGCTGGGCAGTGACATAAGCCCTCCCTCTATCCCTGCCTTTTATCTCACAGATGTGCTGCAAGGGTACAAATCCATTATCAAACCACCTCAAAAAAACAGGGAGGTGGTGCAAAACAATTGTGATGCCCTTAGTATCTTCAGCCTAAATGCAAGCTCCTCAAAACAGTAGTTGTTTATAGGTGTAGGGACCCTTTCCTCATGGGAAGTGTAATTTTGGAGCTTACAGGAAACATTTAGGCTGAAGCCAGCATTAATTTCCCATTTATTTCCAAAAATGCCCAAACTCACATTAGTAACTGCTTATCCCCCAATGATTCACTTTGGAACTTGTCCCAGTGGTGTCAACTAAAAGGAGAAACAATAGTCTCTATCTTCACAATAAGATTAATAAATACAACCTTAAGGAAGCACCCGTGGCTCCCTCACTGGGAGAAATCCACACTTGAATCTTCTCAGCTTTCCCACCATAGGAAATTAAGACAAAGGTAACACTAGAACCTTGATCAGTAAAGAGCTGAACTCTACAAAACGTGCTGCTAGGCAGCATAAACCATGAGTGCACAGAGGAGCTTCCATGGAGGAGCAGGCCTGTATTGGAAACATTGTGTAATTTGGGTATCCTGGGTTCTATAATCTTTCTTCCTATATTCTTCCTATATTCTGCAGCTCCACTAAATAAGTACTTGTTGAAGTTAAGAAAAGTGACTGGCACTCAAGAAATACCCTGTCAAAAACAGCCCTGAGTCAGATGTGTCTAGGAACTTTGCAAAGTAAGTTGACTTGAGCATCCCTAATGTGACCTGACATGCCATGTGAAGGTCATTTCTTATTATATCAGGGTAATAACATTACACAGGCTTGCCTTTCTGTTATTTCCATGTCTCCTTAAAGAGGAAGTAAACCCTGATGAGTTTACTTCCTCTTTCATTCCCTGTAAAGGCAAAGCATAATGCACTACTATGCATCGCATAGTAGCCCATTATGTGTCACTTACCTGACACAGGAGCCAGCGAAGTCACCACTGTCCCCTGTAATTCCGAGCGTCCATCTTCTTGGTGGGTCTCCGTGGGTCTCGCTGCTCCGGCGCTGTGATTCGCCGGAGCAGCGATGACGTCACTCCCGTGCATGCGCATGGGAGCCGAGACTCGCGGCATTGCCGTCATCGACGATGCCCCGCTCAGTGCGCCTGCGCACCGCTGTCTACGGCGCATGCGCCGTAGATAGCGGTGCCCGTCTTCGGGCAAATATCTCCTAAACCGTATAGGTTTGGGAGAAATTTCTTGGACCTACAGGTAAGCCTTAATCTAGGCTTACCTATAGGTCAAAGTGGTTTGTAAGGGTTTACAACCACTTTAAAGCTAAACTCAAGTAATGAAAATTATTTACCCTTGTAATGCTCCACCTCCCCACTACAAGGGTTAACTGTTTGTTTTGCCTAGGGCGGTTTCTCAAACAGAGCTCTGTGGAACCCTAGGGTTCCTCCAGAGGTTGCAAGGGGTTTCTTGAGCAAGGAGCAATTTTTGCCTCTTAGATAAGTTCCCACTGATAAGAGAAAAAAAGTGGAAACATAAAACAGAATTTAAAGTGGTTGTAAAGTCAGAAGTTTTTTTTTTTTAACTTAATGCATTTTATGCATTAAAGGATCACTAAAGCTATATATATATATATATATTTTTAAAATAACAAACATGTCATACTTACTTCCACTGTGCAGCTCATTTTGCACAGAGTGGCCCCAAATCTAGTCTTCTGGGGTCCCTCGGCGGCTGTCTCGGTTCCCCCCTGCAAAGACTCAACAACTTCATGCGAGCACCCTCACATGGTGTGGAGCGCTTGTGGCCGTGCTCCCGTGATACAGCCGACGGCCATAGCCACTCACTCTATCACTCGGCCCCGCCCCCGGTGCGCTGCGTCATTGGATGTGATTTTCCATCCACTGTAAGCAATCAATGGCCAAGCTGAGCGGCGAAGAGGATGTCGGGGGTGAGCGCGGGACTTTCGAGGGGTCAGGTAAGTAAAACAGGGGGCTGGGGGGCCGGTATTGTTGGATGTTTTTTCACCTTAATGCATAGAATGAAAAGAGGTGAAAAAACACATACCTTTACAACCCCTTGAAGATAAAAAGCCTTCTGTGTGCAGCAGCCCACCCTCACACTTACCTAAGGTGCCTCTCTGTCCATGAGTGTCATAGCCGTCTGAAATTCTCCTTCCTGATTGGCTGCGGCACAATTGGCTCTTACTGCTGTCAAACAATGTTAGATAGACAATCGAGGGGAAAGAGAGGGCGGGGCCAGGGCTCCGTGTCTAAATGGACACAGGGAGATGTGACTCAGTTTGGGTGCCCCCATAGCAAGCTGCTTGCTGTGGGGGCACTGAACAGGAGGGAGGGGCCAGGAGCACAGAAAAGGGACCAGAGAAGAGGAGGATCGGGGCTGCTCTGTGGAAATCCACGGCACCAGAGCAGGTAAGAAAAACATGTTTATTATTTTTATAGGAAAAAAAACAAGCCTTTACAATCACTTTAATTTAAGCTCAACCCCTCTTTTTTTTCTCCTATTCTGCCCTGAGGACACATTTCAAAAATCTTCTTCTCTCCAATTCCCACTGATGCCATTGATCTTTTAAGCTATCTGTAAGGGGTTCATTCTTTCCAATGACCACAAGTGTAAGGAGCATTCTTCCCACTGACCATCACACGAATGTATCATGAGTTGTAGACATAGTCATTTTTAGCAGGGGTTCCCTGGTCTAGGGGATGATGCATGTGGTGATATATTTACCTTATTTCTCGAACCTTGGCAGTCAGCACTCTGCTTTCTTTGGGTTGTGGGTGGGCCCCTGGCATCCACCCTTACAATGCAGGAATGCTGGTCTCAACTAACCAGGCAGTGAAGGGAAGAGGCTCCTGGGAACTGGTCACCTGAAGAAGAGAAAGCCTATGGTAGTGAGGAATAGGGTAAGTATTTCACCCTATTTATCATCCCATAGGAAAAGCTAACAGGTAATCCTTTCAGCGTATAGGTAAAGATGGGCTCATGAAGAGAAATTAACCATCATTACCCATATAAACGTGCCTTTTTTTCTTCACTTACAGATGGTGCTCTCAGTTTCACTTGAAGGATAAAGAATCTGCCTACGAATATGGGTGCCATGGAAACAACATTTACTATCTGAAATACTCTCAACCAATGGTACAAGTGGAGATGAGAGTACTTAAGACAAGTTCAAGTGGCAGGTCTGTTTTTACCAACGTATGTTGTAATTATAACAGCAGTTTAGTTTATGCCAATAATAAATATTATAGTTTTAGACCATATTAAATCTAGACATGTGCACTGCCGAAAAATTTGTCTGTTTTTTGTTTCATTTGGGGTGTTTTTTTCCGGGTCATTCGCTATGATCGTAATTCGTAAATTAGAAAATGTGAAAATCTGAAAATTCGAAGAATAACTAACTAATAACTAACTATTAAATTACAGGTTTTGGAATGTCCTTTCAACTTTGGTTGTTAGTGAACATAACGAATACAAATGTATCCGAAATAACGAATGCCGCATTTAAACAAATGGAATGGAATGAATTAATAATAAATAATAATAAAAAGTTTTTATTACTATTGTTATTTATTATTAGTAATTCGTTATGTTCCATTTGTTTAGATAAGGAATTACATAGTTACATATAGTTACATAGTAGGTGAGGTTGAAAAAAGACATAAGTTAATCGAGTCCAACTTATGTGTGAGATTATATATCAGTATTACATTGTATATCCCTGTATGTTGCAGTCGTTCAGGTGCTTATCTAATAGTTTCAAGAAACTATCGATGTTACCCTCTGAGGCCACCACCTGTGGAAGGGAATTCCACATCCTTGCTACTCTTAGGCCGCGTACACACGCGGGGACTGTTCGCCCAACTTTGTCCGCTGAACAGTGTTTCAGCGGACAGTCCGCTCGTGTGTGGGCTTTCAGCGGACAGTTTCAGCGAACAGTCTGCTGAACAAAGTTTTTCGGAAATTCCGAAAAACTGTCCGCTGAAACTTTGTTTCAGCGAACAGTCCCCTCGTGTGTAGGCTTGTTCGTCAAACTAAGTTCCGCGCATGCTCAGAAAGGATTTACACGCCGAAGTTTGCATTGCAGTGTATAGGACGTTGTTTTCTAGTCCCGTCGTACGTGCCGTTCACGTCATCGCGCACAGTTTCAGCAAACTGTTCGTTCGTCGTGTGTGGGCAAGTCCGTCCATGCTAATTTTGAGCGGACTGTTTGCTGAAACTGTTTGACGGACAAAGTTGAGCGAACAGTCCCCGCGTGTGTACGCGGCCTTACAGTAAAGAACCCTCTACGTAGTTTAAGGTTAAACCTCTTTTCTTCTAATTTTAATGAGTGGTCACGTGTCTTGTTAAACTCCCTTATGCGAAAAAGTTTTATCCCTATTGTGGGGTCACCAGTACGGTATTTGTATATTGAAATCATATCCCCTCTCAAGCGTCTCTTCTCCAGAGAGAATAAGTTCAGTTCTCGCAAACCTTTCCTTATAACTAATATCCTTCAGACCTTTTATTAGCTTTGTTGCCCTTCTCTGTACTCGCTCCATTTCCAGTACATCCTTCCTGAGGACTGGTGCCCAGAACTGGACAGAATATTCTAAGTGCGGTCGGACCAGAGTCTTGTAGAGTGTGAGAATTATCGCTTTATCCCTGAAGTTAATGCCTGGAGTTAATGCCCTTTTTAATGCTTGTCAATATTCTGTTTGCTTTGCAGCAGCTTGGCATTACATCATCTACTAGGACCCCCAGGTCCTTTTCCATCCTAGATTCCCACAGAGGTTCTCCCACCAGTGTATAGATTGCATTCATTTTTTGCCACCCAAATGCATTATTTTACATTTTTCTACATTGAACCTCATTTGCCATGTAGTTGCACACCCCATTAATTTGTTCAGATTTTTTTGCAAGGTTTCCACATTCTGCGGAGAAGTCCTTGCCCTGCATAGCTTAGTTTTGTCTGCAAATATATAGACGCTATAACTTTTGCGCAAACCACTCAATATACGCTTATTACGATTTATTTTTTTTTACTAAAAATATATAGAAGAAGACATATTGGCCTAAACTGATAAATATATATATATATATATATATATATATATATATATATTTTTTTTATTGGGATATTTATTATAGCATATTGATTGAACATGCGAACCAGCGCACGCAGACGCGCAACGCGATAACAAATTTGTAAACTGCAACAGGTGCTAGGGTAACTGTGGTTTTCTCATTGATAATAGTGCACGCCCAATACATTTGGTTAATTTCATCTCATTGGATGTGTCTTGTTAGGCAATTCGTAGATGTTCTCAGGTAATTAACCCTTTTGATGCTAATCTCATTCCTATTACTTCTAATATATCCTTGAAATGTGTTTTTTTTCTATTTTTACCCAAATATTTAAATACATTACAAAGAACAGGGAAGTGTTTCTAAACCCAATAAATTCATAATTTTCCAATCTTCATCTTTAACCACTTGACCACTGGGCACTTAAACACCCTTAATAACCAGACCAATTTTCAGCTTTTGATGCTCTCACATTTCGAATGACAATTACTCAGTCATGCAACACTTTACCCATATTAATTGTTTGTCCTTTTTCGTTTCTGTTATAAAATTTAGCAGATTAGTAATTTTTCTTCATAAATTTTGGCCAAAATTTATACTACTGCATATCTTTGGTAAAAATAAGTACAAATTGGTGGATATTATTTGGTCTTTGTGAAAGTTATGGAGTCCACAAGCTATGGTGCCAATATCTGAAAATTGATCACACCTGAAGGACTGATGGCCTATTTCAATTCTTGAGACCCTAACATGCCATAAAAGTACAAATACCCCCCAATTGAAACCTTTTTGTAAAGAAGACATTCCAAGGTATTTAGTAAGAGGCCTGATGAGTTTTTTGAAGTTGTCATTTTTTCCCACAATTCTTTGCAAAATCAAGATTTTTTTTCCTTTTTTTTCACAAAATTGTCATAATATCAGTTTATTTCTTACACACAGCATATGCATACCCCAAATTACACCCCGAAACACATTCTGCTATTATTCCCGAGTATGGCAATACCACATGTGTGAGACTTTTACACAGCGTGGCCACATACAGAGGCCTAACATGCAGGAAGTGTGATATTACCACACGTGAGAAAAAATAAAATACATTTAATGATTTAACCACTTGACCACTGGGCACTTAAACACCCTTAATAACCAGACCAATTTTCAGCTTTCGGTGCTCTCACATTTTGAATGACAATCCCGAGTATGGCAATACCACATGTGTGAGACTTTTACACAGAAGCCCAACATGCAGGGAGCGCCATCAGGCGTTCTGGAGCACCCAGGACAATTCTGACATTTCTCTCCTACATGTAAAAATCATCATTTATTTGCTAGAAAATTACATAGAACCCCAAAACATTATATACTTTTTTTTAGCAAAGACCCTAGAGAATACAATGGTGGTCGTTGCAACTTTTTATCTCGCACGGTATTTGCGCAGAAATTTTTCAAACGTGTTTTTTTTGGAAAAAAACAGTTTTATGCTTAAACAAAAAACATTAAAGTTAGCCCAATTTGTGCATAATGTGAAAGATGAAGTTATGCTGAGTAAATAGATACCTAACATGTCACTCTTCAAAATTGCACACGCCCGTGGAATGGCGCCAAGCGTCGCTACTTAAAAATCCCCATAGGCGGCGCTTTAAATTTTCTTTACTGGTTACATGTTTTGAGTTACAGAGGAGGTCTAGGGCTAGAATTATTGCTCTCACTCTAACGTTCGCAGCGATATCTCACGTGTGTGGTTTGAACACCGTTTTCATATGTGGGTGGGACTTATGTATGCGTTCGCTTCTGCATGCGAGTACATGGGGACAGGGGCGCTTTAAAAAAAAAAAAAAATTATTGTTCATTTTACTTTATTTATTTTAGTTTGACTTTTTTTCCCCAAAAATATTTTTTTTGATCTTTTTTATTCCTATTACAAGGAATGCAAGGCTGGGAAGCCTGAAATAAAATAAAAAAAAGATTCTGGCTTTGATTGTATTGGCGAGTCGGTAGAAGCACTGGGGGGGGGGACGTCTATGGCTGGGTATTGCAGGGTATCACCGAGTATGGCTGAGTATTGCAGAGTATTGCAGAATATCTCCAAGTATGGCTGGGTATGGCAATTTATGGCAGAGTATTGGCAGGGTATTGCAGAGTATTGGCTGGTATTGCAGAGTATTGGCTGGTATTGCAGAGTATTGGCTGGTATTGCAGAGTATTGGCGGGTATCGCAGAGTATTGACGGGTATCACCGAGTATGGCTGAGTATTGCAGAGTATTGCAGAGTGTCTTCAAGTATGGCTCGGTATCTCGGAGTATGGCTGGGTATGGCAATTTATGGCAGAGTATTGGCAGGGTATTGCAGAGTATTGGCGGGTATTGCAGAGTATTGGCAGGTATTTCAGAGTATTGGCGGGTATTTCAGGGTATTGGCATGGAATTGAGGGGTTAATTTTCAGTGAGCAGCACTGTGGGCACTGCAGAAGCAGCCCACAGTGCTGCTGACACCGATCTCTTCCCCCTCCGCTGTACCGATCGGTACAGAGAGGGGAGGGAGGAAGGTTTGTTTACAAGTGATCACTCCGGATCACCATCACGGATGCTCTCGAGTGCGTGCCTCAGGGGGCGCACAAGAGCGGAATTCTGGGAGGACATTATATAACGGCCTCTCAGAGTTAAGCAACCGCCCTGTAGCCGTTATTCGGCTATGGGGCGGTTGTTAAGTGGTTAAAGGTGACCATACACTGCAATCGGTTAGATTTGAAAAAAAATAAAATTTAATTTAGTGCAAGAGCCTGTTTAATTTCCTATAATTTGAATTCATTGTTCAAGTGCGTCTTCCTATTACCTATTTTCCCTAAATATTGAGTTGTACAGAGATTGGCCAATCAGATTGCATAGGGCATGACCATCTTAAGTACCAAATTTGCAATGTAGATGTGCCATGACCCACTTGTATTTTTCTATTGATATTTCTTGGGCATTATACAAGGGACATGAGAAACCACCTTTTTTCAAGGCATGCTAGAGTGATCAGGAATCTTCAAACTACGGCTCTCCAGCTGTTGCGGAACTACACAACCCATGAGGCATTGTAAAACTCTGACATTCATAGACATGACTAGGCATGATGGGAATTGTAGTTCCCGAACAACTGGAGGGCCATAGTTTGAAGACCCCTGTGGTAGACCATTATTATGCCTCCAGAATTGTGGCACCTACCCAACTTCTCTCTGCTGGTGGACACAAGAACCTACATCAATAGATATATATTTGGGCAGTACAGTAATGTAGTGGCACTTTTACCTAGCATCAAAAAGTTTGCTGGTTCGAATCCTGGACGCGACACCATCTGAGTTTGCATGTTCTCCCTGTGCCTGCGTGTGTTTCCTCCAGGTACTCTGGTTTCCTCCGAAAAAGGTGCATAAAGTGTAGTGCTAAATTAAATTACTGATCTAACCAAACTAATACCAAAAATCATAAGTAAATGGTATAGGTGAGTGATAAACTTGGTGACAAACTGTAAATCACACCTATTTAACAAGTGAGAAGAAAGTAATACGTTGCACCAAAAGTCGCATATAAATGATGCAATACAAATAAGTGAAAAATGTTAATCAAAAACTGGTAAAAAGTCCATAGAAAGTGTAATATAGTCCTCAGTGATAGTCAGAGCCTTGTAGATCTTTAGACAACCAAAGGACAAAGACGGATCTTGCGACCACCCGTGTAACAGCACCACCACCAATAAAAATGCAGGCTTACCAGATGGTTCAGACTCAAAAGAATACACGTTCTGTAAGTCAATCGAGCTTTTTGATATCAATTGACAGCTGGGATGTGACCTGTAGAAATCGCGTCCCAAAACGTATGCACAATCCGTCTGACTACTCCGGTCCCAGTCCACAATCACCCTCCCTCAGCAGACACGTGGGGGCTCTGAAATCAAATATCCGGCACACTCTGATTGCGTCACCAGAGAGGTTTCCTTCCACACTCAAAAACATGCTGGTAGGTAAATCGGATCCTGTCTAAATTGGCCCTAATATGTCTGAATGTGTGTTAGGGACCCACACAAACAGCAGTCCATGTTAAAAAAAAAATTGTTTCTTAATTTGCAAATAAGGATCATCTCTTCCTCAGAAAACAGTGAGCGGGGCATGGTGGTGGGAAGAAATTAGCAGCAGTACAAACAACTTCCTGTAGGGGCATGATGTCATTCCTGTGTGTTGTCCGCCACTTCCAGGAACCAGATATGTGCCACGGGCACATACCTATGTACACAGAGCACTCGCACATGCGAAAACGTCACTCGTGCATCTTGCATAGACAGCGATCGTTCATCTAGATGCATTTAACTGCAGGAATCCATATTTTGATGTAAATTAATAGTAAAGCAGATGCCGATTTCCGGGACTGGACTAACAAATGTTTCTAGTGAAAGGCAACTGGTGTTTTATATTAAAAAAATTCCAAATGGGCCATTGGCATGCATCACAATTGAACTTAGGAATGTGTCTTTGCAAACTTAAACTAAATGAAATCCTTTCTTATTTTTGCTTGGGGATAGAGTCCCTGATAGGATGAAGACACCTCCCACATTTTTCCACTTTCTCCTTCAAAATTATTCACTTCCTGTAAGCCAAACAGGAAATGAGGGTAAAATGGGTATGAGGGCACAGGACCCACCCCGAGGGACATATATTAATGTCACCAATTTGGACAACCACAAAAACGAAACAAGGAGAAGTGCCTTTAAAAATGCAAAATTGATGAAAAGCTAGTGCGCCGGCTCCTGAAGAGCATGCGCTATATGTTTTGAAAGTTAATGTTACACCTAAACTGCAGTTTGGTTTGGGTATAATTGTTCCAAACTTGGACCTCAGCATCAGTCTGACTGGACTATAGGGTGTTCGGCCTGGCCACAGGGGGCACTGTCTTTTCTGGCAGGCATGCAACCACAGTCTGGTTGGGTGCTTTAAGGTTACTTTCTCTCGGAGCCCGCCCAGTCGGAGTGTCACTGCACTTTCTGGGAGAGGGTACATAAGATGCGGATGTCATGTGGTTTGGGGTTCCAGTCCAGAAGTATGTCCTGACTCCATGGTCCTGGTCCTCCTGACCAGCTCCCAGGAAAGCTATAACCTGGGGTGCGGATCCACCCGACTTTATGTCTCGGGGCTGGCTGGCCCGAGGCAAGGAAACTAAAGAAAGGATTCCGAGGTGGTCCGGGGCCATCTCTGGTCGAGGAGAGGCCCAGTAACTTCGTAGCTATCCAGGGGAGGACTTTTCAGTGGAAGGCTACGTACAGGTTGGCTTCTTAGCAAGAGCCTGGTGGGGCTGAAGTACCTAAGTGAATCCAGTCTCGTGGGTATCGCCAAACTGGCTGAAAGATCCGGGTATCATACGAGTGTTCTACAAGTTTTAGTTTCCTGCATATTCTACAAAAACGTCTGTGGCAGAGACTTATTTCTACATGTTTTACAACAACGTCTGTGGCAGAGACTTTTTCCTGAGTTAAGCACCTTGTTGGCTGCTAGGCCTTGTGAGAGAGGGACTATCCAACTTGAGTACTTTAACTTTCTTCCTAACCCTCTGATCCTAATTTAACCACCTTCAGACCGGACCATTTTGCTGGTAAATGACCAGAGGTCTTTTTACAATTTGGCACTGCGCTGCTTTAACTGGTAATTGCGCGGTCATGCAATGTTGTACCCAAACAAAATTTGCGTCCTTTTCTTCCCACAAATAGAGCTTTCTTTTGATGGTATTTGATTGCCTCTGCGATTTTTATTTTTTGCGATATAAACGTAAAAAGACCGCAAATTTTGAAAAAAAATGATATTTTCTACTTTTTGTTATTAGAAAAATCCAATAAACTCAATTTTAGTCATACATTTAGGCCAAAATGTATTCAGCCACATGTCTTTGGTAAAAAAAAAGTCAATAATTGTATATTTATTGGTTTGCGCAAAAGTTGTCACATCTACAAACTAAGGTACGTTTTCTGGAATTTACGCAGCTTTTAGTTTACGACTGCCTATCTCATTTCTTGAGGTGCTAAAATGGCAGGGCAGTACAAACCCCCCCCAAATGACCCCATTTTGGAAAGTAGACACCCTAAGGAAATTGATAAGTGGCATGTTGAGCCCATTGAATATTTTATTTTTTTGCCTCAAGCGATTGAATAATGACAAAAAATAAAAAATTTTTTTTTTTTTACACAAAGTTGTCACTAAATGATATATTGCTCACACATGCTATGGGCATATGTGAAATGACACCCCAAAATAAATTCTGCTGCTTCTCTTGAGTACGGGGATACCACATATGTGGGACTTTTTGGGAGCCTAGCCGCGTACGGGGCCCCGAAAACCAAGCACCGCCTTCAGGCTTTCTAAGGGCGTAAATTTTTGATTTCACTTCTCACTACCTATTACAGTTTTGAAGGCCATAAAATGCCAAGATGGCACAAAACCCCCACAAATGACCCCATTTTAGAAAGTAGACACCCCAAGCTATTTGCTGAGAGGCATTTTGAGTCCATGGAATATTTTATATTTTGCCACAAGTTGCGGGAAAATTACAAACTTTAATTTTTATTTTATTTTTTTCACAAAGTTGTCACTAAATGATATATTGCTCACACATGCTATGGGCATATGTGAAATGACACCCCAAAATAAATTCTGCTGCTTCTCCTGAGTACGGGGATACCACATATGTGGGACTTTTTGGGAGCCTAGCCACGTACGGGGCCCCGAAAACCAAGAACCGCCTTCAGGTTTTCTAAGGGCGTAAATATTTGACTTCACTCCTCACTACCTATTACAGTTTTGAAGGCCATAAAATGCCAAGATGGCACAAAACCCCCACAAATGACCCCATTTTAGAAAGTAGACACCCCAAACTATTTGCTGAGAGGCATGTTGAGTCCATGGAATATTTTATATTTTGCCACAAGTTGCGGGAAAATTACAAACTTTTTTTTTTTTTTCTTTTCACAAAGTTGTCACTAAATGATATATTGCTCACGCATGCCATGGGCATATGTGAAATGACACCCCAAAATAAATTCTGCTGCTTCTCCTGAGTACGGGGATACCACATATGTGGGACTTTTTGGGAGCCTAGCCGCGTACGGGGCCCCGAAAACCAAGCACCGCCTTCAGGCTTTCTAAGGGTGTTACAGTTTTGAAGGCCATAAAATGCCAAGATGGCACAAACCCCCCCCCCAAATGACCCCATTTTGGAAAGTAGACACCCCTAAATTTAGGGGTACACTAGTGAGACTAGGTAATAAATGGCGGGTGCCCTGAAACTATAAAAAAAATAACTAACCAACCAGCGTCACCTGTAACAGTTATATGGTGATCACTGGTGAAAGGGTTAACTAGGGGGCAATCAGGGGGCTTTATGCGGTAGTATATGGGGGTCCCTGGCGCTATAAAAAGCTGCGGCGAACCTAAATACCTACCTGCCTAACTAGCGTCACCTGTGACACTAATACAGTGATCAGAAAAACGATCGCTTATTAGGCTGGGTTCACACTGGAGCGATGTGGGAATGCCACGAATGCGCGGCGGGTTCCCGCATCACATGCCTCCCGGTGGCAGTTCACACTGCCCTATGCGAACTGCTGGGAGTGTCAGTGAAATGTTAATGACACCCCCAGATCAGTTCGCATATCGCAGTGCGATCTGCAAACTCGGATCGCATGGTGTGAACACCCATGCGATCCGATTCTGCTGCGGACCAAAAAAAGGGTCCCGTGCGAGTTTGCGGCGGGTGCGGCGGGTGCGACACGAATTCAGCCATACTATCTGTATGGCTGAACTCGAATCGCACAGAGATCGGATGTGATTTGCACTGCAGTGCGGTGCGAATCACATCCGTTCTCATAAACCGCTGCAATGTGAACCCAGCCTTAGTGACACTGGCGACGGGGGGTGATCACGGGGTTAAACCTTTATTGGGGGGGTTAGGGGGGTACCTTAGAACTAAAGGGGGCTAACCCTAACTGCCCTAACAGTTATTACAGTCACAAATGACACCCGCCGGGTGATCAGGGGGTTAAACCTTTATTAGGTAATAAATGGCGGGTGCCCTGAAACTATAAAAAAATAACTAACCAACCAGCGTCACCTGTAACAGTTATATGGTGATCACTGGTGAAAGGGTTAACTAGGGGGAAATCAGGGGGCTTTATGTGGTAGTATATGGGGGTCCCTGGCGCTATAAAAAGCTGCGGCGAACCTAAATACCTACCTGCCTAACTAGCGTCACCTGTGACACTAATACAGCGATCAGAAAAATGATCGCTTATTAGGCTGGGTTCACACTGGAGCGATGCGGGAACGCCATGAATCCGCGGCGGGTTCCCGCATCGCATGCCTCCCGGCGGCAGTTCACACTGCCCTATGCGAACTGCTAGGAGTGTCAGTGAAATGTTAATGACACCCCCAGATCAGTTCGCATATCGCAGTGCGATCTGCAAACTCGGATCGCATGGTGTGAACACCCATGCGATCCGATTCTGCTGCGGGCCAAAAAAAGGGTCCCGTGCGAATTTGCGGCGGGTGCGACACGAATTCAGCCATACTATCTGTATGGCTGAACTCGAATCGCACAGAGATCGGATGTGATTTGCACTGCAGTGCGGTGCGAATCACATTCGTTCTCATAAACCGCTGCAATGTGAACCCAGCCTTAGTGACACTGGCGAGGGGGGGTGATCACGGGGTTAAACCTTTATTGGGGGGGTTAGGGGGGCACATTAGAACTAAAGGGGGCTAACCCTAACTGCCCTAACAGTTATTACAGTCACAAATGACACCAATGCAAAAAAAAAAAAAAAAAGCAATTGGTGTCACTGTGACTGGAGGGGCAGGGGTAATTGGGGGGTAAAGGGGGGGTGTGAGTGTGCCTGGCATGTTCTACTGTGTAGTGTAGTGCTTGTGCAACTCACCGATGCTCTCTCCTCGGTGCCGGAACGAAAAATACCGACACGGAGGAGAGAATACATCACTTCCTCTCCTGTGTTTACATTACAGGAGAGGAAGTGATGTCACGGGACATTTTCATTCGTCGGGAGCGATCGCGAGGGGGTGGCCATGAATGAATGGCCGTCCCCTCGTCCGGGATCGCTCCCGAACGAATACCGACCGCCGCAGGCACCGGGCGGGGGCCCGATAGGGCCCCCGACCGGCGGGCAGGCAAGGACGTACATGTAAGCCCTTATGCCTGCCCGTGCCATTCTGTCGACGTACATCGTCGTGCGGCGGTCGGCAAGTGGTTAAGAGACTTCGTTGACTGTTTTTGCAAATAAAAATCCCTTTATGTGGATCTGTCGTCAGTCTCTAAAGTTACTGGGCCATCTACCACGGGAAACCCCTAGACATAAATAGAGGACAAGAAGGTAACGGTAAGCCCAATCAAACCAGCAGCTCCTTCGGGGGTTAGTGTCACACTAGTAAGGTGGTGCATCTCTAGCATGTATTCAAAATGCTGCTTCAAAGATGTATGGTTTTAGAGAAAACTTACAAATCTACATTGCAGCTGCAAAAAATAAATAGCCTGCCCCCCAATACATACAAGACCACTTGGGTCTGTTAAGGCTTAAAAAGAGAACCCCCACATGAAAAATCCCACCCCAAAGTAAAAAAAAATATTGTGCCCCTCCCAAACACTAATAAACCCCTAGCCAAACACACAGCAAGCCAGCCCATGAAAGGAGGGTGTATGCTTGGGGAAGGAGGGGCTCGGGCACACCAAAAGTCCACCTTGTTCCCCTATTCAGGGGAACAAGGGCCTCTTCCACACAACCCTAAGATGGGGTTGTGGGGGGCTGCAGACAGAGAGCTTTACGAAATGTGGAAAGCCCCTTTAAACTAGTGGGTACAAGGTGCTTTGTGGTTGGTATTGGGCTGAGCCCAACATGCCCCAAAGGCAGCCACCTATGTTGAGTGGATGTGGCCTTCTATGATACAGGCGGGGGTTGGGCTATCGCTCTTCTCACCCCTTTCCTAGCTGGGCCTGTAGTATGCTCTGAAGAAGGATGTGGTTTGGATTGGTGAAGGCAGCTCAAAGCCTTTTGAGAATGGAGTGGAGTGTGGAGTCCCGCTTTAAAAGCAAAAGTTAGGCTAGAGAAAACATAAGCATTAGATGGGGGAGACAAGAACTATTGTAGAATGGAGTGTGGAGTTCCCCTTTAAAAGCAAACGTTAGCCCATGGAAATCCAAGGGGTTATTAGAGGGGGGAGACAAGAGCATTGGCGAATGGAGTGTGGTGTTCCCCTTTAAAAGCAAAAGCTAGCCAAAGGAAACCATATGCATTAGAGAGGGAAGGTTAAATGGCCTTTTAGGAGGAACTAGAGTCTTTTTACATAATTTTAACAAGGTGCATGTCACATGTTGGCAGCATCCTCAGGAACTGTGACATCATAAGGGACAGGGTCACCATGTGACATCACCCAGTGACCTCGCCCCTTGCCCTATACAAGTCGCTGCACAACGCGTTCCTTCCATTATGGCCAGAGAGAGTGTTGTGTCAACATCGGAAGAAGGAAGAAGAAGAAGAGGAGGAGGAGAAGAAGAAGCAGAAGGAGGCAACGAGAGCGACAGAAGACCGGGCCAACGCTAGTAAAAGAGCTGGAAGAAGAAAGCAGAGGCCCGGCAAGAAGAACCGAAGAGCGGGACAAAACCCCCGAAGAGCGGGACAAAACCCCCGAAGTTGGAAGAAGACCCCGGATGGGGGCGGCGATGAAGGAGAAAGTCGGGCTCCTCCACTAGTAAAAGAGCTAGCAAAAGAGCAGAAGATAGTGGAGGAGTCCGGCGAGAAGACCCCCCCGAAGACAGAAGAAGAGAAGAATACCGGAGCTGTCTAATAAAGTATTTTAAAAACCTGTGTTTTTTTTTAATGTACACTTTTTTCCACAAGTGAATGGGTACATGGTACCCCATACTCATTCACATAGGGTAGGGGGCTGGAATCTGGGGGCCCCCCTTATTAAAGGGGGCTCCCGGATTCTGATAAGCCCCTGCCCGCAGACCCCAACAACCAGGGTTGTCGGGAAGAGGCCCTTGAGCCACGTTTCAAAATGACCGGACTTTTCTCCGTGTGTGGGCAAGTCCATTTATTTCAAAAGTCTGGCGCACTAGCACACAGATGGGCGGAATGTCTGCTGGACTGTCGAGTCTGGTGGATAATTTTGAGTCAAAACTTCTTTCTGAGTCCGCCGGACTTTTGGGAACAAAAAGTCAGCCAGAGCCCACACTCGGGCGGATTGTCCGGCTGACTCTGGTCCACCAGATAATCCGATAGTGTGTACGCGGCATTAGGGGCATTGCATGAAACTATGGTTACCTTACTATCAAGTAGGTGTCCAGACAGATTGAGGTACCGATCCTCTGGGTCTCTGATCTCATCCAGAAGTGTAAATGGGGTAGTGCAATGAAAAGCAATGAGCACCCCGTTTTTTTTAGAGGATGCCCAGGCCCTGAACACCTGAGGGCAGTGGTGGCCAAAGAATTTAGGTGTGGATGCGTACGCAAAGTGTGTCTCGTGCAAACAAACCACATGTGCTTTGGCAGATGCAAATGAGCGGAATGCTTTAGTGCGTTTGTTGGAGATGTTGAGGACTTGGACTTTGAGAGTAAGGCCGCGTACACACGCGGGGACTGTTCGCCCAACTTTGTCCGTCAAACAGTTTCGGCAAACAGTCCGCTCAAAATTAGCATGGACGGACATGGCCACACACGACGAACGAACAGTTTGCTGAAACCGTGCGCGATGACGTGAACGGCACGTACGACGGGACGAAAAATACGACGTCCTATACACTGCATTATAACTTTCGGTGTGTAAATCCTTTCTGAGCATGCGCGGAACTTAGTTTGACGAACAAGCCTACACACGAGGGGACTGTTCGCTGAAACAAAGTTTCAGCGGACAGTTTTTCGGAATTTCCGAAAAACCTTGTTCAGCGGACTGTTCGCTGAAACTGTCCGCTGAAAGCCCACACACGAGCGGACTGTTTGCCGAAACACTGTTCAGCGGACAAAGTTGGGCGAACAGTCCCCGGGTGTGTACGCGGCCTGAGAATGTTGAGTGGAGCAGAAGAGGTTAGGGACTGGAAGGAATTAAAGGTCTGAAGTAGGCTATCCACCCCTAGTGGGGAGAGGATGGGTTAGGATTGGAGAGGGGAGAGTAGACCTCAGCAGAAGGAGGGGGAAGAGAAAGAAAGGGAAAAAAAAAGAAAAAAAAAAAAAGGAGAAAAGCGGGAGCTGGATAGGGTCTGTAAGGATCGGAATTTGGTTTAATGAGGTAGATAGGATGTCCACTGGTTGGTCAATAAAATAACCACCAAGGACAGAGGCTGCTCTGTGGAATACCCTGTGTGGCTACACGTGGATTTGGGGGGGGGGAGCAGTGGACAGTCTCTGAGATTCTTACAGACAATATAACAGGACCCGACACAATCTATCTGTGACAGCGGCAAAGCCTCCATCCCTAATATATGTACAACATTTGGAGAGAGAGGGAAATGAGACTTTAAATGAGGCATGTCATTGAATGAATACTTTAATTACATTTATAAAATACAAATCACATCATTAAATGTGTCAATCTGGGATACAGGACACAGTAAATTAGGATACACTTGTTTACATACACTTCTTTGAATATACAGGTATTATACAGAATAGAATGCAACATGGTTAACAATGCAAATGCATAGACACACTCATCCATTCATAAAATCAATAAACATATTGCTCATGGTGAGCCAAATTTGTCTGGGCATCAGTTGGATATATACTCGATGCAAGAATTGTATGTAAACAAGTGTATCATAGTTTACTGTGTCCTGTATCCCAGATTGACACATTTCATGATATGATTTTTATTTTATAAATACATGTAATTAAAGTATTCATTCAGTGACATGTCTCATTTAAAGTCCAATTTCCCTCTCTCTCCAAATGTTGTAAGGATAGGTCAATATATTAACCCCCCTGCCGGTATTCCCGAGTCTGGCTCGGGGTGGAATTTTCATACCAAAAGCGGTATCCCCGATCCAGACTCGGGTCTGCATCGCTGGATCCAGGAGGAGGTTTACTTACCTTCTCCCTCGGATCCAGCGTTGTCTCCCCGCTGTACGAGCGAGCCGTGTCTCGCTCGATGCATCACATCGCCGATCTCCGTTCCCTGCGAGCGTTGCGACGCACGAGGACGGAGATCGGCGCCAAATTCAAAAAGTGAAACAAACAGTAAACATACAGTATAATGTAATCTTACAGATTACATTGCTGTATGTAAATATTTCACATCCCCGTTGTCCCTAGTGGTCTGCCCAGTGTCCTGCATGCAGTTTTATGTAATAAAAACTGTTCTTTATGCCTGGAAACTGGAGATTGTCCATAGCAACCAAAACTGTCCTTTTACATCAAAAATGATTTTAGACCAGCTAGAAAACAGCGATAATAAATTAGAATCACTCGCAGAATTGAGCGATAGCGATTTGTGGGGAGATCCGTCATCAAATACTGAAAAGTAATGACAGTGACAATTCTGCAACTGAGCAAATTTCAGTGTTTTTGATGTGATTACATTATTGAATAATTTTTATTATTGTTATATTATTATTTGGTACAATTATTTATAATTATTTATTATATTATAATTTATGATTTCATTTTTCAAACTTTATCATACCCGGGATGTCTGCTAGACTCTGGTTTGGACAGATTTAAGTGAGTTATTCCTAAGAATTACAGGACTACATAAAAGCCAAATTTTCATGCAAAATAATGGTACCACTTTTAGCACCTGAAATCCGAAATAATCGTACCGCCAGGGAGGTTAAAAGGTGGAGCCTGACAATGATATGTTGCAGGAGACCCCAGTTTTGAAAAGGGGTACCCTGTAACAAAGTTCAAAAATGGGTCTACAGTAGGGTAGGAGGATTTCAGCAGGATTAATCTGCAACAATTACGTGAACAACAGATGACAATGACAAATATCAACAAGTGTAGTGTGGACAATACTGCATGGGCCGGGGGGACAATCAGTCCTTAAACTGGTCCAGGCAGTATGTAGAGTAGTAGATGTTGTGACGGGGGCCATCGTCAGGACGTGGTGCCAGAGTGCGATGGATCTTGTCCATTTCAAGGTGCTCTATGGGTATTACCCACTGATAATGGGGTACTTTGACGCAGGAAGTGGGCTTAGCACTATATGGCCATATAGTGTGACCAAATCACCATAGATTTTGGAATATGTTCAGGTGTTTTTAAATACCCTTGCAGGATTTAAATGTAATTTTTTTATGTGTGAGCTATAATCTATTTTTTACTGTTTGTTGGTCTTATAGCAGCACCATCTTGAATGTAAACGCATTTAGGATTTTGTATTTTCTATGGGTATTTTGACTTCTATAGGCCATGCAGGGAAAGGCATCCAGCCGGACACCACATCTGCATGTGTAGACACGCTGTCTCCTATGGCAACAATCTTGAACAGTTTCTAACAAAGGGGTACCATTTGTATGTGGACAATTATTACATGAGTCACTTTTTAGTCACTTGTTTGATCATCAGATTGGAGCATGTGGCACTGTGCGATCTAATTGCCGGGGCTTTCCCCAGCGGATTGTAGATTCCCATCTTAGGCTGGGGGAGAGAGCCTGCTTGAAGTGTAATAACTTGCTTGCTGTGAAGTGGAGGGATAAGAATGTTTTTGTTCTTTCCTCCCTTCAGGCAGACACGACGGTCCAAATTCTTACGACGACTAGTATTGTGGAGAAACCCCATCTGTGTCCATGAATCTAACCAAAATATGGGATGGGTGGACCTCAACAACCAGTTGTTGACGCCGTACCTAATTGCTCGTAAGGCCAGACGCTGGTACAAAAAAGTGTCTGTATACTTATTTCAATTGGCATTGCTGAACGCTCATGTGCTATACAGAGCTTCAGCACAGACTGGATCCTTCCTTAAATTCCAGGAAGAGATCGTCAGAGCCAGTGGCGTAACTAGAACCTTCAGGGCCCCGATGCAAGAAACCATGAAGGGCCCCCCTGAACCCCAGCCAGGGCCCTTCCCTCCAAGTCCGGCGGTGGAACTCCAGGGCGTGGTCACAGGTATGACCTTTGTGGGCCCTGTAGTTCCACCACTGGTTGGGGAGAACAGACATCGGACTGAGGGGCAATGCATGGAGCAGGAGAGGGGTACTCTGAGGACACAGGTCATGCGGGGAATGCACAACTAAAGAGCAGCCAGTGCGATAGTAGAGCATGGAGCTCTGCTAGTCACCCTCCACTTCCAGCCACCCATGTGCATGGTGCACTGGTACCCCTAGCTGCCTATGCTGCTGCCGGCCATATGTAGAGGGGGCTGCATGGGCCCCCTGCATCACAGGGCCCGGTTGCGGTCGCAACTGCTGCACCCCCTATAGTTACGCCCCTGGTCAGAGCCCTTATGTTTCCAGATGGTGCTCCACCTTCCCAATCCAAATGCAGTAAGCCGGCTGCATGAGAGGCATTTTCTGTATGTCCTCCTGAGTACCCCTACCCAAAGAGCCCCCTAAAGAAAATGCCACATCTGTAGAAAGAGCGAGTATAGGTGTGGCACCTGTTATTTTTGTCCCTCCTTTCTTGACAATCCTGGTCTTTGCATTGGTGAATTTTTTGAACACTGCCATACACTAGTTGAGTATTAGCATAGGGTACAGCATTGAACAGACTAGGAACACTTTCACAGGGTCTCCCAAGATGCCATAGCATTTTAAGAGACCCGAACCTGGAACCGAACCCTTACAGTTACAAATAAATGTGTAAAAAAAGAAAAAAATTGTTGTTTTATTGTTCTCTCTCTCTCTATTGTTCTGCTCTTTTTTACTGTATTCTATTCTGCAATGTTTTATTGCGTTTTATTATTAACCATTTTTTTGTTTTCAGGTACGCCATTCAGCTGCAGCATGGATTTATCTTGACAGCAACAGCGTTTGCTCCCACGATATATAAAGCCGTGACTCCAGCACAGTCGGAGGTGATTTCACCACTACAGTTAAAAAAAAAGAGCATATATGCTGAAGCATGGCGGCAGCAGGGGGGGAGGAGCGCTTTGCTCCTAACTTTTGGGGCAGATGCCCCCATGCTTCGGCATATATATATATTTTAGGCACAGGTTGTATTAAAAAATGTTTTATTTTTTACTGTTTTTTTTTGTATTTGCTTTGCAGGTATGGAATGTCTTACTGTTATACTGTAATGTTACTTTGTTTTATTGTTAAGCATCATTTGCTTAGCACAGGAGTGCCCAACCAGTGGCCCAGGGGGACACATGTGGCACGTGAAGCCCTCTGATGTGGCCCGCGACCTCCTGCTCTGGGATAGAATAGAAAGAATACTGTTATTAAAGGTCCATTTATTACTAAAACCACAGTGTATATATGGGCATATCTTTTCTGTAGTGGGTACTGGGCTGCTTTCAAACTGATCCGCAGGTGAAGAGCAGTTTACCTGCAGGTTACTTGCACTAAGCCATAGACTTTTATTATTACCTGCAGTTTGGTGAGCTTTGTGAAAGTGCACCAAACCTGCAGAATTTAATAGAAGTCTATTGCAAACTGCAGGAAAGCCAAAGGTACACTGCATTGCACACATGGTGCGGATAAACCACAGCGCATCAGTGTGAAAGCAACCTTGGACCCCTTTCACACGGTCAGTCCAACAGTCCAACCAATTGGACCCTCCATTCATCTCTAAGTAGTGGCAGATATAAAACGGACTTGTGTTCTACCTCCAATATGATCTGCCAAAAAGTATCGTGGGCTGCGTCTGTGTCTGCTCTGCAAATGCAGAGTGCACACGGACATGCCATTCACCTGTTCTGCTCATTGTGGCCCGTGACCAGTTACCAAGTTGCTCAAGTGGCCCTCGCTCTTCAAAAGGTTGGGCACCCCCTGCTCTAGACTGGTTTTACAAGCAGTGGGAGGGAATGTCCCCCCCCCCCCCCCACTGTCTTCCATGTTTTTTTCTGGCTCTCCTGTCCCAACAGGGAACCCGAGAATGCAGCCGGTGGTTCCACCAGCTGACCATAGAGCTCATCGGAGACCAGAATGGCTCCAATCATCCAAGCATTTCATGACTGAGATTTCACCGGATATAAACAGCTCCAATGGGAATTTGGGAAAACATTTTATCACACCGATCTTGGTGTGGTCAGATGCTTTGAGGGCAGGAGAGAGATCTAGGGTCCAATAGACCCCAATTTTTTCAAAAAAAAGAGTACCGGTCACTATCTATTGCTATCATAAGGGATATTTACATTCCCTGAGATAACAATAAAAATGATAAAAAAAAATGAAAGGAACAGTTTCAAAATAAAATAAAAAAGCAAAATAAATAATAAAAAAAAGCACCCCCCCCCCCGCTCTCGCACAAAGGCAAACGTCGGTCTGGCATCATATGTAAACAGCAATTGCATCATGCATGTGAGGTATCACCACGAAGGTCAGATCAAGGGCAGTAAATCTAAATTGGTAACCTGTAAAGACTTTTAAAGGCTTTTAAAAATGTATGTAGTTTGTCGCCGCTGCACGTTTGTGCGCAGTTTTAAAGCATGTCGTGTTTGGTATTCATGTACTTGGCCTAAGATCATCTTTTTTATTTCATCAAACATTTGGGCAATAGAGTGAGTTTTAGTGCATTAAAATGAAAAAAAGTGGGGTTTTCCCCAAAAAAAAGCGTTTGAAAAATTGTTGTGCAAATACTGTATAAAAAAAAATATTTTTTCATATAAACAAAAAGTGTGAGAAAGGAATTTGTCTTCAGGTGGTTAGAAGAGTGGGTGATGTGTGACATAAGCTTCTAAATCAGTTCAAAACCCCCACAAATAACCCCATTTTGGAAAGTAGACACCCCAAGCTATTTGGAATATAGTTGTGAGTAAAAGACATTTTTTTTTTTTTTTTTGCACAAAGTTGTCACTAAATGATATATTGTTCAAACTATGCCATGGGCATATGTGAAATTACACCCCAAAATACATTCTGTTGCTTCTCCTAAGTACGGGGATACCACATGTGAGACTTTTTGGGAGCCTAGACGCGTATGGGACCCCAAAAACCAAGCACCGCCTTCAGGCTTTCTAAGGGGGTAAAATTTGATTTCACTCCTCACTGCCTATCACAGTTTCGGAGGCCATGGAATGCCCAGATGGCACAAAATCCCCCCAAATGACCCAATTTTGGAAAGTAGACACACCAAAGCTATTTGCTGAGAGGTATGGTGAGTATTTTTCAGATCTCGCTTTTTGTCACAAAGTTTTGAAAATGTAAAAAAGAAAAAATATATATTTTTCTTTTCTTTCTTCATTTTCAAAAACAAATGATAGCTGTAAAATACTCAACATGCCTCTCAGCAAATAGCTTGGGGTGTCTACTTTCCAAAATGGGGTCATTTGTGGGGGTTTTGTGCCATCTTGGCATTTTATGGCCTTCAAAACTGTGATAGATAGTGGGGAGTGAAATCAAAAATTTACGCCCTTAGAAATCCTGAAGGCGGTGATTGGTTTTCGGGGCCCTGTACACGGCTAGGCTCCCAAAAAGTCCCACACATGTGGTATCTCCATACTCAGGAGAAGCAGCAAAATTTATTTTGGGGTGGAATTCCACATATATCCATGGCATGTGTGAGCAATATATCATTTAGTGACAACTTTTTGGAAAAAAAATAAAACATTTTTTTGTCATTATTCAATCACTTGGGACAAAAAAATTAAATATTTAATGGGCTCAACGTGCTTCTTAGCAATTTCTTTAGGGTGTCTACTTTCCAAAATGGGGTCATTTGGGGGGTTTTGTACTGCCCTGCCATTTTAGCACCTCAAGTCATAAACTAAAAGCTGCGTAAATTCCAGAAAATGTACTCTAGTTTGTAGATGCTATAACTTTTGCGCAAACAAATAAATATACGCTTATTGACCTTTTTTTTTTACCAAAGACATGTGGCTGAATACATTTTGGCCTAAATGTATGACTAAAATTTAGTTTATTGAATTTTTATACAAAAAATTATAAAATATGATATTTTTTTCAAAATGTTTGGTCTTTTTCAGTTTATCGCAAAAAATAAAAACCGCAGAGGCAATCAAATACCATCTGCAATATGTAGTATGAGTACAATGGTATTGTATATTATATTGTGCATGCTTCAGACTTCAGTTCAACTTGTATATATTTAAATGAGTCTAGATGGAAAGAACTGTTTTAATGTAATAAACATTACTTGTCTCTTCACTGGGTTGCCAAGCCCCCTAATATTCCAAGATACCAAAACTTGCATTAAAGCTGGCATATTGTAATAATTTCAAGTTTACATCCAAAATCCTCAAATAGCCCTTATAATAAAAAAAATGTAATATTGAAGAAGGTCCCATTTATAAGAGATACCCACTTCAAAGTTCTTTGTGACAAAAAGGTTTCTATATTCATCATAATTATCTGGTGTGCATATTTAGCAAATCCTATAAACATAAAAAATACAGCAACAAAAAAAGAAACATCCAAAGACTTGTACAAAACTCACATAAAACATAAAAAATTCCCAATTCCGCTCAGTAGCCATTATATATATATATATATATATATATATATATATATAGACATCACCATATTTATTATTTGAATAACAATGAACAATTCTTGTTGGAGTAGAATCTTCTCAGAAACTAATATAATGGTGCACTCAGTAAGCCCATCAATGTCCATTCCATGTGGATCACAGAGTGCAATCCAATCTGTTGCCTCGAAACAGCCCCACAATAACTCAAATGACTCCTCAGACCATCTCTTCACTAATCTGGTGGTCACAGGTTGTCTCCTAACCATGGGCACATAACAAGGATTGAGGTAGACGAAATTATGATCTGATCTGCCCAAAGGTGGGAGAGGAGAAGAGCTGTATGCATTTTCCACATTGGCATACAGCAGATCCAGGGTCCTATTTTTTCTAGTTGGGCAGCTCACAAACTGTGTGTAGGTAGTTAGTTTTCTCCATGGTGACATGATTAAAATTACCAGAGATTATGATAAGGGCATTGGGATGCTTGGTTTGAAGTTTTGCAATAACACCATGGATGGCATCACTTGCCAACAGTGGGTTGGCAGAAGGTGGAATATACACCGCTACAACAATAACATGTGGAATTTCCCTAAGCAAGTAATAAGGCCGAAGCCCTATAACCAACATCAGATATTTTTATTAAATAAGCCTGCTTGGGACACAATGGTAAATAAAATTCTTGCAAGATTTTGATCACCTCTGGGTAGCAACAAAGCCATTGCCAAAATTAATAGAAACATTATTTACACAAAAAAACATATGATACCAATAACTACACACCCCTAAGTTGACTGGCCATATACTGTAGATTGAAATGAATCTCAGTGAAAGGAAAGATTCATATTTAAATTCCTTCCCATCTCACAATGGGCCACGATAAATTACAGAGTATCAATTATATGTCATTCACAGGTCAGGGAAGTGCAGTCTTGCTAATATTTGGATGTACTGCATACAGAGCAGAAAAAAACCAGATCAAAGGGGTAATGTGGTTTATTTCATAATGGCAAACACGGATGATGTGCTAAACACACAAATTGCAGAAATCAAGGCTGACTGACGTTAAAGCTTTTACAAACTGCATAGGATTAAAAAATAATGGTCATTGCTTCTTTTAAAGAAATTATGGAAAATTGCAGCAAAGAAAAGGCACTACATTGTCAGAGGCTGGAAACCAGTAATTTAAAAAAAAAAGCTAATCAAAGGATATTCACATCCATATTTCAGTCCAAAAGAATACTTATATTTATTATGTAGGTTGGTAGATAGTGAAGAGGCAGAAGTCATCATCCACTTTGGTTCTTAAAAAGGTAGGTCTACCAAAAATGGATTAATGTTTAAGTGGTTTTAAACCTCAGACACGAACTATGAGCAAAGCAAATGCGTCTATAGGGTGTGTCTCAATAAGGAGCACTAAGGCCCCTTTCACACTGACGTCCCGTTCAGGCCCGCCTGTCAGTTTTTCAGGCGGACCTGAACGGGTGCTCCATAGAGCTCTATGGAGCGTCGGATGTCAGCGGTGACATGTCCGCTGACATCCGACCCGCTCCGATCCGAAAAAGTGTGACGGAGGAAAAAGCTATTTTTCCATCCGTCTGCGGATCGGATCGGATGACGACGGGCACTGCGGTCCGTCGTCATCCGATCTCCCATAGGGGAGAGCGGCGCTGTGACAGGTCCGTCCCTGCACAGTGTGCGGAGACAGACCTGTCATCTCCCTGCTCAGCGGGGATCGGCGGAGTGATCCCCGCTGAGCAAACGGACATCCACGGGGCGGATCAGAACTGATCCGCCCCGTGTGAAAGGACCCTAAGTGTCATTTCTGTCTGCTGCTTCGTTCCTCTGCTATCAGCATGAATGGCTTCTGACAAGTTTTCCTGACACCAAGAGAAAAAAGGTGACAGGGGAGGGAGCTCCATCTGATTGACAGTCTCAGCTCTGTTCCTGTGTTTTGTGTAAAGGGGGGTGTGCTCTTTCCCTCCAATCAGCTCTCAGACCTCTCCTTGCTGAGATCTGCAGAGTGTAACTTCAGCTCTCTGCCCCCCCCCCCTTTTTTTTTTAAAAGCTTTATAAATTCTGCACTTTAAATGGATGTAGGGAAGAGAAGGGAACAGATAAACAGGTACAACTTATGTGAGAGGCATTGTTTCATCTTTGTGTATCATCTGAGGCCAGTCACTTCACTGGGTATATGTTAGGGTTTACAACCACTTTAAGTCTCAATGACACCTGCATACCAGCTGTGCTACCTAGGTTTTTTTTATACCAAGATTGTTGACCTGATCAAGGAAAAGGATAAACATTCCAATTAGTTATACAAGCATATCTATGCAAGCACTAAAAACTGCACTATGAAAGCCTGCAATGCTTATAGGACCCGGTTTTAGTTATATAATAATTGGCGTACATTTGCGCCAGGAGGCCGAGCTGTAGACAGAAGAGGATGGAAAACTAGCAGGTATGCAAATGCAATCCAGCCATTCTTTGATTATTCTGGCCACAATTTTAGGCACAACCTTGCAGGTTGCAAAACTAACTGAAGAGAAGAGAAACGCGTAGGCAGAAAACAGCAGCTCCAGCTTTCCTTAGGTCTGGGGAACAGTAACGATATGACTAGTTTTATCTAAGCTCTTCCCCTTAAGATGTGTGGTCTAGACAAAAACAAAGAACAATTGACAATTGCCATACATATATGAGGGTATTCAGTTGTTCAGGCACAAGATGAATTCCCAAAGATATGTATACTGGCTGCCAGTTCTTAAGACATGCACATTCACCTGAGAGTACATAAGTGAATGCAGGGGGGAAGAGTGGACAGAGAGAAGCATATCTCAGGGTTTGTGTGTGGGGCACAGTGACAATAATGCAACATTTTCAAACAAATCCAGCCTGTCTTTTTCCAAACCATAGACATGTGATCTATCATAAAATGGCTATCGTTCCATATTTAAGATCAGATTTATTTAATCAATAAAGGTATATGATGATTGCACTGCCTTCTGAGCAGAATACTGTGAATCTATGCAAAATAAGTAGAGACTACACCTTCAATGTACTTTGCTGTAAGAACTGGGAAAATTTAAAATAGTCTTTCATAAATACTGGCTCTAGTTGTCTAAAAAAATATCCAGACGTATTTCTAAAAGCAAAACATACATACAGCTACTAAAAGTTACAGAACAATGTTGATTACTTTTTTCCTGAGGAAACTGGACCATGCTTTATTGGTAATTATTTCCTTGTTCGGCAGAAGCGGCCCGCCCATTAAGGGCGCATGGACGCTGTCCCCTATATGACAAATGGATAGAATCATGCATTGCATTCCATTGCATGAATCTATCCATGGCCGCTGCTGCCACCCCTCATTCAGGCGTTTGGGCCCTTTTCGGACACCGGGTGCCTGAATTCCAGCGGTGGGGATGTTTTTTTTTTAAGCAGCTGATTAAAGCCATAGGCACTAAAAGGCTTTAAAAAAGGTGGACTCGGAGAGCAGAGCAGTCCACCCAGGTGTGTTAGAAAAACAAATGAATATTTGCTTTTATAACACTGAATCGCCTCTTTGCCAATAAGGAGCCGTAGGTCTAATACCAGTCACCTGATTGGCTGAAGGCACAGGCAATCCCATTGGCCAGCTAGCAGAAGTGAAGAAGAGACACACGGAGAACACAGACGCCATCGTCTGACCCGCACTACCCTTCACACAGCTCACCGCCATCACCTGCTGCCTGACCCGCCACCAAGATTGGGTAAGTGCCGGTCAGACAGCGAGCGGGCGGGGGGGGACAGTGGTTGCATATGATGGGCACAGAGGCTGCAATTTATGGGGTACAGTGGCTGCATATGATGGGCACAGAGGCTGCAATTGTTGGGGCACAGAGGCTACATATGATGGGCACAGAGGCTGCAATTGATGGGGAACAGAGGCTGCAATGGATGGGCACAGTGACTGCATATGATGGGCACAGAGGCTGCAATTGATGGGGCCCAGAGGCTGTATTTCATGGACACAGTGGCTACATATGATGGGCACAGAGCCTGCGAATGATGGGGCACAGAGGCTGCATATGATTGTCACAGAGGCTACAATTTATGGGGCACAGAGGCTGCACATGATGGGCCCAGAGGCTGCAATTGATGGGGCCCAGAGGCTGCATTTCATGGGCACAGAGCCTGTGAATGATGGGGCACAGAGGCTGCATATGATTGGCACAGAGGCTACAATTGATGGGGCACAGAGGCTGCATTTCATGGGCATAGTAGCTGCAATTGATGGGCACAGAGGATGCATTTCATGGGCACAGAGACTGCATTTGATGAGTCACAGTGGCTGCATTTGATGAGTCACAGTGGCTGCATTTGATGAGTCACAGTGGCTGCATTTGATGTTTTTGTTTCAGTATTTTTCAGAATTTTCACTTTGTTTGCTCCCCCCTCAAAATTTTGAGCACCAGCTGCCACTGTTGTTCGGGACTAACTGCAGGTTGTCTTTCAACCTGTCTGGGTGAACAACTGGATGGAAAGGACCCAGAAAACTAACAGACTTAAAATATGATGGAGAGAAAACCATCTTTTGTGACCTGCTGCCAAATCATAGTGCAATCAATTTTGGCATACCTCTGATACGGTCTCTGTATGTGGCAATGTCCAGGAGCAAAAATTCAAAATAATAAATCTTTATTTAACAAATCATTTTTTACATTTTTATCCATCCAACATTTACTCATCCATTTCATAATATTACCGGGTAATTTTTTACCTTTTACCTTTTTAGTTTAAAATAAAAACAACAAAACACAAGGTAGTATAGCTTGGCTAATTCATGCACCTTATATATTATTGCTGATTACAAGCATGTTAGTATCATATGTGTGTAAAATATATTGTGCTGTACATGGTGAGTCGCAGTTGTATACAGTTCTAGAATGACCCACCTACCTAGCCATACTGTGAGGCCGCGTACACACGCGGGGACTGTTCGCCCAACTTTGTCCGCTGAACAGTGTTTCGGCAAACAGTCCGCTCGTGTGTGGGCTTTCAGCGGACAGTTTCAGCGAACAGTCCGCTGAACAAGGTTTTTCGGAAATTCCGAAAAACTGTCCGCTGAAACAAAGTTTCAGCGAACAGTCCCCTCGTGTGTAGGCTTGTTCGTCAAACTAAGTTCCGCGCATGCTCAGAAAGGATTTACATGCCGAAAGTTATAATGCAGTGTATAGGACGTCGTATTTTTCGTCCCGTCGTACGTGCCGTTCACGTCATCGCGCACGGTTTCAGCAAACTGTTCGTCCGTCGTGTGTGGCCATGTCCGTCCATGCTAATTTTGAGCGGACTGTTTGCCGAAACTGTTTGACGGACAAAGTTGGGCGAACAGTCCCCGCGTGTGTACGCGGCCTGATGCCTATGCTATTCTACTAAACTCCAAGAAACTCTAACTCAATAATTTATACAACCTCTACCCTCACGTAACATGACTATCTTCTTATGTTTAGGACACTATTGATACTATTGATTTACTGAGAATAATTCAGGGAATCTCACTTCCTCCTCATTCCTCCTCGTTCGTAGTTGGTAGCTGTTGATATAGAAAATCTATATAACGCTATCCCCCACGATAAAGGAATTTAAGCCATACAGACTCACCTCAATGAAAGGGGCCCCTCCTTTTCTAAGTACAGTAAATTTGTTCTTGAACTACTTGATTATATTTTGAGACATAATGTCTTTTTGTTTGATTCCTCCCAATACCTCCAGGTGCAGGGGGTTGCGACGGGGACTAAATGTGCCCCATCGTATGCCAACCTGTACCTGGGGGGGGTGGGAGAAGGATGTGTTTTCCAGAGATGATCTGACATATTATGTGGATAAGATAATCTCTTGATATCGTTACATTGACAATGTTCTTATTTTCTGGTCAGGTACTGAACAAGAATTAGATACATTTTTAAGTTTAATCTCCAAAAATGCAATGAAGTAAAACTCATATAAATTTTTTAGATTTGGTCATCTCCATTGATGAAGATGGCAAACTGAATTCTTCTTTATATAGAAAGCCCTTTGCGGGCAACACTATCCTTCATGCTAAGACCCCTTTCACACTGGGGCATTTTTCAGGCGCTTTAGCGTTAAAAAAAGCGACTGTAAAGTGCTTGAAAGAAGCCTCATCTGCAGTCCCAATGTGAAAGCCCAAGTGCTTTAAGAGCCCTTTCACAATGTCAGCGCCCGAAAAACGCTCGTAAAGCGCTGCTTAAACTAGCAGCGCTTTACCAGCATTTTTCGAGCGTTATTGGGGCACTTTTAACCCCTGCTAGTGGCCAAATAAAGGGTTAAAAGCGCCCACAAAACGCTGCTGCCAATAATTGATTTCAATGGGAAGGGGCGCTTTAGGAGCGTTGTATTCACCGCTCCAAAAGCGCTGCAAAGAAGCTGCTTGCAGGACTTTTTTTGATGCCCTGCCAGCGCAGCGCCTCAGTGTGAAAGCACTCGGGCTTTTACATTGGGATTGCAGTTTCAGCTTCTTTCAGGCGCTTTTTTTAACGCTAAAGCGCATGAAAAACGCTCCAATGTGAAAGGGATCTCGATGTGAAAGCACTCGGGCTTTTACATTGGGATTGCAGTTGCAGCTTCTTTCAAGCGCTTTACAGGCGCTTTTTTTAACGCTAAAGCACCTGAAAAATGCCCGAAAAAACGCCCCAGTGTGAAAGGGGTCTAAAAGCTCCCATCCAGTTTCACTTGTTAACAGTATACCATATAGTCAATATCTGCGACTTAAATGCAATTGTAGCAAGGACCAAGATTTTCAAATTGCGGCTAAGGATCTTTATTGTTGTTTAAGAATTTGAAGTTACAGCCATGCCTGCCTCAAAAAGGCATACAATCGGGTTAAAGCCAAAGATAGAAACTCGTTGATTTTTTTCATCTAAACTCTCTGAAAAATGTGATACAGTGAGAGTTATTACCCACTACTCTAACCAACATATGGAAATGAAAAAGAATGTAAATAGGTTTTGGCCACTCTTGTCGGCAGACCCGATTGGCAGGAAATATATAAAGAAGTACCCCGAAGTCACCTTTAGACGAGTTCCGTCACTTAAGGATTGTCTTGTCCACAGTCACTTTGACAGCAGTAGCAAATCTAATAGACAAGAAAATACTGGTACTTTTCCCTGTGGGCACTGTGACACTTGTCAGTTTATTGATTGCAAGCCTCAATGTAAATTGCCTAATGGTAATTGGCATTCCATAAAGTTTAGAGTCACCTGCCAAACATTAGGTATAATTTACCTGGCACGGTGTCTGTGCGGTGGTTTCTATATAGGAAAAAATAAGAGACAATTTTAAAAGAGGATTAGAGATCATATTAAGCCGATAAAAAATAAAAAAATGGACACTGCTATCAGTCGTCACGTTGGTCTATATCATGCGTTCAATCCTAATGTAATCACATTTTTGGCACTGGAGCATATTCCCTTGGACTCAAGGGGGGGGAGCAGTGTTGCTAGAGCACTGCTCCAACTTGAAGCCCGATGGATATATGATGTAAGGGCCACAGTTTTTCCAGGGTTCAATGAAAATTTGAGCTTCAAGCCTTTTCTTTGAATTAATATCTTTTGTCTTTTTCCTGTTTCTGTGTCAATTTCCTCCCTCTCCATCCTCCCCTGACTTTCATGTTCTTCAGGTTTTGGTGGTAATATCACCCTTTTTTTTCCCCCAAGTGGTTTTCTTTTCTTTTTTTCATGGTGATAGCAGGATGCAGCTCTTTTTGAGCGATGCCATTTTTTCACCTATTTTCTCAAAATAAAAAAACCCTTGCCTTTTTAATTATCCAGTCCTTCCACAGACCATCCACAGGCCTTCCACCTCCTCACCCCATGGTGTGCTTTCAGTATGCATCATACGGACACCCAGGGCACTGGGTTATTTGTTTACCAGTGCCCGCTTTAGAGCTGTGCGACCCTGAGTCCAAATTTCCTTGGGCTACGTTTACGTTCCCCCTTTAGCTTCCCATCGGCTATTGTCATCTGCTACTTTTTTCCCATTGGCCAGTCGGTGGGGGGGGGGGGGGGGGGGTGCTTCATATGTTTCCATCACTATGGATGCCTCCGTTGCTTGCTGTGGCGTCCAGCCTTCTCCCCGTACAGCCTCTTGGGTATAGTAGTTTTCTGGGTCCCTGTTGGTCTCCGGGGCATGCACTCTAGAGCCGTCATGTCTGCATTGAGCCGGTGACGTCAGATGCTGGCTCGATGGAGGGCAGGTATAAAAACCAGCTTGCCTTTCACTCCGTTCAGCTAAGCGCTGCCGGGAGTGACTTCCTTATATTGAACAGAAAAGACTGGTGAGTGTTTGATCCACTTCTTGCTGCCTTTTACCTTGGGAATTTGCAGGCCCATTTAATAATCGGCCTTACAATTAGATTACATTATTTAAATAAGATTTTTTTTTTTGTATTGTTCCTATACACTTCTGATCGGCTTTGTTCAATACGACATCCCCAGTCACTCTTCCACCCATGCTGTGTTAACTGTCTTTTAAGTATCAACTATCCTATATTCCTGGAAATTTTAGTTACCTATACATTATTAAAATAAAAATCTCTTAGAAAATCGTAATAATTAATTAATTTTAGGATGGCCAGTATGGATTTTTTCCATTTTTTGCTGCCTTGATTTGGCAGCCAAAATTCCTTTCTTTACTTCTATATACTTCCTTCGTATGTTTTTTCTTTCTTTCCTTTTTTAGCCTGGTCCTTTCCTTCCCTCTATGATTGCATGGAATGGCCTCGCTGGCTTCTGTTGGCGGGTATGAAACTTTAGGCGGTGGCTGAATGTGGGTGGACACGGCAGGGGGTAAGCTTGGCCTTGGGGGCGTCAGTCTGTCAGAATATCCTTAACTATTCCAATAATTATTTATTTTATGTATAATTATTTTTCTTTGTATATTACAGTGCATGTATTATTGTATTGCACATCCCCTGAAGAAGCAAACAGTGAAACATGTCGGGCTAGTGTGCAATAATCATTTCCTTACAGTCATCCATGACCCTCAAAGATTATTTATATAAACCACTGTAAAGTCTTTTGCATTGTTTCACTTGTAAAATATTTTTTAATCCTGATTGTAATAACATTTCATACAAAAAACTATTTTTTTACATTGTTAATTTGCACCGTTAAAATCCCTCTTTTTAAACCTTCTCATTACCTTACTCCAACTTGGGATGTGGTGCGAATTCTAATGGGTGTTTTCCTATGTAGCCGGACTAAAACTTAATTGGCTATACAACCTATATGTTTCTGGCGGTGTTAGGGCAGAACAGATAGCAGTTTTTTTTTTTTGGGCAAAGCATGTTATAGCAATATGCCATGCACTAAAAAAAAGCAGGAGCCAGGGGCGTGGCCTGGCACTGGATCAAGATGGCGGCTTGATCAGAGCGCTCTGGCACCTAGGGAGGACACAATAGCTTTCAGCAACAGAACAGTAACATTCCACAGGCAAGGAGATGGCAGAAAGAAGCGGCCCCGCTACCCGCTCTCAGGCGGATCAAGCCACACAGCTGAGCCGCACAATTCCGGAGATATTCCTGTCCCAACATGCGGCTGCACAGTCTCTCGCCCAGACCTCCACACAAGACTCCACACAGGATCCGACACAGTTTCCCCACCACGACGCTGTGAGTCAGCCCACACAGCTCAGCGCGCTGGATCCTGGGGAACAGCCGACCGGAGCCAGATATGCTACACAGCCATCCCACTCCTGGGTATGGCAGACCTGCAGCTAGTGGCGCTCGATATAAAAAATACCCTGACCACAGCTATATCAAAATTACAAGACCTTAAAATTCACCTGAAAGCTGTAGCCTCCCGCCTAGAGACAGTAGAATCAGTGGCCATGACACAGGGCACAGCCATATCACAGGTACAGAGAGTTGTTGACACACATGCACAGCACCTCCTGGAGATGCACCGCCATATTGAGGACCTTGATAATAGGGGGTCCAAATGCAACCTCTGCATAAGAGGGATCCTGGAAACTGTAGATACCCCTCAGTTGCAACCAGCGTTGTGTGGGCAATCTGCAACACCCTCCTTGGCAGACCCCCAGATGCCCCAATGGAAATGGAAAGATGCCACAGAGACCTTACACCCAGAGGCTGAGAAGGGGACCCACCCAGGGACACAGTATGTTGCCTAGTCAGTTACACTCAGAAGGAAGTCATTTTACACCTAGCAGGGAAACCACGGGCAACTGCAAAATGAAGGCTCCAACATACAGATCTTCCTAGATCTATCGACCATAACTCTACAGCACAGAAGAGAGCTCTGCCCCTTTCTCAGCATTTTGCGAGACAGACATCACGCATTCTGTGACACACTGGATATCCAACTGGTTGCTGTACCTGAATGGTACAGCTTGTTTATGCAACCTGAACCCTGGTCCGCCCCTCATCAAGGAGCGACCCCCGCACTCAACGTTCTCATCAGAGACACCGCAGATCTTTCTCCAACTTGCCAGGGAGACACGCAGATGACATCACAGGTCGTGATTTGAGATCCTCATCGTCCCGTCAGAAGACAACGCGTTGAGCCCACACCAGTTAAAGCAGTGAGTAGCTCTGCACTTTGAACCCTTTTGCACCCCTTGTTGGCATGTTTGCTGTTGCATGCAATTTTTGTGCTCTACCTGGATTCCTTATGTTACCCCTCACTGAGACTCATGCGAATGCTTCAATACTTTTGTTCCTATGCAGATTCCTAAACTATCACATGAAGCCATACACAAGGTGCGACCAATCGAAACACCGCCCATGACTTGTAGCTGGCATACGGCTATCTCCTGAAATATGTTTACCTCTCATTAGCCTCTAACACTGTCTGAGTCCCGAGAGGCTCTTATGCCATTAACACTAAGCGGTTTCAAGTTGTATTACGCTCTTGTTCCCCCCCCCCCTCCAATCACTCAAGTCTATCAAGTCTACCGATAACCCCGCTGCAAGCTATATCCAAACTAAAAACTGTATCTGTAAGTAAGCGAACGTTACTGAGATGGGATGGACACTAGGTACAACACCCATGCCTCATCAGCATTCAGATACAATCTGTAGTACTTGAGCCTCTTGCATCATTTTCACATACTGTATATTTAGGCTTGTCAATGAGGCAATGTGAGTACCTGTTTACAGGGTTTGCAACTACCGACTGCTTCCCGTGGCCTATGACAAATCACAGGCCACGGGAATCAATGGAAGGGAAGGTATCCCATGCAGACTGGAGGTCTGTCAGGGGTTTTGATGGGGGGGAAGTCACGTCCCCACATAATGGCCACTTAAGGCCCTAAACTACCCACCCTTGATCACAAGGAGTTAGATAGTGGGAGAGACAGTTGACCCACTGTGCCCATATGGGCGCTGGTGTCTTGGACTGCTAAGTCTCCACCACACTCTCTGGTTGAGTGGGCTTTCTCACTGGTCCCCTACTGCTCAAAGAGGGGTCATTTTAGGTAAATTGTTTACCATGCAAGGCGGAGGTGAGCAAAAGCAAAACCTCGGGCAGCCAGAGGGTCAGCCGTTCTGACCCGGGCTTAAGGGCTTAGAGGTCAAGGGATCCTAATGCACGCCTCCCATTTGGGGGGCCCCAACAGAACACTAAACCTTATGCAGCCCGAACTTTTGGTTTATACTGTTTTTCCAAATGCCCCGTTAGCCCTAGAATTTAAATGTAGAAAATCCACAACAAGCCCTGTACTTGCTGGAGAGATAATCTCTCTGTCCCTCCTCAATGTTATGTTTGCTGACTGTTAGTGTTCTACATGTTATCATTCTATTATGTGTTAACCCTAGTTTGTCGATGTTGCTTACTCTCCAGTGCTAGACTAAGGATGAGCCGAACAACCCCCGATTCGGTTCGCACCAGAACCTGCAAGCAGTCCTAAACTTTGTGTGAACTTTAGAACCCTATTAAAGTCTATGGGACTCGAACGTTCAAAATATAAAGTGCTAATTTTAAAGGCTAATATGCAAGTTACTGTCGTAAAAAGTGTTTGGGGACCAGGGTCCTGCCCCAGGGGACATGTATCGATGCAAAAAAAGTTTTAAAAACTTCAGTTTTTTCGGGAGCAGTGATTTTAATAATGATTAAAGTGAAACAATAAAAGTGTAATATTCCTTTAAATTTCATACCTGGGGGGGTGTGTATAGTATGCCTGTGAAGGGGCGCATGTTTCCCATGCTTAGAACTATCCCTGCACAAAATGTAATTTCTGCAGGAAAAAAAGTAATTTAAAATCACTCGCAGCTATAATGAATTGTCGGCTCCCGTAATACAGAGAACACTCATTGAAAGTCATTGATAAAAAAAAAAAAGAGTGGGGTTCCCCCCAAATTCAACCCTTCAGGTCTGGTATGGATATTAAGGGGAACCCCGCGTCAAATTAAAAAAAAATGCCGTGGGGTTCCCCCTAAAAATCTATACCAGACCCTTTATCTGAGCAAGCAAACCTGGCAGGCCACAGGAAAAGGGGGGGGGGGGGGAGAGAGCAGTCCCTCCCCCCCCCTGAACCGGAGCAGGCCACATGCCCTCAACATTGGGAGGATGCTTTGGGGCCCTCCCCAAAGCACCATGTCCCCATGTTGATGAGCACAAGAGCCTCATCCCCACAACCCTGGCAGGTGGTTGTGGGGGGTCTACGGGCAGGGAGCTTATCAGAATCTGGAAGCCCCCTTTAACAAGGGGACCCCCAGATCCTGCCCCCCCTGTTTGAAATGGTAAGGGGGTACAAAAGTAACCCTACCATTTCACAAAGAAAGTGTAAAAGAATGTTAAAAAAGACAAACACACTTTTGAAAAAGTCCTTTATTAAAAATAAAAAAAGATTCCAGCGGTGGTAATCCACTCTTGCTATCCAGCGACGGATGATCATCTCTCCGGGTTCCAGCGATGGCTGATCTGATCCAGCGATGGGTGATCTCTCCCTCCAGTCCAGCGCAGCGCAGTCCATCCATCCTTCCTCTGTCTCCACTGGCACTTATATGAGGAGGGCGGGGCCACCCATCACCTGACCCTGCCCCCTCTGACACTAGTGGGTAAGCCTGGCTTCCCCAATGACGTATGGGTGACCCTGCCCCCTCTGATGTAACACAGGTTTTAATCTTAGGAGGCGATTTCAGTGTACCGCTAGACCCTCTAGTAATACCTCTTCTGGCACTTCCTCCCTTCCATACTTTGCCTTACGCCAAATTAAGCTCAAACTCACATCCCTGACATTACATGACACCTGGCAAATTCTTTACCCATGAGACAGACTGCATCTTCTCCCCCCCCCCCCCCACAACAGGTATTCAAGATTGGATTACCTTGTGACACAGGCAGACCTACCATATCTGCACAGCGCCACTATAGAGAGCATGACATTGTCTGATCCTCACTATATCACCACCACCTTCCGATTTCCCGAGGTAGTTACGTACACCAAAACTTGGAAATTAGATGCATCCCCTCTTGCGGACTCTGGAGACTTGGCGAATCTTAGAAAGTAGCTGGGGGCCTTCTTTCTCCACAACGACACACCGGATATCTCCCCCCTGATGCAATGGGAAACCCATAAAGAATTCCTGAGCAAATATAGCCCTTCTGCCTTCTAGGCAGATGACTCACATCTAGGAGGCTCCCCTGACACTAAAGGAGTTTTTAGAAGCATTCAAAACTACTAAACCAGGTAAAAGTCCATGCCCAGACAGCTATACGGCCCTTTATTATAAGACTTTCCCAGATATTCTGGCGCCACACGTTCTCAAAGCATTTACTTCACTCCCCACCTGTCTCAGCAGGTCAGATAGACTCTTGGAAGCTTATATTTCTGTAATCCCCAAGGAACGGAAAGCCCCTACCAACGTTGCTAGCTATCGTCCAATCTCTCTCCTTAACGCGGACATCAAGCTTTATGCCAAAATTTTGGCAAATCGCCTGTCATTCCACATCCCAAGTTGGGTGGTTCTGGATCAGGTTGGATTTGTCCCTGGAAGAGAGGCCAGGGACAACACCATTAAGGCTCTGAACCTGCATACCTGGCTTACCTCCTCACAACAAGAGCGCTTCTTTTTGGCAATGGACACAGGGAAGGTGTTCGACAGAGTGGCCTTGGACTATATGAATGCTGTTTTGATCTCGCTGGGGCTCGGACCCCGTATGTGGGCTTTGATCCAGTCGTATGCAAACCCCAGGGCTCGGGTTAGAGTCAATGGCCACTTGTTGGACTCCTTCTCCATCAATAATGGAACCAGACAGGGTTGCCCCCTCTCCCCCCTGCTTTATATACTAACGCTAGAGTCCCTACTACGTTGCATAAGAGCTAACCCAGATATCACAAGTATACAGATCCGAGAATGGGAATTTAACATTGCAGCTTTTGCGGATGACGTCCTACTTTTTCTTTCCTCTCCACTGACATCTTTACCCAATCTCCTACATACACTGGAACACTTCAAACACATATCCAACTTAAAAATAAATTACTCCAAATCATTTGCTTTAAATATATCCCTACCCACGGGCCTGGCCAAACAATGTCAGCTCAATTTGCCCTTTCTATGGAAAACGGGAGCTATAACCTACCTGGGCATTCAACTCCCTGCTGATCTAACAGAGCTTTATAGTAGAAACTTTCAGACAGAATTACAGAGGATTCGCCAAGATCTCCAGAAATGGGACAGATGGACCATATCCTGGTTTGGACGACCCTCACCCTCATTCTTTGGACTCTATAAGTCCATATGCAGAACCTTACTTTGCGGTAATAAACCCCCACGGATAAGCTGGGCGAAATTGGTACTTCCCAAGGCATGCAGAGGTATTGGTCTCCCTGACCTTCAATGCTACTACTGGGCAGTCCATTTAGCGCGAACCATTGACATGAGACTACACAGTTGATGTAAAGACTGGGTCTCTTTAGAATACCTGGTAGTGAATTCGGATTTATGTTATGCTCCCTGACTCACTAGAACAAGCATTTCTCCACAAGCTTCATCACATCCCCTAGTAGGAGCTACTCTACACTAATTTGCAGGGCATGTACTGTACATGCAGTCTCAGCTAAATTCTGCCCCATCACTCCAGTGAGGGGTAACCCAGACTTTCCCCCAGGACTCTCAGGTTCCTTCTTGAGAGCCGAGTGGACACACATGGAAATGCTAGCTAAACACTTCTTCCAAAGAGACCGCTTCCTACAACAAACTGATCTTGCTAAGCTCTCCAACACTGGGGCATTCCCATTCTAGCCCTATGTCTAGCTTAAACATTTCCTAGAGAATACGTCCCGCAAGCAAGGTTTTACAAAGCTCCCCACTACCTTAGAGTAACTCTGTACTCGCTCAACCCCCCAATGCCATGAGATCTGAGATAGACAGGGAGAGCTGGGACCGCATTCATCTATACATTCACAAAGGGTCCCAGAATTTCTCTGTTCAAGAGAATGGATATAAATTAAAAAGTATTAAGAACACCAGACCTGATACATAAATTCTCCCCCTCTGTCTCTGATCACTGTTGGCTGTGTGGTTCAGAACGGGGCACATTCCTCCATATCTGGTGGGATTGCTCGGCGCTCCAACCATTCTGGCGCAAAGTACACCAACTGATCAAACAAGTGACACTGCTTCCATTGGACTTTTGTCCTGCGCAATACATTCTACATTTCGCTAAACTTTCTAAAAAACAATATTACAAGCCCGAAGCCATGCATATGATCAATGCTGCAAGGATGTGTATGCTGATCCACTGGCGGTCCACATCCCGCATTCCATCCCTGAATGGCTTAACAGAGTAGATCGTATTGCTGAGATGGAGGAGCTGATCTACTCTTCCTTGGATAACATTTCCAAATACACAGATACCTTGGAAGCATGGATAACCTTCAAAAGAACCCAATAGAATCAAGATCTTAGAAATGCCTCAAACTCCCAAATGGGGTGACTCTACCCCTGTGCGTGAAGCCAGATTCAAACTCTAACACAGTTATGATACTCGGAGGGTACTGAACACTAGAAGCTGGAGAGGGTAGTTGGTGCCGATTTCACCCCCTCTTCTCAGCAGCATTCCCCCACCTTGTTCTTCACCTCAGTACCTTCCCCTTGCTCGTTCCCTCCCCCCTTCCCCTCCTCTCCCCCCCCCCTTTTTTCCCCCCTCCCTTCTCCTCGTGTGCCCCTCTCTCTACACTTTTACTTCCCCCTTTCCCTGCTTAAATATATATAGTAGTATAGTATAGTAAATAGATATATACAACTAAATGTTATCAACATCCCTGATTTTCTGCTCATTATATAGAGATGTTTAATCCTGATTCAAAACGTTCCTATTTGACTAAATTGTAGTCATATATGTATTGATAAAATAGGCTCACTGAGCCATGGTTGTATATGCTAAGTCTGCGTTTCCCAATAAAATCTTTATGTAACAAAAAAAAAGCCATTTCAGTGTATGCAACCTGCTTGAATGGAGTACTTCAAAATGCATCCAAATTACACAAACACATGTGTCAATACACATTGGTATAAGTATTTGCCAAGAAAGGTAGTGTGCACAAGCCTTCACTCTCAATACCAAATGGCTTCTTCCTTTTTTTTTTTTATTATTGTGGGCATTATAAGTTTTGTGTCTTGGTTGTTCACATCTATCTAGAGAAAACCTACCTTGTTTTTTGTGAATTTGGCTACATTTGGCTTTCCAGATTCCTTGCTGGTTGTTTTCTGGTTTGGTTGCTTTGCGGTACAGCCTACTTTACTGATGTCAGGTTTCTGCTGTAAAATAAAACAAATAAATAAAACACACTCTATGGAAGCTATGAGGTTTCCATTGAATTTTACTGTTTTAAAGAACCCTATGTAAAAAAAAAAAATTACAACAGAATTTATGTAAGAAAATTGTATATGCCTAGGTTCAAATTGGAGCGATTTGTTGTGTGATTTGAGAGATCAAATTGCATGACAAGTCGCAGCCTATTGGAGGCAATGGCACTGTTCCAATTGAAGCGACACCAATTTTGCGACGCTGCACCGATTTGCAAAAGTAGTCCCTGCTCAATTTCAGGTGCAACTTCAATAGACAACTGGGCATGGAGCCACACAGATGTCTAAATCACCACAAGCACCTGAAATCGTGCTGATCTTGCTACTTTGAAATCATGCTGCTTCAAGTGAAGCATCAATGTGTACCAGGGCTAAAGGGAAGTATGCGGCCAAACATACTGAAAAGTAGTACTTGAGTTTCAGAATATTTATATGAAATATTTCATATTTACCTTACTAAAAATATTTTCTTCTTCTTCTTTAATACAGGGCACTTTCACCCTCTTCCTGCCAGGCCAATTTTCAGCTTTTAGTGCTGTCGCACTTTGAATGACAATTGTGAGGGCATGCAACACTGTATCAAAATTAAATTTTTATCTTTTTTTCAGACATATAGAGCTTTCTTTTATTTTATTTGATCACCACTGGGTTTTTTTTTATTTTTTGCTAAACAAATGAAAAAAATACAGGAAATTTTGAAAAAACAACAACCTTTTTCTTAGTTTCTGCTATAAAATTTAGCAAATAAGTAATTTTTCTTTTTCACTGATGTGATTGGACGAGGCTGCACTGATAGGCAATTTTAACCTGCACTGATGGGGCTGCACTGATGATCATGAACAATGTATTCACTGTGTCCTGTCAGACTTGCCGCTTATTGGCTCTTTTTTCCCTCACACAGAGACAGAGTGTCTGCCAATAAAAGGCAAGTCTGTTTACATGTGACCAGCTTTGGATGGACACAGCTTAACACATGGTAAAGGGTCACTGTGATTGGCCCTTTATTAACAATCTGTGATAGATTTACCACGATCAGTCACAGAGCGTGCCCAATGTGTGCCTCACGGGAGGCTTGCACATGGGAGGACGTCCATGGACGCCCCCCCAGAACTGGAGACAATTGAGATATTTGCCAGCGCATCTTCATGTTGAGTCCAAATGGTTGTTTGTTTGTGATGTGATTATAGTTCAATAAAAAAAGTTTAAACTCAACTTGAAGACCCGTGGTGTGCTGGCAAATATCTCCATTGTGACATTTAAGATCCAGTCTCCAGATGATGGTTGCTGCAGCAACCAGTATCCTAGAGCCTTGTCTAGGAACTTGTACGATGGGAAAATGCATGGTTACCCAAAACTGTAGAGCCACATGGTAGGGAAGCGGTTAAAACTTTTTTTTTTTTTTTTAGTAGTCCATTAAATAAGGAAAATATATACAGTACAAACAGTTTTACAGTCCCTTTAAAATATACACATACACACTATATAAACTGAGTGGCAACAGCAATGGATAAAGCAATTTAAGCCTTGTACACACAATCGGATTGTTGGCCAACAAAGCATCAGACTTTTGTCCGAAGGGCGTGTGCCGTGAACTTTTCTTGCATACAAACGGTACACAGCCAACAAACGCGAATGTAGTGACATACTACGTGGAATTTCAGCTCTTGAGCGCCACCCTTTGGGCACCTTCTGCTAATATCGTGTTTGGTGCGCATTGATTTTGAGCATGCGTGTTTGTACTTTTGGACTTTTGTGTAATGGACTTGTGTACATACGATACAAAAATCTGACAACAGACCATTGCCCGCCTAAAATTTATTAGCCTGCTAACCAACATTTGTTGGCCGAAAGTTGGACAACAATTGTCTGATGGAGCGTACTAACGGTCGGATTTTAGGCAAAGTCTGTCATCACACAATTCCCGGATGAAAAATCTGACCGTGTGTACGAACAGATAATGAACTACTGGTTTCCTGATAGATTGTGGACAGTGGACAGAAGGTAGGGATAGCAATAACTAATGGTTACTGAGGAATGCAGTAAGAACAGTTGCAGTTGTTATAGCTCCAGTAAGAAAGGTTGCAGAACTGGTCATTGACTGGAGAGTGAAGAAAAAGATGGCAGAGGGGGAGATGATCATGTAGAGAGGCATAGAGGAATTGGTTACCTTAAACTGGAGAGTGCAAAATATGGTGCAGCTCTGCATAGAAGCCAATCAGCATCAAGGTTTTATTGTCAAAATTTAATTTAACAGCTTCCAGACCAATCGCTGCAGTCATACTACGGCAGGTTGGCTCCCCTGCGTGAGCTGTCGTATCTGTACGTCAGCTCTTTAAGACGCCTCTGGCCCAAAGCATGTCCCCAAAAGCCGATGCGAGTGCCTGGTGGGTTTGATGACGCGATCGCTCATGACAGAATGAGAACGAGGATGTGTGTATAAACACACACACATCCCAGTGCTCTCAAGGGAGAGGAGACAGATCTTGTATTCATACTAAGTGTGAACACCGATCTCTCTTCTCCCCTAGTCAGTCCCATGCCCCCTACAGTTACACACCTAACGAACACAGTTAACCCCTTGATCACCCCCTAATGTTAACTCCGTCCCTGCCAGTGTCATGTATACAGTAATCAGTGCATTTTTATAGCATTGATTGCTGTATAAATGTCACTGGTGGCCCCAAAAATGTGTCAAAAGTGTCAGATATATCCGCCGCAATATTGCAGTCCTGATAAAAATCGCTAATCTCCGCCATTACTAGTAAAAAAAAAAAAATATAAAAATGCCATAAATCTATCCTATATTTTGTAGACACTATAACTTTTGCGCAAACCAATCACTATACGCTTATTGCGATTTCTTTTTACCAAAAATATGTAGAAGAATACATATTGGCTTAAACTGAGGAATTATTATTATTTTTTAAATTGGGATATTTATTATAACAAAAAGTAAAAGATATTGGCGGTTATTTACAAAAGGCAAATCCATTGTGCACTACAAGTGCAAAGTGCACTTGAAATTGCACTGAAAGTGAACTTGGAAGTGCAGTCACTGTAGATCTGAGGGGGACATGCAAGGAAAATAAAAAACAGCATTTTAGCTTGCACATGATTGGATGATAAAATCAGCAGAGCTTCCCCTCATTTCAGATCTACCCCTCAGATTTACAGCGACTGCACTTCCAAGTGCACTTTCAGTGCAATTGCACTTTGCACTTGTAGTTTGTACTTGTAGTGCAAAGTGGATTTGCCTTTAGTAAATAACCCCCATTGTGTTTTTTTCACAATTTTTGCTCTTCTTTTGTTTATAGCGCAAAAAAACAACAACGCAGAGGTGATCAAATACCACCAAAAGAAAGCTCTATTTGTGGGAAAAAAGGACGTACATTTTGTTTAGGTACAGCGCCGCACACCCGTGCAATTGTCAGTTAAATCGACGCAGTGCCGTTTCGCAAAAAATGGCTTGGTCATTGAGCAGTCAAATCTTCCGGGGGTTATTCCGGGGGTGGTTAACAAGCTACCATGCACAGCTGTACCAGATTTTGCACTCTCTGGTTTTGGTAATTCGTTTACCAAATATTTTATTAGTAGAAAAATAAATTCAACAGTAGTATGACAGTGTTATGGCTACATCAAACATAACAAAGAAAAAGGATCCCAGCAGAGGAATGCAATAAGCATGGTACATTATTCGTCAATGCAAAAGAAAACATCTTCTGTAAACCACCAATTAGAGCATTCAGTGCCCCTAATTATACTGTACGATGAGCAAAAAGCCCCGAGCGATAAAAGGAAAGGGCATATATACATGTATTAGCTGTATATTAGTTATGTAACCATCTTCACTAAACCGACTCCAGGTGTGTCAGAAAGAGAATAGTACAGAAAAAGAAAAGTGTTGAATCAGGAAGTGAAAAGTAAGAGGGAAAGAAGAGAAAAAAAAAGAAAAGGGGAGAGAGAGTCCATGGGGGGGGGGGGGGGAGGGGTTTAATGTGCCGAGATGCCATTAAATTGAAAGAAGTATGTTGTTAAACCTGGAGGGTTGGTTGCATGTAACCCATGACTGCATGTAACCCATGACAAAGTTGGGCGAACAGTCCCCGCGTGTGTACGCGGCCTAAGGCCGCGTACACACGCGGGAACTGTTCGCTCAACTTTGTCCGCTGAACAGTGTTTCGGCGGACAGTCCGCTCGTGTGTGGGCTTTCAGCGGACAGTTTCAGCGGACAGTCTGCTGAACAAAGTTTTTCGGAAATTCCGAAAAACTGTCCGCTGAAACTTTGTTTCAGCGAACAGTCCCCTCGTGTGTAGGCTTGTTCGTCAAACTAAGTTCCGCGCATGCTCAGAAAGGATTTACACGCCGAAGTTTGCATTGCAGTGTATAGGACGTCGTATTTTTCGTCCCGTCGTACGTGCCGTTCACGTCATCGCGCACGGTTTCAGCGGACTGTTCGTTCGTCGTGTGTGGGCAAGTCCATCCATGCTAATTTTGAGCGGACTGTCCGCTGAAACTGTTTGACGGACAAAGTTGAGCGAACAGTCCCCGCGTGTGTACGCGGCCTTAGAAATTTATAGTGAGTTTCAGAGGCTAGGGCTGCCAGTTTCTTGTTAATCATAATGTCATTCATAAAGGTTTTTAACTGCTTCAAAACTAAGCACAAGCGTTTTCCATGCCCTTGCAAAAGTCAACCTAGTTGCACTAAAAAGGTGTACAGCCAACTGGCGTTTTGCACGAAGGAGTTCTGGGATAGGTTTACAAAGAAGGGCTTCATAGGGGTCTCTTTTAAGATGGGAATGAAAGATATTACGAAGAAGGGTATAAACCCTGACCCATAGTCTACAGCAGTGGTCATCAGGGCACTGAGGACAGAGGGGACAGGGTTGATGACCACTGGTCTACAGACTTTAGCTTATGTCCACCAAATGTGCGCCATTGTTCCCTCCTGCGAGCAACCCCTAAAGCAAAGAGGGGAATAGGATGGGATGAAACTTGCTCATTTATCTGGCGTGTAGTACCATCTATAGAACACCTTGTAGGCATTTTCCAGAATGAACATTCCTAGAACTCTTGGTAAGTGCTATTGTCATGACTTGCTAGTCCAGCTGTTTTCCCAAGTCATTCTCCCACTGAAGATGATATGGTTTCACAGTTTTTTTTTTTTTTTTTTGAGGAGATGATTGATGAATAAAGCAAGGATATTAATCCCGGGAATGAGGTTTTGACCTGCAAAAGCTTTCAAATGGGGTCAATGTGTATGGGGTGGCCCTTTTTTTGAGTTGTTGGAGAAAGTGTCTAATTTGTAGATAACTGTAATGTTCCCATAAGGGGATATCATGGGAAGATCTAAGAGCGCCAAAAGTTAGTATTCTTGTTGGGGTAAACAAAGAATGTATGTCAATGAAGCCATTGTGAAGCTGCAGTGTAATATGCTTGGAGGTTGGGAACCGAGAAGCCCCCATCGATCCTCCGAGCGTATAAGACCTGTTTATTAAGTCTGGGTTGAGTACAGCCCCAGATAATGTTCAAGAGTTTGCGTTGATTTATTTGCAGTATGTATGAAGCAAATCGGGTCTGGTAGTACTGAGAAGAAATATAACAATTTCAGAAGATAGGTCATAAGAACTGCAGAGATCCTGCCAAACCAGGATAAAGGGAAGTGAGACAGGATGAGAGTATGTCAGTAAGTTTCCTAAAGAGAGAGGGGGGAAATTGGCCTGGTATAACCCATCATACTTATGGGTGAGTCGTATACCTAAATAAGGCAACGAGGGGGGCCACTGAAATGGGAAATTTGTTTTCAGGGATGCCAGTTCCTACGGGGGAAGATTTACAGACATCGCCTTAGACTTAGTAGGATTAACATGCAGGCCCGAGAGAGACGCAAAAGCTTCCAAAAGGGAGAATAAATTTGGTAACGAAATTCTAGGTGATGTCAGAGTCAGTAGGATGTCATCTGCAAACAGTGATATCTTATGATCAGAACCAGCAACCTCAATACCTTTTATGTCTGGATGTGAACGGATCGCCTCTGCCAGGGGTTCCATAGCCAAGACGAGAAAAAATAGACAGCCCTGCTGAGTGCCCCTCCAAATAGGAAAAATTGAAGATTCAAAACCATAATATTTGATTTTAACCTGAGGGGCATCATATGGTGCCATCAACCAGCTCAAAAACAAAGTATCAAAGCCATAATGGAGGAGTACAGTCATAAGATAAGGCCAGGACAGGGTGTCAAAGGCCTTGTTCACATTCAGCGATAAAAGCATTGCTTCAAGAGAGCAGCTATGGGCAAGATGTTGCAATTGTATTATTCCCCTAATGGCATCCCCTGCCTGTCTCTTTGGTACAAAACCAACTTGGTCTTTTTTAATTAAACGGGGAAGGAATTAATTCAAATGGTTAGCCAATATTTTGGTAAGGATTTTCATATCAATATTAATAAGGGATATAGGTCGGAAGTTGGCCCAAGAGGAATCATCACGGTCGGGTTTAGGCAAAATTACTATATTAGCTGTCAGGAGGTCAGGAGAAAAATTCTGGCCATTTTTGACTGAATTATGCATAGCCGTTAAAGGAAAGGTTAATCACATCAACTAGTTTTCTATAATAAAGTGCCGTAAAGCCATCCGGACCTGGCTTCTTGCCCACTTTCAGGTCTTTGATACATTGGATATCACAGTCCTTAAGGTCCATGTGTACCAGGGATATGGTTGGCAGCGAGATGTGCTGCAAAAAAAATAGGATTTTTATAACAGCTCACCTGTAAAATTCCTTTCTTCAAGTACATCATGGGACACAGAGCCACAGTATTTATTGAATGGGTTATATAGGCACCACTAGGTGATGGACACTGGCACACCCTAGACAGGATGTTTAGCCCCCTATATAACCCCTCCCCTTACTGGGAGTACCTCAGTTTTGTAGCAAAGCAATATATGTGTACTAGAAGAGGGAAGGGACCTCTGTGTCCCATGATGTACTCGAAGAAAAGGATTTTACAGGTAAGCTGTTATAAAAATCCTATTTTCTTTTTCGTACATCACGGGACACAGAGTCACAGTACTTACTGAATTGGATGTCCCAGAGCAATGCTATCTGAGGGAAGGTAGACACAAACAAAAGTAGGGTGCAATCAGAACTGAGGACCTTGTACTGCTGCCTGCAGCACACTGCGAGCAAACGCGATATCCTCATGCCTTCTCACATTCACCCGATAGAATCGGGTGAATGTATGGACTGAAGACCAATTTGCGGCCTTGCAGATTTGAGCCATGGGGGCCTGGTGATGCACCGCCCATGAAGCACTAACAACCCTGGTGGAGTGCGCTTTGATTTGAAAAGGTGGAACTTTCTTCTTCAAACCATAAGCTTGAACAATTACCTGTCGAATCCACTTAGCAATAGTAGATTTTCACACTGCCTGACCTTTTTAAGGACCTTCAGGCCACACAAACAAAACATCCGTTTTGCGAATCTGAGCAGTCGCCTCCAAATAGGTTTTGACCGCTCTCACTACAGCCAGAGAATGTAGTGACTTTTCTTCGGTAGAACAGGGATATGGAAAAAATGAAGGCAGAACAATATTCTGGCTTAGATGAAAACCTGAAACCACCTTTGGTAGAAAGCTAGGATGAGCATACAATACTACTCTATCCTTATGAATAATTAAATATGGCTCTTTACAAGAAAGAGCCACCAATTCTGATACCCCTCTTGCAGAAGAAATGGCTACCAGAAAAATTAGCTTGCTTGTCAAAAGGACCAAGGGAATATGCTGTATCGGCTCAAAAGGCTGTTTCTGTAATGCTGACAGAACTAAATACAAGTCCCAAGGGTTCAGGGGAGGACTAAACAGTGGATTAAACCCCGTTACCCCCTGTATAAAGCTTCCGACCAAAGAATGCGAAACAAGCGGAACGTTGAAACAACACCGACAAGGCCGTGACCTGCCCCTTGATAGTACTCAAGGCTAGCTTAACCACTTTCAGACCGGACCATTTTGCTGGTAAATGACCAGAGGTCTTTTTACACTTTGGCACTGCGCTGCTTTAACTGGTAATTGCGCGGTCATGCAATGTTGTACCCAAACAAAATTTGCGTCCTTTTCTTCCCACAAATAGAGCTTTCTTTTGATGGTATTTGATTGCCTCTGCGATTTTTATTTTTTGCGATATAAACGTAAAAAGACCGCAAATTTTGAAAAAAAATGATATTTTCTACTTTTTGTTATTAGAAAAATCCAATAAACTCAATTTTAGTCATACATTTAGGCCAAAATGTATTCAGCCACATGTCTTTGGTAAAAAAAAAAGTCAATAATTGTATATTTATTGGTTTGCGCAAAAGTTGTCACATCTACAAACTAAGGTACGTTTTCTGGAATTTACGCAGCTTTTAGTTTACGACTGCCTATCTCATTTCTTGAGGTGCTAAATTGGCAGGGCAGTACAAAACCCCCCCAAATGACCCCATTTTGGAAAGTAGACCCCCTAAGGAAATTGATAAGAGGCATGTTGAGCCCATTGAATATTTTATTTTTTTGCCTCAAGCGATTGAATAATGAGAAGAAAAAAAATATTTTTTTTTTTTTACACAAAGTTGTCACTAAATGATATATTGCTCATGCATGCCATGGGCATATGTGAAATGACACCCCAAAATAAATTCTGCTGCTTCTCCTGAGTACGGGGATACCACATATGTGGGACTTTTTGGGAGCCTAGCCGCGTACGGGGCCCCGAAAACCAAGCACCGCCTTCAGGCTTTCTAAGGGCGTACATTTTTGAGTTCACTTCTCACTACCTATTACAGTTTTGAAGGCCATAAAATGCCAAGATGGCACAAAACCCCCACAAATGACCCCATTTTAGAAAGTAGACACCCCAAGCTATTTGCTGAGAGGCATGTTGAGTCCATGGAATATTTTATATTTTGCCACAAGTTGCGGGAAAATTACAAACTTTTTTTTTTTTTTTTTTTTTCACAAAGTTGTCACTAAATGATATATTGCTCACGCATGCCATGGGCATATGTGAAATAACACCCCAAAATAAATTCTGCTGCTTCTCCTGAGTACGGAGATACCACATATGTGGGACTTTTTGGGAGCCTAGCCGCGTACGGGGCCCCGAAAACCAAGCACCGCCTTCAGGCTTTCTAAGGGCGTTACAGTTTTGAAGGCCATAAAATGCCAAGATGGCACAAACCCCCCCCAAATGACCCCATTTTGGAAAGTAGACACCCCTAAATTTAGGGGTACACTAGTGAGACTAGGTAATAAATGGCGGGTGCCCTGAAACTATAAAAAAATAACTAACCAACCAGCGTCACCTGTAACAGTTATATGGTGATCACTGGTGAAAGGGTTAACTAGGGGGCAATCAGGGGGCTTTATGCGGTAGTATATGGGGGTCCCTGGCGCTATAAAAAGCTGCGGCGAACCTAAATACCTACCTGCCTAACTAGCGTCACCTGTGACACTAATACAGCGATCAGAAAAACGATCGCTTATTAGGCTGGGTTCACACTGGAGCGATGCGGGAACGCCACGAATGCGCGGCGGGTTCCCGCATCGCATGCCTCCCGGCGGCAGTTCACACTGCCCTATGCGAACTGCTGGGAGTGTCAGTGAAATGTTAATGACACCCCCAGATCAGTTCGCATATCGCAGTGCGATCTGCAAACTTGGATCGCATGGTGTGAACACCCATGCGATCCAATTCTGCTGCGGACCAAAAAAAGGGTCCCGTGCGAGTTTGCGGCGGGTGCGACACGAATTCAGCCATACTATCTGTATAGCTGAACTCGAATCGCACAGAGATCGGATGTGATTTGCACTGCAGTGCGGTGCGAATCACATCCGTTCTCATAAACCGCTGCAATGTGAACCCAGCCTTAGTGACACTGGCGACGGGGGGTGATCACGGGGTTAAACCTTTATTGGGGGGGTTAGGGGGTACCTTAGAACTAAAGAGGGCTAACCCTAACTGCCCTAACAGTTATTAGTCACAAATGACACCCGCCGGGTGATCAGGGGGTTAAACCTTTATTAGGTAATAAATGGCGGGTGCCCTGAAACTATAAAAAAATAACTAACCAACCAGCGTCACCTGTAACAGTTATATGGTGATCACTGGTGAAAGGGTTAACTAGGGGGCAATCAGGGGGCTTTATGCGGTAGTATATGGGGGTCCCTGGCGCTATAAAAAGCTGCGGCGAACCTAAATACCTACCTGCCTAACTAGCGTCACCTGTGACACTAATACGCCGATCAGAAAAATGATCGCTTATTAGGCTGGGTTCACACTGGAGCGATGCGGAAACGCCACGAATCCGCAGCGGGTTCCCGCATCGCATGCCTCCCGGCGGCAGTTCACACTGCCCTATGCGAACTGCTGGGAGTGTCAGTGAAATGTTACTGACACCCCCAGATCAGTTCGCATATCGCAGTGCGATCTGCAAACTCGGATCGCATGGTGTGAACACCCATGCGATCCGATTCTGCTGCGGGCCAAAAAAAGGGTCCCGTGCGAATTTGCGGCGGGTGCGGCGGGTGTGGCGGGTGCGGCGAATGGCTGAACTCGAATCGCACAGAGATCGGATGTGATTTGCACTGCAGTGCGGTGCGAATCACATTCGTTCTCATAAACCGCTGCAATGTGAACCCAGCCTTAGTGACACTGGCGACGGGGGGTGATCACAGGGTTAAACCTTTATTGGGGGGGTTAGGGGGGTACATTAGAACTAAAGGGGGCTAACCCTAACTGCCCTAACAGTTATTACAGTCACAAATGACACCAATGCAAAAAATAAAATAAAAATGACATTGGTGTCACTGTAACTGGGGGGCAGGGGTAATTGGGGGGGTGATCGGGGGGGTGTGAGTGTGCCTGGCATGTTCTACTGTGTGTGTAGAGTGTTGGTGCAACTCACCGATCCGCTCTCCTCCGTGTCGGAACGAAAAATACCGACACGGAGGAGAGAATACATCACTTCCTCTCCTGTGTTTACATTACAGGAGAGGAAGTGATGTCACGGGGGATTTCTATTCGTCGGGAGCGATCGCGAGGGGGTGGCCATGAATGAATGGCCGCCCCCTCGTCCCGGATCGCTCCCGGACGAAAACCGACCGCCGCAGGCACCGGGCGGGGGCCCGATCGGGCCCCCGACCCGCGGGAGGCAAGGGACGTACATGTACGCCAATATGCCTGCCCGTGCCATGCTGTCGACGTACATCGTCGTGCGGCGGTCGGCAACTGGTTAACAACTTCAGCTCTTTGGATGTAGGTAGTGAAGGTAGGACTACTGGAGGGATGCCTTTCATACATAAATCAGTCATAATGTGCTAGTATGCAGTGCATTCTAACACATTCTGCCAGGGCCGTCTTTAAGGCAGGGCAAAAGGCGCAGCTGCCCTGGGCCCTGTCATTGTTGTGGGGCCCAAAGCAGCTGCCTCATACTTGCCAACTATCCCAGTTTACATTCCCTTGTCCCTTGAAGTTTTAGTCCTGTGCTGCTACTAATGCTGCCCAGCTCTGCCCTATTGTGTACAGATGACTCACCTGCAGACCTGTGCTTACATGTAAATACTGGCATTCATATGTAAATAGCAGTCACATGCATATGCAAATAGCTGAAGCCAATGGCATTGATATGTAAATAAAGGCAGCATTCATAGGTATAGCATGCCCCCCTGCAGTGAGGAGAAGATGTGCTGTAACCTATTGCAACCAGTGAGCAGTATTACTGTACAGTAATCTCTAGCAGCCAATCAACAAGCAGAAATGTGCTGTAACCTCTAGCAACTAATCAGTGAGCCTTAAGGAGTGCTGTAACCTCTAGCAACCAGTCAGTAAGCAGTAATGATATGCTGTAACCTCTGGCAACCAATCGCAATCGCTGCCTGATCTGATACAGTAAACTGATTTTAAGTCTAGCTGCTATTTATTTTATGTCTCAGAGAAGGTGGAGAGCGAAATTGCATGGGGGGGTTAGGGGGGTACATTAGAACTAAAGGGGGCTAACCCTAACTGCCCTAACAGTTATTACAGTCACAAATGACACCAATGCAAAAAAAAAAAAAAAAAATGACATTGGTGTCACTGTAACTGGGGGGCAGGGGTAATTGGGGGGGTGATCGGGGGGGTGTGAGTGTGCCTGGCATGTTCGACTGTGTGTGTAGAGTGTTGGTGCAACTCACCGATCTGCTCTCCTCCGTGTCGGAACGAAAAATACCGACACGGAGGAGAGAATACATCACTTCCTCTCCTGTGTTTACATTACAGGAGAGGAAGTGATGTCACGGGGGATTTCTATTCGTCGGGAGCGATCGCGAGGGGGTGGCCATGAATGAATGGCCGCCCCCTCGTCCCGGATCGCTCCCGGACGAAAACCGACCGCCGCAGGCACCGGGCGGGGGCCCGATCGGGCCCCCGACCCGCGGGAGGCAAGGGACGTACATGTACGCCAATATGCCTGCCCGTGCCATGCTGTCGACGTACATCGTCGTGCGGCGGTCGGCAACTGGTTAACAACTTCAGCTCTTTGGATGTAGGTAGTGAAGGTAGGACTACTGGAGGGATGCCTTTCATACATAAATCAGTCATAATGTGCTAGTATGCAGTGCATTCTAACACATTCTGCCAGGGCCGTCTTTAAGGCAGGGCAAAAGGCGCAGCTGCCCTGGGCCCTGTCATTGTTGTGGGGCCCAAAGCAGCTGCCTCATACTTGCCAACTATCCCAGTTTACATTCCCTTGTCCCTTGAAGTTTTAGTCCTGTGCTGCTACTAATGCTGCCCAGCTCTGCCCTATTGTGTACAGATGACTCACCTGCAGACCTGTGCTTACATGTAAATACTGGCATTCATATGTAAATAGCAGTCACATGCATATGCAAATAGCTGAAGCCAATGGCATTGATATGTAAATAAAGGCAGCATTCATAGGTATAGCATGCCCCCCTGCAGTGAGGAGAAGATGTGCTGTAACCTATTGCAACCAGTGAGCAGTATTACTGTACAGTAATCTCTAGCAGCCAATCAACAAGCAGAAATGTGCTGTAACCTCTAGCAACTAATCAGTGAGCCTTAAGGAGTGCTGTAACCTCTAGCAACCAGTCAGTAAGCAGTAATGATATGCTGTAACCTCTGGCAACCAATCGCAATCGCTGCCTGATCTGATACAGTAAACTGATTTTAAGTCTAGCTGCTATTTATTTTATGTCTCAGAGAAGGTGGAGAGCGAAATTGCATGGGGGGGTTAGGGGGGTACATTAGAACTAAAGGGGGCTAACCCTAACTGCCCTAACAGTTATTACAGTCACAAATGACACCAATGCAAAAAATAAAATAAAAATGACATTGGTGTCACTGTAACTGGGGGGCAGGGGTAATTGGGGGGGTGATCGGGGGGGTGTGAGTGTGCCTGGCATGTTCTACTGTGTGTGTAGAGTGTTGGTGCAACTCACCAATCCGCTCTCCTCCGTGTCGGAACGAAAAATACCGACACGGAGGAGAGAATACATCACTTCCTCTCCTGTGTTTACATTACAGGAGAGGAAGTGATGTCACGGGGGATTTCTATTCGTCGGGAGCGATCGCGAGGGGGTGGCCATGAATGAATGGCCGCCCCCTCGTCCCGGATCGCTCCCGGACGAAAACCGACCGCCGCAGGCACCGGGCGGGGGCCCGATCGGGCCCCCGTCCCGCGGGAAGGCAGGGACGTACAGGTACGCCCATATGCCTGCCCGTGCCATGCTGTCGACGTACATCGTCGTGCGGCGGTCGGCAACTGGTTAATCTCTAAGCCCATTTGCAGAAAAGCAAGGATTCTGCCTATTACATACTTTCTGGGATGCCAACCCCTGGATTCACACCAGGAGGCATATGCCTTCCAGACGCTATAATAAATGACTCTGGAAGCTGGCTTCCTTGCATTAATCAAGGTAGAAATTACTGAGCCTGAAAGCCCACGATTCTTCAGAATGTGGGTTTCAATAGAAAACCATTAAATTTAGCGTTTGTAAGGTAGGATGGAACACGGGTCCCTGCGATAGCAGGCTCAGATGTGGTGGTAGGGTCCGTGGGGGCCGTACCGCCATCTTTACTATTTCTGCGTACCAAGATCTTCTGGGCCATGCTGGAGTCACCAGAAGTACAGACTTTTTTTTCTGCTTGATACTGTGAAGAAGTCATGGTAGCAGCAGAATAGGAGGGAATGCATAAATCAGTGAGAACTGATCCCACGGAGTCACCTACGCATTTGTCCCACATGCAAGTCGATCCTTTGTTCTTGACACAAAGTTGTCAATCTTGTTGTTGAACCTGAATGCAAACAGATCTACGTCTGGGGTCCCGCATCTTTGGCATATAGCCAGGAAGATGTTGGGGTGAAGAGACCATTCCCCCGGGAACAACTGCTGGCGACTTAAGTAGTCCGCCTGCCAGTTCTCTACCCCTGGAATGAAGATTGCCAATATGCACAGCACATGCTTTTCTGCCCAGATTAGGATCTGGTTTACCTCTTCGTGGGCTGCACAACTCCTGGTGCACCCTTGGTGATTGATATAAGCCACTGCTGTGGAATTGTTGGATTGGATCCTGACAGGACAACCCTGCAACCTGGATGTCCACTGCTTTAGGGCTAGGTACGCCGCCTAAATCTCTAGAATGTTGATAGGTAAGGTCCTCTCGGTTTTGGACCATTTCCCTTGGACAATCGTCTCTTCCAGAACTGCTCCCCAACCCCAAAGGCTGGCATCTGTTGTTACCACCTTCCAGGTAACTGGTAAAAAGGATTTCCCTTTCCGCAGATTCTCGGGTACCAACCACCAACTGAGGCTCTGACGCACTATTGGCGACAAGCACATCGGAAAATCTAACGCCTGGACTTTCTTGTTCCAGGCAGACAGGATACTGTTTTGCAGAAGTCTTGAATGAAACTGAGCATAGGGAACCGCTTTGAATGAAGTGGAGACGTGCCTCTGGATGCAGTAGTTTGAGTAAAAACGGCTTTAATAAAATGCACTCGCATATAGTAGAAATTCACAGGCATGGTATACATTTGTAGAGATGATACTCCTGGGTGCTGTGCCATGTAGTCCTTGCTGCTGGTAGCTGACAGATGCATACGCCGGCTCCAGAAGGCGGCCTCAGAATGAGGCTTGAAGTGTTCACGTGTTTTCTCTGCAGTCTTTTGGAATTTGTTTTCTATCCTACTGACGGCAGCCTTGTTTGCATCTTTTTGGTCGGCTTCCCCACTCCCCCCAACATCGCCAACATCACCACAGAGACTGTTTATATATGCTATATGGACTAATTAGTTCCATTATGTAAATTTTATGTTTTTAACTTATATTGGGAGATTTATGATTCCTGAGTTGTTGTGCCTATACTTGTTATTATTAACCACTTTGAATGAAGCCACCATCTTTTCCAAACAACCTCATACAAAGGCGAATAGAACGACCCTTCTTTTCCCTGACTACCTGAACCAGCTCCTTTATGGCTGATCTTTGCCCGGGGTAAAAACACCTTATTCTGGGTTGTATCTATAACCAGACCCAAGTACTCTCGTCTTCTTACTGGTTATAACTGCTTAAGGACGGCCTCCTGCACATTTACGTCGGCAAAATGTCACGGCTGGGCACATCAATGTACAGGTACGTTGCACTTTAAGTGCCCGGCCGTGGGTCGCGTGCACGACGCCGGCGGCGCGCTGGCGACTTGGTCCTGAGCTTCGTGACCGTGGCCACGGGACCCGCGGACCTGATCGCCGCTGGTGTCCCGCGATCGGGTCACAGAGCTGAAGAACAGGTATGTGTAAACAAACCTCTCCTTGTGCTTCCTAGTGTGGCTGTCACCGATCGTCTGTTCCCTGTTATAGGGAAAGACAATCAGTGACATCAAGCCACACCCCAACAGTAAAAAAACCACACACAAGTCACACTTAACCCCTCCCCGTCCCCTAGTGGTTAACCCCTTCACTGCCAGTGTCATTTACACAGGAATCAGTGCATTTAAATAGCACTGATTGCTGTATAAATGACAATGGTCCCAAATATTTGTCAAAAATGTCCGATGTGTCCGCCATAATGTAGCAGTCACAATAAAAATATCGATGATCACCGCCATTACTAATAAAAAAAAAATTATAAAAATGCTATAAAACTATACCCTATTTTGTAAAAGCTATAACTTTTGTGCAAACCAATCAATAATCGCTAATTGTGATTTTTTTTTACCAAAAATATGTAGAAGAATACGTATCGGCCTAAACTGAGGAAAAATTTTTTTTAATATATATTTTTGGGGGATATTTATTATAGCAAAAAGTAAAAAATATTGAATTTTTTCAAAATTGTTGCTCTATTTTTGTTTATAGCACAAAAAATAAAACCCGCAGAGGTGATCAAATACCACCAAAAGAAAGCTCTATTTGTGGGGAAAAAAGGATGCCAATTTTGTTTGGGAGTCACGTCGCACGACCACGCAATTGTCAGTTAAATCGACGCAGTGCCGAATCGCAAAAAGGGGCCTGGTCCTTTGGCTGCAAATTGGTCCGGAGCTTAAGTGGTTAAAGAAGACCTCTCTAGGTTGAGGACCCAACCTAGGTATTCCAGGTAATTGACTGTGGTGACCAAGCTTTGGTCTAAGCAGGCTACCGACCGGTCTATTAAGAACAGGTCGTCTAGGTACACTATAATCGTTATACCCTGAGCCCTTAATCTGGCCAGAGGAGGAGCCAGGACCTTTGTAAACACCCGAGGTGCAGTAACTAGACCGAAAGGTAGAGCCATTTAAATTAAAATGATGTTTTTTTACTTCTAAACGCAGATATTTCTGATGTGTGGTGAAATTTGGTACGTGCAGGTATGCATCCTTGATGTCTATTGATGCCAGCAGTTCTCCTCCTTGTAGGATGGAGACTACTGATCGGATTGATTCCATGAGAAAAGATCGAATTTTTAGGAACCGGTTTAGATCTTTGAGATGGGTCTGACATCTCCATTTGGTTTTGGCACCATGAAAAGGTTTGAATAAAACCACAACCCCTGCTCTTCCATGGGAACCACCATGATTACTTTTTGAGACAAAAGTCGCTCCAATGGCTGAAAGAGGGACTGCTTTTTCTCTGGGTCTTTGGGTACATTTGATCTGAGGAAACGGGAATTCTCGGAACTCTAGTTTGTAACCTAGAGTTGAAAAAACTTGTATAGTTCAAAACAGTGCTTGCACAGGGTGACACTATGGAAGCACAGATAACAAGGTGCCAACGTCCTAGAAATGGTTTCTTTGAAAATTTAGATACTAAACAAGATGGACTTTAGAAGCAAGCGGGTAATAGATCTAAAAAATGTTGTTAATTTTTATCTCATTTTATTAATAAAATATAAAACTGAAGTACAATTATTTCAAACATACATATGTACAGGACAAAAAAATGTTTTTTCTATCTGTATACCCTACAGATATAGATATTAATACCACATACTATCTTATATAGCCAAATCCATAAATTTGAGCCAAGTAGGTTCTCAATTAGTCTTCCAACAAACATATGGATATCCAGCAAACTGTGGGTCCAAGCATAAATCCGGGTATAACAGATCTTTTTCTCAATAGCTCAACATGTTGCACATGGGATACGCTTCCTCAGGAGCTATATATTCGTAGCGGTAGATGGCTGTTAAGTATAGTCAAATGCAATACAGCCCAAGTACATGCAAAAGAGTTTAGCATAGAAATCGTAGAGATAAGGGCATAACACCAATATAGGGCTGAACTTCACATAGCCTTCAACGGAAAAGTATCGATCAAAGCATAAACAAACACCCTGCTTATATGTTTTTTTCAGTCGCCAACCTTACCTGGGTGATCTCAATCTGACGCCGTATACCAGCGCTAACATTTACTCACAAGGCATTCTGTCTTTGGACTGGCTCATCCCTAGCTTCTTTGTAACATATAGGCAGGGTGTTTATGCTTTGATTGATACTTTTCCATTGAAGGCTATGTGAAGTTCAGCCCTATGTTGGTGTTACACCCTTATCTCTACTATTTCTATGCTAAACTCTTTTGCATGTACTTGGGCTGTATTGCATATGACTAAACTTAACAGCCATCTACTGCTACGAATATATAGCTCCTGAGGAAGCATATGCCACGCGCAACATGTCGAGCTATTGAGAAAAGAATCTGTTATACCCAGATTTACACTTGGACCCACAGTTTGCTGGATATCCATATCTTTGTTGGAAAACTAATTGAGAACCTACTCGGCTCAAATTTATGGATTTGGCTATATAAGATACTATGTGGTGTTAATATCTATATCTGTAGGGTATACCGATAAATACTTTTATTTTTGTCCTGTACATATATATGTTTGAAATAATTGTACTTCAGTTTTATATTTTATTAATAAAATGAGAAAAATTAACAATATTTTTTTAAATCTATTACCCACGTGCCTCTAAAATCCATATTGTTTAGTATCTAAATTTTCAAATGTAACCTAGAGTTATTGTGGAGACCACCCATCTGTCCTGAAAATCCTCCTGCCAGACCCTGGAGAACTGTAGCAGTCTTCCCCCCACTCAAACGAGCAGGGGCGCCCCTTCATAAAGAGACTTTAGCATGCTGTCTTGTAGATTTCCTCTCCCAGGATTTCTTTTGTATCTGGGGTTGACTCTGAGTTTTACCTCTTGAACCTGACGGTGGAGGCTGTTGTGAATGCCTGAAGGCTGATGCCCCTGGCACTAGAGAAAGAGCCTGTTTAAATGAGGGACGTTTACTCCTTTTCTTAACTGGCAAAAGGGTACTTTTCCCACTTGAGATTTTTTGGATATAATTGTCCAAATCTTCCCCAAACAGCCTTACACCATGGAAGGGAAAACCAGCCAGGAGCTTATTGCATGGCGTTTCGGCTGAACAATTTTTCAACCGTAAGATTCTATGCATATGTACCAACCCAAGCGTAAGGCGAGAGGTCTGAAGGATAGAATATCTGATTGCGTCAACTGCAAAACACAAAGCCGCCTGCTGTTCAGGGAAAACCTTGAGCACCTGCTTCAAGTGATCTCTCAAGGATTGACATACCCCAACAGAGGCGGCTCTAGGCTTTGTGAAGCCTTAGGCGAAACTTACACATGAGGCCCCACTTGCGACCATAATGGGGACAATAATTCAAGCAATAAAAATGGCTGCAAAAGCACACCGTTCATCAGCACCACTTCCAGGGCACTCTCCTCACCCATCAGACATATGCAGCCAATAAAACATCTGGGACCCAGCAAGGTGGCAACCCCTCTAAGAATTTCCCAGGAGAATGGTGGGGGGATGTCACTGAGTCTTTCCACACCCACAGAGGAAGTAGAGTGGGAGAGAGAGAGAGGATGGGGAGGGAGGGAGAGAAAGAGAGAGAGGGTGGGGGATGGAGGGGAAGAGAGAGGGGAGGGGAGCAAGAGATTGTGAGGGAAAGGGGGAGAGAGAGGGGGTAGAGAAAGAGGGGTATGGAGGGGGGAGAGAGAGGTAGAGAGAGAGAAAAAGGGGGGGAGAGGAAGGGGTAAAAAGAGAGAGAGGAGGGGGTGAGGGAAAGGGGGCAAGAGAGATCTCTAGCCTTGTCCCTGTCTGCAGCCCCTGGGGTGGAGTCAGGAAGGACAAGGAGGGGCTGGAGAGCAGGAGGGGTGGAGCCAGGGAGAACACGGAGGGGGCATGCAGCACAGGGATGGAGAAAAAGTTAGATAGGAGGAGCGGTGAGGAGACTGCACATAGTAAAATAGATTTTTCCATATTCCGCCATGCAGCCGCTTAATGATCACTTCTCCTCCTCTCCCTCCTGCAGACATTCAGCGGCTGCAGGAGGGATATAGAAAAATCATTTCCACTATGTGCAGTCTCACCACCGCTCCTCCTATTCAGGCACGCAGGCTGCATGGACACTCACCTTCTCTCCGGTCGGCCAGGGAGCAGAGCTCCTTCCTCTTCTCCATAATCATGGGACAGCTCAGCTGGATAGCTTCAGCGACCCTGCACTGCTGAACCAATTAGGGGGCAGGTGCAGAGGAGAGGTCGGGAGAGCAGCACAGGCTGAAGGAGCTGCGTGTGCCACATTGACATGCCGCCCACATGCCTTGGAGCCCGCCCGGTGCTGTAATCCAGCCGCTGCCGCCACCTAGAGGCCACTGTCCCACTCCCCACATTTGCTGCCATCGGACGCTCCATGACATCAGCATTTGATCACAGGCAAATTAGGCAACCCGCGAGGCCCCTGCGAGTGCGGGGCCTTAGGCGTTCGCCTAATTTGCCTAATTAAAGAGCCGCCTCTGTACCCCAATTTCCGCCACTGCAGGTTGAGCTACTGAACCTGCTAAGGAAAAAATATTTTTTAACAGGAATTCCAATTTTTTTTATCAGTTGGATCCCTAAGCATTTGAGCGTGGTCAACAAGTCAAACTTTTATTCATAGAGGATATAGCGGCGTCAATTGCTGGTATACCCCGCATCTTTGTGAATTTTTCCTCCATAGGATAAAGTGTTGAAAACTTTTTAGGAGGGAAAAATGTTTATGTTCCACTCAGAATAAATAAGCTTTTCCAGCAAGAAATGAACAGGAAAGGCATGTGCAGCTTGGAGGAGGCTTCAGTGAACCCAAACAAGCCGCGGGCTTTTCAAATGACTCAGTTCCGGGTAACTTAAATGTGAAATGGACCATTTCAGTAAGAGATTACACCAGCCATTTCTCAGCCTGTGAAGCTGAAGAGGGTCCTTCCCCACTTGGTTCCTCAGAACAAGAATCATCAGTCTCATCCCAGGCCTCTGAGGGAGATTTGTCTCCAGTTTCCCAGAGTTCCTCTGTTTGAGGGTCCTAGTTGGTAGATGGGGACCTAATGCATTTTCTTCCAGTTTGTGAAGATGCGATTATGGCCATCAATCTTTCCTCTAATCCACTTATGGTTGAGGAAAAAACCGCCTGAGTAATATATACAGGGGCTGAAATGCCAGAAGCAATTGCAGCCCCTGACCCCAATGGCTCACTCTGACCAGCCTCCCTAGGTCATCCAGGGGGAGATGGTGCTGAAGAGGGGGGTCCTCAGAGCCTGAGGAGCTCCTATTTCTCTGGATATTTGTACCTCCCCTTTTGCTCATAGTGACAAGCACAAATGCAGGGGTACTACCAGAAATGCACCCACTGCTGAGCAAAATAGTCCAGCAACTGCCACTGCTATCAAGGCTTAGTTTGATGCTAAGTAAAGGTTGCCTGGGAATGCCTGTGTCAGCCACACTGACTTGCCATCCATCTGTTCTGTGTCCCTCCTTGAGCTGTATGCACCTGCAAAAGAGTGCACTTTATAGCCTTGTATAGTCCACGTTGTGGGCGTTAAACCCCACAGACGTCACGCTAATGAGCCGCCCCCCTCCTCTGACCACCCCTTCCGCCCCCTGTCTTTTTGGAAAAAAAGACCAATTTTCCCATGTGAGCCGAGGGCTCCGATCAGATCAGATCGCACATGGAGGGGAGGCTGGGGCGGAGTAGAGAGGAGGGCAAGTGGATGAAGAGCTGCTGTAATGGCGGTGGCAGCGGGTGGTGGTGCAGCATACCGCTGACTGCCCCATGGCCTCTAGCCTGAAGGAAGCTGTAAGGGGACATTCCTGGAAAGAAAACCCCCCCCTTCCAACATCCTACCTGGAGCATGGGCTCGGAGGAAGCGAGCGGCTTGTGACAGAGACAAGACTGACAAGCATGGAATCAGGTATGTGCTCTTGCAGCCCCCGGTGGCGACTTTAGGCATAGCAACATTTTACTTAAAGGAAAGAACCCATACGAATTAGAAAAAATTCCTTAGGAATCTCCCTTACCTTATCCAGCTGCAGGGTTCTGTGGTAACAGACCCAATCTTCACAGCTCACGGTGGGCTCCATTAAAAAACCTTCAGGAACCGGGGGCCCCCTTGTTATTGGGGGATCCACACTCCTGCACCTGTAAAGCATCCCGCCAGGAAAATATGGCTGAAAAAAACAAATACTGGATCCCGGGGTTCAGCTCTCTAAAAAGAGAAGCGTTACAGGCAGAACCTCGTTTCTTCGAACACGAGGCCCAGGTACCATTCAATTAGGCCTAGAAAAGATACGTTGAATGGATCCGGTTGCATGGCCTGCCCCAGCAAAGATTTCTTTATTCGTGACCAACACCTTAGACACTGGCGAAAAAACTGAGGTACACCCAGTAAGGGGAGGGGTTAAATAGGGGGCTAAACTTCCTGTCTAGGGTGTGCCAGTGTCCATCACCTAGTGGTGCCTATATAACCCATTCAGTAAATACTGTAGCTCTGTGTTCCGTGATGTACGAAAAATAAATCTTTTATATCCTGGTCATCTGTTTCCGTAAATTCCGATTACGTGTACACAATTCCAACGCACAAAGTGCCACACATGCTCAGAATAAATTACGAGACAGAAGCGCTCGTTCTGGTAAAATTACCATTCGTAATGGACATAGCACATTCGTCACACTGCAAATTTTGAAATCTTTTAATGCAGCACATACTCTTCTTCTTTAGAATGCTAGAAAAATTAAGTAGTTTTTCTGCTCATATTCACACAGAGTTCTCACAGACTTCTTTCTTTATAATTTCTCATGATCTCATGAATATTATTATTATTTTTTTTTGTCAGATCTTTTTTTTCTTTTTTTTTTTCTAGTGCTCTCCATAATATTATTTCTCATTTTGTGTGTCAAGTAACCACACCATTATTATCTTGTATTTTTTTTTTACCTCAAGGAGGTTGGTTGGTGTCCCTTGTTAATTTGACATTGTATTTTAGCCATGTACCTGCCTACTCACAAAAGTCCTTTTTGAAGTAAAACACATAGGCAAGTATTTGTTAAAAATAAATATCCATTTAGGAAGGCAACGCTGGAGAAAATGGTGAAATTTGCGAATCCTTTGTACACATCTATTATTTCACAGTCAAAATTGATGGCCCGAGGAGTCCATATAATAGTGAGCACAGTCCCGTCCAGGACTAAAAGAGATCAGGAACAGCAGCAGATGACATATCTGTCCCCAGGCTGTGGTCATACTGTACAACAGCCTGCATCTTTTGTCAGACCAGACTGAACCCAGGCCATCACTCTCTGGTCTTCCTTACACGCTTCCTTCCAGGCTGTGGCTCTGGTGTTGGAGGTGTGGCAGGAGTTGGAGGAGGACAACCTGGAGGAGGAGGGCCATGGTTCAGCTCACAAATGTGGCTTTGGCTTGTGAGTTGGCCCCTCAACCCCTTATTTAGGGCTTGCAAGATCACGTTCTCACATAAGAGGCGTTTACCCTCCTTCATTTCCAGCATTTTGCAGACTGTCATGTAGGCATAGTCCTCTTGAACAATGGATGGGGGGGGGGGGGGGGTTCTGGGGGCCGCAGTAGCCTTCAGAAATAGGCCAATTGCTGCCTCCTTCAGATTACTCCTCTACCTGCCACTTTTTTGTGGAAGGCCGAGGGGAGTGACCTGGGATTCGGGCAGGCTACTGGGCCTAGCCACCTCCTGGCTGCCACTTCCCACGCCTCCTCCTGGCTGAGGCTTTCCTGTGTATGAAAAAGGGACATAGTTTTAGTGTTTGGTTCATCAATCATACACAATTTTCAGCTCGAGACTGTTGCAAATTGAATTTATTAAATAGAAAAGAAAAAACCCCAGCATTTTTCATTCTTGTCACAATCATTTGTGGTCACTACTGTATATTGATATGTAAAACACTATGGGAAATCAGAAATCAGTTATCAAAACTAAGATATATTTAACATCATTAATTTGACAACCAGAAATATTTTGAAGAATGCTATACCTGACTAAAGCTGCGCTCCTCCACATGTGGCTGCCTGGAAGGCCCAAGTTGGTGTTGATGTAAGGGGGACTGTGATGGGGACAAGTTTAGTTGGAGTTTCATTGCTTTGTTTTACAATATTTGTATTCAAGGGTATTTATTCATTGAAAATTGACTTGTCCATTTATAAAACTGATATTTTTTGGCCAGCAAATATTTTTAAAATTTATGATGTGGCCCTCTTACTAAAAAGTTTGAAGACCCCTGGCTCTACACCAATGCCTGGATGATGAACCAAAGCCCTGATCAGGTAGGCTGTGTTCCCTGACTGCATCTCAAGGTTTCATTTTTTATTTGACTGGAGTTTACATTTCCATTCTGTTCATAATCTCTCCTTAGACTCATTACTGAGTTGAGCAGAAGTTAAATCAATAGGCTTTCCTGGTTATCATCCATTTGTGATCTTGTACCGCATCTCAGGTTTAATGGGTTAAAAATCTTCACATTGTAACAATACATCTCATTCATATTTTATTTTGTATTTCCTTATTCTTTTCCTCACTTCTGCTGTGTTGTTCTCTGGCTTCATTATTAATTTATCTGCTGCATTTTTCTGCAAAGCTGTTGAAACCCACTAATGTAATAATGACTTTGGCAATATGCTTAGTTGTGCACTTACAGCCACCATATGACCCACCTGCAACAAACCAATGAAATTATTACCAGACATATTTAAATTGTTGTGTATACTGACTGAGCTGGCAGTAGTCTCTTTGTAGCATGGACAATTTTGATGAAATCCAGCATGTTCTAAAAAATTTCTAGCAAATCAATTCTCAAAGCAGATCTTTGTTGCAAGGATTAATGAGTACAGAGATAAATTAAATACGATGCTGGAACATTGTGGGGTGGTAGTTTCATCTGTATTGCTATGTATAATTGTATGATTAATATTAACAGAATCTGATACTTTTTATGATGTAATTTGCTAGATCAAAAATAGGATTTTTTTAACAGCTTACCTGCAAATCTTTTTCTTGTGAAGTACATCATGGGACACAGAGCCAGAGTAATTACTATGTGGGTTATAGTCCACCTTCAGGTTTTGGACACGGCGCACCCTAAACAGGAAGTTGCCTCCCTATATAACCCCTCCCATCTCAGTTTTGTAGCAAAGCAATATACGTGTATACTAAAAAGAGGGGCGAGACCTCTGTGTCCCGTGATGTACTTCAAAAGAAAAGCATTTTACAGGTAAACTGTTATAAAAATCCTATTTTATTTAATCGTACATCACGGGACACAGAGCCATAGTAATTACTATGTAGGATGTCCCAGAGCAATGCCAACTGAGGGGAGGGAGACACAACCAAAGTAGGGCACCATGAGAACATAGGATTTATACTGGTGCCTGCAGTACACTGCGCCCAAAGGCGACATCCTCGTGTCTTTTTACATCCACCAGATAGAATCTGGTAAATGTATGGATTGAAGACCAAGTTGCAGCCTTGCAGAATTGAGCCATGGAGGCTTGGTGATGCACTGCCTACGAAGCACTAACAGCCCTAGAGGAGTGCGTTTTGATTTGAGAGGGTGGAAACTACCTCTTTAAACCATAAGCTTGAACGATTACTTGTCAAGTCTATTTAGAATAGTAGATTTTGATGCTGCCTGTCCTCTTTTAAGACCTTCAGGCAACACGAACAAAACATAAATTTTCTGAATCTGAGCAATCGCCTCCTAAGAAGACTTTGCTCTCACCACATCAAGAGAATGTAGTGAATTTTCTTTCAAAGAAAATGGTTCTGGAAAAATGAAGGTAGAACAATATCCTGGTTTAGATAAAAACCTGATACTACCTTATATTTGTGAATAATAAAAAATATGTCTCTTTACAAGAAAGAGCAACCAACTCTGATAACCTTCTTGCAGCAGATATGGTTATCATAAAAAAATTGTTTCCTTGTCAAAAAAGGACCAAGGGAATATGTTATATCTGCCCAAAAAAAGGGCGACAAAACTAAATTCAAGTCCCAAGGGTTCAGTGGTTACCTAACAGGAAATTAAGCCATGTTACCCCCTGAATAAAGTTATGAACCAAATAATGTGAAGCAAGAGGTCATTGAAATAATACCTATAAGGTCGAAACCTATCCTCAAAAAGCACTCAAGGCCAGCTTATTTCTGACCCCATCTGCAGAAAGTCAAGGATTCTACTTTTGACCTATTTCCCTGGGGTGCAACTCCTGGTTTCACACCAGGAGATATATTTCCCAGACTTTATATTATTATTATAATATATAATTATGGAGGCCTGCTCCCTTTCATAACCAAGGTAGAAAACTACTGAACCTGACAGCCCATGTTTCTTCACAGTGTGGGTCTCAATAGCCAAATTGTTGAATTTAGCGTTTGTAAAAGTAGAATGGAACTCCAAACCTTGTCAGAGAAGGTCTGGCCTTGTTTGTAGGGTCCATGGGTCCCCTACTACCATCTTTATGATCTCTGCATACCAAGATTTCCTGGGCCCCGCTGGGGGTCACAAGAATCACTGACTTCCCTTCCTGCTTGATCCTGCAAAGAAGTCGTGGACACAGGCATAATAGGAGGAATGCATAAATCAGTGAGAACCGATTCCACGGGAATAGCAAGGCATCTGTTCCGCATACTAGCGGATCCTTTGTTCTTGACACAAAGTTTGATTTCTTTGTTGAATCCTGGACGCAAAGAGATCTATGTCTGGGATCCCCCATCTTTGACATATTGACAGGAAGATATCGAAGTGAAGGAACCATTCTACCGGGAACAACTGCTGGTGACTTAAGTAGTCCGCCTGCCAATTTTCTATTCCTAGAATGAAGACTGCCGAAGGCAAAGTACATTGTTTTCTGCCCAAGATAGGATATGATTCATCTTTCTCTGGGCTGCACAACTTCTTGTGCCCCCTTGGTGATTAATATAGGCCATTGTTGTGGCATTGTCGGATTGAATCCTGGCAGGACAATACCGTAAACGGATCGTCCAGGCCCTCAGGACCAAGTGCTTTGCCTGAATTTCTAAAATGTTAATGAGCAAGACCATTTCTGATCTGGGCCACTTCTCTTGGACAGTTGCCTCTTCCAGGACTGTTCCCCAACCTAAACAAAAAAGGTTGGCATATGTTGTTACCATTTCCCAGGTAGCTGAAGGAAGGATTTTCCCCTTTGCAGATTTTTGGATATTAACCATAAACTGAGGCTCCGGTGCACCCAGCCTACACTACCTGGTATTTCCAGGTGGTCTTACATCCAGATCAGACGAGATCGGGCACTATCGAGTGATGTGGCCGTAGGCTTTGGAGTCAGAGACACTGGGAATGTAGAGCTTGAACTCTTGTTTCAAGCTGATAGGATACTGTTTTGCAGCAGTCTTGATGAAACTGAGCATAAGGAACAACTTACGTCGGGAGCCAAGCATATTGGAAAAAACCAAGGCCTGAATCTTTTTATTCCAGACCGACAGGGTGGTGTTTTGAAGCAGTCTTGAGTGAAAACTGCGTGAAAGGGATGGCCTCGAGGGAGGCCACCATTTCCCCTAACAATCTCATGCACAGCCGAATGGAAGGATTTTTCTTTGTTTTGATAATTTGAATTAGTCCTACAATGGAACTGATTCTTGTCTGGGCTAAGAATAACTTCTTCTACACGGTATCTATAACCAGCCCCAAGTACTGTAATCTCCTTGTTGGTTTTAATGAGGATTTTTCTAGGTTGAATATCCAACCCAGAGATTCCAGGTAGTTACAGCTGTGATCAGACTCTGGTTTAGACCTGAGACTGAATTATCTATTAAAGGTAGATCGTCTAAATAGGCTAGGACCGTTATGCCTGGAGCCTTTAATCTGGCTAAAGGAAGTGCCAGAATCTTTCAGAACACCCGTGGTGCTGTGGCTAAACCGAATCGCAGGGCCACAACTGAAATGATGATTTAATATTTCAAAGCGCAAGAAATTTCTGATGAGCCGGAAATATTGGCACGTGGAGATATGCATCTTTGATATCGATTGAAGCAAAAAACTCCCCTCCTTGCAGGATAGATACAACCGATGAGATTGACTCCATGTGAAAGGATCGGATGTTTAAGTGCCGATTCAGATCTTTGAGATCTAGAATGGGTCTTACCTCTTGGTTTGGTTCTAGAACTGTAAAAGGTTTGAATCAAAACCTGTGCCCTGTTCCACTAAAGGAACCTCTGATATCACTGACTGGGATAATAAAAGATCCAGAGCCAGAAAGAGAAGACTTCTGTTTCTCTGGATCCTTGGGAACATTTGCCCTTAGAAAAAATGAGGAGATGGAAACTCTCTGAACTCTAGTTGTAACCTAGAGAAAACTGCAGAAGCCACCCATCTGTCTTGACATTGTTCCTGCCAGATCTTTGAGAAATGCAGGAGCCTTCTCCCCACCCGAGCGAGTGGGGGCTACGCTTCATAAGGAGGCTTTAGCATCCTGCTTTGTGGGCTTTCTGCCCCAAGATCTCTTCTGACCCTGGTGCTGCCCTTGGGGTCATCCCCTTGAACCCATTTTTTTATCCTTTTCCATAGGATAAAGTGTGGAGAATTTCTTAGGAGGATAATATTGTTTATCCGGAAGTTCCCATTCAGAATACATAAGCTTTTATAGCCATGCATGAATAGGAACAAACATCCCCAGATGGGGGAGGTTCTAATGAACCCAAATTAGAGGTGGGTTCTTCAAGAGCTTGCGCTGCAAGCAGCAAAAAAGGTTAAACAAACCAATTTAGTAAGGGAGTACACAAACAACCTGTTTTGTGATGCTACTCCTTTTATATTAAGATACTCGGAAGAGGATAAATAAGTATCTTCCAAATATTTGGGAAGATCTACCTGGTCCCCAGCCTCCTGCACCTCAATAAGAGGGTCCTAAGTACTAGATGGGAATCTGCTCTGTTTAGCCCCACTATGGAGACATATCAACATATCATAGCAACAAACTTCTTTCCAAATTACAAATGGTAGAAGAAAAAAACCTTGTGTCATATATACAGGGACTGAAGTGTCTATGCAGCTGCAACAACAGTTCCCCTGACGGCTCAATCTGACCAGCCACATCCCTTTCAGAGGAGGATGACATCCTTTTGGAAATGGATTTAGTTTATTGTGAAACTATTGACTCCTTTAGAACCCTTAGAGGAGTTCTTGGTCCCATTACCACTCATAGCCTGAAGCTTAAAGCAGAGGCACTACCAGCAAAAGAATGTACACTGCTAGGCTATAGTCCAGCGCTGTAAGCTGCTAATAATCCTAGCCTGGTAAAGTATAATGTGTCAAAGGGAAATGTGTCACTAACCTGAAACTTGCCATCCTCCTGCTCTGTCCCTCCACAGCCAGCAGCAGCTACACACATACAGTGCTTTAACACTTTCTCGCGTGGCCAGCGTCTGAAGCCGCTAGCCACGCCCCCCAGCATGAATTATGGGCTCCCCTCCTTTCTTTCAAAGGAAAGTGTTTTCCCGCGTCAGCGGCAGCTCAGACGTCCTGTGAAACAGCAGACATGGCGGGGGGGTAAATCCTCCGCTGAGCGGCTGTGAGTTCTGTCCCTTTTTTTTTTTTAAAGGAAACTGCTTTTGGCATATCAATCCCACGAAGGGGAAAAGGACCAACATTGGGGATGCAGGAGGAGAACCAGACCCCCTTTTCTTACCAGAGGATCTGCTTGTGGCCGGAGGAGAGGAGAAATGCAGGCTTCTGCGCCGTTTGCAGCATCAGACGGTGAGTGCTCAATACAGCCCCCAGTGGTGACACATAGGCATGACAGCATAATACATAAAAGGAGAAATTCCTGAGAAAATCTACCTTACCTTTACTCGTAGCAGGGTTATCTGAGATAAACTCAATCTTCACCCTTCACGGTGGGCTCCAAAAACCTTCAGGAACAGGGGAACCTCAGGTTACCCACAATCCTGGACCTGCGACAGCACCTTGCCAGTAAAAACTGTATGGCCTTACTACCAAAAATTACTGGATCCCAGCAAAACCTTGTTTCTTTGGACACGAGGCCCGGGTACCATTCATTTATCCCATGAAAAGGACATCAGAACGGATCCGGTCTGCATGGCTAGCCCCAGCAGGGAAGCTTCCAGTGGAGCTCAGCACAGCACATCTTTAATTGTGATCAACACCTTAGACACTGTGTCAGGGAAGACAGGCTTTCCATGTAAGATCCCGGCGTGCACGCATGGGTACTAGCACTTTAAGACACACACCTGTCACTAATACTGAAGTCAGGCGGGCTATTTAAACAGGGCTCCTACAGAGGTTCATTGCTGTTTGGTCTGCAGCTTCTGTGTTGTATCCTGTTTCCTGTGTGACCTCTGAATCTGATCCAGCTTGTCGTTTCCTGTGATTGCCTGCTGCCTGTTCTGATCCCGGCTTCCCTTTGACTCTGATCCTGCCTGCTGATTCTGTCTGATGATTTTCCGGTACTACTTGGCTTGTGACCTGACCACTCTTCTGCCTACCGTCTATGCCTGATCTGCCTGATTATTACCGACCCGGCCTGTCTGACCCTGCATCTCGTTCATCCAGCCTGCTTCAGCTCCCAGCCCTGCAAACCAGCATCTGGCCCTGCTCGTGTGAGTTCATCCACTACCTGCCTGCTGATCACCACTGCTACAGGGACTATTGAACTGTTTACAGGCACTCATACCCCACCGTGCTCCTGTGGCTGCTGTATCAATACCAGTGGTCCGCGAGCCGGAGTTGTACGAGAGGCCTTCCTCTGCACGTCAGGCTCATATCCCAGGTACGTAACAGTACCAAACAGCCATGTCTGAGCCTGCAAGAGGACCCTCTCCAGTGGATGAAATATGTCAGCACCTTGCTGCTCTTACACAGGCGGTTAACTCGCTGCAGGAAGGATATGTGCGTCTGGAAGAGCGGGTACAGTCCCTGTCCACTCCAACAACTACAGCTCCTGCATCTGATCCTGCCTCCTCTACCACCCAAGCTGGGACTTCAGCCAGCCATACAGTAATGATGTTACCCCCTGAGCCCCGTGTACCTAATCCTGAGAGGTTTTCCGGCGATCGGAGTAAATTTAGAGCCTTCCGCAATGCCTGTCAGCTCTACTTTGCTCTCCAGCCACGGACTTTTTCCCTGGAAACCACCAAGGTGGGATTCATTATTTCCCTCCTCCAAGGGGAACCACAGTCTTGGGCCCACTGGCTGTTGGAAGAGAACAACGCACGACTAAACACCATGCAAATGTTCTTTGATGCTATGGCGCTGATTTATGATGACCCCCAACGTACCTCCACCGCTGAAGCCGCCCTTCATGCACTCCAGCAAGGCCGTAGAGCAGTCGAGGACTATGTCACTAACTTCAGATGCTGGAGTGCAGACACTAGCTGGAATGACGCAGCCCTGCGTCATCAATTTCGTTTGGGTCTCTCGGAAAGCCTGAAAGATGAGCTCGCTCGGGTCGGGGTGCCAAGCTCTCTGGAAGCCCTAATCACTCTGTCCATTCAGATTGACCGCCACCTACGAGAACGCAGGTCTGAAAGAACCACACAGCACTTCCGTCCAGCCTGGATGTTACCTAAGGTCCCTGCTCCTCCTAACCCAACTCCTGGAAACTCCGCTTTGCCCACTCCAGAGGCGCCTGAACCCATGCAATTGGGCCTGATTCGTTCTTCATTGACTCCATAAGAACGCCAACGACAAAGAGTAAATAACCTCTGCCTGTACTGTGGAGAAGCCGGTCACTTTGTACGTACCTGTCCTGCCAAGCTGCGTAAGTGTCCTTCCCTTTCTTCACTCAACCAGTCACCCCTGCCTGCCTTATCTGCCAGCTCAGCTCATATCTCTCTGCCTGTTTCCTTCCAGCTGTCGGGAAGAACCGTATCAGTGACCGCTATTATTGATTCGGGAGCATGTAGCTGTTTCATCGACCAGTCCTTTGCAGCTCAGCAACACATTCCTCTACAAACCAGAGGACAGGGACTCACTGTATTTCTGGCTGATGGGTCTCGCATTAAATCTGGACTGGTAACCAAGGAGACCCCACCGATGCTGACCATCTCCTCCACCAACCATCGAGAGCTGCTGCGTTTAGACGCAATCTCTTCACCCTTGTATCCTGTCATCCTGGGTCTGCCCTGGCTACAGGCCCACAATCCACAGATAGACTGGGAATCCGGAAGTGTCAAGTTCCAGTCAGCATATTGTCAGAGACACTGTTTGGAAACTTCACCACCATCACCTGCTACCCTGCTGTGTATGGACGCAGACCCTGAATTATGTCGGGTAGTTCCAGATTCTTACCACGAATACCTGGACGTTTTCAGCAAACGAGGAGCAGACACTCCACACAGACCTTATGACTGCCCTATTGAGCTCCTACCCGGGGCCGAGATTCCATTTGGGCGCATCTTTCCTTTATCTGAACGGGAATCAGGAGTTTTGAAGGACTATATTGATGAGAATCTGCAGAAAGGATTCATCCGTCCCTCTACCTCACCGGCTGGTGCTGGTATATTTTTTGTAGAAAAGAAGGATCATTCCCTGAGACCATGTGTGGACTATCGTGACCTAAATAAAATTACAGTGAAGAATCGTTATCCCCTTCCTCTAGTTCCTGAACTGTTCCAAAGACTCAAATCAGCAAGTATCTTTACCAAACTGGATTTAAGAGGGGCCTATAACCTGGTTCGTATACGAGAAGGGGATGAATGGAAAACTGCCTTCTGTACCCGATTTGGACACTTTGAATATCTGGTTATGCCCTTTGGCCTTTGTAATGCCCCTGCCACCTTTCAGTACTTTATTAATGATATTTTCAAAGACTTTCTGGATATTTTCGTGGTTGTCTACCTTGATGACATTTTGATATTCTCCGTATCACTAGAGGTGCACCGAGGACATGTTAAAAGTGTATTGTGCCGGCTCCGCAAGTAGTGACTTTATGCCAAAGCCGAGAAATGCGACTTTGAGCAGCAGAGCATCCAGTTCTTAGGTTTGATCATATCGACCGAAGGAATCAAGATGGACCCACAGAAAGTCTCAGCGATACTAGATTGGCCAGCCCCCACAGACAAGAAGGGAATACAACGCTTTGTGGGCTTTGCCAATTTTTATCGCAAGTTTATCAAGAACTTTTCCGCTATCATTCACCCTATTACACAGCTGACCAAACAAGGTATCCGTTTCTGTTGGACTTCTGAGGCTCAAGCTGCTTTTGAAACTTTGAAGAGATGGTTTACCATTGCTCCTGTCTTAAGTCACCCAGACTCTACCTTGCCCTATATTGTGGAGGTGGATGCTTCAGAAAGTGCAGTTGGGGCCATTCTATCACAACGTCAAGGCCTCAAAGAAGTGATCCATCCAGTGGCATTCTTTTCACGCAAACTCACGTCAGCTGAAAGAAACTACGATGTAGGTGATCGGGAACTTCTGGTGATCAAAGCTGCATTGGAGGAATGGAGGTACTTGCTGGAGGGAGCGGCCCATCCAATTCTGATCTACACGGATCATAAAAATCTTGAATATCTGCGATCCGCTAAACGCCTCAAACCACGCCAAGCTCGTTGGGCACTCTTTTTTTCAAGATTCTCATTCCATATCACGTACAGGCCCCGATCAAAGAACACTAAGCCTGATGCGTTGTCACGCATGTTCGAAGATCCAAGAGACATCCTAATACCAGACACCATCTTACCAGCTGGAAACTTCCTACTATTACACACTGACCTTTTGTCTCAGTTACAGCAAGCTTCTGCAGAGACGCCCAGTCCTCCAGGGGTCACACTACAAGCAAAGAATGGACTATTATGGAGGGGTAAGCAGATTTTTGTACCTAAAGAGGTTCAAGCAATGATCTTGGGGGTTTGTCATGACCACCCTTTGGCAGGCCATTTTGGGGTTCATAAGACTGTCCAACTTGTACAACGCTCATTTTGGTGGCCAGGATTGGAGAAAGACTGCAGAGCTTATGTAAATGCATGCACCACCTGCATCCGGAGTAAAAGTTCCCGTAACAAAGCTTGGGGATTACTCAGACCTCTGCCTATACCTGACAGACAGTAGCAGATGATTGCTATGGATTTTATAGTTGAACTTCCACCATCTGAAGAATGTACTGCTATCTTTGTGGTAGTAGATCGCTTATCAAAGATGGCTCATTTCATTCCTCTAAAGGGTACACCATCGGCTTCAGAAACTGCTCGGGTGTTTATAAAAGAAATTGTCAGACTCCATGGAGTCCCTGCACATGTTGTGTCTGATCGCGGTGTCCAGTTCACATCCAGATTTTGGAGGGCCTTGTGCGAGATCCTACAGATTGAACTCTCATTCTCTTCTGCTTACCACCCACAAACTAATGGGCAGACGGAGAGGACTAATCAAACCCTAGAGCAATACATCCGTTGTTTTACTTCTTTTGTCCAGGATGATTGGGTATCATTATTAGCCCTGGCGGAATTTGCCTATAATAATGCCAACCATTCTGCCACTAAGCAATCTCCGTTCTTTGCTAATTATGGATTCCATCCCACCTTCTTACCTAATCTTGTTGCAGAATCTTCCGTTCCAGCTGTCCAGGATACTCTGGACTTTTTCTCTCGTAATAACATGTTGTTACAGGAAGCCATCGCGAAAGCACAGGAAGACAGCAAGAAATCATTTGACAAGAAAAGAAGGGGGGAACTGACCTTGCAACCAGGAGATCAAGTATGGCTTTCAACAAACGAATTTGAAGATGCTATGTCCTTCAAGGAAGCTGGCACCAAGGTTCGTAGGACCATTTCCGGTAAGGAGAAAAATTAATGATGTTTCTTTTGAATTAACTTTACCTGAGTCTTTTAAAATCCACCCAGTGTTTCATGTATCCTTGCTGAAGCCTGTTGTGCCAGATCCATTTCCTGATCATAGACCAGGTCCTCCCGCACCTATTATTATTGATGGGGATGAAGAATTTGAGGTTGAGGCTGTTTTAGACTGCAGGAGAAGAAGGGGTCAGACACAATATTTAATCAAGTGGAAGGGTTATGGTCCAGAGGAGAATTCCTGGGAACCTGCACGAAATGTACATGCCACAAACTTGATCCGTGCCTTCTTCCGCAGGAACCCGCAAAAGAGGAACCAGTTGGGCACCCGGAGGTTGCCCGTAGGGAGGGGGCAATGTCAGGGAAGACGGGCTTTCCATGTAAGATCCCGGCGTGCACGCATGGGTACTAGCACTTTAAGACACACACCTGTCACTAATACTGAAGTCAGGCGGGCTATTTAAACAGGGCTCCTACAGAGGTTCATTGCTGTTTGGTCTGCAGCTTCTGTGTTGTATCCTGTTTCCTGTGTGACCTCTGAATCTGATCCAGCTTGTCGTTTCCTGTGATTGCCTGCTGCCTGTTCTGATCCCGGCTTCCCTTTGACTCTGATCCTGCCTGCTGATTCTGTCTGCTGATTTTCCGGTACTACTTGGCTTGTGACCTGACCACTCTTCTGCCTACCGTCTATGCCTGATCTGCCTGATTATTACCGACCCGGCCTGTCTGACCCTGCATCTCGTTCATCCAGCCTGCTTCAGCTCCCAGCCCTGCAAACCAGCATCTGGCCCTGCTCGTGTGAGTTCATCCACTACCTGCCTGCTGATCACCACTACTACAGGGACTATTGAACTATTTACAGGCACTCATACCCCACCGTGCTCCTGTGGCTGCTGTATCAATACCAGCGGTCCGCGAGCCGGAGTTGTACGAGAGGCCTTCCTCTGCGCGTCAGGCTCATATCCCAGGTACGTAACACACTGGCGAAAAAACTGAGGACTCCCAGTAGTGGGAGGGGTTATATAGGAAATACACTTCTTGCCTTAGGGCGTGCCAGTGTCCATCACCTATCAGCGGCCCTATAACCCACATAGTAAGTACTATGGCCCTGAGTCCCCTGATGTAAGAAAAGAAAAAAAGAGTGGTTATATTCAGGAATTGAATTTAGATTTTTGAGATCCAGATTGTCCATTTGGATTTAACCAAACCCCAACCTCTGCTCTTTCATGAACACTTTTTGCCAAAAGATTGTCCAATGCTTGAGAGAAAAAGACTTCTTTTTCTCTGGATCCTTAGAAATGTTTTATCTGAGAAAACGGGAAGTCCCCCATTCATCTTGACACTCCTCCTGCCAGAATCCTGAGAACTGCAGAAGAATTCTCCCTATTAAGCAAGTGGGGGCACCACCTCATAAGGAGGCTTCAGTATCTTGTAGGCTTCCACCCCAAGACCTCTTTTGTCCCTGGGGTTAACCCGTCGTGACTGACTGGAGGCTGATGCCCCTGGCACAGAAGAAGGAGCTTTGAAACGATAATACATTTATCTCACTCTGACCAGCCACCTCCTCCCTCAAGCTCTGGAAAGCCATTTGTAGAGTAGGCTTTTCAGAGCTTAAGGGAGACCCCTTTAGCTCTTTTTTGGGGTTATTTCAAACCCCCCTTCTGACCATAGTCTGATGCACAAAGCAGAGGTACTACCAGAAGAAGTCGCATCCATTGCTTGAGCAATAGCCCAACCCTGCCACTGCTATTAATGCTCAGCCTGATGCAATATTAAATGTGTCAAAAGGAATGCTTGTGTCACCAAACCTCTTTCATGCCCCTCTACGATCTTGTGTCCTTCCGTCAGCCTGCAGCAGTAATAATGGTGCTTTAAAAAACACATTCTCGTGCTGAGTTCCGCCCCCCCCCCCTCTGTTGCCTTCAGCCTCCCTCCTCTTATAAAAAAAAATAAAAATTTCCCGCGCGAGCGCAGGCCTCTGATCCTACAGGATCATCATGTGAGGGGAAAAAATTGGCGAGGAGGGAGCCTGGAAGCCGCCGAGTAGAGCGGCATGCTGATCATTTTTTTTGTTTGTTTTTCTCCTGACACTGTTTTTCTCCAGTGGGAGGTGTCTGGTGAGGAGGAACCCCCCCCCCCCCCAGATTTACCGGAGGTCTGCCTGCTAGCTGGAGAGAAAAAGAAGCCTGCTGCTCCGGACACAGCATGATTTCTTAAGGAAGCATGAGAAGGTATGTGCTCCATACAGCCCCCAGCGGTGACACTTAGGCATGACAACATTTACTAATTAAAGGAGACATTTCATAAGAAAATTAAAAAATTTCTTAGAAAACTCCACTTACCTTTCCTTAGAAAAAATACAGAGAAACCCAATCTTCACCTTTCACGGTGGGTTCTGTTAACAAATCTTCAGGAGCTGGGGACCCTCGGGGAAACCCATAATCCTGGACCTGTAATAGCACCTCCGCCAGTAAAACTTTAAGGCCTTAATACAAAAAGTACTGGATCCTGGGGTCCAGCTCTCTAAAAAGAGAAGCGTTTACAGGCAAAACCTTGTTTCTTCGGACACGAGGCCCTGGTACCATTCAATTCGGCCTAAAAGACACTTTGAATGGATCCGACTGCATAGCTAGCCCCAGCAAGGATTGCTCCAATGGAGTTTAGCACAGCACATCTTTACTCGTGACCAACACCTTAGACACTGGCGAAAAAACAGATACTGCCAGTAGTGGGAGGGGTTATATAGGGAGGCAACTTCCTGTTTAGGGTGTGCCAGTGTCCAGCACCTGAAGGTGGACTATAACCCATGTAGTAATTACTATGGCTCTGTGTCCCGTGAGGTATGATTAACCACTTAAGCCCCGAACCATTTTGCAGCTAAAGGACCAAGCCCCTTTTTGCAATTCGGCACTGCGTCAATTTAACTGACAATTGCACGGTGGTGCGATGTGGCTCCCAAACAAAATTGGCGTCCTTTTTTCCCCACAAATAGAGATTTCTTTTGGTGGCATTTGATCACCTCTGTGTTTTTATTTTTTGCGCTATAAACAAAAATAGAGCGAGAATTTTGAAAAAAATACAATATTTTTTACTTTTTGCTATAATAAATATCCCCCAAAAATATATAAAAAAACATTTTCCCTCAGTTTAGGCTGATACGTATTCTTCTACATATTTTTGGTAAAAAAAAATCGCAATAAACGTTTGATTGGTTTGCGCAAAATTTATAGAATCTACAAAATAGGGGATAGTTTTATGGCATTTTTATTACTAATTCTTTTTTTTTTTACTAGTAATAGGCGGCGATCAGCGATTTTTATTGTGACTGCAACATTATGGTGGACACGTCGGACAATTTTGACCCATTTTTGGGACCATTGGCATTAATACAGCGATCAGTGCTATTAAAAATGCACTGATTACTGTTAAAATGTCACTGGCAGTGAAGGTGTTAACCACTAGGGGGCAGTGTTGGGGTTAAGTGTGTGTGTTTTTTTACTGTAGGGGGCGTGGCTTGGCGTGTGATGTCACTGATCGTCTTTCCCTATGACAGGGAACAGACGATCAGTGACAGGCTCACTAGGAAGCACAAGGAGAGGCTTGTTTCCACTTCTCCTCATTCTTCAGCTCTGTGACCCGATCATGGGACACCGGCGGCGATCGGATCCACGGGTCCCGCGGTCACGGAGCTCAGGATCGGGTGGCGAGTGTACCGCCGGTGGCGCGCAGGACCCACATCTGGGCACTTAAAGGGCAACGTACCTGTACGTGCTTGTGCCCAGCCGTGCCATTCTGCCGACATATATCGGCGCGAGGCGGTCCTTAAGTGGTTAAAGAAATAGATCTTAGTGTTTTTATCTGTCAAGCAAGTGCATCGATGATGTAAAAATAGAAGTAACCCAGTTTACTGCAATCAGATCACCAAAAGACAAAATCTGCTTGTTTGCTATAAATTACTGCAGTTTGCATTTTGCAAAAAGCCTGTCTGAGAGATAACTGAAGAGAAAATTCATTTTTTACAAATACCTCAGAGATGATAGTGATTTCATGCATGTACTATTAGAGACACTTGCAATAACAGAGTTCCCATCGACCTGCTAAACCAGTAAATTTTCTATCAGCAGAGATGAGCCCGAACAGCGAACAATATGCGGCGTTCGCTGCAAATTCGAAAGCCCCGAAACGTTGTTAAAGTCTATGGGACACGAACATGAAAAACCGAAAGTGCCAGCAAAATAGATAAAAATAATTTTAAAATAAACGGCATTGGGTTCACCCCACCCCCAGTCCATTACCAATTACAAATTATTTATACAGGGAGGAAAGGGGACAGTGGTTCTAAGTGTAGTCGTTTAAAACACACTTTAATTGTAAAAAATTTAATAACTCACAAGAGTAGAAGAAATCACCCACCTCTGTCTGCCCATTTGATCAAATTGGAATTTTGGGATGGGAGACAGAGTGACTCGGCTTCTGAGGGAAAGAGGTTGGAGCGAGGATGTGTAGGTTTGGCTGTATTTTGACACATACGCAATACAGCCGAGTAAACCACTTGGTAAAAGCTTCGTGGGTAGGACCCTTTGGCATAGGTTAAATTAAATTGAGGTCAACAAATAAGGTTAAGGAGTTAGGAGGGGACGTGGGGGCAAAACTGAGTCCCCAATTGAGTAGAGAGATTTCTGAGTTTAAGAGGGCGTGGCTGAAAAGGTTCAAAATTCTTACAGTTTGCAGAGTTTGCTTCTCCTTTCTGTGTCTGCGGACTCCCTTTCTCCTGCCTTGGTGCCGTATTTCTTTTGGGGGAGTTAGGGACTAAAAAAAGTCCCCTCTATGTTAACATTTTCTACCATAGATGTTGTGAGTGGGTACCCCTTTAAAATAATCACATTTTGTTGCTTTGCAGCCTGAAATGAAGACAAACACCATTTATGTTTTATCCAGCTGCATTTACTAGTGCAACTTATAACATCCAAGTGAAAGTCCAAAACAGAATTACTGAGTTGGAAAAAGGATCACCCCCTTTATGTCAATACTTTGTTGGACAGCCTCTTGCTTTAAATTACAGCCTTTAGTCTATTGGGATATGTCCCTACTAATGCCTCGTACACACAATCAAACAATCCGGTGGAAAAGTCCAGCGGACTCAAGTCCGCCAGACAATCCGCCCGTGTGTAGGCTCTGGCGAACTTTTTTTACCCAAAAGTCCAGTGGACTAAGAAAGTATTTTTGCACTCCAATCTTTCCGGACTCGCATTTCGACGGACAGTAGGGCCGTGTGTGTGCCAGTCCGCCGTACCTTTGAAATGAACTGACTTTTCCCGCCCGGAGAAAAGTCTGCTCATTTTGAGCGCGTCTCCAGGTAGCCGGGACCAGCAAAGGAGGCGTCGCTGGCCCCTTCACCTGGTATGGACTTAAAGGGGAATCCCTATGCCGAAAAATCGGCGTGGGGGTCCCCCCCTAGGTCCATATCAGACCCTTATCCGAGCACGCTACCTGGCCGGCCAGGAAAGGGGGTGGAGACGAGTGAGTGCCCCCCCTCCTGAGCCATACCAGGCCACGTGCCCTCAACATGGGGGGTGCTTTGGGGAAGGGGGGGCCTTGTGGCCCCCCCACCCCAAAGCACCTTGTCCCCATGTTGATGAGGCAAGGGCCTCTTTCCAACAACCGTGGCCGTTGGTTGTCGGGGTCTGCGGGCGGGGGGCTTATCGGAATCCGTGAGCCCCCTTTAATAAGGGGGGCCCCGGATCCCGGCCCCCCACCCTATGTGAATGAGTATGGGGTACAATGTACCCCTACCCATTCACCTGTGAAAAAAAGTAAAAAAAAAACACAACACACAAGGGTTAAAATAGTTTATTGCACAGCTCCAGGGGTCTTCTTCCGTCTTCGGGGGTCTTCTCGCCAGACTCCTCTGCTATCTTCTGCTCTTTTGCTAGCTCTTTCACTAGCGGAGGAGTCCGGCTTTCTTCTTCACCGCCGCCCTCTTCTTTCGACTTTGGGGGTCTTGTCCCACTCTTCGGTTCTTCTTGCCGGTCTTCTGTCGCCGCTGTCTTCTGTTCTTCTCTTCTGGAGATGTTGCCTTGTCGCTGTCTCCAGTCACTATGACAGGACACGCGGCGTGCAGTGACTTATATAGGGACATCACCGGATGATGTCCCCGCCCATTATGATGTCACAGTCCCAGAGAATGCTGGGACTGTGACATCATAATGGGCGGGGACATCCCGTGATGTCCCTATATAAGTCGCCACACGCTGCGTGTCCTGTCATAGTGACCGGAGACAGCGACGAGGCAACATCTCCAGAAGAGAAGAACAGAAGAACAGAAGACGGCGACAGTGGCAGCAGCGACAGAAGATCGGGCCACCCCTTGCAAAAGAGCTAGAAGAAGGTGCGGTGGCCTGGCAAGAAGAACCGAAGAGGGGGACAAGACCCCCGAAGTTGGAAGAAGAGGTCGGTGGTGAAGAAGAAAGCCGGGCTCCTCCGCTAGTGAAAGAGCTAGCAAAAGAGCAGAAGATAGCGGAGGAGTCCGGCGAGAAGACCCCCGAAGACGGAAGAAGACCACCGGAGCTGTGCAATAAACTATTTTAACCCTTGTGTGTTGTGTTTTTTTTTTACTTTTTTCACAGGTGAATGGGTAGGGGTACATTGTACCCCATACTCATTCACATAGGGTGGGGGGCCGGGATCCGGGGGTCCCCTTATTAAAAGGGATCTCACGGATTCCGATAAGCCCCCTGCCCACAGACCCCGACAACCAACGGCCAGGGTTGTCGGGAAGAGGCCCTTGTCCTCATCAACATGGGGACAAGGTGGGGTGGGGGGGCCGTGCGGCCCCCCCTTCCCCAAGGCACCCCCCCATGTTGAGGGCACGTGGCCTGGTACGGCTCAGGAGGGGGGCTTGCTCTTCCCCACCCCCTTTCCTGGCCGGCCGGGTAGCATGCTCGGATAAGGGTCTGATATGGACCTAGGGGAGGACCCCCACGCCGATTTTTCGGAGGAGGGATTCCCCTTTAAGTTCATACCAGGTGACGGGGCCAGTGACGCCTCCTTTGCTGGTCCCGGCTACCTGGAGATGCGCTCAAAATGAGCGGACTTTCCTCCGTGTGCAAGTCTGTTCATTTCAAAAGTACGGCAGATAGTCCGGCGGACTTAGTACGCCGTATTAGTCCGCCGCAAAAGTACCGTGTGTGGGCAGGTAGCTCGTTCGGAAAGTCTGGTGGACAGTCCGGCGGAAAGTCTGCCAGACTAAGTCCGCCGGATAGCTACGTGTGTACGCGGCATAAGTCTTCAAGTCATTCCACAGATTTTCAATAGCGTTAAAGTCTGGGCTCTGACTAAGCCATGCAAGGACATTCACCTTTTCTCCTTCAACCACTGTGTGGTCCTTTTTGCTGTGTGCTATGGGTCATTGTCATGTTGGAAGGTAAACCTTCTTACCATTGACAACTTTCTGGCAAAGGACAGCAGATTTTTCTCAAGAATTTTACAATATTTTTCCTCATCCATTTTTCTTCTATTCTGACAAGTGCTCCAGTCCTTGCTGCCAAGAAACATCCCCATAACAGAATATTACCACCTCCATGCTCTACTGTCAAAATTTTTATTTGGATGGGTGAAGTGTATTGGATTTCCACCAGACATATCGTTTGGCGTTGAGGCTAAATAATTCAATTTTAGTTTCACACGACCATAACACATTTTTCCATGTGGCTTCAGAATCTTCAAGGTGCCTTTAGGGTGGTCAGATGAGACAAAAATTTAATTATTTGGCCTCAATACCAACACCTCAAACTCTCATGAAGAATCTCATTGTAGAATGCCTTTTGAAACTCAACTTTCAAGCATGTGCTCTAATGCCGTGAACACACGACCAGACTATCTGGCGGACAAACTTTCCGAACGAGCGGACCTGCCCACACAAAACCAGAGGATGCTGGGACTGTGACATCATAAGAGGCGGGGACATCACCCAGTGATCCCGCCCATTGTCCTTATATATGTCGCCGCACAAAGCGTCCCTGTCATTACGGCCAGAGAGAGCGTTGAGTCAACATCTCAAGGCAGAAGAGGAAGAAGAAGAAAAGAGAAGGCGGCGACGACGATGTCAGAAGACCAGGCTACCGCTAGTAAAAGAGCTGGAAGAAGGAGCGGAGGCCCGGCTAGAAGAACCGAAGAGGGGGACAAGACCCCCGAAGTCGGAAGAAGAGGCGGCGGCGACAGAAGACTGGGCCGCCGCTAGTAAAAGAGCTGGAAGAAGAAAGCGGAGGCCCGGCAAGAAGAACCGAAGAGGGGGACAAGACCCCCGAAGTCGGAAGAAGACCCCCGGGCGGCGACAAAGAAGAAAGCCAGGCTCCTCTGCTAATAAAAGAGCTAGCAGAAGATAGCGGAGGAGTTCAGCGAGAAGAACCCCCAGGAAGGAAGAATACCCCCCGGAGCTGTGCAATAAATTATTTTAAACCCTTGTGTGGTGTTTTTTTTTTACATTTTTTTCACCAGGTGAATGGGTAGGGATACATTGTACCTCATACTCATTCACATAGGGTGGGGGCCAGTATCTGGGGCGCCCTTATTAAAGGGGGCTCCCGGATTCCGATAAGTCCCCGCCCGCAGACCCCGACAACCAATGGCCAGGGTTGTCGGGAAGAGGCCCTTGTCCTCATCAACATGGGGACAAGGTGCTTTGGGGTGGGGGGGCCGCACTGTCGCCGCCGCCTTCTTCTTCCTTCTTCTCCTCTTCCGATGTTGACACAACTCTCTCTCCAGCTGTAATGCCAGGGACGTGTTGCACGATGACTTATATAGGCATAAGGGGCGAGGTCCCTGGGTGATGTCACATGGTGACCCCGCCCCTTATGATGTCACAGCCCCGGGGGATGCTGGGACTGTGGCATCATAAGGGGCGAGAGTCCCCAGGTGCAGAGAAATAGGCTGCTTGTTGCGTGCCTGAAATAGAGCTAGAATCAGATGCTGAGACTGATGTTGGAGCAGGCTCTTGCTCTGGTGTAAGTAATGCATTGTCACTTTGAGGATGAGGGCTGTGCAGGCCTTCAGCAGAGTAAATATTCACCTGTGGTTTTGCATTAACTCCCTTTTGCCTAGTCTCCTCCATAGCTACAAATGAGGGTACTCCCCTGTGGGGTACTTCCAAAGTAGGCTGGGGGGGGTATAGGATAAGTGTGTCCACAAAGAGTAACCCAGGTGTTAATCATCTTGTAAATAATCCTTGTGGCGAAATAACAGGAGGAGGCACCAGAGTATCCTATAAGGGCTTTAGGCGTAAGTGGCAGTAAAGTGTGCGACCAGTGGTGTGATGTAACACCTGGTCATTCACCGAGACTAAGCTCATCTGAGACATAGCTCTTTTTTTTACAGTAACGGTCAGAGAGACACGTTGAACCTTTCTTACCTGTCCATGATGCTTGACTGTATATAAAGTCCAGGCTTTGCCCGTCATGGTGTGCATAACCCCAAAGGAATCTCCAGGGTATGAGCTTCATAAGGATGGATCATAGCCCTGGACTTGTATAGCTCCCTGTGGCTAACTCTACTTAAGCTAAGGGTGATTTCCTCCATGAAGGAGAAAAGGTCCATCACCTTCAGACACTACCACAAACAGAGGACTTAGAGTGGGGTAGGGTTATAAGGGAAGCAACCAGGGGTTGTGTCCTCTAATGCTTTGTCAGTGTCCAAAGACCTAAAAGGTACACACCTATGAAACTTGGTGTTTGAATAACTCTGGCTGTGTCTTGTAATGTCAATTAAGATATTAATGATTTGAAAGAGTCTGAATGCTAAGTGTAAACAAAGGTGGTTTCACAATCATTGCTCCAAGCCATTAGGTTCACCATATGCATCATGGCGAACCTACGCTTTTCAAAGATGCACATGCATACCTAGGCACTTATCTGCAGGGAACGCAACTGTCTGATTACAAATGCAAGTTCAACTAACATCTAATCTCAGTTATGCAACTTAGCAATGTTCTGCATGCCGAAATACACACGGGGTTGATTTACCAAAAGGCAAATAGGCTGTCTACTTCGCAAGGGAATTTTTCCCAGAGCTTAGTGAATGTGTTGAAGTTTCACTTAATAAAAGAATACCGAATCACCCAAGGAAAATGTAAAAAAAAGTATTTTTTCTTGCACATGATTGGATCATGGAAGTCACTAGAGCTTCACCTCCATCACTAAACTCTGCGGCAATTCCCAAGTGAACAGTCTATTTGTCTTTGTAAATCAACCCTACTATCTCCAATGCTTAAATGGCTGAAATACACACTGGGGAGATTTACTAAAACTGGCACACACAGAATGTGGTGCAGCTGTCCATAGTAAACAGTTATTGGTTCACACTGAATGCAGCGCTGAAATCGTGCAACTTCATTTGAAATCGCATATCAGTGCCACTTCAGGTGCGACTTGGCTGACATCTGTCAGACTTCATGCACAGATGTCTATGAAAGTTGCACCTGAAATTGCCAAAAATAGTGCAGGAACTACTTTTTAAAATCGGTACGGCACCGCAAAGTTGCTGTCACACCGTTTTGATCGGTCTCATTGCCTACAATAGACTTTGACTTGTCATGCAATTTGGACCTGTTAAATCACATGACAAGTTGCACCGGTGTGAACGGGGGCTCACGGTCAAAGCTTAATTGAACAAGCTTATGTCAGAATCTAATTGGTTACTATGCACAACTGCACCAGATTCTGTGTACACTAGTTTTAATAAATCTCCCCCACTATCCAATTGTTTAACCCCCCCTGACGGTATTCCCGAGTCTGACTCGGGGTGGATTTTTTATACCAAGAGCGGTATCCCCGAGTCAGACTCGGGACTGCATCGCTGGATCCAGGAGGAGGTTTACTTACCTTCTCCCTCGGATCCAGAGTTGTCTCCCCGCTGTACGAGCGAGCCGTGTCTCGCTCGATGCATTACATCGCCGATCTCCGTGCCCTGCGAGCGTTGCGACGCACGGGGACGGAGATCGGCGCCAAATTCAAAAAGTGAAACAAACAGTAAACATACAGTATAATGTAATCTTACAGATTACATTGCTGTATGTAAATATTTCACATCCCCGTTGTCCCTAGTGGTCTGCCCAGTGTCCTGCATGCAGTTTTATATAATAAAAACTGTTCTTTATGCCTGGAAACTGGAGATTGCCCATAGCAACCAAAACTGTCACTGTACATCAAAAATGATTTTAGACCAGCTAGAAAACAGCGATAATAAATTAGAATCACTCGCAGAATTGAGCGATAGTGATTTGTGGGGAGATCCGTCATCAAATACTGAAAAGTAATGACAGTGACAATTCTGCAACTGAGCAAATTTCAGTGTTTTTGATTTGATTACATTATTGAATAATTTTTATTATTGTTATATTATTATTTGGTACAATTATTTATAATTATTTATTATATTATAATTTATGATTTAATTTTTCAAACTTTATCATACCCGGGATGTCTGCTAGACTCTGGTTTGGACAGATTTAAGAGAGTTATTCCTAAGAATTGCAGGACTACAATATAAAACGCCAAATTTTCATGCAAAATAATGGTACCGCTTTTAGCACCTAAAATCCGAAATAATCGTACCGCCAGGGAGGTTAATGGCCAAAGTAAACACTATCTCAAATGGGGCTGTTCATCTGTCTACAGGAGTCTACCCCTATGCACAGTGAACATTTTATTAGATACAGCAATGTCGGTTATCCTACTTTTTCTCTTTAGACTATTTTACCCGCTCAACTAGTTAGAGTACTAAATTTAAACATTAGTCATTTTAGTATCTTATGTCAAATAAAATATTCAATATTTTTACCTGCCAGCTAGTTAAAAAAAGCTATTGTCTTAGCTTGCAAAACTAATGCAGACATCAGCCTTTCCATTTTAAAATCATTTGTGAAAAACCTGCCAAGCGTCCTATTAGCATCAATGCATTTTGATGGATAAAGGTTAAGGATTGCACAGAGGAAGAACTCTCACCCATTAAACAGCACAGTGTCCTGAAAAGTGTTGTACTGGCAGGATAATGAGAAAATGTATTATAATGCAAATCCACTACCACAGCAATTCTGTCATTCCTAATGCTCAAAAGGGCTGACTGCTGAAACGGAACATATTTTAACCATGAGGTTTTTTTTCCCCCTCTTTCGCTGTGGTGAAGGCAACAGTAACACTAAGTGGTAACATTTGTAGATACAAGTTCATGATATCTGCATTATGAAGAAGTAAATAGGTAAAATATTTCAAAAATTGATTGTAAGATGATATGATGCAAATACCAAAAGTATATGAAGTTATCCTACAGCAACCTAGGAGCAGCAGCTGACTAGGTTGAACTGTCTTTGAATCATAGTCAAACCAATAGCATATTTGCACAGTTTTATAACATACTGTATAATTCTGCTGTTGGGTTTAGTAAAATTTACAGTAGCTACTAAAACTTGTATAAAAACTTAAATTCTCCTTTTAGAATTAATATTCCTGTCCTCTTAAACAGGACAGACACTATGCTGTAAAAAGAAAATGCTTCTAAATGGTTACATGGTTACATAGTTGGTAATAAAGACACCAGTCTATCCAGTTCAAACTGAGAGTGTGCGTGGGCATGTGTGTTTATTTCACTACTATCTTCCATATTCCTGCATTCTCCAAGAAACACATCTAATTTTTTTTTTAAATTCATCTACACTCCTCGCTGACATCACCAACTGTGAAAGGGAGCGCCACATCCTTACAGCTCTAACAGTAAAGAACTCCTTTAAAGGAGTTGTAAAGTCTCAATGTTTCTCACCTTAATGCATTAAGGTAAAAAACCTTTTGTGGTGCAGCTGCCCCCTAGAGCCCCCCTTTTACTTACCTGAACCTGATCTTTCCAGCGACAAGAATGAGCCCAGCAGCTCCAGCCGCTGTCTCGGGTCCTCATTGGATAGATTGTTGGCAGCAGGAGCCATTGACTCCCGCTGCTGTAAATCAAATCCAGTGACACGGGAGCCGGGAGGTAGGGCCGATTCCTGCTGTCTGTGTCAATGGACACAGCAGCAGGACTTAGGAGCGCGCTCGCATGAGTTCCCCCATGGAACGGGGCTCTCCGTGGGGGAACTCAATGTGCAGGAGGAGCCAGGAGCGCCGCTGGGGGACTCTACAAAGAAGGATTGGGCCATTCTGTGCAAAACCCTTGCACAGAGGAGGTAAGTATGACATGTTTGGTTTTTTTTTTTAAATCATTTTAAGATCAAACTTCATTGTGTGCCTTTATTAGAGACTTTAGGTTAAATAGTTTCCTATCACCGTTGAAGAATTTGTATATTGCGATCATATTTCCTCTTAAGTGCCTCTTCTGCAGGAAGAGTACATTTAATGTTTGTAGTCTTTCCTAGGTCCTCCAGCCCCTTTACCAACTCGGTTGCCCTTCTCTGGACTGCCTCCAGTTCAAGCACATCTTTCTTGAAGATTGGTGACCAAAACTGGATTGCAAACTCAAGATGTGGCTGAATTAGAGTTTTGTAAAGTGGTAGAATTATAGTTTTATCTCTTGAGTAAATACCCTTTGTAATGCATGCTAATAGGCTGCTAGCCTTGCTTTCTGCAGCTTGGCAGTGCATGCTATTGAGTCTGTGTTCTACTAGGGCAATAGATAATTTTCCATCCTTGATTCCTCCAGAGGATTTCCCCCTAGCAAGTAACTTGCATGCATATTTTTAGCTCCATATTGCATCACTTTACATTTTTCAATATGAAACCTTTTTCGCCACTTAGGCCGCGTACACACGGGCGGATTGTCTGCCCAACTAAGTTCGTCAGACAATCCGACAGACAGTCCGTTCAACTTTTGAATGAACGGACTTGACCACACACGATGAATAGACAGTCCGCTGAAAACTTGCGCGATGACGTGTACAGCACGTACGACGGGACTAGAAAAACGACGTCCAAAACACTGCAATGCAACCTTCGGCCGTGTAAATCCTTTCTGAGCATGCGCCATACTTAGTCCGTCCAACTTGCCTACACACAAGCGGACTGTCCTCTGAAACCAAGTTTGGACGGACAAAACCAAGTTTGGACGGACAAAATTACGGAAATTCCGAAAGACAAAGTCCGTCAGACTGTCCGCTGAAAAAGTCCGCTGAAGCCCACACACGAGCGGATTGTCCGCTGAAACACGGTTCAGCGGACTAAGTTGGGCAGACAATCCGCCCGTGTGTACGCGGCCTTAGCTACCCATCCCTCTATTCTAACTAGGTCTTCTTGTAAAGTTGCTATATCCTGTTGTGAAGTTGTTGCTTTGCTTTGTATTATCAGCAAACACTGAGATTGAACTATTTATTCCAACCTCAATGTCATTTAACATGAACAGGTTAACTAGAATTGGTCCCTGGACAGAGCCCTAGGACCTTCTGCTCTCAACTCTAGACCATTCAGAAATATGCTACTAATCACCCCCCTCTGGATGCCCTCTTGCAATCAGTTTTCTATCCCGGTACATACAAACTCATCAACATCAAAAGACCTTAATCTGTAAATAAAGCATTTTTGGTGTATTATATCAAATGCCTTAGTGAAGCCTACACTAAATCCACATGCCTTCCTCTATCTAAATTACAGCTTTCCTCCTGTCAAAATTTTGTCCAAGTCAGAAATTTGGTATTTGTAGGTAGCACTGACCCCCGAAGGGGCGGCTGATTTAATTGGGCTTACCATTACCTTCTTGACCTCGTGTATGTCTAGGGGTTTCCTAAGGTAGATGGCCCAAGAACTGCAGAGACTGACGCCAGATCCGCTTAAGGGATTTTTATTTGCAAAAGAGATAAACAAACACAGTCTCTTAAAGTAGGGTTAGAGGGTCTAGGTAGGAAAGTCCAGGTACTCTTGGAACTAAGTCAAATAGAAAAGAGAAGTCTCTCACATTAGGAAATCCAGAGAATAGCCATTCACAGCTGGATCCTCACCCTTATCGGATAGTCCTTCTCGCATCAGACCTAGCAGCCAACAGGGTGCTTAAATCAAACAAAGTCTCTGCCACAGACTTGTTGTAGAACACTTGAATAAACTGAAAGATGCAGACAACTTAGAGAACCCTCGTACGGTACCAGTATCTTGCAGACGGTCCGGCAATACCATACAAGATTAGATTCACTTGGGGTCCCTCAACTTAGCCTCCAGGCTCCTGCTGAGAAGCCAACCTTCACATGGCCTTCTCCTGAAGAGTCCTCCCCTGGATGCTTCTACAGTTGCTGGGCCTCTCCACAAACCGAGACGGCACCGGACCACCTTTGAATCCTTCTTTCAGTTACTTTGCCTCGGGCAAGCCAGCCCCAAGACTTGGAGTCGGGTGGATCCGCACCCCAAGCCATGAAAGCCCTGGGGGATGGTCAGAAGGACCAGGACCAAACAGTCAGAAAGCACTTCTGGACCGGAAACCTGAAGCACGTGATGTCAGCACCTTAAGTACCCCCTCCCAGAATGCACAGCAAGAGTGAAACTCCCAATGGCCTGGTTCCGAGAGAGAACTGGCACTCAATGCACCCAACTGAACTGCGTTCTAGCACCTGCCACAGATGACAGCGCCACCTATGGTCAAGCTGAACACAATGCAATCCAGCTAGACTGGTACGGAGACCAAAATTTTGTGTAATTGAACCCAAAACCAAACTGCGGTTCCAGGAATATTAAATGACAAAAACATATAGCGTGTGCTCTTCAGGAGCCGGCACTACATGTACATTTATTACCACACTGTATCATATATATGCAAATGGAGAGCTGCACGCTAGTAGGGATGGTTCGGCCCGAGCATAAGTTCGGCCCAAGCATAAGACCCCGCCCCCCTCTGACGCCATGGGGAAGTCCCCGTGCATCATAGGGGGCAGGGTCACCCAGGTGTGTCACCCTGTGGCCCTGCCCTCAGTTATAAAAGAACGGTCACCTGTGAGGACACGTCATATGGGGAATGCCTCCCATGGAGGTGGATCGGTGGCGGCTGGCGGGTTTTATTAAATTTTTTTGGTCCATCGGCGGAGCCAGAGAAGAAGATGAATGGACTTCGTCTGACATTTTTTTTATTTTTTAAAGGACTTGTCGCAAGCTGTGTCTTGTCTTTTGTGTGATTTTGACACTTTTTTTGTGAAATGGTAGGGGTGCATTTGTACCCCGTTACCATTTCACACAGGGGGTGGGATCTGGGGGTCCCCTTGTTAAAAGGAGCTTCCAGATTCTGATAAGCACCCCCAGCCCGCAGACCCCCACAACCACCGGGCAAGGGATGTGGGGATGAGGCCCTTGTCCCCATCAACATGGGAACAGAGTGCTTTGGGGGGCTACCCCAAAGCACCCTCCCCCATGTTGAGGGCATGTGGCCTGGTACGGTTGGGGGGGGCGCTTTCATTCCCCCCTTTTTCCTGCGGCCTGCCAGGTTGATTGCTCGAATAAGGGTCTGGTATGGATTTTTGGGGGACCCCAACGCCATTTTTTTTAAATGTTGGCCGGGATTTTCCTTAAAATCAGGTCTGGTATGGATTTTGAGGGGAGCCCCTATGCCATTTAAAACAAAAATGGTGCAGGGTTCACCTTAATATCCATACCAGACCCGAAGGAGCTGGTATGGAATTTGGGGGGACCCCATGCAATTTTCTTTTTACATTTTGGTTCTAGGTTCCTCTTAACATTCATACCAGACTCAAAGGGCCTGGTAATGGATTGTGGGGGATCCCATGCCATTTTTTTCAATGACTTTTATCTGTATTGCCGGGACCTGACAATTCATTATAGCCACTAGTACTTTTAACCACTTCAGCCCCGGACCAATTGTCAGCCTAAGGACCAGAGGTCTTTTTACAATTTCGCACTGCACTGCTTTAACTGGTAATTGCACGGTCATGCAATGTTGTACCCAAACTAAATTTGTGTCCTTTTCTTCCCACAAATAGAGCTTTCTTTTGATGGTATTTGATTGCCTCTACGATATTATTTTTTACGATATAAAAGGAACAAGGCTGAAAATGTAAAAAAAAAAAAAAATTTTTCTACTTTTTGTTATAAGAAAAATCGAATGAACTAAATTTTAGTCATACATTTAGGCCAAATGTATTCAGCCACATGTCTTTAGTAAAAAAAAATTTCAATAAGAGTATATTTATTGGTTTGCGCAAAAGTTAAAGTGTCTACAAAATAGAGTACATTTTCTGGAATTTACACAGCTTTTAATTTATGACTGCCTATCTAATTTCTTGAGGTGCTAAAATGGCAGGGCAGTACAAACCCCCCCAAATGACCCCATTTTGGAAAGTAGACACCCCAAGGAAATTGCTGAGGGGCATGTTGAGCCCATTGAATATATTTTTTGTCCCAAGTTTTTGAATAATGACACACAAAAAAAAAAAAAAAAGTTTACAAAAAGTTGTCACTAAATGATATATTGCTCACACATGCCATAGTTATATGTGGAATTGCACCCCAAAATATATTCTGCTGCTTCTCCTGAGTACGGGGATACGACATATGTGGGACTTTTTGGGAGTCTAGCCACGTACGGCACCCCGAAAACTAAGCACCGCCTTCAGGATTTCTAAGGGTGCACATTTTTGATTTCACTCCTCACTACCTATCACAGTTTCGAAGGCCATAAAATGCCAAAATAACACAAAACCCCCCCAAATTACCACATTTTGGAAAGTAGACAACCCAAGGAAATTGCTGAGGGGCATGGTGAGTCCATGGAATATTTTATATTTTGCCACAAGTTGCAGGAATATTACAATTTTTTTTTTTTTTTTTGCACAAAGTTGTCACTAAATGATATATTGCTCACACATGCTATGGGCATAAGTGAAATTACACCCCAAAATAAATTCTGCTGCTTCTCCCGAGTATGGGGATACCACATGTGGGGGACTTTTTGGGAGCCTAGCCATGTACGGGACCCTGAAAACCAAGCACTGCCTTCAGGATTTAAATATAAAACGCTACCAAAAAAAAAACTGTTAGCGATCGCAGGGATCAGGCCTGACTCTGCGAACGCTGCAGTTATGTGTTTAGTGTTTTGTAAGTGACAGTGATCGATCAATACTGCACTTGGGTGGGCTGAGCGGAGGGGCATAACACAGGTGCTAGCAGGTATCTGGGCTGATCCCACTAACAATGCGTTTTTTGGAACCCTAAACTGCTGGGGACGCTAGTATAGATCTGATCAGATCAGATATTGATCTGTTCAGATTCTATACCACTACGGGAGGTTTATGCTTTGCGCGTAGGTGTTAGCGGTACTGGCACTAACCTAGCGTTGCCTGGGGCGACGCAGACCCTGACCCTAAAACCTAATTGATATCACCCGCCGGGTGATCAGGGGGTTAAAACTTTATTGAGTAATAAATGGTGGGTGCCCTGATGCTATAAAAAGCAAACTAACTAACCAGAGTCACCCGTAACACTTATACGGTGATCACTGGTGAAAGGGTAAACTAGGGGCAATCAGGGGGTTAAAATCTTTATTAGGTAGTATATGGGGGTCCCTGACACTATATAAAAACCTGACGGGGAACCTAAATAACTAACTGGCTAACCAGCGTCACCAGTGGCACTAATGCAGCGATCAGAAAAACGATCGCTTAGTGACATTGGCAAAAGGGGGTGAAAGGGTTAACTAGGGGCAATCAGGGGGTTAAAACCATTATTAGGTAGTATATGGGGGTACCTAGCGCTATAAAAACCTGGCGGTGAACCTAACAAAAAACTAGCTACCTAGCGGGACCAGTGACACTAATGCAGCGATCAGAAAAACGATCGCTTAGTGACACTGGCAAAAGGGGGTGAAAGGGTTAACTAGGGGCAATCAGGGGGTTAAAACCATTATTGGGTAGTATATGGGGGTACCTAGCGCTATAAAAACCTGGCGGTGAACCTAAAAAAATAACTAGCTACCTAGCGGCACCAGTGACACTAATGCAGCGATCAGAAAAACGATCGCTTAGTGACACTGGCAAAAGGGGGTGAAAGGGTTAACTAGGGGCAATCAGGGGGTTAAAACCATTATTGGGTAGTATATGGGGGTACCTAACGCTATAAAAACCTGGCGGTGAACCTAAAAAAATAACTAGCTACCTAGCGGCACCAGTGACACTAATGCAGTGATCAGAAAAACGATCGCTTAGTGACACTGGCAAAAGGCGGTGAAAGGGTTAACTCTAGGGGCAATCAGGAGGTTAAACCTTTATGGGGGGGGGTAGGGGGCTATCCTGGACCTAACACTAACTGCCCTGACAGTTTTTACTGTCACAACTGACACAAAATGCAGTGATCAGTAAATAAGTGATCACTGCAATCAGTGACACTGTGACTGGGGGGGGGGGGATTTGTGTGCTTATGTGTACCTACATGTCAGTGTACTGTTGGCACACTTACTTTCTCTGTTCTCCTTGCAGTCTGGTCAAAAAGACCGCCCCGAGGAGAATGACATCACTTCCTCCCTGCCTGTGTTTACATTACACAGGCGGAGGAAGCTTCTCATTTGCCAGGAGCGATCGAGAGGGGATGGCCAGAAACCAACGGCCATCCCCTCATCCCGGATCGCTCCTGAAGCAAAACGGACCGCCGCATCCAACGGGAGGGGGTCCGATCGGACCCCCCACCCGCTGGAAGGCAAGCACGTACATGTACGTGCTTGTGCCTGTCAGTGCCATTCTGCCGACGTACATTGTCATGCGGCGGTCCTTAAGTGGTTAAGTGACTTTTTTTTCTTTAGAAATGTCATTTTGTGCAGGGGCTGTTCTAAATACGGGACAAATGTACCACTTTACAGGCATACTATAGACACCCCCCAGGTACAAAATTTTAAGGAATATTTCACTTTTATTGTTTTATTAAGCATTATTAAAATCACTGCTCCTGAAAAAAACTTTTGATTTTCACGTTCATGTCCCATAGACTTTAACGGTGTTTGCGTGTTCGAATTAATTTTTTTGCCTGTTCGCATGTTCTGCTGTTCGGCTCATCCCTACTGTACACACAGTCTAATTCCAACAAGAACAAGGGGCAAATGTGTTAGAGCAGAGAATTATTTTTATTCCAGGATTATCTCAATATATAACACAATGAACCCTGAGATCCAAAAAACAGTTTCAAGCATCCCCACCCTTCCTCAAATTAAAACCTAATGGTTTATTGTGTTATGTAAGGTGATATTCCTGGAATAAAAATCATTCTCTGCTTTAAAAAAACTATTCCTGGTCCTTGTTTGAATTGTACAGTATAGTGTAACAAGAACAGCAAAGAATATTTAAGATACACAACTATATACCTACTAATTCCTTTTATCAAAAGAGAACATCAGTGGTGTGCCATGCTATGTCTTTTTTTTAACCTTGGGACCTGGACTAAAGCCAGTCATGGACATTTCAAATTTTGGCTGGTTCAGCAGGGTCTGGAAGAGATGTATCATGTATGGGCAGGTAACTCACCTCCACTATTCAAGTGCTTCATCTAAAGTCCCAACTTCCTTTTAGTCTATATGTATGGGCAGGTAGTCTGTACCCAAGTTTATCGATCAAGCAACTTGGGGTTAACGAGCCTGTCATACTTTTCATGGGATTATTGCCAGCGACTATAGCTGCCGGCAATAATCACTGTGTGTTCTCCTGGTCGGGACAGTTCCCTATGCCGGGAGCTCCATGGGAGGAGTCAGTGTTAATGGGGGAAATCAAGCATTTTTCTGCCCTGCAATTTTCTTTCCTGCAACCCACCAATCAATGAGGCTCCACGGCACACTACGTGTAGTACACATTCTTTAGGCCACAGAAATCTGTCCCCACCACGAAAGGGTTAGTAAGTTGTGTTTTCCCTCCAGGCAAAATGTTTCTATTTCTACCCTTGCACTGTCACCCTATAACAGGAATGGCCTGAACAATAACCTACATGGCACAATCACCAGGTTTTTATTTTTTCATAAAAATTACAGATTTAAAAATATTGCAATTAGGGGGAAATACATACACAATATTGGTATAATCGCTAAACCATCTGATGAAAAAGATTAAAGTTTAAAAAGTAAATGAAAAGGCATGCATCTGCATTCTGATACATGAAAGTGCAACCAGGTGAATGGTGAGTGGATTGAAAGTTCTGGGGGATGAACCCCTAAAAATGTTTCTAAATGGAGGCTATAAAGGGAGCGAGACTGCGTCACCCAATCACTGTGAATAAAAGGAAAGCAAAAGGAGGAGAGAGAAGCGCAAAGCCAATCCTTTAAACAGCTTAGGAATTCATTCAGTATATACTGTCAGTATAACACTGAAAACTTGTGTGAAAAATGATTTTTGATCCCGGCTGGAGCAATAGCTGGTTCTAAAAATACTGTATTTCTGTGTGGTCACATGGATTGACAAACTGCTAGAATCATGATATATATTACATACATACAGTATATATATATATATATATATTACATACATACAGTATATATATATATATACACACACACACACACACACACACACACACACATTTATTTTTAGAAAGAAAAACCCATGAAAATAATTTAAATTTCATTGAATACTAAATAACTGTTACTTACATACTTTCAAGTATTACAAGTTTTGAAGGTTCAAAAAATATTATTGATATTAGTTATATACATTTTAAAACAGTGCAAGGTTGGGTTTCAGAGAAGAAGGCAGGTTTGTCTGTGCCTGGACCCATGTTGCCGTTCAGTACCCCTAGAGTGACATTCTTTTGCCACATAGATTAGGTAGTTGGATTCCCTGATCGTCATTTTATATTTATCATCACACTAACAAAAAACTGCAAAGTGTGCAGACAAATTAACTTGGTATAAATCCCAAATGCAAACACTCATATTGCAGCTTACAATTTCTTAGATGCGATGGCTGCATTCGTTTTCTTGTTTAAGCCTTCTTTCTCCTATTTGCATCTGGTGATCCAGCAAGTAGGTCTGTTTTTTTCTTTCAAACAAGCAAGCAGAATTTCAGTTACAGAGATGAGACGAACCATTTACCAACAATAGGGGTGCATAGAAGGATCAGCTTTTATTTATGTAAAATCTTTATCCCAAAAAGAAAAAAAACTGTTTGCTGTAACTGTTTATAAAGTATTAGCTGGGGTTTGGGTTAGTGTGTTTAAATCTGCTAGCACAGGGGTATGCAACCTATTGAACACAGTGTGCTGAAAAATGTTTTCAAATAAATTGAGCGTGCCAATTTTATAACCCAAAAATTTCAACTTCACACTCTCAATCACGAAAAGGATTTATTATAAAGAAAATGCTTTAAACTACTTTAGCAGTGAGAAATTAACATCCTGCACTCTCACGCCTCAGATCAGCCCCAAAGTATGCACCTTCACACCTCAGATCACTGTCCCCCCTGAACATCTGCCCCACCACTGCAACCCCTTGCACATCTGCCCCACTACTGTACTAGCCTCCACATCTGCCCACAACTGAAAATCCCTGCACATATGCCCCACCTCTGTCCCCCTCGCCCATCTGTCCCTTCATTGTACCTCCCTGCTCTTCTGTCTCACCACTGTAACCCCCTTTACATCTGCCCCACCACTGTATCACCCTGCTCTTCTGTCCCACCACTGTACTTCACTGCACATCTGCTCCACCGCCATACCCCCATGCTCTTCTGTCTGACCACTGAACCATCCTCTCATCTGTCCCAACACTGAACTTATCTGCTTATCGGCCCCACCACTGTAACCCTGTTTCTCATCTGTACCACCTCTGTTCCCCTTGCTCTTCTGCCCCACCTCTGTAATCCCCTGCTCATGTGTTCCACCAATGTACCTCCTTTCTCCTCTGCACATCTGCCCCATCTCTGTACCACCCTGCTCCTCTGCCCCACCGCTGTAACCCCCTGCTCATCTGTCCCACCAATGTACTTCCTTTCTCCTCTACCCTGCCACTGTACCTCCTGTACATCTGCCCCACTTCTGTTCCCCCTGCTCTTCTGCCCAACCACTGTAACCCCCTGCTCATGTGTTCCACTATTGTATCTCTCCTTTCACATCTGCCCCACCGCTGTACCCCCCTGCTCTTCTGTCCCACCGCTGGATCCCCTTCTCATCTGCCCCAACACTGACCCCCCCCCCCCTGTTCATCTACCCCACCACTGTAACCCCCTTCTCATCTGTTCCACCGCTGAACCCCCTTCTCATCTCTCCCACCACTGTACCTCCTGAACATCTGCCTCACCACTGTAACTCCTTGCTCTTCTATCCCACCACTGTAACCCCCTTTTCTCATCTGTCTCACCGCTGTTCTCCTTGCTTGCACATCTGTTCCACCACTGTACCCCAATGCTTTTCTGTCTCACCTTCTCATATGTCCTAACACTGAACCTATCTGCTTATCTGCCCCACCGCTGTAACCCACTTTCTCATCTGTTCCACCAATGTACCTCCTGCACATCATCTTCACCTCTGAACCCCCCTGCTCTTCTGCCCCACTACTGTAACCCCCTGCTCATCTGTCCCACCAATACACCTCCTTTTACACCTGCCCCACTGCTCTAACCCCCCCTTGCTTTTCTGCCCCACCAATGAACCCCCTTTCATCTGCTAACACTGAACCCCCCTGCTCATTTGTCCCACCACTGTAACCCCCCTGCTCTTCTTTCTCACTGCTGAACCCCCTTCTCATCTCTTGCACCACTGTACCTCCCTGCACATCTGCTCCACCGCCATACCCCCATGCTCTTCTGTCGTCTCACTGCTGAACCATCTTCTCATTGGTCCTAACACTAAACTTATATTCTCATCTGCCCCACCACTGTAAGCCCTTTTCTCATCTGCCCCACCACTGTACCTCCTGCACATCTGTCCCACAACTGTATCCCCTGCTCATGTGTTCTACCAATGTATCCCCTTTCTCCTTTTCACCCCTCTGCATATCTGCCCCACCTCTCTACCCCCTGCTCCTCTACCCCCCTGCTGTAACTCCCTGCTCATCTGTCCCACCAATGTAGCTCCTTTCTCCTCTGCCCCAACACTAAACTCCCTCTTCTCATCTGTCCCACCATTGTAACCCCCTGCTTGTCTGCCCCATCACCGTACTCCCTTGCTTTTCGGTCCTACCGCTGAACCCCCTTCTCATCCCTCCGACCACTGTACCTCCTGCACATCTGCCCCATCAATGCACCTTTTCTCATATGCCCCACCCCTGTACCTCCCTGCACATCTGCTCCACTGCCATAACCCCATGCTCTTCTGTCTCACTACTGAATCACCTTCTCATCTGTCCTAACACTGAACCCCATCTACTCATCTGCCCCACCATTGTAACCCGCTTTCTCATCTTCCCCACAAATGTACCTCCTGCACATCTGTCTCACCTCTGTTCCCCCTGCTCTCCTACCCCACCACTGTAACCCCCTGCTCATCTGTCCCACCAATACATCGCCTTTCATATCTGCCCCACTGCTCTACCCCACTGATTTTCTGTCCCACCACTGAACCCCCTGTTCATCTGTCCCACCACTGAACCCCCTGCTCATCTGGCCCAACACTGAACCCCCTGCTCATCTGGCCCAACACTGTACCTTTCTGCTCTCCTGCCCCACCTCTGTCCTCCCTACTCATCTGTCCCACCAATACACCTCCTTTCACATCTGCCCCACTGCTCTACCCCCCTGCTCATCTGGCCCAATACTGTACCCTTCTGCTCTCCTGCCCCACCTCTGTCCTCCCTACTCATCTGTCCCACCAATACACCTCCTTTCACATCTGCCCCACTGCTCTACCCCCCTGCTCATCTGGCCCAATGCTGAAACCCCCTGCTCATCTGGCCCAACACTGAACCCCCCTGCTCTTCTGTCCCACTCTCATCTCTTCCATCACTGTACCTCCCTGCACATCTGCCCCACTGTTGTACCCCACCTCTGAACTCCTCCTGTTCATATTTCCCCACCGCTGTACCCTCTTCGCATCGATGATGTGTGATTTGCAAAGTGGTGAAAGGAAGCAGAGATGAGACACATCTACCTCTCCTGGCACACTTATCCTGCTGATCCACCTCTCGCATCCAGCCCACGTGCTAGTATGTGATGTATGTGATGTCACATACAAGCATCTGGAATAGATGTGCAATGATGAGCTCAGGTCAGGGGCATTTTCTGAAAGCATTGGGCCTGTGTGCAGGATCATAAGTTGGGCCCCTGCAGCTGAGAAAAAGTTGGGTGTGATTTTAATTGCGCTGAATACTGGCTGTGTTAAAAGTGTGCAGGGGTTCAGTAGTAAGTGACGCAAAAGTTCAGGAATAATTTCAACAAAGTTCCCAGAAGCTCAACAGTAATTCCACATACTGTCACCTGATTGGGGTTTTCTCAATCACGGCGAAATCCCTTCTTTCTGAGATTGGTAGTGGCAACAAAGCGAGTCATCTTCCTCCAGATGGTGGACAGGGTTAGCAAGACTGTGATTGGCTTTAACCGTGGCCAATGACAGCTGTCTTCCTGGAAACAGGGACTCCCCCCCCCAAACAATGTCTCCCATCTTTTACAATGTGTATGAGCTCAGTGCCTCTCCCTCAGTACAGGTGTAGCATGGGGAATTCTGAAATTGGAATGTATTAATGTCTCACCGACACTTCCCTGCTGATGGGGAGGGAGCCGAGTGCCGGGGAAAAAAGGGTTCATGTGCAGCTTGTGGCACCAGTGCCGGGGGTTGCCTACCCCTGTGCTAGCACATCTAACACTTCCCTACCCCTTGACTAACAATGCTGCTGTCCCAATCTACCCCGGTGCTTCTCCATCCAGAGTGGTGTCTGTATAATAGAGGAGGATTGTTACTGGCCACATCTCGAGGTGAGGGAAGAAAGCCTAAAAAAGAAAACCAATGCAGCCACCACACCTAATGATTGGTAAGCTGCAATATATCAAATTTTTGGTTTTGGGTTTAATACCGTTTTATAGAAATTATGTAAAAGCCATTTTCCATTCCCCCCACCTATCTCAGCATTGTCTAGCAGGGTGCATGAAAAACCCAGATACCCAGTTGTATAAACAGCTTGCATACTTGTTTATTGAACTAGAGTTGCCTTTCCTTTGCACCCCCATTGTTCAGTTTAGTACTGAGAGCCAAAAAACAATTAGCCAGTACTATAGACATAGCTCCCAACTGTCCCTGATTTCGAGGGACTGTCCCTGATTTGTCTCGTTTTGGTCTAGTCTCTATATTTGTATATAAAATGTACTAATTATCTTTCAAAAAGTGTTTCTCAGTGCTAAACTTTTATCCAATTTCTAAATTGCTGCATTTGTAAATTCCAAGAGCTAATATAAAGGAATATTAGTGGTAAAAAGCACTTGTGGGTTTAACCAATCATTTTTTTTATATATATATGTATATATATATATATATATATACACAATTCTCCTTTAAGGGGGGCTTGTCAGGGTGTCCCATGCCTACATACTTTTGCTAATAGGTGTCCCTCATTCCCACTTCAGAGAGTAGCGAGGTATGCAATAGAGAATCAAGTGACTTGCTCCAAGTGACAGCTCTGTTACAGAAAATTCACAACCATCTGAGAGCTACCACTTTAGAGATTTGTACCTTGCACATGACTATCCTCCTCCCACAAGCTAAACAGAGAAGCAAAAGGGGCAAAGAAAGGTAGCTATTTGTTGCTAGGGAAGTCTGCATTAGCATGAGCCTGTTGTCAGATGGCCAAATCACAGGTTCACTTTAAGTATGCAAAGAGATCTGCAATATAGAAATGTTGCAGGATAATGCACAAGAAGGAGGAGACCAAATGTGGAAAGAGCTTAGAATTATCCAGGGAGACATCCTTTGTATAGCAAAGCACTATCACTATAGTGCTAGCATTCAGCTGCATACAGCAGCTGTTATGGATTAGCATGGTAAAGAACATTGCTTACAGGAAAAGAAAAAAAAAAATCTTTGCAGGACACTTTTCTTAAATGAAGAAATCTCTCCATCTTTGGAAAGTTTAGATATTATTATATGACTAGAGATGCTTCCCCATTTAAGATGCTTTGCACCTATAACTACTTCCAGCATATTTAGTATGTATGTTGTGGCTGACAATGTGAATCAACATAAATCAGTGAATTCCATTTTATAAAATACATTTTAAAGGAAATGTCTACAGATTAAAAGAATCTCGTCATAAAAAAACTATGGGAGCAATATATGTTCCCTTTCCTCTCTCTATAAATAGAAGATAAATTGGGCCTGGGAAAGTTCAGAGTCTCTTGAAGTGAAAGAAAACTATGAGTCATTTTAGTTCGGAAGTTACAGAGATATCAGCTAATAAGTGGCACTGCAAAAAGGAGAAAACTGAACCATATAATCTGTTATTCACATGCTACTTGTCATAAGGAAATGTAACAAGCTGGTATTTTTTATCAATACATCAAAAAAAATTACTTACTATTATTAAATGATTAAATACCCTGGTCCACATTTTTTATCATCAAAAGCAGCATCAAGGGCATCCAGTGGTTGAATGTGTGTTCCCTAGATGTGTTCTAACTGTATGGGCATAGGAATGACTGGGGGAGTAGACATATCTTTGTTCCTACTTAGTAGGAACAAACGATATGTCTCCTCTCTCCTGACAGAACAGGGATTGGTCCCGCGCTGGCTCTCGTGCACGCAATCGCGCATGGCCGGTCACACGTGTTGCGTCCCCCGCCATGCAGCGTGCATGCCTCTGGTTGCTCTTAAAGGGAACCCTGTATCCGTACAGGGTTTCGCGTAGCGTTGCCATTGCGCCGCAGTAAAAGTACGTGAGCAGGTCGGAAACTGGTTAACAAACCCCTGAGGGCTTCACAGAATAGCTGTATTTATACTGAGATTAAAATACACACAGGTGGACTCTATTTACTAATTAGGTGACTTCTGAAGGCAATTGGTTCCACTAGATTTTAGTTAGGGGTATCAGAATTAAGGGGGCTGAATACAAATGCACACCACACTTTTCAGATATTTGTAAAAAAGAATTTTGAAAACCCATTTATCATTTTCCTTCCACTTCACAATTATGTGCCACTTTGTGTTGGTCTAGCACATATAATCCCAGTAAAATACATTTCCGTTTTTGATTGTAACATGTGGAAAATTTCAAAGAGTATGAATACTTTTTCAAGGCACTGTATTTAAATCCATATCTGAAAAATAGGATTTTCATGACAGCTTACCTGTAAAATCCTTTTCTTTGACATACATCACGGGATAGAGAGCCATAGTAGTTACTATGTGGGTTATAGGCCACCCTTCAGGTGATGGACACTGGCACACCCTAAGAGAGGAAGTCCACTCCCTATATAACCCTTTCCACTACTGGGAGTACCTCAGTTTTTGTAGCAGAGCAATACACGTGTATACCAGTGTTAATTTCATTGACTAAAACATTTTAGTCGACTAAATGAGTACTATTTTAGTCAAATAAAACAAAACTAAAACAACTGAGATGATTAAAATACGACTAAAACTAAAATGTCATTTTAGTCAAAAGACTAAAATGGGACTAAAACTAAAATGCCATTTTAGTGAAAAACTAATACTAAAACTAAATTGAAATTTGACTTCAAAATCAACACTGTAGTGCATGTTCATACCTCAATAACAAATGATAACATAAGAGATTTTTCACTCCAGCAGTATATAATAAGTTTAGAAATTGTAGGGAAATGTTTAACTAATGCATTACAATTTAAAGGGGTTGTAAAGGTAAATTTTTTTATTTTCTACATAGGTTCCTTTAAGCTAGTGCATTGTTGGTTCACTTACCTTTTCCTTTGATTTCCCTTCTAAATGTTTTTTTTCTTTGTCTGAATATCTCACTTCCTGTTTCTCCTCAGTAAACTTCTCACCATCATCCGAGCTGGTGGTTAGTCAGCCAGAACAGCTTACTGAACAGCTTACTGGGGTGAAACAGGAAGTGAGAAATTTAGACAAAGAAAACAAAGAAAAAAAACATTTAGAAGGGAAATCGAAGGAAAAGATAAGTGAACCAACAATGCACTAGCTTAAAGGAACCCATGTAGAAAATAAAAAAAATACCTTTACAACCCCTTTAACTACACCCATTCGATTTTAGATGACTAAAATGAGTTTTAGTCGACTAAAATGTACTGGAGAAATAGTCGACTAAATAATACTAAAACGAAAACAATTGCAGAAGACGAAAATGGCATTTTAGTCCTAAGACTAAAACTAAATCGAAATTTGCTGCCAAAAATTAACATTGGTGTATACCAGAAAGAGGGGCAGGACCTCTGTGCCCCGTGATGTACTTTCAGAGAAAAGGATTGTACAGGTAAGCTGTTATAAAAAATAGTATTTCCTTATCGTACATCATGGGACACAGAGCCATAGTAGTTACTATGTGGGATGTCCCATAGCAATGCCAACTGAGGGGAGGGACACACAACACAATTAGAGCAACATGAGACTAGAGGAGTTATACTGCTGCCTGCAGCACGCTATGTCCAAAGGCGATATCCTCATGCCTTTTTACATTCACCTGATAAAAACTGGTAAATGTATGGACTGAAGACCAAGTTGAGCACTTGCATATTTGAACCATTGAAGCTTGGTGATGCACCCCCACAAAGCACTAACAGCCCTAATGGGATGTGCTTTAATATGAAAAGGTGGAACTTTCCTCAAACCATAAGCTTGAACAATCACTCATCGAATCCATTTAGTAGATTTCGATGCTGCCTGTCCTTTTTTAGGATCTTAAGGCAACACAAACAAAACATCCATTTTTCGAATCTGAACAGATGTCCTTAAATAGATTTTAAATGCTCTCACCATATCAAGAGAATGTAGTGACTTTTCTTCCACAGAACGGGGTTCTGGGAAAAAATGAAGATAGAACAATATCCTGTTTTAAATGAAAACCTGAGACTACCCTAGGTAGAAAATTAGGATGAGGACACAATATAACCTTATCCTTGTGAATAATTAAATATGGCTCTTTACAAGAAAGAGCAGCCAACTCTGATACCATTCTTGCAGAAGATATGGCTACCAGCAAAACTAGTTTCCTTATCAAAAAGGATAAAGGGAATATGTTGTATTGGCTCAAAAGGCTGTTTCTGTAATGCCGGCAGGACTAAATTCAAGTCCCAAGGGTTCAGGGGTGACTTAACCAGAGGTTTTAAGCCACGTTACCCCTTGAATAAAACTATGAATCGAAGTGTGTGAAGCAAGTGGTCACTGAAAAAATACCAATAAGGCAGAAAGCTGGTCCTTGATAGTATTCAAGACTGGTTTTATTTCTAATCTGTAGAAAGTCAAGGATTCTACCTATGATATATTTCCTGGGGTGTCAACCCCTGGATTCACACCAGGAGAAATATGCCTTCCAGACTCTAATATATAACCCTGGAGGCTGGGTTCCTTGTATTCCTTGGAGTAGACTCCACTGAACCTGACAGCCCACACTTCTCCAGAATGTGGGTCTCAATAGTCAAACCGTTAAATTGAGCATTTGCAAAGTAGGATGGCATACTGAACCTTGCGAGAGAAGGTCTGTCCGTGCCGGTAGGGTCCATGGGTACCCTACCACCATCTTTACGATCTCTGCATACCAAGATTTCCTGGGCAACACTGGGGGCCACAAGAATCACTAACTTCCCTTCCTGCTTGATCCTGCAAAGAAGTCGTGGTCGCAGGCAGAATAGGAGGGAATGCATAAATCAGTAAGAACTGATTCCATGGCAATAGCAAGGCATCTGTTCTTGCCTTTGTTCTTGACACAAAATTGTTGATTTCTTTGTTAAACCTGGACGCAAACAGATCTACCTCTGGGATCCCCCATCTTTAACATATTGACATGAAGATATCAGGGTGAAGGAACCATTTTCCCAAGGAACAACTGCTGGCGACTCAATTAGTCCGCCTATCAATTTTCTATTCCTAGAATGAAGACTGCCAATAGGCAAAGTACATTGTTTTCTGCCGAAGATAGAATATGATTCACCTTTCTCCGGGCCGCACAACTTCTTGTGCCCCCTAGGTGATTAATATAGGCCATTGCTGTGGAATTGTTGGATTGAATGCTGGCAGGACAATTCCGTAAACTGGACACTTGGACAGTTGCCTCTTCCAGGACTGCTCCCCAACCCAAAAAAGGTTGACATATGTTGTTACCACTTCCCAGGTAACTAAAGGAAGGATTTTCCACTTTGCAAGTTTTTGGTTATTAACCATAAACTGAAGCTCCGGCGCATCCAGCCTACAGTACCTGGTATTTCCAGGCTCCCATCCAGGCACTAACCAGGCCTGACCCTGCTAAGCCTCCAAGATCAGGCGAGATTGGGCACTTTCAGGGTGATGTGGCCGCAGGCTTTGAAGTCAGACACATTGGGAATCTAGAGCTTGAACCTTTTGTTCCAAGCCAATAGGATACTGTTTTGCAGCATTCTCAAATGAAAACCCGAGCATAAAGAATGGCCTTGAATAAAGACACCATCTTTCCCAACAATCTCATGCAAAGCTGAATAGAAAAATTAATCTTGCTTCAACCACTTGAATCAGTTCCTTTATGGCGCTGATCTTTGTCTAGGGAAAGAATACCCTTTTCGGGGTGTACCTATGATCAGACCCAAGCCTTCTTCATGGTTTTAAAGAAGATTTCTCCTAGGTTGAGAATCCGATCTAGATATTCCAGGTATTTGAATGTGGAGACCATACTTTCATCTAAGCAGGCTACTGACTGGACTATCAAGAACAGATCGTCCAGGTAAACCATAATCATTATACTTTGGGCCCTTAATCTGGCTAGAAAAGGGGCCAGAACCTTTTTAAACACTCAAGGTGCAGTAGCTAGACCAGAAAGCAGAGCTACACACTGAAAATGAAGATTATCCACCTTGAAAAGTAGATATTACTGGTGAGCGAGGAAATAGGCATATAGAGGTATGCATCTTTGATGTCGATTGACGCCACAAGTTCTCCTCCTCATAGGATGGAGATAACTGATTGGATTGACTCAGTGTGAAAAAAAATATTCAGTATTCAATATATTGAATTTAGATTTTTGAGATCCAGAATGTCCATTTGGATTTAACCAAACCCCAACCTCTGCGCTCTTACATGGGGTCACCACGATCACTTTTTGCCAAAAGATTGTCCAATGCTTGAGAGAAAGACTTTCTCTGGATCCTTAGGAACGATTGATTTGAGAAAACGAGGAGACGGGAACTCTTGGAACTCCAGTTTGTACCTTGGAGCTATTGAGGAAGTCTCCCATCTGTCTCGACACTCTTCCCGTCAGATCCTTGAGAACTGCAGAAGAATTCCCCCTATTCGAGAGAGCAGGGGCACCGCCTCATAAGGAGACTTCAGTATTTAGTAGGTTTCCTCCCCCAAGACCTCTTTTGTCCCTGGGGTTGACCCTGAGGATTACCTTTTAAACTTGATGGCGGAGGCCATCGTGACTGCCTGATGCCCCTGGCACAGGAAAAGGAGCTTGTTAAAATGAAAATACATTTCCTTCTTTTCTTAAATGGCAAAGGGGTACTTTTTCCACTAGAATTTCTTTGGATGTATTACCCAAATCATCCCCAAATAGCTACTGCAAAAGGAAGATTAGCCAGGAGATTCTTGCATGGTGCTTAGCGAAGGGTGCAAGGCCTGAAGGATAGAATCTCTCATAGCAACTATTGCAAACATAAAGCTGCTAGTAGCTTGCCAGATCCTGAGCGTGCTGAGCAGGATAACCTTGAACACCTGTTTAAACTGGTCTCTCAACGATTTACCAATTACTATCAGTGCAGGCTGAGACACTCAATCTACCAGAGAAAAAAAGAAGTGTTTTTTTTGTTTTTGTAATAAAAGGAATTTAAACTTTTTATCCGTGGGATCTCTAAGCATTTGAGCATTGTCTGGCGGACAAGCCAAACTCTTATTCCCAGAGGATATAGCAGGGTTAATTGCTTGTATATACCACTTTTAGTGAATTTTCTTCATCATAGGATAAAGTGTGAAAAAACTTTTCAGGAGGGAAAAAAATGCTTATCTGGGTGATCCACTCAGATACAAAAAAGCTTTTCCAGCAATGAATGGACAGGAAAGGTATGCACAGCTTGAGGAGGCTTTAACAAACCCAAACACTCAGTTAAGGGTACATAAATGTGGAGCAGACCATTCAGCAAGAAATTGCTTTGAAATTCAATAAATACTTTATGGAAAAAAAAAAAAAAAAAAAAGAAATTGATTTGTAAAGAAAAGATTGCCCTGTGGGGGATTGTATGGGTGGAGGTATAGTTGAGGGAAAAAAATATCAGTATGTAAAAGTAAAATTTTTATTATTACAACATCATGTTATACAAATTACAGTGTTTAATTATTATTCAACAAGAAATTGCACCAGCAATCTTACAGATTGTGAAAGTTGATCTACCCGCATTTGACACCTCAGAAGAGGAGTCATTAGCCTCAACACAATCCCCTGAGGGAATTAATCTTCTATTGCCCATAGTTCCTCAGTTTGAGAGTCCTGTGTAATGGAAGAGAACCTGTCGCATTTTGTCCCACACTAGGATGCGATTATAGCCGCTAACCTTTTTTTTTTTTTAATCCTATCATGGCTGAGGAAAAAAAAAGACCTTTTTGGTAACAAACAGGGGCTGCAGTGTTGAAAACAGCTGCAGACATTTCATGGCCCCGATGCTCACTCTGACCAGCTACCCCCTCTCAGGGGAGGATGCCATTGTAGAGATGAGTAGGCTTTCCAGAGCTTGAGGGAGACCCTTTAGCCGTTTTTTGGGGGTGTTTCAACCCCTCTTCTGACAAAAGCAGAGGTACTATCAAAAGAAATTGCATACACTGTTTGAGCAATAGTTGAATAGGTGTTAATTGTGCCCATGAAACCTATACCAAAAACATTCTTCTAGATGAAATGATTGAACACCCTCAAAGCTAGGAAGCCTCGAAGTCCTTCAGAGATTCCACATCCCAAAAAGGCTTAATCAGTAACATCGGCATCAGGGTCTTCATAGCTGGTAATCCAGGACGGATCCATTTTTATAAAAGTCAAACGGTCTATGGAGTCTGTGGACAGACGTGTTCTATGATCAGTAATGAAAAGTCCTGCAGTACTGAATGCCCGTTCTGAAACACACTGGATGCAGGGCAGCCCAACAACTCAATAGCATACTGGGCAAGTTCTAGCCAGTGGTCTATTCTCATAACACAGTAAGTCAGCAGATCATCAGCTGGAAAGCCCTCCATCTCTGTTTTGGCCCCGAGGTAATCGTCCACCATGTGATGCAGACGTTGCCGATGGGATGTGGAAGCTGACAGCCCTGGGTGCCGAGGACTAAAAAATTCTGAAATGCGTCACTTAGGCAGACGCCTTCTCCAACGCTCCTCTCTTGACCAACAGAAGACTCAAAACTACGTTTTCCAGGACACTGTATAAAATGGGCCTCGAGAGGAAAGGTCCTCCTCTTCCTCCTGCTGCTCTGTCCATAATGCCACACAGAGTCTGCTCCAGCAGGAACACAACAGGGATTGTGTCACTGATGCATGCACTTTCACGGCTCTCTATCCTTGTGGCCTCCTCAAATGGTGACAATACAGTGATTAATGATCAGCCATTGGCATGGGGAAAAAAAGCTGAGGCGGCCTAAGCCTGTCATTGTGACATATTTGCACAGGTACTCAATGATTGCCCTCTGCTGCATGTATAACCACTGCAGCATTGCTAAAGTCAAGTTCCACCTGGTGAGCATGTCACAATTCAGGCGGTTCACAGGCAGGTTGAATTCTTGCTGAATGTCAGCAAACCAAGCACTGGCTTTGTGTGACCGCCTAAAATGGCTACAGACTCTTCTGGCCAGCTTTAGCACATCTTGCAACCCTGGGTACGTATTTAAGAAATGCTGCACCACCAAATTGGGGACATGTACCAGGTATGGCACATGAATCAACTTTCCCTGTCTAAGGGGGGACAGGAGGTTTGAGCCATTATCGCACACCACCATTCTTGGCTCCAGCTGGCATGGTGTGAACCAGCTCTAGGCCTGTCCCTGCAGAGCTGCAAGAATCTCTGCTCCGGTGTGGTTCCTGTCCCATAAACACACCAGCTGAAGCACTGCATGGCACCTTTTAGCCTGAATCATGGAATAGCCCTTTGAACACTGAGGCTGGATTCACACCTATGCATTTTTAGTGCTTTTTGCATTTTGCAGATTTGCACTACAGAATGTATTCCATAGGAAACCATGGTAAATGGGCTGTAGTGCAAATCTGCAAAATGCAAAAAGCACAAAAAATGCATAGGTGTGAATCCAGCCTTAGGGGGTACCTGATGTTCATAGGACAATTCTGCAGAGGAGGGCATGGAGGTGGTGGAGGAGGATGGGATAGATCTCACAGGTCTAGAGAAAAAGGCTATGATATGAGTAAAGTTGAGGAAGATAAAATTAATATATTGAATATGATACATTGTTATCAGAAATGAAGCAACACGAGCCCTTTCGTCATGAATTCAATGTGATTCTTGATTTTAATATCCAATTAAGACAGGTGGAAAAAATTATTTAGAAACATTGGGATATTTTAAGAAAAGACAAGCTATTTGGACCCAAGTTACCTGCTCTCCCAGGATTCGTATATAGAAAGTCCCCTACCCTGAAAGATCTAATAACATCAAGGGGGTAATAGACCCCCCTAAGAAACAGGTTAATTTTTTGGAGTATTTACAGGCTTTTTTGTGTGCGGTAGATGTAGGGCCCCGAGTAATATTAAAAAGAGAAAAGAATTCTGTTCAACTGCAGGTAAAAAATATGTGATCAAAGATTTTGTAACCTGCTCCTCTACTGGTATGAGTTATGTGCTGGAATGTGGGTGTGGGTTACAGTATATAGGTCGCACTTATAGGAGAGCGCATCACCCAATAGTAAAAAAGGGATTATTATTCATAATGTCTCTAAACACCTTAAATTGGTGCATAATAAGGATCCCAGTTCGCTTAAATTTTGGAGTATTGAACAGGTGGAAAAACATTGAAGGGGTGGTCATTATATCAGACAACTCAGTAAAAGGGAATCCTTCTGGATTTATGAGACCAAGGTTCTTTGGCCGAGGGGTTTGAATATTGATTTTGACCTGAACTGCATTTTATGTAACTTGTAATATGTATTTTTAAGGTTGTTTTTAAATTATTGAATTTTTAAAATTAATTTTATATGAAAATAGTTTGTATATATATGTAGCACTAACCCCCGAAGGAGCTGCTGGTTATTTTTGGGCTTACTGTTACCTTCTGTTCTCCTCGTGGCACGTCTAGGGGATGTCCCGTGGTAGATGACCCAGTAACTTGAGACTGACAATAGATCCACTTGAATGGATTTTATTTGCAAAACTCAAACCATTGAACAGTCTTTCAACTTGGGATCAGAGGGTTGGAAAGGAGGTTCAGGTGCTCTTATGTCAAAGTCCAAAAACGTTAAAGAACTTGCTAGCTTTGACTGCATCCAGAGAATAGCCATTCGCAGCTGGATGCACACTCAGGTTGGACAGTCCCTCTCTCACAAGGCCTAGCAGCCAACAAGGTGCTTACTAAGGAACAAAGTCTTTGTCACAGACGTAGGGAAACTAAGCTGTAGAACACTTGTAGGATACCTGGATCTTTCAGCCTGCTTGGCGATATCCACAAGATTGGATTCTCTCGGTTGCTTCAGCCCTTCCAGGCTCTTGTTAAGAAAACCAATCCGTACTTGGTGTTCTTCTAAAGAGTCCTCCCCTGGAATGCTTGAAGTACACTGGGTCTCTGCTGAACAGGAGACGGCACCCAACCACCTCAGAATCCTCCTTTAGTTTTCTTGCCTCAGGCTAGCCAGCCCCGAGACATTAAAGTCGGGTGGATCCGCGCCCCAGGCCATAGCCTTCCTGGGGGCTGGTCAGGAGGACCAGGACCATGTAATCAGCACTTCATACTGGCCCGGAATCCTGAAACACATGACGTCTGCATCTTAAATACCCTCTCCCAGAGGGCACAGCGAGAGGGTCACTCCCACTGACCTGGCTCCAAAAGAAGAGTAATTTAAGCACCTGACCAGAACATAGTTCCATGCCTGCCAGAAGAGACAGTGCCCCTTGTGGCCAGGCTGAACATTTCACAGTCCAGTCAGACTGATGCTGAAGTCCAATTTAGACAATTATACCTAAACCAAACTGCAGTTTAGGCAACTTTAATTTTAGAACAAAACGCATAGCACGTGCGCTTCAGGAGCCACCACTACATATATTTTTTATACTTTTGTGTAAATATATGTATTTGAGCAATGTTTTAACCATATTTGCTGTTTGATATATATATATATATATATATATATATATATATATATATATATATATATATATATATATATATATATGGAGGATACTTGCGTGATGGAGTCACCAGCGTATTTTTTATTTAGCCAGATTTGGGAAGATTTGGGGTTTTGAGTGTCCCCGTTAGTATTAATGCTATTTTGCTACTTCCTGTTTCCTGTGTGAGACACAAGGTTGTGTCTTATGCAGCCGGCTCTGTTAATTGAATCTGGATAGAAAGGGAGGAGCCGTTGCACATTACGAGGGGACAGCAGTGTATTTAAACCGAGGTGAGACATCCTGTCTCCACCCCTTACTGAAGAAGTCATGCCCATTTGACGTAACGCATATAGAGGGAGGAGCCGCAGTGGTGATGTCATCCCGCAAGTAGCCTTTGGCATACAGAGAGCACTAGATCTGGTGTTTTTTTTTTATCCTATGTGGTACCGAAGTCACCTGAGGGAGATCTAAGACTTGGCAAGCCAGTAAAGAGAGAGAGGGTGAAATGGATGGATTAAGAGCTCCACGCCAGGCTGATTCATTAATTACCCCCAAAGGGCATCTTCTTTATCTGACCTGCTGGTAAAACAGGGGTCGGATTTTAAGGTAAGCAGCTGGTATATCGAGGTGGAGAGCACCAACACTTTATTTGTTCACTATTTGGTGAAGTATTCGATTTGGAAGGAACTGAAGACTTTTGTCACTTTGGACTTTCACTGTTATTTATTTATACAATTGAAATGTTTTACACCCTATTTTACGCTGAAACTGTACATTTTGCACATTGTATTTTGCAATTTTTTTTGCAGGTAAAATTTATCTAGTAATAATCTTATCCGCACATTTATATGATTGGCAGCGCAGCACTGTTTTGGTATATATGAGCTCACAGATGTGGCTTCATCACCACCAGCTGTAAGGAGACGTGGGGGCACAAGCTGCAGCACCGAGCCCTGTCCTGCATCTTTTTCGAGTTGCAAGCAGTGTTACCCAGTGTGCTGTGAATACTGTGAAGTACAGCAGATCGGCAGAAGCTGGAGAGCCAACAGCTTTGACAAGCTTGCATTTAGGCGCTGGGCATATGGGTGGCAGGGACTGTATTTTTTTTTCCACTGCAGCAGATGGGGCAGAGAAATTTGCCGGATACAGTCTATAGCTGGTGGTGTGCTGCTGGCAGATGTGCTGCTAGGATCTGGGATATTCTGTGCTATACCATCATCCCTGTCAGTGGAGGCTGCGGAGAGGTAATGACTCAGTATAGCAGGGGCAGACTGAAGTGGGTAAGGAGGAGGAACAGATTTGTGCCCCTTTTGTGAGGCTTTTAGGTGCTCTTGCAACCGGCTGAGTGGTTGGACGTTAAATGCCTTGTTAAGCATGTGGTACCCAAATGGCTGGTGTTTTTGCCACATTTCATGTGCCTGAGAAACAGTTTGCAGATAGCAACAGTGTGATCTGCCACAGATATGCTGAAAAAGGCCCAGGCAGCTAAGCTTTGGGGAGTGGGCCGGGAGATAACAGCTGCAGAATGTGATGGAATAGGGTGGCTGCTCTCTACTCTTTCTTGATGTCGGCCTCCTTGGGGTTGTGCCGGCTCACCTTCAGTTACCTCCCCTGCTCTATCTGGCACCCAAGTCGCATCAGTAACCCCATCAGCATCATCTCCATCTCCTCCATTATCATTACCATGGGAGACAACTTGGCAATACGCTGCGGCTGGGGGAACATGAATGCCAATTTGTCCAACAGTGTTCTCCTCTCTCTCTAGGCTCATGGTCCTGTCATCCTCAACCTCAGAACCAACATCTAAATCCAGTAATTGCTGGGCATCATCAAGGAGCAAGTGGCTGATGCTGGGGTCAAATAACTCAGCTGATTCCTTCATGGCTGATGTTGGGGCTGTGGTAGGAATAGATGTGGACAAGGAGGCAGGTTTATCTACTCTGGCAACTGCAGGGGACTGCAGACTTACCTTTGCTTGCCTGACAGAGGATGAGGAGGATGAGGAAGGTTTAGTAAGCCAGTCCACCACCTCCTCTACATGCTGTGGCTAGATACAGGGCTGATCCCAGGCGGGTGCTTAGGTTGCAGTGCACCCGGGTGCCAGAGAGGTGGGGGCGCTGAAGCACCAGAGTGCTCCCCTCCCCCTCCTCCTCTCTGTGTCCAGAGGCAGCTCTCTCTGCAGGTCACCACAGCGGCTGTGTTTTTCACTGCTCAAGCCCGTCCCCCCTCCTCCTGTCAGAGAAGGAGAGCAGCCGCCGGAGATCGGAGCGCAGTGACGTTGCTGGGGGGGGGGGGGGGGGGCGATCCGTCAATGTGCCTGACACATGTTCTCCTCCTCTGTCTCTCACTTCTGCCCAAGTCTCCATCTGTTCTCCATCCGGGCGGCGCAGCTGCACACTGTCCTTTCCTCTCTAGCTGCCACCTGGGTGCTTTTATGTACCCTAATGGAGGTTTTTTTTTCCCAGGGGGGTCTCTACTAATAGAGGGTGGTTTTGTCCTGGGAGGATTTGTATTAATGTAGGGGGGGGGTTTGTCCTGGGAGGGTCTGTACTAATGGGGGTTTGTACTAATGGAGGGGAGGTTTGTCCTGGGGGGTCTGTACTAATGGAGAATGGAGGGGGGTGGTTTGTCCTGGGGGGGTCTATACTGATGAAGGGGGGGTCTGTACTGAGGGTGGGGTGTCTGTACTGAGGGGTGACTATAATTGGTGGAAGATGGGGTGACACCATGTTATACTGCACCTGGTGACACCAACCCTAGTGACGCCACTGAAGCTCTTCTTTCCCCCTTCCTCTCCCTCCCTCCCTCCCTCTCCTCCTCACGTTCACTGCTGTACTAGTGAGTGGTGCAGGCCAGCACAGCTGCCCACTATGTTTCTTACCCCGCCTTCATATCAGCCAGGGAAGAAATGGAATAGAAGCAGAGAAGAGGATTGTGGGACATGTAGTCACGAGGACTGGCAGCCCCACTGTAACACAGAAACTGCAGCCCATACAGCATGCTCGGCTGAATGGGAGAGAGAGAGCCAGGAGCCCAGGAAAGCTTTCAGGGAAGTACACCCAGGACTCCAGAGGGAGAGGGTAGTGCTGAGAGAACACCATCAGAGAGAGAACCCCGCTGCCCTGCGCCACCAGAGGGAAAGCCACACAGCCTAGCACCATCCCTGGTGGAGTCATTGCCAGAATACAGATCTGGGGGCTACCCAGTGGAGTCACCACAAGCAATTCAGAGTGAGCTGACTCCTGATCAGAGGAACCATTGCTGTATCGCTGGGTCAGGTGAGAGGACCGATCGGCCATTATTTACTAAACTCTATAGGTACTGCAGTCTCTGACCATCTCTTGTATCATGTTTGCAGTCTCTGACCATCTCTTGTATCATGTCTGCAGTCTCTGACCATCTCTTGTATCATGTCTGCAGTCTCTGACCATCTCTTGCATCATGTCTGCAGTCTCTGACCAACGTCTGTACCATATCTGCAGTCTCTGACCATCACTTGTATCATGTCTACAGTGTCTGACCATCTATTCCATCACATCTGCAGTCTCTGACCATCTCCTGTATTATGCCTGCAGTCTCTGACCATCTGACCATCTCCTTTACTATGATTGCAGTCTCTGACCATCTCTTGTATCATGTCTGCAGTCTCTGACCATCTCTTGTATCATGTCTGCAGTCTCTGACCATCTCCTGTATTGTCTGCAGTCTCTGACCGTCTCTTGTCTCCTGTATTATGTCTGTGGGCTCTTTCTAACAGAAGCCTTCTCTGTGTGAATCGGAGAGAGATCATGGGAGGTTCCCAAGGTAACAAAGATTTCTACGGGGAGCATCTCTGTGTTTGAATCATTCCAATAGAAACATTTGTAAAGGGGATGAGTTGATAAGATGACCACTCCCATGTGGGGGCGCCAGAAATATTTCTGCACCCAGGCGTCTGTGACCTTAGGATCGGCCCTGGCTGGATAGCACGGGCAAACTCACTAAGCAGAGGAAATGATGCCCTGCCTGAGGGCTGATCACCACGTCCACCTTTGCCTGTGGACACATTTGTTGCTGGTCCCCTTACAGTCAGGGCGGTTTTTAAGGCAGGGCAAAAGGGGAAGCAGCCCTGGGCCCTGTCATTGTTGTGGGGCCCAAAGCAGCTGCCTCATACTTGCCAACTATCCTGGTTTAAATTCCCTTGTCCCTTGAAGTTTTAGTCCTGTGCTGTGACCCAATATCTCAATGTGAAGTGCTGCTACTAATGCTGCCCAGCTCTGCCCAATTGTGAACAGAAGACTCATCTGCAGACCCCTGTGTTTACATGTAAATTACTGGCATTGATATGTAAATAGTGGTGGCATTCATATGTAAATAGGGGATATCATGTCCCCTCAGGGGAGCATGTGTATATTATGCCCCCCTGAGGTCATATCCACAGTAATCTCTAGCAACCAATCAACAAGCAGAAATCATGTGCTGTAACTAATCAGTGAGCTGTAATGTGTGCTTTAACCTATAGCAACCAGTCAGTGAGCGGTAATGATACAATGCAACCTCTGGCAACTAATCGCAAATAGCTGCCTGATCTCATTCAGTAAACTGATTTTGAGTCTGGCTGCTATTTATTGTATGTCTCAGAGCAGGTGGAGAGCAAAACTGCATAGGGGGCCCCCAAGAAAAGTTTTGCCTAGGGTTCAATCAATATTAAAGACAGCCCTGCTTACAGTGCCCAGGGAACTGTCACTACACTGACGCTATACACTAATGTCAAGATTACTGACAGTCTCACTACACTACACAAACTATCTGTCCCTACTCTACGCTAATGTATGTATGAATGGCATGGCCTTACTACACTACAATGAAACTGAACTGTTCCTACTCTAGCTGCACAGTATGCAAAGCTGAATAATGGTCCTCCTCACTACACTCACACTATCCCTAGACTGACACTAAACTAATATTCTACACTGACAGTTGAAGCAAAATAGCACAGTATAGCACACTAATAGCCCTGAACAGAGCCCCTGTTCTATCTCTCTCCATGCCAAAATCACACTGAAAATGGCTGCCATTGAAAGAATACTTTTATACTGTAGGGCGGGAATGAGCCATGATTGGATAAAGTCATGATGACAGTGTCCAATCATGACTCTGACAGTGCTCCTCTGCCCTGATCGACTGAAGCTTTCACTGCCTCAGCCAATCAGGGCTTGCAATGCACTGTTCAGCGCCGCAACACATTGTGGTCGGGTCGGGGGGGTCAAACAAGCAGTCGACTGACCCGTTTGTTCGGATGTTCGCCGAACAACGAAAGTTCGGCCTGAACTTATGGTCGGGCTGAACCGTTCGCCCATCACTACTCTTAATTAGGGTTGTGCAATTCGTTTTGTAACGAATCGAAATTCGGCCGAATTTTGCATCTTTCGGACATTCGGATGCATCCGAATGTCCGAATAAAAAAATAACGAATAACAACGAATACGAAAGAAATATAACAAATGAATTTGAATGAATTCGACATGATTCAGTAATTCTTTAAAGATCTAATGAAACAAAAGGTCAGCTCAAAGTAAATCTTTTAGTCCAATCAGCTAATTAATTTTGTGCTGGAGGATGGATTACTGGCAAAGTGCATTCCTGAGAACTGAGTGAGAAGGGTGTTGTATTGTATTTGAGCCGAGGAGAAGAGACGTTGTCATTGTGTGTGTTAAAAGATTCAATAAACAAATGACTTTCCAAACTACAAATCATTATCACGAATGTCTATACATACATAAATAGCGAATTTCAATGAATACGAACGAATGAATCTGACACTCTACGAATAATAACGAATTATCCGAAAACTTATTAACGTAACATAACAAATATAAAAGAACAAAATGATGTATTTTACAAATGACAACGCACTGAAACTAAACAAAATTTTCCGTTGTGCACATGTCTACTCTTAATCATGTCACCACGTTCTCAGCTAGCATGATTCTAACGCATGACTCATGACTGTCATGGTGCAGCACTTTTTTACTTAGGAGTTGCTAGGTGCTGTGTATTAGCGGACACTTAGATGGCGGACCAATTTAATCAAACATCAAAAATGGTAACTGCACAAAGCCCCATGGTTAAAGAATAGCAATGGAACTAGAAAAACAGGGGTTTATAAACAATTCTAAGGTGACAAGAGGTCATTTTTTTAAACCTCTCTTCGTAAATTGTTAAAAATAACAACTCATCCCATCAAAAAAAAAAAAAAAAGAAAAAAAATCTAAAAATCAAAAAAATGTAACCCAACATGTCTTATCAAAAATCTTACAAATATAAATACATAATACTATTCCTTTAAGAGTTGTGCAAAATATGTGAATGAACAATATCAAATAAGGTGACATTGTGACAAAACAGTGCATAGCTTAAAGAATATAAAAACCACATACAATAAAATAAACCAGTGCTATTGACTGTTAAACTTGTAAAAAAAAAGTCCATATGTTTGTGAAACCAACTGGGTAAAAAAAATCTTTGGTTTGGACCATGTGAAAACACTGTGCTCTAACACCACATGAATACTTCACCTCCTTACAAGATAATATAACCTCCCAACACTGAAGTCAATGACACTTGTCAAAAAAAGGTGCTTCAGGATCATCTGTTGATCCATACACCAGCCATCAAATCTCTCCACGGCAAGCTTAGCCTCAATGAACAGCAGCAGGAACCATCTTGATTGCTTTATTAACAATTTAAAACAAGGAGAAATTATGAATTACTAACATAAGGCAGAGAAACTGTGCTGTCAAGGAGAAGTAGAGAGCCAAACCACTATGTAGTGCTGTAGTCCTTCCAGTTTACATCCAGCCAATTTACTCCAGGGTCACTCAGCTGTTTCAAACATGTTTCATCACGTAGGATGTCATCAGGGGCCCCAAAACATGCTTAGTGATCCTAGAGAGAATTTGGTGGATGTAAGCAGGAAGGACTACAGCACTGCATAGTAGTTTGGCTTTGCACTTCTCCCCAACAGCAATGTTCCTCTGCCTTATGTCAGTAATTCATAACAGTGGTTTCTCCTTGCTTTATATTTTTAATAAAGTGATCAAGCTGGTTCCTGCTGCTGTTCATTGAGGCTAAGCTTGGTGTGGAGAGATCTGATGACTGGTGGATGGGTCCGTGGATAATCTTGAAGCACCTTTTTTTCACAAGCATTGACAAGTATTGACCTCAGTGTTAGGAGGTGTATTAATTAATATGGAGGTGGGAGTATATATGTAGCACAGCATTTTGGCATGGTTCACACTGAAGATTTCTTCACCTAGTTAGTTTTAGAAGTGTATGGATTTTTTCAAGTTTAGCAGTCAATAGCACAGTTTATCCACATGTGTTAATTTGGAGCAATAATATATCTCACCCAGAAACCACTGAACACAGGTATGCCCCTACATAGGCAATTGTATACCTGCCATTTAGCACCCCTGTAGTCATTCCATACTTTGCCTGGAATGACTCAGGCACAGATCTTGTACAGTATATTTTTGTCAGTAACTCAATAGATAAATTGGCAACTTCAACTTCCTGTGAAACTAAATTTGTACCTTGTTATATAAAGATATACATTATGCATGGATTAGCTTACACCAGAAAAATATTCCTGAAATATACTTGAATGCACAGAAACATCATCTCTCCAACTCCCACTGTAATATGCCAGAGCGTGACTAGTAAAATTCAATTTCTGGGAGGGGATGCACACAAATACGCTCTTATTATTTAATAGAGATTAATGTGGGAGGCCCCATATGCATCATTCACTTGTTCAGTTTATGGAGAGCAATGAGTTTACAGAGCAGTCTGACTGGCATACTGCCATTTGCTGAACTTACCAATTTACAAAATGATTTATTATGATTTCCACATTGAGAAGCAGGTTAACCTTTTTCGTACTGACCCCCTTCCCTCCAAATAATAATGGTATTCATCTCGAGTTATTACAACATGCACATTTTGATAGCATGAGATTTAGGAATTTTCACCCAGCCTTATGACCTAGTTTTGAATTTGATAATCCTGTAGAGGTTTCATCTGTCTCTAAACCAATTACAATCCAACAATTATGTTAATACATACTGTATATATAAAAGCATCTGATCTAATCTGTGTAAAAGGAGAAACAAGCCGATGTCAGTTCTGAGCATTCATTAGAAACTGTTTTTAAAGGTAACTTGTCATTAGTGGATTTGGAGCCATTGCTGACCTTTTCTTCTGAAAATGCTAGCTGCTGGGCTGTCATGCCAACTGTCCTACAAAAGTACTTTGAGACACTGACCTGACAACTAAGCAGGTAGGAACTCTTGACTTTTCTCTGACTTTGTTTTCTGCATTCACATTCCAGCTTTATGACTCAGAGTATTGAACCCAATGGGTTTATATAGCAGATAGGGAACTAGCGGATTCCAAAAGAGAGGGTCTCTGTATTTTCCCTTAACAGTTTTACTTTAACTCTTAAAGTGTATGTCTGGAAAAATACAAATTACTTTTTGTAATACATGCAAAGTGTATAAAATACTGTAAGTATGGAAAAATACTTGTTGATTTGCCAAAAGTCCATTGTGCTCCTATCTTCCTCTTTGGGCTGAAAGTTTACTGGAATCCCAGGTGGCACTGTCAGCCCTGACTGATGGACTACAAACCTTGCCTATCCCCCAACCCCTCTTTCTCATTCCCCATACATTGATTTCTTTCCCAGAGAAGAAATGTGCTACCATAACTCGCAAGAGCCGGTGCCCCTAAGGGCTCTCGGGAGATGTAGTCCTGGATGGAAAGGGGAATTGACTACGACAATAAGTACCGAGCTCTCAGCAGCTGCTCCTGCAAGCCTGGGGAGATGGAGGTTTTTTGTTAAATTTGGGTTATGCCTGGACCTACCGTTAAAACATCTGTCGTTTTTTACAATGTGTATATACTGTATATTTGAGTATTTTTAATAATTAAACAAATTCATGGGAATGGTCAGATTTGATCACTATGTATGCAGGCTCTGCATATAAAAAAGTAAAAAATCTGCGCTAACCTATATAGGGAATGAGGTGCTGCTGCTCATAAATAGCCTAAATGCTAAAGCTCAAAACTTGTGAAAAAATAGAAAACAAGCTCACATCCACTCTTATTTAAAAAAATATATGTCAAAAAATATATGTATATATATATTATAGAAATCTGACCGAGTGTCACAAATGGAATGCTCATAAGAAAGATATCAATGTGAAAAAAAACAATTAGTGAACTAACCAGAGATGACTGTTCAAAAACAAAAATAAAGTCCATACAAGTGAAGTGGTAACGATATGCGACCCCTTATATCTTCCAATACTCTGATACTCTGAAGCCAGGAAATAATATCAATGCCACTGACCAGATTTGTAGGATCTCAAATTATAGGGATCAAAGACGCCTGTGCATAAGCCTGCCGGCAGGAATACGATCGTCCTGTGGTTCAATTCAGGCGTAAAAATCCTTCGGTTACAGCGAGATATAAAATTTTGGACAAAAGACTTCCAGACCGGAATCACTATATTTTTCAGATAGTCCAGATTGGTAGGATCTCAAATTATAGAGATCAAAGACGCCTGTGCATAAGCCTGCCGGCAGGAATAAGATCCTCCTGTGGGTCAATTTAGGGGTAAAAATCCTTTGGTTGCAGTGAGATATTCAATCTTGGACAACAGACTTCCAGGCAGGAATTGTCGTATATTTTTCAGATAGTCCTGGATGGTCTAGTTCAATAGAAGACAGAAGAGAAGGATGCTATAGTGTAATATGTCCAAAAAAGGTTTATTTCTAAAAAGTAGGAAATGCTTACATCCAAGAACATGGTAAGAAAAATTAAATAAGCCGTGGCTCAAGGCAGCTGACTTTTTGGCGTGACGACGTCAAGGGCTAGTGCTCCAACCGACGCGTTTCCCCATAAAAGGCATCGACTGGAAACGGAGGCTCGGGCATCTTTGATGTATAATTTGAGATCCTATGAATCTGGTAAGTGGTATTGATATTATTTCCTGGCTTCGGAGTATCAGAGTATTGGAAGATATGCGGGGGTTGCATATCGTGGCCACTTCACTTATGGACTATTTGTTTTTGAACAGTCATCTCTGATTAGTTCACTAATTGTTTTTTTTTACATTGATATTTTTCTTATGAGTATTCCATTTGAGATATTGCATTTGTGACACACATTTGGTCATATTTCTATAATATAAATATTTTCTCAATGTTTTTTTAAATAAGAGTGGATGCGCGCTTGTTTTCTATTTTTTCACATGCAGGCTCTGAAACCTGGTTTGCAGCACTAATAAGCAGCTGTGCTTTAATGCTCCTTCTCATACAAATTCAAACCTATGAGCCAGTAGATCCATTGAAAAAAAGACACCCCAACTTACATCTGATCTCCAAATTTTGTAAGCAAACGATTCAGCATGATTGTATCAGCCAATCTACAAATCTCTATAAAGCTGGATACACACTATACAACTTTTGTTCAATTTCCTTTAGATTTACCTTCAACTATGTAGTGCAAGGGCCTGCCTGATTGCCTACAAATTGAAAGTGTTTAGGTTTGACCTCATATTATATGATTTTGGTAAATCTAAAGGAAGAAATCTAAAGACGATTGTATAGTGTGTATCCAACTTAAGGTTGAAATCCAGTCAAAATAATAAAAAAAAATCTTCCCTTTGGTAGTCCCTATCCCCCAAACAGTAAGGTTAGTTTAGTTGAGAGGCATTACCAAAGAGGAATACCTACCTTATTCCTTGCTTCTCAGTTATTGGTGCCCTAGTCTCGGAATATGGGTGCACCATCAATACCCTTACTTACAATGGAGGACTGTTGTTCCTGCATTGTTCCCAATAAAGTCAGTGAGGGGGTGGCCAAACAACCAACAAAGAGGAGCTGCTTTGTAGACTAGTCACACCTGTTGGGCAGGGAAATATTTCTGCCTACCCTATGCCCTCAAGACTAATCAAGCATCAGAGGGTCAGGGGATTGAGGGGGGTATGCTACCAAAAGGTGTCAAAGAGTGATAGGTGTTCAGATTTAATATGCACAAAAAGTAAAAGTAACAAACACTTTAAAATAAACAGTGCAATAATAATTGTAACTATGTGATCACAGCAAATACAGTATACTTTCCCCTAAAAAGTAGAGCCCCTTTAACCCAGCATTTTGAAACCATAGATAAATTAAACAGTAAAGTCCCGTTGACACCTAAGCAATTTTCTGCTTGAAGCTTGTAGCTCTAAAATGCTCAAAAAAGGCAAATCCCATTCATTTCATTGGCTCCTGTTCACATCTGAGTGTTCTGCCGCTTAGAAAAATGCTAAATGCCTGTTGCTCAAAAAAAATACATGAGCTTCTTTTTGGCAGATTACACGTGTTTTTGGCCCCAAAGACTTCATGCATTTTACAAGTGTTTTCTGCTGAAAAGCAGCTCCTTACCCATAATTTCCTCTCCCTCTCCTACCCCCTAGTACTTTCTGTTGGCTAAACAAAAATGCCTAAAGCTGCAATAATACACTTTAATAATACACGGCTTGTAATACACTTTAAAAATGCTTGTAAAAAGCTGCAAAAAACTGTTTTATAAAATTGCCCTAAAAAAAAACACCTTTAAATCGTTATGCTCAGGTGTGAATGGAGCCTTAGGGAATTCATAGGTCCATTCCAGTTAAACTTACTTACTTTGTATTCTTCTTAGCTGTAAATTCAAAAGAAAAGCCATTTCAACTCATTTGCTTACCAACTTTTTCTTCTCCTTGTCCCTTCCAGATTTAGCCGCTTTGGTGTCAGTCTGTGCACCCTCATGAGCTGCATTTGCATGATTATTTTTCTTATCCTAAAAAGTTACAGAGGTGTCACTTACAAACTGCTAGATTTATTCTAATACATTATGTTAAATAATCACAAAAAAGTAGGATTAAGTTAAACTATGATGAATTTGATACCCACCAGGACAGCCATTCAATGACACATACTAGGTAAACCCCTAACCGTATTGCAATCATAAAACACAACTGTGTTTTTCTGACCTGTAAAGGGTTTCGGATCATCAGCTCGACATTTTGTTGTCTCAGGGTCTGTAATCTCCAGATGGAATAGATCTGTAGATTTCCAGAATGTAAGACTAATTATCTCCATATCAGCAATAGACATTGTACAGCACACTCCAGTGACTGGTGACTCAGGCTGCCTTCCACATACTGGTAACCTGATGGTCCTTTTTATCTTGCCTCCCACCAACCTCATATACTGCCAATTAAGCACCAACCCTGAACTGTCGAAACCTGCACATAACAAGGATATATTCTCTGTGCTGTATGGAAGGACAGGTGTCTCTACCTTAAACATTAGTCCCCCACAAAAAGAATAAAACCTACCTTTTTGGTGTGCTCGCAATGGTAAGTGCCCTGTCCCATTTACTGATTAAGAGATTAAAAACCTTGGCTAAACAGAAAAGAATATAGAACTTTAGAATCCATTGTTATTTTTCTGGGTAAGGATTCATTAGAAAGTCCATTATTACTTCCGGACACAGAAGAAGTGAAATTATCCACATTAGTTCCATGCTTCACAGATTTTGGAAACCAATTCTGCTTTCTGAGAAGACGATGTTAGAGTTCTTTGTAGAAGACCATCGAAGACCCCAGCTCAAATGCTTACAGAAACAAGATACTTTTTTTGAATTCACTGGTCCCCAGGCTATGCAAGACTAATATAATCCTGTGCTTGGAAAATCAGTAGAGCTCTAAATGCAGTAGATGCCCTGTATATTTGTCTTCTTTTAAGCATCAGTTTGCCAAGAGATAAAGGTTTGCTTCACCAAAATGAATGGCACATGTGTGTATGATCCACAACATCCCAGGACAAAACCTAGCTGGACCAGGTTGGATGATTTAGAATAGAACAGGGCTCACTGAATATCCTGCTATTAATGTGTGCCTGGAGCTGCAAGAATTCCCAGCCACAGAGCCGTCAAACACAAAACACCAGAGTCTTTGCATCTCCAAATGAAGCGCTGTTTGTAACATATGGCTGTCAGCAGAATGAATCATTCCCAGAAATGCCAGCATCAGGGAACAGATTCTTCTCCCCAAAAACTGCTGGAATACCTGTCATTATTGTCAGGCAACACCCATTAGGGAGTTAAAAAAAAAAGGTCAGCAGCAGATGAGAAATCTTGCATCTTGTCTTGATCCTAGAGGAAGAATGTTGCAGTGACTGCTAGGCATGTTGTAAAGGCAGTTCTTTATATACAGATATTAGGAAAAAGGCTCAGCATCCCGGGTAAGAATACAGCTCCTGGCTTCCCATATACTCTAGTTTATGAGTCAAGAGGACAGCAGGACTGAATCACTGGGTTATTTTCCTAGCCAATAGTTAGGTGGGTGACATTAAGAGTTTAAAGCAGTATTAAATACTCAGCATTTTTCAGTTTAACACATTGAGTGCAATAAAAGAAACATTCCCCAGTAAACTACTGTTAAAATTCATATCCCAGCACTTGCAGTTTATATCTTTCAATACTGCTGGCTCCTGCTTTCTCAGTGCTGCTTCCCCGAACCTCTGGTGTTCAAAAGGAAATAGTTAACAGGGGATAGGACAGTCTGTTAGCTTGTATAGGGGAGAGGGGGAGGAGGAGGAGGGGGGAGGAACAGAGAAGTGCCTTGACACCAGGGCCAGACTGGGACAAAAAATAGGCCTGGGTATTTTAAACTGAGCAGGGGCTGTTGGTGGCAAGATATTCACGGAGTAGGTTCACTGCACTGTAAAGGGGCGCTGTCATATAACAGGGACTGCACTGTAATGACAGTGCCCCTTGACAGTGCAGTCCCCTTTATATCACAGCTCACCACATCACAATGCCCCTTCCAGTCAGATGGTGTCGGCAAGGCAGAGGATGGTGTCGGTAGGGCAGAGGATGGTGTCGGTAGGGCAGAGGATGGTGTCGGCAGGGCAGTGGATGGTGTCGGCAGGGCAGTGGATGGTGTCGGCAGGGCAGAGGATGGTGTCGGGAGGGCAGAGGATGGTGTCGGCAGGGCAGAGGATGATGTCGGCAGGGCAGAGGATGGTGTCGGCAGGGCAGTGGATGGTGTCGGGAGGGCAGAGGATGGTGTCGGCAGGGCAGAGGATGGTGTCGGCAGGGCAGAGGATGGTGTCGGCAGGGCAGAGGATGGTGTCGGCAGGGCAGAGGATGGTGTCGGCAGGGCAGAGGATGATGTCGGCAGGGCAGAGGATGATGTCGGCAGGGCAGAGGATGGTGTCGGCAGGGCAGTGGATGATGTCGGCAGGGCAGAGGATGGTGTCGGCAGGGCAGAGGATGGTGTCGGCAGGGCAGTGGATGGTGTCGGGAGGGCAGAGGATGGCGTCGGTAGGGCAGAGGATGGCGTCAGTAGGGCAGAGGATGGTGTCAGCAGGGCAGTGGATGGTGTCGGCAGGGCAGTGGATGGTGTCGGGGGGGCAGAGGATGGTGTCGGTAGGGCAGAGGATGGTGTAGGTAGGGCGGAGGGTGGTGTGGGTAGGGCAGTGGATTGTATCAGTAGTTTTTTTTTTACCATTTAATTTATTTATTTGCATATTTTTAACAGCCCTTTTGGGGTGCTTTTGTGAAATATCAGGGATCTAAACAGACCTCACTTCTGAGACAGAGAAAGATATTGAGGATATAAATTCTTGAATTCTGTTCTCTGCAACCTCAGCTGCACTGAAGATGAATAAGCAGGGAGCTCTGCATAGTCACCCTGTTTATTCACAAACTTGTGCATTATAACTTCTTTCCACACCACATTCTGCCTACATTTACCCATAAAATCATCTACCCGATTTGTCCACATCAGCCTCTAGGCACTTTGTCCACTTTAAATGATGTTATCTCTGTCTACGCAATCTTCTGTCCACTTTGTCCACTCTAGCTCCTGTCCTGTCTGCTCCACCTCCATACCACGTTACAAATCTGCTCATGTTACCCATACATCTTCTGTCAACTCTACCTACCAGTATGAAGAGTAGAGGTAGAGCTGCAGCTGAAACTTCCTCTGCAGACAGCTTGACAGCTGTCAGGTTCCAGATTTGATGGATTGGATTGGGCGTGCCTTTCATTCATACACCTGATTGCATCATCATCCAGGGACCGCACCACTTGAGCCGTGGCTTCCAGTTTAGCAATTGGGCCGCTCATGGCTCCCCTGGAGCACAGGCAGGGCTCGGGAGGTGAGTGGTGGTCGCTGCTTAGCTCCCAATGTGCAGTCCTGTCATGAACAGGCCACCGGCTGGGTGGCCCCAGCCCACCAGGAAAATGTCTGGTGTGCCCTATGGCCAGCCTGCTTGCCACTCTATGCTAGAGGGCTGTGTGTTTCTATTGATAGGGAGGGAGACACAACTGTAGTCCCTGCATGTAAGGGTGTAAGGGTGCATGTAAGGGTGGCTTCATAGAATCCTGCAAAATAAAAAGAAGTCTCACTGAAACAGGAAGCCTCGGGCAGCAGTCCTGGCACCAGCTTAAAAGGGAACATAGGCAAGGATTAAAAGATGAAGGAGCTGCATACTCCGTGAGTGGCTAAATCAACATCTGAATGCGTGCCTTCACCCCAAAGGGGAAGTTCTGCTTCAAGTCCTCCTCCCCTACTCTTCTTTAGCAAATGGCACATTTTTATTTGGGGGGGAGGAGTGGGTAACTGGTTTTGACAGGTACCCACTCACACTTCACTCAGATCCAGTTACCGGCGACCGAAGACTAGTGGGAAAAAAAGGCTTGAATGAGCACAGCGCTGGATCCTGGGATAGGTGAGTGTTTGTTTATTAAAAGTCCCCAGTTACAGTTTTTGTAGCGGCCAACTTTAAAATTTTCAGAAATAGGACTAGAGCTCCTCTTTAAGGAGCGTTTAATATCACTTTATGGGTTTCTGTTGCCTCTTCAGATATACTTGGCCTATCATTTTAAGATTTTAACTAATAATAAGTGTTGAGTAAATTATAATTGGTGTAGCAAGTATCAAAAGTTTAAATCCAAAAATAAATTTGTTTTTAAAGCATATAGAAAGTAGAATTTTTATTCTGTCGTATGTGAATTTTCGTGACTTTAGTAAACTCATCAGATTCGATCTGAGATTAGCATGCAAAAAAAAAGAAAAAAGAAAAACAGGCGATCATTCGTCAGATAATCTCATTGTGTGTACTGGGCATAAGACTTGTGCTTCTGCTGTGAGGATTGATGAGTTGCTATAGCTGTCAGAGTGCTGGCTGCCAGGACCTGCGAGCAGAAAGACTGCTGTGAACTCAGGGTAAGTTGCTGTGTTGTGCTCATTACAGGCTGTGCTGCTGCATTGTGCCTGACAGAGACTACCCCCTTAAAATTACTGTGAGGTGCTACTGCTAAGGACTCCAGGGTGGGTGAAGGCTGTAAATTTCATCTACCACTGTGCGTGCAGCATGATCCCTCGCCAGGTTTCATGAAAACCGGCGTGCCACGTGCAGCGTGACCCCTCGCCAGGCTTCAAGAAGACACATCAGGACTATAGGGAGTGATGAGAGGTTCTCATACCTCCCAACATTTTGAGATGAGAATGAGGGACACCTACTAACAAACATATGTAGGCATATGCCACACCCCCTTAAAGGAAAATTAACCAAAAAAAGGTTAATTAAATCCACAAGGACTTTTTTTTACCACTAATATTCCTTTATATTGGCTCTTAAAATGTACAAATGCAGCAGTTTAGAAATTGGATGAAAGGTTTAGCACTGGGAAACGCTTTTTGAAAGATAAAAAGTACATTTTATATACATGTCAGGATCAGACCAAAATGAGGGACAAATGAGAAGGAATGAGGGACATTGCTCAAAATCAGGCACAGTCCTTCGAAATCAGAGACAGTTGGCAGCTATGGGTTCTTAGGCCACTTGTTTAATACTGACCCTGCTGTTGTTATTGTTGTTTAACCCCTTTGTGCTGGTGGTGCGCATAGATGTGTCCTTTTGGCAGGTGGGCCTTAATGCTGAGAGGCTGCATACTTGTGTACCAGAATGTAAACAGAGCTGGGCCAAGAGTGTGTGCCCTGCGCACTCCCGGCACAGTTACGGACGGCTAACGGAAAGCTCCTGATCTCTAATCACAGAAGTCACATGATCAGAAATCCAGCCCCTGGCATCAGAAACCTCTTAAAGGGCCAGGAGGCATCGGCATTAAGGGGTTAAAGTTGCTGCCTGTAGATGGTCAGCCTGACAATATTTTACTTTGTTCCATCAGATTATAAACATCCTTGTGTGAGAAAGTGAGCGCCCCGATGGGACATCCAGAGCCCCAGACAATTGGCACCTTTCAGGGGGGAGGGTGGTGCAGATATCCAGGTATCTGCACCCACTTCCGGGACAAGCTAGCCGCAGATGCCCCACCTCCCCCGTGGTGTTCTGGGAAACACATAGTTCCCAGGACACAGCGGGGACCAGTGGCGACGTGCAGTGCGACTCGCACATGCGCAGTAGGGAACCGGGCAGTAAAGCTGCAATGCTTCGCTTCCCGATTCCCTGACAGAGGATGGCGGCGGGGGCAGCGGAGAGACGAGCAATTTCTCGTCATCTGCCGCTGACATCACTGGACCCTGGGACAGGTAAGTGTCAATTTATTAAAAGTCAGCAGCTGCAATATTTGTAGCTGCTGGCTTTTAATATTTTTTTTAAAGGTGCAGCTCCTCTTTAAGGTCACATATGTGTCAGGGACTTCTTTCAGATTTGTGGGCACTGAGGAAACAACGGCTCCTTTGGGTGTGGTGAGGCCTACACTTAGATCTGGTTCAATAAGCTTTAAAACCTGCTTCAAGCTAAAATGATCTCAAATGCAAAATGCTACTGAGCCTGAAAGTTGAAACATAGCATACTTTTTTTATGTCTGCTTACTAGGTGCAAGAATGCTTTATTAGCATTTGTTTTTAGTAATAGACTGACAATTGGTGTATGACCAGTTAAAGAGGAAGTAAACCCTGATGGGTTTACTTCCTCTTTGATTCCCTGCAAAGGTAAAGCATAATGGGCTACTATGCATCGCATAATAGTCCATTATCTGTCACTTACCTGACACAGGAGCCAGTGAAGACACCGATGTCCCCTGTAGTCCGGAGCATCCATCTTCTCGGTGGGTATCGCTGCTCCGAGGCTGTCATTCAGCGAAGCCGCGATGACATCACTCCCGCGCATGTGCACGGGAGCCGCCACTCATGTCATATCGCCGTTGACAGCGGCGCGCTCAGTGCGCCTGCGCGCTGCTGTCTACGGCGCATGCGCTGTAGACAGCGGGGCCTGTCTTTCTGCAAATATCTCCTAAACCGTGTAGGTTTAGGAGATATTTCTTGGACCTACAGGTAAGCCTTAATCTAGGCTTACCTGTAGGTCAAAGTTGGTTGTAAGGGTTTACAACCACTTTAAAGAGGAAGTAAACCCTGATGAGTTTACTTCCTCTTTCATTCCCTGCAAAGGTAAAGCATACTGGACTACTATGCATCGCATAGTAGTCCATTATGTGTCACTTACCTGACACAGGAGCCAGCGATGTCACCGCTGTCCCCTGTAGTCCGGTGCATCCATCTTCTCGGTGGGTCTCGCTGCTCAGCCGCTGTCATTCAGCGAAGCCGCGATGACGTCACTCCCGCGCATGCGCACGGGAGCCGCCACATGCGGCATATCGCCGTTGACGGGTGCCGCGCTCAGTGCGCCTGCGCGCCGCTGTCTACGGTGCATACGCTGTAGACAACTGTGCCTCTCTTTCGGCAAATATCTCCTAAACCGTGTAGGTTTAGGAGATATTTCTTGGACCTACAGGTAAGCTTTAATCTAGGCTTACCTGTAGGTCAAAGTGTGTTGTAAGGGTTTACAACCACTTTAAAGGCTTGTTTATTCTTCAAATAACGATATAAATGGTGCACGGTGTGACGTAAGGAACATAAAAATGTCAGGTATGGTTTTTAGCACATTGACATTCATTTCAATAGGCTGGCTTAATGCAATGTGTGTTAAAACACCAAAAGGGGCCCCTAAGGCTTAAGAAATAAAATTAATATTTTATAGTAAATCTACAAATAATCAAAAACGGTTACATTTTCTAACCAGTATAGAAAAGGAGATAGCATTGAGTTTGACTTTGCTGTACAGCCTATTGAAGGAGACTTGAAAACTACCAGCAATCTTCTCCAATACTGCGGCCAGGAAGTCACCTGTGACTTGGAAGACATTGCTCCCCGCTATGCAACCTTTCTTTATTCCGATTCTGAAATGTATTTATTAATTTGTGTTACTGAAAACTGTAATACTAGAGCCTAAAAACATATGAGCTGCTATTCATTATTATTATTATACACAATGTTTTTTTATTCATTGACAGAGCTTGCAGATGCCTGTCAGAAATGATGAGGAGTGATTGAGAGACAAAACATTTTCAAAGCAATTTTGAATTTTTGGGGCATTTTGTGATTTCTCATGACATTGACGCTATTAAATCAATGTTTTGTGTTATCATAGGCCAGTGATGGCGAACCTTGACACCCCAGATGTTTTGGAACTACATTTCCCATGATGCTCACCTACACTGCAGAGTGCATAATGGGAAACGTAGTTTCAAAACATCTGGGATGCCAAAGTTCGCCATCACTATCATAGGCTAGAATGCTTCATGAATGCAGCACCTTGGTGTGGGAAAGCCCTACAGAAAATGTTCTGATGTTCTAGCAGCTTACCAGTGCTGGAGATGTGGGAATCGCCTGCAATTTATAAGGATATTTTGATGAGGAATATCATATAATTTGATGAGGCGGGTCATTTTTACAAATGGTATAGTAAAGAAACCTTACTTTATAGCGACTGTATACAACCGTTATCTATCTAGGAAGAAGACTTAGGCCCCTTTCACACTTGTGCGACCTGAAAGTTGCAAGTCGCACAACTGTAAAAGGGGCCTTAGTCCAACTTGCCACATTGCTGCTATAAAAGGAACACTAATCACTGACCTTAAGACTACTTTCACACTGGGGTGGGGCGTTAGCGGTAATTTTAGCAGTGCTTTACCGCTGTTATAGTGGCGCTTTTTAAATAAGAAAAACATTTTTTTTTTAACGCGCCCCTGTCCCCGTGAGCTCGCGCAGCAAACAAAACATATACGGAAGCCTGTAAACGGTGTTAAAATCACACATGTGAGGTATCACCGCGATCATCGGCGTGAGAGCAATAATTCTAGCACTAGACCTCCTCTGTAACTCTAACCTGGTAACCGTAAAAAAAATTAAAACATCGCCTGTGAAGATTTTTAGGTACCGTAGTTTGCCGCCATTCCATGAGTGCATGCAATTATAAAGCATGACACGTTTGGTATTATTTACTTGGCGTAACATCATCTTTCACATTATACAAGAAAATTGGGCTAACTTTACTTTTTCGTTTTTTTTTTTAATTCATGAAAGTGTCCCTTTTCTCAAAAAGTTGCATTTAAAACACCGCTGCACAAATACCGTGTGACATAAAATATTGCAACAATCGCCATTTTATTCTCTAGATTCTCTGATAGATTTTATATATATATATATATATATATATATATATACACACACACACACACACACATATATATATAATACGTTTGGGGGCTCTAAGTAATTTTCTAGCAAAACAATACAGATTTTAACTTGTAAACGCCAAATGTCAGAAATAGGCTTAGTAGTGAAAGGGTTAATGCTACATGAATCATCAGCTCTTACTCAAGATACCTGTGGCTAGAAATGCTAGGGGGTATTATTCAAATTGATTTCTCACCAAAAAGCATGAGGACATGGATGGCTGGGTGAGTTTGCTGTGAATATTAAAAATATAGGAAATTGTGTTTTGTTTGTGGTACTCAGATACAGTTTTAGGATTACAGTGCCTTGAAAAAGTATTCATAGTCCTTGAAATTTTGTGACATTTTGTCATGTTACAACCAAAAATGTAAATGTATTTTATTGGGATTTTGTGTGAAAGACCAACACAATGTGGCACATAATTGTGAAATGGAAGGAAAATGATAAATGGTTTTCAAAATTTTTACAAATAAATAACTAAAAAGTGTGACATGCATTTATATTCAGTCCCCTTTACTCTGATACCCCTAGTCAAAATCAAGTGGAACCAATTGCCGTCAGAAGGCATGTAATTAGTAAATAGTGTCCATTGGTGTGTAGTATAAATACAGCTGTTCTTTGAAGCCCTCAGGGGTTTATTAGAGAACTGTAGTGTACAAACAATAGTAAAGCAGGGTTAGGTTATAAAAAAAAATATTCCAAGCTTTAAAAATCACACAGAGCACTGTTCAATCCATCATCTGAAAATGGAAAGAGTATGGAACAACTGCAAACCTACCAAGACATGGCCGTCCACCTAAACTGACAGGCCGGTCGTGGAGAGCAATAATCAGAGAAGCAGCCAAGAGGCCCATGGTAACTCTGGAGGAGCTGCAGAGGTCCACAGCTCAGGTGGGAGAATAACAAGATAACTATTAGTCGTACACTCCACAAATCTGGAAACATGGCGAGAAGAAAGCCATTGTTAAAAGGAAAGCCATAAGAAGTCCTGTTTGCAGTTTGTGAGAAGCCATGTGGGGGACACAGCAAACATGTGGAAGAAGGTGCTCTGGTCAAATGATGAGACCAAAATTTAACTTTTTGGCCTAAAAGCAAAAAACACTATGTGTGGCGAAAAGCTAAAACGGCAAATCACCCTGAACACAGCATCATGTTGTGGGGATGATTTTTTTCAGCAGGGACAGGGAAGCTGATCAGTTGATGGATGGAGCCAAATAAAGGGCAATCTTAGAAGAAAATTTACTAGTCTGCAAATGACTTGAGACAGGGGAAGAGGTTCACCTTCCAGCAGGACAACGACCCTAAACATAGAGCCAGAGCTACAATGGAATGGTTTAGATCAAAGCATAGTTATGTGTTAGAATGGCCCAGTCAAAGTTCAGACCCAATTCTAATTGAGAATCTGTGGTAAGACATCAAAATTGCTGTTCACAGATGCTCTCCATCCAATCTAAGGCTGGATTCACACCTATGCATTTTTAGTGCTTTTTGCATTTTGAAGATTTGCACTACAATCCATTTAACATGGTTTCCTATAGAACACGTTCTGTAGTGCAAATCTGCAAAAAGCAAAAAGCACTAAAAATGCTCATGAGAAAATTTATCATTTTCCTTCTTCTTCACAATTGTGTGCCACTGTGTTGGTCTAGCACACAAAATCCCAATAAAATAAAATTTACGTTTTTGGTTGCAACATGAAAAAATACTTACCTAAGCCCGATCGCAATCCAGCGATGTGCACGAGACCCGAGGCTTCTGGGTATCTCCCTACGGATTAGCTGAGATACAGCACCAGGAACCATTGGCTCCCACTGCTGTCAATCACAGCCAGTGAGGCAGGAGCAGGAGGGGACGTGGCTGAGCCATGCTCTCTGTCTTATAGATGCAGAGAGCCAGCTCGGCAGTGACCATGCAGGAGTGCCCCCATAACAAGCGGCTTGCTATGAGGGCACTCAGAAAGGGGGAGGGACCCAGAGCCCCGGTGGAGGACCTGAGAAGAGGAGGATCGGGGCTGCCCCTGTGAAAAATCACTACAAAGAGCAGGTACGTATGACTTTTTTTTTTTTTCTTTTTTTTTTTTAGAAAAATGTTTCTCTTACAATCACTTTAATCCTGACTCCTGCGCTCCTGTAATTTACACTCTTTTTACCTATAGCAGCATAGGTTCAGGTTTAATGTAACCTGAATAATAATGTGTATTGCGCATTTTTAAGCCCCACTCACCATTACCACAATGTGCCCACACCCACAATTCCCTTAATTTTTTCACAGTTTAATAAATGGTGGGGTGGTTTTGCGAGTGTGGCTACAAATTAGTGTGTGGATTTGGAGGCATGGTCAGTAGGGTTTCCCCAGATCTCATTTTGAAAAAGTAATAATCCTAGACTAGTCCCTGCTAGACTACAATAGCCAAAACAATTTTCTAGATAGATTTACTATCTCTATTTATCCTGGTTACCATTGTCACAAAGATTGAATCCACATTGTGATCCACATTCCATAAAAGGTGAGTGGAAATCTTCCATGGGGGACACCTGTTCTATAAGAGGGAAGCTCTACTAAAGACACTTACTTCCTGTTGTGTGTTTTGGACAGGGAATAAAAGGGACACAGCAAAAAAATAAAATAACATAAAGCACCTAATCTTTCTCTCTCTGTCCAAAACAAATGTTTATTAGGGTCATATGGTTTATTATATAATGATCATAAGGTCTATGTAACCATTCTGAGACACAAACTGGATTTACTAGAAGTGTTTATATCCTAATGATTTATGTTTCTTATAAGAGACTTCATAATAGGCCAGGTTCAAAAATAGCGTAGGTTAAAAATCATGAGAATTGAGGTTGGTTTGTACTATCTGTATATGGCAAGTGGGTAAGAGTAAAAAAAATGGAGTGATAGAACATCAGAAAATAATAGTGTAAGAAAAGTGGGAGAGGTAAAGAAGTATGTGTAGAGTAAATGTGGCAGGGGTGAGCACTATCTAGGTGTAGTGGCTTTGTCTATGAAAACGGGGTTGGCCTGGGTGTGAGCACTTACTCAAAAAAGGTGCTAAAATGTCTAGAGTAAGTATCCCGAGTGTACTTCAATAAATTTTGAGTATCTTTCATGTATTTAATCCCAAGCGTTCCTTCAGGAGTATTAGGTCACGTGTCAAAAACAAGGCCCACAGGTCAAATCTGACCCACCAGGCCATATCATGTGGCCCTCGTCTCCAGGGCTTTTTTTTTGCCAGAACGTGTGCGTCCACTGTGATACTTCTGGCTCTTGCCCTCCGCTCCACACTTACAAACACAGAAGTCTTCTGTGTTCACAAAGACAGCTTTCCTGTCGGCGGCTCCTACATATCTGTGCCTGCCCTGCACTTATGGTGAAGACAAGGGAGATGTTTGTACAGAGTGGGATGGGGCATCAAGTGGTAAGCTGCATTGTGATCCCCATCTATGCCCAGATGCCGACCAATGATCTCCATACAAGTGAAAAAAAGAGGCAGAGCTGCCTACACTGCCAGGAGGTGCTATAGCCAGGGGCACTCCTGAACCCTGCACTTGGTACAGAGCGCACCCTGGAACTTTTCACTATGTACGTAGGAAACCCCTGCACACATATACACACATCCACATTTTAGCCAATATTTAAAACTTGTAAACAATATGTAAATGTTAACGATACCCATAAGGATATTAAAAACTGCCCATGAGGGTAATCTTCTTGGCCTTACAGAAGCAAGGTCTGGGTGTGCAAATAATGGATATAGTAGCATGGCAGATTGGTAGCGGCTTAAAGCAGAGTTCAAAAGACCCTCACAAAATCAGTCGTCATACCCAAAAAATACTCAATACTCTTGCAGACACAAATAAACCTCAGAACAAAGGATCATTTAACTGCTTGCTGACCACTGCACACAGATTTACACTGGCAGAATGGCACAGGCAGGCAAATGGGCATACCTGTACGGCCCCTCGAATTTGCCGCCTATCGGGCACATGCCTGCAGGACCTCAATGTTTGCCAGCGGCCCACGATTGTGGTGAGGAGAGGCAAAACAGGGAGAATATTATGTAAACAAGGCAGATCCACTGCTCCCTGTCATCAGGAGTAGTGATCTCTGTCATGTTGTAGTGAGCCCATTCCCCCTACAGTTAGAACACCTCCCTAGGACACACTTAACCCCTTGATCGCCCCCTAGTGTGTAACCCCTTCCCTGCCAGTGTCGTTTATACAGTAATCTGTGGCTATTTATAGCTCTAATCGCTGTATAAATGACAATGGTCCCAAAATAGTGTCAAAAGTTTCCTTTACCAAAAATATGTAGAAGAATACATATCAGCCTAAACTGGGAAATAAATTAGTTTTTTTATATATTTTTTGTGGATATTCATTATAGCAAAAAGTAAAAAATACTGCTTTTTTTTTCAAATAATGATGGCCTTTTTTTGTTTATAGTGCAAAAAAATTTAAACCGCAGAAGTGATCAAATACCACCAAAAGAAAGCTCTATTTGTGGGGGAAAAAAAAAAGACCTCAATTTTTTTTTGGGTACAATGTCGCACGACCGTGTAATTGTCAACTAAAGCAATGCAGCGCCAAATTGCAAAAAATGCTCTGGTCAGGAAGGGGGTAAAATCTTCCGGGGCTGAAGTGGTAAAGAAAAAAAAATTAACCATATTAAACCAGCAACTGTTAAAACAATAAACACTTTGGTCACCTGCCACAGTCACTCGCTTCCTCCTCAAGCAGGCCACTATGTCTTGAAAGAGTGTTCTAACCCAGAACCACTTCCTATCCGGCCTATAGCAAAATGATTCAGTTATGCTGACTGGACGTCATATGACGTCTTTCAGGATAGCAGCCAGAGCAACCCCCCCTCCCCCCACGAATGACGCCCAGGACCACCAGGGATGCTGATCATGGATGGCCACCAGGTATGCCACCCTGGACGACCAGGAATGCCAGTCAGTGCCCAGAGATGATGCCAATCAGTGCCCAGACATGATGCCTGCCAGTCCCACCAGCGATGCCTATCAGTGCCATCTGCGTCCATCAGTGCCTCCTATCAGTGTCACCCATAAGTACCCATTTGTATAGGCTATCAATTCCCATCAGTGCTGCATATCAGTGCCCCCTTATCAGTGCCCATCATGGCAGCCTCATCAATGCCCATCAGTGAAGGAGAAAAATTACTTATTTACATTTTATAACAGAAACAAAGAAAAACTTTTTCTTTTTTTTTCCATTTAGGTCTTTTTTTAATTTGTTTAGCAAAAAAAAAAAAAAAATGCAGGAGGTGATCAAATACCACCAAAAGAAATCTCTATTTGTGGGAACAAAATTATAATTTTGTTTGGGTTGGGTTTGGGTCATTTAAAAAGTGGCAGCTAAAAAGTTAAAGCTGAAAATTGGCTTGGGCAGGAAAAGTGGAAAGAGTCTGGTATTCAGGTGGTTAAACCACAAGTTTTATCAAGTTTTATCCAGGTACATATGATATGCAGCAGCAAAAGACTGCTTAACCCAGAGGACTGAATGGCTTTAATTCCCAAAGTTAATGCTCTTTTGATACACCAAGTTTACACTAATTCCTAAAATTTCTTCCAGTAATTGACACAACCTCTTCACTTAAAGTCTTTTTATGATTAAGCTTGCAGATAGCATGTACAACATACACCGCTCTTCACATAAAATGTATAGCTATGATTGCATACAGACTGGCAGTGCAATTTGGCTAGTAGGTAGTTTGGTTGTACTGCTGAATTGGTACACTGTTCCTGGCGGTTTCATAAAGAACAGGTGCAAAGAGAAAATAGTGCGACTTTTTTTTTTTCTCACACTGCCCTTCTACCCTCTACCCCCTCTCCCCCACCCTCTGCTCTACTTCCTTTCTCTACTTCTTTGTTTTCTTTTTCTTCTTATATAAAACTATAGCAATACCCTCCTTGGTCAAAAGGTCTACACTGGAGTAGGCTTCACCATGATATCCTCACCCAAGGACTTATCATACGAGATACTACAAGAGTATCAGAATGTCCGTTTATCCTTTTTGTATATTCATTGGATCATCACTTCCAAGGTATGGCATCCTTGTCAGTCCTGACAGCGACCTTCCTCTTTTCATAGCATACTTGTGTCTTTAGTTCTTCGATATTGAATTGTATTCATGTTACGCATGTCAAAAAATACTGGTAGTGTGTATTGTACCTATGGATGCCTCCCCTTTGGACCTGTATCTTTTGACTATTTTGGAATCTGCCTTTCTTGTTCAATAAAATTTGTAAAAAATAAAAAGTGTGTGGCCCATACCTTGGATGGCATTGGTCATTTGGCATAAAGTCCATGTAACTTGGATCCCTGCAGATGGGCCAACTGAAGGGAAAGCAATGAATAAGCAGAACAATTACATTATTGTACTTGGTTCTCACTGACTCTTCCCTGACTCTTCACCAAGGTTGGTCCTCTGCAGATACATATACACCCCATAATACAGTATATGATACACCTGCCTGCAGAGGTAGAAGTCATACACGACCCAACCCCCGCAGCAACAACCAGAATATTTAAAGTAACAGTAAAATCACAAGAACATTAGCAATCACAATAATGTGACAGCATAATAAGCCTATCCAATAGACACCTACTTACAGGTGTGATACTATGAGGGTTGTTTATTAAAACTGGAGAGTGCAAAATCTGGTGCAACTCTGCATAGAAACCAATCGGCTTCCAGGTTTTATTGTCACAGCTTAATTGAACAAGCTGAAGTTAGAAGCTGATTGGCCATCATGCACAGCTGCACCAGATTCTGAGTGCACCAGTTTTAGTAAATCTACCCCATTGCATCCCTGAGATCCAATGATGGGACTGTACAGAGGCTGCCAGTACATGAGGACACAGGGGCCCGCCAGTACATTAGGACACAGGGGCCCGCCAGTACATGAGGACACAGGGGCCCGCCAGTACATGAGGACACAGGGGCCCGCCAGTACATGAGGACACAGGGGCCCGCCAGTACATGAAGACACAGGAGCCCGCCAGTACATGAGGACACAGGGGCCCGCCAGTACATGAAGACACAGGAGCCCACCAGTACATGAAGACACAGGAGCCCACCAGTACATGAGGACACAGGAGCCCACCAGTACATGAGGACACAGGGGCCCACCAGTACATGAGGACACAGGAGCCCACCAGTACATGAGGACACAGGGGCCCGCCAGTACATGAGGACACAGGGGTCCGCCAGTACATGAGGACACAGGGGTCCGCCAGTACATGAGGACACAGGGGTCCGCCAGTACATGAGGACACAGGGGTCCGCCAGTACATGAGGACACAGGAGCTTACCAGTACATGAGGACACAGGAGCCCACCAGTACATGAGGACACAGGAGCCCGCCAGTACATGAGGACACAGGAGCCCACCAGTACATGAGGACACAGGAGCCCACCAGTACATGAGGACACAGGAGCCCGCCAGTACATGAGGACACAGGAGCCCGCCAGTACATGAGGACACAGGAGCCCACCAGTACATGAGGACACAGGGGCCCGCCAGTACATGAGGACACAGGAGCTTACCAGTACATGAGGACATAGGGGCCTGCCAGTACATGAGGCCCTGTACAGCTCCAGGGGACTCATCCAAAGGAATGTGCTCAAAAAACAATTGGTCATCCTAATACACAGGTGCATACTCAGAAAAATAAAACTTTTTTATGAACTACCGTGGGAACATCCAGTCCTGAGTCCACAAAGATGGATAGGGCCATGCCTGCAGAACTCCCTCTAGACTTCTGCTTACCTCATGCTGTGAAAAATATTATCCAATCAATGTCTCCCTGCACATAGGAATAGCACTTTCAAATCAGATAAGAGGTAATACCCGAGGACACTGGTACAATTTCTTATCTCGGGAGGGCAGAGCAATAGTGATATGGGACAAATTTTCTAATACATCAACAACCTCGTCAAGAGCTGTTGATCAGCCTAACGCCACAGATTGAAAAAATGTTTGGTGAAAACTAATTAGTTTATATTTATAGTCTTGCAAGGGTAAATCAAGATCCCTTTCTGACCTTGCAATGCAGGGTGACACTATTGTATCCATTCTCTCAACTGAATGCTTTAATTTTTTCTCTGTAACAAATTAACTGTCATCTTCTCTGATTTCCATTTGAAATAAAGATCAACTACACACACATGAATATATTGTAGTTGTACTGGAACAATTCACTTTTCTTTAGGAGGGGGTGGGGGGCAGAAATAATATGAGCACATCAAAAACCTTTGAAGTTGATACATGAGAGCCACAAAGACTGCACAGATTGCAGTATACATTTAAAAATAGCTCTAGTATTGTCAGCTTCACTAGGGCATCTAGTCCAATGCATTACTCATAACAAGAGCAGCTGGTAACCTATAATGAAAAATAAAACTGATGTAGAATAATAGAACCAACGCTACAATTAAAAAAAATAGTCACAAGAACTTAATAATTCAACTTTTTAACCAATGTGGTAAGGGTATTCAGAAATATTTATACAAACTGAGATTAGTTACAGGGATATTACTTGCTCAATGTAAGTGTCAATACAGACACAAACACATGTGTACTTTACATACTGTATATACCAGTGATGGCGAACCTTGGCACCCCAGATGTTTTGGAACTACATTTCCCATGATGCTCTTCTACACTGCAGAGAGCATGAGAACATCTGGGGTGCCAAGGTTCGCCATCACTGGTATATACCTTTAGGCTTGGTTCATTCTTCGTGTGATGCGGCTCACAGCAGGGCTCCAGCGCTTCCCTGTTCTGTTTCAGGGACAAATAAAGCTCAAATTTTTGCCTTAATGCAGACCCTAAAACAGAGGCAAAGATGCAAAGGACCCCTGGGCAATCTGCTCCGTGCCCGACAGATGCGTGAACCCGCTCCCGTCATGCGAATTGGATGCAGAGAAACTCACATCCAATTCATACTATTCTGAACCCAACCTTACACTTTAAAATTTCTACCATATACAAATCATGCTCCCTTACATTGGGGGTCAGTGGAAGAAGCTCCCCCCCCCCGCAATCATTGAAGACCAGAAGAAGAATGCTTCTTTCCACTGGGGCTTAGTTAGAGAAGGTCCAACACAGATGGTCAATGGAGAAGGTGCCCTCTTACATTAGTGGTCTATGAGCGAGCTCCTCCCTTTACAATGGTGGCCAGTAGAAGGACCCAATTGCCCTGGTAGTTAGGGGAAGAATTCCCCTTAAATTGGTGGTCAGTGAAAAGAATGCCCCTTAAATTGGTAATCAATGAAAAGAATGGCCCTTAAATTGGTAATCAATGAAAAGAATGGCCCTTGCATTGGGGGTCAGTAGAAAGAATGGGTCAATATGATTGTTTATTTTTAAGAATTCATCCCTTAGAGTTAGCTAAAATAAAAGCCGCGCTACAGCAAAGAAATGCTGGACAGCTCACATCACTCCTAGATAATTTTCCATTTAAACAGCTGCCGATGCACACATGAAACAAAAGAACAACAAAATTGCATTTGTGTTACATTGTGAACATTACCATAGTAAGGGCATGAGACAATGTGGTCTTTGTGGTAGGGCAAATATAAATATAAAGCATGGAAAGTCTCAGAAATAAGAAGTCAATGGGTGATTCAACTGAACTACCTGATTTGGGTGTAAAGAACTTAAAAGCAAAAATAAAACTCATTAAACAGATATGATTAAACCTGATGCATACTTCCAAACTTGTACAAATACATAAATGAATACTCTACTTGACTTTACAAGTGCTTATATACAAACTATATGTTGCAATAGAAACATCCGAAACAGAACTGCAAACATTTTACTACAATTATAGACAATTTATGATTCTACAGGTGTAAGGGAACTACAATTACTATGGTAGATTTGCTATTGGACTGTGTCCATGGACAGTAGAGGATTGTCTCCTGATCTGTCCAAAAATGGCTGGATTGGGAACAATGAAATGCTGTTGGCAGCATCTGGCACAGCCAGCCAAAGCTAATTAGGGGGGTAAGAGGGGGCTGAACAGATTGTCAACATTTTTTTTCTTTTATTTATGCCTCTCCAATTACCAGGTAAGTACCATAGGTAACTGTAATACCCTTTCCAGCCACATTCTGTGCTGACCTGGGACCTGGTTGCCAATATAAATTGTCCAAGGGTGATTGGATTATGCCTACATGTTTAATTAACCTCTAATGTCTGTTACCTTTTAGTTTACTGGAACATGTAATACTGCATTATTAGGAAACCACACCTTGCCATAGCTAGTACACCAGATAAGCCTATAGCCATAGGATATACTGAGGTTTTAGCTTTGACTTTCTAACTTGCCAAGAGTAGCTAAACAAGGAGTCTGACTGGCTGCTATTGACAACTGCACTTTCTTCTGCCCCAGATTTCCTCAATCATCACCATTGCTATTTATTATATCAACGCCAAAACTATTATAACTTGCAGAAAAAAAAAATGTAATGGTGAAAAAAAAAAATATTAAAGGTTTTATTATTTACAATGCATATTGTGATAATCCAACACCAGAACAACACAAACTATAGTAGGGTTAAAATGTATATCACAATTTCAAATACAATGCCACTATGACAACACTAACAGCCTTTAGCTTCTCTAATACTTACAATTTTAATTTAGCGATGTACAGTAGATAAGTGATATAGTTCACAATCTAAAAATCGTCCTTTGAAGAAGCAGGCACCAACTTTCTTATACTTCAACAATCCCAATACAGGAAACTTTACAATATCATTGCTTCTGAGACCCATCCTTAGTCCGGTCGATAGAGATGTAGCATAGTAATAGATGCAGGTTGAAATCAGAGACTGCAATATGCTATTATCCCTCCTGAGGGGGAGGAGCTGCGTATTAGAAAAGATTCAGCTATGCCCTTTCATCAGCTAATACAGATTATCTCTATCCAGGTATAGAAAGTCATTTCCTGGCCTTGGAAAAAAAAACATTTAGCCTTCCTTTCTCCTAATATCTGATCATTGAAATTATTTTACTTATATTTAATTTTAGGCTCCTAATGTAGTACTCAGTAAGGTGAAAAATCAAGAAATACAATCTTGTTTATAAATGAAAAGAAGGTTGCAAGGCCACTGAAGTCCCAGGAGCCAAATAGTAATCAGGTCTCATAGCACTGATTGTTCTAAATTGATCGAAGGTGATAGCTGATGGTTATAAAATGAATGCAACGTGTTCATTTCATTGTTGTTCTGTCAAATAATGCCAGCTGTATTACTAGTTCATTATAATAACAGCTATACAAAGCATAATACAATCAACCTCACATTGCACAGCATTGAAGACTGTCTGTCGAATGTAGTAACCCATAGCCAAGTCTGATACGTGTTATTTCACAGCCCACATTGCTTTGTCTATATGCCTATGAATGTGCGTAATTATTTTTGCACAACATATGTTGTGCCGTTCACAAACCCTGGTCTAAGGATATCTTAAAATTTTAAGTAGAATAAAAAACAAAGTAAATAAAGCATATATACAGTATACATTGTTCTAAACAAATCTTGAAACGACAATTTAAAAACGCAAACATCTTACTCTCCAAGGACCTACCACATCTTCTGTCTTTTTACTGCTCATTGCTGGGGCAGAGAGACCTTCTTTGCTTGCAGACCAGTTGTGTAAATTGGAGTAAAACAAGAAGCAGCTCTTTCTATGTATCTAGACGTGTTGCAGACCACACGATACAACAAGTGTGTTTGAAATGTTTTGCAGTTTCAAAAGGTAAGCATGTGACTTGTGCTTTGGAACCTGTGGTCCAATCACTGTGAAATGACATAGGTTTGAGCAACTCCACAGGTGCGAAGTTGACCCACTGCCACTGTAGGAGGCAACATGCCAATGCTAAGTTTAGCATGGCTTGTAAATATAGGAGTGAGAGATGATACTGATCCAGTGTAAACTCCCAATCACATCATAGGAAAGGTTCTCAATTGCTAACTCATTATTACAGCACTTAATAAACTTTAATAGATGACATTAGCATATTTGTGAAAACTTTTTGTAGTTTGTTAAAGTGATTCTAAAAGCAAAAATGTTTTTGGCTAAAAATAAAAAGATGTTATAGTTACCTGCTTTGTGCAGTAGTATTGTACAGAGCAGTACCTTACCCCTTAATCTGGAGCTCCCCAGTGGGCGCTCTAAGCTCCTCCCTTCCTTTGAGTGCCCTTGCAAGCTCATTTACGAGCTTGGCTGTGTGTTACCATAGATACACACAGTGCAGCTCAGCTATGTCCTTGATCTCTCCTCACAGGAGGCTGTTTTAACTAAATTTGACAACTCGTGTTGTTAACAGGTGTGTAGTTGCCATCATCCCTTTAATTATAAGAAAGTAGTAGTCCTCTAAATTGGGATTTTCAAGGCAATTTGAAGAAAATTTTAATTTTAAATAATTTCTATAGAAAGATTTATTTATACAAATACCAATTTAAAGGTTATATAAAAAATATTCAACATCCAGTTGTGCTTATAAGTTTACATAACCTGACAGAATTTATGATTTCTTGGGCATTTTTCAGAGAATATGAATGATAACACAACATTTTTTTTTTCACTCCTGGTTAATGTTTGGCTGAAGCCATTTATTATCAATCAACTGTGTTTACTCTTTTTAAATCATAATGGCAAGAGAAACTACTCAAATTACCCTGATCAAAAGTTTACATACCCTGGTGATTTTGGCCTGATAAAATGAACACAAGATGACACAAAGGGGTTTGAATGGGTATTAAAAGGTAACCATCCTCACCTGTGATCTGTTTGCTTGTAATTAGTGTGTGTATTAACCACTTAAGGACCGCCGCATGGCAATGTACGTGGGCGCAATGGCACCGACAGGCACAAGCACATACATGTACGTGCTCGCCTTCCAGCAGGTGGGGGGTCCGATCGGACCCCCTCCCGCTGGATGCGGCGGTCCGTTTCGCTGCAGGAGCGATCCGGGATGAGGGGATGGCCATTGGTTTCTGGCCATCCCCTCTCGATCGCTCCTGGCGAATGAGAAGCTTCCCCCGCTGTGTATAGTAAACACAGGCAGGGAGGAAGTGATGTCATTCTCCTCGGGGCGGTCTTTTTGACCGGACTGCGAGGAGAACAGAGAAAGTAAGGCCGCGTACACACGCGGGGACTGTTCGCCCAACTTTGTCCGCTGAACAGTGTTTCGGCGGACAGTCCGCCCGTGTGTGGGCTTTCAGCAGACAGTTTCAGCGAACAGTCTGCTGAACAAAGTTTTTCGGAAATTCCGAAAAACTGTCCGCTGAAACTTGGTTTCAGCGAACAGTCCCCTCGTGTGTAGGCTTGTTCGTCAAACTAAGTTACGCGCATGCTCAGAAAGGATTTACACGCCGAAAGTTGTAATGCAGTGTATAGGACGTCGTATTTTCCGTCCCGTCGTACGTGCCGTTCACGTCATCGCGCACGGTTTCAGCAAACTGTTCGTTCGTCGTGTGTGGGCAAGTCCGTCCATGCTAATTTTGAGTGGACTGTTCGCTGAAACTGTTTGACGGACAAAGTTGAGCGAACAGTCCCCGCGTGTGTACGCGGCCTAAGTGTGCACCAACACTACACTGACATGTAGGTACACATAGGCACACAAATCCCCCCCCCCCCCGATCGCCCCCCCTCCCAGACACAGTGTCACTGACTGCAGTGATCATTTATTTACTGATCACTGCATTTAGTGTCAGTTGTGACACTAAAAACTGTAAGGGCAGTTAGTGTTAGGTCCAGAGTAGCCCCTACCCCCCCAATAAAGGTTTAACCCCCTGATTGCCCCTAAAGTTAACCCTTTCACCCCCTTTTGCCAGTGTCACTAAGCGATCGTTTTTCTGATCGCTGCATTAGTGTCACTGGTGCCGCTAAGTAGCTAGTTATTTTTTTAGGTTCACCGCCAGGTTTTTATAGCGCTAGGTACCCCGATATACTACCCAATAACGGTTTTAACCCCCTGATTGCACCCTAGTTAACCCTTTCACCAGTGATCACCGTATAACTGTTAGGGGTGACGCTGGTTAGTTCGTTTTTTTATAGTTTCAGGGCATCCGCCGTCTATTACCTAATAAAGGTTTAACCCCTTGATCGCCCGGCAGGTGATATAAGTTAGGTTTTAGGGTTTGCGTCACCCCAGGCAACATCAGATTAGTGGCAGTACCGCTAACACCCACGCACGCAGCATACACCTCTCTTAATGGTATAGTATCTGAATGGATCGATATCTGATCTGATCAGATCTATACTAGCGTCCCCAGCAGTTTAGGGTCCTCAAAAACGCAGTGTTAGCGGGATCAGCCCAGATACCTGCTAGCACCTGCATCTTGCCCCTTCCGCCCAGCCCTGCCCAGCCCAGACCAGCCTACCCAAGTGCAGTATCGATCGATCACTGTCACTTACAAAACACAACACACATAACTGCAGCGTTCACAGAGTCAGGCCTGATCACTGCGATCCCTAACAGTTTTTTTGGTAGTTTTGATACAGTCGCTAACAGCCTAGGAGCTTTTTTTTTACCTGTGGGTCTCACTAGTGTACCACTAAATTTAGAGCCCAAAAAGGCAAATCGAAAGTACACAAGTGAAGAGGCCTACACGTTTCTGACCAGGACAGATAGTGAAGAAGAAGTCACTCATCTGTCAGATTCAGGCTCAAAATATGAACCAGTAGACGATAGAGGCTCCATGACAGATAGCTCTGACGATGGAGTTGTGGTGCCTGCCAAGGTCAGGCGTACCAGACCCCGATCATCTTCTTTTGTCATTGAGGTGCAAGAACCGCAGGTCCCTCATTTGGAGCAGAGAAGCACTAGCGCTGCTATTCCTTCTGGTGAACTGGCAAGCACCAGCAGCCTAGTACATCCTGGTCATACACCCAGCACTGTAGTATTACGTGGTGACGTGGCGAGTCCCATAAGTGCAGTTCAAGCTGGTGAGGTGGCAAGCACAAGTAGTGTCCCGCTGCCACCAAGAAGACAAAGACAGGCCCGTTGTGCCCATAGTGCCCTTCCTGTTGCATTCGCCAATCCTAATTGGGAACCCACCACTTCTGCAGCACCCGTACTTCCCCCATCCACTGGCCAACCCAGCATTCAGGTGGAAACAGTTGATTTTACGTCACTTGGTTTTTATTCGCTGTTTTTTGCCTTTAGATCTATTGTGGAGCAAAGCAATTTGTAAGCTGGTCAACACATCACCACTATTCCCCAGTCCTCCCTTGCCAGAGATTGGAAACCAATTACGGTTTCCGAATTTAAGATCTTTCTGGGCCTTTCCCTCAACATGGACATAACCAAAAAGAGTAAGTTGCGGTCATATTGGTCCACTGATACAATTCACCATATGCCCGTGTTCGCTGCTTCCATGGCCAGGGCCCGATACGAGCAGATCTTGCGGTTCATGCATTTCAATGACAATGAACTCTGTCGCCCTTGTGGAGACCCTGGATACGATCGGCTCTACAAAATTCGGCCCCTCGTAAACCACTTCAACCAACGTTTTGCAGACTTGTTTACTCCCCATCAAGTTGTCTGCGTTGATGAGGTCCTAATTACGTTTTCTGGCCGCTTTTCATTCAAACAGTACCTTCCCAGCAAGCGTGCCAGATACGGGGTCAAGATGTCACAGAGCTAATACAGGGCCACAGGCTATACATGTATTTTTTTGGGTTTACAGGGGGGGCAAAGATAGTCACGTAGAGCTGACAAACTGCCCTGACTACATAGGAAGCACTGGCAAGATTGTGTGGGACTTGGTGTCACCCTTATTCTGAAAGGGGTACCACTTGTACATGGACAATTATTACATGAGTGTGCCACTGTTTAGTCATTTGTTTGATCAGTAGATTGGAGCATGTGACACCGTGCAACCTAATCACCAGGGCTTTCCCCAGCGGCTTGTAGATTCCTGTCTTAGGCTGGGGGAGAGAGCCTGCTTCAAGTGTAATAACTTGCTCGCTATGAAGTGGAGGGATAATAAGATAATTAGTTCTTACCTCCCTTCACGCAGAAACGACGGTCCAAATTACTACGGCGACTGATGTTGTGGAGAAACTCCTCTGTGTCCACAAATATAACCTTAATATGGGAGGGGTGGACTTCAACGACCAGTTGTTGGAGCTATACCTAGTTGCCCGTAAGGCCAGACGCCAGTACAAAAAAAAACTGTGTTTATTTCAATTGGCTTTGCTGAACGCTCATGTGCTATACAGAGCTTCAGGACGGACTGGATCCTTCCTTAAATTTCAGGAAGAGATGGTCAGAGCCTTCTGTATCCAGACGGTGCTCCACCTCACCTTCCCCAACCAAATGCAGTAATCCGGCTGCATGAGAGGCACTTTCCTGTTGTCCTCCCAAGTACCCCTACCCAACGAACCCACCCAAAGAAGATGTCGTGTCTGCAGCAAGCGCGGATATAGGCGTGACACCCGTTATTATTGTCCCCACGGTCTTGACAATCCTGGTATTTGCATTGGTGAATGTTTTGAACGCTACCATACACTAGTTTAGTATTAGCGTAGGTTACAGCATTGCACAGACTAGGCACAATTTCTTAGGATCTCCCAAGATGCCATCGCATTTTGAGAGACCCGAACCTGGAACTGGTTAAAGTTACAACAGTTACTTTAGAGGCGATTCAGTTCGCATTGTGCGCTATATAAGTATTTTCATTCATTCATTCATTCATTCAGTTACAAAAAAAGTATATAAAAAATGTTTTGTTCTGATCTTTTTTTTACTGTATTCTATTCTGAAATGTTTTATTGTTATTATGTTTTATCATGTTTGCTTTTTAGGTATGCAATTTTTTTTATACTTTACTGTTTACTGTGTTTTATTGTTAACCATTTTTTGTTTTCAGGTAAGCCATTCAGTTGCAGCGTGGATTTTTTTATCTTGCCAGCAACAGCGTTTGCTCCCACGATACATAAAGCCGTGACTCCAGCGCTTTCCCCACCACAGTTAAAAAAAGAGCATATATGGTGAAACATGGGGGCAGCAGGGGTGGAGGAGCGATTTGCTCCTACCTTTTGGGGTGGATGCCCCCATGCTTCAGCATATATATATATTTTAGGGACAGACTGCGTTAAAAAAGTGTTATTTTTTACAGTTTTTTTTGTCTTTTCTTTGCAGGTATGGTATGTCTTACTGTTATACTGTAATGCTACTTTGTTTTATTGTTAACCATCATTGGCTTAGCAGGTATGCCATTCAGTTGCAGCGTGGATTTATTTATCTTGACAGCAACAGCATTTGCTCCCACGATACATAAAGCCGTGACTCCAGCACTGTCAGAAGTGATTTTACCACCACAGTTAAAAAAAGAGCATATATTCCGAAGCATGGGGGCAGCAGCGGTGGAGGAGTGATTTGCTCCTACCTTTTGGGGTGGATGCCCTCATGCTTCGGCATATATAAATGGTGCATGTATGCCCATCATTAGAAGTGTGTGGATGATGGGAGGTATTCTAATGGTGGGCATACCCACCGATCAATCTTTTTTTCGTTCAGCTCACAGGCTGCATGAAAAAAAAAAAAAAAAAGATTACAATATATGGCCAAAAAGGACCAGCAACGTACCGGTATGTCGCTGGACTTTGAGTGGTTATACCAGAATGATGCCTGCAGGTTTAGGTATCATCTTGGTATCATTCTTTTCAGCCAGTGGTCGGCTTTCATGTAAAAGCAATCCTAGCGGCTAAATTAGCCTCTAGACTGCTTTTACAAGCAGTGGGAGGGAATGCCCCCCACCTTCCATGTTTTTCTCTGGCTCTCCTGTCCCAACAGGGAACCTGAGAATGCAGCCAGTGGTTCCGCCAGCTGACCATAGAGCTGATCAGAGACCAGAATGGCTCCAATCATCTCTATGGCCTAAGAAACCAGAAGCTACAAGCATTTTATGACTTAGATTTTGCCGGATGTAAACAGCGCCATTGGGAAATCGGGAAAGCATTTTATCACACCAATCTTGGTGTGGTCAGATACTTTGAGGGCAGAGGAGAGATCTAGGGTCTAATAGACCCCAATTTTTTCAAAAAAAGAGTACCTGTCACTACCTATTGCTATCATATGGGATATTTACATTCCCTGAGATAAAAATAAAAATGATATAAAAAAAACAGTTTAAAAATAAGATAAAAACGCAAAAAAAAAATAATATAAAAAAACAAAAAGCAGCACCCCTGTCCCCTCCTGCTTTTGCGCAAAGGCAAACGCAAGCGTCGGTCTGGCATCAAATGTAAACAGCAATTGAACCATGCATGTGAGGTATCACCTTGAAGGTCAGATCGAAGGCAGTCATTTTAGCAGTAGACCTCCTCTGTAAATCTAAAGTAGTAACCTGTAAAGGCTTTTAAAAATGTATGTAGTTTGTTGCCACTGCACGTTGGTGCGCAATTTTAAAGCATGTTGTGTTTAGTATCCATATACTCGGCCTGAGATCATCTTTTTTATTTCATTAAACATTTGGGCAAAATGGTGTGTTTTCGTGCATTAAAATTTAAAAAAAGTGTGTTTTTTTCCCCAAAAAATGCTTTTGAAAAATTGCTGCGCAAATACTGTGTGAAAACAAAAAAATTAAACACCCACCATTTTAATCTGTAGGGCCTTTGCTTTAAAAAAATATATATAATGTTTGGGGTTTCAAAGTAATATTCTTGCAAAAAAAAATAAAATGTTTTCAATTAAATAAAGTGTCAGAAAGGGCTTTGTCTTCAAGTGGTTAGAAGAGTGGGTGATGTGTGACATACGCTTCTAAATGGTTGTGCATAAAATACCAGGACAGTTCAAAACCCCCCCAAATGACCCGTTTTTGTAAAGTAGACACCCCAAGCTATTTGCTGAGAGGCATGTCGAGTCCATGGAATATTTTATATTTTGTGACACAAGTTGTGGGAAAAAGACAATTTTGTCACTAAAATTATATATTGCTCAAACATGCCATGGGCATATATGAAATTACACCCCAAAATACATTCTGTTGCTTCTACTGAGTACGGGGATACCACTTTTTGGGAGCTTAGCCACGTACGGGACCCCGAAAACCAAGCACCGCCTTCAGGCTTTCTAATGCTGCGTACACACGATCAAACAATCCGGTGGAAAAGTCCGGCAGATCAAGTCCACCGGACAATCCCCCGTGTGTGGGCTCCAGCTGACTTTTTTTTTACCCAAAAGTCCAGCGGACTAAGAAAGTAGATTCGCACCAAAATATGTCCGCCGGACTCGCAGTCTGGCGAACAATACAGCCGTGTGTGTGCTAGTTCGCCGTACTTTTGAAATGAATGGACTTTTCCCGCACGGAGAGGGCCCTTGCCTACGCCGTGGCTCCTTAGCTTTCCTGGCCTGTAGGAGCAGTGTACTCTTACCACCTGTGGCATTTTTAATAATGTGATCTAGCGAGGCTCCAAAGAGCCGGTCGCCAAGGAAAGCAAAATCCGTCAGGGCTTTTTTGGACGCCTGGTCAGCCGACCAGTATTTTAGCCAAATTAGGCGCCTCAGCACCACAATAACCACCATAACAGAGGAAGAGTATCCAGGACCGCGTCACAGACATACTTAAGGCCTTGCACTAGTTGGTCTGCTAGTTCCACGCAGACAGGGGAAGCCTGTTGCTCTCCCAATTCGTGGTGCAAAAGTTTTGCCCACTCAGTCAGTGTCTGCGACACAAGTGCGGATGCCAGTACAGGTCACACGGCTGACCCCACAGCCGTAAACAAGGAACGAGCCATCGCCTTCTGAAGCCATGCTGACCCTACCCTCTCTGCCACCCGAAGGGAACTTAGGACAGCGACAGTCCCAACCTCCTTGCTGCTGCTGACTTAGGGGTTCTAACCCACCGGACTCACCGCCCTAAGGAGTTCCACGCTGTTTACAGCAGTGCCTGCAGACCCCTAGTGCTCCCAGATGCAGAGGAACCAAAACTGTGTCGGCGGCAGTCCGTCAGAATGATCGGTGAGCGATCGCTGAGCGATCTGAAAAACGTGCTCAGACTACAAATGTCCAGCGCTCAGTAATGACTGCACAGCCCCCCGTGAGGGGGGGAAGGAGGGGAGATAGGGACAGGGGAGAGAAGAGAGGGGGGTGAGGGGGCCCCCCGAATTGACCTCCCAGGGAATGCCCAGCTGCTCAAGCCTGCCGAGACAGGAAGAGCTGTATCTTACCAGTCCTGAAGAGCTGGGAGACATTCCTTTGTAGACCAACTCCTGATCAGTACAGGGAAGGCTATTGGCCCGGCACATTGTGACGCAGACATCAGTAGCCCGGTCATATGTTCACCCTGGAGAATAAAAGCTCACTGACCACCTCTGGAGCTGAGGTATGTTGTAGCCTCCCAAGCCGTAGCTGCGACCTGCACACGCTTGATGGCTGGACTGGGGAGACTACAAGGATAAGTGAACCAGCCTGTCACCCAGCCGGCTGTTGATAGAAGATCACAGGATCATTCATCTTACGCAAAAAGCCAAGCTTCTCCATAAAAAATAAAAAAAATTAAAAAAAAACACGGACCTATGGGCCCGCAGGGTTCCTAGGTGTAGCTCCTTCACTAGGCAAAATAAAACTGAGGCTGCTGGTGCAGAGTGGGCGGAACTAAGAGTTCTCAAGTGTTGTATTACAACTTTGCCTAGTATCTCCTAGTGGTAGGGCTAACAACCCATTTTGTTACAGAGAGGAGCTATGTCGGTCGGTGAATATAAGAGAAATTTAGTTTATTGGATTTTTTTTTTATAATAAAAAAGTAGAATATATCTTTTTTTTTTTTCGGTCTTTTTCTGTTTATAACGCAAAAAAATAAAAATCACAGAGGCAATCAAATACCATCAAAATAAAGCTCTATTTGTGGGGGAAAAAAGAGGATGCAAATTTCGATGGGTACAGCACTGCATGACTGCGCAATTAGCAGATAAAGCGACGCAGTGCCAAATTGTAAAAAGTGCTCTGGTCAGGAAGGAAGTAAATCCTTCTGGGGCTGAAGTGTTTAACCACTTGCCAACCAGCTCACGTAGATATACTGCGGCAGGTTGGCTCTCCTACAAAAACTGACTTACCTGTTCGTCGGTCCATAGAAAGACATAATACACAGCACAAGCACTGCTTCTGGTGTAAACATTACTTTTCACTCACATAGCTTTGACAGTGGTCCCAGGAGGTTGACCCACTAATTTTTCCATTCTACACTAGGAGGGCCCTGTGGGTATATTTCCGCCCTGGATGCAGTCTGTAATGGTTGCCACCTCTGAATATGTCACCTCAGCTCCTGGCAAAGATGTCCTCTGGTGGCTCACGATATCTAAGACAACGCCAACAAATCACAAACCTTTGTGATATTTAGAGGTGTTTTTACCCCATCTTTTCCTATGTTGATACATAGTAGATCACTCAGATAAATAATTTTCCTATTTCAGATACATCACGTTCTTGCTTCTGAAGAGTGGCTCAAAGCCACGAAATGTGTAGAGCTATCAGATGCCATGTTTTATACAATTATGTCCTTACCAGATTCTCGTGCTATGAAGTATGTACCTTTATTTACCATGACAGGGAACAGCAAGGCCATAGGCCATGCAGGCATTACTTTTCTGGCTGATAAGGTTCTGTCTGGGATGTATTTTGTGGGGAGGGTTCCCCTCCAATCCATACTAGACCTGATAGGCCAGGTATGGAGCTGGGGGGAACCCCATACTGTTTTTTTTCACGCTTTTCTTTTTTTTTTTTTTTTTTACACAAAACCCTGCTGACAGCTGGTGACTCATCTTTTGTTAAGGACGCAGCAGCCGACTTCCCGGCCCGCTCCCTAGCAACCAGCCATATACAGTATTTAAACAGAACAAAAAAAAAGGAGGAAAACACCAAAAGTCGCATCAAGCACGTTTCTGGTGCGATTACATTGAAGTCTACTACAACCATAAAAGTCCCCGGCCCTTTAAAAAAAAACGTACTGGCTGCGAAACGCATAGATGTGAACATGCACCATAGGAAACCACGTTAAATGGACTGTAGTGCGTTTCTGCAAAATGCACAAAAAAAAAAACAAAAAAAAACGCATAGGTGTGAACCTAGAGTATCAACACCTGGTGTCATTGAAAAGCCTCTCTGCATCCATAACTATAATCTAAATATGGGAGGCTTAGACTTCAATGACCAAATGATGAGAACATACCGTATACTTAAGACACTGGTACAAAAAAGGGTCTATATATTTATGTAAATTGGCTATATACAATGATTTTGTTATTCACAGTTACTGGAAGAATTGGATCCTTCCTAGAAAATCAGGAAGGGATCATTGCAACCCTTTTGTATAGCCAAATGCAGTTAGCCAGCTGCATGAGAGGCATTCTCTTGCTGTCCTCCCAGGTTTTCCAACACAAAAGTCACCCAAACTTTTTTTTTGTCCTTCCTGTTCTGGCCAACCAGGCCTCTACATCAAGGATTACTTTTGTCACTACCACACACCAGTGGACTATTAGTCTACGGCAGTGGTCCTCGAGACCCACTAACAGGCCAGATTTGCAAGATAACTGAAATACATCCCAGGTGATATCATTTGCTGCTCAGTAATTGCAGTATTCTAGTCTGCATCTCCTCAAGGTAATACTTAAAATCTGTTCGTGGGACCTGAGAACAGGAGTTGAGAACCACTGGTCTAGGGTATATCACTGCACACAATTCTGCAGAAGGGTCTCTAAAAGGTGTTAGGAAATGGTTCATCACAATTTGAGAGACCCTAAAATCAAAGGTTATCCTTGGATTTTAGTTACAAAAAAGTAAAACATTTAAAAAAAAAAAGTAAAGAAAAAAAGTGAATGTTGTATCGATACTGCGTGGTATTGTTAACGGTTGTCTGCTTTTTTAGGGATGCCAACCAGTTGCAGCCCTGAGCTGTGTATTCTGACAGCAGCAAAGTGTTGCTCTTAGAATACATATATCAATGCCTGCAGTGTGGCAGGGGAAGATTTCTCCATCTGCAGGTGAAAAAAAAAAATGTACTGTATGTATGCCCAGGCATTAGAAGCATGGGATGGCCAGCGGGCAGTAACTCCAACACTTCGGCATATACTTTTTTTCTGGCAGAGATTTCTTCATCCACATTAGGGATGAGCTTCGTGTTTGAGTCGAACATACGTTCGACTCGAACATCGGCTGTTCGTCCGTTCGGCGAAGTCCGAACATTTTGGTCCATTCGCGCCAAATTCGTGTGGCGCTCACGGCCCACAATGCACTGCGATGGTGCAGTGCATTGCTGGCTCATGATTGGCCAAGCATGCACTGTGACCCCGCATGCTTGGCCAATCGCAGCGCCAGCAGCGAGGAGAGCCAATCATAGCTCAGGTTGTGTAGTGCACGCCCCACACTATATAAGGCCGCCAGCGCGGCGGCCTTGTGTAGTGTGTTGGCGTCTGAAGCAGTGGGTGTTCTGTGTACCTTCAACACAGTACACACCGATCGTTTTCGGCCGATTTTCGATCTTGCTGTTGTGTAGTGGTTGTTGTCTGCGTGCCCTGACCGCAGTATACACCGCTATATTCACCTCACCTATATAGCTAGTGATCTATCTTTTATAATAGAGCTTGCAGTCAGTAGTGTTAGGAGCTTGTGCGTGCTGTCTGCGTGCTCTGAACCCAGTACATACCGCTATATCCACCTACATAGCTGTTCTCTATTTGAGCCCACTTGCCATCTGCAGGAGTTATTGGAAGTTGTGTGTGCCTCCAGCACAGCACAGTATACATCTGTATATACCCCTTTATCTCTGGTGTTCTATAATAAAGGCATCTGCAGGAGTTAGTGGGTGTTCTGTGTACCTTCAACACAGTACACACCAATCTTTTTCGGACGATTTTCGATCTTGCTGTTGTGTAGTGGTTGTTGTCTGCGTGCCCTAACCGCAGTATACACCGCTATATTCACCTCACCTATATAGCTAGTGATCTATCTTTTATAATAGAGCTTGCAGTCAGTAGTGTTAGGAGTTTGTGCGTGCTGTCTGCGTGCTCTGTACCCAGTACATACCGCTATATCCACCTACATAGCTCTTCTCTATTTGAGCCCACTTGCCATCTGCAGGAGTTATTGGAAGTTGTGTGTTCCTCCAGCACAGCACAGTATACATCTGTATATACCCCTTTATCTCTGGTGTTCTATAATAAAGGCATCTGCAGGAGTTAGTGGGTGTTGTGTGCCTCTAGCACAATATACACTACCCAACTGCTTTTTTACCCAACTCCCTTCAGGCCATTACCATGTCTGGAAGGCCAGCAAGGAGAGGCAGACAGGCGCGAGCCGATAAAAGAGGGCAAGCAGGCTCTGTGTCTAGAGACAACAGTGCTGGTCGTGGATGCGGTGCATTGTCATCAGCACGTGGCCATGGGACACGCTTGTCCTTCTTTTTGGCAGCTGGACATGTTGAGCCGCAACATGCCAACGACTTGGTAGAGTGGATGACCAAGCCCTCTTCATCCTCCTCATCCTCTCTCACCCAGTCTCAGGGTACTAGCAAAGCAGCTGCCAACGCATCGTCTTCCCTCCTCTCAATGTCATCATCAGTGACTCCTTCCCTAGACCCACCACGTCCTCCTGAGGAGTCTCCTGAACTCTTTGAGCACAGTGTTGGGTACATGCTCCAGGAGGATGCCCAGTGTTTTGTGGGCTCTGATGATGACACTCAGCTAGAGGAAGGCAGTAGCGTGAGCGCAGAGAGAGGGGATGCTCAAGAAGGACAGCAATCTGGCAGTCATGTTCCACAAGCTGCAGCATACTGCCAGGTTTGCTACAGCGATGAAGAGGGAGGGGATGATGAGGGCACTGACTCCACGTGGGTGCCTGGAAGGAGAGAGGAGGAGGAGGAGGCACATGTCCAACGAGGCAGGATGCCCTCCGGGGGCCAGCTTAGGGGCAGCACACCGACTGAATCACACCGCAGAGCTCCGCCTGTGCAGGGCGCTGCCTCTGCGCGTTATTCTAAAAGTTCTTTGGTGTGGGCCTTTTTTGAGACGAGTGCATCAGATCGCACCGCTGCTATTTGCAACATATGTCTCAAGCGTATCTCGCGTGGCCAAAACATCAGCCGCTTGGGCACCACATGCTTGACCAGACATATGTTGACCTGCCATGCAGCTCGTTGGCAAGCGTACCTCAAAGACCCACACCAAAGAACAAAGCGGACCTCTCCTTGCTCCTCATCAGCTGGCATCTCCAACCCCACTAGACCTTCAGTCCTCTCTGAAACCTGCTCTGAGAGGAATGAAGGTGTAGAATTAGGTGTGTCACAGCCAAGTGCTTCCGGGAACTCTGCTAGCGGTACACCCACGTCCGATTATAGCAGGCAAATGTCCCTGCCCCAGCTGCTGGACCGGCGAAAGAAGTTCACTCCCAGCCATCCACATGCCCAGCGGTTGAATGCTAGCTTGGCTAAATTGCTAGCACTTCAACTGCTGCCTTTTCAGTTGGTAGACTCGGCCCCCTTCCGTGAGTTTTTACAATGTGCGGTTCCTCAGTGGCAGGTCCCCAAACGCCACTTTTTCTCACGGAAAGGCGATTCCGGCTCTCTACCGACATGTGGAAGGCAATGTCCTTGCCTCGCTGGACAGGGCGGTCAGCAGTAAGGTGCATATTACCGCTGACTCATGGTCCAGCAGGCATGGACAGGGACATTACCTGTCTTTCACGGCCCATTGGGTCACTCTTCTGGCAGCTGGGAAGGATGCAGGACAAGGTGCAGTAGTGTTGGAGGTTGTTCTGCCACCACGCCTCCAAAATGCTACTATTGGTTGTGACACACCTCTCTCCTCCACCCCCTCCTCTTCTTCTTCCTCCATGGCCTCTTCCAGTGCTCTGTCCTCAGAACCAGCGGTGCTTCGTAGGCGTTCCAGGGGCTACGCAAGTACGCAGGCAAAACGATGCCATGCCGTGCTTGCGCTGGTTTGTTTGGGGGACAGGAGCCACACTGGGGCGGATGTTTTGTCAGCTCTGCAGGGGCAGGCCGAGAGGTGGTTGACGCCATGCCAGCTTAAGCCAGGAATGGTGGTTTGTGACAATGGCACCAACCTCCTCTCCGCCCTCCGACAGGGACAACTGACCCATGTGCCCTGTGTAGCTCACGTCCTTAACCTGGTGGTGCAGCGGTTCTTGGGCAGGTACCCCGGCTTACAGGATGTCCTGAAGCAGGCCAGGAAAGTCTGTGTGCATTTCCGCCGATCATTTAATGCCTGTGCTCGGCTGGCTGAGCTCCAAAAAGAGTTGAACCTGCCCAAGAACCGCCTTATATGTGACATGCCCACCAGATGGAACTCAACGTTGGCCATGCTGCAGCGGCTGCACACGCAGCAGAGGGCCATCAATGAGTACCTGTGCGACTACGGCACCAGGACAGGGTCAGGGGAGCTCGGTTTTTTCTCACCACGCCAGTGGGGCATGATCAGGGATGCATGAACTGTCCTGTCACCGTTTGAGGAGGCCACAAGGATGGTGAGCAGTGACAGTGCATGCATCAGTGACACTGTACCTCTTGTCCACCTCTTGGAGCATACACTGCGTGGAATAATGGACAGGGCACTTGAGGCAGAACAGAGGCAGGAAGAGGAGGACTTCCTTGTCTCTCAAGGCCCCCTTTATCCAGACAGTGTTCCTGCTGTGCCACCCATCACACAGGAAGAGGATGAGGAAGAGGAGGAGGATGATTGTGTCAGCATGGAGGTGGAGGCTGGCACTCAGCATCAGCAGCAGCAGTCTTGTAGGGATGATTTACAGTCCCAAGAAACACGTGGACTTGTACGTGGCTGGGAGGAGGTAGCTGCGGATCATGTTGTCCTTAGTGACTCAGAGGACTCCGGACCGAATGCCTCAGCTAACCTACGCTGCATGGCCTCCCTGATCCTGCAAAGCCTGCGGAAGGATCCCCGTATTCTTCGGATCAAGGAGAGGGACCATTACTGACTGGCCACTCTCCTTCATCCACGGTACAAGGGTAAGGTTGCCGACCTTATCTTGCCATCGCAGAGGGAGCAGAGGATGAGACGAGACATCTCCGGGAAGCCTTGCAGAAAGGTCTGTGCAACGCGTTCCCAGAGACTGGGAGGTTACAAACTCCTGGTCCTGGACAACGTGTTGCTGAGGCATCGGTCAGAAGGAGCGGTGGAGAAGGTGGCCGTCTGACTGATGCTTTCAGACAACTTTTTAGTCCGCAACCCCAAGGTATGATCGGTTCCAGCACCCATCGCCAGCGTCTGATTTGCATGGTGCAGGAATACCTAGGGGCAAGGTCAGACTTGGACACCTTTCCCACCGAAAATCCTCTGGCTTACTGGGTCTTGAGGATGGATCACTGGCCAGAGCTTGCACAGTATGCAATTGAGCTACTGGCCTGTCCTGCATCCAGCGTTCTTTCGGAACGCACCTTCAGTGCTGCTGGTGGCTTTGTTACCGATCACAGGGTGCGCCTGTCCACCGAATCAGTTGATCGACTGACCTTCATCAAGATGAATCAGTCTTGGATCACCCACAGCTACCAAACACCTGAAGCTGATGTAACAGAATAATTTTTTTTGAAATATCACATCCCTTCAAGACTGCCTATGCTGAGTGACTGTCCTGTTATGTTGATTGTCTATCCTCTTCCTCCTCCGTTGATATGTTGGAAGAACATTTCTGGTTCTGGGTGATGCCATCAGCCCAATTTTTCTGCCCCTGTTTAACAGGGGCGTTTAAGTACAATTTTTGATGCAATGCTTTGCAGCAGGGCTAATTCCTGCAATAAAACTAGAGTATATGGGAGAGGTTGCAGTATGGTGGCACCAGCAGCAGTGCCTAAGGCCAAATTTTTCTGCCCCTGTTTAACAGGGACATGTAATTACAATTCTTGATATAATATTTCACAGGAGGGCCCCTTCCTGTGCCCACCCAGAGTAACGGTGAGGACTTATAGTGTTGTGGCACCAGCACCACAACCACAAAAGGCCAATTTTTCTACCACTGTTCAACAATGGCATGTAATTACAATTCTTGATATAATCGTTCACAGCAGGGCGCTCCAGCGCCCACCAAGAGTCACTTTGAAGGGCTTACAATGTTGTGGCAAAACCAACAATTTGTTCCGCCATTTCTGCAGAGCATATAGGGCAGGCCCCTACTTTCAAACATCCAATTTACAAACATCTCCTACTTGCAAACGGAAGGAGACAACAGCAAGTGAGATGAAAAAAGATGGACGACAAAACAAATTATACAGGGGTGATAACCCTTCCCTATGTTTTCCAAAAAGCTTAAAAATTGTTTTTTTGATTGGAGCTACACTTTAAAAATGTACCAGTTGAAAATTACAAACAGATTCAACTTAACACAACAAACCTACACAGTCCCTGTCTTGTTTGCACCACCTGTATACTGCTGTTCTGAGTATATAGGGCCTGGGGGCCACACGCATTTCCTTTTTTTAATATGGGTACAGGGTTCCCCTTAATATGCGTACAAGACCCAAATAGGCTGGTAATGGGCAGGGAGGGCTACCCATGCCATTTTTCGCAATGATTTTCAACCATATTGCAGGAACCAGATATAACATTAAAACCGCAAGCAGTTTTAAATGGTGTTATTTCCGTTTAATGTCATTTTGTGCAGGGACTGTTCTAAACACGGGAAACACGTGGCACTTCACAGGCATACTACAGACACCCCCAGGCACCATATTTAAAGGAATATTTCACTTTTTTTTTTTCACTTTAATCGTCATTAAAATCAGTGCTCCCGCCAAAACGGCCATTTTTAAAAACATTTTAGGCATTGACCCATGTCCCCTGGGGCAGGAGCCAGGTCCCCAAACCCTTTTTAGGACAGTATCTTGCATATTAGCCGTTAAAATTAGCACTTTTAATTTCGAACGTTCGAGTCCCATAGACTTCAATGGGGTTCTAAAGTTCGTTCGAATTTGGGGTCCGTTCGAAAGTTCTGGTGCGAACCGAACCGAGGGGGTGTTCGGCTCATCCCTAATCCACATCAATGGATTTGAATGGAGTAATTGGTTATGTTCTTTTTATTCATTCAGCCCATGGGCTGCCCAACATTAGGAATGAGGCAGAAACTCCTAATGCTGGTCATACACGTAATATTTTTAGAAACTCTGAATAGCCAGGACAGTTCAAATACCCCAAAAATTACCCCTTTTTGGAAAGTAGACAGACACCCCAAGGTATTTGCCGGGAAGCAAATTGAGTCCATGGAAAAAAAAAATGTTGTCACAAGTTTTTTGAAAAAACAAAAACAAACATTTTCTACGTTTTAAAGACAAAGTTGTCACTTTATTTTTCACACATGCCATGGGAATTACACCCCAAAACACATTCTGCTACCTATCCCAAGTATGGGGATATTACATATGTGAGACTTTGTGGCAGCCTAGCTATGTACAGGGGCCAAAAAATCCAACGAACACCTTCAGGCTTTCAAGGGATATTAACCACTACAATACAGGGCACTTTCGCCCCCTTCCTTCCCAGCCCAATTTTCAGCTTTCATCGCTCTCGCACTTTTAATGACAATTGCGCGGTCATGCTACACTGTACCCAAATGAAATTTTTATCATTTTGTTCACACAAATAGAGCTTTATTTTGATGGTATTTATTCACGACTCCGGTTTTTATTTTTTGCGATATCAGCGCAAAAAAAGCGGAAATTTGGAAAAAAAAAAACAATATTTTTTTATTTCTATTTTAAAAGAATTCCAATAAAATCAAATTTTGTCATAAATTTAAGCCAAAATGTATTCTGCTACATGTTTTTGGTAAAAAAAAATTCCATTAAGTGTATAATAATTGGTTTGTGTGATCACAGACATATGTACGCAAATGATCATGTACATATGTGTGCAGATAATCATTGGAACGTGATTTTAGTGGGACATATGTGGGGGACATGTGTTTATTTGGGGACATGTGTGGTGACGTGTATTGTGGTGACATGTGTGTTTACACTGTAGGTTTAGACTAGTGATCAGTGAGTAAAAAGCTGTAAAAACAGCTCATACTCACTGATCACCAGCCGGCTGCAGCGATCTGCTCTCCTCTCCTCAGCGACGACTTCCGTGTGAGGAGAGGAGAGCCGATTGCCTAGCAACCGGCTGTTTGTTTACATCACATGACGGCAGTGATTGGACACAGCTGTCATGTGATCAGGAGGGCCAATCACAGAGCCCTCCTGCCGATCCGAGACGCATCGGGATCGCGCTGCTGCACGGGTACGCGCACGATCCCCCTCCTTCTGATGGATGTTCCTGAACGTCCAGTCAGAATGAGGCGGCTCCCACCCGGCCGTATATGTACATTGGCCGGGTGGGAAGTGGTTAATTATACATTGGATTTCCTGACTACTCATCACATTTCTGGAGGCTCTAAAATGGCAGCACAGTATAATCCTTTCCCCCTGCTCAAAATTGCCTCTTTTTGGAAATTTAACACCCCAAGGTATTTGATGATTTATTTATTTTTTTGCCACGAGTTGTCACTTTAATGAGATTTCTCACACGCATATCATGGGTATACTTTATACATGTCATTAAAAAAAGTTATATATTTGGGAAGGGTGTAGGGCAGTTGTAATCAACCCTGTCCTCAGGGCCCACTAACAGGCCAGGTTTGCACGATAACTGAAATACATCACAGGTGACATAGTTTGCTGCTCAGTGATTGCAGTATTCTAGTCTGCATCTCCCCACGGTAATACATAAAACGTGGCCTGTTAGTAGGCTCTGAGAACAGGGTTGATTAACACTGGTGCATGGGACTGCCACCATCCTGAATGTACGTAAAACAATTGTGCAAAAATGCACTGCAATGATCCCCTTGGACTGTAAAGGCAGATACAACATAAGAATGCAAGACAAGTATAAGGAACGGTAGGTATTTTCAATATGGCTGAGGCAGTCTGCACAGACCAGGTGAGAAAATAGGATTTTTGTAGTCACCGTAAAATCCACGTCTGAAGTTCATTGACGGACACAGCAGCTCATCTTGACCTTAGGGTTATATCGTCCCTTTAGGAGAGGACTAGGCAGAAAGTGTTAAAAACAGCAACACTTGCACAGTACCACCTGGGGGCGGTCCTACTGGCTATAACCTCTCACACTGCATACAGCAGCTCAGTTCATCAAAAGCAGTACAAACATAAATAGGAGGGATGGGTGCTGTGTCCATCAATGAACTTCAGAGAAAAGGATTTTACGGCGAGTACAAAAATTCTATTTTCTCTATCGTTCATTGGCGGACACAGCAGCTCATCTTGACCTTAGGGACGCCCCCAAGCAGTGTCAAAGAAACAAGGGGTGGGAACAGCACACAACTCCATCCATAACAACCAGAGCTCTTCAACGGAGGAGTTGCAACCTTAAACAGCCGCCTGAAAAACTTTGCGGTCGAAGCAAGCATCGGAAGATGCGCTCACATCAACCTTATAAAATTTAGTGAAAGTGTTAATGGATGACCAGGTCGCCACCTTACACATCTGGGAAACAGACGCTTGATGCAGGAAAGCCCAAGAGGCACCAATTGCCCTAGTAGAATGTGCCCCGACCGGAAAGGGGGGCGCTTGTCCACTTATGGCATAAGCCAGAACCACATTCTGTCTGATCCCCTGAGAGAGGGTGGCTGATGAGAGCACCAGTCCCTTCTTCAGACCAGCCAACCGATACAAACAGCGAGTCCGACCTCTGAAAAGGAGCCTTAGCACACAGATACACCCACAGAGCCCGGACCACATCCAAGTAATGCCACATTCAGATGAAAGGCCGAAACAACCTTTGGAAGAAACGAAGGCTGCGGACGCACGATCGCCTTATCCTTGTGGAGGATCAAGTAGGGAGACTTTCAAGACAAGGCCGTCAACTCAGAAACCCTCCTGGCAGATGTAATGGCCAATAGAAAGACTACTTTCTGAGAGAGTGTCAATAAGGGAATCTCCCTAATGTTTTCAAACGGCGGTTTCTAATGCACCGAGAGCACCAGATTCAAATCCCACGGAGCCAGCGGTGGTCAAACTGGAGGGGCCACATGTCGAACCCCTTGAACAAACATACTCACCAATGAATGAGTCGCCAAGGGACGCTGAAAAAAAAAAAAAAAAGACAGCCAAAGCGAATATCTGCACCTTAATGGTGCTTAAGGTAAGTTTCTGATGCACTCCTCGCTGCAAAAACAGCAGGATCCTGGAAACTGACTATGTACATGGACGCCACCCCATTAACTCACACACGCATATGTAAGCCTTCCACATACGATGATAAATCTTCAGAGAAGATGACTTCCGTGCCCTCTGCATAGTGGATATTACCGAACCCAACAGATCTCGGTCCCTTAGCACCTGGCTTTCAACAGCCATACCGTTAAAGCCAGCGGTGGTAAAGCAGGATGAAGTATTGGACCTTGCGACAGAAGGTCCTCTTGCATGGAGCCACCAACGCGCCTGCCGCATTTGCCCAAGACCTGGCCACAAACATCTGGACTTGCCAGTTTTCTACACCCGGAACGTACACGGCCGACAGAGGTGGTACGCACCGCCCTGTCCACCACAGGATGTGAGCGACTGCCAGTGCTGCAGCTGAGCTCCTTGTTCCTCCTTGATGGTTGACATATGCCACTGCCGTGGTGTTGTCCGACTGGATCCTGACCGGACGCCCCTGCAGCCTCCGTGACCATGTAGAGAGGCACCGCCTGATCGCCCGAAGCTCCAGCACGTTGATCGGCAGGTGGGATTCTTCCAGGGTCCAACGACCCTGGTCTGACTGCATGCCCCAAACTCCCCCCCAACCGGTCAGGCTGGCGTCCGTTGTGATCACCGTCCAATGAAGAGGAAGGAATGACTTCCCAGACCGAAGGGCCAGCGACCTCAGCCACCAGAGCAGGGAATCGCTGACTAGCTGGCTCACCCTAATTTGACAATCCAGGGACAACGGACAGGATCTCCTTTTGCAAGACTCGAGTGTGGAATTGAGCATACGGCACTGCCTTGAAAGTGGCTATCATGAGACCCAGGACTCGCACTTCACCGCAGCTTGAAGAGTCTGCAACTTGTCTGAAGGGAGAAAGACTCTAGCCTCTGAGTAGACCAGAAGCAGGCCCAGGTACTCCAGGCGTTGAGTCAGCATCAACACCGACTTCTGTAAGTTCAGAACCCAAACTCCGGAAGAGTTTGCATAGGGATTGCCACATCTTCCCTTAATTTTGAACCGGAAGCTGCTCTCAGAAGGAGGTCATCCAGGTAACCCACGATTACGATCCCTTGCTGCCTTAGCAAAGCCAAAATTGGGGCTAGCACATTGGTGAAGACCCTTGGTGCCAACGCTAGGCCAAAAGGGAGAGCTACAAATTGGTAGTGCTCATCCTCAACCGCAAATCATAGAAACCTCTGATGCTTGAGGTATATAGGGACATGCAAGTATGCGTCCTTGATGTCCAGGGACACCAGAAGACCCCCCTGATGGAGTTCAGCGACCACTGAGCGAACTGATTCCATCCTGGACCTTTGTACCTTCATAAAGCTGTTGAGGGCCTTGAGGTCCAGGAACGGATGGACCCCTTCCTTCTTTGGGACTACAAACAGATTGGAGTAGAATCCCTGAAACCTTTCCAGCATCTGTACAGGTACTATCACCCCGCACAAAAGCAGGTCCTGTACTGCCCCAAACATGGCTTCCCGCCGAGCCAGAAGAAGATGAAGGTTAAAGTATCTGTTAGGCGGACAAGAAAGAAACTCTACCTTGTATCCTGATGAAACCAATTAGCAGACCCACTGGTTGGAAAGTAGGGAGGTCCACTGGGCTGCAAACTCCCGAAGATGACCCCCCACCCGAGTGTGGGGCGGGGGCAAACTTTCATGCAGTAACAGATTTGCTTGCAGGCTTGTAAAAAACGGACGCTTTTGTCCCTCAGCAGGCAGCTTGCCGGACTGGGAACGCTTATCTGCTGGCTCAGTAAGCGTCTGCGACACCAGGGCCATGGCTAACACTGACTGCAATGCTGAAACATGGACCGGGCAACCGACTCGGCCCTTCTGTTGGCAGGGTCCTTGAAAGCAAGAGTCCCATCCACCAGAATCGTGGTTACTTTATTTAGCCTGGATACCGGGGGTCAACAATTGGAGGAGATATCCATTTCTTCAGGAGACTCTCCTCAAAGAGGTAACGCACTGTCGTGCGTTTCAGGACTGAAAAGGCCTGCTGCGGTTTTCCCCACTCATTGTAAATATACTTATCAAAATAAGTTGGGTAAGGAATCAACTTAGCCGTGCGGACTGGTTTGTGGGACCCAAAAGGGACCGATGCCTCAGTAGATAACCCCCGCTGTATCCTACATCTTTAGGGTATCCCACACTGCTGTAATAAGTGCTCCTACAAGCGACTTTTCCTGAGCTGACCTGGACACAGAGTCATCCACGCTGTATAAACAGTCCTGGTCCGCATCCTCTGATACATCAGAACAGGGGCCGCTTGTCACAGCGGGCCCGAGTCTGAATCAGAGCTTTCCCCAAAAGACGGTGGGGGGCGGGGACATTTTTTACCCCCCTTGCACCCGCACACCACTTCCACCCTGGCAACAAAGGCTTCCAGGACCGCCGACAGAGAGTCCATAGGCACCACAAGTGCAGGGGAACCAGTTGCAATAACAGGGATGCCTGGGGAAGAAGTGCCAGTTTCTGACTATATGCTGACTCACACTCGCCTGTCACCACTTAGGGACCTAAGGCAAGTCAGACAAAAAGTCCACTCTCCTAGCTGCCACAGACTGAGGCCCCCCCCCCCCCCCCCGGAGGACTTAAACACCCTGACCCAGGTAATGCACTGTGCTGCTGCTGTCTGCTCTCCCTTGTGTCATCCACAAGGTGTCTGTGTGGAAAGCGCACTGTTCTAGAAGGAAACAAAGCACCCAGCGCTAGAGGCAAAACTACCAGAGGCTACTAGAAAATGGCTGCCAGCCACCACAGCAAAAACATCTGAGGGCGCCAAGATAATAGCTGCCGAACTACTAGAAAATGGCTGAAAGGCAAAAAACTGGCTGTGGCTACAAAATAATGGCTGCGGATCGTGCGGCGGCATCCCCACGTCACACACAGCACCAACAAAGCACAGTGGGAAGAGGACGAGTGGACCCTCAAAACCCAGTGCAGCCCCCTGCCAGGACCCAGAGCCCCCCCGGCCAGGCATGTGCACCGCACCCCCATGTGCCAGTCACACAGCGGCCCATAGCATGGGGAGGAGGGAAGGGACAGGGAGAGAAGGGAGAGTGAGAGACCCCCTAGTCAACCTCCTAGGGAACGCCCAGCTGCTCCATCCTGCCGAGACAGGTGGAACCATACTTACCCCTCCTGCAGGGACTTCTGGATGCATTCCATAGACAGAACCATCACCTGAGCAGTACGAGGTGGCTGCCGGCCACAGCACACTGACACAGACAGCAGTAGCCCAGTCATATGTGTGCCCCAGAGCATATAGCTCACCGGCCATCCCTGGAATAAACGGGGCAGGTCATGGCTGACCCAGCGCATAGCTAGGGCCTGCTCACGCTCAATGGCCAGGCTGGGGAGAATACAAGGATCTACATTATCCAGCCTGTTACCCAGTCCAGCTGTTGATTGTAGATCACAGGAATCAAATTCAGGAAAAAGAAAAAATTCCCAGGACCAATGGTCTCACCGGGAGCCAGGTCGTTCTCCTACACTAGGCAGAAAAAAAACTGAGTTGCTGGATGCAGTGTGAGGGGTTATTGCCGGTAGGACCGCCCCCTGGGTGGTACTGTGCAAGTGTTGCTGTTTTTAACACTTTCTGCCTAGTCCTCTCCTAAATGGGCGCTATAACCCTAAGGTCAAGATGAGCTGCTGTGTCTGTCAATGAGCGATAGAGAAAGCACACAGCCTGTATGAGGTACATAAACATGCATCCACAAGAAACATCCTATGAACTACACCAGCAGTCAGGTATAACTATCTGAAACCAAAAAATACAAAATCTCACCTGATGGGTCTGTGCAGACTGCCTCAGACAGGTTATATATACCTACTGTTCCTTATGCTTGTCTTGCATTTTTATGTTGTACCTTGTCTTTTATGTAAGTATTCAATCAGCTAGGATAATATTGTAAATTATTACGTGGTAATAATGGTCTTGCTCATATAATGTGTTGCAATATGACTGTTTAGCAGCCATCTATTTTAGAAGGCAATCAACCAGATTTTTTTTAATAACCTCCCAGAAGAAGGAATATACAGTAGAAATTCCAAAACATGTGCCATTCAGGAAACCTATATGGACGGACCACAGGATGACTCTGGCAGAGTATGGGGACACCTGTATCCACTCGGTTTGATTATACATTGCAAATTTTCAATTGTGTACATCAACTTTATACGTATATGCATACCTTGTTTTTATTAGTATAGGGTTATGTCTGCCTGCTTGTTTACGTTTTGTACAAAATAAAAGTGGTTACAGTTTATCACAATTTTTCTGCCAAGGGGATCATTCCAGTGCATTCTTGCACAGTTCTTTTATGCATGGTATTACACCCCAAAACACATTCTGCTGCTATACCTGATTATGGGGATATCAGATGAGTGAACATTTTTGGAAGCCTAGCCACATACAGGGGCCTAAAATCCAATGACCACATTCAAGCTTTCAAAGGGTGTAACTTGCGCATTTCATGGCTACCTATCAAAATTTCAAAGGCTGTAAAATGTCAGGATAGTACAAACACCCTCCAACTGACCCCTTTTTGGAGTAGGGGCTGATAAAATGTGCAATAGTACAATGATATTCCCACGCTACCAAATGTGTGCATTTATTTTTTTTAATATGCTGCAACACTGAAGGACATATCAGAACCCAGATAATATATAAAGTGAAGGTAGTAATGCGCTATGAACCTAAATACTGTGCATAATAAAGTGCTCAATGAAAGATATGGTTGAAAGAGGCAAAGTTCAAAGGTCAATATATATCCAGTCCTAGGCAGTATAAAAACGTGCCGCATGACCTGCACTTTCTTTGACTAAAACAATAAAAAAAAAGTGCATCAATAAGACAATAAAAGTATATCAAACACTCAAAAGATTCTTCATAGAACAGTGATAGGAAATATATCCATATGGTGTGCACCTGAAGTGAAAAAACGCTGCTCAAAAAGGTGCACTACTATTGCAATAAATCCTGAAGGAATAGGTAAAATCCTCAAAGGCATATAAAAGCATACAAAAAAAGTTTACTCCATATAGGTATATGCTGCAAATGTTCTTATAGGCGAAAGCAAAAAATATATAATTAATGTCCATATAAGGTGCAAGGTAGATATGTGGCTGTATATTAGCAGTGTCAGCATAAAATGACAAAGTGCTGGTGACAATCCTCTGGCATAAAGTGCTGATGATAGGCGACTTCCTGGTTCCTGTGCAGAGTAATGTATAGATGTACCCTTACCGTCACGCTGTAAGGTAACAGCATGTGTTTCTTGGCAGCCTCTCAGTATGGCATATCCGGCTCCACTGATGTGTGTCTCTAGTCTGCAATCAGAGTCCCCCTATTGTCCCTGGTGTGTCCGCATCAAATGAACCTTGCAATGGGGCATGGGGGGGGATGTAAAGAGGGATGCACAATAGTGTAGTATTTTCAAATGTTTATTGACAAAACACTAAAAGTAAAATCAAGGTACTCACAATAAATATAAAAAACAGGCATATAACAAACAAGCTGCAAGCTTGCCCGCGTCACTTCCAGTGCCTCGTGTTCCCGTATGTGCTCGTCACCGTCACATTACATCATCAAGGGATAATAAAATGTGCAAGTTATGCCCTTTGAAAGCCTGAAGGTGTTCATTGGATTTTGTGTCCCTGTACACAGCTAGGCTCCCAAAAATTTCACACACCCCCATACTCAGGAGAAGTGGCAGAATGTGTTTTGGAGTGTAATGCCATGAAGTTTTCCAATCACAATCCATTCGACCACCTCTTATGTTGTGACCTCAATAGTCAAATCCTGAGGCTCAAAAGGCATGGCAAACCCTGCGATGAGAAAGCACCTTGAGAACGAAAAAGCATTCTAGGATCTGATAAGTACTTGGACTTTACCTCATTGGAACAGTGACTTTGCACTAGCTTGTACACTTTGGATTGCCAAATCAAAGGGGCCCCATAAGATACTTTCTGGCAGCTTTGTGTTGTTATACAGACCTTGGACCAACGACACAGTTGGAAGTAGTTTAGGTAACAGACTTTTCACAGCTGAATATGTGGATCTATGTACAGCTTGACATTTAACCTCATTCCTGACATCATAACCTCCTCTGGACCAGTCATTAATCTCAAACACTGAGCCAAATACTGTCATTCCTCTGGGTTGTCCCCCTTTTTTGTCAACCTTGTATATGCATTTGAAACATGGGACTTGGCTCTTCTTCATATCTCATCCATTGCGCGGTCATGTAATGTTGGACCCAAACAAAATTTTCATCCTTTATCCACCCCCCACAAATAGAGCTTTCTTTTGATAGTATTTGATTGCCTCTGCGATTTTTATTTTTTGCGATATAAACTGAAAAAGAAATAAAAATAATATTTTCTACTTTATGTCATAAGAAAAATCCAACAAACTCAATTTTAATCATACATTTGGGCCAAAATGTATTCAGCCACATGTCTCTGGTAAAAAAAAAATATATACATATATAAAAAAAAAAGTCAATAAGCGTATATTTATTGGCTTGCGCAAAAATAGGATTTTTGTACTCCACAGAAAAGGATTTTATGGTTAGTTCCCCCGACTGACACAGCTCTTTTCTTATACCATCGGGTTGTTACGTCACCTTCAGGTGAGGACTAGGCAGAACATGTTAATATGTTATAAAAAAAAAAACTAGAACTTTCTAGTTCAGCTCAAGGGGCGGTCCCTTAGCTAACAACCCCCCAGCCTGCCACTGCAGCCTCAGTACGTCAACAAGAAGTGTAACGTAAAAAATAGGAGGGGAGGGTGCTGTGTCAGTCAGTGAACTACAGAGAAAAGGATTTTACGTACAAAAAAAATCCTATTTTCTCTTACGTTAACCGACTGACACAGCTCCTTTCTTATACAATAGGGACGTCCCCAAGCAGTGCCAAAACAAGGGGTGGGAAAACAGCATAGAAACTTCATCCACAAAAAACAGTGTGGGAGTAGCAAGAACTGCTATACCCACAAAAAAAAACAGTGCTGCTGAATCTGGGAGTCACTACCTACAAACCGCGTCAAAACTTGCGTTAACATATGCAACAGTGCATTAACTTAACGGTACTGTGTTTTAATATAAAATGTAAGTGCAATTGCAATTACATGGCCGCCTGCAAAACTTTGCGGCCAAAACAGGCATCAGCCGCTGCAGACTTTGTAGAATTTCGTAAAGGTGTGAACAGACGACCAAGTCACCGCTTTACACACTTGAGCGACAGGCGCTTGATGTCGGAAGGCCCAAGACGTTCCAATTGCCCTGGTGGAGTGGGCCGTGACCAGAAAGGGGGGCACCTGCCCCTTCAAGGCGTAGGCCTGTAATACAATTTGTCTGATCCACCTGGAAATGGTGGCCGACGAGACTGCCATGCTTTTCTTCGGACTAGCCACTGAAACAAACGAGTCTGACTTCCGAAAGGGAGCCGTAGCAGACAAATACACCCTCAGACCCCGGACCACGTCCAGTGAATGGAGGGCCACCTCCTTAGGATGTGTAGGTTTAGGACACAGAGATGGTAATACAATGTCTTCATTGATGTGGAATGCCGAAACCACCTTCGGCAGAAAAGGGCAACTTGCAAGACAAGGCCGCCAGTTCCGAAACCCTCCTGGCCGATGTAATAGCCACTAGAAATACCATTTTCTGAGAAAGAGTCAGCAGAGGGATCTCACTGATACTTTCAAATGGCGGTTTCTGAAGCGCCGATAACACCAGGTTCAGATCCGACGGGGGTAACGGTGGGCGCACCGGAGGCACTATATGTCACACCCCTTGAATAAAAGGGGTCGAGGAACAAAAAAAAAAAAAAAAAAGACAGCCAAGGCTGAAATTTGTCCTTTAAATGGTGCTCAAGGCCAATTTCTGGTCTACTCCTTGCTGTAGATATAGAAAAGGAGCGCGGACGCCAACCTCTCTCCTCACACATGGAGACGTAGGCTTTCCAGGTCCAATAATATATCTTCCGAGAAGATTTCCGTGCTCTCAGCATAGTTGGAATCATGAGTCCAAAAGACCCTGGTTCCTCAACACCTGGCTCTCAATAGCCATGCCTTTAAAACCAGCGATGGTAAAGCAGGATGGAGAATCGGACCTTGAGACCGCAGGTCCTCTCCTAACGGTAGTCGCCATGGGGAGTCCACCACCAGGTGCACTAGGTCTGCATACCAGGAACGCTGGGGCCAATCTGGGGCAATCAGTATTACTAGAATCCCCTCGGCCTCCACTCTGCGGAGCAGATGTGGTAACAGTTTCATCAGAGGAAAGGCATAGATCAGCTGGTGCTGATCCCACGGAGCCACCAGCGCGTCTGACGCGTCTGCCCAAAGATCTGTTGTCCTTGACACGAATCTCAGCACCTTCCGATTGAGACGGAAGGCCAGAAGATCCACCCCTGGTGTGCCCCATCACAGGCACAGTAGTCTGAACACCTCCGGATGCAACACCCATTCTCCTGGGTCCAGCATCTGGCGACTTAGGTAATCCGCCTGCCAGTTCTCCACTACCGGGATGTAAATGGGCTGGTGCATGTCGCTCTGCCCACTGAAGGATGTGAGCGACTTCCCATGCGGTGGCCAAGCTTCTTGTTCCTCCTTGGTGATTGACATATGTCACCACCGTGGCATTGTCTGACTGGATCCTGATTGTACGACCTCGAAGTCTTATCGACCATGTGATTACTCGCAGCTCGAGCACATTGATCGGCAACTTTGATTCCTCCTCCGACCAGAGGCCCTGGGTCGACTGAACTCCCATTATTCTGTTATATTCTTAATATCTAAAATTTCAATTGGCTTTATTATACTTTATTTAGAATATGAATTCTCCATAATTGTGTGTATGGTAACTCTGAATCAATCAATCTCCATATTACGACATGCTGAAACTGAAAAAGTAAACATTTAAAACTTGTCAGGATTTTGATGAATATTGTAACTCTTATATATGCTTTTAAAGACATATTCCTATGTAACTGATATTTTGTTTAAAGTCTAAGATTCTCCTTCCCCCACTTATGTCTGAGTGATACCAGATGTTTAATAGCTATGGTAACCACTCCTTAGCCCACACCCTTGTGAGGGAGTGTTAATTAGAAGGAGGGTTTATTCTTTTGGCGCGAATTTAGAAAATTTGAGTTCATATAAGCAAAAGCTTGCTGGAAGACATTCCTCTGCTCCTACACTAAGGCTCTGAATACAACAAACATCTTAGCACACAGACTTTCTTCAGCTACTCTTCAGCATACAAAGGGTTATTCGGCCATTTTAAATTCCAGGAGCACATGGTTTAATGTTAAGAATTCTTCTATCTTTGAAACGAATGAACAATACTAGAATTTTATCATTGTACTATTTTTGTAAGTTATTTTTCTACTTTAGTGTGTACAATAAAACACACATTTTGATTTACACTGACTCAGAACTAATTAGGGAAATCCGTCTCACAATCGTAAGTTTGTCTTATCAAATTATATATATGACACTTTTTACATACTCCACCCCAGCCGGTTCGGCTGGCGTCCGTTGTGATCACTGTCCAACGTAGCGGTAGGAACAACTTCCCGAACCGAAGTGCCGGGGATCTCAGCTACCAGAGCAGGGAGTTGTCCCTGATTAACTGGCTCACCTGAATCTGCCAATCCTGGAATAACAGATTTGTCCCATTCCATCAAGAGCTACTTCTGCAAGACTCTGGTGTGAAACTGGGCATACGGTACTGCCTCAATAGAGGCCGCCATGAGTCCCAGGATGCATGCAGAAGTGTAGTGATGACCACCTGCGGTTCATCAATAGTTTTACCACGACTCTGAGAATCCATAGCTTCTCTGAAGGGAGAAAAACTCTCGCTTCCATGGAGTCAAGCAGTAAGCCTAGGTACTCCAAGCGCTGAGTTGGAACAATCACCGACTTTTTTTAGGTTCAACAGCCACCCAAATTCCTGCAGGTTCTGCATGGTGATCGCCACATCCTCCTCTAATTCTGAGGCGAAAGATGCTCTCAGGAGGAGATCGTTTAGGTAACCTACGATCTAGGGGGGGCTGATGCCAAGCCAAAAGGGGAGAGCCACAAACTGGATGTCCAAAGACGCCAGGAAGTCCCCTTGATGGAGTGCAGCGACTACTGAGCAAACTGATTCCATTCGGAAACCTCTGTACTTTTACAAAGTAATTGAGGGCTTTCAGGTCCAAGACTGGGCATACCCCTTCCTTTTTGGGGACTACAAACAGATTTGAGTAGAACCCCTGGAAACGTCCTGACTCCGGAACAGGTACTATCACCCCTCGACTCAGCAGGTCCCTTACCACCCCCATTACCCGGGAGTACAGGTATGCTGGAGGGGAAGAATCTGTTTGGTGGTCAAGAGAGGAACTCCATCTTGTAGCTGGAGGAAATCAGATCTCAGACCCATTGGTCGGACAGCCGAGAGGCCCATCGGGCTGCAAACTCCCAAAGGCGACCCCCCCCCCCACCTGTGTTGCAGGCGGGGGCAAACCTTCATGCGGTAGCACTTTTGCTCACAGGCTTGCAGTTCCAGGGACACTTTTGTCCTTCAGGGGTGGCCCCGGGTGGACGAAAAAGCCCTTTGTGATTGGAAAAAGAGGGCCCTTGCCTATGGCGTGGCTCCTTAGCCTTCCTAGACTGTGGGAGCAGTGTTCTCTTACCACCTGTGGCATTTTTAATAATGTCATTTAATGAGGCTCCAAAGAGCCACTCGCCAAGGAAGGGTAGATCCGTCAGGGCTTTTTTTTGATGCCTGGTAAGCCGACCAGCATTTTAGCCAAATCAGGCGCCTCAGCACCACTGCTGACACTGAAGCCCTGGATAACAGAGGAAGAGTATCCAGGGCCGCATCAGAAACGTACTTAAGGCCTTGCACTAACTGGTCTGCTAGTCCCACGCAGACAGGAGAAGGCTGTTGCTCCTCCCCCCCCCCAATTCGCGGTGCAAAAGTTTTGCCCACTCAGTAAGTGCCTGTGACACAAGTGCGGATGCCAGTACTGGTCACATTGTTGACCCCACAACCATAACAAGGAACGAGCCACTGCCTCTGCCTTCCTGTCCGTGGGATCCTTAAAAAGGCAAGAGTCCCCTCTACCAGGATTGTGGTTACTTTGTTTAACCTGGATACTGAGGGGTCCACAACCAGAGGAGCCGACCACTTTTTGAGAAGGCTCTACTCAAAGGTGTAGCGCACCGCCATGTATTTGGGGACCGAAAAAATCCGTTGCGGTTGACCACATTCCTTGTACATGAACTTATCGAAATAAGTCAGATACGGAAACACCTTAGGTGTACGGGCTGGCTTACGGGACCCAAAAGGGACCACTACATCAGCAGAGGGATCTGCTGGCTCCTGAACTTTCAGGGTATCACACACAGCTGTGATAAGTACTCCAACAAGGGCTTTATTGCGCATGAACCCAGACGGGGAATCATCCTCACTGTCCGAACGGTCCTGGTTAGCGCCATCTGAAACGACAGAACAGGGGTCATCAGCCTCAGCAGAGCAAGAGTCGGCGTCAGAGCTCTCTCCTGAGGACGGGGGGGAAGCAGGGGCAGTTTTTTACCTTGGTGATGCTCCGCTTCCACCTTGGCAACGAATGTATTAAGGACCGCCAACAAAGTGTCCAGGGGCACTGCACTGTCTGCAGGCAAACCGGTTGCAATTGCCTGGATTTCGAGGTCACACCAAAAATGGCCACCAAACACTGTATGCAATGAAGAACAGTGAAAAAAAAAAAAACAGGCAGAGAAATGGTGGTAAACAGCGCTGCAGCGATCAGCAGACACAGCCACCAGACACCCAGGGGGGAGATCTAGAGAACCAGGGCACAGCTACCCAGCGCAATCCCCACCCCAGATGAGAGCCCTCCCGGGGAGCCACTGTATGGCACACACACCGCTCAGCAGCCAATGCAGAATCCCCCACAGGGAAGGGGGAGGGAAAATAGGGACAGGGAGAGAAGAGGGAGGCGAGGGACCCCAAATCGACCTCCCAGGGAATGCCCAGCTGCTCAGCCCCACTGAGGCAGGGAGAGCGGTACTTAGCAGTCCTGAAGAGCTGGGAGACATTCCATCACAGACCCACTTTCCGATCAGTACGGGGTGGCTGCTGGCCCAGCACACTGTGACGCAGACATCAGTAGCCCGGTCATATGTGTGCCCCGGGGCATTACGCCCACCGGACTACCCTGAAGCTAGGGGCCTGGCCAACCCAGCGCAGGGCTGTGGTCTGCACATGCTCACTGGCCAGGCTGGGGAGACTACAAGGATAAGTGTATCCAGCCTGTCACCCAGCCGGCTGTTGATAGAAGATCACAGGATCGTTAATCTTGCACAAAAAGCAAACTTCTGCAGAAAAATCCACAGACTGATGGGCCTGCAGGGTTCCTAGGTCCTTCTCCTTCACTAGGCAGAAAAAAAATTGAGGCTACAGTAGCAGGCTGGGGGTTTGTTACCCAAGGGACCGCCCCTTAGGCGGAACTAGAAAGTTCTAGTTTTGTTATAACATGTTCTGCCTAGTCCTCTCCTGAAGGAGGTGTAACAACCCAATGGTCTAAGAAAGGAGCTGTGTCAGTCGGTGAACGCAAGAGAAAATCTGACTGCTGGGTGACAGGTGGTGAAGGGGTTAACGGGGGGGGGGGGGGTGAATGTGTGCCTATGTGACCTGGTGTCAGTGTAGTGCAACTGTTCTTATGCTCTCTCCTCTCGGTCTGGAACCAAAAGACAGACACAAGAAGAGAGGACATCACTTCCCCTGTCAGTATTTACAGTTATGCAGACAGGGGGAAGATATCATTTGTCAGGAGCGATCACCAGGTCCAGGCCAGATTTCATTGGCTTGGGCCTGGGGATGGATCGGTTCCTGATTGAATCCAATCGCAGCCAGCCGTGCGCCCACCGTACAATGACGCCGTTTTAACTGCCTGTACCATTCCTCCACAGTATAACTGCGGCGGACGGTTGGCACGCGGTTAAGGCACCAGGAACACCTACGAGTTCCCAAGTCCCTCGGGTCTCTCTTCAAGTGTGTGCACACGTACATCTCTCTTTTTTCATTTAACCAGTGGGAGATGAGATTCCCGCATCAACAAAAGCGATGCTGATGCAGGGATCTCTCTTGTGGTTCTATTGTATTCTGACAGCAGGGAATCCCCCTCCCCACCAGAATACACTTAACAGTGCTTGCTGCCCTTGGTTGTGAGTACTGATTGAATGCTGGATAATTCAACAGAAGCTGGTCTTTAGCAAATCAATGTCTTCATGATGGAAGAAAAACAAAACAAAAAAAACTGAATAAGCTTTTTTTTTTTTTTTTTTTTTAAAAAAAGCAGAGTAATTTCACTTTACAGCAGATTGTTACAACTTAGAAGGTCAAATGCACCAGTCTATGAACTATAAATTACAGAGATGTCTCAACTCCTCTGAAATGTAAGCTTGATGGATCTGAAATGCAAGTTGATTGAACCTGAAAGCAAGCTGCATTTGCCCATTGACACAAGGCTAAAGCTGGCCATGTACTGATCAAAATTTGGACAGTTCAGCAGGCACAGGCTGAATTTCGATCAGTGTGTGGCTGTCCCTGTGCGACAGAAGTGAATAGACTTGATTGACTTCTGTTAACGGGGAAACTTTACCTTGATCAGTGTATTCAAACAGTGGCTAGTGCCCAATGTACTGCTCGGCGGTGAGGATTCTTCCCATCCACCTCATTTGTGTGGATGGAGCAATCAGTTAGAACACTACCAGTCCGATCAGGTTCGTCAGTTTTTTTTTTTTTTAGACAGACCCGCTATACTCCTCTATGGAGCGGTGGGTGTAAATGAAATGTATCCATTTACAGCCAATCCAATCTGCTAAAAATGGATGTATGAGGATCCATTCCCCTTCTGTCTAGAAGATGGCAGTCGAGTGTAAACAGACAGGCGGTCCGTTTACATCTGACAGCCCATAAGAGAATGGGCTGTGTCCATCCTGCAGAAGTGCAGCGGACACGGACTAGCCATCTACCTGCTCAGTGGGGATCAGTGGAGGGATCCCCACTGAGCAAGGAGACTCCTGGTAGGGTTCTCCACATGAGAAAGGGGCCTTATTTTGTCTTTATTCAGTCCACTGGGTGAATGAGAAAACAACTGTGTAGCCCACCTACACAGGCCCAAAGGGAATTAAAAGGGAAGTATGAGGTCCGATGCTGCATCTGTCCGACACCTCAGCACTGAGACCCGATTGATCGAACACCAGCAATCACTCGGTTCCCACAGCTCCCCGAGCAGAAAGCTGTAGCCTGTCAGTCACAGTTCTTTGCTCTGCCACCTCCTCGCTCACTGGAGCACTGGGCCGAGGAAGGGGGCAGCCGGCTCAGCCTCTCACCGGCTCGCTAAAAGGCTGAGCCGGGTGCTGGTCCAGGGATCTGGCAGATCCCGACTCCGTGGTCATGATGATATGGAGTCTGGATAGACTTCTGTGACAGAAGACTTCAACCCACTCTCTGCTAAAAATGGGTCACAGGAGTGCGAAACTAACTGCACCCCTGTGATCCACAGGAGAGGTAAAGCCAAATAAGCTTTAGTTGTACATACCCTTTCTAAATTTTATTACTAATGTTAAAGGAGAAGCAATAAAAACCTCTGTTTTAGCTGCAATTTAATATGACCCTACATTATATTAAAAAATACAGTATATTTCAATAATGACCATTCCATCTTATTAAAATAACAATTCGGACTAGCGCACACTCACATTTGGTACAATCGTTCTTTTCTTTCTGTGTTATATGTGAAATCTGGAGAGAACAGAGAAAGCTTACATCCCCGTTTCATGAGCATTCGCAGTCTATGAAGTGTTGTAAGACTTCAAATCTGTCGCTGGAGCACAGAAAGACAATTCTTTCAATGCCAAGATGAATGAGCAGGATAGAATAGGCAAGTTAAGCTCTGGGCATTAGGTGTAAAAAAAAGGAATTAAGTAGGTTTTTTTTTTTTTTTTCGGAAGATGCCACTGTAAATCCAGTGACATCAAGTAACTACGAATATCACAATAATGTTTATTACAAAGCAAATACACACCACATTTATGTTGCGTTATTCCTTTATATGGACATATACAGACACACAATTAATGCCATTATTTGGTATAAATAAGCACAGTGGAATTTACATCCAAGTAAAGTGCATTTTATTAGGAAATATTAGTACATACATTACTGGGATTAAGGACATGGTCAACCCCTTTTAAAACTCACAGTTTATAAAGCATCATGTGCCACAAAACAAAGATTTAGGCAATTACTTAAATTCAATATTCTAAAATAGGTAATAGCTGCAAAATACAAATACAGCAAGACAGTAATGACATACATACACATTATGTATGTGTGCATATATAATTACATATACACACAAAGGTTCTTAAACAGGTCATTTCATAAACTGAGATCACTGGAATAAGATTAATTGAATATACTGAATAAATAACACCACCCTCCTGTCCCCATTTTGCTGGTTTTAAGCCTTGCATTAAATATATCTGTTCTATTGCCTATGGCTCTGACAAGATATCAGAGGTATTTTGTAGATGATACTCAGCACAGGCTACAGGTAATAGTAAAAAAAAAAAAAACACTGCAAAATTACAGTATAGATAGTCACAAAGGGTGCGGTGTTGAGAATTTTATAGCCAGTTTGAGTGTCTCTACAATAAAAGGATAAGCACAATGGGAACATGAAGATGCGTGATAATATTATTCTCCTCGGCCTTATACATATATTTTTTTGTAATTCTTTAGAAGGCAGGAATACATGTCTAAACACAAGCCTTTTCAACAGTCTAATCCAGCATCTCAACCTTTTTACCTTAAAAAGGAAGCTTTGAAATCATTTTCCAGGTGTTCGAAACCCCTGCGAATGGGAAAAATTACCCTTACATTGGTGGTCAGTGCGAAGAAAGTCCCCCTTACAGTCTGAATGCCACTGTTAGCTAAAAAGATTACTGGTGTAATGCCGCTGACTCTGCCATGTAGGGTTGGCCCTGGAGCTATGCAGGCACCATAAAAATAGGTTAATCGCCCCCAGTTTCAACCCCTAGCAACCTTTTGAGGAACCCTGGTTGGAAATAGCTGGTCTAACCAAACATATGATACCTACACATACAAGGGTTAAAAATGCACAGCAATTTGAAAAATGCTATCAAATACTTATAAAAGCAAACTTTACACAGACATTACAACTCTGCACCCACATATGGTATGTCAGTTGATATTCTGTAATTTACCCAGTGTGAAATATATTTCAGACAACACTTAAATTATGGAATTCTGAAAATAACACGCGTAATCGTTTTATGAAATGAACAAAGATTAATATAAGGAGCAAGTTAATATGGGCTTCATGCATAAAAGTGTTTGAAGGAAGAGCAATCCTATCTTTGTTGCCCATACTGCGAGACGTATGTGACTGGACTGGTTGCCATCATAGTCTATGTGGGCTGCCATATAAACTAAGGGGTGCATTTATAAAGCAGTGGGATGACCTTAACAGCACTTCTATATAGCACTGTAATGCGTTTTACAAATGTGTATAGTGCTTTGCTTGCTTTGAGACTCCAAAGCAAGCTAAGCTTCACTTATTTCACTGGATGAGAAAACAAGTGCAAGGAAGATCATTACTATGTAGAGGACACTCCATACCATGGCCTGCTTTTTATTATGATTCGGAAAATGTAAGTGCATGGTTAAGCGAACACTGCAGCGTTTAGTTGAGAGCTGTGAATACCACTCTATTTATCTATCTATATACATAATGTTTGGGGGGTTCTAAGTCACTTTCTAGCAAATAAAAACCTGTTTTTAACTTGTAAACACAAAATCTCAGAAAGAGGCTCGGCCCTTAAACGGTTAATGACCAGGCCAATTTTTGCGATTCAGCACTGCGTCGTTTTAACTGACAACTGCGCGGTCGTGCGACGCTGTACAAAAACAAAATTGACGTCTTTTTTCCCCCACAAATAGAGCTTTCTTTTGGTGGTATTTGATCTCTGCGATTTTTATTTTTTGTGCTTTAACCGCTTAAGCCCCGAACCATTTGGCTAGCCAAAGATCAGACCACTTTTTGCGATTCGTGCGACGTGGCTCCCGAACAAAATTTATGTCCTTTTTTCCCCACAAATAGAGCTTTCCTTTCGTGGTATTTGATCACCTCTGCGGTTTTTATTTTTTGTGCTATAAAACAAAAAAAGTGACAATTTTGAAAAAAAAAACAAACTCATTATTTTTAACTTTTTGCTATAATAAATATCCCCCCCCCCTCAGTTTAGGCCTATACGTATTCGCAATCGGCTCAGGGAGTGAGTGGGGGCGCATGCAACTCCAGCGGCAAACAAGCGCCCTCTAGTGGCAGTTTATGTTACCAACGTAGCATAACGGCGATTTGCGCAGCCAAGCCTTGCTACCGCAGTACAATTGCGGCGGCTGGTCGGCTAGCGGATAAACAAAACACAATTTTGAAAAAAATTATTATTTTTTTTTACTTTTTGCTATAATAACTCCAAATTTAAAAAAATAAAAATACATTTTCTTCCTCAGTTTAGGCTATGTATTCTACATAATTTTGGTAAAGAAAAATCGCAATAAGCATATACCCATTGGTTTGCACAAAAAAAGTATGAACAATGGATATGGCTCCTCTCCCCTGACAAAACGGAGATCTGTCTGTACATTGACAGACCTCCGTTCTGTCTCTTGTACACACGGTCGGAGAATCCGTCGGAATGTGTCCTATCGGACCGTGTCGTCAGATAATCCGACTGTGTGTGGTATGCATCGGACTGATTCCGTCGGAATATCCGTCGGACCCAATTTTCCAACATGTTGGAAATATTTCCCGACCAACTGGGCCGATCGGACATACTCCGGTCATGTGAAGAGAATTTTGATCGGACCAAGTGCCACGCATGATCAGATCAAATTCCTACAGCAAAGCTATTGTCTACTAGCCTGAATGTAGTCCCATCGTAACTAAATTACGTCATCACGTTCTGAAAGATTGGATTTTTCGACAACTTTGTCCGACCGTGTGTATGCAACAGTTTCGGACAAGATCCGACAGGCAAAATTTCGACGGATTTGGTTGTGGAAATCTCCGACCGTGTGTACATGGGCTTAGGAGCAGCGCGCTTCTGAACACACTCAGCCCCACCTAAATGATCCACTATCTTTTCAGGTTTTATTAATTTATGGGAAGTAAGTGGAGACTTAACCATGTCTAACGTTAAGAGAGTAAGGGGACAAGGGTCTGGGCAGCACATCAGCTTCATCGTCGCGCATATCCCCTACCGGCCTTAAAGCGCCTGACGTACAACTACAACGGTTTGCCCAAGGGAGCCAACCTGCTGCAGTATAAGGACAGCGGCTGGTTGGAAAGCAGTTAACCACTTGCCGACCGGCTCCTGTACACATACGGTCGGCAGTTTAAAGATCGATATCTTGGTAACGCCAGCAGCTGCTGGCACAACCAAGGTATCCATCTTTTGAGCTGGCAGTCCCATTTATGATAATAGTGGTCTCTGCGGCAGGGTCATTGCAAAATCACCATTATTGGCGGCGGGAGAGGGGCCACCCCCCTCCCGCACCCTCTGTCACTTACCGGAGCCATCGGCAGCCGCGGAAGCGATTGGGACATATGTGGCTGGGTATGGAGACAAGTGAGGGGAAGATGGCCACCCATCTCCATACTATAGCAGAGCATTTAAGTCCAAGTATGAGATCTGAGGACTTTTTGACCCCAGGATAGAAAAAAGCATGACCGGTCCTCTTAAATATTATATTAGGGATGTTTACATTCCTTGTAATAGGAATAAAAGTGAACCATTTTTTTTTTTTAAACAGTGAAAAAAACTCAAATCAAGTAAAAAAGAAAAAAAAAAAAAAATTTTTTTTTTTAAAAGCGTGGTGGTCAAGCCACATGTGAGGTATCGCCGTGATCGTTCGAGCGAGGGCAATAATTCTAGCCCTACACCTCTTCTAACGCAAAACATGCAACTTTTAAAACTTTTTTAAACTCCGCCTATGGAGATTTTTAAGGGTAAAAGGTTTGATGCCATGACACGAGCGGGTGCAATTTTGAAGCGTGACATGTTGGGTATCAATTTACTCGGCATAACATTATCTTTCATAATAAAAAAATAAATAAAAATTGGGTTAACTTTACTGTTATGGCTGCGCAAATACGGTGTGACAAAGAATTGCAATGACCACTATTTTATTCTCTAGGGTGTTAGAAAAAAAAAAAGAAAAAAAAAAAAAAGTATAATGTTTGGGGGTTCCAAGTCATTTTCTACCAAAAAAAACTTGTCTATAACTTATAAACACAGAGTCTGAAAAAGAGGCCTGGTCTTTAATTGGTTAAAGGAAAGAGCAGCACCCATCTCATGGGAGTAGTTTTAAAATGTCACCTAGTGTCAAATGCAGAACACAAGCTTGATGGTGTTAGTATAGCAAAGAGATTTAAAGTGCCACGAAAAAAAGCCGCGTGAAAGCCAACCCCCCCCCCCCCCAGCCCCCGGCTGTGCATAGAATATTGTAATTCTCAGTAAAGAAGTTGATCCGCCCCAACATGCAACCGGCTCGGGTTTGGTCTTGCTGTTCTAAAATTAGGGGAAATCCCGTAATGAATATTACTGTAATCTGGGTTGAGGGCGGAACTAAAGTGGAGCTGATCATATATCCTGTGCCATCCCTCGGCTTTTTTGGGGATAAATACTATAAAAATAAATATTGTGATAAATATCTGGGGGCTGCTTTGCCTATATAAAATACAGTTAAACAACCATTAAAAAAAAATAAAAAAATATAAAAAAAAATTAAAAAAAGTCCTCAGAATGGATGAGAATTTCAAAAGTATAAGTGCACTTTCAGACTTGTTTTACCCTGTTCTAAATGCTCCCCCCCTCCACAGATGCATACTTCCCGAGGCCCAAAGGGTGTAGCCACAACATCCTGCGCTGCTAGAGTCTCTTCTGGGCACATATGCACATTACAGCTCCAAAGACTTCTAAAAGGATGATGTTATAAGATAAGATGAGGCCGGGGAAAATACAGCCCCATAGAAGTTTATGAGGCCGTTATGCACAGGTGCAGCCAGTATGAAAGCTGCTGGAAGCTTGGATGAAAGCTTTATGAATGCCTGTTGTACATAATGTTCTTCAGAATAGCATTTACAATCTGAAGCTTGGGTAAACTATGACTTGGGGCAACAAGAACTTACTCCAGACACTTTCATTCACGAAAACCCAGCTAGCTCATAGATAGATGACCAATTGAGTATTCTTCACTGCACAAACTATACATTAACAGTTTGCAGTACATAGATCACTTTCAACCAAGACAGTGGAATGTTACATGATAGCCCTCTACCAAAACAAAATACTTTGTTAATCTTTTAGGGCTCATTTAAATTCGATTTTTTTTTAAGAATAAAAAGGTAAACACAGTAAAAAACAGCCTAAAGTAGTCAAGTAATCTCTTCTACTGATATAACAGGATGCATTAAAATAAAAGGGTGGGCAATAAATAAAATGTTTTATGTATTGCCCTTTGTGCCATATAAATGGAGTGTATACATTTTTGCATGTGGGTGACTGGCCATAAAAACAAGGTAGATTAGAAGAAAAGCATTTTAGTGAGTATTTTGCTCATAGGCACGCAAATATGAGGGCTGATAGCAGCTCAAAATAAATAAGGCACATGAAGAGAGGAATGGCATTCAAGATGCATGCAACTTGATGCAGGCACAATACACTTCATGCATCAGCGAATACATGACATTAGGCACATATCTGATTACAAATTAGGATATTTGTTCCCGAACATTAAAGAATATTTAATTGTACAAAAGGCACATTAGTGAAATGTGAAGGTACACACATAACCATGATTTAAAAAAACAGTAAGACACAAAGGCAGTATTTTAGGGCTTCTTTTAAAAATTTCAAAAGCATGCAGGTGAGGTTAACAGATAAAACCCAGTGGTTCTGAAAAATTTTGATCCAAAAAAAAAGAAAAAAAATAATCACACAAAAAGTAAGGGATTTTGGCATGACCGAGGCCATCATCTTCTAGGTTTTAGAGAATATCTTGGAAAGCATTTTGGGTGTGGGGAATGTTCTACAATACGCAGTTATTACAGTTCCAGCTGCCCATCACTGCCAAGTTGAATGTGCCATTATGATTAAAATGTCCTTCATCTGCCAGCTACTCTGCCTAATTCAGAATGTGTCAAAAGAACATTCCCAAAAGCCAGGAAAGAGAAACTTTCTAGCACAAAAAGCAAAGGCAAGTACATTAAAAAGGTTAAAGTATTTCTAAAGGGCTTTACTAAAATGCATTATTCACCATTTTAAAGTGGCTCTATAGGCTAGAAATGTTTTAGCCTCAAAATTATTGTAAATATGGTAAACCAATTTTTTTGTATAACAAACATGCAATGCACCGAGCTGCCTCAATATTTCTCTTCTCAGGTCCCGCACCGGCACTCCTGGCTATGGAGGCACTCATGTGGGCTTCATCTTGAGCCACGCTGTGCGAGTCCATGGACATGCCGAGAGCAGCTCACCACCCACTCTCTGCTCACTGGCTAAAAGCAGGAGCCATTGGCTCCTACTGCTGACTCTGTCCAGCGAGTAGAAAGTGCGGAGAGAGTTGATGCTCTCAGGCAAAATGCTGAATTGAGCACAGGTTTCGGTACGTTTAAAAGAGGGCTGAGGGAGGGGAGCTGCATACAGAAGTTTTTTTTACTTTAATGCAAAAAAATAAAAATAAAACCCTTCTGCCTTTAGAACCACTTCAAAGCATTTTCTGCATGAAGGTACAAAATCTCAATATCTGTATCCACCTCCCGAATATTTTCCTGAGTACTATCTCAATCCAGTACTGTGCCTGTCTGTCCTCACATAGGTATCCGTGTGAGCCATTGGCTCCTGCTACTGTCAATAAAATCCTGTAAGCAGAGAGCAGAGGCAAGGCTGAGCCAAGCTGTATGTGTCAGTAGATAGGCACAGCTTGGCTCAGGATTGAGCCCACAGGTGTCTCCCCCCCCCCCCCCATAGAAAACAGCTTGATATGGGGGGGGGGGGGGGGGAGACACAGAGGAGGTGCCAAGAGGGCCAGCTAAGGACCCCAGAAGAGGTGGTTTGTGGCCACTTTGAGTAATTCCATTGCACAGAGCAGGCAAGTATTACATGCTTATTTATTTTAGAAATAAAAAGCATTACAAACACTTTAAAGATGAACCATGAGCAGATAGAAAAAAAAATCCATGTACATGTATTCCATTTTTAAAATGCAACTAGAATAAGTACCTGCATTCTAAGTGGTTTTGATTTCTTACAATCCTCTGTGCAGCACTCTGGGAGCCAGACAGTCATGGCCCATTGCAAAACAGACAGGAGGAGGTGGAGAAGCAGAGTGAACAAGGGGATGTCCTTAGTCTGCTGCTCCTTAGCTGTTCAGTCACCAGGCTGGGGGTGGGAAGGTGTCACTACAGTATTTTCTAACGGCAACAGAAAATATGAAGTTATTTTCCTGGCTGGGATATGTGCTGTGCTCTTTGCCTGGTGTTCATCTTCAATAAACCTTATGGCCTCTAACGTACAACGTACCTTATTTCCCCAACAAGTTTTTTTGTTCCAGAGAATCTCTGTTACCCCAACTCACCCTTTAAATAAACTACTCCAAAGTGTCACTGCTCCACCTTATTTAGCATCTTCCAATGCACATTTTCCGGGCAAAATCATGTCGTCTGTCCTTGCCCTGCCATGTTCATGTTCTCCTGCTATGAATTAGACCAAATTGTCTCTATGGAAAGATGAGGCTCTAATAGTAGACATTTTTGGAAAGACAACTTTACATCTTGCATCTATGCAATGAATAAGGGATAAGTTCCATTTAAGCAAGTCGTCCAACATGCTGATCTGCAGAAAATGGGCAGCTGAAGTAACACTTACATAATTGGATGGCATGAAGTCTTAGATTGCTCGAAGGTACTTTTGACCTGTTTTAATTGCCAGGGAAAACAGCAATGTGCACAAAGGGAAAGTATTATACTAAAGTCCAGTAAGAACTGCACTTGAATGCATCAAGAGGCTTTGATTGATGCTTAATGAAACACGAAAACCATGTCTTATTTGCTCTGCGCCCCCGGCAAGTAATAAAAGGCACTCTTCAAAAGTCACAGGTTCCTGGGCAGGGCTCAACATTTCTTCTACTCAGAAGGCTTAGGTGGAGACATTTTCAAAACACACCATCACACCATTACTTTTCCCTTCTTTAAAAACAAAAAAACAAAAAACAAAAAAATAATGAAGAAAGAGGGATTGCCACTGAATTACTTCACAATATGGACTATCCAATCTCCCTCCATATACTGTGCCTTCTGCGCCCACAAAAAGGGAGAATCAATGATTCAAGGAAATGTAAAGAAGAGGCTTCTTTAACAATGGTAAGAATTTCAGAACCACGGTTTTATCTGACAACAAGTCCTGCATTAAACTAAATCCTTCATTATACAAAAATGAAATTATACTAAAATAAAAATGAAAAGCAACTGAATTATGATATGACAACATTCTCATATAAAAGGCATAAAGGTAATAAAAAAAAAAAAAAAAAAAAAAAAACACCTGCATTTAATGCACCTTTAGTAATTTATTAAAAAAAGACAGTGCTTGGAGTTTCAGCAAGGTGCAACCTATTTAATAAACACCAGAAAAACTTCATGCTGGTACAACAGGGCTAATTGTCCCATTCCATTTATATCTGGTTAAGAACAATTTAGTAAGAATAATTCATAGAAAATAAAGTTAATTTATACACACTTAGAGGTGCTTTAGAAAGAAAGCTACATTTGAATTTTGGTTTGAAATAAGTTGAAAATAAAAAAAAAAAAAAAAAAAAAAACTGTAAAAGTTAGTATTAAGCTATTTAAGACTTGAAAACATTTTCGCACAACAAAACCATTTGTCAGTAAACACATCAGGCATGTTGGGGTAAGTGAAGTGTCATGGCAGCTTAGCATATTATTATATATAAAACATTTTCACAGTCTTCACGCAGCATTTTACAAGGTGGTGGTGCTTTTAATTGCTACAGAAAAACACCATTCTGCTATGGCGTAAATGTACACATGTAAGACTTTTCTGGATTAATAATATAATGCTTTCATAGTGGTCCAATGTCTTTAAAAAACAAACAAAAAAACAAAAACTAAACAAAGAAGAAGCACACACAAAAATTATACTGAACCTTTTTCTAAAAAAACCAAAAAAAAAAAAAAAATGTACTGAACCAGACAGATTGAGATTAAAAAGGGAGTGAGAAAGGACCAGCCAGTCATGTTCTAGCTTTCATTTTGTACCCTATATCAGAAAAATGATGGCCCTGAATCTGATCTGGCTGTCATGGGGGCAATGTCTCCACCCATCCTACCTTTAATTAGAGCTATATATAAGCCCTATTATGCCAGACTGTTCATGGAATGCTAGTTGCCTACACCTGCAAGATTCATTACCCTGTTCATAAAAACGGCAAGAGTACTGCTCACATAGACAGCAGTGCGCTGTATTGTACACAATGCTACATTACTACTGTATAGAACTCTTGTTGATTTACAGTAACATCACTCTAAGATAAAATATCAAACTGCTTGAAACTATAGATACACAGTGAGCGTGGAATGGTTTACCAACAGTGAGACAAGTAAAAATTGGAGAAATAGTAGACAGGCATATATAGAAACAGAATAGGCTAAAATGCAATGAGTACGGGGCTTGGGACTTCAGTTCCTTGACAAGTAGAAAGCTTACATCTTTACAAACTATAGCTATTCAGTTAAGACATACAGTATGTAGGAAGAGCTGCAGAAATGCATGTATTGCATAGACAGAAATTTAGGATATACATTTTGAATAGTTAAGCAGCGTTACATCAAGGTTGGCAAATCATGCACTGGCTTTTTATATGGGGACTCTTTTTTTTAAACATTTTGAACAAAACAAATCATAGAGGGAAATTGCCAAATGGAAAGCAGGAAAATATAATAAGCCAGTGTGAATGCTTCCACCAGCATCCATCCAGTAATAAAACATGAGGTTTGGATGGACTTGGTGAGCTCAATCTGAGGTTATTTCAAGCCAATCAATTTTCATACCAATGTGTTCCAAGGCAGGACTAAATAATTAAGGAGTAGTGTTGCTATCATTTACCACCATTTAGTAATAACATAAAAAGGGATTAAATACCAAGTTAAAGTACTGCTGTTAAGGCTGCAACAACTAAAATGCAACTATTAGCAGATTTACAGCTAGTACCAATAAAACACATCTTAATATGACATATGTATAGATTTGTATTACAAAAGAATAACACTGAATGCAGGAGAATCTGAATGTAGTTTCAATGGATCACATGATGAATTAAAAGGAGAAAAAAAAAAAAGTTCTGTAGGGCTAAGGCAAGCACCATTTTTTGCAAGGATAGAGCTAAATTACTTACAAAAAAAAAAAAAAAGTTTGTTCGATATTTGGTGAAAAGAAGCTGGTCTGCGTTCACATAGGCGACACGGCTGCTTTTGTTCCACAAAGTGAAATGAAGGACCTTATAAAACTTCAAAGTCCATATATACTTACCTCTCCGTCATATGGAATGATTTCAAGCTTGCTTACGGTTTGTAAAGTAAACAAATAAGTATTCTGCCCTGATGACAGATCAGAATAGTCCCCAATAAGAATTTCTGGAGCAAAACTGATCATCAGAGGAGGTAAGACATCCAACTCTTACTGTGCCTGCTAAGTCAGTGTTGTTGCCAGGATGATTACAAGAATTACCACCAGGATGAGAACACAGATGATTATGAAGATCATTTTCTGGAATATCAGAAAAAAAAGGGTTAGAATCAATGTAAATGAGGGACAGCATACTACTTTATCAGCATGTACTTACTGCCCCAAAACAACCAACCATTTTGAAACCTGTACTTGAACATTAGGGTTGCTTAGATTGTCATTTGGCCAATGCGGTCACCCAAAAGCTGTTATATTTCATTAATGTTTCTTCTTAAAAGTGGCCACTTATATTTTCAGGACGACTACTGTGCAAGGTCTACTATCAGATAACACAAAATGCAGCAGATCTACAGAACAATGAGAGCTCTGTCCACCCTTTGGAATGGGTGTAGTCACAAACAAATGCCACTGGTTCTATAAATATAAAATGCCTCTACTCATGGTCAAAAGTAAAAATGTCAAATTAATATTGTGATTTGGTTGTAAGTTTTTTTTTTTTATGCAAATGTAGCCAAAGTAATTTGTTATATGTAGTTACATCTGCTAAAGCATCACACAATGTCACTGTACTTACTGACCAGTAAAGAATTAAAATACAACTAAAGGCTCCTATATGATATTCTAAAGTCTCAAATCCAGCAACTATATGATGCACAAGCCAAAATACTTCCTTTGCTTTCCATGACTATACCCCATCTTTTCTCATTTGTGTCTCACATGCTCCCCTTCCCAGACACTGCAGCTCACAGTGGGAGGGTTTCAGCAATAGAGCAGTGCTATTAATACTGAAAGCAGTGGGCAGAACTAGGTGTGGCCAGGCCCTAGTTGAAAAGCCACTGGCCTGTGCCCCAAAAAGTGACAATCCCAATAAACATGCCCCCTGCAAAAAGCAGGCAAAGCCTACAGGACAGCTGCAATTCTGCTCTGAATTCAGAAGCAGGGCAGTATCACTGCCACGCCATTACAGGAAGCTGCATTGGGGGACTTCACCGATAGGCTCAACAGTTAACCACCCACATTTTTGTATTGGGTGGCAATAGTTCTACTTTAATAATTTTACGGATCTTAAGTGGACCATTATTGTTCAAGCATAAAACAAATAGTATAAAGCAAAGGTCCTTTCTGTCTGCACACTAATTTGAAGAAAGAAAGATCCGTTTTAAAAACTGGTCTTTCATAACCATACCATACAGTAAAAATGGTTTTATACAAACTAAGGTGCAAGCCCTCCACCTGTGAACACACTTCACCAATATCAGAACCCTTCACCAGTGTTGACCACATATTTATACATAAATGTGCTCAGTGCCATGAATTGAGCTTTTCTGCTTATGAAGCTGTAGGCTCTCATACATTGGATAAATGCTATCAAAAATGTAACGAGCAAACCAAAGTGCTGCAAGAGGGAGAGCCAAACTGGCAAAAAAGTAAATACATAAAAAAAGATCGGTTGCTATGGATTGTTACACCTTGGAATGCTTTGTTAAATAATTTAAATAAAAAAATAAAAATAAAATCTACAAACACACACTATTTTATTTACTAGAAAAGGCTCCTAAAATAGCAATGTTCCTGCAGTTAGTAAGCTGAACACCAGAGGGCACACTCAACATTGGTATACCAGAATGAGCAATTCTTTAACAAAAAGTAATCTGGCATTTCCTGTATGTCTAATTTTTGGTATTGGAGTTCCCTGGACCAGTTGTTAATCATATGCGCTTTAGCAAATATACTACTCCCTAATTAATGATGGTATAATTTAAAATGACTACCAAAGACCTCGTTTTTAAAAACATTTACAATTGATAGAACAGTGAAATGTGGAACCAAATCAAATACAGTGCCTCATCAGATATGTTGTTTTTCCCTCTTCACTAAGCTGCAGTAATTGAACTTAACTGGGCACAGTTTATTATATACTTTGGTAACATCACACCAGAATGAATGCTTCAGATAAAACTCTAATTTTCAGGAAGTGGAGAGAAAGGACTATATTGGAATGATCTGGCTTCTCTTTAAAAGGAATAACTGGAACAAGAAAAGTTTTTTTCTATTTTAAAGGTTACTAACATTTACTAATTACTTAAAAGTGCCCATAACATAAGATTTTGGGATATCGGACATTGTTAGGACTTAAGGTGCAGCCTATTGTGTTACATTAAGCTGAAAGTTGGATGAAAATTAAGCAGGATTTTCCCACAAGTCAAAACGAGCCAGATGGAATATATTTAGGTTTAAAGAGTCCTCAGGCATGTGTTATGTAACTGATAAATGTGAGAGAACATTCACCAACACCACTGTAAATAACCCGTGTACATGTAAATCATAGTGTAACTTCTGTTGTGCTACCCACTCCTTATACAATCAACCTTGTTTACAATCCAACATATTCAACTGATTAATCTTCTAATGAGTTTACCAAAATGCAACTTATACAACTACTTAGCTTTAGCAGTCTTGCCATGTCATAAAATATTGTTCTTGGCCCTAAGCTGATGGTATAACGAGGGAGCACAGAAGCTAAATGAACATGTTACTTACTGCCACACAGGCAGGGGTGCATGCATAATGGGGGGGTAAAAAAAAAAAACCTTCATTTGAGGCCAACTGACAAACCAATAATCAAGGCCAGTATGGCAGTCACCGCCAGCAATAAAATGGCAATGATCCATTGTTTCTGTTAAAGTTTAAAAGAGAATTCAGTCAGAGTGATTCTTGATCACAACTAGTGAACACGATTCTTAATATGCATGAGGAAAACAATTCATTAGTCAAAGTAGAACTAAAAGGCAAACCGTTTTCTTTTTTCATATTGTAAGTAAGGAGGGCTAAAATCTGTCAGGTTTTTTTTTATATACGGCATCTGTGTCCCATTGGGGAGATTTCCCTTCACATCCTGTCTCATAGCCAAAACAGGAAGTAATGCTATCCCTCCAAACTAGCTCCTACGTTAGATAATGTTCCTCCTGTTCTGGGGACAACCTGAAGTTTAAAGGGCAACTCCACTTTTACTGAGAAAAAAAGAAAACATTCCCATCTGGGTAATCTATGTACATTGCAAGGATTTTAACAAACTTTGTTGCAGATTCCTACCTTTATTGTGAAGAAATCAGTTTGTTCCTCTGTATCCCTGTGCTAAGCGAGTCTAAAGGAAGTGGTTTCATAATCAACCAGCTGCTGCAGAATAAGGGCTCTAATGAGAAAAATTGCAAGGTCTGCATCCCTTTGAAGTTGTTATTTCCTATTGTGAGCATCTTACCAAAAAATTTTTTTTTTGCTGCAGGGGATGCCAAAAATCTGACTTGTATCTTAGTGCAGACTTCTGGGAAAATCAGCAAGCCAATCACAAAAACAAGAAATTATGTTTCTGGGGAGCATACTGTACGTATTCTGTGTACAGAACACCCCTAGGTAGCCAAATTGCATTGTACAGAAAATGACAGAGCTGCAGATCGAAAAGGAAAGGTAATTTTTAATAACATTCAATTACAATATGACTTGTGTCGCAATTGTATATCCTATATTTGCCATTTTTTTCCCAATGAAAGTGGAGTTACTCTAAGATTTTCTTTTATTTTGACTTTTGGTAATTATGGTAAACAGGCCAAATAAAGAGGGCGAATGCGTCTAGCACTACACAGACGGGAAAATAAAACCTGACCGGTCTTTAAACCCCTCTACACTAAAATAAATAAATAAATCACCTTTAGTTATACTTTAAATAAATAAGCACTACCAAATGCTTCAAGTATACATTTAATAAGTAGTAACTCAATATACAACGCTTTAGCAAAATATTTTGAAAAAAAAAAAAAATGAATATAAATTATATACACACAAAAAATATAATATAATATATACATACACACACACACACACACACACACACACACACACACACACACACACACACACACACAGCTTCTAAAACAGTGAAAATTTGCTGTCCCCTCAAAATAACTCAACACACAGCCATTAATGTCTAAACCGCTGGCAACAAAAGTGAGTACACTCCTAAGTCAAAATGTCCAAAATAGGCCCAATTAGCCATTTTCCCTCCCTGGCGTCATGTGACTCATCAGTGTTACAAGGTCTTGGGTGTGAATGGAGAGCAGGTGTGTTACATTTGGTGTTATCGCTCTCTATTACTGGTCACTGGAAGATCAACATCTGCAGCCTGCCAGTGCTCAGACCATGTGCCGCACACTGCATCAAATTGGTCTGCTTGGCTATCATCCCAGAAGGAAGCCTCTTCTAAAGATGATGCACAAGAAAGCCTGCAAAACAGTTTGCTGAAGACAAGCAGACTAAGAACATGGATTACTTGAACCATGTCCTGTGGTCTGATGAGACCAAGATAAACTTATTTGGTTCAGATGGTGTCGAACTTGTGTGGAGGCAACCAGGTGAGGGGTACAAAGACAAGTGTGGCTTGCCTACAAGTCAAGCATGGTGGTGGGAGTATCATGTCTGGGGCTGCACGAGTGCTGCCGACACTGGGGAACTACAGTTCATGGAGGGAACCATGAATGCTAACATGTGCTGTGACATACTGAATCAGAGCATGATCCCCCTCCCTTCTGGAGACTGGGCTGCAGGGCAGTATTCCAACACGATAACTACCCCAAACACACCTCCAAGATGACCATTGCCTTGATAAAGAAGCAGAGGGTAAAGGTGATGCACTGGCCAAGCAAGTTTCCAGACCTTAACCCTATTAAACATCTGTGGGGCATCCTCAAATGGAAGGTGGAGAAGCGCAAGGTCTCCAACATCCACCAGCTCCGTGATGTCGTCGAGAAGGAGTGGAAGAGAACTCCAGTGGCAACCTGTGAAGCTCTGTTGAAGTTCATGCCCAAGAGGGTTAAGGCAGTGCTGGAAAATAATGGTGGTCACACAAAATACTGACACTTTGGGCCCAATTCGGACATTTTCACTTAGGGGTGTACTCCTTTTTGTTGTAGAGGTGTAGTTTCTGTGTTGTCACATGAAAAGATATAATAAATTATTTACAAAAATGTGAGGGGTGTACTCACTTTTGTGAGATACTGTGTATGTATATCTCTGTCTGTTTACTGGTCTAGTGGCGGCGGCTTTCATTTACTTTTTCTGCAATTTCCAGCTAATTTCTGTAAACTACAAAAGACCTCCCCCCTATGTTACCGAGACCAGAAGAAGGGGACAATGCTGCTACTCCAGATACAGTACAGTAAGTGAACACAGTCACTCTAGAACAGTCATGTCCAAAGTCCGGCCCACGGTTCGGTTTTGTATGGCCCCCACCTTTCCCCCCAGCTTCTCCTGTATTATGGCCCGCCTGGCTCCGTACACCCCGAGCGCCTCTCTGACAAGCTGGGGCGTGTGCGGCAGGTCCGGAGCCTGTGATTCCAGCGGGGATTGTCTGCTAGTGCCTCTCACCCCCGCCTCTCACTGACAATCAGATGCTGGGGGCGGTCCAAGGCCTCCGGGAAGCTGACAGCACACGCCGCCAATAGCAAACACTGAGATGTCCCTACAGCAGCTGCAGATCTCTCAGTGCCTGTGATTGGCGGCGCGGATTGGCGGTGCGGATTGGCTGCGGCGCCGCGCGCTGTCAGCTTCCTGAAAGCCAGAACGAGAGGAGAAAAAAGGTAAAGAGAATTACAGATAAAGATAATTAAAGAGAGAGAGAAATAAAGAGAGAGAGAGAGAGAGAATTAAAGAGAAATAAAGAGAAAGAGAATTAAATATATATATCCAAATAACAGCTCATCTTCCCCACACACAGGTGCAAAAGGTAGCAGAATTCTTGCTGGGCGGTGTATTAGTGTATGGGACGAACACGCTTAGACCAAAACCTCTGACACTGCGCTTACATAATATTTTCCCATTCTGGTCAATTTCTAAAATGGCGACTGTAAACAAGAGAAGGAAAGTTGACAGTGAGGGCCGCCGCTTCCAGGACAAGTGGAAAGTGGAATATTTCTTCACTGAAATACGGAATCACTGTGTTTGTCTGATATGCCAAGAGACTGTGGCTGTTTATAAGGAATTTAATGTCAAGAGGCACTACCAGTCGCGACATAGCACATATGAAAAGCTAACAGGGCGCGACCGCAGTGAAAAGTTGAAGCAACTTGAAGCTGTTTTAATGTCGCAACAGCGATTTTTCACAAGAGCCCGTGAGTCAAATGAAAATGCCACAAAGGCAAGCTATGAGGTGGCAACGTTAATTGCTAAAAATTGCAGATCTTTTGCTGAAGGTGACTTCATCAAAGAATGCGTTATGAAAATGGTGGAGAATATCTGTCCAGAGAAGAAGCAAGAGTTTGCCAACATTTGCCTGGCTCGTAACAATGTAGCACGGAGAATTGAAGAGATTTCATCAGATATTAAGAGACAGTTGACATCCAAAAGGAGCGGATTTTGACTTCTTTTCAATAGCCTGTGATGAAAGCACGGACCTATCTGACACGGCTCAGTTGCTGATTTTTATGAGAGGGATGGACGATGAAATGAAGGTGACTGAAGAGCTACTTGACCTCCAGAGTCTTACGGACCAAACAAGAGGAAAAGATTTGTTTGTTTCTGTTAGTTCCGCCATAAATGACATGAAACTGCCTTGGAACAAAGTTACTGGGATTATTACTGATGGGGCACCTGCCATGGCTGGTGAGAGAAGTGGATTAGCAGCCCTAATCTGTAACAAGGTGATTGAAGAAGGAGGCAAAGCTATTAAACTCCACTGTATCATTCATCAACAAGTTCTTTGTGCTAAACATCTCAAATATGACCATGTTATGAAACCGGTGGTGAAGACTATTAATTTTATTCGCTCTAAAGCCCTGTGCCACCGCCAGTTTAAACAGTTTCTACTGGACATCCAGGCTGAATACGAAGATGTTTTATATCACAACGATGAAGGATGGCTCAGTCGAGGGTCTGCACTGCAGCGTTTCTACTCTCTCAAAAAGGAAATTGGAGAATTCTTGGAAACAAAGGGACAACCGATGCAAGAACTATTTGATCCGATGTGGCTGGCCGATTTGGGGTTTCTAGTTGACATAACCAAGCATCTGAATGTCCTGAACACGAGTCTTCAGGGGAAAGATGCAGCAGTGAACCAGCTTTATTCACACCTCAAAGCCTTTGGAACAAAGCTGCAACTTTTCATAAGGCAGTTGTCACAAGCACAACAAAATCTTACACATTTTTCAGCGTTGCAGGAAATAATGACCAGTTTTCCACAGGACAATATCAGTGCGCAAATGAGCAGATATGCAGCAGACATCACATCTCTGGCTGGGGAGTTTAAACAGCGCTTTCAGGATTTTGCAGCTATTGAAAAGGAGATCAGCATTTTCTCCTCTCCCTTCTCTGTTGACCCCGATGATGCTCCAGATCAGCTGCAGCTTGAGCTCATTGAGCTGCATTGTGACAGCGAGTTACGCAGTCGTCACCAACAACCCTCTCTTGTGAACTTATCGCCAACTGGATAAAAGCCGGTTTCAAGAGATTCGAACATTGGCTAAGAAAATGCTGAGCTTGTTTGGCTCAACATATATATGTGAGAAGACGTTCTCTGTTATGAACTTTAACAAGAATCGCGTGAGGACAAGACTAAGTGACTCTCACCTGCAGGACATTTTGCGCATCAAAACCACTGCCTTTGACCCAGACCTGACCTATGTGCTGCAGTCCAGATCTCAGTTTCACCCTTCACATTAATGCAGACAAGTTTTCTTTTTCAATTCAGATTAACCACTTAAGGACCGCCGTATTGCCATTGTACGTCATCGCAATGGCACAGGCAGGCACAAGCACGTACATGTACGTGCCTGCCTTCCAGCGGGTGGGGGGGTCCAATCGTACCCCCTCCCGCTGGATACGGCGGTCCGGTTCGCTTCAGGAGCGATCCGTGATGAGGGGATGGCAGTTGGTTTCTGGCCACCCGTTCTGGATCACTCCTGGCCAATGAGAAGCTTCCTCCCACTGTGTATTGTATACACAGGAAGGAGGAAGTGATGTCATTCTCCTCGGGGCGGTCTTTTTGACAGGACTACGAGGAGAAGACAAAAAGTAAGTTCACCAAAACACTACTCTAACACATAGGTTCTGATCGCTGCATTAGTGTCGCTAGGTAGCTAGTTTTTTTTTTTTTTTAGGTTCACCGCCAGGTTTTTTATAGCGCTAGGTACCCCAATATACTACCCAATAATGGTTTTAACCCCCTGATTGCCCCTAGTTAACCCTTTCACCAGCGATCACAGTATAAGTGTCACTGGTGACGCTGGTTAGCCAGTTAGTTATTTAGGTTCCCCGTCAGGTTTTTATATAGCGCCAGGGACCCCCATATACTACCTAATAAAAATTTGAACCCCCTGATTGCCCCTAGTTAACCCTTTCACCACTGATCACGTATAAGTGTTACGGGTGACTCTGGTTAGTTTGCTTTTTATAGCATCAGGGCACCACCATTTATTACCCAATAAAGGTTTAACCCCCTGATCACCCGGCGGGTGATATCAATTAGGTTTTAGGGTCAGGGTCTGCGTCGCCCCAGGCAGCGCTAGGTTCGTGCCAGTACCGCTAACACCCACACGCAAAGCATAAACCTCCAGTAGTGGTATAGAATCTGAACAGATCAATATCTGATCAGATCTATACTAGCGTCCCCAGCAGTTTAGGGTTCCAAAAAAAACGCATTGTTAGCGGGATCAGCCCAGATACCTGCTAGCACCTGCGTTTTGCCCCTCTGCCCAGCCCACCCAAGTGCAGTATCGATCGATTAATGTCACTTACAAAACACTAAACACATAACTGCAGCGATCGCAGAGTCAGGCCTGATCCCTGCGATCGCTAACAGTTTTTTTGGTAGCATTTTATATTTAAATCCGGAAGGCAGTGCTTGGTTTTCGGGGTCCCGTACGTGGCTAGGCTCCCAAAAAGTCCCCCACATGTGGTATCCCCGTACTCGGGAGAAGCAGCAGAATTTATTTAAAAAAAAAAGTTTGTAATATTCCCGCAACTTGTGGCAAAATATAAAATATTCCATGGACTCAACATGCCTCTCAGTAAATAGCTTGGGGTGTCTACTTTCCAAAATGGGGTCATGTTTTGTGCTATTTTGGCATTTTATGGCCTTCGAAACTGTGATAGGCAGTGAGGAGTGAAATCAAAAATTTGCACCCTTAGAAATCCTGAAGGTGGTGATTGGTTTTTTGGGGTGCCGTGCACGACTAGACTCCCAAAAAGTCCCACACATGTGGTATCCCCATACTCGGGAGAAGTAGCGGAATATATTTTTGGGTGCAATTCCACATATAACCATGGCATGTGTGAGCAATATATCATTTGGTGACAACTTTTTGTAATTTATTTTTTTGTCATTATTCAATTACTTGGGACAAAAAAAAAAAAAATATTCAATGGGCTCAACATCAGCAATTTCCTTGGGGTGTCTACTTTCCAAAATGGGGTCATTTGGGGGGGGGGGGGGGGGGGGGTTGTACTGCCCTGCCATTTTAGCACCTCAAGAAATGAGATAGGCAGTCATAAATTAAAAGCTGTGTAAATTCCAGAAAATGTACTCTAGTTTGTAGACGCTATAACTTTTGCGCAAACCAAAAAATACGCTTGACATTTTTTTTACTAAAGACATGTGGCTGAATACATTTTGCCCTCAATGTATGACTAAAATTTAGTTTATTCGATTTTTCTTATAACAAAAAGAATATCTTTTTTTTTTTTTTTCAAAATTTTCGCTCTTTCCATTTATATCGCAAAAAATAAAAATTGCAGAGGCAATCAAATACCATCAAAAGAAAGCTCTATTTGTGGGAAGAAAAGGACGCAAATTTCGTTTGGGTGCAATATTGCATGACTGCGCAATTACCAGTTAAAGCAGCGCTGTGTGAAATTGGAAAAAGACCTCGGGTCCTTAAGGTGTTTATTGGTCCGGGGCTGAAGTGGTTAATGTAAAATCTCAGTTAGTAACAGTTGGTCTAAATCAGTTATGACTATATTTCACAAAATGGACACTTGATTTTATGTTCCTGTTCATATTTTTTTTTTAAGCTTAAAAGTTGACAGACAGCCTTTATTAATGTACTTTAGAATGTTCCTGACATATATTTCAGCTTCCTGGATTTGTTTTTTTTTCATCCGGCCTTCATATATGAAAGGCAGAGTGATTTAACACCTGTGTAGATTTGTCATCCATGTGACGAAATGAAAAGTTTGCCGTTTGCAATAAACTTTGGTTAAAAATTTAATTTGCATTTCATTTTAACGGTTCAAAAAAAGTCAGGCAAAATGGTCGGCCCTCATGCATGTTCACTTCATGAAATCCGACCCTCTTTGAAAAAAGTTTGGACACCCCTGCTCTAGAACAAGAAGTGTTACTGGCAGCATCAACAGGTGAAAATAAAATAAAGGAAACAAATGCAGCCACCACATCTATTAATAGCCTGCAATATAATTAAGTGTTTTGGTTTTGACAGCCATTAAAGCTCACCTTAGAGGAAACCTGCTCTTGTCAATCCAATTAATTCCTCTAGCAAATGATTCAAGTTTAAGGCTAACCATAGGTCCCAGACCTAGTCACAAATGGGAGGGGGTGTCATGCAATTGTGATCACCTACAAACTGTTTTAAGAACAGCCCCTCATTGATGGCATAGGCAACGCTTCCAATTAGTAGTCCAGCCCGTTTCTGTATGAGGACTTTGGCCATATAAATTTTACTAGCCAAGGTGAGCCTGAAAGGTTTGTAGAAATTTTGAAGCTGCAGGTAGCACTTTAACGCCAGTATAAAGCAGATCTTCAGCTTGGTGAGTCCACCTCCCTGCATTACATATCTCAGGATAATTCAGGAGTAAGACAAGGATCGGCTGATGGGCAGAGCTGGCGTTGCTCATTGTGGGCTAGCTGCCTGAATCCGAAAGAGACAGCTGGCTCAAAATGACAATGCTGCATGACAGGTAAGAGGCAAGGGGGATGATTATTTTTTTATTTAGATTAAGCCTAAACAAAGATTCTGCTTGCTTACTAATAGCATCCAAAAGGAATAAATATATGACTCATAAAAAGGTTATTCCCATTTAAAAAAGGGATAACAGCTAATGCACAGTGCACGATGCTTTTAAAAAAAAAAAAAAAAAAAAAAAAAAAAATTGTCCTTACAGTAAAATACTTTTCTGGAGTTCATTGAAAGACACAGGATTCAGAAGATATTGGGTTATACTACTGACTACAGGAGGATTTGGACACTGGGACAAAAAACAAAAAGAACACAAAATTGACCAGTTTGTTATATCCTTCTCACTCTCAGCATGTCTTAGTTCTCAGTAATATGCAGACCCATGTCCCTGAACTAACTAAGGATTTTGTTTTTAGGTACAACAATTCTATATTCTTCCATGTGAAATTCAGGGGTGAGAGGCTAGTGGGGCATCTAAAAACAGTGAGGGGTGGACAACAGTAACAAAAAACATTAGGAAACTCAAACAGCAATTAAAATAAATAAAAAATTGGAACTTGAGGATTGTAGACAGCTCAAAAAGCCACTTAAAGGACCCTACACCCAAAGCTGAGGCCTGAACATTCACCTGGTAAAACTTGGAGAACCAAGTAGCAGCCTTGTAAAACTGGAAACGCTGTCTGATGACAAAAAGCCCAAGCAGCACTCACAGATCCAGTAGATTGTGGCTTGAAAGGAAAGGGTAAAACCCTATCCTTAAGGACATAAGCTTGAACAATGATCTTTCTGAGCCAGTGACTAAGGCAGACATGCATATCTCTAACTACAATTTTAAAATGAATAGAAATTTTCTTCAGAGGCAATGGAGCCAGATAGAAGGATGACAGCATGATGCTCTGGTTGAGGTGGAAAGCCAAAACAGAAAGCATTCTTTACAGGACAAAACGACTAGTTCAGACACATGCATTATTGAGGTTATGGCGACAAAGTACGCATCTTTTACAGTAGATGTGGGAAGGGGACCGCCCCCGATAGGTTCAAAAGGCAGTTGTTGCGCTGAGGGAATAAGCACAGGATGGACCACATTAGAGAGATCCTGTACAAAACTCTTATTTTAAAAAAAATAAATGGGAAGCTAGCGGTTTCTGGAACAAGATCTGACCTTTGATGGTTTTATGAGCCAAATGCTTATCCAGGCCTAACTGAAAAAAGAAAAATATATCTTCTTGGCTTAATCGTAGACCTTGCAGGATGTAGACTTTCTAGCTTTTGGCACCAAGGGACTAGTGAATCAGAAATTCCCCTGTCCCTCAAGACCTGGGCTTCCACAACCATGCCTTTAAAGCCAGCAGCCGTGAAACAGGACAGTTAACAAGTCATTGGGACAAAAGATCCTGACAATCTGAAAGGGCCCAATCTGTGGGGATCACCAGAATGATCCCCATCTTATAGCCACAGACAAGGTAGGCATTCCAGGGAGAAAAGGCTTTTGCACTGATCTGATAGTCAGTAGAGCATCCACTGCTTGAATCTGGAGGCCAGGAGGACCGAATCTGGTGCCAACCCGCCTGTGACAAAGGCCTTGTAACACCTCTGGGTGTAGAGCCTATTCCCTCAAATTCAGGTATTGCAGAGAAAGCCTATCAACTGTCTATGTCAGGGTTGAAAACAGTGGAAAATGCTGGAACATTAAGTTTTGCAATGGCAAGACTTCTGGCAGACTTCTAGTTCCTCCCTGGTGGTCTATGTATGCTACTACTGTGCTGTTGTCTGACTGGGTCTTGACTGGATGACTCTACAGTCTGGATGTCCAGCACTAAAGGGACAACCCAATTGCTTGAAGCTCCAGAATGTTAATGGGGAGATATGATCCCTCTAGTGTCCTAGTCCCCTGCACTGCTAAGGTATTGAGGACTCCTTCCCAGCCTGGGCATCTGTTGTAAACATCCTCCAAAAAGGTCAAAGAAAGAGTTTCCCCAACTTCAGAGCTGGACTCCCAATCCACCAGGCCAGAGACAACCTGGTCTTTGATGTTAGGTAAACTGGATTATCTGCAGATGTAACAGATTTCTTCTACAATGACAGGATGAGGACTTGTAGGGGTTGGATACTGAACAAATGGAACTACTTAAAAAAAGGAGGCTCTGATCAATGTCAGGATGAACATACAATCAGCAAAGTTGGTTGACTCCTTAAGTGACAAGTCGGCTCCAATGTGGGCTTCTGAAGATTTAGGCTCCAGCCATACCTGTTCAAGGTCTGAAATGTCTGTGCCACGTTGGCTAAAATTTGCACCAACTGCAACCTCCACAGTAGATCAGCCAGATATACAACAATGGGGACCTTGGCACTGTAACGAGGTTAGGTGTCAGGGTACTTCCAGATTAGAGCTACACGATTAATCGTATTAAAAAAAAAAAAAAAAAAAAAAAATTTGGGATCTTGATTCAACCCCCTTCACGATCTCTATGCAGAATTTCTCAATTAAAGTAGCAAGTGTAGAGAGTGTAGAGAGTGCTTTGCTCGCTAAGCTGTCAAGAGAAAAAAAATAAAAAAATGGGCAGCCTGCCAAGTTTTTCACAACATTGTCCGCACTGGTAGATAACTATAAACATTGCAACTTTTTGTTCTTGGATGAAAAGGAATAAACTTCAAGTCTGTAAGTGCTAGTTTACACTTGCTTCAAAACATGTCTTCGGGCACGCTCTGTTAAAGCTCTCTGAACGACAGTCAAAGCACCAGTCACTAAATAAAATGGCTAGCTTACATTCCTGTTTACACCTTGCTTTTGCTTGGTGCTTTGATGAGGCTTCGGTGGAGCTTCAATGAGCCTTTGGTGGGGCTTGCCACAGACTTCTATGGAGGCTTGGAAGACGCTTTGAAGCATCACTAAAGCTACATGGGGTTTTATTTTTTGAAGCAAAGCAAAGCAAAAGCATGCATAAACAGGACTGCAAGCTAACCATTTTATTTAGTGACAGGGGCTTTGACTAACGTTCAGAGAGCTTTAACAAAGCTTGTTCGAAGCCTTGTTTTGAAGCAAGTGTACACTAGCCATTAATGTGTGTTGAAGCCTAAGTGTAAATGAGCCCTAAGGATTAAAGCTCTCTGAATGCTAGTCAAAGCCACGGTCACCAAATAAAATGGTTAGCTTACAGTCCTGTTTACACCTGCTTTATCTTTGCTTCTAAAATGATACCCCATGTAGCTTTAGTGGCGCTACAAAGCTCCACTAAAGCCTCATCAAAGCTCCAAACACAGGAAAAATTGCAAACTCATGTGTGCTTTGTCAGCTGGTCAAAGTGTGGGTAATTTAATACTCTATTTAAAACAGGGAGTCCATGTAGGATAGTTTATGTGCAGCACAAGAACGTAATGGTGGTCTCAGGTGTGCTGACTGAGGACGGCTGCCAGCTCGTAACAAGCTAGATGGGGCTCTGCAAGAAACAAGACGCAAAGGGGAGCAGCAATGTAAAATAATTTATTTCATATTAGATGATTGGGAATTCACAAGATCACAGCTTTATCAGCGCATTGGAATATTAAGGAGGTTCATCATCTCTTATGGGAAGGTGGTTGGCTCGCAGGTGGAAAGGCAGCTGGTAGTCCGGCTGACGCTGGCGGCTCCCAGCGCTTCCAGACTCTCATAACAGCGATACATGTCACTTCCGGTTGGAGGAGGGTGCATTTGGAGCATGCATGCTCCTTCATCAGGCAGTCAGTGCGTGCCACTGTCAGTATAGCCACTTTCTTTATGTGGTATTTTTGCAGGGTGAAGGGAGGGGGATTTTCTTCTCTCCTTTCCACCCAATGGTCAATTCCTGAACTTTAGGTGGCCACATGTGCATTTTTTCATTGGGATCTAATGACACATGATTTACTCATTTGTTTAATGATATGTTTAATTATTTTGTATGTATATATATATATATATATATATATATATATATATATATATATATATATATATATATATATATATATATATATCTGTATGTATCTTTAGCACTCTAGCAGGCACACAGATACTTATTCACATATGCCCACTAGTACAATCAGGAGGATGCTAATAAAATGACTGATCAAAAGTAAATGATCATCTAAACCTCATCAATTGTAGAACAATATTGATAAAAGAAGTTCATCTTTAAAAGTGACCTTCCCCTAACCGTATTTCCTTTTGCAGTATAACGCAAACAATAAAATTTGCCATTTTTTTTTTTTTTTTTGTTCAACCAGTGGGTTAAAAAAGTCCAGTTCCCCCATCCATACAACTGAGGTGGATGGGGGAATTACTCCCGCTGAGCTATTGTGTTCCGACTTCCCTACCATCAGAATACCCTAAACAGTACTACCAGCCGGAAACAGGCTGGTTATACAGACTTCTGTACAACCAGCCAGCCCATACATGAATCAAAATTCGGTTGATACCTGCTGAACCAGATGAATTTTGATCCGTATATGGCCGGCATAATGAGAAATATCAGCTGCATATGGCAGGATCATTAAACACAAGTAAACGATCACTAATTAAATGTAGTCACAGCTTTAGGGCTCCTCTCAGGGGATTGCACACAGGTTTTTTTTTTTACCTTTACCACTGTAAATATAGAGTAGTACCTTAGAAATGGTAACCCTGAGCACATTGTAGCACACCTGTCAGGCTGCAACTACCAGGACTCTACCAAACACATGGCAAAAGCCAAGACAGAAAAACATTACAATCTGGCACAAGGAAGGGAGAGGAACTTGTAAATTGATATCGAAGGTCTTCAGCAGCCATCGCAATGATACTAATGCATTTTAGAACAGACTCAACTATGTATGCATGCTTTATCACAATTCGCTTACCCTGCGTGATTTGCTCTGATATTTTACTGCCTTCTTTGTTTCTTCTTTGGCATGTTCAATATAATCAGCAGAATTTTCAACATTCTTCTCTATGTTGTTTATCATTTCGCCCTGTATAATGCAAACAGTTGATTTTACATGGCAAGTTTTTTTTTAAACATTTTTCATTAAACAATTTACAATAAAGAAGGGATGACCTTTACCATGACCATGAAAATGAGTGAAAAAAAAAGACACCACAGGCAGTGGATAAAAAAAATTTAAAAAAAAGTTTTTATTTTGAAATGATTGTAATTGCCAATTGCATAGGCTTGCCTATGAAATACTTACATTTGTCCTCTTATTCAGCTTTGTTTACTTCTAACGCTTTCATTTTCAGGGTTGCCGCTCATCTGAAGTATGAGATTTGCTGCCTTAACTGCCTGACTCCCTGTAAGGTGTCTCCTCCTTGTGGCCCACTTGTTCACTAGTAGCTAGCAGGAGATCTGACCTACAGCTAATATTTTTTTCTACAACTGTGTATACTGAAATTAAACCAATAGGATTTTATAGTTTTCTTTACGGCACAGAATTTGTAACCAAAAGCAGGAACTTCAAGAACAGACTGAATTGTTTCTTTTGATGATCTGACCAAATCACAAGTTGGATAGCCATTGCGCCCCAAAAATAACTGTAAATATTTTTCCGTCAATTACACGATCATCTATAAATTCTTGAATGGGTCAGACAAGTTCATGTTTCCATCACCCCTATTTTTAGTTTAAGAGCACTTTCACACTGGGGCAGGAGTAGGCTTCATAGTAGTTTTAGCTGATTTTTGTCCGCTAGCGGGGCACTTTTAACACCCACTAGCGGCTGATAAAAGGTCCGCTGCCGAGGTGCTTTGGCAGCGCTGGCCATCGATTTCAATGGCAGGGGCATTTTAGGAACTGTTTATTACTGCTCCCACAACACCCCAAAGATGCTGCTTGCAAGATTTTTTTTTTGCCGTCCTCCAAGTGCACCGCCCCAGTGTAAAGCGCTTGGTGGGGGAAGGAGAAGGGAGCCGTGCATTTGGGGGGGGGGGGGGTGTTGGAGGAGAGAGCGGAGCTGCTGACATAATGTGCCAACACGGACTGGTCTCCCCAGAAGTGGGGACAGGATACCATTTGGCACCGGATGTTGACAAAAGAGTGCAAATTCCATATTTGGGTGGAACTCCGCTTTAAAGTGGCCCTAAATAGAAGTAAATATTTATTTCATAGGAAAAATAAATCTACAAAAATCTAGATCTAGTTCATTTTGCCTAAGCAGCACCCTGAAAAATCTACCTCTTGCCATGACTACACAAACATCAGAGCACAAGGCATGGTATGTAATGGGTACACATTAACACCACCAGTGTATTGCCCTTTGCGTGCCTTTTGGTTCTTAATAAGCCAGTTCACCTCTCACACCTGTACACTCCTATGGACCTATCTGAACAATTTCAATGTTCATATATCTGCTATGACTCATTTACTTGGCAATAATGTTGTGGTTCCTTCACATAAAGTAATCCATTTACAGTGCCTTGAAAAGTATTCATACCCCTTGAAATATTCCATAGTTTGTCACATTACAACCAAAAAGGTAAATTTGTTTTATTTGGATTTCATGTGATAGACCAACACAAAGTGGCACATGATTGTGAAGTGAAAAGAAAATGATAAATGGTTATCACTTTACTTACAAATAAATATCTGACAAGTGTGATGTGCATTTGTATTCAGTCCCCTTTACTTTGATACCCCTAACTAATATCTGGTCAGCTAATTAGTAAATAAAGTCCACCTGTGTGTAATTTTAATCTCAGAATAAATGCAGCTGTTCTGTGAAGCCCTTGGAGGGGATTCGTGAACTAACAGCAACAGGAAGGACAAGGAACACACACCAGACAGGTCAGGGACAAAGTTGTGGAGAAGTTTAAAGCCGGGTTAGGTTATAAAAAAAATATCCCAAGCTTTGAACATCTCACAGAGCACTGTTCAATCCGTGGCCGTCCACCTAAAATGACAGGCTGGGAAAGGAGAGCATTAATCAGAGAAGCAGCCAGGAGGCCCATGGTAACTCTGGAGGAGTTGCAGAGATACACAGTTCAGGCAGGAGAACCTGTCCACAGGACAACTACTAGTCGTGCACGCCACAAATCTGTCCCTTTATGGAAGTGTGGCAAGAAGAAAGAAAGCCACTGCTGAAAATAAAGCCATAAGAAGTCCTGTTTGCAGTTTGCGAGAAGAAAATACTTTGTAGAACCACCTTTCACTGCAATTACAGATGCAAGTCTTTTTGGGTGTCTCTACCAGCTTTGCACATCTAGAAGAGCAACATTTTTGCCCATTCTTCTTTGCAAAATAACTCAAGCTTCCATTAGATTGGATGGAGAGTCTGAACAGCAATTTTCAAGTCATGCCACAGAGTCTCAATTGGATTTAGGTCTGGACTGACTGGGACATTCTAATTCTAACACATGAATATGCTTTGGTCTAAACCATTCCATTGTAGCTCTGGCTGTATGTTTAGGGTCGTTGTCCTGCTGGAAGGTGAACCTCCACCCCAGTCTCGAGTCTTTTGTAGACTAACAGATTTTCTTTCAAGATTGCCCTGTATTTGGCTCCATTCATCTTCCCATCAACTCTGACCACCTACCCCGCCCCTGCTGAAGAAAAGCATCCCCACAACATGTTACTGCCACCACTATGTTTCACAGTGGGGTGGTGTGTTGAGGGTGAGATCATGGGCCTCTTGACTGCTTGACTCTGATTAATGCTCCCCTTGCCCAGCCTGTCAGTTTAGGTCGATGGGCATGTCTTGGTAGGTTTGCAGTTGTGCCACTCATTCGATTTTTTTTCTTCCACTTTACAACTATGGTTGGTTGTAACATGACAAAATGTGGAACATTTCAAGGGGTATGAGGGATACTTTTTCAAGGCACTGTGTGTGATTAAAAATGAGATTATATATATATATATATATATATATATATATATATATATATATATATATATATATATATATATATATATATATATATATATATATATATATATGTATATATATAGCGATAGAACTCTATCATGGATTTTTATTTTAATAATCTAAACTTTAAACTCTTTACTAATCCTGCTTTACAAAAAATATATTACATTTACACAATTAATATTAAAAGTATAAAGAAGGGAAGAATGATTTAATTAGGGCAAATTAGTATAAAAGGTGGAATAATTGTAATATTTAATAAATAGTACAGGGGCTACCTATTTAAAGGGGGTAGCCTTCCCATGAATGAGTATCTGTTGCATTTTTTCTATTATATTCTGATGGAATAAGTACTGCCTTGTGCATATTTTAAAACATATAAATATTATAATTTGTTGAAGTCTCAAATGTAAGCACCTTAAAAATCCCACCTGGGCATTTACATTGTGATAATTAGGGCAGATTATGGTAAACACAGCAACTTATAGTTATTTTGACAGCCAGGAATTCAGGAAGGTACAAGGATAAGCAGCAGTGGAGCAGAAGGTTAGGGCATATTACATAGGCCCTGTGTCCACAACTGGTTATAAACTCAATCACACAGAAGCCCTAGTAGCATAGGCCAGGTGTGTCAGAGTGCTATGACTTGCTTTTACTACAAAGCCTACTCCAGGACATCAGATTGAATGAAACTTCAAAAGTCACTTTTTTTTTAAATAACGTCACATCGGCAACCGTAATAAGATCACATTACAAGTGATGTAAAATGACAAGATACAAACAACTGTACCATGTGCATTATATGCATGTGCTGAAATGAAAATGTAACTTTTCTATGACAATGCACAATTACTTTACCTGTATCCCCATCCTCCAGGAGATAAAATCAGCAGCAAATGGCAAAGTGTTACACAGTTATTATCTGGAGAAAATGTTATAGATCGCATTGCATTCAGACAATGAATACAGTCCCAAGGTAATAGAGGTTAATGGTCTTTACTGCATGGAAGTGCAAATGTACAGTAAGCTAATAGACCGTATGAGTACAAATACCAAGTTATTCCACAGTGTACCTACCGTTCTAACTATAGGTTTAAAAAAAAATATTAAAAAAGTGCAGCCTATCAGTGCCCACCAGCGCCGCCTCATGAGCGCATTTCAATGAAGGAGAAAAATGACCTGTTTGCTAAATTTTTATAACAAACTATTAAACATGATTTTTTATTTTATTTTTTTGCATCTTTTTTTGTTTGTTTAGCAAAAAATAAAACTCCCAGCTGTAATTAAACACCAAAAGAAAGCTCTATTTGTGGGGGAAAAAAATGATAAAAATTTCATTTGGGTACAGTGTTGTATGGCTGCGCAATTGTCATTCAAAGTGCATCAGAGCTGAAAGCTGAAAATTGGTCTGGGCAGGAGGGGGGTTTAAGTGCCCAGTAAGCAAGTGGTTAAAGAAAAGATCCTGTCGTTTAAAAAAATAAAAATAAAATTAACAGCAATTTAAATTTTGTTAGATTTGACTTCTCTAAATCCTTGAACATTCCCAACAAGTGCAATACTTAACAAAGGTGTCAACTCATCAAAACATATATGCTTATGTTGCACTAGATATTACAGTGATGGTGGCAGTTTCAAATGAGGTGGTGTGGGTATCATTTTTGATGCATATCTTTTTGTTTAATCTTGGGAGTGTCTGGTGGATATCAAGTGTGGTCAGAAGACACACAGCTTATTTCTGAATCTCTTTGCTAAACATTTGAGCTTAAAGAGTGAATATTCTAAAAAGGGGTGTCTGAATTTTGTTCAGGCTAATCATAGGAAGATTTATCTTTGTCAACTTTTTTTTGTTTTATGGCCACTATATCTCATCCCAGGATATACCTGTATGTGGCTTTGTAAATACCTCACTACCCTGCTAAAAGATTACATTTAGGAACAGAGATCACCACTCAGGTTTGAAAACATTTACAATTATGCCCTGTACACCCGGTCGGACTTTCTGGCAGAAAATGTGCGATTGGATCGTGTTGTCGGAAAATATGATCGTGTGTGGGCTCCATCTGACTTTTTCCATCGGAATTTCCGACACACAGTTTGAGATCTGGATCTAAAATTTTCCGACAACAAAATCCGGTCGTTTAAATTCCAATCGTGTGTAGACAATTCCGACACAAAGTGCCACGCATGCTAAGAATAAATTACGAGACAAAAGCTATTGGCTACTGGCCTTTTTATAGCTCCCTCGCACATGTTGTACGTCACCGTGTTCTGAACGATCGGATTTTCCGACAACTTTGTCCGACCGTGTGTATGCAAGAAGAGGTTGTCCAAAATCCGACTGATTGTTGGAATTTAAGATCGTGTGTACAGGGCATTAGGCCTTTTGCACGTTATGCTCCTGTTTGAGCATCTACTTTTTCAGACTTTTTTGTATGCATTTGCACATAACGACATGCATTTAAGTATGCTTGCATTCTTGTTCTGCACAAGTAGTAAATGGCCATTTGCATGCATTTGGCGTAAATTACTGAACAAAACAGCAGTTTTTTCAATTTTTTTTTTTTACTGAAGAATGCACTCTGTGCATAGGCACATTACAATTAATGGGTTGTATTTTAGCTCAGTAAAAAAGAAAATGCTGCACTGAACTTTTTCAAGCTGCAATGTGTAAGAGGCCTTAAAGGTTAAGAACACCATCTGCATCCATGGTAGTAATAAACCTCAACATATCCAGAATATAAAAACAAGTACTTCAATATGTACCATAGCATTTGTAGTGCTAAATAAAAAAAGCTTAGTTATATATTATCATATACCATCTATAGTATATAATCTACTGTATATTGGTCACAGGTAAACTATTTTAATACAAAATCATACTTTTCTACAAAACCAAGAAAGAGTGCTTAGAAAGAATTCCTTGCCATAAGAGATGGATTTCTGCAGTGACAATACTGGCTCTTTGTAATGGGTAAATGGGGAATGTTTTCCCTTGTGTAAACAAAAATCTTTACGGGCCATGTGTATTTATAGTCAGTCACAGTGTACAGTGAGCTGTTTGTACGGCTCCTTGAGGGTTTTTGTTTAAAGCAAATAAGTGTGGGCAGTCACAATTTATATTCATCTATGAATATTTCTTCTTTTTTCATTCAGTCATTTGCATTTTCTTTAACAGTGATATGTGATGTTCATCTCCAAGAGTAGAACGTCAATGTTAGACTGATAAGTAACTATAACTAGCTTAGCAAACCATTCAGGTTGCACACTAGCATTTTTTTCTTAAGCTGAAAAAATGCTGAATATAAAATGCTGCTAAGTGTGTAAAAGTGTTAGCATTTTTGCAGCCCCTTTGAAAAAATTGGGGAAAAAAAAAACAACCTTCATAGAAACGCCATTTGTAGTGTTTAGGAGCATTTAGCAACATTCCTGCTGGAAAAACGGTCCACGAAACTCTACAAAAACTATTTTTTTTCTTCTCCTAGACAATGAAGCTCAAACACCAAAAGCCTAAAGTAGTGTGCATGAACACATAGGATAACACTATTTAGCTTCAGAAAAAAAATGGCAATGGCTTCTAGGACCTTTAAGAAAAAAAACAAAAAAACAAAAAATAAAAAAAAATAAAAAAACACACGCTGGTGTGCATGGAGCTTCAATTGCACTTCATCTTATTAAAACGTGTAATATTTTATTTGTACTCCAGTCTCCCATTCTTATAAGACATGTCAAATGGGCATCCCAAGTGTCACTGTCTATACGATCATCTATTCTGTGACACAAAAAATTTAAATAAAATTAAAACCCAGAAAAATATGGTGATTCTAAAGAACAACCCAATCTGCAAGCTGCACACCTGTGAGTTTAGACTACCAAACTTTACTATAAATTTCCTCACAGTATTAGAACTCTGCTGGAAAACAGTAAAAATTCCAATCCAGAGAACCTATCATGCATTAACAGTCGGGGCCGGTTCTCACTGGTATGATGTCGACATCAGATGCGATTAGCACTGCAAATTAAATGCGATCTCTGCGCGATGCTATTTCAGCCAGATAGTATGGCTGAATTTTCAACACATTCGAACCAATCTCGCACAGGACCTTTTTTTGGTCCATAGCAGAATCAGATTGCGTGGATGTTCACATCCATGTGATCCGATTCCTGTCCAAATTTTCAGTTCCCACTACGATATGCAAACCGATTTGGGGGTGTCACTAACTTTCAATTGACACTCAAGCAGTTTGCATAGGGTAGTGTGAACTGCAAGATGTTTTTTCACCTTAAAGGGATTGTAAAGTACATTTTTTTATTTTTTTTAACCACTTGAGGACCGCCGTATTGCCATTGTACGTCAGCACAATGGCACAGGCAGGCATAATCACGTACATCTACGTGATTGCCTTCCAGCGGGTGGGGGGTCCCATCGGACCCCCTCCCGCTGGTTACGGCGGTCCGATTCGGTCCAGCAGCGATCCGTGATGAGGGGATGGCCGTTCGTTTTCGGCCACCCCCTCTGGATCGCTCCTGGCCAATGAGAAGCTTCCTCCCCTGTGTATTGTTTACACAGGAAGGAGGAAGTGATGTCATTCTCCTCGGGGCGGTCTTTTTGACCGGACTACGAGGAGAAGAGTAAAAGTAAGTCTGCACGAACACTACACTGACATGTAGGTACACACAGGCACACAAACCCCCCCCGATCCCCCCCCCCGATCCCCCCCCCGCCCCCCCTCCCCCCCCAGTCACAGTGTCACTGATTGCATTGATCATTTCTTTACTGATCAATGCATTCAGTGTCAGTTGTGACAGTAAAAACTGTCAGGACAGTTAGTGTTAGGTCCAGGGTAGCCCCCTATCACCCCCCAATAAAGATTTAACCCCCTGATTGCCCCTAGAGTTAACCCTTTCACCCCCTTTTGCCAGTGTCACTAAGCGATCATTTTTCTGATCGCTGCATGTGTCGCTAGGTAGCTAGTTATTTTTTTAGGTTCACCGCCAGGTTTTTATATCGCTAGGTACCCCGATATACTACCCAATAATGTTTTTAACCCCCTGATTGCCGCTAGTTAACCCTTTCACCCCCTTTTGCCAGTGTCACTAAGCGATCGTTTTTCTGATCGCTGCATTAGTGTCGCTACAGTCGCTAGGTAGCTAGTTATTTTTTTAGGTTCACCGCCAGGTTTTTATAGCGCTAGGTACCCCGATATACTACCCAATAATGGTTTTAACCCCCTGATTTCCGCTAGTTAACCCTTTCACCCCCTTTTGCCAGTGTCACTAAGCGATAAATCTGCCCATAGCATGTGTGAGCAATATATCATTTAGTGACAACTTTGTGCAAAAAAAAAAAAAGTTTGTAATATTCCCGCAACTTTTGGCAAAATATAAAATATTCCATGGACTCAACATGCCTCTCAGTAAATAGCTTGGGGTGTCTACTTTCCAAAATGGGGTCATTTGGGGGGGTTTTGTGCTATTTTGGCATTTTATGGCCTTCGAAACTGTGATAGGTAGTGAGGAGTTAAATCAAAAATTTGCACCCTTAGAAATCCTGAAGGTGGTGATTGGTTTTCGGGGTGCCGTGCGCGACTAGACTCCCAAAAAGTCCCACACATGTGGTATCCCCGTACTCGGGAGAAGCAGCAGAATGTATTTTGGGGTGTCATTTCACATATAACCATGGCATGTGTGAGCAATATATCATTTAGTGACAACTTTTTGTAAAAAAAATTTTTTTTTTTTTTTTTTGTCATTATTCAATCCCTTAGGACAAAAAAAATAAATATTCAATGGGCTCAACATACCCATCAGCAATTTCCTTGGGGTGTCTACTTTCCAAAATGGGGTCATTTGGGGGGGATTTGTACTGCCCTGCCATTTTAGCACCTCAAGAAATGAGATCGGCAGTCATAAATTAAAAGCTGTGTAAATTCCAGAAAATGTACTCTAGTTTGTAGACGCTATAACTTTTGCGCAAACCAAAAAATATACGCTTATTGACATTTTTTTTACTAAAGACATGTGGCTGAATAAATTTTGCCCTCAATGTATGACTAAAATTTAGTTTCTTCGATTTTTCTTATAACAAAAAGAAGAAAATATCTTTTTTTTTCAAAATTTTCGCTCTTTTTCCATTTATATCGCAAAAAAAAAAAATCGCAGAGGCAATCAAATACCATCAAAAGAAAGCTCTATTTGTGGGAAGAAAAGGACGCAAATTTCGTTTGGGTGCAATATTGCATGACCGCGCAATTACCAGTTAAAGCAGCGCAGTGCGAAATTGCAAAAAGACCTCTGGTCCTTAAGGTGTTTATTGGTCCGGAGCTGAAGTGGTTAAATAACAAACATGTTATACTTACATCCAGTGTGCAGCTCGTTTTGCACAGAGTGGCCCCGAACCTGCTCTTCTGCTGTCTCAGCTTTCTCCCGCAGGTACTTCTCACGTTCATGCGAGCTCCCTCGCATGGTGAGAAGCACCTGCGGGTTGCGATCCCATGATACAGCCGGTGGCTATAGCCCCTCGCTGTATCACACGGCCCCGCCCCCCGGCGCGCTGCATCATTGGATGTGATTGACAGCAGCGCGAGCCAATGGCTGCGCTGCTTTCAATCCATCCACTCCAGCCAATCAGCAGCCAGGCTGAGCAGCGAAGAGGACGACAGGGGGCGAGCACGGGATTTTCGAGGGGTCAGGTAATTAAAAATGGGGGGACTGGGGGCGCCGGCAGTGTGAGATGTTTTTTCACCTTAATGCATAGAATGCATTAAGGTGGAAAAAACCTTTACAACCCCTTTAATGCATAGGATGCATTAAGGTGAAAAAACATGAAGCTTTACAACCCCTTTAAGGTTAAAAAAATAAAATAAAATCCAATACCTGTTCATACCCCCCTCCCCTTTTCCCAAATACTTACCTATCACTCCTCTCGATACAGCCCTCTACCCGGCTGCAGCTCTTCTCTCTCAATGGCTACACTGAGACCAGTGGGAGCGATTGGCCAGTGAGTAGAAAGCGGGGGACAAGTCAAACTCTGTGCGTCTATGGATGCAAAAACAGCCCAGCTCCGGAGAATGCGCGCCCCCCATAGCAAGCGTCTTGCAATGGTGGTGTACGCAGAAGAGGAGCCAGGATAGGCAAGCAGGGGACCACAAAAGAAGAGGTTTAAGGCTGTTCTGTGCAATACCCTACATAAAAAGCAGGTAAATATGACATTTATTTATTTATTTATTTTTCTAAAGAAGAAAAAAAAATACTACAAATAGAGTGCACAATATTGGAGTTCATTGTTACTGAATTTCAAAGCCCTGTTTTGTTTTTTACCCAGTTTTCAAAAAAGCAGAAGAAAAATAATGAATTCTTAATTTACCTGTGTCTCCACTAACATGGCAATGTCCATAAACATGTCATGTAACTCCCGTATGCTAGATTCCAGCTTCATGATATCCTTGTGCCGCGATTCAATCTCATTTAGAGCTTGCCTGGTAATCTGGGAATCTGAAATGATCTATAAAAGGTATATTTTATAGTAAATCGATAAACTTTTTCCCCCGGTAAATACTTTTAAAATTCAGCACTTAAGATAAATGTTTCTTTTGTTTTTTCACTATCCATTCATGCATTTTTGAAAAAATAAAAATTCTACTTACATCTGAAGTGAAAATTGCTGGGTTCCCGGTCTCCAGCATCTCTTCCAGTTCTTCATCTGTAGTTGTTTTTCCAGCTGAAACAAGGCAATAAGATGTAATTTGTGTGCATGCCCACAGAGATCCATTAAAGATTTCTGCTCTTCACACTTTCCAGTTAAAAAGAGGTTTTAGAAAATGGTTTCAAAAAAATGGTTTCATTTATTAATATTTCAACAGGAAAAGTATGAGACACACAGCATTTTCTTTTCTGCAGTTGTATAGTCTGATGCACATTTACCATTCCACTAGTTGTAAGGTTAGATCAATGAGCAAAGGAACATTGGGCATTTTTCTATGTTGTAATCACATATGAACAATTATGAGCAAGGCTAGTACAGAACTTGACAAGTATTCTAAGACTGTTTGCCTTCTTATAGTGCACATTTACTGCAGGGCTCCACATTTACTGCAGGGCTCCTCTGCGCAGAATCACATACCTGAACCTGCACGTCTGGTGCGACCAGCTCACACTGTGATTGCACACAGTCAGAGTCAAAAAGCGGGTCCAGTGGATTTGATGTCCGCCGACACCAGGCAATCGTTCGTGAGACAAGCAGAACAGCAGTCTGCCTATGTAAACAAGGCAGATCGCCATTCTGTCAGTAGAGAAGGTGGTGATCTTATGTTTCTGCCAAGCAGGAACATTGATCTTTGCCTTCCCCCAATTAGAAAACACTCCCTAGGCACACATATAACCCTTTGATCTCCCCCTGATGTTAACCCCTTTCTTGCCAGTGTCATGAGTACATTGACAGTGCATATTTTTAGCACTATTCACTGCATTATTGTCATTGGTCTCCTAAAAAGTGTCATTTAGTGTCCGATTTGTCCACCACAATATCGCAGTCTATACGCTATAAGCTGCTGATTGACGCTATTGCTAGAAAAAAATTTTTTTTTATAAAAAAATTCCATTAATAGATCCCATCCTTTGTAGAAGCTATAGCTTTTGCACAAACCGGTCAATATACGCTTACTGGGATTTTTTTTTTTTTTTTACCAAAAACATGCATCAGAAAACATATTGGCCTAAACTGATTAAGTTTGATTTTTTTTTATTGGACATGTTTTTTTTAGCAGAAAGAAAAATGTTTTTTTTTTTAATTGTCTGTCCTTATTTGTATATAGCACAAAAAATAAAAAAAAACACAGAGGTGATCAAGCACCACCAAAAGAAAGCTCTATTTGTGGGAAAAAAGGACATCAATTTTATTTGGGTACAGAGTCGCACGACAGCGTCATTTTCAGTTAAAGTAACGCAGTGCCGCATCGTAGAAAATGGCCTGGTCATGAAGGGGGTAAACCTTCCGGAGCTGAAGTGGTTAAACACAAAAATGCTGCTGAGCAATCCTTAAGTGGAACTAAAGTTCTACTGTCATACTCTGCGAGCAGTCAGGCTTTTTAATATTCCGCAATAAAATACACTTGAAAGGTATCTGCCCGTTTGCAGCAGGTAAACTGAGCTGTGTATGCTCCCACTCAACATCTTTTGACTGAAAAACTGAAGGAGCCGGGCAGAAACCTGTTAGTTAAAAAATGGATTCATCCAGTCAGATGAAGCCACAGTTTGGGCATTTTGACAACCGGCAGGAAATGTGCCCATCCCAGCTGTATAGCATGGATAGAGGAATCCGACAGCCCACAGTCTGAAAAAAAAAAAGAAAAAAAAAAAAAAAAAAGTTTTTTATTCAGATTTTACTGCACAGTGCGAGCTTCTAACAGCGTTTATTAGAAGCTGCAGCAAATCAGATAAAGCTTGCTTAATTTCCTTGCCTGATGGACATCCAGCTTCATCTAGCGCTTTCCTCCAGAGCTTTCCTGTCTCTGGCTGGCACCTTTCATTTATTGGATTTCAATCCTTTTAAACATGGAGACTCAACATCACAGGTGGACATTACCCAAGGTGGTCTGCATGCAAATACAACCTGTCTAGGATGCCCAAGACTCAAGACTGGCATCTACCCATCAGAGCAATTTGATATTTGCATAACTACTCTCAAGGGCCAGCACTCAGCTTGCATAAGGACTGAGGACTCTTGAGAGGAGTACTGAGGCAGGGAGCTGTGATGTTTTCCCACCCCTCCCTTCATCCATATGTCTACATTGCACAGAGAAGCATTGAGATGCAGTGATGATGTCACTAGGTTGAAAATGAGATCTAAAAAAAAAAAAAAAAAAAAAAAACAAACAAAAAAAGTTTTCATTTAAAAATATTATTAGCATATCGGAAAGGTAAAATATTGGCAAATTAAAGTTTAGCTTTAATGTGGACCCATCATTCCACACTCCACTCATTAATAAAAACATGCGATATACTGGAAAGATGTATGGCTCTGCTACCTCCTCCACCCCAAGTCCAGAGTTCAGGAAAAATACAATACAGAAAGCAAGATTTATAGAAATATCATACTTATTTCTAGCTGACGCTGTATCCGTCCTTTACTGCGCTCCCGAAACTGAATCTGCGTTTCATTGTATTCTATCATAACCTCCCCAAATTTTCTGCACAATACTGTATGCTGGAACAATAAAAAAAAAAAAATTTACATTAGTGCTGGATATGAACAAGCAAGATAGAAATTACAAGATGTACCATCAAGTACAGCACACAAGAGATTACAGAGACCAAATCTTCAATGTAAATGAAGCAGAAGGTGCTAGTCCAGACAAACCTAGTTCCCCCGTGTGGGGGAAGGCTCAGTGTTTTAAAACTTTTAAATATAAGCATAAAGGTAATCTTTTATAAATACATACAATACAAGAAGATATATTGTTCTGTCTAGGTAACAGAAAAAAAATTATTTATAAAAATATTTACCTGTTAGAAGGTATGTATAGTCAATGCTTTTCCTTTTCTTACTCTCAGAGTAGGGCAGAGCTATTATTTTCTGTGTACCAGTACCCTTAAGGTCTTGCTCCAGAAACATAAAAGGGAGTTAGAGGAAATCTCAAAAAGCGAGGCAAATTTCCCTCTCAAGATTGTACCCACTGGAAGATTTCCCCTTACCTGTTATTATAGGGACAACTCTAAACTAGGGTGCCCACGTGTCCCGGATAGCCCAGTACTGTCCCACAATTGGCATGCATGTCCCAGGTCCTGGCACCTTAATTCCAGGACAATATAGTGTCCCAAAATTAAATAGAGGACAGAGACAGTGCAGCCATCCTACTAAATACATTTCTGGAACTGGTTGCTAGGGCCAGCCCCATCTAGCGTCTTGCAACCAGTGATGTCACAGACTATCAGACAGGCCAGGAGCGAAGCGCGCGCCTAGTGCTGTACTACTCTCTGCACCCACCTCGGCAGTCGGCACCCGCCCCCCCCCCCCCCCTCGCCCAGCAACATTTAGCAGGGACTGGTATGATCTTCACTCTCCAGTTGTGTCCCTGAATGGCAGTTAGGAAATGTGGCCACCCTACTCTAAACCCTTCCATTTCCCCTCACTTTCTCAGTGACAAAGGTCATCAGTACCAATAAAGTGGAGTCATATATATGGGGACACGCACAGCAAAAAGTTATGACTACCCCTCTCCACTGTGTGGGAAGCCCACAAGGCGGTGATGCGGGGTAGATGCATTGCGCTTTCCTCGGCCTTGAAGCGAGACGTCGCGGCCACCAAGCTTAACACCGAGAAGGAACTTAGACAGTTAGAGCAGAAACTGCAGGCCTCACCGACGGTACCACTCCTTAGGAAAATTGTTAATTTGCGAATGGCGCTGGCGGACCTGGCGCTTCGCCGTGTTGAGAAAGCCCTTCTGAGGATCAAACAGACATACTATGACAGGGGCAATAAAGCACACTCCCTCCTAGCGCGGAAGCTCAAAGACAAAACCCTTCTCTCTGCCCCACACCAGATAAAAACTAGATCTAATGCGGTTGTCTCCCACCCCAAAGACATAGTTGATACGTTTGCTGGCTTTTACGCGGAGCTCTATAATAGTCCTGACATCCCTAGCAACCCTGTGTCGCTGGAGGTCTCACAGCGTATACAGCAGTACTTGTCCGACAGCGCCATCCCCAAAATTAGAGATTCGGACTTGCTCATTTTGAACATGCCCGTCACGGAAGACGAAGTGGAAGAGACCATTAAATCCCTCCCCGCACATAAGTCCCCAGGCCCAGACGGGCTGCCCTACGAATATTACAAAGCATTTTCCCCCCTCTTAACTCCGCATATGAGCAGACTCTTTAATGCTTTTCTACAGAAAACACCCGTCCCCTCAGATATGCAACGTTCCTTCCTTACCTTAATCCCCAAGCCAGATAAGGACCCCATCCATTGTGCGAATTATAGACCCATTGCGCTGCTGAACGCGGACCTAAAAATTTTTACTAAACTGCTATCTCTGCGCCTTAACAAGGTCCTACCCTCTTTGATCCATAAGGACCAAGTGGGCTTTGTCCCCCTCCGACAAGCAGGGGATAACACCCGGAAGGTGATAGACCTGGTCGAGGTGGCGAACAGGGAGGGAGTGCCGTCCCTGCTCCTGAGCTTGGATGCAGAAAAAGCATTTGATAGACTGGGTTGGCCCTTCCTCTTCGCCACCCTGACCCACATAGGGATGGAGGGACCTTTTCTGCGGGCCATACAACATCTTTACTCCGACCCGTCTTCTCAAGTGAAGACTCCCTTTGCCACCTCTTCCCCCTTTTCCATCTCCAACGGTACGCGTCAGGGATGCCCGCTGTCACCCCTACTATTTGCCCTCTGTATTGAACCCCTGGCGGCATCTATCAGGCGGAACCAGGCTATAAGAGGGGTTCCGGTGCGAGGCCAGGAGTTTAAGATCTCGCTATTTGCGGACGACGTAATTCTCACTCTTACCCAACCCAGGATATCCCTGCCCAACCTGCATATGGAGTTGGATCGTTACAGTGCGCTATCGGGTTACAAACTTAATGCGTCGAAATCCGAAGCCCTTCCGATTAACATTCCACCGTTGGAGGTGGAACACCTACGATCCAACTTTCCCTACCATTGGAGGTACACCTCCCTTCGATACCTGGGGGTAAACATTACCCCAACCTATACCTCCCTTTATCAGGCAAACTACCCATCCCTCTATGGAGATATTAGGCGTCTCTTGCTACAGTGGCGGAAACACCAAATCTCTCTGCTTGGTAGAATAGCCTCTGTGAAGATGGCTATCCTCCCGAAACTTCTCTATCTTTTTCAGACCCTCCCCATTCCAGTCCCCTCCTCTCACCTGAAAAAATTGCAAAGGGACCTACTTCGATTTGTATGGAATCATAAAAGGTACAGGATACCTCGCTCGGTTATGACCGCCTCCAAATCGGATGGGGGGTTAGCGTTCCCGGACCTAGTCAGGTATTATCAGGCTGCCCAACTCCGCGCGGTCGCTTCTTGGACTACCCAGAGGCCTCACAATCGCTGGTCGGAAATTGAATCCCGATGGTTGGCCCCTACACACCCTAATAGTATGCTCTGGAGTGCGGCGGCAGTGATTCCTCAGTCCCAATTGTTGGGCCCTATGTCCCACCTGCAGAACCTATGGCATAGGTCTTCCAAGGCATTTGCCCTGACCTCGGCTAAATCGCTCCTGACCTCTTTTATATCCAACCCTCGAGTGCCAGATAGCCTATCTCGCCAGATGCAACACCCCTGGTCCTCCCGGAACCTTTTCCATCTGAGATCTCTGGTGGATCCCAGATCTAGGAGGTTACTGACTTACACTGAACTCCAATCCCGGTTTGACCTCCCCCGGCAGAGCTTCTATAGTTACTTACAAATCCGTCACTTTGCCCAGACCATCTCCTCAGACCTCCGTTTCTCCCCGCCTACCATGTTTGAAATAGTAGTCTCATCAGGTACGGCACAGAAGGGGATGATATCGGATATTTATAAAATAATTAACGCCTTTCCTATGGGTCTTAACGGCAAACATGCATATATGCTTAAATGGGAGGAGGCTCTGGGTGAAGTGTTCACGGAGGAGCAATGGCGGGTGATTTGGTCACAGGCATCCAAGAGCTCCATGTGTACGCTCTACCGGGAGAATGCATACAAAATATTGTTCTTCTGGTACATGACCCCGGATGTCCTGCACGCTATTTATCCTTCTACAACAGACCGGTGCTGGCGCTGTGTGGGGCATAAGGGCACCCTCTTGCATATATACTGGCAATGCCCTCGTATAGTCCCTTTCTGGACGGAAGTCCGTACGCTCTTGGCCAGTATCCTGGACCAACCCCTGGACTTGAACCCAAAGCACTTTTTACTGGGAGTCCCTTTCCCCAAATTGTCCAAATCCCTACAGAAATTATCCCGCCATATCTTGACCGCAGCGAGGTGTCTTGTTGCTCTCCACTGGAAAAAAACGCACCCCCCTACCCCGGACGCATTATACGCCCGCATTAGAGATGTGGAGCTTATGGAGAGGATGACCGCCAGGATACAGGACCGGCTGGAAGCGCATGACGTAGTCTGGAACCCCTGGAATCTTAAGGACGATCGACCCTGACAGGCAAGCGGAAGTATTCGGATGGCTACCCACCCCTACCCCCTCCTTTTCCTCTCTACCTTTCTTTCTATCCTTAGGTATCCCTTTCTTCTCTCCTTTTTCCTATCTTTTCTCTTTTTCCCTTCTTCCTTTCTCTTATGCCTATCATTCTTCCAGACCCCCCCCCCCCCCCGAGGGGGGGTGTTTGATTGGGTTAAAGTGTATTATAAGTGTCTTACACTATTAGTTGCCACATGTATCCTCGGATTGCCACTCTGGACTGGTGGTTAAGTCTTGAGGATAGGTTTATTACTGGTTGGACTGTATCCCTGTTTTACATGTGTTGCAGAACATGCTGTCTGTGAATAGCTCTACCTGGCCCGGCTTGTACCTGCTCCAGGTGGCGGTATTACGTAGGCCAATATGCTTTTATGGTATGTTCTCCCCTGTAATTTTTCTGATCCCTTTCTTTCGCTCCCCCAATGCTGAACTGAAGTGTTTGACGTGTAATGTTTCACTTTAAACTAATAAAAAGTTATTTGACAAAAAAAAAAAGTTATGACTAAAAGATAAAACAAGCATTAAGTCACTATTGTAAAAACTAAAATCACATAAATGGAGCAAAATTTTTTTTTTTATTATTTTTTTTTTACTTTAGAAGGAACTGCCCTCACAAATACACCAAAATATGGCATTGTTGGGTGAATGCACAGGGCATTACTGTTTCTGCTGGGTCATCAAGGAGGATCTAGGTTGTAGGTTTCCTTGGTTATTACCTTTGTTGGTCCCAACCCCCTCCCATCCTTATTTGTCGTTCCACTGTACCTTTACCCTGCATTTGTACTACTTGTATCTTCCTTCTGTCCTTGCTTCTATGTGGTGCTACAATACTGGCTGGTCATTGTATGATACCATATGTTATTTGTAAACGTAAAAAAACAAAAAACAAAAAAAAATAATAAAAAAAAAAAAACACACAGACTCAAAAAAGGTGTTGTTGCCAAGGTTATTAAGGTGGTAAAGAAACTTTTTTTGAAGAAAAAAAAAAATGTATCATCTGTAGTGGTATAGCACAAAGCAGCCCAGATCCTCCTATTCTCGGGTCCCTCACTGATGCTCCTGGCCCTCTCTCCTGCATAGAGATAAAAAAAAAAAAAAAAACCTTCAGCCTCAAGAACCTCTTTAAAAGCTGGATTCCTAGACCACCAGGCTAGTGATAATCTGGTCCTTGGAGCCAGGCGAGTTCGTTTGTCCAAAGACTGAACCAACTTGTCCTGTGAGGACAGAGTTGAGTTTAAGAGGCTTGGAACAGAAATGAGCAAATAGAACTGCCTTGAAAAGAGGCTGCCATCAAGTGCAGAATTCTCATTCAGAGCCACCTTGGAAAAGCTCATGGACTGTTCATTTTGCATCTGGAAGCAGAAAGTCAGAATTTTTTTCTTAAGAAGAAAGATCCAAGTTAGGGACATGCAGATACACTTTTTTGATGTCTGCAGAGGCTAGAAAGTCTCCCCGATGGAAGGAGGCCATTAGCAACCTGCTGGATTCCATGCAAAACTTTATTAACTGAATGAAGGAATTTAAGTCCCTCAGACACTTTTGGTTTGGCAGCTGTAAAGAGATTGGGATAAAAACCTGAAACCTGCCAGTGGAACTAGGGCAAAAACACCTTTATTCAAAAGATCGGCAAGTGCAGCATAAAGATCTGCTAGTTTGTGTGGGGACAACAGCAGAAGGTTGCATAACATGAACTTTAAGTTAAAGTGGATGTAAACCCTCTCCTATACACAGGGAAGTGAACAGTCTCAGATGATACACAGGGATGAAATAAATCTCCCTACATAAGGTTTACATGTATATCTGCTGTCTTCAGCTTGCTATATTGTTTAGAAATATCTTACATAGTGTTAGAATTTTTACTTCCTCATTCAGCTGTAGGAGTGTAGTCTTGGCTTACATTGTGTGACAGCTGATTGGAGAAAAGGCACCCGCCCAACCCCCACAGGAAGAACAACAAAGATACTTTCAGAGCTGTGATATGACAAGACCAGCTCTCTGCTAATTTATAGCAACCTCCCCAACATACATTTCAGGCGGTTTTCATCTCCCCTGTCAGAAGTTAAGTTGATAACCAGTGGCCGCTGGTGCTCAATATCGCCACCACAACCTTCACCCCGATGCACAGGCCAGCCTCGTTAGGAACTTGCACTACTCCCCGCACTGGCTACCCGCTTGTCTGCTACGTCCCTTCCCTCCCAGGCAGCCCCTTCTGTTAGGAGGTGTTGCTTCTTCTCCTAGCCAAAACAAGAAATAGGTCCAGAGACTCGATTATCCTCCTGGTCAATCAGACTCCCTGACCAATTGGGTCTCAGGACCCGGTTCCTGATTGGCCAGGAGGAGAATCAGGAAGACAATAGCGAATACTGAACTCCCTATTGTCACACAACTGTATCTGCTCAAGGCATAGTGCTCAGCGCCCCGAAACCACCCTTTTTTTAAGCCATTTAGAGACTGAGGCTATAATCGTGCTTCCAAAAAAGAAAAACCCCATTGAAATCCATGTGTCCAGCTCCATGATTGTAGATTAGGGGCCGGGTGCATGAATTAGAGGGGCGGCACCCCTAATGGGGTGGCTACCACTGCTGATAACAGAGGAAAGACACAGCAGAAACACAAGGAACTCAGGACTTTGGAGAGCGATAAGAAAACACTACAGATATATGTGCCCAGGTCAAATATCATGAATTGGGTTTACATCCACTTTGCGCTAGAATGGGCAGCTATCCTCTCATATTTACGATTAGCGCAACACCTAGGCTGCCCACATAGATCTGCATTTCCTAAAGAAAAAATAAATAAATAAATAGAGAGAGTGGAGTGTCAGGACAACCATAATATGTAGCTTACACAGACAGTACTTTGATCTTTTCCTTTTTCTACAGAATGCAGGCCTCAATAAAGCAATAACAGAGAATTTACTTTTCTTTTATACGTCAGTAGATTATCCATTAGACCTTTGCCCACTACTATACACAAACACATCTAGATAACTACACCAAAACAGTGATTCTAACATATTGCTTAATATGAGGAGTCAAAGTCACGCCCTTCCTGTTCAATCCCACTCAAAAATATTAAAATTGTAAGTTTTCACAAAAAGTTCATTATATTTTATATAGACACAGGAGGGATGACTTGCAAGTTATACAAAATATACACCGAAACATTGCAGCAAAAATACTTGCCAAACACCAGATGGTGGCCGGCCATGTATGCATGATAGCTCACTGAACAAACAGTGATCGCTCACGAATTTGGCGAATATGCATATTAAGGCTTACAGAGAAGCGAGAAGGGAGAAACCAGCGCCAGCTTAAAGCAAAAAACAATCAGTGACTGGCTGGAGAAACACACACACACACACACACACACACACACACCAATTGCTTTATCTCGCCTACAGCATCTGATCATCTTAAGTAGCTGGATCAAAATCACTATCACTTATGTTTGTAGCCACCTTAAGGCAAAAGTGCAACATCAATGTGATCATAAAATGCACACTTTCATATATTTAAAAGTGGAACTAAACCACCCAAGAATATTGGGGCCCTCCAGAAGCTTTTGACATGATGTAAAATATTACTCAGCATATTTGCACATTATGACATGCTTATCTTGTAATTTCCTTTCTGCAGGTATACAACAGTCACATTCCCCCCTTGTCCCCAGAGCTTTCATCCTCGCCCAGTCGTCTTCTGTGTTCAGAGCCTTAGCCCCTGTACACACGGTCGGAGATTTCGACAACCAAATCCGTCGGATCTTGTCCGAAACTGTTGCATACACACAGTCGGATTAAGTTGTCGAAAAATCCGATCTTTCAGAACGTGATGACGTAGATAGGACTACATTCAGGCTAGTAGCCAATAGCTTTGATGTAGGAATTTGATATGAGCATGCGTGGCACTTGGTCCGATCAAAATTCGCTACACATGATCGGATTAGGTCCGACCGGCCCAGTTGGTCGGGAAATATTTCCAACATGTTGGAAAATTGGGTCCAACGGAATCAGTCCGATGCATACCACACACAGTCGGATTATCCGACGACACGGTCCGATAAGACACATTCCGACGGATTCTCCGACCGTGTGTACAAGGGCTTAGACCTGCTCAACTGGTTGGGCTGCAATGACAAAAGTGGCACACATGCACAGCGATTTATGCATGCATGGCTCACCACATATATTCATGCAATATTCATGCAAAATATCTAATAAAAGGTAAAGAAAAAACATTCATAAACGGCTCAACAGAAATGTCTGTGTAAGCTACTGCTATATAAGGTGCAAAGTTGTAGTGATCCAAAATAACACATATAAAGTGCATGTGTCAGTAATTATGATACTGATAATGTCCGTGCAAACTTTGCAATAATTGCAATACTGAGAATATCCGTGAAAACAATGCAAAAAAAAAAAAAACTGTGCAGACTTCAAATGACCAAAGGAATCCAAATAAAGTGCTGCTGCTCCTGGGTAGTGCAATAATAATGGGGAGGCGATTTTTCCTTTTCTCCGTTAGTTAAGTAGATAGGTGTCCCCTTACCTTAATGCTGTAAGGTTACAGCATAAAAATAGGTTTTAGAACCCTTGTATGTCCCCAGGCGGGGCGTCCCCAAATCGGTCTCACTGATATCTGGTTATCTTTAGGTTCACTTGGAGCGAATATGCGGTCTCTCTTATCACTGGGGTGGGTGGACCTCATAAACAGGGCAAGAGGGATGCTCGATAGTGTAGAATTATTTAAAACTTTATTGTTACAGCATAGTAAGAAAAGGTACACACATTTGAAAAATTATAACTGAGCAAAACAGAGATGAGCAGCAAGTTTGTGTATGTCACTTCCCGTAACTCGTTTTCCAAACCTTCATGCGGTAGCACTTTTGTTCGCAGGGTTGTTAGGCTTGTGGTTCCAGGGACGTTTCTGTCCTTCTGTGGTCATCCTGTCGGGCTGGGGAAGTTTTTCCGAAGCTCTGGGCAGACGAAAAAGCCTTTTGTGACCGGAAACGGAGGGCCCTTGCTTACGGCGTGGCTCCTTACCTTCCTGGCCTGTGGGAGTAGTGTACTCTTACCACCTGTGGCATTTTTAATAATGTCATCCAAAGAGGCTCCAAAAGAGGCTCCAAAGAGCCGGTCGCCAAGGAAGGGAAGATCCGTCAGGGCTTTTTTGGATGCCTGGTCGGCAGACCAGCATTTCAACCAAATCAAGCGCCACAGCACCACTGCTGACACTGAAGCCCTGGATAACGGGAAGAGTATCCAGGGCCTTGTCACAAACATACTTAGAGGGATTCCACTGGAAAAAAATAAAAATAAAAGCCAGCAGCTATAAATACTACAGCTGCTGACTGTTAATAAATGGACACTTACCTGTCCCAGGGTCCAGCGATGTCAGCAGCCGAGGCCGATTGATCGCTCGGCTCTTGGCTGTTGCCGACGCCATTCTTGGTGAGGGAATCAGGAAGTGAAGCGTTGCGGCTTCACTTCCTGGTTCCCTACTGCGCATGCGTGAGTCGCGCAGCGCAATGGGAATGGTCCGCACTGTCTCTGGGACCCGTTTGTGTCCCAGCAGACAGAGCGGCGGGACAGGAAACAGCATGGACTCCCGTGGGAGTCTATGCCCGGAAGTGGGTGCAAATACCTGTCTTAGACAAGTATCTACACCCCCCTCCCCCCTAAAAGGTGCTAACTGTGACACCGGAGGAGGGGGGGGGTTCCGATGAGTGGAAGTTCCACTTTAGGGTGGAACCCCGCTTTAAGGCCTTGCACTAGTTGGTCTGCTAGTTCCACGCAGAATTTGCGATGCAAAAGTTTTGCCCACTCAGTGTTTGTGACACAAGTGCGGATGCCAGTACTGGTCGTACGGCTGACCCCACAACCGTAAACAAGGAACGAGCCATCGCCTCGGCCTTCCTTTCCGCGGGATCCTTAAAATGCAGGAGTCCCCTCTACCGGGATTGTGGTTACTTTGTTTAACCTGGACACTGGGGGGTCCACGACCGGAGGAGCCGGCCACCTTTTGAGAAGGCTCTCCTCAAAAGGCTAACGCACCGTCATGCATTTGAGGACCAAAAGGGTCCATTGCGGGCGACCCCATTCCTTGTAAATTAACTTGTCAAAATAAGTCAGATACGGGAACACCTTAGGTAAACGGGCTGGCTTACGGGACCCAAAAAGGACAGCTACATCAGCAGATGGATCTGCTGGCTCCTGAATCTTCAGGGTATCATGCACAGCTGTGATAAGTGCTCCAAGAAGCGCTTTGTCGCACACGGACCCGGACGGGAACTCATCCTCGCTGTCCTCACATCCTGGTCAGCACTCCAAGGGACACAGGCACAGCTTCACAGGCACCCCCAGGGACATGAGAAACAGGACTCGGGACACAGCCAGCCAGTGCAGCCCCCCCCCCCCCAAAGGCGAGAGCCCCTGCACAGGACACACACAGCTCAGCAGCCATATGCAGCATCCCCCACAGGGGGGGTAGGGGGATAGGGACAGGGAGAGAAGAGGGTGGTGAGGGACCCCCAAATCGACCTCCTCCCAGGGAATGCCCAGCCCCACCGTGGCAGGGAGATCTGTACTTAAGAGTCCTGAAGAGCTGGGAGACTTTGCATTACAGACCCACTGATCAGTACAGGGTGGCTGCTGGCCTCGGCACACTGACGCAGAAATCAGTAGCCCGGTCATGTGTGCGCCCCAGAGCATAAAGGCTCACCAACCACCTCTGGAGCTGAGGTTTCCTCGTGGCCGACCCAATGCGTAGCGCTGGTCTGCACACGCACGATGGCCAGGCTGGGGAGACTACAAGGATAAGGGTATCCAGCCTGTCTCCCAGCTGGCTGTTGATGACAGATCCTTTGATCTGCTATCTTGCACAAAAAGCAAAGCTAATGCATAAAAATAAAAAAAAGACGGATTGAAGTCAAGGTTCCTAGGTCCTTCATTAGGAAAAATAAAACAGATGACTGCATGGCAGGCTGAGGGGGTTGTTACATAAGGGACCGCCCCTTGGGCAGAACTGGAAAGTTCTGTGTGTTACATAACATGTAATGCCTAGTATTCTCCTAGAGGTGGCGTAACAACCCAATGGCTCAGAGGGGAGCTGTGTCGGTCGGTGAATATAAGAGAAATAAAAAACGGAGTCGTTAATAAATACCACTAAAAGAAAGCTCTAATTGTGCGAACAAAACGATAAAAATTTAATTTGGGTAAAGGGTAGCATGACCACGCAATTGTCATTGAAAATGCGAGAGCGCTGAAAATTGGGCTGGAAAAAAGGGGACGAAAGTGCCCAGTATTGATGTGGTTAAATGAGCTACACAGACATAAGCTCATCTCTAACAGAAGTGAGCATTTTCTGACAGGAGACAACTGGGTCATCCTTAACTAGGCTGTCTATACAGGTGCGGCAAACTGCTTTGCTCCATGAGGAGCTCAATTTGTTTACACAAACCACACATTTCCTTTTTGGTGGCTGGGCTTGGGCCTTGTCCTGAGTCTTGGCCTGCCAGCAAACAAATTACCCCGATTAATTTTACGTCACATACACTCCATAACAGCCTGCGCAAGCTTACCTGTGAGGTGCTGGTGTTAGGACCTGCTTCCACTGCCTGTGCAGGTATCACAGAGGAGTCAAACCCATCTCTGTAGAGGTCCGCAGCCTATGCTGGGTTTCACCGTTTTTAAAAACCACCAGCCTCCCTGTTTAGAGACCGGAACTAGCATCTCCAGTGCCCGCTGAGGATATCACACACCCTGGAAGTAACCCCACCGGGTAGTTCCTGTGGGGCAGCTTGGAACACAAGTTCCGCCCTTCCACTGCACATCCCAGCCAGGCTGTTTAGCAGGGAAAACAAGCCGACTGCCACCATGCGGCTCGTGGGCAGGAGCTCAGACATTCCCCATGTACTGAGAAGCAGAGACAGCAGCCACAAACCTACTCCCCTGGTAGATTTGCTGCTCTAATACCCAAGAAGAAGGTAGGAATACCACCCCAATGCCACAGGAGCCAGGCTCATGAGACTTAGGGGAGCCAGTTCCAGGAAACATGTTAACCCCATCCGGAGGAAACCCCAATACTGACATGGGCCTGGAGGAGCCCTAAGCCTTATGGCTGTCCTGGAAGACGTTTAGAGAAACAAGTGTTTTTTCTAAGAGTAGCGAGGGGTTAGAATACCTATCAGGTTTTTACTGCCATTTGTGTTCACACTGGGGAGATTTAGGCCATTCATACACTGTTCGAATGTTAGCTGGTTCAGGAGAAACCTGAGATTCAAACCATTAATGGGCAGGCTGAAAGTACCAAGTTGATCGATCCACTTGGTAAAATCAGCCTGCCAGATTTGCTTCAGATTATCGCAAGCAGCTGCTATAGCCGCTAGTGATAATCAACATCTTCTATAAATCGGCAACCCGTGGCTACAGGAAAGAATTTGTATTGTCTATGGTCAGCCTTACTCTCGCTTCTTGTCCTAAATGGTACTCCATACAAAATAGAAAAGAAAAGCTTTGGCTTAAAGTATAGTTCCACCCAAAAAAAATAAAAAAAATAGATTTGTTAATGTGCATGAAAAAAAAAAAAAAGTAGCTTTGGCTACTGACGTCGCTTCACTCGGTGCAGGAGATCAGCTCTCCTCCCTCCCTCTAGCCAATCAAGAACACGTCACAGGTCCCCGATGATTGCGCGGCCAGACAAGACGCACGGCTCGCGCAGTGGGTGAGCGTCTGTGAAGCCACAGCCAGGAGTTACAATGCCAGTGCTGCCGAGCGGAGAAGACGAGCGGGGCTTCGATCCACCGTATCGCTGGGCACTGGGACATGTAAATGTCCGATTATTAAAAGTCAGCAGCTGCAGTATCTGTATCTGCTGACTTTAAATTTTTATTTTATTTTTTTTAAGCGGAACTCCGCTTTAAGTTCTAATACAGTTAGACATGTGTTGGATGAGTAATAGTATAAGTTTTGGATTATCCTACTGACGTGTGATCAATCTATTGATCCCCTAGCACGTCTGATAGAGGATTTTAAAATATACTTTGTGTTTGATCCACTAGGCACAAAAAAGCGATTTACTTTCATGGGGAATTTTCCCCAGAGCTTAGTGAATGAGGTGAAGCTCTGCTGACTTCCATCATCAAAATCATATTTCAAGCATAATTACTTATTACTTTTTATTTTTCGTGCACATGATTACGTTTTCTTTGCATAGTGAATCTTCTCCACATTTACCAAGTTAGGTAAAAATTCCCTTGCAAAGTGAACTGCCTACTTACCTTTAGTAAATCAACCAGGTCGTCTTTCTTTCTGTGCATACACATATCAGCATCATGTTAAATAGAATACAGCCCTTAGTGTCCTCCTCATTTCTTTCATTGAAAAAATTTGAAACAGAATCCAAGCATTTCTGCTGGATCATTTTAAAGGTAAACTCGGGCTAACTTGTGCCAACATCAATCAGCTATAAATTGTGCTTCATTTGTCACAATCCTCTGCAAAAGTCTTTAAACTCTCCCCAGTGTGTGTGCACATGTGTTAAAAGATCACCCCCGAGACAGCCAGCAAGTGGTAAAGGTCACAGCCACACAAGTACTGCTTAAACAAACGGGGAAACAAAATAAAATGTTGTCAAGTCATGTGTACGCCTTACCTGAGTCTTCCTTATTCTTAAATTCACAGAGGATCTGTTGGCATTATCATCATGGTCAATAGTTTGCTCAATAGCTATAAGAAAAGGAAGTGATACAAGAAATGTGAAAATGACATAATCATAAAACATGTAACAAATGTGACATTACCTGTTGAAAACTCAAATCTACACTAAAAATCTTTTCCACTTTTAAAACCATGCCAAATGCTGTGGTGACCAAGAGAAGACATGTATTTAAAGTGAACCTGTGAGTCTAGGTATCTCGATTATAGCTAGAACAAGGTTGGAAACCAAACCCCAGTCTACATACATGTTTTCAGGTCAGCGTCTCACTTGGAAATCAAAATGCTAGCCCTAAAACCTGCACCTTAAAAAAAAATTAAAAAAAAGCAAACACACACAACACAACAAGTTGGCAAATAAAGGAAGATGTATATACTTGCCTATTTTCAGCCTGGTCTGGTCCAGCCACTTGATCCCCTGCGTCACACAGCGGCGGCTGCAGGGCAATGGAGAAAGCCACTGACCATGGCTCTTCATGCCAGAAGTGATAACATCCCCTATAGTTGTCCATGGTGCAGCAGATTTCAGCAGTCCCTCCACTCCCTTGCAGCTGCCGCTGACTGACACAGGGGAGCCGGATCACATGACATGGCTAAAACCAAAGCAGCCTGAAAATAGTAAGTATATGCATCTGTTTTTACAAAGGATAGTTGGTATATGTATTAAAGTGGGCCGTAAACTCCCTAGATTGATGTTTACCTATAGTTAAGCCCATAATAAGGCTTACCTATAGGAGATATTTACTTTACAAGCAGCCAGTCACCGTCGCATGTGCTCTGAAGGAATGGCATGCCCATGCCGTTCCTTCGGAGCCCTGTGCTGTAAACAGCGACTCCCATGCACATTCATGGGAGTGACGTCATCGCGGCTTAGCTATTCACACTGCCGAAGCCCTCGAACCTCGAAGGAAGACCAGGTGAAGATGGAAGCACCTACAGTGCACCACTGAAAAGTTTCATTTTAAAGGCAAGTCTGTCATACTGTGCTAGTATGAGGTGCATACTAGCACATTAGGACTTAAACTGCTGGGGTCCAATATAAATTTTTTGTTATTGCTGCGGTTTACTACCGCTTTAAAAGGATATGTAAAGGTTCGTAAAAAAAATAAAAAAAACCCACACGTTATACTTACCTCCTCTGTGCAGTTGGCTTTGCACAGAGCGGCCCCCATCCTTCTCTTCTGGGGTCCCTCAGCAGCACTTCTGGCTCCTTCTCTTCTCGAGTGCCCAGTTGGAGAGCCGCTTTCCCTCAGGGCACTCGTGCAGGCATGCTCCCATAATCCTTCTGCTGCGAACATTGACACAGAAAGCAGGAAACTGACACGGGAGCCGCAGGCCCTACTGTCTGTAATAAAAGCGGTCTATTTTTTGCCTTCAAGCAAATGCAATACGTTTTAATAAACAGATTGGTTTTAATGTACTACACTGTGAGATAATCCTGTGTTGCGCGTGTTTGCCTGTAGTGCCATTATCGTGGATTTAAAGGACCATACACCTAAACCGTGAAAGAGTTTGTGACATCCAAGGAACAAAAGGGAACAAGGAGGACGAGTACAAAGGAGCTTGGTTTTGCACCCCTATGTGGGGAAAGTGTGGTCTGACCTGGGATTAACAGGTCAAACGTGAGGGTAAGTGCATTTATGAATAGTGGTGAGAGTCCCATGTATAATTTAGAAGGATTGGCACGACAGCATTCGTGACAGGGACAGCATTCTGCACCTTCCACAGCATAACAGAAAGTCACTTCTGTCCGTATTTTTGCCACAGACTGTTGCTTTTTGTCTGCACAATTCTACAAAACTAAAAGTTTTGGTCGCAAAATACTAGTATGGTGTACAAAAGGAATATACTGTAACATCTATATGGTTAAGAGGGTGCTACAATGACTCACAGCTGGTCATGATATAGAACATGAATAAGATACTGTAGGTCATCAACATATCAACAAGCATGTTTCAAAGCAAAAAACTGCTCTTTATTATATGATTGCATATAAGACAATGTTTCAGGACCAGGAAACCTTTCTAAGGCATGTGATGAGGGATCCCTGCAGTGTCCTCATTCACATATGTGCATTTTTCGGGTAGTTCAACACATGGCATCTATTCTATTACACAATGATGCTGGAACTGTATGAAGAAAGAGCAGAGATAGGAACACTGCTCGACTCGAAAGATAGATTTCATTATGCTTTTCAGTTTCATTTGCATTCAATTGGACCAAAAATGCCATAGCCAAAAAGGAACCAATTACCCCATTTTGTAAACAATAGAATACCTTACACTTTAATTTTGTCCGAACTTTGTTGGCGATATTCTTGATTTCTTTGTTAAGACTTTCAAGGTCATCCTTGGTTTCTGCAATTAAAAGTATATTATATATCCAAAAGTAGAAGCAATTCAAAAGACTGAGGAAAAGATAAAGAGTTAAACTTAATTTTAGTAAATCAATTACTAGTACTTCTGACCTTATGTCTTAACATGGTTATGTTGCCTGGAGTTGAACATATTAGCTTACAAAGAAAACCAGGAAGTATGATGTATTTACTTACACCACCTTTAGAACAAGTCACAAGAAATAGACATTTAACACTAATTTCCTATATAAAAGAAAATAACATTGCATAGCACAGGAGGAGGAGGCTTGTCCCACATAATTTAAATACTGTAGTGTACCTCACGGTTTTTTTTTTTAACAGTATTTACCAATTTGATGGCTCCACATGTAGTTCTAAATACAGGGATGGCCAAGTTTCCAGGTTTTAGTGAAGTTTAAGAAGCTGGTTTGAACCAAGCTGGTCATAACACATTATTTACTTCACCAATTGATGCAACGGATGTGGGCCTTGTATAAACCGAATGTGGCATCAGCTATATACAGTATACAGAGCAGTCTTCCAGCTTTGCAACAAGAACTTTCCAATACAGGAACAAAATCAAGTCTGAATGCTGCTTAGCCTTTACAAAGCTTCCTGTATTTTCTGTATGAACACCAGCTGCTCATTGGCTGAGGCAATGAGGTGGCAGATGTCTTGATTTCCACCTTAACCAATCAGGAGAAGCCTTATAGTTTATAAAAATACAAGACTTCCTGCAAATAGCTGAGCAGCCCAAGTTGGTTTTGCTGAGCAGCGCTCAGCTTTACTTGGCTTTGAAGCTTCAAAGCCTACTGCCAGACTAACAGCCTAATATACAGATGAAATACAATGAAAGGGGTTTTACATGTAAAAAAAAAAAAATGTGTACTTTGGTTGATCAAGTCCGGAGATATACAAATCTCTGTCTTACAGCACTGTTTAACAGGGGAGAAAACCCTTTCTTCACAGCAGTTTTACTTTTACTTACAGGTATCTTCTTCACCCACAAACTATGACTGAGCAGTGAAAAGAGAAGCAGTGCACTTATGAGCTCATCCATCTATTACTCTGTTCCCTCAGTATGATCCTTGCACTGCAGCACACCCAACTGGCTTGTTGCGCTGCTTCCCACTTTTAGATTGGCTTTACAGTAGACGTCAAAAGGCTAACACCAAGTTAAATTCAGGTATTTAAACTGAAAATCAAGGTACCATGAGATATGTAGCCCAACGTTTGCAGGGAATCCAGAAAGTTGTGGAAATAGATAGCCAACAGACAGGCAGAAGGGTTTTCAACAAGGACACTATCTGCGTGGAGTTTGCATGTTCTCCCTATGTTTTCATAGGTTTCCTCCAGGTACTCTGGTTTACTCTCCTTTTAAAGACATGCTGGTAGGTTAATTGGTTCTGGTCTAAATTGACCTTAGTACATGTATGTATGAATGCGAGTTAGGGACCTTAGATTGTAAGCTCCTTTAGGGCAGGGACTGATATAAATGCACAATATATATATGTAAAGTGCTGCAAACATTGTCAGGTGCTATATGAATACCAGTAATAATATTAATAACAACTCATGAGTATTTTTTCAAATAAGCTTAGGATTGGCAAAAATAACTATTGCTTTTATATAAATGAAAATTATATGCTGTGACCACAGGGAGAAAGCAGAGACAGAAGAAGCAAGGTATGTGCTTAACAGCTGAATATACATACAAAGAATCAAGACTAATTAGTACAATTCCACTCACCCACCACATTGATCCACACATTGGGTGTCACTGGATATCATTTATAAGCCAGAAAATGTGCTTGGTCTCAGAGGAAACTGTTCCAGCTGTATTTTTTTTTTTTAAACTACGCTGGCTACTAAGGCATGCCCAGTTTTGTCCCAAGTCAGTACTTTATTAAGAGCGAAATTAAAGTTCTATGGTCACAGCGTACACTTATTTTATAACATCAGAATTGTAACAGCAATACAAACAATAGTTATTTCTGACAATCCAAAATAATTGTACTTGAAAAATCTCCTTTCATGTTGTGAGCATCGTCTGCTGGTTCTCTTTCCACAACTTCCTGGATTGCTTCCATGCATTGCAGCTTGTCTTTTGTAGTTTAAAAGTGAAAGACCAGATCCTCCCCCTATGGCACTTTGCTGTATGCATGCAGCGATTCCTAGACTGACCCTGCCTCCTCCTCCCAGCATGTTCACAAGGCAGGCTCTGCCACACAGCAGTGCCTACTCAAAAGGCATAGTGAATACTTGGCACAGAATTCAAGTAAATGTGTGCGATTCTTCACAAAGTAAGTTTACACACTTCAAGATCAAGCAGACTAATATGACTAGGATAGAAATACTTGAAATTTGAAATGGCATTTTGACCATAATTAAATTATGACCATAGATATACATTTAATTCGCTGTGCTGTTAAAGTATTTCAGAGAACCATGTCTGTTCATTTTAAACTGGACTAGGAAGCACCACCATATCACAATAAAAGAAGAAAAAAAAAAAAAGCCTCCTGAAGCTGGAACAGAAAGAATTTGTGTTTCAGCAATTTGAAGTGGACAAAGGAACAGCCAGAGCGGTTGTTCCACATGACAAGTCAATGCATTACCTCTGCACATTATACATGAGTGGCTGAAAGAAGGCAGCAAAACACAAAGCTTAAACATGAACTGATCAAACTAAATTATATTCATAAAAGCCTTACTTTTTACACTATAAAGAATTTTTTTTTTTTTTTGCTGAAACTTCATTGGTTGTGTCACCCTGATAACAGATATTGTTATGATCATTTACTGTATGCTTCGCAGTTGGCACTGTACATTTTTACCTAGATGAATACTTCCATTTAGCATTCCATAGGCCCAGACTGCAATGATTTTTTAGGGGTTTATCATAACATTGAGCAATGCAAGCTAGTCTTTTCTCATAGTAAATTGTATATTTTTGTACATAAAACTGGGAGTATATAATGTATGAATACACACTAGGTAATAATACATATAGACCTACAAACATAGAAATGCCAGAATGTTATAACAGGCCAGATGTCCGAAGAAGGTTCAGGGGGTCTTTATTCCTGTCTCCCATGTGGTCAAACAATTGTCTAAACCACTGTGTAAATAAAGTGATCCTCTATGGCAGGGATATGTAATTAGTGGACCTACAGCTGTCCCATCATGCCTCTGCCTCTGGGTGTCATGCTTGTGTGTCAGAATCTTGCTATGCCTCATGGGACTTAGTTTTGCAACAGCTGGAGGTCTGCTAATTGCATATCCCTGCTCTATGGACGGACTCTTGGTTATGGGTTCATCATATTTGTTGGGTTTGTTTACATAGCTCTTACGCAAGCCAGGCTATACATTATGCAATTTTCTTTCCTTCAACTATGGGTTTAAGGGAACAAACTGCTCAATTCCCTCCATCAACACAATCTGTGTTAAAGGAGGAATCCCTCCTGCTGCGCCTATTATATTCGGACCACGGCAATGGTCGTGAAAAAAAAAAAAAGAAGACAGGTGGGTTGTACTGGTGTCAAATGATAGATACATTTCAGTACAACCACCCTGCCCATAGACGGATCAAGTTTCAGCTGGTTCCTGCTGAACCGGCTAAGTTTTGATCAGCCTATGGCCGGCTTAAGGTGTAGGAAAAAAGGATTACCCAGAAGTCAATGCACAGACAAGAACATTGAATGCATTTGTGGGTATCCCAAACCACACCAGAACAGGTATTAACTGCTTCTGGACCACCCACTTTATATACACTACGACAGGGCAGCCTGGCTGTACAAAATCATGTACCTGTATGGCAATTTTATGCACGCATTGTAGGGGGGTGAGCGTACCTGACAGGAAACAGCGGGAGCCAATCACGATGGCCTCCGCAACCTGCCGACTGTTCACAGGAGACACGGAGCAGCGAGGTGCCCATGTAAGCAAGGCACACCGCTCATCTGTCAGTGAGGAAAAGAGATCCGTCTTTCAGCTATGATGAAAGACAAGCTCTCCCTTTTCTGCCAGTGTAACATTCCCCTCTCTCCACAGTTAGAAAGCACCTCCCTAGGACACACGTAACCCTTTAAACGCGCCCCCGTACACCCCTTCCCTGCGTCATTTATACAGAGATCAGAGCATTTTTTTAGCACTGATCACTGTATTGGTGTCACTAGTCCCCGAAAAGTGGCACTTAGGGTCAAATTTGTCTGCCACAACCTTGCAGTCCTGCTCAAAAAAAATAAAAATAAATAAATCGCTGATTGCTGCCATTACTAGTAAAAAAAAAAAAATAATAATTATTTAAAAAGCCATAACTCTAACCCACAGTTTGTAGACACGATAACTTTTGTGAAAACCAAACACTTATTGGGATTTTTATTCAAAAAATATGTAGCAGAATATTGGCCTAAACTTAAGAAATTTGATTTATTTTTTATATTGGGAAGGTTTTATAGCAGAAAGGAAGTTTGTTTTTTTATTCAAAATTTTCAGTATTTTTTTTTGTTTATAGCGCAAAATAAAAACCGCAGGTGATCAAATACCACCAAAAGAAAGCGTGTGTGTGTGTGTGTGTGTGTGTGTGTGTGTGTGTGTGTGTGTGTGTGTGTGTGTGTGTGTGTGTGTGTGTGTACACATTAATTTTATTTGGGTACAGCATTGCTCCATGGTGCAATTGTCAGTTAAAGCAATGCAGTGCCACATCGTAAGAAATGGCTTGGTCAGGAGTGGGTAAAACCTTCCAGTGCTGAAGTGGTTAATGAGGAAAGGTTTTTGCAATCTGCCCGTTGAATGCAAAGGAATCAGAAAAGGGTGAAAGGCAGAGATCAGGGCATTACTTTTTATTCATCAGGTCATCCTATGCATATATGCAACAGTATATAGCCACATATTTAGACGAAGCAAGGAATTTCCAAGAAATCTTTCCTATACAAATCCAAATACTTGCAATATTATCAATATTTTATGTTACAACCTCTGGTCCTCTTGATTTAAAAATCGAGATGTTCCATTTTATTTTTCAAATACTGACAATTTTTAATTATCTGTGACATTTTCTATGGGCACAAATTCCTGTTCTGAAATCTGTTGCGAGAGAAAAGGCCATCTGCCTGGCTCACTATGACTTTAATGCTTTAAAATCACTGACCGGGAACAAGTATGTTGATTAAAAAAGTTAGAGAAAGTCTAAAATCAAGTTGGAGCTGCAGTAGGGAGCAAGGGCCACATGAGCCGACTCCTCCTCTGTAGTGCTGGCTCCTGTCCCATGAGGAGTGATACCAACTGCAACCCTCAACTTTCCGCCTTCTTACAGCTAGCTCCAAGTAACACACAGCACTCTCCAGACCAGGTAAAGCGGGCAGTATGAGCCGGGGAAAGGATCAGGTACAGGAGTGAAGAGAATTTTGTCGTCTAACACGCCGCGCTTGGCCCTGCCCTTTCCCTCCCCCAACTTTAGGTATGAACAAACACTAATGGTGCTGCTGTCACATGCAACTAAAGGCAAATTCACAAGTGCAGCATGCACTGCTGCTCCCCTGATAAGCAAACCAAGTGTATCTGACGGGTGGTGAGGAGGCCATGTATTACCTCCTCACCACTAGATTTAAACCCATGACTGCTGTGCAATGCACACAATTGTGACGCAGTAGTATGACAATTATAGGTTTAAATCAGGTGGGAGGAGGTGACACTGTGCCTGCTGATCTTTGACTTAACATGTTGTTCAGGTAGATCTCCACCTCTTTAAGGCTGCCCAAGTTTACCTTTTGTAATATGTTACACCCATATTAGGGGTAGAACATGTGACATATGCACCAGCTTCTGCTTCCCGCCCCCCCCCCCCCAAACCTACGGTCCGACAGCCAGTGGGGGATCTTTTCCTTCCCGCTAGCTGTCTCAATCTGTAAAAAACATGGCCTTGCTGTCACAGCTGATGCCCAGAGTTAAGATGCCACTGCCGGGGACCAAAGAGCGGTGACACGAAGGGCTCGGGTGAGCACAGCGTTGGGTCCTGGGACAGGTGGGTATCTGTTTATTAAAGGTCAGCAGCTTTATTTTTATTTTTTATTATACTTTTTACTAGAGCTCCTCTTTAAAGCCATGTGCTAATAAATTGGAGAAGAACATTCACAAACCTGATCAACTGCTGCCCTTTTTAACCTTGTTTCTTAAAGTAAAAAAGCCAGAAGTTTCTAAAAAGCTGCACCTATAGAATGGCTCTATTCCCTTGCAGGGTCTTACTGGAAGCTTGCTTAAATACAGCTATATACTAAAAAACTGATATAGGTACAGCAGCCTCCCCTGCAAAAAGCAGCGTTTTTCCACCCACCTGCTCTTAGGCCTCTTTGACATGGGTGGCCAGGGAGTGGTTAGACAGGCAGTAGACCACTAGTTGTATTGACTCCCACCTGAAACATAACCTACAGACAGAGGGAACAGTACACATCATAGCCACAATGCTTTGCGGAAAATTTAACTTGGCAGGCCAAGTTAGACAGTCTTGACTTGTGGTTGTGAATCAATTTCAATAAAGAAAATCTCCATTCAACTGGAAAAAAAAAAAATCCACCGTGGATTGCTTTTTAGGAGAGTGTTAGAAACTGCCACCCATGTGAAAGATGCCTTAGACTGACAGCAGGTTTCATTCCTGCCTGCGTGATGTGCACAGTGCACAATACCCAACTGGAAGTTTGGGGAAGAGGAGCAGAGGCACACAGCAATGTTTATCTTTGTATAAAGACAAAAAAAATTAAGACAAAACATTTTAAAGTGCAGCATGTGCAAGTCATCTATAGGGAAACAGAGAAAATAAATAAATAAAAAGTTTTGCCTATAGTTCTGCTTTAAAGCGGTTGTATAGTCTTTTTTATAACTTTTACCTACAGGTAGGCCTATAATAAGGCTTACCTGTAGGTAAAAAAAAAAAGAAAAATCTCCTAAACCTGTATGGTTTAGGAGATAGTCCCTTCGCAATGCGCTGCTGACTGCAGCGGCGCATTCGCACAGGGGATTCTCGGCTGAAAGTCCGGCAAAAGCCAGACCCTGCCGGAAAGAAGTCTGCCGTGCGGGAGTGACGATATCGCGGCTCCGGCAATGCACAGCGCTGGAGCTGCGATACCCTGAAGGCATGCCGATGGAACATGTCAGCTGCCTCGGCGTGGATCGGGCGAGATGTCGGGGCTTCATTCTAAGGCAAGTATTTCATAATGAGCTAGTATGCGGTGCATACTAGCTCATTATGACTTTTACTTGCAGGTCAGAAAAAAAATAAAAATAAAAACACGTCAGCGGGTTTACTCCCGCTTTAAAAAGGGGTTGTAAATCCTTGAGGTTTTTCACCTTAATGCCTTCTATGTCGCCAACCACTTTTACTTACCCGAACCCAATCGTTCCATAGCCAGGGACGAGCAAAGCAGCTCCAGCCACTGTTTCGGGTCCTCATTGGAAAGATTGATAGCAGTGTAGCCATTGGCCCCCGCTGCTGTCAAGCAAATCTAGTGACACAGGGGCAGAGTTCTACAGTTTGTCAATGGATGCAGTAGGACTCAGGTGTACATCCGCATGGGTGTCCCTTTGGAATACAGTTCTCCCAGGGGGCACTCAATGCAGGGAGGAGCCAGCAGTGCTGCTGGGGGACCCCAGAAGAGGAGAAATCGGCCACTTCGTGCAAAACCCTTGCATAGGAGAAAAGAATGGCTTCGCCAGAAATTCTAGGTCTTTCTAACTCTCATGCAAAGAAATTAAATCTGAAGGTTATAAGCCTACCTGATTCTCTTGTGAACATCTTCCCCTATGTTATGAAGGAGGGTAACTAAGTGCCCTTTCACACTGGGGCTGTCCAGCGTTAGCGGTAAAGCGCCACTCGTTTTAACAGTGGTTTACTGCTGTTTAATCGCTGCTTTCCCGCCTTAGGGGGCGCCTTTAACCCCAGCTAGCTGCCGAATCACTTTTCAGGCGATTTGGAAGCGATGCCCATTCGTTTCAATGGGTAGGGCGTCTTGGGAGCACTATACAGCGCTCCTAAACCACCCCAAAGATGCTGCTTGCAAGGCTTTTACCAGCGTCCCGCAAGCGCACCACCCCAGTGTGAAAATTCACACTAAAATGAATGGGAGGCGGTTTTCAGGTGCTATTTCTAGCGCTAAAACGCCTGAAAACCACCTCAGTGTGAAAGGGTTCTTAGACAGAATGTGTTACAATCTGGTTTAAGAAGGTGAAAAAAGTCTGAAAAAAAATTAAAAATGAATGCAGGCAATATACCAAAGACTGACAAGCTGCAACACATACCATTTTAGTTCTTCTGGCAGAAGCCCTTAAATTGTGCAAGCTTACCCAAGTGTACTTGGAAAAAAAAAATGCAAGCTTTAGTGCCTTTCTGACATGCTTTGAACAGACACTGGGACAAAAAAAAAAAAAAAAAAAAAAAAAGTAAAAAAAATAAAGAGCAACTACCTATTTTCGTTTTATAGTAGCAATATAATGAACTGGCTGCAATTGAATTGAATTTTTTTTAAAATAGGTCGCATTATAGATGCACTTTAAAGTGGTTGTAAACCCTTACAATCAACTTTGACCTACAGGTAAGCCTAGATTAAGGCTTACCTGTAGGTCCAAGAAATATCTCCTAAACCTACACGGTTTAGAAAATAATTGTCGAAAGACAGGCACCGCTGTCTATGGCGCAGGCGCACTGAGCGCATCGCGGTAAACGGCGATATGCCGCGAGTGGCAGCTCCCGCGTGCATGCGCGGGAGTGACATCATCGCAGCTTCGCGAGATGACAGCGGCGCAGCAGCGAGACCCACCAAGAAGATGGATGCGCCGGACTACAGGGGACAGCGTGACATCGCTGGCTCCTGTGTCAGGCAAGTGACACATAATGGAGAAGCTCTCTCCTGAGGGGGTTACCTTGCAGGCACGCTACCCGAGTACAGCATTCGGTGTCCACAGCTGCCTAATGTATGACTGGGCCCTGCCCCCCGTGTCATTGGATTTGATAGACAGCAGCAGGAGCCAATGGCTGCGCCATCAATCTGGCCAATCAGGACACGGGACACCGGCTAGAGCTGGTGTGCTCATCCCCGATGCAAGAAAAAGTTCAGGTAAGTAAAAAGGGGGCACTGGGGGGCTGCTGCACTGCAAGAGGTTTACAACCCCATTTGCTGTGAAGGAAAATCACAAGCAGGGAAAACTTTCCAGTATAAGGTATGCAGTCAAAAGACACAGACGTAAAAGCAGTGTTAAAGGAACAGTGACAAATAGATAACAAAGGGAAATGAAGCCTGCTTGATCATGTCACCTGAACACAGGCATGAATTATTTTGCAGCACATCTGCCACACCTTCGATATTCTTAGCAGGGCTGCAGAGGCAGACAAAGACGTCACATATCTATACCCTAGTGTGAAAGTACAACTTAATTAGAACTATTTATATTACATATCAGGGTAATGACATAAAAAGCATGGCATTGATGTTTTTTTTTCATTACACTTGGAAAAAAAAAAAAAAAAAAAAAAAACACACACACACACACACACACACACTACTGGTAAATTGACGTTTAGGAGCAGTTTGGCAGTTTTTTCAGCTGTCCTCTGTTATCTTATCAGTACATGTACACAGGGTTATTTAGTTTCTAGGAAGTCGAGTTTAGAAGCATTTTTTTGGAACACAAAAAAAAAAAAAAAAAAAAAATGCATTCAGGACCGATGTTTAGAGGCATTTGAAACATAAAATGACTAACAGCTTGTAAACGCTACCAAAACGCAGTAACTAGCAGCGTTTCCTTTACAGATGTTTTCATTTTAACAAATATATATTTTTTTTTTTTTAACCACCTCCATTACAGGACACTTACCCTTCCTGCCCAGACCAATGTTCAGCTTTCAGAGCTCACAGTTTGAATGACAGTCAGTCATGCAACACTGTACCGATATGGAACTTTTTTTCCCCACACTAATAGAAAAGGCAGAGAATTTATTGATAGCATTGGAAGTAAGAGGTACACAACTACCAAGGGTTAAGATTCCCATGCTCGCATTGATTCGATCGTATGGCGAGACGCAAAAAAAAAATAATTAAGAAGATTCAAAAGATATCTCATCTGAACTACCCATGTGGAATTATCCGTTATTTGAAGAATCAAGTACACTACAAGATAATAAATTCTGGATGCAAAAAAGGTATAGTGGAGCTGGAACAAGTTTATCCAAGTGGAAGCATATGCTCATTTGATAGGTTATATTGTGTTTTTAAACAAACAGATAAGAATTTCTATAGATTTTTACAGCCAAGGCAGGCGCTAGGCTAGGTGCTCAATTTAGTAGTAAAAGTATTAATATATCAAAATTCCCCCCAACTGGAATATTAAGAACCCAGGGACCAAGGTGATTGGTATCTAAATTATATACATATTTAATCACTTGCCGCCCACCATATAGCAGAATGATGGCGGCAAAGTGGTTTCAATATCCTGACTGGGCGTTATACGACGTCCTCAGGATATTAAGCCGCTGCGCGCTTTACGACGTGATCAGCCCTGTCCAATCATGGCTGATCACAGTTTAAATAGGAAGAGCCGGAGATCGGCTGCTCCTCTGATGGGGGGGCTGTGCTGATCGATTATCAGCGCAGACACACCCCCCCCCCAGAGGATGCCCACACTGGATGGCACCAGACCACCAGGGATGCCAGTCAGCGCCCCCAATAGGCATCACTGATTGGCATGCATTATTGTTTGGCACTGACTGGCATCAGTACAATTACTTTACACAATGCCACCCATCAGTGCCACATATCCATACCCATCTGTGCTGCCTATCAGTGCCGCATATCAGTGTCCATCAATGCCATCTCATCAGTGCCACATTATCAGTGCAGCACAATCAGTGGCCATCAGTGAAGGATAAAAATTATTTACAAAGTTTTGTAACTGAAACAAAAAGAAATTCTAAATTTTCTGTCTTTTTTTTCGGGGGGGAGGGGGGGGGGAAGAGGAAGTTTTTGCTTCTTTTCTTTCCTTTTGCTCCCTCCAGTTTCCATCCTCAAAAAAAAAAAAAAAAAAAAAGTTAGTTTTTGGAGTTGTTTTTCAGGGCAAAATGAAACGTATAGTGATTTATTCTTGGTTTTTTTAGTTTGCATTTATTAATATGAAAGAAACAAAAGGAATTGATAATGATGAAATGTCATATTGTTGATGTTTGTAAATGCAGATATATAAAACAACAAGTATTTAAAACGGGCTTTCTTTTGGTGGCATTTAATCACTAGTGTTTTTTTTTATTCTTTGTGCTATAAATAAAAAGAAATGTAAATTTTGTGAAAAAAATAAAATAAAAAATAAAATAAAAACACACGCCTTTTTCTTTGTTACTGTCACAAAAATGTTGCTAGTCATTTTTCTTCATAAATTTTGGCCAAAATGTATACTGCTACATATCTTTGGTAAAAATAACCCAAATTAGAGGATATCATTTGGTCTTTGACATTTATACAGTCTACAAACTATGGTGTCAATCACTGAAAATTGATCACACCTGATCAGGCCTTCAGTAAGTACATCAGGTGCATCACTAAGTGCCGGTTCACACTGGGACAACTTGTCAGGCGACCTAGCCGCCTGACAAGTCGCGTCCCATCCTGTACAATGGAACCGTTCTAATCAGGGAGACACCCCGACCACCCCCCTTCCCGGTGGCGAGCGGTGTCTCTGACATGCCACCACTGAAGGTACAGGGATGCGCACGCATTCCATGTTTAAATGGAAGGACGTCATATGACGCCCACGCAGAACGGCCAGCAAGCAGTTAAACTGCTCCTAAACAAAAACACGCCAAAACGACGCTAAACAGAGGTTTTTAAATGTCGAATTCTAGCTGTCAAGTTAAATTGTTCTGGAGAGATTAAACAACGTCCCATGTACATGAAGCCTTACAAGCAAAATAAAATGTCTTCTCATTTTGGTACTCATGGCAGCTGGCTTGAATGCTGAACTAGATATGTAAAAAAAAAAAAAAAAAAAAAACAAACAGATCCCTGTAGTGGGGCTCCTAATGCATTTCAATGGTTAAATGCCTACCAGGTACCGGGAAAAAAAAAAAAAAAAAAAGGGGGGGGGGGGATTTGGGGGTTTTAAATTAAGCAAAGCATATGGTATACTAGGGCGCTGTGCCTCCATCCCTACTTTGATTAAAGAAAAAGGGGGGTTGGGACTTAAATGAGGTGTGTGCGAAACAGTTGGCATGAAAACACATTAATAATTCATATGTATACTTAAGTGGAACCATAGATGGATTTCAATGAAACTATACAATGATAGTTCATGATTAGCAAAATGTCATATATAAAATCAAACATAATGCATGATTTTAGAAAAAGAACTGCATCCTTAAAGGCTTGACATGTTTTGTGAAATTCGCTCCACTTCCATTATACTCTGGATTATGGTTATACCATGCATAAGGAGACCCTCCTCGCGATTACAAACTATGCCACCATTGACCATACAATGGAGATCTGCACCTTTCATGAGGTCTTCTCATATGTGCCTTGGTGTTCCCGGGCAGTACTCCCACAGTTCAAGGTGCAGACATTCCCAGTTAGCTCTCTATCCACGTGTTTTGCTATGAGCAGATTTTTTACACACATAGCATCTGTGCCTGAGAATGTGTCACGAATGCCATGAAACGCGATAAACCTATTAGGATGCAGTTCTTTTATTACATTTTGCTAATCATCAAACATCATATTGTTTTATTGAAATTCCATCTATACAATCAGCTCTTAACCCAGTATTCATATGTTAGTGTGTTATGATCCAATCAAATCATTGACAAATGTGTTTTATCACATGTATGAATTTCTGTAATCATGAATTTTCTACAAACTGTTGAGTCTTTTTAATAAAATTTGCTCCTCGACACTATCCTTTATACTTACTATGTTATTGTTCCACTTATGTATGCATATGATTGATCAATGTGTTTTCATGCATTTACTATTTACCAACCGCTTCGTACGCACCTCATTTAAAGTCCCAACCCCCCTTTTCCTTTGTGTATCAGAAAATTATTTTTACTTACCTTGCCCCTTGCTATCCTGGCAGCCAGCGCTTTTCTCTCATCTCCAATTCTCTGGGTTGAGGCCAGGCCTTCAGAAATCTCATTTACAATGCAGGACTGATAGTACTGGATTATATGGAATGACATCACAACTTTGACTGCCGGGTGGAGCACCAAAAAGACCAGTTGTTGCAAGCTCTTTATTGCTCTCTCACATGGCTCTTTAGCAATCCACAGACAGCAGCTGTGAAAGTGTAAAATTCTGCATTATCTTCAGAAGTTTTATCTGAAATTGCTGTGTAACTTAAGGCAGCACATGGATTAGTCATTTTTCTTTATCGTTCAACCAGAAGGTTGGGAAAAAATAAATAAAAATAGGACTCGATTCCCCCATCCAAATACGCGATTTGGATGGGGGAATCCTCAATGATAGGCTATTGTATTTTGACAGCAGGGAGACTTCCCCACCATCATAACACACTAATCAGCCTAGTGGTGGTGATTGCACTGGGAACAATCAGGTAGGGTGATTGTACAGAAGTTGATCAGCAGATTGACTACTTACAGCCTCCCTGCCCATACATGGATCAAAATGTATTTGGTAGCTGCTGAACAAGCCACATTTTGATCATTTAATGATAACTTTTTTTTTTTTTTTTTTGATTAGCAGGAATTATTTTTTCCCCCCAACTGAATTGGCTGAGGTCAGCTAATAAAGAATGTAATAAGCGTAACATCATGAAGATAAAAGGAGCTAGCATAAGTCTAAGGGCTCATTCACACCAGCACACCCATAAGGAAATTTTTTTAAATGTGTTTTTGCCTTGCCATGCATTGGGACTGTGCTGGGTAATGCAGGCCAGCACAGCCCCAGCTCACCTGGTTTTACTGAACCTTTGAATAACTTCAGGAGAACAATTCAGGGCTAGGGTATAAATTCATATCCTAACTGAAACCACTAAATTACCTTGAAAACTATGAAAGCCATCATTTATAAATGGGATAATAACTGAGGGAGCTGCAACCTGAACCACAGCTAATATGGGTAAAACATCCAAGGGACAACCATTACAAGGCTGGTTCACAAAGCTGGGCTTGATAAAAGAAGAATGCCATGACTGGAGGAAAAAACAAAAACGAAAAAAAAAACAAAAAGGAAAAAAAAAAAAAAAAAAAAAAAAAAAACTTTCAAATCCCATTGGATGTTTGGCAAAAGGTCTGGAAGACACTGTAAATATGGATTAACCACCTCCTGCCCAAGGTAAATCATATGACGTCCTTGACTTTCAGTGGGAATATCTGAATACCTGCAGCTACAGGCATCATCCAGATATCATCTTTTAGAGCCGGCATTTCTATGCACCATAAGAATGATCATAGTGGCAGTTCTGCTGCCTGATCTTTCTTACAGACAGAAGGGGACATCCTGCCACCCTCTGGTGCTTCTTCGGGCTCTTCAGTGCCATCGGGGACCTGGAGAAAGAATCTGCCACTGCTGGATGATGAGCATAGAGATTCCCGGTGAACAGATAGTAACCAGTCATCTCTATGACCATCGGAGGCCCGGGCACAACGTTATAACAAAGCTGCGATCGTGACTGGAAAGCATGGTATTTTTTTTTTTTTTTTATCTCAATCTTTCCAGCCTGGAGGAGAGATGTGGGGTCTTATAGATGCCACATCTTTCCATAAAGAGGAGCTGTCACACATCATTCCTATTACAAGGGATGGTAACATTCCTTGTGATGGGAATATAAGTGATAACATTTTTTTTAAAGAGAAAGTGTAAAACTATGCCTCGTCCCCGTTTACAGGAGCAACTGCACACATAAGTCCCGCCCACATACGTAAACGCTGTTCAAATCACACATGAGGTATCACCGCGTGCGTTACAGTAAGAGCAACAATTCTAATACTAGACCTTCTCTGTAACTCTAAACTGGTAACCTGTAAATAAAAATAAAATTTTTAAGTACAGAAGTTTGGCGCCATTCCACGAGTGTGCACAAATTTGAAGCATGACATGTTGGATATCTATTTACTTTTCACATTATAGAGAATAAATAAAATTGGGCTAACTTTACCGTTGTGTTATTTAATTAAACTCCCTCCCCCCCAAAAAAAAGCGTTTGCAACAGTTTATGTTGCACAGTATTTGCACAACAATTTTTCAAAGACTGCCATTGTGCCATTGTATTTCCTAGGGCAGTGGTCATCAACCCTGTCCACAGGGCCCACCAACAGGCCAGGTTTGCAAGATAACTGAAATACATCACAGGTGATATCATTTGCTGCTCAGTGATTGCAGTATTCTAGTCTGCATCTCCCCAAAGTAATACATAAAACCTGACCTGTTAGTGGGTCCTGAGGACAGGGTTGATGACCAGTGCCCTAGGGTGTCTGCTTAAAAAAAAAAAAAAAAAAAAAAAACAACATATATAATGTTTGGGGGTTCTGAGTAATTTTATAGCAAAAAAAATTAATTTATGATTTTTATATGTAGGAGAGGAGTGCCAAAATAGGCTCGGATGGGAAGTGGTTAAAGCGGGAGTCCGCCGGGACTCCGCATTTTATTTTATTTTTTTTAAAGTCAGCAGCTACAAATACTGCAGCTGCTGACTTTTAAAATGGTGACACTTACCTGTCCAGCGCGCCCGCGATGTCGGCACCCGAAGCCGATCTCTAGATCGACACTCGGGTGCTGCCGCCGCCATCTTGGGTATGGGAATCAGGAAATGGAGCCTTTCGGCTTCATTTCCCGGTTCCCTACTGCGCATGCGCGAGCCGCGTGGCGCAATCCGGACGGTCCCCGCTGCCTCTGGGAACTGTGTGTTTCCCAGCAGGCAGCGGGGCACTTGCGCAAAGGGGCGGGCAGTTGCGGAAAGGGGCGTAATCTACGCCCCTTTCCGCAGACAGCTATCCCGGAAGTGGGTGCAGTTACCTGGATTATCCAGGTAACTGCACCCCCCTCCCCCCTGAAAGGTGCCAATTGTGGCGCCGGAGGGGGGGGGGGGGGATTCCGATGAGCGGGAGGTCCATTTTAGGGTGGACCTCCGCTTTAAGGTGTCAAAAAAACAAAAAAAACAAAACAAATGACATATAATCAGATTTATATTGAACTTGGTAGCTTACTGTCTTCTGGGTTTGGTGCAGATAAAATTGTGCTGTGCTTCTTTTTCACCTCCTCTACATTTTCAGATATTTTAGCAATACAGTTCCTTATTTCTTCTACCTAAGGGTGAAAAAAATATAAAATCTCAAAAAGAAATGCAATATAACTTTTGTACAAGATAACATTGAGGATAAAACATTAAGGGTAGAGGAGGCAGAGCAATAAAACTGAAAGTGGTAATTTACTAGGCCATCATGCTAAAGAATTACAAACATACTATATTTTTGTACAAGTGCAAGCAGATTCATAGAGGAGAACCATTAGCAACATTAATAATAAATAGCTTCCAAGTGTGAAAGAGGAAAGGCATGTTCATTAATATATCACACCCGCTGTCATCCAGCAAGATATTGCATTCTCCCACTGTACAACACTGTTAGCCCTCTTGCCCTGTAAGGTTTCTAGTGCTGCATTGGGATATTTACGCCAACTGGTTGCCCACTGTCACTAGGAGAGGAAGTCAAGAGAAAGAGGAGTAGTAGATATCCCAAAGGAGACATCCACTGCTGTGACAACTGTTAAAAGGTGATATTTGCCCCCCCCCCCCCCCCCCATGTTAAGGATCTCTCCTCTTGTACCCTGGACAAGATAGAAGGAAAAAAATCCTCAGTGGATAGACCCAGCTACAGGGGTTTGTTTACAGTGATGTGTTCAAATCTATGCAGGATCCAGTGCCCAAAGCAACATTATAGGCCATCCCCACAGTGAGAGTTGTGGGTATGACTCCAAAAGGTTTAGCTAATCTGGAAGCACTGCTTCAATTTGTGGCATAAGAAGGCAGCGAGCAGCTGATTGAAGAATTTGAAGATTAAATAAAAAAAAAATAAAAAAAAAAAAAAAAAAAACTTAGGACTCACAGAGTGTGGTACAGATATAAGAAAGGCGCCCAATGGACACATCAGCAAAAGCTCTGACAGTGTAGAATCACCTGAAGGTACGAGCCTAGAACCTAGGGTCTTTCAAATACTTTGCTTGTGTCTTATACTGTATGATTTGGATTTTTGACCAGTAAAACTATTTCAGCACTGAACACAAGATGTTGTTAATGCAACTTTATTTTCATTTTCTCTTTTTCCAGTACTGGAAAAAAAAAAAAGTGAGGGACACAAGATCTTTAGCCTTTACCATACAATAGTAGAATTTCATTCAAAAGGTTTCATTTTAAGAATGGTCATTCAATTTGTTTGTGGGGTCAAAATTATTTTGGCTTTCGACCACAGGAGATGAGAAAATTTAAAGGAGCAGGATGGAATTTTTTTTCTGCAATTAACAGCCATGTAGTTTTTATTGGAGAGGTCTATTCACCTCAAAATCAAATGTTAAAAGCAAACAAAATTTTGAAGTGCTTTCAAACAAGTATACTGAATGTACGCTTTTTGTTTAAAACTACTAGTATATAGCCAATATCCTCTCCTGCGATGACAGTTTCCTGAATCCAGAGGTTCTCTTTGGCTTACTAGGCTGGCATCCATTGTTAAAATCTTCCAAGAAAAAAAAAAAAAAAAAAAAGGAAGGAACCATTTTTAGCATCCATGTAGAAAACCGCCAATCCAGCGACAGGCATGTATTGTGTTTTAGGCGCATCAGGGAGTTCAGTGACTGTGTTCTGTTCCACGTTAATAAGACATTCAGCTGAAGGGTCCTGGAGTAAAACCAGGCAAAAAAATAAAATAAAAAAAAGTGTACCACTTAAAAAAAAAAAGGAAGCAACTATCTTACCCACAACCCTCATGCATAAATGTATCCACTGGTATCACAGAGACCATAAAGTGTGCAGAGATTGCACACACGTGACCATTACCTAAGACACTAGCTAAAGACTGAGGCTGTGCTGGGCTGGGAAGGGCTATGTCTTGGCAGGGACTCCTGTCTCTTTTTGACATTTTCCAGTTGCCTGGAGGTGGAAGCATAACCCTATTGTAATGGATAAGAAGATGCCCTGTATCTTGTGACGTGCAATAGAGAAACATGCTTTTAAATGAAAATGACAAAGAACAACTATATGACTTCAACCCAGTCAAATCCGCATTTATAAATGCTCCAATAAGCCTACAAGCACAGATGTTTATATTTCTTATGAAACTCCTGCTTCCGTCTAAATAGTCCAGATAATTAGACCTATCTATTTTCTTCAAATTCAGAAATAACAGTTAAAGTGGTTGTAAACCCTTACAACACACTTTGACCTACACGTAAGCCTAGATTAAGGCTTACCTGTAGGTCCAAGAAATATCTACTAAACCTATACGGTTTAGGAGATATTTGCCGAAAGACAGCGGCGCACAGGCGCATTGAGCGCGGCACCGACAACAGCGATATGCCGCGCGTGGCGGCTCCCTGCGCAAATGCGCGGGAGTGACATCATCGTGGCTTCGCCGAATGACAGTGGCGGAGCAGCGAGACCCACCGAGAAGATGAATGCGCCGGACTACAGGGGACAGCAGTGACATCGCTGGCTCCTGTGTCAGGTAAGTGCATAGTAGTCCATTATGCTTTGCCTTTGCAGGGAATCAAAGAGGAAGTGAACTCATCGGGGTTTACTTCCTCTTTAATTTTAAGTGCCAAAGTGCTCAATGCAAGTCCCTGGCAAAGTCAGGAGGAGGAATAACACTACATACAGCAACGTGCTTGCCTTTTTATATAATAGCTGAGCTGTAATATGCATTCTCCTGATTCTCAGTTATTCAGGATAAACTTTCTTCCTTAGATACTATTCAAAAATTACACCATGCAGATAACCACCGTAATTTTATCACAATGGAGAACATCTTTAAAATGCTTTTTAGTGTATCAAATATCTAATTTCTAACAAAACGGTTTCTCAACTGTCAGTTCTTTTATTATATCTCATCTTCATAAAATTATCTCTAGAGGAAACACATGTCAAAAGAAGCAAAACAATATTTCCTGTTCCAGCCCTGAACTTTTGGAATACCGGATAAACGAGCCTAAAAGACTAGATGGAGAAGTTGACTTCCTCAGCTATTTTAAGAATTCCCACTACTGATTTTTTTATTTTATTTTTATTTACAAAAACAAAAAGCAATGACATTGTGAAGAGGCCCTGTATTTAAAAAATTTAAAATGTCTTACCTGAAGGAAGAAGTCATCCATAAATTGTTCTTTTTGCATAATAACCACTGTGTCCCCATCTTCGCCTTCCCCCTTAGCCTGTGTGCACATAGAATTGGGAAAAAACAAATAGACGTCTTATGGAACATCAATAAAATAAAACATCTGCTTATTACAATTTCCCTGGACATACATAATATATATATATATATATATATATATAATACAAAAACAAAAAATGAAAAGAAAGGTGTGTCCCAATTAACATGTTGCATAATGAGAACTCAGGTCACAATTACCCAACACATCAGTTTCAGAAAGTGGCATTCTTTTAAAAATGAAAAAGCCAATCACACCAGTCTTGTATGACTGACCCGATATTAGAAACCAATACCTTCATGCAACACTAAAATAAACAGGTCAAGTCTTATGCATTTCATACATTTCAAGCTCCAGGAAGTTCTCTTACAAGTTCAAATCCTTACACAAGGCCCTGAGAGCACAAGTTAAGGCTCTGAATAAGCTGTCCAATGATTGTGGACGTCACTTCGCACTTCCATCCAAAATACCGCATCTCTTAACTTGAGCTTAAGCTTTCTCTGCATTGAAGGTTAAAAATATAGTCTCAAATAAAACAGACTAGATCCTTCCTTTTATTTCAGTTCATGAATGAAAGGGAAGATCTGATTAATGGATATAACCAATGGATGGTCTCTCCTTGGGAAATTCTGTTATATTTCTAGCAGATGTACAAACATGTAATAACATTTTAGTTATTAACCACTTCAGCCTCGGAAGGATTTCTCCCTTCCTGACCAAGCCTTTTTTTTTTTTTTTTTTACGATATGGCATTCCATCACTTTAACTGACAATTGTGCGGTCGTGCTACGACAACAAAATTGACGTCCTTTCTTTCCCACAAATAGAGATTTCTTTTGGTGGAATTTGATCACCTCTGGTCTTTTTTTTTGCACTATAAACAAAAAAGGTCTATATAAAAAGAGATAGAGTTTTTTTTTTACTTTTTGCTATAATAAATATCCCCCAAAAAATAGATATAAAAAAAGAAATGTCTTCATCAGTTTAGGTCAATATGTATTCTTCTACATATTTTACAAAAAAAATAAAATAAAATTGCAGAAAGCATGTATTGATTGGTTAGCACAAAAGTTATTGCCTCTACAAAATCAGGGATAGATTTATGGTATTTTTATTATATTTTTTTAACTTTATTTATTAGTAATGTCGGTGATCTGCGATTTTTATCGTGACTGCGACATTGCGGCAGGAAGATCGGACACTTGACACTATTTTGGGAAAAATGCACCGATTACTGTGTAAACGTCACTGACAGGGAATGGGTTAAACACTAGGGGAGCAATCAAGGGGTTAAGTGTGTTCTAACTATAGGGGGGTGGGCATGACAGAAAGCATTGCTCTCGATCACTGGGAGTAGTATATCCCTGTCATGTTGCTAGGCAGAACAGGGAAATGCCTTGTTTACATAGGAATAGAACGTTTTGCCTCTCTGGGCCACCGACGGACATTGAGTCCATGGAACCCGCTGGCACGTGCCCGCTATCCGATGTAAATTGATGTGAGCCAGTCAACAAGTGGTTAAAGTGTATGTAAAAAGTATTGTTTTGGATACAATAGTAAAGTCTCCTCTATTGTGATTAATGCACACTGCAACACAGTGGGCGGGGCGATTTGCCGCTCAGAGTTGCTAGCTGTGGTAGGGAGAAGTATGGTGCACGATTTACCACATCACGCTGCTCCCTTTTTTTTCACCCTCCCGTTTTGTATGAGCTTTATTTAAAAAAAGTGTACAAAATGTACACTTAATTCACTGCAATATCTAGCACTAGGCTGCGCTGCCTGACTTTGAAGTGTGATTTGGGCTGCTGTAGAGCAGTGCTAGGCTGCGTTGCAGTGTGAATGGGACACATAGGAAACAATTGTTTCCTGTGTCCCCCTGTGGTGACAGACATTTTACCATGCGTTAAAACACAGTGTGAATTAGTCCTTTTCCTGGCCACAGTGAAAGGAAGTGAGGGTAATCCAAAATTATAAGGCTGTCACCAGATTAATGCCAGCCATACACACATACATTTCTCTCATTCAGTCTGTGAGATAAACAAGAAAAATCTAAAAGATTCCCGCCATCAATACTAAACAGCGTGGATGGAAGAATTTCTCTCACATTGAATTCTTCTGCTCTACTGTTCGAAGGATGAGGATAATAGGTGGGCAACATTATATCCTGGGAACGATAAAAACTAAAGGAAACCCTGCAAAGGAAACCAGGGTTAGCACACATCACTAACCTATCCTCAAATATCTGGAGAAAAAGCTCTTAAATCAATAGGGCCTGCAACTCGATAATGCGCTTAGCGGGAGTGACAGCTGCCAAGAAGGCTGCCTTGAACGCAAGGCTCTTCTTTAATTATAGATAAGGAAATCAGAGAACTTTTGATTAACCTTGAAAACAAGGGAAAGATCCCATTTGGGAAAAATTTGAAATGGGATAGATGTTATCCTAGAAAAGCCTTTAAAGTATCAGGCACTCGGATTAGTGGCCAAAGTTTGTTCTAAACTAAAAAAAAAAAAAAAAAACACACACAAACTCCGTTCACACTTGTGTGACGTGGGAACGCTGTGAATTCACTGCGAGTTCCCGCATCGCACCCAACTCACAACAGTTGACATTCCCAGCAGTTTGCATATGGCAGTGTGAATACATTGTTAACGAAACCCCCCACTTCAGATCGCATATCGCACTGCGAAGGTTTGTCTAGGACCTGGGAGGTCCACTGACTGACAACAGGCTGGAAAACCAGGGTCTCTTGGGCCAATTAGAAGCCAAAAGAATCAGTGTGGTATTCGCTTGTTAAAATTTCCTTAACACCAGGGGATTACGAATGGAGGAAAGGTGTAAAAGATTTGTGATTTCCCATCAATTCCCAAAGATTAATGGGAAATGTAGTTACTTTTCCTGTAGAGAGAGGAGAGGATATGATGTAATCACTGTTCTAACTCCTCCTCCTTGGCAGAATACAAAGCATTTTTTGAATTACAGAAAGCACTTCTTGAAAAATGTAATGAGACTTTTCTCTTCAATAGTAAGGAACTTCAAAAATGTAATAACCGTTTAGTGTTTTGTGTAGAGGGGTGTACTAATGGGGGATTGACAATCTTTCTGCTTTAAAGCCAAAACTTTTCATTTTAGATAGAGTAGGGAAGGGTTGAAAGATAGATCTAGGTCAGTGATGGTGAACTCTGGCACCCCAGATATTTTAGAACTAGATTTCCCATGATGCTCACGCACTCTGCAGTGTAGTTGAGAATGATGGGAAATGTCATTCCAAAACATCTGGGGCGCCAAAGGTTCACCATCACTGATAGAGGTGATCAGGACAATTAGAGAGTTAAAGCGGAGTTCCATCCAAAAAAGGAACTTCTGCTTTTGGGAATCCTCCTCACCGTGTCACATTTGGCACCTTTCGGGGGGGGGGGGGGGGGCAGGTATTTGCTTCCACTTCTGGGCATAGATAGCTGCAGTATCCGTGGATATCTATGCTATATCTGGCTCCTTCTCCACCCCCCCCTGTCTTCTGGGAAGGCTTCACTTCCCGATTCCCTTACCAAAGATGGCGGAGGCTCCACCCGACCTCACAGGCGCCCTGGACAGGTAAGTGTCCATATTTTAAAAGTCAGCCGCTGCAGTATTTTTGGCTGCTGACTTAAAAAAAATAAAAAATTGACGGAACTCCAATGGAGAAACAGACAGCTATAGAAACCTGCCAGTGGTTCTTTCCCTTACAACCCTATTCAAATCTCAAAAAAAAAAAAAAAAAAAACTATTAGTGCACTTTCACACATGCAGTGCATGGGCGTCGGCAGTAAAGCACTGCTATTTTTGCGGTGCTTTTTCAGCCGCTAGCAGGGAGCCTTTTACCAAATATGCTGCTTGCAGGACTTTGAGTGTTTTGAGTTTTTGATCACTCAGGCTTTCACATTGGAGTGAAAGTTGAAGCGCTTTACAGGCCCTATAGCGTCTCAGTGTGAAAAGGGTCTAAAACATGTCATGTATAGTGCTGCAGACCTCAGTCAAATAGTCTAAGTGGTCCCTCCTGTGCTCCCCCTCCTCCAAACAAGTGAATGACACCAGTTGAAGCCTGCTTTGTCCTAGTGCACTGTGCATCTGAACTATTCAAGGATGTGCGCCCCCCTACCAGGAAGTACAAGTGAGTGGTGCTGTACAACTTCCAGTCAACAGCACTGCAAAGAAAAGCATTTACATGTTTGGGCACACATATGAAGCAAAGTATGTACCTGCAGAATGTTTCCATGCTTGCTTAGAATGCATTTTATACTACTACTTTAAAGTGTCACTAAATCCACATCAGAAAAAATGATCACTAAAATGGTGTATTACATGCTGTTCGTACTCAGCCATTATGAGATTCCTTTTCTGTAGTCTGCAAAAAAAAAAAAAACTGGTTGATCTTGCTCTCCATCTCCACCTTCTATCCATGTCCCCAATTCACTTTAGGATTTTGCAGCTGTCATGGCAACCCTGTACAGGCTCAGTTTTCAGTGAGTTTCTATGCTCAGCATTTCCTCCCCATCACATCTGAGCAGCCTATGTGACTATAGAGTCACATGTGGTGTATACACAGTGGTAAATAAAAGCTGGCCCACCCCCTCCCTCCATCCACCTCCATACCTACTAACCATCTAAACACAATGGGGACGGGATATTACATGTAGATTAATGAAGGTTTCACCTCCCTCTTATTTCAGGACACAGGCTGGAGGGGCATGGCACAGCCTGTGACTGGCAGAAATCCGCAAACACCACGTTCTTGCAAAAAATAATAGAGATTTGATTTCAAATATATATTTGTATGACAATTTAAAACAGATTATTGATATTATTTATGTTTACTTTATACTCAAGGCTGTTTTTTTTTTACATTTTTAAACATGTGATCAGCAGCAGAGGACTAGAGACTCCTCCTGCTTTCGTTTCCCTGCAGAAAGGCTGGGAAAGAGCTGGGTCATGTGGCAGCTGTATATAGGTTATATAGATTATAAAAAGGGCAATTCAATTTTTTATTTTTTTTTATTAAAATACTTATAAAGCCATCATCCACACAGAGAAATATAAGAGACAATGCAAAAGAAAGAGTGCGTTTAGTATTACTTTAAGTTACACAATGGCTTGTGTTTATACATTATATATTTTTTTGTAAACAAAAAGTGGTGTGTTCCTTTAATTGTTTGATCGGGACCAGGAAATGGGAGCAGGGATGGGACTGGTTGACGCTAACAACACAGCCTTTCTCCCTGCATTAGTATTCAGAAATTCTACAGCCACTTCCTGAAACACATACAAAATTAAAGCCAGCCAGAGAAAATTGCAGCATGACAGAGTGTACTAAGTAATGCCATTAATGAAAACATATTTTTTAATAAACAAGATGACATGTGTTGAGCAGATGAACACTAAACTGACAGCAGAGCAAACAGCTGGAAGAAAATGAAGCCAGGGTTACCAAATGGAATGTGCTTCCCCAAGGCCTCGTCTAAATGTGACACCGGGAACTACAGATGGAAGTCGTGTCTGTGCAAGTCAGATTGTAAAACTAGCCTGCAATCAACGAAATGGAAATCATGACTGGAAGAAAAAACACCTCTGAGTATAGGTGTACACTGAGATAAACGCATGGAAAATCTTAAACTAACAGTTTAGCAACTGGAAATGTATTCCTTAAGGGGTACAGAGCAGAAACAGGTACATCCCAAAGAGAGCTGTATAACAATATACAGTGGTCAGAAAAAAGAAGCCCCGTCCCTGAGACGTAAGGGCTGCATCACACCAGTAATCACTCAAATGTGCAGATAAAATGCTCAAATACATTGCTCTCCAGCCAACTAGATGATGTAGGCATAGCTCATCCATCCGGTGAGAGAGCAACACATACAACTAGTGAGTAACGTTATTCCCTGCTGTGTGCCGCACAGCAATCACTGGGAGTTCTCACCAGAGACAGAATCACTAGTGAGACATCCACCCAAGTGAGTCCACTTTTACCATTTGCATCAGCAGAACCTAATAAAAAGACACAACAGCACCTAGATTACACTTGCCTGGCATGTTAAGGGCCACTTCCCATCTGCGTGCAATAAAAACACAATTGGGGTTATTTACTAAAGGCAAATCCACTTTGCACTACAAGTGCACTTATAGTGCAGTCACTGTAGATCCGAGGGGGACATGCAAGGAAAATAAAAAAACAGCATTTTAGTTTTTTGGGGGGCTTTTTTGGGGGGGGGGGGTAGAGCAGGTTGCTTATCTGCGGGCCCAGGACCAGCATAGCGGGTGCCCCTGGGTAGAGGGCAGGGAGGAGAGCAGACACACATTCACTCTCTTCTCATTCTTGTTGCCGACCTGGATATGGTGTGTATGATGTCACTTCTAGGCCCCCCCCCCCCCCCATCAACATTTTCCCAGTTCATTAAGGCCAAGAAAGAATGTAATGCAGTATGATGTGCATTGTGTTCCATTCAGTGGAGCTCAGGGGAGACATGCAGGGTCTTTTAGACCCTGCATGTCTCATTAAAGAGGAATCAGTCACAAAAAAAAACAACAAAAAAAAACAAAAAAACACATTGGATTTTTAGTTCACCAGGTCAAAAGAGATTGTTTTGTTATAATTGTAAAAAAATAAATAAAGCGGAGTTCCGGCCAAAATATGACTTTTGAAGATAAAAATACCCCTAAAATACTCACGCCTCGAGCAATGTAACAAAGGTATGCTGTAAACTATGCCCAGTTTTCTAACTTTGTGAAGTTGCCTGCACAAAGCAGCCATCTCCAGTGCGGGCATCTGAAGCCACAGTGTCCTTCCTGGATTCTGTACATGCTAGCTACCCAGTTTTTAAAGCTCAACATTTACCTGTGGCATTGGCTAAAAATTTGAAGTCACCATAACCACAGCACTTTAAAGGATTGTTTAAAGTCCTGCTCTGCACCCCCCCCCCCCCCCCCAACCCATACTGCAAGGATTTATAGTTTTCCTACCTGGTGAAGCAAGTTATACTTAAGCCCCGTACACACGAGCGGACTTATGTCCGACAGACTTCCAAAGGAGTTCTGCCGGAGTTCCGACAGAGTTCTGACGGACTTTTCGAATGAGCGGACTTGGCCACACACAATCACACCAAACTCTGACGGATTCGAATGTGATGACGTACGACTGGACTCGAATAAGGAAGTTCATAGCCAGTAGCCAATAGCTGCCCTAGCGTCGGTTTTAGTCCGTCGGAATAGCATACACACGAGCAAATTTTTCGGTAGGAACTGGGTCCGGCGGAGTTCCGTCGGAAAAATTTGAAGCATGTTCCATTTTCTAAAGTCTGTCAGACTTTTGTGAATCAAAAGTCCGTTGCAGCCCACACACGATCGAAAAGTCTGACGGAACTTTGGATGTCGAAAAGTCCGCTCGTGTGTACGGGGCTTTACTGCAACCAGCTCCCCTCATTGGATGCCATTTTCAGGTACTGAGGACCACTAATCCATTGCTGCAGATGTGCCCGAGACCATCCATCCACTACAGTCCTGTCCGTTGGAATCAGTCCTCTTTCAGATCCTGGGAGCACTTTGCCACTGGACAGCCAAATAGAAGGTGTCCGGATATACACAGAAGAAGAGAGAGAGGACGCAGTACTGAATTGTCACATGGCCGTGGCTTTAGAAATATTAAAAGACCATTTGTTTGTTTTCCCCATGTCAGCAATTAGTTAGAAGGAGGTACATTTTAACCTGAAGATGGGCTTTAAATAAACAACAGCATGAACACTTGAGGTGGATGTAGGCTAATACCCTGAATGCATATTTGTATGATCTTACTATAGCAAACTGAAATGAAATAGATTACCACACATCGGTCGTTTGCACATTAGCCTTGCATTGATTTCATGATGATACAGTATATTGGTAAATCTGTCATTTCCCTACACACTTCCCTTCCCCCAGCTACAGTTGTAACTATCCACTGCTAACTGGCAGTCCAAGAGGGAGGGAGGAGGTTGCTACAAGTGTTAGAACTGTTGGTAATGTAGAATTGATTTCCACACCACAAAACTGGAATATGTACAGAAGCAGCAATTGTTTTCTGCTCAATAATGAGCTAGCTCCAATCACCACACAAACACACATTATCATGTACTCCATCCCAGTTGCTTTTACATAAGAATCCTACAGATGTTTCTAGTAGTGAAATCTGATCAATTACTGCCCTCCCCCTCATTCTCCATAACAGAAAAGCCAGGCTCGGTCCCCAACACAGGGAAAACACTGAATGGACTCATTCTTCAAAGTTTTATTCTGGGAAATGTAAAGCAGTTCTCCACTCTGGACAAAAAAATAAAAAATATAAAAAGAGAGGAGGGAGTGCCGTCAACAGATGGGCCACTGAAGTCTATGGGTGACATCCCCACTCCAGGCTTTATTAGCTCTTGTCTGCGCACTCTCTGCTCGCCTCTGCAGCTGGCTCATACCAAGGAGAACACATGACTGGACTGGCCCGGCCTGAAATTGGTAGGCATATAAACCTTTCTTACACAGGTTAGCATAGGTGTAAGAAGGCAGAGGGGCAGTTCTTAAGCTAGTTAGGCGTAATCAGGAAGTCTACTTTAAAATGTATTCCCTGAAGTGGGGCTGTGCTTGTAAAGCTATAATTTTTTTTATGAAAAAAATAAAATTTTGCCCGACTATACAGGGATACTGGGCACAGGTGGTCCGGTTTCTCCATGATCGCATGGGTTCACCAGTGTCTCTGTGCCCTCGACAGTGTATACTGGGGCTCCTCTCTCTATCTGAAGGCGAAAAATACCTTAACATCTTCCTGCAGGAGACAATGTTTCTGGCCAGGTTGCAGATCGCCAAAACATGGCTGAGAGGAGGCCCCCCCACGCTACAACAATGGATTAAGGCGATTAATGACACTCTCCCCCACAAGAAGCTGCTATACACTCATAGGGGATGTCCCAATAGATATAACAAAATCTGGGATAGATGGTTGGAGGATGCTTCTACTTGCAGTGCCGAGAGTTAGATGACCCTTATACCGGGTGTCCCCGTGGTTCTTCTAGAAAATATCCCCCCCCCCCCCTTCTCCACAACCTCTAAGTTTTCCTGTTGCTTAGTGAACCACGCGTTTCTTATTGTATCCATTTGTATGTCTCATACACATGTTTGTTTTAGTAGTGCCTGTTGCACTACACTTTGGTATCACTATCCTGTTCGTTATGCTCAATAAAATTGTCATTTTGATCAAAAAATAAAAAATAAAATGTTATACTTACCTGCTCTTGCAATGATACTGCACAAAGCAGCCCTGAACCTCCTCTTCGGGGGTCCCCCGCTGACCTTATCTGCTCCTCCTCTTTTATGTCTGCTCCCATAACAAGCTGCCTGATATGGGGGTAGATGTGTAGATCCATTGACACACAGCGTTGCTCAGCCCTGCCCCCCCCCCCCCCTGCTCAGGTGTGAGCTTGTGTTAACCATTCACAGGGCAGAAATTGGCACAAGTCTAGCTGGAAGAATGCACATTAAGTGGTGTGAACTGAATTCTCAGGCAAATTGCCTTGTCCATGCATCGTGCCTTGCCCAGTGTAGGACAATACTTATGGTGTGAATGAGCCTTTAAGATGTTTTTTGGCAATCACAGAGCATTTTTCTACACTTGATGAGCACTAGTCACTGCGAAGACAGACGATGGACTGAAACGCACATCACACCGCTCCTTAATTGCAGCCAAAAAACTCACAGCTGATCCTTCTGATCTCTGCAGCTTCAACACTAGAGTCGCTGCATTTGTGCCTGCCCCTCCCCTCCTCCTGCCCAATCACAGAAGTCTTGGTATTGTGCAATGACATTCATAGAATACAAGGACTTCTATAAATGGGCAACAGAGGGAAGGACAGGCATAGCTGCTGTGTGTGCTTCTCTATCTCAGATCCTGGAGTGTCTCTCTGTCAGACCAATAAAACTGTCAGATGTAAATAATACTGTAGAGATAAGTCCAGGTGATGTCATGCACCTAGTTGGACTTTACTCATAGTGTGCCTTCACTTTTTACAAAGTGTCTGAATTCCTGGAATTCAACTTCAATTCCAGCAACAGACAGAAAGTTGCCTGTACTGCTGCCGCAACAGTGCTGCTTATCATATGTAGCTAATGCTAGATCAGCGTGTAATGGAAATGGTTTGCATGGGCCAGCTTTGCCCAAAGAACTATTTAAAATTAAATTCAACCTGGAGCTCCATTTTAAAAGAGAAGCATGACCAAAGCATTTTGCCCAGATTTCTCTAGTGGGTCACAAGAGAACTTACTTTTGCACTCCTGTGACCCAGATTCAGCCGCTGCTGGCTAACGCCACACAGAGTCGTTCCAGGTTCTGACTGGATTCCAACCTTACTGTGGAGATCCACACAGCTGCCTGATTGAAAGCTGGCTCTGAACATGCGGCTGTGAGCCAAAGGCAGCTGCGCCCACCCCCCTCCCCAGCTCGGTGCTACAGAGAGTTCTGAAGGGCAGAGCGGAGAGCAGTCACCACACTCTGCAGTGAACTGAGCGATCAGCGGTCATATGATCACTCAGTTCTCGGTCTTAAAGTCGAAATGTGACAGAACGCTGATGATGAAGCACAGAGGTGAGCACGTGCGTTCGTTTTTTTGTTTTAAAAAACCCCCAATTTTCTCCTTTACTTTTCTTATAAACATTTGGGCATCAGGACTGCTTGGAAGAAGAAGAGGGGTAGACACCCAAAAAGACATCATTAAAAAAAAAATAAAAAAAAAGTCAGGGCTCGTACATACCCACCGCACATGTTAAAACACTAATGGCTGGTGTCCATTGTGTAGGGACTGAAGTGCGTTGTTACAAAGCATTGCACCTATAGCTGTACAATTCTGGCTAAATTGAGAATTGCAATTTTTTGGCTTAGAATAAAGATCATAATTCTTGTGGCGTAACATCATCTTTCTTATTATACAAATGCAGTGCGAGATAAAATACTGCAAAAATTACCATTTTATTCTCTAGGGTCTCTGCTAAAAAAAATATATATTTACATATATAGCAAAAAAAAAAAAAAAAAAAACAGAGGTTAATACCTTTGATCTAAAAGAACCAAATGACACAATGTTTCTTTTAGCGATGTTGTGAGAAACTTGGTAGGCTGCACTTTTTTTTTTGTCAACTGCCAGCTTGAGCTCTCTGCATTAATCGATCTGGGGGGTAGAATCAGTCTCTTTATTTAACCATTAATCTTGCAGCTCTAGTTGCATTGTTTAAAAAACATTTTTAAACTTTATTGAAGAATCACAAAACACTACTTCACTTACATCTATGCACTGCAGCATGGCATAATGCGCCGCTGTGAAATGTGGCATCAGGGGGACGGTCTGCACACAGACACCAACTGCCTGTTGCATAAATGTGAATGAGATGTGTAAAGATAGCTTCAGCATTTGGTGTCAACCTGCAGAGAACTCCTGTGACGCGTTTCATCCCACAAAAAGGGCGAAACGCGAAAAACGCATCCGTCTTATGGACACAGAGACCAGGGCTCAGGAACAAGCACACACAAATGACCCCATATCAAGTGACTTGCTATGGGGACACTCAGAAGGGCGGTGGGGCACAGAGTAGCTTAGTATACTATATAATTTTTTGCCAATACAATATAAAACTGTGTTGCTGGATATGTTATCCGATACTACAAAAAGTACCAATGTACAACACCACCATTCTCAACGCTCTCTTCATCCAACATAACAATTACATTCGATGATTCCTCTTAGGCTAGGTTCAGAGCTGTGCACTTTCCATTAGGGGTCGACCGATATAGTTTTTTTCAGGGCCGATATCGATTTTTTGGCTGCCTTTCAGGCCGATATTCTATGCATCACAGTCACCTACCACCCAGATGCAGCTTGTCACTTGCCACTGGCATCTGAGTGGATAAGTGGTGAGAGATGACATAACTATCAATGTTTGCCCACGGCTGCAGCTCTGCCAAGAGCAGCCTTCGCGGCCCTGCTATAGGGCCGGAACAGTGGTGATGCGAGGCGGGCAGTGAGAGATGATGTCATCTCTCATCTGCCTGACGCAACGATGACAGATTGACAGAGACTGCAGCGAACACTGTGCGGGGACAGGGGGAGGAGGTCTATCCAATATCGGTAACTTTCTGACTGATGATTATTTGAGAAATTCAAATATCAGCCAACAATAATTAGTCGCTCCGATAATCTGTTGACCCCTACTTTCCACACGTGTTTATTTTTCTGTAGAAGGGGGTTGTTAGAAAACCTACCAAACTTGTGTTTATGGTGCACTTCCATTAAAGTTCATAGAATCAAAACCTTCCAGAATGAAAAAAGTCCCTCCACCTTTTCTAACGACACACACTGCAGTAAAACGCATAGGTGTGAACGAGACTCAAAGGAATCCAGGTTAAGCCTGGGTTCACACTGAAGGTGGCTTTGAAACGTGCGAATTCAGATGGACTCGTACGATTTCAAAGCCGCATTTCAGTCCGACTTCAGGAGCGATTTCAGAGACATCTATGCGGGTTCCTGTACAGATGTCTATTGAAACTGCCCCCGAAGTCATCAAAAGTAGTGCAGAAAATACTTTGGGGAATCGATGTGGCGCTGCAAAGTCAACAGCGCACCGATTCGGATGTTGCCGTCAATTTGACATGTTAAATCGCATGTCAAAATGGCCAGATATGAACGGGGGCTAAAATCTACTGTTGTGCGTTCAGGCCACTAAAAACAAACTAAAAAAAATGCACGGATGTGAACCTAGCCTTACAAATGCCGCAGCTACATTTTCTGCAGAATGCCTGAACTCATCAGATCATCAGACAGAAGAAGAACAAAGACGACACAAACCATGCTGGGTCACCCCCAAAACTCACCACACACACATTACAATCAGATCTTCTTTACATCTATTAACAACTACGTAGTGCGAGGGCCAGCCTGACTGGATTGATAAGGTAGGTCCTCATGAAAAACCTAAAGTTGGTCGTACAAAGATTGTACAGTGAGGTATAAAGAAGTATGGTGACCCTTAGGGCCGGTTCACGCCTTCCATGCACATTTCCGTTCACTGCCTTTGAGATCTGCTGTGAGTGCCAATATATTGCTGATGGCACCCCAAGTGCAGCACATCTGCGGGCACCCCAAGCGCAGTACCATGCGATTTGCTGCAGTGCATGGACTACTTTTCTGTGCAATTTGCAGTCTATTCAATGAACGAGCTTTAGAGGAATGCACAAGAAAAGTGGACTTTGCTCCAGTGGGATTTTGGGGTGAAGCACCCCTAAGACATGCTGGGACTTGTAGTACCACAGGCAGCCCCACCACTACCCCCTGTCATACATAGAAGATAAAGCCCGGATGGAGGAGACACAAGAGCCAGCACACAGCCCACCCCTACCAATGAAGGACTCATAAACACTGCATACACAGCCTTCTCCCCTTCCGCCCATTGCAGGACCGTTATTCGCTTTGTCGCTCCCAGCAGCGGCGAGCACTTACCGCTGACAGCTCGGTCAGCCGGTCCCTCATGCCCGCACAAGCTGTTGAGTCCCCAGAGTCACTGAGCGGCTCTCCCGGTGCCTGTCCAGAGGGGTCTCCGCCTCCCGCACTCCGCCCGGTACCACAGCAACCACACTGCTGGAAGCAGGAGAGAGCAAACACTGCGCATGTGCGCCTCCCAGGGCGATGGAAAATGGGTAGGCGTGGCCGCGGCGCTCTCTGAGCTGGGAATATCTGGAAGCGTTCCATGTTGGTGCGTTCCGAGCCTCGTTCTGCCCCAGCGCCTGCGGGGAATGGGTCATGTGATCGTTACATTGCATGGAATAGCTGAATGAGTCTTTTCTAATGAGCCCAGGAACAGCTCCTTGCTTAGAATATACTGCTTATGTACACAAGCGTCAGGAAACAGGCTATTAGCTGCTTCCAGGGAGTATTTACCACAGTTTAACCACTTAAGGATTGAGCCTCTTTTTGAGATTTGTTGTTTACAAGTTAAACAACGATTTTTTTTTGCTAGAAAATGACTTCGAACCCCCAAACATTATACATTTTTTCTTCTAACACCCTGGAGAATAAAATGGCGGTCATTGCAATATTTTCTGTCACACCGTATTTGAGCAGTGGTCTTACAAGCGCACTTTTTTTGGAAAAAATACACTTTTTTTTTAATTAAAAAATAAGACAACGGTAAAGTTAGCCCAATTTTTTTTCTATATTGTGAAAGATAATGTTAAGCTGATTAAATTTATACTCCACATATCACGCTTCAAAATTGCACCGGCTCATGGAATGGCGACAAACTTTTACCCTTAAAAATCTCTATAGGCGACATTTAAAAAATTCTACAGGTTGCATGTCTTGAGTTACAGAGAAGGTCCAGGGCTAGAATTATTGCTCTCATTCTACTGATTGTGGCGGCTCGGCGGGACAGGGCACATTTAAAAACATTTTTTTTTCTTATTTATTTTACCTTTTAATTTTTATTTTTACCCTGTTCTTTAAAAAAAAAAGAAATTGTGTCACTTTTGTTCCTATTGTAAGGAAAATAATCACCCCTTGCAATAGAAAAAAAGCAAGACAGGACCTCTTAAATATGAGATCTGGGGTCAAAAGACCTAAAAAAAATTGTCATTTAAAAAATAAATAAAATAAATTTGTCCCTTTAAGAGCTATGGCGGAAGTGATGTTTTTACATAATTTCCGCCCTGCAGTGGTATGGATACAGGTGTGGGCAATCTTCCCCTCTCAATTCCAAGGAACGGGAAACATCCGATCACCTCCGCCGCTGCTGGCAGCTCTGGTAAGCGGTGGAGGGCACCAGAGATCACTTTTATCGGTGGCGGAAGAGGGCCCCCCCATCTCGCTGGGAATCCGCTGCAGAGACCACTTTTATCTGAAAGCAGACTGCCGGTGATGTGTCAAATACTGTCCCCCATCGGATAGTGTCTGCCCTGTACTGCGCTTGCACAGTACGGAGGACAAGGAGACGCCGAAGGTCTCCGAAGATGAAAGGCTCCTGCACAGTGAGTCCAAGTTCAAGCCCTACAATCCAAGTGGACACAGAGTTAGAATAAAAAGTAGCCGAGCAAAGCGAGGCTGTGCCCGAAGCGTGACAAGCGAAGCAAGCCCGCGAGGGGCCCTGTTACTATGTGCTACCGTATGTCCACTTGGATGGTGGGGCTTGCACCTGGACTCAGTGCGCAGGCGCCGTTCTTCTTAGGAGACTTTCAGAGTCTCCTTTTCCTCCGTACTGCACAAGCGCTGCGCCTGCGCAGTACGGGGCAGACACTATCCAATGGCCAGACAATTTTTGACAGAACACCTGCCGAAGAAGATGATACTGGGGTTATGGCAGCTAGCTGCTGCCATTACAGTGATATTCCTCTTCAAAGTTAGGATTATATCAGCGTGCAGTGGTCTGTAAGTGGTTAAAGAGGAACTGCAGTCTGCTTACATAATTTGTAATAAAATCATCTTTGCCATTCTGTGGCCTCGCTCCAACCACTTTGCATATTATTTTATTGTAGCAGCGGCTCCTGAAGAGCACGCGCTATGCATTTTTCTAAAGTTAAAAGTTGCCTAAACTGCAGTTTCGTTTGGGTGCAATTATCTAAATTGGGCTTCAGCATCAGTCTGACTGGACTGTGAGATGTTCGGCCTGGCAGCAGGGGGCACTGTCTCTTCTTGCAGGCATGAAACTATGGACTGGTTGGGTGCTTAAATTACTCTCTCTCGGAGCCCGCCCAGTTGGAGTGGTGCTCTCGCTGTGCTTTCTGGGAGAGGGTATTTAAGATGCGGACGTCACGTGGTTCAGTGTTCCGGTCCAGAATGATGTGCTGACTTCATGGTCCTGGTCCTCCTGACCAGCCCCCAGGAAGGCTATGGCCTGGGGTGCAGATCCACCTGACTTTGATGTCTCGGGGCTGGCTAGCCAGAGGCAAGGAAACTAAAGGAAGGATTCTGAGGTGGTTGGGTGCCGTCTCCGGTTCGGGAGAGACCCAGTGTACTTCAAGCATTCCAGGGGAGAACTCTTCAGAAGAACATCACAAACGGGTTGGTTTTCTTAGCAAGAGCCTGGAAGGGCTGAAGTAACTAAGAGAATCCGGTCTTGTGGATATCGCCAAGCAGGCTGAGAGATCAAGGTATCCTACAAGTGTTCTCAAGCTTAGCTCTGTGGCAGAGACATTATCTTGTACGTTTCTACAACAACGTCTGTGGCAAAGACTTTGTTCTTGAGTAAGCACCTTGTTGGCCGCTAGGCCTTGTGAGAGAGGGACTGTCCAACCTGAGTGATCATCCAGCTGCGAATGGCTATTCTCTGGATGCAGTCAAAGTAAGCAAGTTCTTTAACGTTTTATTTGACTTTGACACCAAGAGTACCTGAACTTTCCCTTCCAACCCTCTGATCCCAAGTTGAAAGACTGTTCAATTGTTTGAGTTTTGCAAATAAAAATCCATTCAAGTGGATCTATTGTCGGTCTGAAGTTACTGGGCCATTTACCACGGGACATCCCCTAGACATGCAGCAAGGAGAACGGAAGGTAATGGTAAGCCCAAAAATAACCAGCAGCTCCTTCGGGGGTTAGTGCTACATTATAGATTCTTTACTTGCCAAATATGCTGCAGAAATCTCCCTCCACTGAGTCTGGCTGCAGCCATTTTAACTGTAGGCAGTTGAAGCTGCTCCCTGTTCACTTCCTTGATTTACGCAGACACACAGAGACACATGTCCAGCTCTGCAGCTCTCATTGGCCCTCTTATGACTCACCTCCTCCCTTCCTGGCAAATTCTCAGGAGAGTGAGAGAGGGAGCTGTGCATGATGTCATACGCCTAGGCTTTGTACCAGACAAGAGACAGGAAATGGGCTATATAAGATATTTACTGGCAGAAAAAAAATAAACTTTTTACCATCCAAATTTAAAACAACAAGGGCAGAAGATTTAATAGATGTAAAAATGACTGAATTTTAGGGCCGTTTTATGCAATGCATAATTTTGACTGTTGTATCAATAGACCACTAAGCGCACGGGAATGCTCAAGAAGTACAGCAGGCGTATCTTTGAACCCTTTTGATGCCAGAGCCATTTTTGCACACGTTTAAAGAGGAAGTAAAGTCTTCCTGTTTAATTGTAACTACAGGTAAGCCTATAGTAAGACTCACTTGTAAGTACTGTGAATATCTCCTAAACTTGCACCATTTAGGAGATATTTACTATATATGCCGACATCATCGGTGCATGCGCACTGAAGGAACGGCCAATCGTGCCTTTTCTTTAGAGGCCTGTGCCGTGACCAGCGGGGAGTGACGTAATCGCGTCTCCGGCCAAAGTGCCGGAGCCCACAAACCCGGAAGAGACTCTGAGGAAAATGTCAGCAGTTTCAGAGGTGTGCGGGCGCCGCTGCAACAGCTTTGTTCTGAGGTAAGTATTTCATAATGTGCTAGTATGCGATGCATACTAGCTCATTATGCCTTTGTCTTACAGGGAAATTAAAACAAAATTCAATAGGCTTTATAAATGTGATAAATGTTCATAAGGGTTTTGTAAATGTCCATTAAGAACAAATGTGGGGGGGGTTAAAGCTGCTACTTTGCCTAGGGACCTATTTAGTCTTAAAGTGGAGTCCCACCCAAAAGTGGAACTTCCGCTTTAAGCACTCCTTGCCCCATTTGGCATGTCTTTTTTATTTTTTTGAGGGCAGAGTGGGTACATTCTTTTTAGTGGGACTTCCTGTCCCGCTTCCTCTTTCCTCTTCTCGGCCGCCTAGGCGACTCCGCCTCTCGCCCTAGGAGGCCCCTCCCTGCCAGCAATTGTCTGGTACATGTCACAGGTCCCAGAAGATTTCATGGCCAATAACAGAGCGCATGCGCAGAGCGACTCGCGCATGTGCAGTGCGTGCCCGGCCGTGAAGCCGTAAGCAGTCACAGCCGGGTGCCCACAGTTGCTATGACGGCTCTGCAGAGAGGAGGGGGAGAGGAGCGAGGCTCTGGCCGCCCGCATCGCAGGACCATGGGCCTGTTTATTAAAAGTCAGCAGCTACACTTTTTGTAAAAGACAGAAAATCGGGTGAACATTTTCGTCCAAAGAATTTTCGTACGATATTCGTATAGTGTGTAAACAACTTTCGACATCCGATTCCGAATTTTTGTACAAAAATTCTCAAAAGGACAATCTTCCCCTCTCAATTCCAAGGAACGGGAAACATCTGATCGCTTCCGCCGGCAGCTCTGGTAAGCGGTGGAGGACACCAGAGATCACTTTTATCGGTGGCGGAAGAGCCCCCCCATCTCGCTGCGAATCCGCCACAGAGACCACTTTTATCTGAACGCAGACTTGTCAAATACTGTCCCCCATCGGATAGTGTCTGCGTTGTACTGCGCTTGCGCAGTACGGAGGACAAGGAGACACCGAAGGTCTCCGAAGATGAAAGGCGCCTGCGCAGTGAGTCCAGGTTCAAGCCCCACCATCCAAGTGGACATAGAGTTAGAATAAAAAATAGCTGAACGATTTTGCTGTGAAACATCAAGAAAAATCGGAAGAACGTTCGCCCGATTTTCTTATAGTGTGTACCCCACTTTAATCTGGCTCCATATGGAGAAAGATCTTCGGTGTTCAGTACGTTTTTGTTGAAAGTTTTTCATCATTCGCAGAACAGTTTTGTAAGTGGGGTTGGTTAATAGAAAAAGATGACTAAATTCAAGCCAAAATATTAGTTTGAGAAGACAACTTCCCTTTAAATGAAAACTGCAATCCACTTAGTCATTTGGATAGGAACTGATGAAAGTTATACAGCTTCTGAAATTACATTAACAGCATCTGGTTGTTATTGCCCCCTACTGGAAATAAGTAGCAGCTTTCATGCAAAAGCCTAGTATAACTTTAGACAGGGTTTAATATACAGAGATAGAAGATGCTGAAAGTAAACTAAGAAAATCATGCGATGTGTATAATATCATTAGAATGTGCCTACTCCTTTGTTTCATCTCTCAAATGCAAACTTTTTCCTGCTAATCTCAGACTTCCTGTTCTAGGGTGGCTTTGATCATTCTCTATGACCCCATTGTATATGTGAACATAGTCACCCTTTCCTGCTCATTTTTTTCGGGGGGGGGGGGCGGTGATCCGCCATCGATAGTGTGCAATCACGGGCGGCTTCCCCGGCTCTCCTCCAGCATCAAAAGCAGCTTTTCCTTCCCCTGCTCGGCGGCTTCCATCTCCTCCCTCCTCCTCGGAAGCCAATCAGAACGCTTCTCCTTTTGGCCACTCATGAAACGGGTGTCAGACCCACACTTCCTGATTGGCAGAGAGGTGATTCAGTGTAAGAATACCTATTGGTATTCCTGAATAGGTAAGAATACCTATTGGTGTAATACCTAAAATTCACTATTCTCACACACCTGGGCGGTCTCCGAGCACGTTCTCAGTGCCCTGAGCCCACCCTGTTTTGAAACCAATTAGAGCCTCTGGCTCTTAACGGTGCTTCAAAAAAAAACCCACCCCTGAAAGGGGCAGGACACAGGGATAGGGAGGGTGGTAGCGATGGATAGGGGAGGCGGTGCCTGTGCGCCCTTAATGGACAGGCCACGTCTGGTACACAGAACAAATAGGAAGCCTAAAAACAAAAAAATTGCGCGGTCATGCGATGCTGTACCGAAATGAAATTTGCGTCCCTTTTTCCTCACAAATAGAGCTTTCTTTTGATGGTATTTGATTGCCTCTGCGATTTAAATTTTTTGCGATATAAACAGAAAAAAAACGAAAATGTTGAAAAAAATTATATGTAGCGCTGACATCCTCGCTTATTAATGTGTGTTTGCATGCTATAATCACAAGTCTATGGACATTTCTTTGGTTTAGTATTTGGCGCCATCTAGCGGCCAAATGCTGGTACTGAACTTTGTTGAGTTATTGCTTTGAAGAAAGCACAAAAGGCATCTACAGGAAGTGACTGTTGTTTTGATCAGAAGGTTGACCCCTTTACCCAGGAGGCTTGATGACCTACCCATGAACACTTTCTCTAGCAGTGCATGCTGGGTAGGACATAAAAGGACCCTGAGCGGCCATTTTAGGTCTCTTGGGATCGCATGGCCTGCTGTGAGGATCTGTGGGGAGGCCCTCCCGGAGACAGAGGCCCATAGCCTTTGCGGAGCGCAAACCTCGCTTGTTTGTGCGAGTGACCTGACAGTGCCAGAGAGACAGTGACCAGATTGGAGAGAGCCAGAGACATTCGTGTATTTATGTATTATATATATATATATATATTGTTTGAAATTGTTTATATTGAAATCCATTGTGCTGTCGTCCTATGTTGGAATGACAGCGCAATTACTGTAATCACCTCTTTGAATATTTTTGCAGTAAAATACACTGTTGTTTAAGTATCCAGTTGTGTGGCGTACTTTTTTTTCCCAGCAGGTGGAGCCAGTGGATCCTGAGGTTACAATACAGGTACCTTGCATTGTATTATATTGTACTGTATTGTATTGCACCACAGCTGTGTCAAGGGGACTGAGGCAAGTTAGTGGGGTGTTGTTACTAGAGTGCAGGCCCAAATCAAATCAGCCGCTCCTTCGGAAGTTAGTGCTACATATATTTTCTAATTTTTGTTATAAAAAAAATCCAGTAAACTAAATTTTAGTCATACATTTAGGCCAAAATGTATTCAGCCACATATCTTTGGTAAAAAAAAAAATGTCAATAAGCGTATATTTATTGGTTTGCGCAAAAGTTATACCGTCTAAAACTAGGGTACATTTTATGGAATTTACGCAGCTTTTAGTTTATGACTGCCTATCTCATTTCTTGAGATGCTAAAATAAAATGGCAGGGCAGTACAGACCCCCCCAAATGACCCCATTTTGGAAAGTAGACGCCCCAAGGAAGTTGCTGAGAGGCATGTGGAGCCCATTGAATATTTTCTTTTTTTGTCACAAGTGATTGAAAAATTACAAAAAATAAAAAAAAAACACACAAAGTTGTCACTAAATTATATATTACTCACACATGCCATGGTTATATGTGGAATTACACCCATAAATACATTCTACTGCTTCACCTGAGTATGGGAATACCTCATTTGTGAGACTTTTTGGGAGCCTAGCTGCATACAGGACCCTAAAAACCAAGCACCGCCTTCAGGATTTCTAAGGGCATAAATGTATTGATTTCACTCCTCACTACCTATCACAGTTTCAGATGCCATGAAATATCAAGATAGCACAAAAACCCCACAAATGACCCCATTTTGGAAAGAAGACACTCCAAGCTATTTGATGATAGCCATGTTGAGTCCATGGAATATTTTATATTTTGCCACAAGTTGCTGGAATATTACATTTTTTAAATTTATTTTTTACACAAAGTTGTCACTACATGACATATTGTTGAAATATGGCATGGTTATATGTAGAATTACACCTCAAAATACATTCTGCTGCTTCTCCTGAGTACGGGGATACCACAAGTGTGGGACTTTTTTGCAGTCTAACCGTGTACAGGACCCCGAAATCCAATCACCGCCTTCAGGCTTCCTAATGCCGTGTACACACGATCGGACATTCCGACAACTAAATCCTGGGATTTTTTTCCGACGGATGTTGGCTCAAGCTTGTAATGCATACACATGGTCACACAAATGTCAGAAATTCAAGAACACGCTGACGTACAACACGTACGACGGCGCTATAAAGAGGAAGTTCAATAGCCAGTACGACACCTTTTGGGCTCTTTCTGCTTATCTCGTGTTAGTAGAAGTTTGGTGAGAGACGATTCGTGCTTTTCAGCCTCGTGCTTTTCAGATTGTTACTGCTCTTCAGTTTGTGCTTGTGGGTTTATCTGTTCTTCAGTGCGTGTAGTCGGTTTGCATCTGGTTTTCAGTGCGTATTTTTATATTACGTATTTGATTTCCAGTGCATTCTTGTCTGCTCATTTCTGAATTTCAGCTCACTCTTCTCAGGCCTTTCTGATTTTCAGTGCATTCTGTTAGTTCATTCTGACCAGCCGACCATTTTGAAGCCATGTTGTGGGTACATACTCATCACAGAGTTTGTGCTGTGCAAGGGCTTGGTGATGGGGTTCTTACTTTGATCCAAGCCCAGTTCATGAACAAGGGGAGGAGGAGTTCATGGACGAAGAATTGGTTGCTCCATCGTGACCAACTCTCGCACATGCCTTTGTTGTGGGAGATCCTGATGATTTCAGCAATTGTCTCCGGATGACGGACCCCATTTTTCACTGTCTGTTGGCTTTGCTGTCCCTTTATATTATGAAGTAGGACACCTCTGCATCACTTCTGAACAGAGGTTAGTCACCACTTTGCGGTACTTGACAACGGGGAGAACTCTGCCAGACATCAATTTCTCGACAGGCATCTCCCCCCAGGCTCTGGGGATCATTATTCCGGAAACCTGTTCTGCCATTATACAGGTCCTGCAGAAGGACTATATTAAGGTAGGTTTTCTCTTTTAACATCACACTATATGTATTTCCTTTTTTTAATCAATCGATTTTTATTGATTTTAAAAATAAAGCATATAGAAAATACATCGTACAATAAATTTCAAATACGAGTAAACAAAAGATATACAAGAGAGAAAAAAGAAAAAAAAAATATTGACATTCTTATAGACGTACAGTTCATCCATTAAGTAAGAGATTAATAATACATTACAGACACATAAACATAAAATTAACTGATATATATATTAAATTGTATAAATATAAATATTAGCCTCCCCTAGACACCCCAGTGGGTGCTCAGCTGTGTCTTAGGGGAGGGAGATGTCGCCAATATTAAAGCGGGATTCCACCCTAAAGTGGAACCTCCGCTGATCGGAACCCCCCCCCCCCCGGGACAGGTGAGTGTTCGGAACCCGGGACAGGTGAGTGTCCATTTATTAAAAGTCAGCAGCTGTAGTATTTATAGCTGCTGGCTTTTAATATTTTTTTTTTTGGGCGGAATCCCTCTTTAAGTATTCTTAGACATATAAAACTACAATATATCCAAGTATAATGAAACCAGGAATTGAAAACACAGAAAAGTATATCTAGATATGGTTTAAGATTGTTTCAGAAAATCAGCGGATTTTGACCATCCCTCCCATGGTGACCACCTACGTTTTTCTTTTGGTAAATTACCTGCAATGGAGGCCATCATTAATTCATAGCTGTAGTGTAAGGATACGGTATCCAAAAGTTGATAGGCAGTTGAAGGTGTTGTAGATTTCCATAATCTGGTCATGGATAATCTGGCTGCCAGGAAGACATGTGTCGTTACATGACGAAAAGGGTATGGTATGTCTTCTATAGTTAAGTTCAATAGCGCTAACTCAAGTAAAAAAGGAATCTGTATTTGAGTTATGTCTGTTAATATAAGAAATTTTTTTTTCCAGAACTCTTGGAGTTTAGTGCAACTCCAAAAAATATGAAACATGTCACCTTTAGCGGAATTACATCTCCAACATAAATCCGATAAAGATGAATTAAAGGATGTTAATCTTGATGGAGTTAAATACCATCTAAGTGAATTTTTTTGAGTAAGTTCCCATAGTGCTGAACTTTTAGTAGTTTTGTAGATACTTTTTAGAGCTTGTTCCCATTGTTGATCCGTAAAGGACTTTTGTAAATCATTTTCCCAATGTGAATGAGAGGTGGATTTTGTAAATAAACTTTTGAGGTGTAAGATATTGTAAATTAAGGAGATTCCTTTTTTGTGAATTGAGGAGGAATTAAGAAATTCCCATATTGTTGACGAAATATTGTATAAAGGAAGTTTGATTTTATTGAGGCATTGTTGTATGAGGGTATATGTAGATATGTCTGAATATAGTAAGTTAAATTGTTTTTGTAGAACAGAAAAGGATTGTGTATGTGTACCTATAAGAAGTTGGTTTATGTAATTGATGCCTTTTTGAGACCAATGATGAAGAGATAGGTCATGTGATAAATGGTGTAAGGATTCGATAGGGATCGATATTTGAGGTATATTTGATTCACAATGTATTTCTTGGTTTAACATTTTCCAAGCTTTGGTCGTGGCAATCATGGTAGGAGGTAGATCTTTGGGTAATTTAGTCCCTAATGGAGTACTTAGAAGCCAGTCCTTCAATCCGGGACTTAATAGAAAGGTATGTTCGATGTTACTCCAGAGTTTACGTGGAGGATTTTGGAACCATTCTTTAGATTGATCAATTATTACTGCTATATAGTAATCTTCGAAATGAATAGAACCTGACCCACCCGCCAGTTTGTGATTTCTTAATTTGGAATGAGCACATCTAGGTTTTGTTCCGTACCAAATACATTGTTTGAGTAACCTTTGTAGGGATGTAAAGAAATATTTAGGAATGGGGATAGGTAAAGTTCTAAATAGGTAAAGGATTTGAATGCTGCTAATCTTCCAGTCGACGAAAGTTCCAGTTTAGTGGTCTTCTGGGATTCTGTACGTAATTTATTCAGAAAGGGTTTATAGTTTGACTTAAAAAGGTCTTTTGTAGATCTTGTGAGTTGTATACCCAAATAAAAAATATTATCTTCAGACCATGTAAAGGGGTATTGGGCTTGTAAGCCCCTGTACACACGGTCGGAGATTTCCACAACCAAATCCGTCGGATTTTGCCTGTCGGATCTTGTCCATCGGATCTTGTCCGAAACTGTTGCATTCACACGGTCGGGCCAAGTTGTCGAAAAATCCGATCTTTCAGAACGTGATGACATAATTTCGTTACGATGGGACTACGTTCAGGCTAGTAGCCAATAGCTTTGATGTAGGAATTTGATCTGAGCATGCGTGGCACTTGGTCCGATGAAAATGCTCTACACATGATCAGATTAGGTCCGTCCGGCCCAGTTGGTCGGGAAATATTTCCAACATGTTGGAAAATTGGGTCGGACGGAGATTCGGATGGAATCATTCCGATGCATACCACACACAGTCGGATTATCCGATGACACGGTCCGATAAAACGCAATCCGACAGATTATCCGACCGTGTGTACAAGGGCTACACACGGATTTTAAATCCGACGGGCAAAATCCGACGGATTTGGTTGGCAAAATCTCCGACCGTGTGTACATGGGCTAAGAGGTTTCTGGTGGTAGCATTTAGTTTTATATCCAATATATGGGATTTTGTTGTGTTTAGTTTGTATAAGGATACTTGACTGAACCATTCCAATGTTTCGCATATTGTGGCTAATGATGAGGTAGGGTTTGTTAATATAAGTATTATATCATCCGCAAAAAGACAAATTTTATGAGAGGTGGAACCCAAGTTTATTCCCGTGATCTTAGAATTTTTGCGTATATGTTCAGCCAAGGGTTCCATTGCCAAATTAAAGATTAAAGGTGATAATGGGCAACCTTGGCATGTACCATTTGATATTTGAAATGGTTGAGAAAGCATATTGGCGGAAAATACTTGAGCCAATGGTTGTGTATATAATGCCATAATAGCACTATATATGTAATCCTTAAATCCAAATTTTAATAGGACTTTTTGTAGATATGTCCACTGTACCCGATCAAACGCCTTCTCTGCATCCAATGAAAGAAGCAGAGAAGGCGTTCCAGTAGACTCTGCATGGTGAATTAAATCTATCATTCTTCGTGTTGCGTCAGGAGTCTGTCTTCCTTTAATGAAGCCAGATTGATCTTTATGTATTAGATCAGGCACAATGGAAACCAGACGTCTAGCTATAGTTTTAGCATACATTTTTAGATCCAGGTTAAGTGGGGAAATTGGTCTAAAGTTTTGGGGTGAGGTTGGATCTTTCCCAGGTTTCGGGATCGTAACAATAAGTGCTGATAATGATTCTTTAGGGAAATTAGAAGATGATGCAGCTTTGTTGAGGAATTTTGTTAAGTGGGGAGTCAGATATGTGGAGAACTGTTTAAAATATTCCCCCGAAAGACCATCGGGACCTGGGGCTTTATTGCTTGGTAATGATGCAATAGTTGCAAGGATTTCTGTGGTAGAAAATGGTGCATTTAAGTAATTTAATTGGGATTCAGTTAGGGTAGGTAGGTTAACCTGATTAAGAAATGTATCAATTTCTTCCGGAGACGGTTGGTGGGTGGAAGCATCTGTACGAAGGTTATAAAGATCACTGTAATAATCGCTAAAAGCATTTGCTATATCTTGTGGATTAGATAATTTGTCTTTTGAGTGCGGATGGAAGAGATAATGGATTTTAGATTTAGTTTGTATACCTTTAAGACGCTGAGCCAATTTTTTACCAGCTTTGTTAGATGTGGAATATGATGTGGCTTTAAATTTACGTTGCATGTATTCATATTTGTGTAAAAGGAGAGATCTAAGTTCCTGTCTGAGCTGCAATAGTTGAGCTAGAGTATTGGATTGTGAGGAAGATTTGTGTTCAGACTCTAATTTAGCAATTTGGGAGGTAAGGGAGTCAATTTGTTGTGTTCTTTTCTTTTTGTAAACCGAACTAAGTTTTATAATAATACCTCTAATAACTGCTTTATGTGCATCCCACACCACGGCATCATCCGACACTGAATCAACATTTAGTTCAAAATATTCTTTCAGGTGATTAGCAATTTCTTTAGAATATACTGGATGTTGTGATATGTAATTATTGGCTCTCCATAGAAAGGAATTACGTTTGGGGGAGGTATCATCAATAGTAATAGATATTGGGTTGTGGTCAGACCATGTCATGGTGTGGATAGCAGACGAGCTAACATTTTGCAATAACCATTTATCTGCAAGAAACATATCAAGTCTGGAATAAGACTTATGATGGGTGGGAAAGTATTTGTAGTCTTTCTCTGTTCCATGGTAACATCTCCATACATCATACAAATCAAATGAGGTTAGTAGTTGATTCAAGGGAGATGGATTTCTTTTTGCTGCTGAAGTAGTATCCACATGAATGTCTGCAACCAGATTGAAATCTCCACAAACAAGGAGAAGACCCTGTTTTATCTTGTTGACTTTGGTGAAGATTTTCTTAAGGAAAGTTGCTTGATGTGAGTTAGGAGCATAAAGATTAAGAATTGTATATTTAATCCCATTAATTGTGCAGATTAGAATAATGAAGCGACCATTAGGATCATATATTTCTTGTAGTGAGGTAAAGTCAATGTCCTTGCTTATTGCTATGAGTACACCTCTCTTTTTAGTGGTGAAGGTGGAATGAAAGATATGAATTTGTTATTTCGGCATAGTGAAGATGATGTAGGAGTCAGATGTGTCTCTTGAATACAAAGAATGTCGCTGTCAAATTTTTTTGCTGAATGCCAAAGGGATTGTCTCTTGACCGGATGGTTGAGTCCTCTGGCATTTAAGGATAATATTTTAAATGGCATAGTAGCTGAAGTAAATAAGAATAATAAATGGAAAAGGATAACACTTACAGTTAGTAGGCAGTAGGTGAATCGTGGAAGAATGATCAAGATTCAGCGTTGCAATAAGTTAATTTGACTGGTATATAAATATGTATCAGAAAATATTGAACCTGGAATGAGAACTGTACTAAAAGAGTCAAGAGAAAAAAAAACAAAAAAAAAATAGAAAACAACAACAAGTCGTGAACTTATCAGTCTAAACCGCTGTTGGAGGAAACAGTTAATGCCGGTGAAACGGAAGACAGAATTAATTTCCATGAGGGGATATTATAAACGATGTAAGTGGATCATTTAAGAGACAGATATTTCCATTGGTTGATGTTTCCGGGATTGCTGATTGCGTTGGTATAGCAGAGGTATACGTTTTGATAAAGAAGGGTCAATTATTTTGGGGAGATCGAGAATTATCCCCCAATCCCTGCTTGATGCCCTTTTGGAGATCATTAACAACATGTGTCGATCCATTTCTAGTAATGATCAATGTGGCAGGATATCTCCATTTATATAGGATTTTATGATTAGGCATACTTTTAGTTATGGGATTCAAGTCTCTTCTTAGTTGTAACGTGTGCTTGGAAAGATCAGAGAATATTTGTATACCTTCAAATGGGCATGGGAGTGGACCCTTAGATCTAGCTTCATACATCATTTTTTCTTTTACATGGAAAAAATGAATCCTCATAAGTATATCTCTCGGTACCGAAGCTGCCAGATGTTGTGGTTTTGCAATTCTGTGAATTCTATCAATTATCAAGTCTCTTGGGGTAATATCAGGTATAATTGTGTGAATTAAGTCTTTTGCATATTTGGGCAAATCTGGTGTAGAAATGCTTTCAGGGACACCTCTTAATTTGACGTTGTTACGTCTTGAACGGTCTTCCAAATCGGCCAGCTTAGCACGGACCCATTCCTGTTCATCTTTTACCTCATCATAAGCATCAATGAGATCATTCACTGTATGAGAACATTCTGTCATTCCCCTTTCTATAGTGGAGATTCTATTATCTAATGAGCTCACTTCAGTACTTAATTTATGAAATAGGTTTGACAAATCCGAGACTAATGAGGAGTGCAGCGAAATTAGCATTTCCTTCAATGTAGTGTCCATAACTGGTTGTCCAGATGGGGGGAATGATTCCATAGGAGATTGTAAGGCCTGGTTAGTTTGTGGAGAATTAGAAGCCTGGGTCTGTAGTACTTGTGAATGAGGCTGTACTATTAATGTATCTATCCTCATTTTTGCTCTGGCTGGGCTATTTAACAAAGAGTCAGCACTGGTATTTTGAATAGGGGATTTAGGTATTTCTCCTTGAATAGTATTCTCCTGCTGTTCTGAGGAGAGAGCGGTGTAATGTCCCTGAGGCGCTGAAATGCTGTCGGCGCCATTTTGGTTCTCACTGACCTGTTCTTCGGGAGCATACATTAGTGTTGTATGTTTTTTCGGTCGGTATTCACCCATTCTTTTACGTGACATCGTTACACGGGATGTCCGTTCGCTATTTGGTAATGTTTTTGGACGGAATTGCGGTCCCGTTCGGATCCAAAACGTTCCGTTATTTCCCCTCACGACGGAGCTCTGTTCTTAAGCGTCCATCTTCTGCGCTGGCCGGCCACGCCCCCACACTATATGTATTTCAATAAATGTATTTTTTAATTAAAATTTGTATTTTAAACAGAAAAATATTATCTTTGATTTACTGCTTGTGTTTCTTTTAGCTGCCTCCTAGGTTCTCCCATGGACTTTTTTTTTGGCCCTTTTCTTCAATAGTGCAAATGTAATTTCTTTGAAACATGAGGTGACAATCTCTTCTTCAGCTAACTATTATGTTGTGGGTCTGCTACACACACACCTTGTTTTTGTTGTTAATGTATGTAATACATTAATGATAAAAATATTCATAATTTTCAGCACCACAAATACATTTTTTGGAGTGAAAAGCACTGTGGGTGTTATTTACTAAAGGAAAATCCACTTTGCACTACAAGTGTACTGAAAGTGGATTTTCCTTTAGTAAATGTCACTGTAAACACCAACTTAAGCAAAAAACTGCTATTGAGCATTGAAAGCCACATATTGTTGAGTAGAAAATGTTTTACTCTGTGCACATTCACATGTGCATTTAGAAAAGGGTTTTTGAACAAACCAACATAATTTTTGGAATAATTATTTTTTTGGACAGTAGAAATATCCTTTTTTGTGGTAAACAGGCACAATTTTAAAACCATAAATCAATACACAACCCAGGAACTTACAAAAGTTCAACTTTGATAAAGTGAAGGCAATATCAGACATTAGTATGTCCAAACTGTGTTGATCTTGCCTTCATCAGATGGGGTGATGTCACCTCTGTAAAAGCCAAATTTTAAAGATGCACACAAATTGGGAGTCAAAATGGGGATTTCACTCCTGATCCCATGCCTAAGGTCAACATGTGCTAGCTCCCATCATAGGGGATCAATGGACGTGTTTTGGGGGTGTAACCCCTTCCTCTCAGCTACTTAAGTTGCAAGGAAGGAGTTGCACCCCCAAATGCATACATCGATATCCCATGATGGGAGATAGCACATGTTGACACACTGTGTGCATCTTCAAAATTTGACTTTCAATTTTTTTTTAAAAGTTAGAAAAATAAAGACAATTACAAAAATGTTGGTGTTTTTTAGAGTCTACCTAAAACATCAATGATGTTTTTGAGTCTTTTTTCACATCATTGATATCTTCCTTGATCTTCTGTAAATCACGATTGCACATCATGCATGATATCCCCGATGAGGATGTGTGCACTTGCACTTGTGAAATGTGTTTCTTATTCCACAACATCCACATCACCTAAAATAAAAAAACACACCATGCATTAAAAATATGCAGTCATCCATCTATTACCTGAAGCTGTGGTCTCAGACACTCACCCGTTGTGGTCACTGTTTCACCCACTTCATAAACCTCTCCTTCCTCCACATCCTGAGGTTTTTGTTTTGGGATTTCCCCTTCTTTAAGAGGTTGTGGGTCCTTGGTGTCCTCTGATGTCCTTAGTCTTTTCTCCCCTATGTGAATAAAAACAAGGTATACTTAGCACACAGATATTTGAAGGCAGAAATAGGAATATGAAACATTGCTTGAAGTGTCGTACAATTGTCTGTTTTGGCAGAGTTCCAGGCTGAAGACATGATGTTTTCCCTCACAAAAGCTGGAATATTTAACTGTTTTGTGAAGGTTTCACAGATGGAGACACCCCTAGTATCCACTGCAGCACCTGTGTGGGACACCCCAAAAAGTTTGTTCTGGTGTCCCACACTAGTGCCCCTGCGTACAGATGTGAAAACAGCTGCTGAGTGTCCTCTCCTTACTCTGAATCAAGTTTGCATTTCATTCTAGTTGCAACCCCATCTAGACAACAATGCACTAAACTTTTTTGAATACAAATAGGCATGGCCAAATGTAGTTAAAGTGGTTGTATACTCAATTTTTTAACTTTTACCTACAGGAAAGCCTATAATAAGGCTTACCTGTAGGTAAAAAAAATATCTCCTAAACCTGTACGGTTTAGGAGATATTCCCCTCGGTATGCGCCGCTGACTGCAGCGGCGCATGCGCACAAGGGTATTCTCGGCCTGAAAATCGGGCAGTGGCCGGCCGGCCGGAATGAAATCTCCCGCGTGCATGCGCGGGAGTGACGATATCGCGGCTCCGGCCACTCACAGCGCCGGAGTCGCGATACCCGGAAGAAACGCAGAGGGAGCATGTCAGCTCCCTCGGCGTGGATCGGGCCAGATGTCGGGGCCTCGTTCTAAGGTAAGTATTTCATAATGAGCTAGTATGTGGTGCATACTAGCTCATTATGCCTTTTGCTTTGCAGGTGTTAAAAAAAAAAAAAAAAATTGCGGGTTTACTACCGCTTTAACCTGCATCTGCCATTGTATTAGTGGGCGAACGAACAATGTTTACTACGAACGATTACTGTGCCTACAAACCTGAAACTTGTCATTTTGACCACCGTCTTAAACTGTCCAACAGTAAAGAAAAGCACATGGAGCAGCATGCAAGTAATAATAATAATAGGAACAGGGATAACTGCTTGTGGCGGCCAAGCGTTCAATAGCAACGTCGCTTTTTGATCCTTCGATGTCGGCTCTTCCTATCATTGTGAAGCAGAATTCACCAAGCATTGGATTCTTCACCCACTAATAGGGAACGTGAGCTGGGATTCGTTTTACCCTACTGATGATGTGTTGTCGCAATAGTAATCCAATAGTAAACACTTTTTTGCAGAAATCTCTTGATTCTTTTGTACTGATCCTGCTCCCTCAATTTGAGGTCTGACCAGTTGATTCTTGGATCGCCATACCCCAAAATTCCTGTGCAGACTTTCACAACTTTAGATCTTAGCCTTTCTCACATTTGGGTTTGGGTAGGGTCCATGCTTCCCATCATAGTCGGCCCTCTTCAAGATCTCCACCATCTCTACAAAGAACATATTTGAAGCCTTAAATCTCCTCCGGCATCAGCACGTTCGTGGCTCCGGGCTTTCGCCATTGCTGCTCTCTGCTGCATGCACTTGTCTCTCCGCCATGTGCTCTCCCACTTTGCGAAAGAAAAGGGGCGGGGAATATACTAGAAAGAAGGCCAGGGGCAGGCAGAGTTTCACGCATTTGCAGTGAATATAAAGCAGAACACGTGTTCATCGTACGTACGATTTGTGAGCGGAGGAAGGAGTAGCAAAATCGCTGATCGTTCTAATGAAGGTATCATTTTAACTTGGGGCATCAGTGGCCTATACTGCTTAGAGATTGAGGCCTATATTGGGACAAGATTATGCAAGTTTAGCTTGACATTAGGGTTTGCCTTGTTTTGTGTCTTGCAGAGAAAATGGATTGATTCAACAATCATGATTTCCTCCCCCAATTCATTGATTTGTACAGAGAGCTGCCCTGTGTGTGGCAGACAAAACACTCCTTTTATACAAATTGACTAAAGAGGAAGGCAGCACTGAATAAATGGCTGGAATTTGTGAAATCACAGATCCCCACAGAGCACGTATAATAGGGAGCGCAAGAAGGTCCAGGATTCCATGAGATCAGGAGCAACAGCAGATTACCCATTACCCAGAACCCCAGGCTGTGGTACTACGACAGACTGCGATTTCTGTCAGACCAGACTGAAATCAGGCCATCACTCTCAACCCTTCCTTCCACACTTTCTTCCACTCTTCCTTCCACCCCAGCTGAGGCTTCTGACGTCCAACCTGGGCCTTCCACCCAGGAAGACGATGTGGAGGAGCCCAGCTTGAGTCAGGAAAGCATTGTTCAACATAGTTCTCAAAATTGTGTGTGATTGATGAACAATAAACTAAATCTATGTCCCTTTTTCATACACAGGAAAGCCTCAGCCAGGATTAGACTGTGGAAAGTGGCAGCCAGGAGGTGGCGGGGGAAAGTGGCAGCAGGGGGTGGTGGGGGTAAGTGGCAGCCAGGAGGTGGCCGGGCCCAGTAGCCTAACCTAATCCCAGGTCCCTCCCCTCCACCTTCAACAAAAAAGGCCCAGGAAGGGGAGGAGCGTGGAGAAGTCAGCACTTGGGTTAATTCGACAGGCTTCTGTGGACCTCAGAACCCTCCCCAGTCTTCTTGAGGCCTATGCCTGCTTTGCTGGCAACAAAATGCAGGAAATGGAGGTGGGCCAAAGCCTCTTTTGTGAGTAAGTGATATATATGGCAAGCGTGGAAGGAAGTGTGTAAGGAAAACAAGAGTGTGATGGCCTGGATTCACTCTGGTCTGGCAAAAGACGCAGGCTGTTGTATGACCACAGTCTCAGAACATATATGTCACCTGCTGCTTTTCCTGATCTCTCAGAGTCCTGGACCAGATTGTGCTCCCTATTAAATGGACTCCTCAGGCTCCCAATTTTGCATGTCAAATAGTTGATGTGTGCCCTGGGGTACAAAGGCTTCGCCAATTTCACCAGTTTATCCAGCGTTGCCTTCCTCTTTATTTTGTTATGACCCATACTAAATGTCTATTTTTTTTCCAGAAATACTTGCCTATGTGTTTTAGTTCAAAAGGGACAGTTTGTTTGTGAGTAAGCAGGTACATTTCAAAAATACAATGTCAAATAACAAGGGACACCAGCACCAACCAACCTCCTTCAACCTCCTTGAGGTTAAAAAATACAAGATAATAATGGTGTTGTGGTAACTTGACACACAAAATGAGAAAAAATATTATGGAGATCACTAAAAAACCAAAACAAAAAAACAGGAGATCTTGATTTCCAAAAAAAATAAAAAAAAATAAGAGATCACTATAAACAAAAGTTATAAACATTATTCTGGAGAATAAAAAAGATTATTAATGAGATCACAATAAATAATAAAGAAATCAGTTTGTCAGAACATATATCAGCAGCAAAACAATGTCATAATTCTATTTTTCATTATAAAGAAGAAGAGAATGTGCTACATTAACAGATTAAAAAATGTGCAGCATGACGAATGTGCTATCTCCATTACCAACGCTAGTTTTACCAGACCGAGCACTTCCGTCTCATACTTGATCCAGAGCATGCATGGAATTTTGTGCATCGAAATTGTGTACACACACTCGGAATTTACGACAACGGAATTTGCTGTCGGAAAATTTGAGAACCAGCTCTCAAATTTTTGTTGTTGGAAATTCCGACTGGAAATGTCTGATGGAGCCTAAACACGGTCAGAATTTCCAACAACAAGCTCCCATCGAACATTTGTCGTTGGAAATTCTGACCGTGTGTACGCGGCATTACACTCCTTGGGACGGAAATGTTTCATACTTACACTGGGATCTCTGTTGAGATATTTGTATATCGCAATCATATTTCCTCTCAAGCGTCTCTTCTTCAGGGAGAATAAATTTAGCGCTTGTAGTCATTCCTCATAATTGAGGTCCTCCAGTCCCCATATTAATTTAGTTGCCCTTCTCTGGACTCTCTCCAGCTCCAGCACATCCTTTTTGAGGATTGCTGACCAGAACTGGATGTAATACTCTAGATGTGGCCAAACCAGAGTTTTATAAAGTGGCAGAATAATTGTTTTATCTCTGGAGTAAATTCCCTTTTTAATGCATGCCAATATTCTGCTGGCTTTGTTAGCCGCAGCTTGACACTGCATGCTATTGCTCAATCAATCTTCTACTACAGTGCCTTGCGAAAGTATTCGGCCCCCTTGAACTTTTCAACCTTTTGCCACATTTCAGGCTTCAAACATAAAGATATAAAATTTTTATTTTTTGTGAAGAATCACCAACAAGTGGGACACAATTGTGAAGTGGAACGAAATCTATTGGATTTTTGAAACTTTTTTAACTAATAAAAAAATGAAAAGTGGGGCGTGCAAAATTATTCGGCCCCCTTGCGTTAATACTTTGTAGAGCCACCTTTTGCTGCGATTACAGCTGCAAGTCGCTTGGGGTATGTCTCTATCAGTTTTGCACATCGAGAGACTGAAATTCTTGCCCATTCTTCCTTGCAAAACAGCTCGAGCTCAGTGAGGTTGGATGGAGAGCATTTGTGAACAGCAGTTTTCAGCTCTTTCCACAGATTCTCGATTGGATTCAGGTCTGGACTTTGACTTGGCCATTCTAACACCTGGATACGTTTATTTGTGAACCATTCCTTTGTAGATTTTGCTGTATGTTTGGGATCAATGTCTTGTTGGAAGATAAATCTCCATCCCAGTTTCAGGTCTTTTGCAGACTCCAACAGGTTTTCGTCCAGAATGGTCCTGTATTTGGCTGCATCCATCTTCCCCTCAATTTTAACCATCTTCCCTGTCCCTGCTGAAGAAAAGCAGGCCCAAACCATGATGCTGCCACCACCATGTTTGACAGTGGGGATGTGGTGTTGAGGGTGATGAGCTGTGTTGCTTTTACGCCAAACATATTGTTTTGCATTGTGGGCAAAAAGTTCGATTTTGGTTTCATCTGACCAGAGCACCTTCTTCCACATGTTTGGTGTGTCTCCCAGGTGGCTTGTGGCAAACTTTAGACGAGACATTTTATGGATATATTTGAGAAATGGCTTTCTTCTTGCCACTCTTCCATAAAGGCCAGATTTGTGCAGTGTACGACTGATTGTTGTCCTATGGACAGACTCTCCCACCTCAGCTGTAGTTCTCTGCAGTTCATCCAGAATGATCATGGGCCTCTTGGCTGCATCTCTGATCATTTTTCTCCTTGTCTGAGCTGAAAGTTTAGAGGGACGGCCAGGTCTTGGTAGATTTGCAGTGGTCTGATACTCCTTCCATTTCAAAATGATCGCTTGCACAGTGCTCCTTGGGATGTTTAAAGCTTGGGAAATCTTTTTGTATCCAAATCCGGCTTTAAACTTCTCCACAACAGTATTACGGACCTGCCTGGTGTGTTCCTTGGTCTTCATGATGCTCTCTGCGCTTTCAACAGAACCCTGAGACTATCACAGAGCAGGTGCATTTATACAGAGACTTGATTACACACAGGTGGATTCTATTTATCACCATCAGTCATTTAGGACAACATTGGATCATTCAGAGATCCTCGCTGAACTTCTGGAGTGAGTTTGCTGCACTGAAAGTAAAGGGGCCGAATAATTTTGCATACACCACTTTTCAGTTTTTTATTTGCTAAAAAAAGTTTAAAATATCCAATAGATTTCGTTCCACTTCACAATTGTGTCTCACTTGTTGGTGATTCTTCACAAAAAATAAAAATTTTATATCTTTATGTTTGAAGCCTGAAATGTGGCAAAAGGTTGAAAAGTTCAAGGGGGCCAAATACTTTTGCAAGGCACTGTAGGACCCCTAGATCCTTCTCCATCCTGGAATCCCCTAGGGATTCTTCCCCTAAAGAGTAACTTGCTTTTATATTTTTCAATGTTAAACGTTATTTGCCATGTATATGCCCAATCCATGCATTTTTCAGGTCCTCTTGTAATGTTTCTATATCCTGCTGTGTTGTTATTGCCCTGCATATTTTTGTGTCGTCAGCAAACACCGAGATCAAGCTATTTATCCCATTCTCTATTTCATTTATAAATATATTAACCACTTAACAACCGGCCCATAGCTGAATGACAGCTACAGGGCGGTTGCTTAACGTCATATGACGTCCTCCCAGAATTCCGCTCTCGGGCGCCCCCTGGAGCGCGCACTCAAGAGCATCAGTGACCGCCGGATCCTCATCGCGGCCGTTTACCACGTGATCGCTCTGTCAAATGACGGAGCGATCACTTGTAAACAAACTGGCGTCATGTTATGACGCCGGTTCCTCCCTCCCCTCTCTGTACCGATCGGTACAGTGAGAGTGGAGAGATCAGTGTCAGAAGCGCTGTGGGCTGGATCTGCAGTGTCCACAGCGCTGCTCGTCGACAATTAACCTCGCAGTTCCCTGCCAATACTCTGCAATACCCGGCAATGCTCTGCCAATACTCTTCAATACCCTGCCAATACTCTGCAATGCCCTGCCAATACTCTGCAATGCCCAGCAATGCCCTGCCAATACTCTGCAATGCCCTGCCAATACTCTGCAATACCCAGCAATGCCCTGCCAATACTCTGCAGTACCCTGCCAATACTCTGCAATTCCCTCCCAATACTCTGCAATGCCCAGCAATGCCCTGCCAATACTCTGCAATGCCCTGCCAATACTCTGTAATGCCCTGCCAATACTCTGAAATGCCTTGCCAATACCCTGCCAATACTCTGCAATGCCCAGCAATGCCCTGCCAATACTCTGCAATACCCAGCATAGCCCTGCCAATACTCTGCAATACCCAGCAATAATCTGCAATACCCAGCAATACTCTGCAATAGCCTGCAATACCCTGCCAATACTCTGCCATAAACTGCCATACTCAGCCATACTCGGTGATACCCTGCAATACCCAGCCATACTCTGCAATACCCAGCCATACTCGGTGATACTCTGCAATACCCAGTCATACTCTGCAATACCCAGCCATACTCTGTGATACCCTGCAATGTCACATTTAGCATGTCATGTTTTTTGGGGGGGAGTGGGTACCTTCTTTTTAGTGGGACTTCCTGTGCCACTTCCTCCTTCCTCTTCTCGGCTGCCTAGGTGACTCTCTCTCTTGCCCTAGGCGCCTCCTCCCTGCCATAAATCTTAAGGGACACGTCACAGGTCCCAGAAGATTGCCTGGAAAATGGCAGAGCGCAGCGTGACTCGAGCATGTGCATAGCGTGCCTGGCCCTGAAGCTATAAGCTGTCATGGCCGGGTTCCCACAGTTGCTATGACAGTACCGTGGAGAGGAGGGGGAGAGGAGCGAGGCTCCCGGTGCCTGCATAGCTTGACCATGGGACAGGTAAGTGCCTGTTTATTAAAAGTCAGCAACTACACTTTTTGTAACTGCTGTTTTTTAATGAACTAAAAAAGGGGTGGAACTCCGCTATAATTGAAGCTTTTGTAAACCCATGCTGATTACTGCTAATAATACTGTTTTCATTAGCAAAAGCTTGGATATAATCCCTTATTATCCCCTCAAATAATTTACAAATTACTGACGTTAGACTGACAGACCTTGTCACGTACCTAGTAGATGAGCCCAAACTGCAGAAGAAGGCCCCTCTTACGCCTCTTATTCGAGGCCCCTGATAGAGTAAACAGGTGGCACAGGAGTGTAGAGTAGCACGAGTGCCTGGCAGGATCAACAGCAAGGAGGTCAGTCCGGAATTCCAGATGGCACTGTGCAGGGTGGTCAGCAGACTGGAACAGCAAACTGGAGGCTTGAACAGACTGGGAGGAAATTCCCATAGGACTGGAACTCAGAAGGTTCAGACAAGCTGGGTCATACACAGACAAGTATACTGGAACAAGGCAGAGGCAGGAGGAGGGTCACTGGAACAAGCCGGGTTGGTATCAGGTGGGCAGCAGAAGGACCAGAGGAGCAGGCAGGTGCAACGTCAAGACAAGCTGAGGTCAGATGCAGGCAGACAGTAGGAATAGTCAAAGGTAAGGCAGGTAATACACAGGAACAGGAATGCTCGTCACCCACAATCACGCACCAGCTTGTCCAGATCTTCTGTTTCTGGCAGGTTTTTCCTGACAGTGACCCCCCCCCCCCCCCACAAGGGGCAGCCTCCGGATGCAAAACCAGGCCAACTTTTCAGGGTGAGACCTCTTGAAAGACTGGATCAGTTTCTTACCGTGGATGTTATCTTCAGGCTTACATGACTTCTCTTCAGGTCCATACCCTTTCCATTTAATCAAGAATTGGATTTGTTTATTTCCGTTCCTGCAATTCAAAATTGCTTCTACCTCAAATTCCTCCTCTCCGTCAACTATTACAGGCTCTGGTGGATCCAAATTCTGTTCTAGAAAAGAGTTGGGAACAGAGGGTTTCAGTAAAGTCACATGAAAGACAGGGTGAATCCTGAACGAGTCTGGTAGTTCCAGATCATTCATTTTCCTCTTTACAGGGAATGGACCCGCAATCTTAGGGCCCAGCTTTTCTGAAGGGCATGCCAACCTTAGGTTTGTTGTGGACGGTCACATTAGATTACCGGGTTCAATAATTAATTCCCACTCGTCTTTTTCTGTCAAAGATTTTTTTTTATGTTCCTGTGTTTTTGTCATGGTTTCCTGTAATAATTTGTTATTGGAGCTGAGGAAATTTATTGTCTCAAGGACAGGTGGTACTGAGCATTCTGGGATGGAGTTAGGCAAAAATTATGGGTGGAAGCCATAATTGGCAAAGAATGGAGTTTGTTTTGTGGTAGAGTGGGTGGACTTGTTGTAGGCAAACTCAGCCAATGGAAGCAGAGAGATCCAGTCATCTTGTGAAAATGAGGAGAAACAGCGCAAGTGTGGCTTGAGGGTCTGGTTGGTTCTCTCAATCTGCCTGTTTGTCTGTGGATGGTAAGCAGTGGGAAGGATAATTCAATTCCAAGAGACTCACATAATGTCTTCCAGAATAGGGATGAGCCGAACACCCCCCCGGTTCGGTTCGCACCAGAACTTTCGAACGGACCCCAAATTCGTACGAACTTTAGAACCCCATTGAAGTCTATGGGACTCGAACGTTCGAAATTAAAAGTGCTAATTTTAACGGCTAATATGCAAGATACTGTCCTAAAAAGGGTTTGGGGACCTGGCTCCTGCCCCAGGGGACATGGGTCAATGCCTAAAATGTTTTTAAAAATGGCCGTTTTGGCGGGAGCACTGATTTTAAAGCGGAGGTCCACCCTAAAGTGGACCTTCCGCTCATCGGAACCCTCCGCCCCTCCGGTGCCACAATCGGCACCTTTCAGGTAACTGCACCCACTTCCGGGATAGCTCTCTGCGGAAAGGGGCGTAACTTACGCCCCTTTCCGCAAGTGCCCGCCCCTTCCCGCAAGTGCCCCGCTGCCTGCTGGGAACCACACAGACCCCAGAGGCAGCGGGGAGCGTCCTTATTGCGCAGCGCGATTCGCGCATGCGCAGTAGGGAACCGGGAAATGAAGCCGAAAGGCTCCATTTCCTGATTCCCATACCCAAGATGGCGGCGGCAGGACCCGACAGACGACCTAGAGATCGGCTTCGGGTGCCGACATCGCGGGCGCGCTGGACAGGTAAGTGTCACTATTTTAAAAGTCAGCAGCTGCAGTATTTGTAGCTGCTGGCTTTTAAAAAAAAAAAAAACTCGGAGTCCCGGTGGACTCCCGCTTTAATGACGATTAAAGTGAAAAAAAAGTGAAATATTCCTTTAAATATGGTGCCTGGGGGGTGTCTGTAGTATGCCTGTAAAGTGCCACGTGTTTCCCGTGTTTAGAACAGTCCCTGCACAAAATGGCATTAAATGGAAATAACATCATTTAAAACTGCTTGCGGTTTTAATGTTATATCTGGTTCCTGCAATATGGTTGAAAATCATTGAGAAAAATGGCATGGGTAGCCCTCCCTGCCCATTACCAGCCCCTTTGGGTCTTGTACGCATATTAAGGGGAACCCAGCACCCATATTAAAAAAAGGAAATGCGTGTGGCCCCCAGGCCCTATATACTCAGAACAGCAGTATACAGGCGGTGCAAACAAGACAGGGACTGTGTAGGTTTGTTGTGTTGAGTTGAATCTGTTTGTAATTTTCAACTGGTACATTTTTAAAGTGTAGCTCCAGTCAAAAAAAACTATTTTTAAGCTTTTTGGAACACATAGGGAAGGGTTATCACCCCTGTATAATTTGTTTTGTCGTACATCTTTTTTCATCTCACTTGCTGTTGTCTCCTTCCGTTTGCAAGTAGGAGATGTTTGTAAGTCGGATGTTTGAAAGTAGGTGCCTGCCCTATATGCTCTGCAGAAATGGCGGAAGAAGGTGTTGGTTTTGCCACAACATTGTAAGCCCTGAAACTGACTCTTGGTGGGCGCTGGAGCGCCCTGCTGTGAACGATTATATCAAGAATTGTAATTACATGTCATTGTTGAACAGTGGTAGAAAAATTGACCTTTGGTGGTTGTGGTGCTGGTGCCACAACACTATAAGTCCTCACAGTTACTCTGGGTGGGCACAGGAAGGGGCCCTCCTGTGAAATATTATATCAAGAATTGTAATTACATGTCCCTGTTAAACAGGGGCAGAAAAATTGGGCCTTAGGCACTGGTGCTGGTGCCACCACACTGCAACTTCTCCCATATACTCTTGTTTTATTGCAGGAATTAGCCCTGCTGCAAAGCATTGCATAAAAAATTGTAATTAAACGCCCCTGTTAAACAGGGGCAAAAAAATTGGGCCTTAGGCACTGGTGCAGGTGCCATGACACTGCAACCTCTCCCATATACTCTATTTTTATTGCAGGAATTAGCCCTGCTGCAAAGCATTGCATCAAAAATTGTAATTAAATGCCCCTGTTGAACAGGGGCAGAAAAATTGGGCTGATGGCATCACCCAGAACCAGAAATGTTCTTCCAACATATCAGCGGAGGAGGAAGAGGATAGACAATCAACATAACAGGACAGTCACTCAGCATCAGCATAGGCAGTCTTGAAGGGATGTGATATTTCCAAAAAAATTATTCGGTTACATCAGCTTCAGGTGCTTGGTAGCTGTGGGTGATCCAAGACTGATTCATCTTGATGAAGGTCAGTCGATCAACTGATTCGGTGGACAGGCGCACCCTGTGATCGGTAACAAAGCCACCAGCAGCACTGAAGGTGCGTTCCAAAAGAACGCTGGATGCAGGACAGGCCAGTAGCTCAATTGCATACTGTGCAAGCTCTGGCCAGTGATCCATCCTCAAGACCCAGTAAGCCAGAGGATTTTCGGTGGGAAAGGTGTCCAAGTCTGACCTTGCCCCTAGGTATTCCTGCACCATGTAAATCAGACGCTGGCGATGGTTGCTGGAACCGATCATACCTTGGGGCTGCGGACTAAAAAATTGTCTGAAAGCATCAGTCAGACGGCCACCTTCTCCACCGCTCCTTCTGACCGATGCCTCAGCAACACGTTGTCCAGGACCAGGAGTTTGTAACCTCCCAGTCTCTGGGAACGCGTTGCATAGACCTTTCTGCAAGGCCTCCTGGAGATGTCTCATCCTCTGCTCCCTCTGTGATGGCAAGATTAGGTTGCAACCTTACCCATGTACCGTGGATCAAGGAGAGTGGCCAGCCAGTAATGGTCCCTCTCCTTGATCCGAAGAATACGAGGATCCTTCTGCAGGCTTTGCAGGATCAGGGAGGCCATGCAGCGTAGGTAAGCTGAGGCATTCGGTCCGGAGTCCTCTGGGTCACTAAGGACAACATGATCCGCAGCTACCTCCTCCCAGCCACGTACAAGTCCACGTATTTCTTGGGACTGTAAATCATCCCTACAAGACTGCTGCTGCTGATGCTGAGTGCCAGCCTCCACCTCCATGCTGACACAATCATCCTCCTCCTCCCATTTCTCCTCCTCATCCTCTTCCTGTGTGATGGGTGGCACAGCAGGAACACTGTCTGGATAAAGGGGGCCTTGAGAGGCAAGGAAGTCCTCCTCTTCCTGCCTCTGTTCTGCCTCAAGTGCCCTGTCCATTATTCCACGCAGCGTATGCTCCAAGAGGTGGACAAGAGGTACAGTGTCACTGATGCATGCACTGTCACTGCTCACCATCCTTGTGGCCTCCTCAAACGGTGACAGGACAGTGCATGCATCCCTGATCATGCCCCACTGGTGTGGTGAGAAAAAACCGAGCTCCCCTGACCCTGTCCTGGTGCCGTAGTCGCACAGGTACTCATTGATGGCCCTCTGCTGCATGTGCAGCCGCTGCAGCATGGCCAACGTTGAGTTCCACCTGGTGGGCATGTCACATATAAGGCGGTTCTTGGGCAGGTTCAACTACTTTTGGAGCTCAGCCAGCCGAGCACAGGCATTAAATGATCGGCGGAAATGCACACAGACTTTCCTGGCCTGCTTCAGGACATCCTGTAAGCCGGGGTACCTGCCCAAGAACCGCTGCACCACCAGGTTAAGGACGTGAGCTACACAGGTGTCACGGTCAGGAGTGAGGCCGAGATGCTGAGAGGGCTCCCCTTGCGGCCGAGTGCAGCACAACCCTGAAGTTGACACAGGGATGCAGTGCCCACAGTAGCACAGGTTGCCAGGTATAGGGATGAGCCGAAAACCCCCCTGTTCGGTTCGCACCAGAACCTGCGAACAGACCTAAACTTCGTGTGAACTTTAGAACCCTATTAAAGTCTATGGGACTCGAACGTTCACAATCTAAAGTGCTCATTTTAAAGGGTAATATGCAAGTTACTGTCCTAAAAAGTGTTTGGGGACCCGGATCCTGCCCCAGGGGACATGGATCAATGCAAAAAAAAGTTTTAAAAACGGCCGTTTTTTCAGGAGCAGTGATTTTAATAATGATTAAAGTGAAACAATAAAAGTGTAATATTCCTTTAAATTTCGTAGCTGGGGGGTATCTATAGTATGCCTGTGAAGGGGCGCATGTTTCTGGTGCTTAGAACTGTCGCTGCACAAAGTGTCATTTGTGCAGGAAAAAAAGTCTTTTAAAATCACTTGCGGCTAAATTGTCGGGTCTCCGTAATACAGAGAACACTCAATGAGTGTTCTCTGTATTAGCCGACAATTCATTCATTCATTGATTAAAAAAAAAAAAAAAAAGCGTGGGGGTTCCCCTAAATTCAATTACCAGGCCCTTCAGGTCTGACATGGATATTAAGGGGAACCCCGTGTCAAATTTAAAAAAAAATTGACGTGGGGGTCCCCCCAAATATCCATACCAGACCCTTCAGGTCTGATATGGATATTAAGGGGAACCCCGCATCAAATTAAAAAAAAAAATTGACGTGGGGGTCCCCCTAAAAATCCATATCAGACCCTTTATCCGAGCACGCAACCTGGCAGGCCGCAGGAAAAGAGGGGGGGGCGAGAGAGCGGCCCCCCCTCCCTCCTGAACCGTACCAGGCCACATACCCTCAACATTGGGAGGATGCTTTGGGGGTCTGTGACCCCTCAAAGCACCTTGTCCCCATGTTGATAAGGACAAGGGCCTCATCCTCACAACCCTGGCCGTTGGTTGTGAGGGTCTGCGGGCGGGGGGCTTATCAGAATCTGGAAGCCCCCTTTAACAAGGGGACCCCCAGATCCCGGCCCCCCCCCCTGTTTGAAATGGTAAGGGGGTACAAAAGTACCCCTACCATTTCACAAAGAAAGTGTCAAAATGGTTAAATAAGACAAACACACTTTTGAAAAATTCCTTTATTAAAAATGAAAAAAAAAAAAAAAGATTCCAGCGGTGCTAATCCACTCTTGCTATCCAGCGACGGATCTCCGGGGTCCAGCGATGGATGATCATATCCAGCGACGGGGGAATCTCTCAGTCCAGCGCTGTCCATACATCTTTCTTCTGTCTCCTCTCCGGAGACACTGCAGAGAGCACAGCGCTGACGTTTCATATATTGGGAGGGCGGGGCCACCCGTCACCTGACCCCGCCCCTCTGACGCTGCAGAGGGAAGCCAGGGGTTCCCCAGTGACGTGTGGGTGACCCCGCCCCCTCTGATGTAACGCAGGTTTCCGTTACATCAGAGGGGGCGGGGTCACCCACACGTCACTGGGGAACCCCTGGCTTCCCTCTCCAGCGTCAGAGGGGGCGGGGTCAGGTGACGGGTGGCCCCGCCCTCCCTATATAAGAAACGTCAGCGCTGTGCTCTCTGCAGTGTCTCCGGAGAGGAGACAGAAGAAGGATGTATGGACAGCGCTGGACTGAGAGATTCCCCCGTCGCTGGATATGATCATCCATCGCTGGAACCCGGAGATCCGTCGCTGGATAGCAAGAGTGGATTAGCACCGCTGAAATCTTTTTTTTTTTTTCATTTTTAATAAAGGAATTTTTCAAAAGTGTGTTTGTCTTATTTAACCATTTTGACACTTTCTTTGTGAAATGGTAGGGGTACTTTTGTACCCCCTTACCATTTCAAACAGGGGGGGGGGGGGCGGGATCTGGGGGTCCCCTTGTTAAAGGAGGCTTCCAGATTCTGATAAGCCCCCCGCCCGCAGACCCTCACAACAAACGGCCAGGGTTGTGAGGATGAGGCCCTTGTCCTTATCAACATGGGGACAAGGTGCTTTGAGGGGTCACAGACCCCCAAAGCATCCTCCCAATGTTGAGGGTATGTGGCCTGGTACGGTTCAGGAGGGAGGGGGGGCCGCTCTCTCGTCCCCCCCTCTTTTCCTGCAGCCTGCCAGGTTGCGTGCTCGGATAAAGGGTCTGATATGGATTTTTAGGGGGACCCCCACGTCAAATTTTTTTTTTAATTTGATGCGGGGTTCCCCTTAATATCCATATCAGACCTGAAGGGTCTGGTATGGATATTTGGGGGGACCCCCACGTCAATTTTTTTTTTAATTTGACACGGGGTTCCCCTGAATATCCATGTCAGACCTGAAGAGCCTGGTAATTGAATTTAGGGGAACCCCCACGCTTTTTTTTTTTTTTTTTTTTTAATCAATGAATGAATGAATTGTCGGCTAATACAGAGAACACTCATTGAGTGTTCTCTGTATTACGGAGACCCGACAATTTAGCCGCAAGTGATTTTAAAGGACTTTTTTTCCTGCACAAATGACACTTTGTGCAGCGACAGTTCTAAGCACCAGAAACATGCGCCCCTTCACAGGCATACTATAGATACCCCCCAGCTACGAAATTTAAAGGAATATTACACTTTTATTGTTTCACTTTAATCATTATTAAAATCACTGCTCCTGAAAAAACGGCCGTTTTTAAAACTTTTTTTTGCATTGATCCATGTCCCCCGGGGCAGGACCCGGGTCCCCAAACACTTTTTAGGACAGTAATCTGCATATTACCCTTTAAAATGAGCACTTTAGATTTCTCCCATAGACTTGTATAGGGTGTTCCGGCTTTTCGAATTTGCTGCGAACAGCCCAAATTGTTCACTGTTCGCTGAACAGGCGAACAGGCAATGTTCGAGTAGAACATGAGTTCGACTCGAACTCGAAGCTCATCCCTAGCCAGGTAGCAGCAGCAGAGGTCAGGTACCGGGTAAGCAAGCCTCTAGGGGCAACTGTGCTAGGAAGTCCGAGAGTGGGCAGCGGAAGTCCAGAGAGTGGTCAAGACAGGCCGGGATCATGTGCAGGAAGCAGATCAGGAGCGTCGGGTACAAGCCAGGAGTCAGAGCCAGGAGAATAACAGGAGCAGGTCAAGCAAGCCGGGTCGGTACACAGGAGGTCGTATAACAGGAAACACGGGTACAGGTTCACAGGGGAGCTGACGATAATCCAGCGATGCGGCACTGTCAGGCGAACGTTTAAATAGGCGAGATGACCGGGTCACGTCGTGAGCGCGTCGGGGCGATCGTACGGCTACGTCGAGTACGTTGTGTATTCGTAGCATCACCGCGTATGCCCGCCCGGTTAGACGTAGCGTCGGTCGTTCGTCTTGAAACTACTTTGCGCTTACGTAGGCGCCGACGCGCGCTAACACGAACGTACCTCGTGAGATTGCGGCTATTTCCCTGACAGTGCCTCCCCCCAAGGGGCAGCCTCCGGATGCCCAACCGAGCCCATTTTTCAGGATACCGGCTGCGGAACCTGTGTATAAGCTTAGGAGCATGTACGTGATTGGCAGGCTCCCAAGAGTTCTCCTCAGCAGAATACCCCTTCCATTTGATTAAAAACTGGACAGTCCTACCTCTCCGACGACAGTCAAGGATGGACTCAACTTCGTATTCCGTCTCTTCACCAACCTGAACTGGAGGCGGGAGCACTTCTTCTCTTCCTGAAAATGGACTAAAGGTAACAAGTTTAAGGAGGGAGACATGAAATACAGGATGGATCTTAAACGATTCAGGCAAAACAAGTTCAAAGGCTACAGGATTAATCTCCCGTTTGATCTCAAAAGGACCCAGAAATTTAGGTCCCAATTTCCGGGATGGACGGTGCAGTTTAAGATTTGCTGCTGAAAGCCACACCTTATCTCCTGCCTTGAAGGTAGGGTTAACTCTCTTCCTCTTATCGTACTGCTTCTTGTATTCCTCCTGGGCCCTTCTCATGGTATCTTGAAGTACTTGATAATTTGAGTGAATGAGATTTACTCTGTCTTGGACTGCCGGGACAGACGATTCAGGAATGGTATTAGGCAGGAATGAGGGGTGGAACCCGTAGTTTGCCCAGAAGGGTGACTGGTTGGTGGAGGCGTGCACTGAGTTATTATAAGCGAATTCCGCACAAGGTAACAAGGAAACCCAATCATCCTGGGAAAAGGAACAGAAGCATCGCAGGTATTGCTCCAACGTTTGGTTGGTCCTTTCGGTTTGTCCGTTGCTCTGTGGGTGATAGGCAGAAGACAAACATATTTTAATTGAGAGCAATTTACACAGTTCTTTCCAAAATTTGGAGGTGAATTGTACCCCTCTGTCCGATACAATGCTGTCAGGTATCCCGTGTAACCGGACAATTTCTTTTATAAAAGTTTTTGCCGTATCTAGGGCAGAGGGAGTCCCTCTTAACGGCAAAAAATGCGCCATCTTGGACAGGCGGTCTACGACCACCAAGATGGTCGTAAACCCTTCCGAGGGAGGTAGTTCTACAATAAAATCCATGGAAATTTCTTTCCATGGTTTCTCCGGGACTGGCAGTGGCCTTAACAGACCCCAGGGTCTGGTGTTAGATCCCTTGTTGCGTTGGCAGATGGTGCAGGAATCAACATATACCTTACAGTCCGCCCTTAAAGTAGGCCACCATAAGGACCGCCGTACAAGGTCCGTCGTCTTCCGTACTCCAAAGTGGCCTGCAAGTTGGTGGTCATGGAAAGCCTTCAATACCAGTAACCTGGCTTGCCGGGGAACAAAAATCTTGTCCTGATGCCATAGAAGCCCTCCTTGGCTTCTCAGGGAAGAAACTTCGGTCTCCGTACACTGCCTAGTAGCCAGTTCGATAGAAGACCTTAGGTCTGGTTGAATCAACAAGACATTTTGGGGAGACAAAATTGTACTGGGTGGGACTCCTTCTGGGGTATCAGGAAACATCCGAGATAAAGCATCCGCTTTGCTGTTCTTAGATCCTGGGCGGTAGGTAATGTGGAAATTGAATCTTGAAAAGAACAAAGCCTATCGGGCCTGTCGGGGTCTCAGACATTTGGCTGTACGGAGATACTCTAAGTTCTTATGGTCCGTAAAAATTAGAATGGGGTGAGCGGCACCTACCAGGAGGTACCTCCATTCTTCAAGAGCAGTTTTGATCGCTAGAAGTTCCCGGTCCCCTACATCATAGTTCCTCTCTGGGGAACTCATCTTTCGAGAGAAAAAAGCTACAGAATGCAGTAAAACTTTGGGACCTTGACGTTGGGATAAGATCGCCCCGGTGGCCACCTCCGAGGCATCAACTTCTAGCACGTAGGGCAAGGCGGGATCTGGATGCTGCAGGATGGGCGCAGAGGTAAAGAGGGTCTTGAGCTGGTCAAAGGCGGACTGAGCTGCTGGGGACCAGTGGAACTTGGTGTGTTGGCGAGTGGTCTGAGTGATGGGGGCTACAATGGTGGAGAAGCCCCGTATGAATCTTCGGTAGAAGTTTGCGAACCCGATAAACCTCTGTACACCCCTTTTGTCAGAAGGAGCGGGCCAATCCAGGATAGATTTCACTTTCTGCGGGTCCATGGCAATTCCACCTGTGGTAATGATGAGTCCCAAGAAATGAATGGATTCCTTCTCAAAATCACACTTCTCGGCTTTGACATATAACCCGTGAGTTCTAAGAATACATAGTACCTTCTTAACGTGTACCCTGTGAAGCTCTAGTGAGGTTGAAAAAATCAGAATGTCGTCAAGGTAGGCGACAACAATGTGGTCTAGATGCTCCCGAAAAATGTCATTAATGAAATGCTGAAAGGTTGCCGGGGCATTACATAGTCCAAAGGGCATGACTAAGTACTCAAAATGTCCAAATCTTGTTCTGAAGGCGGTCTTCCACTCGTCCCCCTCCTGGATATGGACATTATAAGCCCCACGTAGATCGACTTTAGTAAAGATACGTGAGGTATGGAACCTCTGGAAGAGTTCAGGGATGAGCGGAAGAGGATAGCGGTTTTTAAGGGTAATATTATTTAATTCCCGATAATCCACACATGGTCTTAGGGTCTTGTCTTTTTTCTCCACAAAGAAGATGCCTGCTCCGGCAGGGGATGAAGAGGGACGAATGAATCCCTTGGCCAGGTTCTCGTCAATGTATTGTCTCAGAGCCTCAAGTTCAGTCTCAGAAAGGGGAAATATCCAACCAAAAGGGATGGGGGCCCCAGGTAACAATTCAATGGGGCAGTCATAGGGGCGGTGTGGAGGTAGGATATCGGCTTTCCTCTTGTCAAACACGTCTCTGAATTCCTGGTAGACTGTTGGTATGTGAGGAGCCGGACTGGGTACAGGTTGTACAGTCAGACAACTGGGCAAGTTGTGGGGTACGGAATCTAAGCAGTGCTGCTGGCAGTAGGCAGATGTGAAGGATACCACCTTTGTGGGCCAATCGATCTGGGGATTGTGAGCCTGTAGCCAAGGAATCCCTAGGATAACGGGGAACATCGGAGAACTCAGAACATCAAATTTAAGGAATTCCCGGTGACCTGAATCGGTGATCCCCAGGATGGGACTAGTTTCCTTGGTGACATGACCTGAACTGGGTAAGGAGCCATCGGCCAAACGGACGGTCAGTCTCTGTTCCTTGAGGCTAAGTGGAAGAGCCAGACACTTAGCCAGGGTTAAGTCCAGGAAGCAACTACCGGCTCCAGGGTCAATTATTGCTTGTAGGGGGATTCCGCTGCCTGCCACCATCAATGTGACTGGAAGAGTGATGTGGGCGGAAGCTGACTTTGCTACCTGAAGATGAGATGGAGTGCTTGGGACTGGTTTACTCGGCCTTGTGGGGCAGTGGTTAATGAAATGTCCCGATTCCCCACAGTAAAAACAAAGGTGTGCCTGACGGCGAAGAAGTCTCTCTTCGGAGGTTAAAGCGGGATGGGGCATGCCCCTCAGAACGGGAGCTACTGCTGGGCGAGCTGAAGGTGGGGCCTGGATGGAGCAAGAAGTCCGAGTGCGTTCAGACTGGCGTTCCCGTAGACGCCTGTCGAGCTGGATGGCGAGTAAGATGAGATCCTCAAGGGTAGTGGGAATCTCCAATCTGGCTAACTCGTCCTTAAGGGCTTCGGACAACCCCACCCGATACTGATATTTTAGTGCTGCTTCGTTCCAGCCGGAGTCAGAGCTCCAGGTACGGAATTCTACTGAATAGTCCTCTGCAGGTCGCTCACCCTGGCGAAGGGCGTACAGGGTTGCTTCGGCTGTAGCTGTCCGAAAAGGATCATCATACAAGCGAGCCATGGCCTCAAAGAACAGATCCAAAGTATCCACTTAAGGGCTGCATTGCTCCAGCAGGCCATGGGCCCACGTCTGGGGATCGTCCCTCAGCAGTGAAATGGTGAACCCCACCTTGGTCGCTTCTGAAGAAAAGGTCTGAGGTTGCAGGGAGAAATAGAGAAAACATGAGTTTTTGAAGGATCTGAATTTTCTTCGGTCCCCAAAGAAGCGTTCCGGGGCTGGGACTCGTGGTTCTGGGGCAGCTGAGGTTGTAGAAGCAGGAACTTGACCAGAGGAGGTGGGTGGTTCAAGCGGGTGTTGCAGGCGTTCCTTCAGCCAGTGATATCTCTCTCGGAGCTCCTGAATAGCTGGAGTAAGGGCCGTAAATTCTTGTAAAACGGCCTCCAATGGGGAGTCACCTCTGTCCACCTCTGACATGGCTGGATTATACTGTCACGGTCAGGAGTGAGGCCGAGATGCTGAGAGGGCTCCCCTTGCGGCCGAGTGCAGCACAACCCTGAAGTTGACACAGGGATGCAGTGCCCACAGTAGCACAGGTTGCCAGGTAGCAGCAGCAGAGGTCAGGTACCGGGTAAGCAAGCCTCTAGGGGCAACTGTGCTAGGAAGTCCGAGAGTGGGCAGCGGAAGTCCAGAGAGTGGTCAAGACAGGCCGGGATCAGGTGCAGGAAGCAGATCAGGAGCGTCGGGTACAAGCCAGGAGTCAGAGCCAGGAGAATAACAGGAGCAGGTCAAGCAAGCCGGGTCGGTACACAGGAGGTCGTATAACAGGAAACACGGGTACAGGTTCACAGGGGAGCTGACGATAATCCAGCGATGCGGCACTGTCAGGCGAACGTTTAAATAGGCGAGATGACCGGGTCACGTCGTGAGCTCGTCGGGGCAATCGTACGGCTACGTCGAGTACGTTGTGTATTCGTAGCATCACCGCGTATGCCCGCCCGGTTAGACGTAGCGACGGTCGTTCGTCTTGAAACTACTTTGCGCTTACGTAGGCGCCGACGCGCGCTAACACGAACGTACCTCGTGAGATTGCGGCTATTTCCCTGACAACAGGGCACATGGGTCAGTTGTCCCTGTCAGAGAGCGGAGAGGAGGTTGGTGCCATTGTCGCAAACCACCATTCCTGGCTTTTGCCTGCGTACTTGCGTAGCCCCTGGAATGCCTACGGAGCACCGCTGGTTCTGAGGACAGAGCACTGGAAGAGGCCATGGAGGAAGAAGAAGAGGAGGGGGTGGAGGAGAGAGGTGTGTCACAACCAATAGTAGCATTTTGGAGGCGTGGTGGCGGAACAACCTCCAACACTACTGCACCTTGTCCTGCATCCTTCCCAGCTGCCAGAAGAGTGACCCAATAGGCCCTGAAAGACAGGTAACGTCCCTGTCCATGCCTGCTGGACCATGAGTCAGCGGTAATATGCACCTTACCGCTGACCGCCCTGTCCAGCGAGGCAAGGACATTGCCTTCCACATGCCGGTAGAGAGCCGGAATCGCCTTCCGTGAGAAAAAGTGGGGTTTGGGGACCTGCCACTGAGGAACCGCACATTGTACAAACTCACGGAAGGGGGCCGAGTCTACCAACTGAAAAGGCAGCAGTTGAAGTTCTAGCAATTTAGCCAAGCTAGCATTCAACCGCTGGGCATGTGGATGGCTGGGAGTGAACTTCTTTGGCCGGTCCAGCAGCTGGGGCAGGGACATTTGCCTGCTATAATCGGACATAGGTGTACTGCTAGCAGAGTGGCCGGAAGCACTTGGCTGTGACACACCTAATTCTACACCTTCATTCCTCTCAGAGCAGGTTTCAGAGAGGACTGAAGGTCTAGTGGGGTTGGAGATGCCAGCTGATGAGGAGCAAGGAGAGGTCCGCTTTGTTCTTTGGTGTGGACCTTTGAGGTATGCTTGCCAACGAGCTGCATGGCAGGTCAACATATGTCTGGTCAAGCATGTGGTGCCCAAGCGGCTGATGTTTTGGCCACGCGAGATATGCTTGAGACATATGTTGCAAATAGCAGCGGTGCGATCTGATGCACTCATCTCAAAAAAGGCCCACACCAAAGAACTTTTAGAATAACGCGCAGAGGCAGCGCCCTGCACAGGCGGAGCTCTGCGGTGTGATTCAGTCGGTGTGCTGCCCCTAAGCTGGCCCCCGGAGGGCATCCTGCCTCGTTGGACATGTGCCTCCTCCTCCTCCTCTCTCCTACCAGGCACCCACGTGGAGTCAGTGCCCTCATCATCCCCTCCCTCTTCATCGCTGTAGCAAACCTGGCAATATGCTGCAGCTTGTGGAACATGACTGCCAGATTGCTGTCCTTCTTGAGCATCCCCTCTCTCTGCATTCACGCTACTGCCTTCCTCTAGCTGAGTGTCATCATCAGAGCCTACAAAACACTGGGCATCCTCCTGGAGCATGTACCCAACACTGTGCTCAAAGAGTTCAGGAGACTCCTCAGGAGGACGTGGTGGGTCTAGGGAAGGAGTCACTGATGATGGCATTGAGACGAGGGAAGACGATGCGTTGGCAGCTGCTTTGCTAGTACCCTGAGACTGGGTGAGAGAGGATGAGGAGGATGAAGAAGGCTTGGTCATCCACTCTACCAAGTCTTTGGCATGTTGCGGTTCAACATGTCCAGCTGCCGAAAAGAAGGACAAGCGTGTCCCATGGCCACATGCTGATGACAATGCACCGCGTCCACGACCAGCACTGTTGTCTCTAGACACAGAGCCTGCTTGCCCTCTTTTATCTTTTATAGAACACCAGAGATAAAGGGGTATACTGTAATGGAGTCACACAACACCCACTAAGCCCTGCAGATGGCTCTATTAGAGAACAGCAATAAAGGGTAGATACAGGTGTATATTGTGCTGGAGGCACAAAACACCCACTAACTCCTGCAGATGCCTTTTTTATAGAACACCAGAGATAAAGGGGTATATACAGATGTATACTGTGCTGTGCTGGAGGCACACACAACTTCCAATAACTCTTGCAGATGGCAAGTGGGCTCAAATAGAGAAGAGCTATGTAGGTGGATATAGCGGTGTGTACTGGGTACAGAGCACGCAGACAGCACGCACAAGCTCCTAACACTACTGACTGCAAGCTCTATTATAAAAGATAGATCACTAGCTATATATGTGAGGTGAATATAGCGGTGTATACTGCGGTCAGGGCAAGCAGACAACAACCGCTACAGAAGAGCAAGATCGAAAATCGGCCGATAACGATCGGTGTGTACTGTGTTGAAGGTACACAGAACACCCACTAACTGCTTCAGACGCCAACACACTACACAAGGCCTTATATAGTGTGGGGCGTGTACTACACAGCCTGAGCTATGATTGGCCACAGGCATCCTGCCTGTGGCCAATCATGGCTCTCCTCGCTGCTGGCGCTGTGATTGGCCAAGCATGCGGGGTCACAGTGCATGCTTGGCCAATCATGAGCCAGCAATGCACTGCGATGACGCAGTGCATTGTGGGCCGTGAGCGCCACACGAATTTGGCGCGAACGCCCCATAATGTTCGGAATTCGCCGAACGGGTGAACAGCCAATGTTCGAGTCGAACGTATGTTCGACACGAACATGAAGCTCATCCCTATTCCAGAATCTGGAAGTGAATTGTACTCCCCGATCCGAGACAATGTTAGCCGGCACTCCATTAAACTTAAAGAGGAAGTAAACTCTCCCACTCTGATGCTTCTTTTCATTTAGTTCATTATAATAAGTAATTATCAAACTATAGCCACTGTAATCCAGCCCAAATCGCATATTACTTACTGTTTAAAGAAACTTTAAAAACCTTGTTTGCAGGGGTTAGGCAGCCCCATCTTAAGTATTGTTTTCTGAGTCCACAGTGGAGTGGATTTCTTCCCTTACATTGAGCACTTCCTGTACTGTTAACCAAGCCTCCTTCTCAATCTATTTCTATGGCAACCCTGCTTCCCTGTTCATAGCTGACTTGTTTTATTTCATAGTATTTACTTTTGCCGATTGTCTAATGTTTGCCTGTGTGAGTCTTATCAGCTTCAGTTGATAAGACTGCAGTAATGGCCAGGTTTACACGGCATATGGTGTCACATGGTCACATGGGGTGTAGGAGGAAGCTCTGAGTGATTATACAGCCTCCTGGGATATCAGTGGTGTGCCATAGGAAGTCCTGATAACAGATAGACAAGCACATAGAGAGTGTGCCGTAAATCAGGGAGATCCGGGCATGCTCATTCTATAGAACAAAAAGGATTACAACAATACTAAGCAAGTAAGGAGATATCTACAAACAGTGTTCATTTGGGATTTTTATGCTGATTTACATGTGAAAGTTGAGAGTGGGGGAGAGTCTACAACCACTTTAATGATTTCCCTGATAAAGACTTACACTGTGTCAGGAGCTGAGAGTGTTCCTTTCATTGGGATGAAATGTGCCATTTTGGACAGTCGATCCACCACCACAAAGATGGTGGCATGGCTCTCTGCAAGGGACAGCTCTACAATAAAGTCTATGGATAACATCTTCCATGGTCTAATCAAAAAAATGCATCTCACACAGAGTGGTGCTGTGGATACACAGAAGTACAACAAGTGCCACGTCCCAATTAATATTTTACAAAAAAAATATCCAGAAGCCCCACCTTTTGTCTTTTTTTGTAAAATCTTCCATGGTCTGTCCAGAACAGGCAATGGTTTTAACAACCCCCAGGCTTTGGTTCTACTATTTTTGCTTCAAATGCAAGTGGTGCAGGATTCCACATATCTTTTGCAATCTCCAGCTACTTGAGGTCACCAAAACGTGCGTTGGACAATATCAGCAGTTTTAGTTATGCCAAAATGTCCAGCCAGTACATGATCATGACAGAGTTCCAGTATAGTGACCCATAGATTCTCAGGTATGAAGACCTTGTTTCTGTACCAGAATAGGCCATCTTTCACCTGTAACTCTGTTTCAGCAGAGGACGCCAACCCCAAGGAGGCTTGTTTGATTCGTGAGAACAAATCTTCCTGTACCAAAAGAAAATTTCCTGGAGACAGGATGGTGTCTGGGGGAGAGATTTTTTTAGATTTATGGAACATGCGATGTGAGACAATGCAACAAGGTTTGTGTTTTTGAGCCAGTAGATGACATGGAAAGAAAATCTAGATAAAAATAATGCCCACCTGGCTTGACGTGCCTTAATCTCTGTGCAGATTTTAGATACTCCAGAGTCTTTTGATCTGTATAGATCAGGATTGAATGGGCGGCCCCTTCTAACAGGTATTGCCATTCCTCCAGTGCAGACTTTATTGCCAACAGGTCTCGGTCTCCAAAGTCATAATTCTTCTCTGCTGATGATAATTTACGGGAGAAGAAGACAACTGGATGTAACAGAGCTCTGGTCCCCTGTTGTTGAGAAAGTACTGCTCCAACAGCAATTTCGGAGGCGTCAACTTCCAAGACGAATGGCAGAGTAGAATCAGGATGCTTTAAGACAGAGGCAGAGGTGAACAGTCTCTTAAGGGTTTCAAAAGCAAACTGAGCCTCCAGAGATCAATGGAAATGGATGCACTTCTTGGTTGACTATAGTAATAGGAGTGATGATGGCTGAGAACCCTTTAATGAATTTCTGATAGAAATTAGCAAAACCTACAAAGCATTGGATTCCTTTCTTGTCCATGGGGACTGGCCAGTCCAGGATTGCAGTAATTTTTTGAGGATCCGTCTTGATTCCTTCAATTGAGATGATTAGTCCCAGAAATTGGACACTTTGCTGCTCAAACTCACACTTTTTGTGTTTAGCATACAGCCCAGGCTGCCAGAGCCGATCCAACACACATCTGACATGCTTGCAGTGAGAGTCTAGAGAAGATGAAAAGATCAGAATGTCATCTAGATATCCAATGATGAACAGATCCAGGTAATCTTGAAAGACATTGTTGACGAAGTACTGGAATGGAGCATTGCATGGAAAGGCATTACCAGATAAAGTGCCTGAATCGGGTGCGAAAAGCCGTCTTCCACTCGTCTCCTTCTCTGATGCGGACTAAGTTGTAGGCCCCCCCGGAGATCAAATTTGGTGAAAATAGTAGCAGCTCCAAGTCTTTGAAATTGTTTGGGCACCAGGGGAAGAGAGTAGCGATTCTTAACAATGATTTTGTTAAGCTTGGGATAGTCAATGCAAGGCCGTAAAGTGTGATCTTTCTTTTCTACAAAAAAAGATACTTGCTCCTGCCAGGGAGGTGGATGGGTGGATGAAACCCTTTTCCAGATTCTCATCAATGTACTCCTTTAATGTTCCCAGCTCCAGCTCTGTTAAAGGGAAAATTCTCCCAAAAGGAACTTCGGCTCCCTGAAGGAGCTCAATAGGACAATCATAGGCCTGGTGGGGCGGAAGAGTCTCTGCTTCCTTTTTACTGAATACGCCATAAAGTCATGATAAGCTTTTGGGACAGATTGGCACACCTCTGTGTCAGTGTCCAAGCACATTAGGTAAGGCGGTTCACAGGCGTTTTTATGGAGACAGAACTGATGGCAATATGAAGAAGGAAATGTGATCTCTCCAGTAGCCCGATTGATATGAGGGTTGTGGGCCCACAGCCATGGCATGCCAGGGATGACTGGGAACAAGGGTGAGGTATTGATATCCAAGCATAATAGCTCTTGGTGTAGAGTGGCAATGGTGACAGGTAGCGGAGTGGTTTTCTGAGTAACCGGTCCAGACTTAATAGCAGACCCATCGGCCAGATTTATAGAATGTCCTTGGGCCGTGAGCTGTAAGGTAATCTGGTGTTTGGCTGCAAAATATAAGTCCATGAAGCAACTACAGGCTCCAGAGTCAATAATGGTGGAAACTTGTAAATTCCTTCCTGAAAGCTGCAACAAGATAGGGAGAGCAAAGTGAGAAGAGGTACTGGCCAAAGCAGATGCATGATCAGCAGAAATTTATAGGCACTTACGAAGCTTGGTGGGACATGTTCTGACATAATACCCAGGTTCTCCACAATACAGACACAGGTTATTCAGCCATCGACATTGACCTTCTTCCACTGTAAGTGAAGGACGGAGCACACCCAGTTGCATGGGTTCAGATGTGTCAGGTGCGGAAGCTGGCTGTACTGGAGGAGCCAGATGAGAGAAACTGGGGACTCTTGGTAACATCCAGGTATGGGATGGTCATGTTGCCTTCTCCGATCTTCGTTCCCTCAGATGCCAGTCAATCTGTATGGACAGGTTGACAAGTGCATCCAGGGTTTGGGGTACCCCAACTCAGGCCAGCTCGTCTTTTAGAGGAGCCACCAACCCCATACGGAACTGCCAGTTAGTGTCTGCACTCCAATGTCTGAACTCAGCAACGTAGTCTTCCACTGCCCTGCGTCTTTGCTGATGAGTATGCAGTGTGGCTTCCACAGCTGCAGAAAGCTGAGGATCCATGTAAAGCTGGGCCATAGCATCAAAAAAGGTAGTCAGGTTAGTTAAAGCTGCTGCTTTCTGTGCCCAGGTTTGGGATTCATCCTGCAACAAGGAGACTACAAAGCCTACCTTAGTGGCTTCTAAGGAAAAGGTACGTGGCTGCAGAGCAAAATATAGTTTCAATGCGTTGTGGAACGCCCTGAATTTACTGCGTTCTCCAGAAAAATTTTCAGGTGTGGGAACTCTTGGTTCAGGAGGAAGCATAACTACTGCAAAATGAGAGGCTGTACTGGCTGATGAAGCAGAGGGATGTGGGGACCCATGGGTACCAGCTAGCGATGATAGTGCTTGAACACGTTCTTCCAATCAGGTATAGCCTTCTTGAAGATTTTTAAAAGCCTGTGTTAGGCCTGCCAGAAGTTGACATAGGTCCTCCATAGGAGAGGTTCCTCGTTCGGGCTCAGACATGGCTGTCTGATACTGTCACATATCTAGTAGATGAGCCTGAACTGCAGAGGAAGGCCTCTCTTATGCCTCTGAATTGAGGCCCCTGATAGAGTAAACAGGAGGCACAGGAGTGTAGAGTAGCCCAAGTGCCTGGCAGGATCAACAGCAAGGAAGTCAGTCTGGAATTCCAGGTGGCACTGTGCACGGTGGTCAACAGACTGGAACAGCAGACTGGAAGCTGGAATAGACTGGGAGGAGATTCCCACAGGACTGGAACTCAGAAGGGTCAGACAAGCCGGCTCATACACACTCAAGTATACTGGAACCAGACAGAGGCAGGAGCAGGGTCACTGGAACAAGCCTGGTCGGTATCAGGCGGGCAGCAGAAGGACCAGAGAAGCAGGCAGGTGCAACATCAAGACAAGCTAGGGTCAGATGCAGGCAGACAGCAGCAATAGTCAAAGGTAAGCTGGGAAATACACAGGAACAGATTCAGAATAGCAGGTAACACACGGGGAACGCTGTAGATCAGACAGCAATGCTTCTGTGTGTCAGCCTGGTTTAAATAGCACGCTTGGCTACAGGGATCACACATCTCCTGGGCTGCCATTGGACCACTGTTCTGTCTATCATAGGAGATTCTCACTGTATGTAATCTGTCGGCGCTCGTCCCACCCCCTCCCTGTCCCCTCTAGGCTGCAGATGGGCATCGATCAGGCTGCACTGATGGCAATGTTGAGGCTGCTGCATTGATGGCAATGGTGATGCTGCTGCATTGATGGCAATGATGAAGATCTTACATTGATGGCACCTGTGACGCTGCATTGATGTGGACTTATGAGGTTGCATTGATGACACTTGTGAGGCTGCAGATGGGCGTTGATCAGGTTGCATTGATAGCAATGGTGAGGCTGCAGATGGGAACTGACCCTTATTTTGCTTCAAAGTTCCTTATTTCAAATTTATGTTTTTTCCTGAAACTTCCCTCTTAAAATGAATGTGCGGGTTATACGCCAATAGGGATGAGCTTCGAATTCGAGTCGAACTCTTGTTCGACTCGAACATTGCCTGTTCGCCTGTTCGGCGAACAGTGAAAAATTTGGTGTGTTCGCGGCGAATTCGAAAAGCCGCAGAACACCCTGTACAAGTCTATGGGAGAAATCTAAAGTGCTAATTTTAAAGGCTAATATGCAAGTTACTGTCCTAAAAAGAGTTTGGGGACCTGGGTCCTGCCCCAGGGGACATGTATCAATGCAGCAAAAAGTTTTAAAAACGACTGTTTTTTCGGGAGCAGTGATTTTAAAAATGATTAAAGTGAAACAATAAAAGTGTAATATTCCTTTAAATTTCATACCTGGGGGGTGTCTATAGTATGCCTGTGAAGGGGAGCATGTTTCCTGTGTTTAGAACTGTCCCTGCACAAAGTGTAATTTCTGCAGAAAAAAAAGTCATTTAAAATCACATTGTCTGCTCCCGTAATACAGAGAACACTCATTGAAAGTAATTGATAAAAAAGAAAAAAGCGTGGGGTTCCCCCAAATTCAATTACCAGGCCCTTCAGGTCTGGTATGGGTATTAAGGGGAACCCCGCTTCAAATTTTTAAAAAAAATTGACGTGGGGTCCCCCTAAAAATCCATACCAGACCCTTTATCCAAGCACACAACCTGGCAGGCCACAGGAAAAGAGGGGGAACGAGAGAGCGCCCCCCCTCCTGAACCGTACCAGGCCACATGCCCTCAACATTGGGAGGATGCTTTGGGGTCCCCCCCAAAGCACCATGTCCCCATGTTGATGGGGACAAGGGCATCATCCCCACAACCCTGGCCGGTGGTTGTGGGGGTCTGCGGGCGGGGGGGCTTATCAGAATCTGGAACCCCCCTTTAACAAGGGGACCTCCAGATCCCGCCCCTCCGTTTGAAATGGTAAGGGGGTACAAAAGTACCCCTACCATTTCATAAAGGAAGTGTAAAAAAACTGTTAAATAAGACAAACACACTTTTGAAAAATTCCTTTATTAAAAATAAAAAAAAGATTCCAGCGGTGGTAATCCACTCTTGCTATCCAGCGACGGATGATCATCTCTCCGGGGTCCAGCAATGGTTGATCTGATCCAACGACAGGCGATTTCTCAGTCCAGTGCAGTCCATCCATGCATCCTCTGTCTCCACTGTCGGAGACACTGCGGGAATCCCGGCAGCCTGGCGTTTCTAATATGAGGAGGACGGGGCCACCCGTCACCTGACCCTGCCCCCCGTGACGCTAGTGAGGGAAGCCGGGCTTCCCCAATGACATATGGGTGACCCCGCCCCCTCTGATGTAACGCAGGTTTCCTTTACATCAGAGGGGGGCGGGGTCACCCATACGTCATTGGGGAAGCACGACTTCCCCCACTAGCTTCAGAGGGGGCGGAGTCAGGTGACGGATGGCCCCGCCCTCCTCATATATGAAACATCAGGCCGCCGGGATCCCTGCAGTGTCTCCGACAGTGGAGACAGAGGATGCATGGATGGACTGCGATGGACTGAGAAATCACCCGTCGCTGGATCAGATCAGCCATCGCTGGACCCCGGAGAGATGATCATCAGTCGCTGGATAGCAAGAGTGGATTACCACCGCTGGAATCCTTTTTTTATTTTTTTTATTTTTAATAAAGGAATTTTTCAAAAGTGTGTTTGTCTTGTTTAACTATTTTTTACACTTTCTTTGTGAAATGGTAGGGGTACTTTTGTACCCCCTTACCGTTTCAAACAGGGGGGCCGGGATCTGGAGGTCCTCTTGTTAAAGGGGGCTTCCAGATTCTGATAAGCCCCCCGCCTGCAGACCCCTACAACCACCAGCCAGGGTTGTGGGGATGAGGCCCTTGTCCCCATCAACATGGGGATATGGTGCTTTGGGGGGGACCCCAAAGCATCCTCCCAATGTTGAGGGCATGCGGCCTGGTAGGGTTGCGTGCTCGGATAAAGGGTCTGGTATGGATTTTTAGGAGGACCCCCACATCAATTTTTTTTTAAATTTGACGCAGGGTTCCCCTTAATATCCATACCAGACCTGAAGGGTCTGGTATGGATATTTAGGGGGAACCCCACGTCATTTTTAAAAAAAAAATTGATGCGGCGTTCCCCTTAATATCCATACCAGACCTGAAGGGCCTGGTAATTGAATTTGGGGGGAACCTCACGCTTTTTTTTTTTTTATCAATGACTATCAATGAATGTTCTCTGTATTACAGGAGCCGACAATTCATTATAGCCGCAAGTGATTTTAAATTACTTTTTTTCTGCAGAAATGACACTTTGAGCAGGGACAGTTCTAAGCACGGGAAACATGCGCCCCTTCACAGGCACACTATAGACACCCCCAGGTACAAAATTTAAAGGAATATTACACTTTTATTGTTTCACTTTAATCATTATTAAAATCACTTCTCCCAAAAAAATTGCAGTTTTTAAAACTTTTTTTTGCATTGATACATGTCCCCTGAGGCAAGACCCAGGTCCCCAAACACTTTTTAGGACAGTAACTTGCATATTAGCCTTTAAAATTAGCACTTTAGATTTTGTACGTTCGAGTCCCATAGACTTTAATAGGGTTCCAAAGTTCACACAAAGTTTAGGTCTGTTCACAGGTTCTGGTGCGAACCGAACCGGGGGTGTTCGGATCATCCTTGTACGCCAACAAAATACTGTATGTATTTTTATGTTTGCTTTGAATTTAACTTAATGTTTATCAACAGAGGCTTTTCAAACCTTACTTCCAACCAATTACACTTGAAATGTTTAGATCCCCTTCAACAAAAGCATAGCAATGTCCTGTGTTAATCATCAGGAGAACACTGCGAAGGCAGGTAGCTGTATTTTATTGTAGAACAGACATTGCATGTTTGTTTTGCAATAAAGAATCTGCTGACTCAGTACTTTGGTTCCGCTTTAATGTTATACAGCTCATGCATGAGATGAAGCGTATGATGTCATGCAGTTCATCCTGTGCTTGCACAGTATCAGAATACTGCAAGATCTCAGAGCTTAGGTACAGGATCTTCCTGAAGGTACTAGTGCATTTAAGGAAACCAGGAAGTGGATGCAAAGTAAATCAAAAACCCTTTTATGCACCTTTACATTTGCTTATATTTTATAATTAATTTAGATTTTTGTCTAATGCTTAGCCTGCATTCACACCTGAGCAGAACATATTCCTGATCATTTTGAAACCTTCAAACGTTTTTTCTTTGACCAAGCAAGTGGAGGAGAGAAGTTCTCTAGGAGGAGAGAAATTCTTCAGGCATAAAGAAACAAGGAGAAAAATGTGAATGGGGGGTATTTTGTAATATCAAGCTATATATTATCACTGATTATCAGTTTCAAAACGTATCAATATTAATGCTTAAAGTGACTGTAAAGCCTTGTTTTAAAAAAAAAAAAGTAATAAACTGTTATACTTACCTCTTCTGTGCAGTTGATTTTTCACAGAGCAGCCCGGGTCCTCCTCTTCTTGGGTCCCTCTGCACTGCTCCTGGCCCCTCCCTCCTATCGAGTGCCCCCACAGCCAGCAGCTTGCCATGGGGGCACCCGAGCCCAATCACAGCTCCATGTATCCATTCAGACACGGAACCCCAGCCCTGCCCCATCTTGCCCCTGATTGGCTAACTGACTTTGATCGACAGCCATGGGAGCCAATGATGCCGCTGCTGTATCTTAGGCCGCGTACACACGGGCGGATTGTCTGCCAAAACTAAGTTCGTCAGACAATCCGACAGACAGTCCGTCCAAATTTTGAATGAACGGACTTGACCACACACGATGAACAGACAGTCCGCTGAAAGCGTGCGCGATGACGTGTACAGCACGTACGACGGGACTAGAAAAACTACGTCCAATACACTGCAATGCAACCTTTGGCCGTGTAAATCCTTTCTGAGCATGCGCCATACTTAGTCCGTCCAACTTGCCTACACACGAGCGGACTGTCCGCTGAAACCAAGTTTGGACGGACAAAACCAAGTTTCAGCGGACAAAATTACGGAAATTCCGAAAGACAAAGTCCGTCAGACTGTCCGCTGAAAAAGTCCGCTGAAGCCCACACACGAGCGGATTGTCCGCTGAAACACGGTTCAGCGGACTAAGTTGGGCAGACAATCTGCCCGTGTGTACGCGGCCTTAGCCAATCAGGAGGGGTGTCCTGGATAGCTGAGACACTCGTGAACATCGCTGGAGAGAGATGGGGCTCAAGGTAATTAGGGGGTGCTGGGGAGGCTGCTACACACAGAATGTTTTTTTTTATCTTAATACATAGAATTAACTTGTAAGTGTAAACACAGCAAGTGATGTCATCTCTCCTCATTGAAGTCTTTTCGTTCCAGAGAGAGAGGAGAGATAACATCTAACCGTGAGTTGCACCAACAGTACACTGACATCAGTACACATAGGAGCATATTTCACCCCCCCGATCACCCCCCAGTTAACCCCTTCACCCCCTGCAGGTACCCCCTGTCACTGTGTCACCCAGTGCAATGTTCATATTTTTATTTTTTTGATCACTGTACTGGTGTCATTATGCCTCGTACACACGATCAAACAATCCGGTGGAAAAGTCTGGCGGACTCAAGTCCGCCAGACAATCCCCCCGTGTGTGGGCTCCGGCAGACTTTTTTTACCCAAAAGTCCAGCGGACTAATGCCACGCACACACGTAGCAGACTATCTGGCGGACTTAGTCTGGTGGACTTTCCGCTGGACTGTCCGCCGGACTTTCCGCCGGACTTTCCGAACGAGCTACCTGCCCACACACGGCACTTTTGCGGTGGACTAATATGGCGTACTAAGTCCGCCGAACTATCCGCCGTACTTTTGAAATGAACGGACTCGCCCACACACGCGGAGGAAAGTCCGCTCATTTTGAGCGCGTCTCCAGGTAGCCTGGGCCAGCGAAAGAGGCGTCGCTGGCCGCCGTCACCTGGTATGGAGTTAAAGGGGGATCCCCCCAGGTCCATATCAGACCCTTATCCGAGCACGCTACCCGGCCGGCCAGGAAAGGGGGTGGGGATGAGCGAGCCCCTCCTGAGCCATACCAGGCCGCGTGCCCTCAACATGGGGGGTGCCTTGGGGAAGGGGGTGCCGCACGGCCCCCCCACCCCAAAGCACCCTGTCCCCATGTTGATGAGGACAAGGGCCTCTTCCTGACAACCCTGGCCGTTGGTTATCGGGGTCTGTGGGCGGGGGGCTTATCGGAATCCGTGAGCCCCCCCACCCTATGTGAATGAGTATGGGGTACCCCTACCCATTCCCTTGTGAAAAAAAGTATAAAAAAAAAACACAACACACAAGGGTTAAAATAGTTTATTGCACAGCTCCGGGGGTCTTCTTCCATCTTCGGGGGTCTTCTCTTTGGACTTCTCCGCTATCTTCTGCTAGCTCTTTTACTAGCGGAGGAGCCCGGCTTTCTTCTTCGCCGCCGCCCTCTTCTTCCGACTTCGGAGGTCTTGTCCGGTCTTCTGTCGCTGCTGCCGCTGTCGCTGTCTTCTGTTCTTCTCTTCTTCTGTTCTTCTCTTCTGGAGATGTTGCGTCGTTGCTGCCTCCGTTCACAATGGCAGGGATGCGGCGTGCGGCGACTTATATAGGGACATCGCCAGATGATGTCCCCGCCCATTATGATGTCACAGTCCCAGCATCCTCTTGGCGGCGGCGAAGAAGAAAGCCGGGCTCCTCCGCTAGTAAAAGAGCTAGCAGAAGATAGCAGAGGAGTCCGGCGAGAAGACCCCCGAAGACGGAAGAAGACCCCCGGAGCTGTGCAATAAACTATTTTAACCCTTGTGTGTTGTGTTTTTTTTTTTACTCTTTTTCACAGGTGAATGGGTAGGGGTACATTGTACCCCATACTCATTCACATAGGGTGGGGGGCTGGGATCCGGGGGCCCCTTTATTAAAGGGGGCTCCCGGATTTCCGATAAGAAAGTCCTCCAGACTAAGTCCGCCGGATAGAATGCTACGTGTGTACGCGGCATTAGTGACACTAATCAGTGTTAGGGTAACTTGTAATAGGCCCAGACAGGTCTAGGGACCCCCTCTAATAAAGGTTTAACTCCTTGATCACCCTCTGTCATCAGTGATCACTGTATAAGTGTCATGGGTGACGCTGCTTAGCTCGATATTTTTTTAAAGCGCCAGGGCACCCGCCAAATATAACCCAACAAAGATTTAACCCCCTGATCACCCGGCGGGTGTCTGAACGGATCAAAATCTGATCTGATCAGAATTATATTAGTATCTCAAGCAGTTTAGGGTTCCCAAAAATGCAGCGTTAGCGGGATCACCTTCTAGCCCCTGCATTTAACTCCTCCGCCCAGCCGAGTCCAGCCCACCAAAGTGCAGTATCAATTGATCACTGTCACTTATGTAATGTTTATGCAGAATCACTGTGACCCTTAACCCCTTTCTCCTGATGCATGCTGGGGGAGGGACTGTACCAGGAAGTCAGTCACAGTGTGTGTGGGACTGGAAGCAGCAGCATGATACTTAGAGGGAGATCTGTTGTATATGACCCCTCCATGTAAGAATGTACATCGCTTTCTGAGTGAGTAATAAACCCTTCCCTGGTTAAGAAGTGCATCCAGCCTGTGTGTCACTTGCTGAGCAGACACTGGCAGCATTGCTAGCAACACCCTAAGAGACCCTGTGACAAAGGGACATAACAGTGGCGACGAAGATTGTGGATTTTAGCACACATGGCTTTCATAGGGTTTATTCAACCATTTGATCCTGCTGCTGAATCATGGAGCTCCTGGGTGGAGAGGCTGGAGCAGTATATGGAAGCAAATAGTGTGGCTGTAGAAAAGAAAGTTGCAGTTTTCCTCACAGCATTTGGTCAGGCTGCATATGGCACTCTCAGAGACTTCATTTCTCCAGACAAGCCGGCCTCTAAGCCCCTGCCTGAGTTAATTCAGAGGCTACATGAGCACTACAACCCAAAACTGTTAGAAATCGCAGAGCGGTTTAAATTCTACAGTAGGAGGCAGCATGCTGGGGAGGATATAAAGAGTTATATCATTGTTTTACGTAAACTTGTTGCCACTTTTCAGTTTGGAGACCTGCAGACGGCTCTCCGTGACATGTTTGCAGGGCCGGTGCTAGACTATTTTGCACCCTAGGCGAGACCAGCTACTTGCGCCCCCCCCAAAAAAAATGTATTCAATAACTTTAGCACCAGAACTGGTCCAGGTGGACAGGAGAGGGGGTGCAGCCAGGTGGGGGGAGGGATATAGCCAGGTGGACAGGAAAGGGGGGGTGCAGCCAGGTGGGAGGAAGGATGAAGCCAGGTGGACAGTAGATAGGGTGCAGCCAGGAGGAAAGGAGAGGGGTGCAGCCAGGTGGACAGGAGAGGGGAGGTGCAGACAGGTGGAGGGAGGATATAGCTAGATGGACAGGAGAGGGGGTGCAGCTAGGTGGATGGATGGAGCCAGGTGGACAGGAGGGGGTAGCCAGGTGGAGGGATCGAGCGAGGTGGAGGGATGGAGCCAGGTGGACAGGAGATGGGGTGCAGCCAGGTGGAGAGAGGATATAGCAAAGTGGACAGGAGATGGGGGTAGCCAGGTGGAGGGATAGAGCCAGGCGATGGGATGGAGCCAAGCGATGGGATGGAGCCAGGTGGAGGAATGGAGCCAGGAGGAGGAATGGAGCCAGGAGGAGGAATGGAGCCAGGCGGAGGAATGGAGCCAGGCGGAGGGATGGGGCCAGGCGGAGGGATGGGGCCAGGCGGAGGGATGGAACCAGGCGGAGGGATAGAGCCAGGTGGGGAGGGATGGAGCTAGGCGGAGGGATGGGGCCAGGCGGAGGGATGGGGCCAGGCGGAGGGATGGAACCAGGTGGAGGGATAGAGCCAGGTGAGGAGGGATGGAGCTAGGCAGAGGGATGGAGCCAGGCGGAGGGATGGGGCCAGGGGATGGGATGGGGCCAGGGGATGGGATGGGGCCAGGCGGAGGGATGGAGCCAGGCGATGGGATGGAGCCAGGCGATGGGATGGAGCCAGGTGGAGGGATGGAGCCAGGGGATGGGATGGAGCCAGGGGATGGGATGGAGCCAGGTGGAGGGAGGGAGCCAGGTGGAGGGAAGGAGCCAGGGGATGGGATGGAGCCAGGCGGAGGGATAGAGCCAGATGGGGAGGGATGGAGCCAGGTGGAGAGGGATGGAGCCAGGTGGAGGGATGGAGCCATGCGGAGGGATGGAGCCATGCGGAGGGATGGAGCCAGGGGATTGGATGGAGCCAGGCAGAGGGATGGAGCCAGGCGGAGGGATGGAGCCAGGCGGAGGGATGGGGCGAGGTGGAGGGATGGTACCAGGGGATGGGATGGAGCCAGGCGGAGGGAGGGAGCCAGGCAGAGGGAGGGAGCCAGGCAGAGGGATGGGGCGAGGTGGAGGGATGGTACCAGGGGATGGGATGGAGCCAGGCGGAGGGAGGGAGCCAGGCAGAGGGAGGGAGCCAGGCGGAGGGAGGGAGCCAGGCGGAGGGAGGGAGCCAGGCGGAGGGATGGGGCGAGGTGGAGGGATGGTACCAGGGGATGGGGCCAGGCGGAGGGAGGGAGCCAGGCAGAGGGAGGGAGCCAGGCAGAGGGAGGGAGCCAGGCAGAGGGATGGGGCGAGGTGGAGGGATGGTACCAGGGGATGGGATGGAGCCAGGTGGAGGGAGGGAGCCAGGCGGAGGGAGGGAGCCAGGCGGAGGGAGGGAGCCAGGCGGAGGGATGGGGCGAGGTGGAGGGATGGTACCAGGGGATGGGATGGAGCCAGGTGGAGGGAGGGAGCCAGGCGGAGGGATGGGGCGAGGTGGAGGGATGGTACCAGGGGATGGGGTGGAGCCAGGTGGAGGGAGGGAGCCAGGCGGAGGGAGGGAGCCAGGTGGAGGGAAGGGGCCAGGGGATGGGATGGGGCCAGGGGATGGGATGGGATCACACACCAAAGATAAGCTCTGACTGGAAGCCTTCATCCCCAGCGCTTCCCCCCACCACCTGACAAGTTCTTACCTTGGTGCACTTCTTTCTCGCTTCCTCCACATGTCAGGCAGCGGGCGGCAGTCCGTGTCACGTCCGGGAGACCTCCTTCAGCTCCACCCCCGTTCAGCTGATACACCCCCCCCGCTCCAGCGGCGGCCGCGGAGAGGCTGGGTGAGCTGCAGGAAAAGCTTTGCTTTTTGGTCCTCGCTCCTCCAAGACAAGTGGCCCGGCAGCCTCGGCCCTGCGTTTGTCCTATAGCTAGTCCGGGCCTGGGTGGATCCATGCCGCCCGCCCTGCTCCTCCAATGGCTGCACATCAACCAGGGAGGGAGGCGGGGCGGCCAGAGAGCTGACACCCATGGCTGCTGGACATCCGCATGGTCATCCCTGGCTTAGTCCGAAGGGTGAGATCTGCCTGCTCCCCCGCCCAGCAACTCTGCAGCCGGCCATATGGAGCCACCTCCTGCTACAGTCTGCACCACTCGCCAAGGGGGAACTGATCCTCTGGAGCGGACCAAGGCTGTGGCTGCGCCCCTAGGCGGCAGTGCGCCCTAGGCGACTGCCTAGTTCGCCTAGTGGGAGCGCCGGCCCTGCATGTTTGTCATGGGACTCTGCGACCCAGCCATACAGAAACGTTTACTCACAGAACCTGACTTGACTCTGATGAAAGCCACGGACCTTGCTACGGTCATGGAGTTGGCTAAGCGGGACGCCACCCTACTGAAGGCGCCACCTGAACGTCCTGCAAGCCAGGGAGAGGAAATATTCCACACTGCTATCACCTGACACCCACGATGGCCGTCGCCAAATCAACCTAAACCTCAACACCCCAATTCTTCTGTCTCTAGGATACCAACTTGCTACCATTGTGGTTACACTTCTTACAGTGCACCTGCTTGCAAGTTCAAGGATGCAAGTTGTTTTCTTTGTGGAAAGACTGGTCATATTGGGCGTGTTTGCCGCAGCTTACACTCTCTGAACACTACCACAAAAGGTAGATGTAAACAGACATTTCATGTGGACACTGACAAGACCGGCTCCAACTCTGATGAGGAGACCTGTGTCCAGCATATTGGACTGTTTCGGGTAGCTGGGAACACTCCTGCGATAAAAGTGGATGTCACACTCAATGGCTGTCCTGTCTCCATGGATGTTGATACAGGGGCGGCTGTGTCTGTCATTTCATGGACTGATTTAAAGGCATCTGGTCTGTCCCTACCGCTTCAACCTACAAATCTTACATTACAAACCTACAGCAAGGAACTGCTACAGTCCTTAGGTTATGTGAAACCCATTTTGACATTAGGCAAGCACAGTGAAACTCTACCCGTTTATGTTGTAAGTAAAGGAGGTCCTCCGCTGTATGGTAGGCCTGGGCATGCCCCCTCTTGCCATTGTCCAATGTACATTGCTTTCTGAGGTAGACCAGTGGGTGGAATCCCTGAAGTCATGCTTTAAGGAGGTTTTTGAGGACTCTTTGGACTTGGTAAAAGGAAAAATGGCCCACCTTCTCTTAAAGCCTGGTGCTACACCTAATTTTTTAAGGCAAGATCAGTGCCCTTTGCCTTGCGGAAGAAAGTGGAAGCAGAGCTAGACCATCTATTGGCTGAAAAGATCATAACTAAAGTTGATGGAAGTGAATGGGCATCGCCAATTGTGCCTGTCAAGAAAAGGAATGGAGACATTAGAATTTGTGGGGATTTCAGGGTTGCCCTGAACAACCAACTTCTTGTGGATCAATACCCATTGCCTTGACTTGAAGATCTATTTGGGTCACTGGCTGGGGGGCAAAAGTTTACAAAAATCAACTTAAAGCAAGCTTACCTGCAACTGCAAGTAGACCCAGATTCATGCCATCTGTTGACCATTAAAACCCATAAAGGATTATTCCAATATAACCGCATGGTTTTTGGCATATCCCCAGCTCCAGCCATCTGGCAGCGGATCATGGATAAGGTCCTGGCAGGCATACCTTTCACCCAATGTCTACTAGATGACATGCTCATTACTGGTCCCACTGATGAAGAACACAGAAAGAATGTTGAAGCTGTGCTAGAGAGACTCCAATGGTATGGTTTACGTGCCAATCTTTCAAAATGCTAATTTTTCAAGTCTCGACTGAAATTTTGTGCCCACACTGTGGACCGACATGGTTTACACACTACTGAAGAAAAGGTTAAAGCCCTTACCCATGCCCCTACTCCCCAGAATGTCACACAGCTCAGGTCCTACCTTGGCCTCCTAAATTACTACCACCGTTTCTTGCCAAACCTAGCACACCAGCTCTACCCATTACATCGCTTACTGGATACAAGAGCTAAATGGATATGGACAGACAAATGTAAAGAAGCTTTTCGGCTTTCTAAAGAGCTCATTCTGTCCTCTCAGGTTCTGGTCCACTACGATTTAAAGAAACACGTCACCTTGGCTTGTGACGCCTCACCTTATGGACTGGGTGCCTTGCTTTTCCATGTCATGCCAGATGGCACAGTGTGCACCACCATTTCTTTTGCATCCAGGTCTTTAACCTCAGTAGAACAAAACTACTCCCAGATAGACAAGAAAGCTTTGGCCATTGTATGGGCCACAACAAAAATTTCACACGTACATCTATGGACGGAAGTTCACACTTATCACTGACCACAAACCTCTGTTGTCCATACTGAATCCTGAGAAAGGAATTTCTACAACAACCGCATCTCGCTTACAAAGGTACGCTTTATTCTTGGGAGCTTATACTTATTCTATCAGATACCGCTCCCACGAGGTCCATGGCAATGCAGATGCGTTTTCCAGATTGCCAAATGGAGACCACCCACCTAGAGACATATGCATATTGGAAGTACACAGGGCACGGTCCTGCATGTCCACCTCTCTAATTGCCATACATACAGCTACAGATCACTTCCTGTCTCAGATATTCTCGTATGTTCAGGCTGGAGGGCCAGAGAAAGTCCCAGGTGAATTTCGTCCGTACCTTACCAGAAAATGTGAGTTTGTGACTAATGTTGTTTGCCTACAATGGGGCAATAGAGTGATTATACCTCAGTATTTGCAACCAACCATGCTAAGAATACTGCATGAGGGCCATCCTGGTGTGGTGCGCATGAAGCAGCGAGCCCAGAGCTATGTTTGGTGGCCACAAATGGATAAAGCAATTGAAGATTATGTGGCTTAATGTCCTGGATGCTGTCAAGCTCAGTCACCCCAAAAGAAAGGAACCCTGCTACCTTGGCCATGGCCGACAGACCTGTAGTCAAGACTCCATCTTGATTTTGCTGGCCCAATCCAGGGTAAAATGTATTTGATCGTGGTAGATGCACATTCAAAATAGGCAGAGGTATTTCAAATACCTTCTACTACCTCAGCTGCTACCATTCTAGTCTTAAGGAAGCTCAGTATGGCTTGCCAACAGTCATAGTCTCGGACAATGGAACTCAATTTACATTGCATGAGTTTCAATCCTTCCTCAGTGGCTTGAGCATCCAACACTACAAAACAGCTCCTTATCACCCAGCCTCGAATAGGCTGGCAGAACAGTTTTTGCAGATGTTTAAGAAGCACTTACTGTCCACTCTGAACCAGATCGAACTGTCAGAGCAGAAGCTGCTGGACTTCTTGGCCATGTACCGAAACACAAAACACGCTACTACTGGGCTGTCCCCTGCATTTCTTATGTTTGGCAGGCATCTCCACACCAAACTGGATTTAGTCCATCCATAGGAACAGTCACCAACACCTCCTCCACCAGGCCATCCTGGATTCTGTGCCGGTGATCTTTTATGTGTAGCGCCGGTACTCCTGAAGAGTATGTGCTATGTCTGTAAATTTAGTTTTTTTCGAAGACTACAGTTGAGTCTTGGGGTTAATTGTTCTAGATTGTGGTTTTGGCATCAGTTTGGCTGGGCTGTACTAATGTTCTGCCTGGTCATAGGTGTGGTTAGCACCTCTGACAGGCATTGGAACGCAGTCTGGTTGGACGCATTGGGTACCAATCTCTCTCTCTCTGAGCCAATCAGTGGGTGCGTTGTCTTGCTGTGTATTCCAATAGAGGGTACTTAAGGTGCTGAAGTCGCGTGGTTCTGGGTTTCGGTCCAGAAGTATGTTCTGACGCCATGGTCTTGGTCCTCCTGACCAGCCCCCAGAGGCCCTCATGGCCTGGGGTGTGGATCCATTTGTTTCCGAGTCTCAGAACTGGCTAGTCCGAAGCACAGTAACTGGAAGGGGATTCTAAAGTGGTCCGGTGCCATCTCAGGTTTTGGAGAGGCCCAGGGGAGGACTCATGCAACCAGGGGAGGAATCTTCAGAAGAGGGCCACGCACGAGGTTGACTGCTCGGTAAGAGCCTGGATGTAGAGCTGTATGGACACTAATTGAATCCACATTTCTTACGGTATCGCCGGACCGGCTGCAAGATACTGGTACCGCAAGAAGGTTCCTATTTCTATCCTTCTGTTACAACTAAGTTCCTGTGAGAGACTTTCTGTGTTCACCTAAAAGTTTCCAACCAAGTCTGTGGCAGAGACTTTGCTAAATTTGATTCATGTGTTGGCTGCTAAGTCCATAAACCAGAACTTATCCGACAGTGGAAATATCCAGTTGCGAGTGGCTACTCCCTGGATCACCTAGAGAGAGACATTTATTAAGTGTCAGCAGTTTCAAAGTGGCTGAGCTTCCATACCTATACCCTCTATTCCCAACTGAGAGACTCTGTTTCTATTCAACGTTTTAAGCAAATAAAAATTCTAAAAGGAATTCAGGTGTCGGTCTCTGCAGTTATTGGGCCATCAACCTCGGGAACCCCTAGACAAGAACGACGAGCTACAAGGCGGAGGAGGTAAAGGGTAAGCCCAAGAAAACCATCCGCTCCTTCAGGGGTCAGTGCTACATATGGTTTCGGAATTACAGAGTTTTACCTCATTGGCTTCCTGGCATAATTGATGGACCTCTTGGACGAAGAATGTACCTTGTTCACCTGGAGAATGGCGTTTATGTTTTATGACACCTTTCGCAATTGAGGAAGCGCATTTGCCGACCACTAAAGACAAACCCGACCCCCCTTTCTAACCAACCACCAGAGTCTACTCAGGGCTCTACTGGTGACATATGGCATGGTGTCTGGTATGATCCCACAAGTTTACAACCAACCCCTGAAAAGGTTGGTGACCATATTCCTGAGGAGTCCGGACATGTGCCTGGCGTCGCAGAGACTGATCTGGTCTGTTGGACATGCACTGACATCTCCAGAACCCTTGACCGACTCTATCCCTTCCAGTGCTGTGCCACTTTGTAAGTCTGCCCGCCAAAGACATCAAACTCCTCTTTGGTAAAGCACTGAAATCTTACAGGACAGGAAACAGAGAAAAATGGCTCCTGAAGTGCTGCGGAAGCCACAGAACTGAGTTGGAGATACTACTTGCTGGACTGATCCTGTTTGCCTTGTTCTTTATGTGTTGAGTATTTTATGTGTTGTGTATTTGTCCTCTTGAAAAGAGGAGATATAATGTTTATGTAGAATCCCTGTGACCCTTAACCCCTTTCTCCTGATGCATGCTGGGGGAGGGGCTGTACCAGGAAGTCAGTCACAGTGTGTGTGGGACTGGAAGCAGCAGCATGATACTTAGAGGGAGATCTGTTGTATATGACTCCTCCATGTAAGAATGTACATCGCTTTCTGAGTGAGTAATAAACCCTTCCCTGGTTAAGAAGTGCATCCAGCCTGTGTGTCACTTGCTGAGCAGACACTGGCAGCATTGCTAGCAACACCCTGAGAGACCCTGTGTCAAAGGGACATAACAACTTACAAAACAATAAACACATAATTGCAGTTTTGCAGAGTCAGGCCTGATTCCTGCGAATGCTAACAGTTTTTTTTGGTAGCGTTTGAATTAGTCGCTGACAGTCAGGTGCTTTTTCCTGTGAGTCTCACTAGTGTACCAGTAAATTTAGAGACCAAAATGTCAAATCGAAGGTACAGTAGTGAAGAGGCCTACACATTTCTGAGCATGACAGATAGTGAAGATTCAGGCTCAGAATACAAACCAGTAGACAGTAGCGGCACCCTGAAAGATAGATAGCTTTGACGACGGAGTTGTGGTCCCTGCCAAGGTCAGGCGTACCAGACCCCGTTCTTCTGCTGTGATTTAGGTGCAAGAACCACAGGGCTCTTGTATGGAGCAGAGAGCCAGTACTAGTGCCGCTCATCCTTCTGGTGAACTGGCAAGCACCAGCAGCCTAGTACATCCTGGTAATGCAGTATCACCTGGTGACGTGGCAAGTCCCATGAGTACACTTCAAGCTGGTGAGGTGGCAAGCACGAGTAGAGTCCCGCAGCCACCAAGAAGACAAAGAAAGGCCATCAAGCCCATAGTGCCCTTCCTGATGCATTTGCCAATCCTAATTGGGAGCACACAATTTCTGCAGCACCCGAACTTCTCCCATTCACTGGCCAACTCGGAATTCAGGTGGAAACAGCTGATTTTACATCACTTGGTTTTTATACGCTGTTTTTTCACAGAAGATCTCTATAGATCTATTGTGGACCAAAGCAATTTATATGCTGGTCAATTCATCGCCACTAATCACCAGCTCACCCTTGACAGAGATTGGGAACCAATTACGGTGTCCGAATTTAAAGCGGAGGTCCAGCCTAAAATGGACCTCCGCTCATCGGAATCCCCCCCCCTCCGGCGCCACGATTGGCACCTTTCAGGTGGGAGGGGGGTGCAGTTACCTGGATAATCCAGGTAACTGCACCCACTTCCGGGATAGCTGTCTGCGGAAAGGGGCGTAGATTACGCCCCTTTCCGCAAGTGCCCGCCCCTTTGCGCAAGTGCCCCGCTGCCTGCTGGGAAACACACAGATCCCAGAGGCAGCGGGGACCGTCCTGATTGCGCCGCGCGCCTCGCGCATGCGCAGTAGGGAACCGGGAAATGAAGCCGAAAGGCTCCATTTCCTGATTCCCATACCCAAGATGGCGGCGGCAGCACCCGAGTGTCGATCTAGAGATCGGCTTCGGGTGCCGACACCGCGGGTGCGCTGGACAGGTAAGTGTCACTATTTTAAAAGTCAGCAGCTGCAGTATTTGTAGCTGCTGACTTTTAAAAGAAAAAAAAAACGCGGAGTCCCGGCGGACTCCCGCTTTAAGACCTTTCTGGGCCTATCCCTCCTCATCCGCATAATTAAAAAGAGTGATTTGCGGTCATATTGGTCCACTGACCCAATTCACCATATGACCGTGTTCTCTGCCTCCATGACCAGGACATGATACAAGCAGATCTCGCAGTTCATGCATTTCAATGACAATGAACTCTGTCGTCCTCGGGGGGACCCTGGATTTGATCGGCCCCTCGTAAACCACTTCAACCAACAGTTTGCAGCTTTGTTTACTCCCCATCAAGTTGTCTGCATTGATGAGTCCCTGATTAAGTTTTCTGGCCGCATGTCATTCAAACGGTAGCTTCCCAGCAAGTGTGCCAGATATGGTTTACAAGGGAAGTGTCACATACCTGAAGGGAGACTGAATTGACAAGGTCAGTCTCTCTTGTATCTCCAGCCCAGGTCCCGCTGAAGGTGGAACAGAAGGAGCCAAGGGCCAGGAGGAACACGAGGTGCCTGTAGGAGAAGACCCAGAGACCTGTTGCAGGAAGTTGCAGCTAGTCGCAGGACTGTAGTTGCAGAAGTGCTGAGCCCAACAGGACACTGGAGCGAAGTCACAAAGGAAGCTGGGTTCGTTAACAGGCAGGCAGCAAGGTACCAGGACATCAGGCAAAGGCAAGGTCATATGAGAAGCTGAGATCAGGAGCCAGGGATCAAGTAAACACAGTCCAGATGCAAGGTCAGTGGAGAGCCGGGGTCAAAAGCCAGAGAGCAGATAAGCAGGATCCAGAAGCAGGGTCAAACAGGAGCCAAGGTCAGCAACAGGTATTCAGACAGGAATCACAAGTTCAGGGTATCAGGAACACAGCTGAAAGACCAGTCAGCACCGTTCAGGAGTCAGAGCACCCTTTAAATAGGCCATCTAGCGCCAACTGGGTTTACACTGTGTGCGCACAGGAAGTATTCTGACAGTTCTCTTACAGGAAGAGATAGTTACGTAGAGCCAGAGAACTGCCAAAACTACATAGAGAGCACTGGTAAGATTGTGTGGGACTTGGTGTCACCCTTATTCGGAAAGGGGTACCACTTATATGTGGACAATTATTACACAAGAGTGCCACTTTTTAGTCACTTGTTTGATCACGGAATTGGTGCATATGGCACCATGCGATCTAATCACCGGGGCTTACTCCAGTGGCTTGTAGATTCCCATCTTAGGCTGGGGGAGAGAGCCTACTTGAAGTGTAATAATTTGCTCGCTGTGAAGTGGAGGGATAATAAGAATGTTTTTGTTCTGTCCTCCCTTCACGCAGACACAACGGTCCAAATTCCTATGGCGACTGGTGTTGTGGAGAAACCCCTTCTGTGTCCACGAATATAACTTTAATATGGGAGAGGTGGACTTCATCGACCAGTTGTTGGCACCGTACCTAATTGCCCGTAAGGCCAGACATCTGTATACTTATTTCAATTGGCTCTGCTGAATGCTTATGTGCTATACAAAGCTTCAGGACGAATTGGGTCCTTCCTTAAATTCCAGGAAGAGATCATCACAGCCCTTCTGTTTCCAGACGGTGCTGTGGCCCAACTTCCCAATCCAAATGCAGTGAGCCAGCTGACTAAGAGGCATTTTCTACATGTCCTGTCTGGTACCTCTACCCAAAGAAACCCCCAAAGAAGATGTGTCTGTAGACAGCACGGATATAGGCATGACACTCGGTTTTATTGTCCCTCCTGTCCTGACCAACCTGGTCTTTGCATTGGTGACTGATTTGAACGCTACTACACACTAGTGGAGTATTAGCGTAGGGTACAGCATTGCACAGTCATAGGCACAACACAGGGTCTCGAAAGATGTGATAGCCATCACATTTTAGAGAGACCCTAATTTGGAATGTTTACAGTTTACAGTTAATATAAAAGTGCAAAAAATAAAAATAAAAAACACACAAAAACACAAAAAATAAATAAATAAAAAAGCCAAAAATAGTTGTGGTTTTATTTTTCTTCTCTCTATTGCTCTCTGTCTCTTACGGACGCTCTCTATTGTCTGCTCTATTGTTCTCTCTCTTTTGTTACTATATTTTAGAACTGTAATGTTTTATTTTTACTATGTTTTATTGTATTTGCTTTGCAGGTATGGTAAGTCTTATACTGTTATTGTTAACCATCATTTGCTTAGCAGGTACACCATTCAGCTGCAGCATGGGTTTATTTATTCTGACAGCAACATGGTTTTCTCCCACAATACATAAAGCCGTGACTCCAGCGCTGTCGGAGGTGATTTCATCACCACAGTCAAAAAAAAAGAGCATATATGCTGAAGCATGGGGGCAGGGGTGGAGGAGGAATTTGCTCCTAACATTAGGAGCGGATTGCCCCCATGCTTTGGCATATATTTTTTAGGCACAGATTGCATTAAAAAATGTTTTATTTTGACTGTTTTATTGTATTTGCTTTGCAGTTATGGTAAGCCTTACTGTTATACTGTAATATTAATTTGTTTTATTGTTAACCATCATTTGCTTAGCAGGTACGCCATTCAGCTGCAGCACTGAATTAATTATCTTGACAGCAATAGCGTTTGCTCCCACAATACGTAAATCAGCGACTCCAGGGCTTTAGGAGGTGATTTCACCACCACAGTTAAAAGAAAATGGTGCATGTATGACCATCATTAGAAGTGGGTTGATGAAGGCCGGTATTCTAATGTTGGGCATCCCCACCGATCAATCTCTTTTTTTTCGTTCAGCCCACAGGGGCTGTATGAAAAAAAAGAACATTACAGCAGTGGGAGGAAGCGCCCCCCCCCCCCCCGTCTTCCATGGTTTTCTCTCCAGTCCCAACAGGGAACCCGAGAATGCAGCTGATGGTTCCACCAGCTGACCATAGAGCTGATTGGAGACCAGAATGGCTCCAATCATCTCTATGGCCTAAGAAACCGTAAGCTACGAGCATTTCATGACCTAGGTTTCGCCGGATATAAACAGCGCCTTTGGGAAATTGGGAAAGCATTTAATCACACTGATCTTGGTGTGGTCAGATGCTTTGAGGGCAGAGGAGAGATTTAGGGTCTAATAGACCCCAATTTTGTCAAAAAAGAGTACCTGTCACTACCTATTGCTATCATAGGAGATATTTACATTTCCTGAGATAGCAATAAAAATGGTACAAAAGAAAAGAAAGGAACAGTTTAAAAATAAAACAAAAAAGCAAGATAAGTAATAATAAAAAATAAAGCACCCCTGTTCCCCCGTGCTCACGTGCAAAGGTGAACGCAAGCGTCGGTCTGGTGTCATATGTAAACAGCAATTGCACCATGCATGGGAGGTATCACCGCAAAGGTCAGATCAAGGGCAATAATTTTAGCAGTAGACCTCCTCTCTAAATCTAAAGTGGTAACCTGTAAAAAATTTTAAAGGCTTTTTAAAAATGTATGTAGTTTGTCGGCGCTGCACGTTTGTGTGCAATTATAAAGCATGTCACGTTTGGTATCCATGTACTCAGCATAAGATCATCTTTTTTATTTCGTAAAACATTTGGGCAATATAGTGTGTTTTAGTGCATTAACCACTTTACGCCAACGCTATAGCCGAAAGACGGCTACAGCGCGGACGTTTCCTGTCGGGAGGGCGTCCCTGGATGTCCCCCCGTTTACTTCCCCTCTGCGCACCGCCACAGGCGCCCATCGCGGAAGTTCTGTGCTCGCCGTGTCCCATGGACACAGCCAGTCACAGATCGCTGTAAATGGCCAATCACAGCGGCCGTTTACAGCGCGATCGGCGTGTCTAATGAGAGATGATCTCATATGTAAACATATGAGATCATCTCTCAGTGCCGCTCTCCCTCCTCACACAGACAGCGTGTGAGGAGGGAGAGATGAACGGCTGCAGCGGCCATAAGTTAAAAAAAGTAAAATAAAGTTCCATTTGCCCCCAGTGCCATCTGCCCCCAGTGCCACCTGTCCCCAGTGCCACCTGTTAGTGCCACCTGTCAGTGCCATCTGTCCCCAGTGCCACCTGTTGTCAGTGCCATTTGTCCCCAGTGCCATCTGTCATCAGTGCCATGTATAAGTGCCATCTGTCATCAGTGCCACGTATAAGTGCCATCTGTCATCAGTGCCACGTGTCAGTGCTATTTGTCATCAGTGCCACCTGTCAGTGTCACGTGCCATCTGTTATCAGTGTCATGTGTCATTAATGCCGCGTATCAGTGCCATCTGTCATCAGTGTCACGTGTCATCAGTGCCACGTATAAGTGCCATCTGTCATCAGTGCCACATATTAGTTCCATCTGTCATCAGTGTCACGTGTCATCAGTGCCCCGTATTAGTGGCATCTGTCATCAGTGCCACATCAGTGTCACGTGTCATCAGTGCCATGTATCAGTGCCATCTGTCATCAGTGCCATGTGTCATTGTACTGATGCTCCAGGGCCTTCAAAAGTGTAATAGGTAGTCAACAATTTAGATGTGTAATTTATGCTCCTAGAACACCTGATGGTGCTCCCTGCATGTTGGGCCTCTCTAAGTGGCCAGGCTGTGAAAAAGTTCCACACATGGGGTATCGTAATACTCAGGAGGAGTAGCAAAATTTATTTTTGGGTGTCATTTGTGGTATACACATGCCATGTGAGAGAAATAACACTGAAAATGTAATTACAATGACAATTTTGTGGAAAAAAATACAAAAAAAAAAAAAATCTTAATTTTTAAAAGAATTGTGGGAAAAAATTACAACATCAAAAACCTCACCATGCCTTTTACCAAATACCTTGGAATGTCTACTTTCAAAAAATGGGTCATTTGGGGGGTATTTGTACTTTCCTGGCTTGTTCGGGTCACAAGAAATGAGATAGGCCACCAGTACATCAGATGAGATCAATCAGATGAGATAAATTTTGTATGATTCGCACCATAGATTGTAGACTCTCTAACTTTCACAAAGACCAAATAATATCCACTAATTTGGGTTATTTTTACCAAAGATATGTAGCAATATCAATTGTGGCCAAAATTTATGAAGAAAAATTAATAATTTGCATAATTTAATCACAGAAACAAAGAAAATGTGTTTTTTTTCAAAATTTTCGGGTTTTTTTCATTTATAGCGCAAAAACTAAAAAACCCAGAAGTGACAAAAGCATCGAAAGCTGAAAATTGGTCTGGGCAGGAGGGGTGTTTAAAGCGGGAGTCCGCCGGGAGTTCCGCCGTTTTTTTTTTTTTTAAAGGCCAGCAGCTACAAATACAGCAGCTGCTGACTTTTAAAATAAGGACACTTACCCGCCCAGTGCGCCCGCGATGTCGGCACCCAAAGCTGATCTCTCGATCGTCTCTCGGGTGCTGCCGCCGCCATCTTGGGTATGGGAATCAGGAAATGGAGCCTTTTGGCTTCATTTCCCGGTTCCCTACTGCGCATGCGCGAGTCGCGCTGCGCAATAAGGATGGACCCTCTGCCTCTGGGATCTGTGTGTTTCCCAGCAGGCAGCAGGGGACTTTCGGAAAGGGGCGTAGATCTACGCCCCTTTTCCGCAGAGAGCTATCCCGGAAGTGGGTGCAGATACCTGTACTGTACAGGTACCTGCACCCCCCTCCCCCTGAAAGGTGCCAATTGTGGCGCCGGAGGGGGGGGATTCCAATGAGCGGAAGGTCCACTTTAGGGTGGACCTCCGCTTTAAGTGCCCAGTAGGCAAGTGGTTAAAATGAAAAAAGTGTTGTTTTTTTTCCAAAAAAGATGCACAAATACTGTGAGAAAAAAAAAGTTGCAACATCCACCATTTTAATCTGTAAGGCCTTAGAAAAATATATAATGTTTGGGGGTTCAAAGTAATTTTCTAGCAAAAAAATATTTTTTCATGTAAACAAAAAGTGTCAGAAAAGGCTTTTGTCTTCAAGTAGTTAGAAGAGTGGGTGATGTGTGACATAAGCTTCTAAATGTTGTGCATAAAATGCCAGGGCAGTTAAACCCCCCCCCCCAAATGACCCCTTTTTGGAAAGTAGACACCCCAAAATAAATTCTGCTGCTTCTCCTGAGTACGCGGATATCTCATGTGTGAGACTTTTTTGGAGCCTATCCATGTATAGGACCCCGAAATCCAATCAACGCCTTTAGGCTTTCTAAGTGCGTAAAATGGTGATTTCACTTCCTCACTACCTATCACAGTTTCGGAGGCCCTGAAATGTGCAGATAGCACAACCCCCCCTCCCCCCCCTAAAATTACCCCATTTTGGAAAGAAGACACTTCAAGCTTTTTGTTGAGAGGCATGTTAAGTCCATGGAATATTTGACATTTTGCCATAAGTTTCGGAAAATCACAATTTTTTTTTTTTTTTTTACACAAAAGAGTCACTAAATGATATATTGTTCAAACATGGCATGGTTATATGTGGAATTGCACCCCAAAGTACATCCTGCTGCTTCTCCTGAGTATGTGCATACCACAAATGCGAGACTTTTTGTGAGCCTAGCCACGTACAAGACCTCAAAAACCAAGCACCGCCTTAAGGCTTTCTAAAGGCGTAAATTTTTGATTTTACTCCTCACTACCTATCACATTTATAGAGGCCCTGAAATGTCCAGATTGCACAAAACCACCCCAAATTACCCCATTTTGGAAAGTAGACACCCCAAGATATTTGCAAAGAGACATGTTGAGTATTTTTCAGCTCTCTTATTTTTATTTTTTTTAAAGTTGTTTTTATTGAATTTTCAAGGTAAAAAACAAAACAAAACAAAACAAAACAGCCTATTGGGCATACCCAGGCTGGTCACTACTATAAAACTACTGAGAAAAAAAAAACAAGAAAAACAAAAACATACATATGAATTGCATGTATTCCTAACAAGACCACTGCACGCTCCACCACCTATGCAGACTATGCAAAGCAAACCTACAATTTCACACATACCCTGCAACTTTCTTTAATTATTCATGGGATCAAATGTACAATACACTTACATATTCTTACTCCCCCTCCTCCCCATAGATTACTGACATGAGAGCCCAGGGGTGCTTGTACAATCAGGGATGCCACTCACATCATTACTGGTGCTTAATAGAGTGATACTAAACATCGATCGAATCTGCATTAGTGTACTGGGATTCTGTCCAAATGTCCCATATTTTGTGAAATTTGTTGCCACAGCCACGTGACAGGTAAGTAGCTTTGTACAGTGTTAGAGCCGTGTTCACTAACCTCTTCCAGAAATTTATTGAAGGTGCAGCTGAGGCCTTCCATATAAGTACTATAGATTTACGGGCATAGTATAGTAATAGTCCTAGCAGAGTTCTGATCGCCCCGGCGTGGGGCCAGTGGTTTAACTAGTTCCAGCAGACATACCTCTACAGACAATGGCACAGGGATGGTGGTTACTATCAAAATAAATTTGGTCACCTCCACCCAAAAAATTTCAATCTGAGGACAGTGCCAAAACATATGAGTGAAATCCGCCGAGTGTGAGTTGCATCAAGAGGTGGAAACAGATGGATAGATTCTATGTAGACGTGCAGGTGTGTAGTACACCTTATGTACTATTTTAAATTGCACTAATTTATCTCTAGCTGATACTAGCTGTGAAAATGGGTACTCCCACATTTCTTCCCAGTCTTCTGTGTCTACTGTAGGGAAATCCACTTCCCACTTTGCCTGAGGGTTTTCTAGTCCTGTATGGACGTTAGGGAGTAATGCTTTATATATGGTGAATAAGGGCTTAGATAGATTTTCATCTCTGAGCAGAGTCTCCAAATTCGAGGTATGAAAGGTTCCGGGAGCATTTTCAAAGTCTTAAAAGCGTGACTAAGCTGCAAGAATCTAAATAGGTATGAGTTAGGTAAATTATATTGTTGTTTCAACCTGTCTGTAAGTCTGTATTTTGCCCTCAAAACAGATCTGATTAATATATTTGATGCCCCTGCCTGCCCACACACCAGGGTCGGGAATGGATCCGAATTCTGATAAATGTGGGTTAAACCAAAGAGGGTTATATGGGGAAATGTGTCCTGAGGGTATGGGGCGTATTGAATTAGCCACTGACCATGCCCTCATGACTGCTCTCATTGCTGAGGTAACAGGGAAAGGAGCTCTAGGGCCTCGGTAAAGTAGGTTCCGTAAGACCCCAAACGTGCTTCCAGGAACACCGCCACGTTGAACTCATCCAAGACCAGACAGTTGTGGGCGTGGGATAACAGAGCCACCAAGAAATAGGAGTGGAGGTCCGGGCAAGCCAAACCTCCCTCTCCCCAAGGCCTCTGCAGCACCGTCAGCTTAAATCTCAGATGACTAGTTCCCCAGAGAAAAGACACTAAAATGGTGTTTATCATGTGAAATACCCTTTTGGGGATCCAGACAGGTGCATGTCTGAGAACATATAGGAAGGCAGGCAAGCTCCATCTTAAATAAATTGATCCTCCCGATTAAGGAAAGAGGTAGATGTGCCCATGCCTTCAGTCTGGTCCTCATCCTATGTATCAGTGGCTCCAAGTTGAGGGCATGATAGTCAGAGGTAGAAGTGGAGATGTGAATACCTAGATATTTGATTTTGTCTGTCCACAGTAGTGGCAGATTGGGCTCCGCTACATCTTTTGCCACCCTATCTATCGGCAAAATTTGAGATTTATCCCAGTTTACCTTGAGTCCCGAACAGCTAGTAAAATTGGAAAGAATGGTCAACTTCTCTCAAAGGGACTGGGCAGGGTCACTCAAGAAAAGAATAAGATCGTCTGCGTATAAAGCAACTTTCTCATGTATGGATCCCACCTGTATCCCTCTAACCCCATCTGCCTGTCTGAGGGCCGAGGAAAGTGGCTCCATCACCAAGGCAAAGAGAGCCAGTGACAGTGGACAACCTTGCCTCGTACCTCTCCTAACGTCAAAGGGTGTTGACAGATCACTACCAAGATTAATCTGCGCCGTTGGTTCCTTATATAAAATAGTGATCCATTTGTGGAATACTTCTCCAAAACCCAAAACCTCCAGGACTGAGAACATAAAAGGCCATGCTACCGAACCATTACCCTTGTGACGGACTCAGAGGGAGGTAGTTGAAGATGGGTAAACACTCTACGTAAGTTTATACCTGTGGATTTCCCTGGCATGAAGCCAGTCTGGTCTATATTAATCAGGGATGGTAAAATCGTCCGCAGTCTGGTCGCTAATATTTTTGTCAAGATCTTGAGGTCATAGTTCAGCAGAGAGATCGGTCTGTAAGAAGTGCAGAGGGATACATCTTTGCCGGGCTTAGGGATAAAGACTATGTGTGCCTGATACATGGAAGGGGGTAATGCCATCTGTTTTTTACTGTCAGAGAAGACATTCTGTACCACTCACCAGGTAGACCATCAGGTCCCGGTCTTTTCCCACTAGGAAATGAACAAATTGCTTCTTCTATCTCCTCAGTGGTAAAATCTTTGTCTAGAAATTCAATATTCTCCTGCGAAAGAGTGGGTAGATGTAGGGAATGCAAAAACTCCCTGTGCCTGTCTGCGTTATATACGTTTTCATAGAAGGATCTGAACTCCTCTAGAATCAGTTCGGGAGTAGATGTCTGCTGACCATCCAACCCACAAATTTCTGACACCACGTTCTCCATTTTTGATTCCGCCACTAAATTCACTAGGAGTTTGCTATTTTTATCTCCGGACTCAAAGATCTTCCACGCCAGAGTTTTCAAGTCTAAATGTGTGGCCGCTGCAAGATGTTGAAACAGAGCTCTTCTTGCCTCAGCTAGCTGGCTGAAGTGATCCAGAGTCGATGAGCCAGGAAATGCCTCTGCCGCCCTAGCCTCTCCCTCCTCTAGTGTCTGGACCTGACGGGACATCTCAGAGCGGACCGATTTAATAGCCAAGATGTATTCTCCTCTGGCATTGGCCTTAAAGGCATCCCAGACTATCTGTGCTGAGGTCGAGTCTTCATTGATCTCCCAGTATTGTTGTAATTTAGGATAGACTTCCTCCCCCACCCTCGAGTCCTGCAACCATTTGGATGCTAAACGCCAACAGTCTCGTCTCCTGGTGTCCAACAACTCCAAGGTGACCTTTAAGGGTGCATGATCAGAGAGGCCCGCAGGTAAGTACGAGGCCCCCCTCACCACTGCTAGGGCACTGGTGTTGCCAAAGACCAGGTCAATCCTGGAACCTGATTTATGAGTGGAAGAGTGAAAGGAATAAGCCCTATCGGCTTGATGCTTCCATCTCCAGATCTCAGTATAATTAAATGCTTGTACCCATTGAAGCAGGTCTGCTGAGTACACTCTATTTGGATTGGACGAATCTAGGGACGGATCCAAAATATAATTAAAGTCACCAGCTATGTATAATCTGGAGAATTGTAATGGAGCTAAAAGCTCATACAGCTTGTAGAGAACCTGTTGGTTAAAGGGAGGAGGCACATATATATTCACAAAAGCATAGACCACCTCTCTGATCTCTAAAAGTAGGATTATGAATCGGCCCTCCCAATAAGTGTGTAGGTGTATGACCTTATATGCAAGAGATTTATTCAATAAAATGGCCACTCCCCTCACATAACTAGATTACGTTGCGTGAAATGATTGCCTTACCCAGGGTCTGCGCAACGCCAGGATCTTTTTCCCCAGGAGATGAGTCTCCTGTAGAAACAAGATATGGGGTCTGTGATTGTTCAAATATGTAAACATTAATGCTCTTTTTACCTTGTCATTAAGACCCCGGACATTCCATGATACCAGTTTTAACTCCATGAACGCAATAACAATGGTACAGCATAGTGATACCTACATGTGGGGGGGTCAGCCCCTACGGGTCTAAGGGAGAGCGCCAAAAATATAACAAATTTTGCTGCCGGTATGGTGTGCATTAATAGAACATATAAAATATAAGCAGCAGTCGGTGGATACAGAGCGTACAAAGAAAAATGAAAAAAAAAAACCTGTGAACTCCCTACTGACCATGAATACCCTTTAAAGAGAAAAAATATCACCAAAAAACTCTATGCCGCTGACGCCTCTTCAATTGGCGGAAGAAAATTGAGAACTGAGGTGGGGGGAAAGATCCGATATGTCCGTGAGTTGTATCTAACCAGGCAGCTCCGAATTAGTATGGAAGCGAGGGGTGTTTGCGAGCTGCAGAAAGGATCCTGTCACGATCCCTGAAATTCAGGAAGCAAACCAAGAAGGGTCTGGGATTTGCATCAGGGATAATGCGTCCAGTGGGTACTCGGTGGGCCCGCTTGACGACATAGGTCGGGGAGATATCTGCGAGGCCCAACAGTTTTTTGAAGATTTCTTCCGCAAACTCTGCTGGCCGGTCACCCTCTTCCCCCTCCGGTAGACCTAAGACGCGTACATTGTTGCGTCTTGCTCTGTTTTCCGTGTCGTCATATTTAGCGACTAGCAGTTATACCGTGCGTTGCAAGTCCGCTATAGTGTTGGTGTGGGTAGCTGTAAGATCTTCATTGGCAGAGATTCTAGATTCCGATTCAATCAGTCTACCTCTGATCTTATCCAGGTCATTTCTAACGTGATTGCATTCTTCAGCAAGACAGTCAATTCTCACCAGCATAGAGGTTTTACTTTGTTCAATAGCGGCCAGGATCATTGCAGTGCTGTCTTGGGAGGGTGGGGTAGGCAGCGCCACACTCGGAGAAGCTTCAGACTCCATGGCTAATTCCGCCAGCAATGTTTGTAATCTCCCTATGAGAGAAGGGTCAGGTTGTGCAGCCGGCACAGGGGCCGAGCTGCCCGCTGTAGATGAACTCTTAGGCCGGTGCTTAGGGCCCATGACGGGATGGTTGGGAGTAAACGTGCACAGTCCACCACCCACCCACAGGTATTGGTCTTCCAAAGAGAAGAGCCTGCCGGGGGCACTATGTCAAAGGGCCCAGGGAGCTGGATGGATGGATGCTGGGGATGAGAGGAGGTAGGGCCCTAGAAGCTCTCAGCCTACCCACACAGACAGCCCACCCCGGATGAGTTAATAGTGTCCAGCAGGAAGGTGAAGGGCAGCAATAACTATGGTCCCAGGTCAGAGGCCGGCTGCAGTGCTCCTTCGCCGGCCGGCTTTGCAGGAAAATGCGGTGGGCAGCAGACTGCACTAGACCACGGCCGCGCCGGCGGCAATGGCAGCCTCACGGACCAGCAGCCTCACGGACCAGCGGCCCCACAAAAAACACATCAGGGGGATGTGGGAAGCCTCCGCTCAGTCAGCAGTGTCTGCTCTCCCAATTTGCGGCCGGTTGCGGTGCTCCTCCGCCGGCCGGCCGTGTAGGAAAGTCCGGTCGGTGGCAGGCTGCACCAGGCCGCACTAGGCCAGACTAGGCCCTGGCCTCGCCAGACAATAATGACGGCCCCACGAACCAGCGGACCACACCCAGCACCCAGGGAGGTTGGCTGATGGATGAGAGGAGCCCCCTACCTCACCAGCAGTCCACAAAAGGGTCCCTCTAGCCGGGTACAGGCCAAGAAGATGGCGGCAGCCACAGGTGTGGAGAAGCAGCTGTCTCCCGCCCGCACACAGGCCGGTCCTCCAAAATAACCACACAGGCTGAAGCGGGTGGGAATATTTGTTCTTCTGGTGGTTGGTTTCCCCAGTTTTTGCAATTGGTGTTGATGGATGGCAAAGGATTATTTAAAAGGATGGTCGGAGCTCCTCACTAGTACGTCTGCCTGCACTCACATCCGGACACGCCCCCCCCAGCTCTCTTATTTTGGAAAATGAAGAAAGAAAATAATTTTTTTTTCCCAAATTTCAAAACTTTGTGACAAAACGCGAGATCTGCAAAATACTCAACATGCCTCTCAGCAAATAACTTGGGGTATCTACTTTGCATAATGGGGTCATTGGGGGGGGGGTGGGTTGTGCTATTTGGACATTTCATGGCCTCTGAACTGTGATAGGCAGTGAGGCATGAAATCACCATTCTACACCCTAATGCCGCATACATACGGTCAGAATTCCCGACAACAAATGTTCGATGGGAGCTCATTGTTGGAAATTCCGACCGTGTGTAGGCTCCATCAGACATTTCCAGTTGGAATTTCCTACAACAAAAATTTGAGAGCTGGTTCTCAAATTTTCCGACAACAAAATCCGTAAATTCTGAGTGTGTGTACACAATTCTGACACACAAAATTCCACACATGCTCTGGATCAAGTATGAGACGGAAGCGCTCGGTCTGGTAAAACTAGCATTCATAATAGAAATAGCACATTTGTCACGCTGCACATTTTTAAATCTTTTAATGCACCGCATTCTCTTCTTCTTTATAATGCTAGAATTATGACGTTGTTTTGCTGCTGATATTCACACAGAGTTCTGACAAACTGATTTCTTTATTATTTCTTGTGATCTCATGAATAATCTTTTTTATTTTTTCGGCAGATCTCCAGAATAATGTTTATAATTTTTGTTTATAGTGATCTGTTTTTTTTTTGTTTGTTTTTTTACTGTTGGACAGTTTAAGATGGCGGTTAAAATGGCAAGTTTCAGGTTCGTGGGCACAGTAATCGTTTGTAGTAAACATCGACGTTTAGTACACTGTCTAGATGGGGTTGCAACTAGAATTAAATGCAAACTTGATTCAGTGTAAGGAGAGGACACTCAGCAGCTGTTTACACATCTGGACGCAGGAGCACTAGTGTGAGACACCAGAACAAACTTTTTAGGGTGTCCCACACAGGTGCTCCAGTGGATACTAGGGGTGTCTCCATCTGTGAAACTTACACAAAACAGGTAAGTATTCTATCTTTTGTAAGGGAAAAAATCATGTCTTCTGCTTGGAACACTGCAAAAAGAGACAATTGTACAACACTTCCAAGAAATGTTTCATATTCCTATTTCTGCCCTCAAATACCTGTGTGCTAAGTATACCTTATTTTTATTCACATAGGGGAGAAAAGACTCGGGACATCAGAGGACACCAGGGACCCACAACCTCCTAAAAAAGACTCAAAAACATCATTGATTTTTTAGGCAGAATCTAAAACACACCAACATTTTTGTAATTGTTTTTATTTTTCTAACTTTTCAAAAAAAAAATTGAAAGCCAAATTTTGAAGAGGCACACAGTGTGTCAACAGGTGCTATCTCCCATCATGGAATATCAATGAACGTGTTTTGTGGGTGCAACCCCTTCCTCGCAACTAAAGTAGCTGAGAGGAAGGAGTTGCACTCCCGAAACATGTCCATTGATCCCCCATGATGAGAGCTAGCACATGTTGACCTTAGGCATGGGAACAGGAGGGAAATCCCCATTTTGACTCCCAATTTGTGTGCATCTGTTTCTCTTTTACAGGGGGGACATCACACCATCTGACGAAGGCAAGATCAACACAGTTTGGACATACTAATGTCTGATATTACCTTCACTTTATCAAAGTTGAACTTTGTAAGTTCCTGAGTTGTGTATTGTTTTATGGTTTTAAAAAAATGCCTGTTTACCACAAAAAAAAGATATTTCTAATGTCCAAAAAAAAAATGTATTCCAAAAATATGTTGGTTTGTTCAAAAACCCTTTTCTAAACACACATGTGAATGTGCACAGAGTAAAGATTTTTCTACTCAGAAAAGTGTGCCTTCTTCTTTCAATGCTCAATAGCAGTTTTTTGCTTAAGTTGATGTTTACAGTGACAATGGGGGTTATTTACTAAAGGTAATTCCACTTTGCACTACAAGTGCACTTTCAGTGCACTTTTAAGTACACTTTTGCAGTGGATTTTCCTTTAGTAAATAACACCCGCAGTGCTTTATAATTTGCTTCAATCAGGCCCTTTTTGTCACTCCAAAAAATGAATGGTGCTAAAAATTATGATTTTTTTTCATTAATGCATTACATACATTAACAACAAAAACAAGGTGTGTGTGTAGCAGACCCACAACATAATTAAGGAAATTACATTTGCACTATTGAAGAAAATAGCCCAAAAAAAGCCCATTGGAGAACCTAGGAGACAGCTAAAAGAAACACAAGCAGTAAATCAAAGGAAATATTTTTCTGTTTAAAATACAAATTTATTTAAAAAATACATTTATTTAAATACATATAATGTGATGTTAAAGGAGAAAACTTACCTTAATATAGGCCTTCTGCAGGACCTGTATAATGGCAGAACAGGTCTCTGGAATAATGATGGCCAGAGCCTGGGGGGAGATACCTGTTGAGAACTTGATGGCCTGCAGACTTTTCCCCGTCGCCAAGTACCGCAAGGTGGCGACTAGCCTCTGTTCAGGAGTGATGGCTTGCCGCATGCAGGTGTCCTGCTTCATAATATAAGCAGCAAAGCCAACAGACAGTGAAAAAAGGGGTCCGTCATCCAGATATAATTGCTGAAATCATCAAGATTATTTTCACGGTTCTCCCGCAACAAAGGCATGTGCGAGAATTGGTCACTCTGGAGCAACCAATTCTTTGTCCATGAACTCCTCCTCCCCCTGTTCATGGACTGGACTTGGGTCAAAGTAAGAACCCCAACACCAAGCCCCTGCACAGCACAAACTCAGAATGCACTCAAAATTAGAAAGGCCTGAGAAGAGCGAGAGGAAATTCAGAAACGAATGCACTAAAAATCAAATACGTAATATAAAAATACACACTGAAGACCAGATACAAACTGACTACAAGCACTGAAGAACAGATACGAACCCACAAGCACAAACTGAAGAACAGTAACGATCTGAAAAGCACGAGGCCAAAAAGCACGAATCTTCTCTCACCAAACTTCTACTAACACAAGATAAACACGAGATTAGCAGAAGGAGCCAAAAGGGTGGTGCACTAGTTATTGAACTTCCTCTTGTTAGTGCCGTTGTACGTGTTGTACGTCAGCGCGTTCTTGACAATCTGAATTTCCGACAAAATTTGTGCGACCGTGTGTATGCAAGACAAGCTTGAGCCAACATTCGTTGGAAATAAATCCCAGGATTTCGTTATCGGAATGTCTGATCGTGTGTACGCGGCATAATAGGACACTGGGCCACACAATCAGACTGGAAGAGAAGCAGTTTAATCTTAAGTTGCATAGGGGCATTTTTCACTGTCAGGGTGGTAAGGATGTGGAACTCACTTTCACAATTGGTGGTGTCAGCAAGGAGTATAGATAGTTTTAAAATACTCTTGGATGTACATCTTAATGAAAACAATTTAAGGGGGTATGGGAAATATTTTTTTTTCTTCACAAACACCTACACAGGTTGAACTGGATGGACTATTGTCTTTTTTTAACTTTACCAAATCTGTAACTATGTATGAGATTAAAAGAGGCAGAGATAAAGTACAATTAATATATTAAATCCAGCTGTAATTAAACTACATGCATTTTCATTTTTATTATTACATAAATGCATTTATTTGTGTTTTATGTAATATTTTTTCTGAAGTTCAGTATTAGGCGTGATTCACATCTATGCATGTTGCTTTTGAGTGTTTTTGCTGTGCTTTCCACATTTTTTTTACTGCAATTTGCATTTTGTGTTTTTTGCTTTATATTTACTGTATATAGGCATTGCTAAGGAATGGGCCAGGAAGCCGACCGCCGCATCCTTAACAACCAATGACTCATCAGCTGTCAGAGGGTTTCCCGTGTTCCCTGCTGACAGATGAATGTAAAAAAAAATTGCTGGCTTAAAAGTTTCAACAAAAAAACGGTGTGGGGTCCCCCCAAAACCATAACAGAGCCTTTCTTCTGGTATAGATTTTGAGGGGAAGCCCCATGCCAAAATAAACAAAACGGTGTGGGGTCCCTCTGAAATGCATACCAGACCCTTATCCAAGCTTACAGTTTGGCAGGCCAGTAAAGGAGGGGCAAGTGAGCCACATGCCCTCAAAATGGAGGGGGGGTGGGTGCACTGGGGCGGGGGCCCCACCTCAAAGCACCTTGTCCCATTCTTGATGGGGACAATGGCCTCATCCCCACAACCCTGGGCTGTGGTTGTGAGGGTCTGTGGGCAGGGGGCTTATTGGTTTCTGAGAGCCCTCTTTAACAAGGGGGCCCCCAGATCACAGCATTCCCCCATGTGAATAAGTATGGGGTATTGTACCCCTACCCGTTCACCCAAAAAAAAGTAGTGTAGTGTGATAAAAAACAAAAGACAGTTTTTGACAAGTCCTTTGTTAAAAATTTCTTCTTCTTCTGATTCTTCCTCTGGTCTTCTTTTTCCCCCAGTCTTCTTCTTTCTCCGCTTCTTCCACCGCCGGCGCCACTGCCAAACCTTCTCAAAATAAAAAAAGATCATCTTCTGACTGTCTCCACCCTTTCTGTCCCCTCCAATGTCTGAAGCTTCTTATATGGCAATCAGGTGACATCACTCGGAGACCCCGCCCCCTTGTGACATCGCCACCGGGGGGCATGATGGGTCTGTGAATTCATAAGGAGTGGGTTCTCCTGATGACGTCACCCGATGGCCACACCCCATAGTTGTATAGGAAATGTCAGACATCCGAGCAGACAGACCCCTGCCCACAGACCCCCCCTGCCCACAGCCCAGGGTTGTGGGGAAGAGGCCCTTGTCCCCCCCCCTTCCCCAGAGCACCCCCACCCCCCTATGTTGAGGGCATGTGGCCTGGTATGGTTCAGGAGGGGGGTACTTGCATGCCCCCCCCCTTTACTGGCCTGTCAGACTACGTGCTTGTATAAGAGTCTGGTATAGATTTTGGGAGGTATTCCATGCCATTTTTTTCCCTATTTTGGCGTGGGGTTATCCCTCAAAATCCATACCAAACTAAGGCTGATTAGAGTAAATTAAGAGTTTATAAGGGGTTAAACAGGGGAGCATTTGTTCATCCCTTTGATCTGCAGATGAAGAAACAGAAAGATTCAAAAAGAAACAATGTTTATTTTTATTTTAGTGTTTCAGCAACTGAGCAATGTTGTTAATAAAGATTGCTGGCTGCTTTTTTTTGACTGCTCCAAATACTGGACTTCCTTAACACTGGGGAGAAATCAATCACTGTGTTTAAAATGTCCGTTCAGTGTCAAAATTTATTATTACATGTTATTTTATACATAGATAAGAAAGGGATGGTGTGAGATGTTATTAAAAACTAACAAATAGAAATATGTTATTAAGAGCTAAACAAATAGAAATATATTATTAAAAGCTAGCGAATAGAACAATTGCAAAAGTAAAACATTGAGAAGGGAGGGGGGAGTAGAGAGTGTTTAGTAGGAGAGGTTTCTGTGTGTTAGGTGAAGGTTACAGAACACTAAAGCAGAGGAGGACAAAATGGAGTCTCTTGTGCTTAAATGAACAGTACAGTGAATGTCCATGTCATTTCCCTCCTTTTGTTTATTTGACACCATTCTTCTCCGCGTTACATTCAGCCGATTGCTGGTAACTCCTGTTACATTGGCGCAGAGAGACAGCGTCCTGTTCAGCTCTCTCCTAACTTTCTCACAATAATGGGTTCATCAGGGCTGGTGGACCATTTGTCGGTACAGCGGGTAGTCACACGGAGGCACAGCCTGATGAGGAAGTAAATGACAAATATGAGAAATAGGAACATCACAATGTAAGCGCCTAGTTTCTGTAACCATGTTGCTATACCATATAAAAAGTCACCAAAACCTCCTAAAGCCTTAAAGGGGTTCCATCCATATTTAGCAATATCTCTGGCCTTATTCTGTAGTTCTCTTATCTTAGCAAGATGTCCTTTAATAATGTCCTCATTATCAGAAATGTATATACAACAGTCGGTGCAAAATAACTTACACATCCCACCTTGAGCTGCAGTGAGAAAATTCAGCGTTAATCTGTGCTCTAATACTACTTTTTTAATCTGAGCCATTTCTTCACTTAATAAACCTATATCAGTGGTAGTAAGGTTAATAATCTCATCTACAATTCTAGTGTAATTATTTATTCTTTTCATTGCTTCAATTCCCCATCCTGTCCAGGAAGGGAACCATGACCATGCCATGTCGCCTTCAGTGAACAGCTCTCTTTTGAACACTAAAGGGTATTCTGGACTTTGATCTGCTCGCACTGTATCTTTGCGAACAGCCAAAGCAGGTGCTAACTTCCCAATATAACATGTACCTGTAACATTAGTAGGAAGCCAGGCGTAAGCTTTATTTCCACATATATAATATAACCCTCTACGTATGGACGGTATGCCTGTGCCTAAGAAACTGGAAGCAATAACATGGAATCTCAGGTAACCGATATTTTCACATATTGGGAACTGTGAACAATTTGTACTATAAAGGGTTCTATTTAGTTCTGGATCTGGGATATAATAATATTGACCATGGTTTCCTCCATAAACTATAATCTTTGCCCTGGTGCAATCTGAATTGCCCAACCGTGTACATTTAGTGTTAAACGGGCATGTAATGTTTAAACAAATCTGTGGAGTGTCTATCTGTTTTGAAACTATCAAAGTTACTGATCTGTGCTCATTAGCTGTGGAGACTATGTATGAGCCATTTATTCTGGTCCTGTTTAGATCAGTGAATTTGAGAGGCATTGCTATCATGGGTATTGTTCCTGTTTGGGGATGTAAGTGAGAACACACCCAGCAGTCACTAGCGTTGCTATGGGTTGCATACAATTTTAACATTTGTATGAAAGGGTTATGAAAACATGTCAATACAAACTAAAGCGAACTCATAGGTGCCTATTCTGGGCATCTGAATGTAGTCTATTTGAATTCTTTGGAAAGGGAAATCTGGCCTAGGGGAATGCTTTTGGGGAACATGGACAGGCCTCCCTGCATTGTACAGAGCACAAGTGAGACATGAAGCACAAAACCTGGCTGCAAATGCACTAAATCCAGGTGCTATCCAATAGCAGTCAGTAAGTGCCACCATCGCGCCCTTAGCAAGATGACTGATGCCATGTGCCAGTTGTGCTAAAACTGGGTACAAACTCCTGGGTAGACACCACCTGTTGTCAGCGCTCCACAGGCCCTGCTGATTTTGGGTGTCATTGGTAAAAGAAAAAATATGCCAGCAATCTGGGTGCAGGGGCACCGAAAAGAAAGCATTTGCAAGATCAATCACTGTAAAGCAGGTGCTGGAGGCAGGTATTCCACTTAGTAAAGTGTGGGGATTGGGCACAATCGGGGTATCTGCCTCAATTATTTTGTTAATGGCTCTCAAATCATGCACCATGCGGTATGTCACCTGCCCACCCTTCTTGTCTGGCTTCTTTGCAATTGGGAACAGGGGTGTATTGACTTGGGACTTAATTGGTACAACAACCCCTGCGGCTTTCAGTTGAGTGATTTGATCCTTTATCCCCTCAATCTGAGCAATACTCAGTGGGTACTGTTTAATCTGTGGGAGATAGGCTCCTGGTTTAATTTTTATCAAGACTGGGGTGCAATCCAGCAGACCTACATCATATTTGCTGGTGGCCCATAATTCAGCAGGAATCACTTTCAATTCTGGTGGAAATGGCGGAGTGGAGTCTTGAATTAAAAATACTCCACACGCAGTATTTAAAACTTCTCCTGACAGACTACTGACCACTTGGACTCCTGTAGGAGTGTAGTCTATGTTTGCTAAAATTTGATTCAAAATGTCAGCTCCCAAAAGATTGGTAGGAACTGTGTCTGAAACTAGCACTTTAGTGACAATTTCTGTTTGCTGTCCTAGCCTGAGTTTAAGTGGCTTGGACTCAACCAAATCAGTAGAGGTCCCGGTTAGGCCAACACCAGAGATAACATTTGTAGATAATAATCCTGGAGGTAAGTCCTCTATATTAAAAACACTTCGGCTTGCACCAGTATCTATTAAACAGGTTAATTCTGTTTCTCCTCCAGGATAGGGGAGTTCTCGTAAAAATACTTTTACTCTGGCCTCGGGACCATTGTCTCCCCTATTTAACATGATTGATACTGGCATGCCATTTTCCTATGCCTGATCCACTGCTTTTGGCAGAGAACTGGGATCAGCATGAGGTGCCGCTAAGCTCTTTTCCAGTCTACGGTCAGGAAGATGGCAGTATTTGGCTATGTGTCCTTCCCCATCACAATTGTAGCATATGATTGGTCCCCGATTGCCACGATTTCTGAAATTGCCTTTGCCTCTTCCTCTACCTCTCTGCTTCCCCACGTACATAACCTTGGGTTTGCTGTCTTTTTGGTTAATCCTGTTTTCTATGGATAACAGGATAGGCAGGACGTCTTGAATAGACATATTGCCTGCCTAAGGCCTTGCTGTGAACAACTTTTCTTTCAACTGGGGTATTAAACCATCAAGAAACCTTTGTTTCACCAGTTGTGTAGATGGACTTGCAGTTTCTCCCACCTTCTCTTCCTCTATTTTAATGCCTGCTTCCTCAGCCATATCACTTAACCTCCTCCAATAAGCCCCTGATGCCTCCTCTTTCCCTTGCTTAGCATTCATAAATTCAGCATGTCTGGTTTGTCCATATATTTGGGGCAATTTTTCCTTCAATTTCTCACAAACCTCCCATCCACTAACCATCTTACCTAGATTTTTGATGTCTACACCACATTCTTTAAGTATATAACCAGACATGTTGCTTCCCACTGCTTTAATAAGAAGCTGATGAATGTCAGTAGCAGAAGCCTCATATGCTTCCTGTGCTGCGCTAAGTTTGTTTGCAAACCCAATTGGATTCTTTCTAGGGTCTCCCAATCCCTCTAATATGGATCTCATATCTTGGGGACTAAAAGGTACATGCCATTTAATTTGAGACTTACTGTCAACAGCATTACCTTCAAAAACTAATTGGGTTCTGACAGGATAAACTGCAACAGATTGATCTATGACCGGGGCAGAAGGGCTGGCATCTCCCTTCTTTCTCTCTTCATCTTGCTGCCACAATTTGGAAATTATGGTTTGCTCCGGAAGTTCAGACTCTATCTCTCTTTGTCTGGCCAAAGCCTTAAGTTCAGAGAGATCTAGTTTTGCATATGTGCCTTTGGATTTATGCCAATCATCTGTTTCTAAGATACGAGCCAAATCCCTCTTTGTAGGTTGATATGGGGCTGTTAAACCTCTGCTCTCTACTATATTGCCCAGCTCATCTTTTGTATGTTCCATGTAATCTAATTCTTTTGCTTTTGTGCGTGGACCCCTTAAAGCCAAACTGGCAGCCACATAAGGTGGGGGGTCCTCCTCCATAGAGTCTTCTGGCCAAACATAGTAAATTTGTGCAGTACTTTTATTAAACATCTCCATCAAGCCAGTTTGATTTGCTACTTTAGCTTCTGTCTCCCATGTGCAAGCTATTCTCCACGTTCCTTCACTGCACAGTAGTGGGCCATAATCGTGCAGAAAAGTTTACCATATTTGTAAATCAAAAGTCCCTTCAGATTTTAAAGGTTTAGCTGTTCCTTTTGTCCATTCTACCCATTTATCTAGGGGCTCAGTATAGGCGGAACCGTACCTTCGGTTCATATATTCTCTAGCGCTCATCTTGCGCTGGGCATTTTCTGAAGGCTTCTCTCCCTTCATTCTCTTACTTAAATTAATGCCCATAATGACTGGCCAGTCTTCTCTATCTGTGCCTATACACTCTTGCCTCTAAAACAAATAGTACAGCAAATCTGCAGATTTACAAGAAAAGTCTCCACTTATCTACGTGGATAGAAGGGGTTTATGACAATAGACAAAACACTCATTAAGAGACCCTCCTCGTCTCTTCTCTTCTCTGAGTTTTATCTGACCCTACCATGCGCCTCTGACCCAGGTCACACACACACGTTACCCAACCAGAAAGGTCCGAGAGTGGTCTGGTTTCCTTGAGAACCGACAGATAGGATACATAGGAAAGGCAGAAATATAGCAAGCTTAAGGACAGCTTACCTAGCCGGCATTTAGATGTTTGCGTTCCCGATGATCCAGATCAAAGCGCGGTTCCTTCTGGAAACTCTGCCAAGCTCCTGATATCTGACTCGCCAAATTGTTATGACTGATTTCTGATTGGGACTCTAAAACAAAGTTAATACTGCAGCTGCAGGAACAGATTCACAGGACTCAATCACTGTGTTTAAAATGTCCGTTCAGTGTCAAAATTTATTATTACATGTTATTTTATACATAGATAAGAAAGGGGTGGTGTGAGATGTTATTAAAAACTAACAAATAGAAATATGTTATTAAGAGCTAAACAAATAGAAATATATTATTAAAAGCTAGCGAATAGAACAATTGCAAAAGTAAAACATTGAGAAGGGAGGGGGGAGTAGAGAGTGTTTAGTAGGAGAGGTTTCTGTGTGTTAGGTGAAGGTTACAGAACACTAAAGCAGAGGAGGACAAAATGGAGTCTCTTGTGCTTAAATGAACAGTACAGTGAATGTCCATGTCACCCACTGACAGCTCAAAGAACCGAGCCTGAAAGTATCAGTTTCAGGTATCGATGCATTTGCATGAATACCGATACTTGTGAAAATACTCAGTATCGGCACTGATACCGATACTAGTATTGGTGCAACCCTAGTAACAATTATTCCTTCTGATTTACTATAAATAAAATATGTGTGATATTATATCATTGATTGTGATTTTAATGAATGTAACATACTGGCACCTCAAAAATCCTCCATTTGGCAGATTGGTTAGAAGTAATAGGGAAAAATTTGCAGTGCTTCTGATACAGGTTGGTTGGCTGTTATACTGACAGTGGAGCGTAGTGCCAACGGCTACACAGGGAGAGCCATTATCATTCAGTTTACTCTGCAGGACTGACCTATGCCTCTTTTTCCTCTACCACCTTTTTACATTGGTGGTCAGTATTTCCCCGGCTCATTGGTGGTTTGTGGAAAAGGTCCCATTACATTGGTGTCATTAGTTGAATAGCCCTATTCATTGGATGTCAGTAGCTACCTATCTGAAAACAAGAGCTCTTATGGACACTACAATTATTTGCCAATACCGAATCTGTCAGAATTTCTGAAGATGTCAGCATCTGGTGGGGAGTTTCCAGGGATATGGCATCACTGGATTTAAGAAGAGTACAGTTCCACTTTCATAAAAAAGCAGTGCAGGGTTTTTTTCTATCAAGGGGCGTAAATGCTAGTACAATTTCTTCAATGCATGACAATGGAAACCATATTATTCTCTGTTCACATCAATACAGCATGGTGCATTGCAATTTGTGAAAAGGTGCAAGTGCTTCTTTTGGTGCAGCATAGTGCATTTTTGGCCCTAAAGACTATTGAAAACATAATATTGAAATCAGAGTATTGAAATCATGCCCTAGGAGCTTCTTGGATACAGCAAACGGCTTTAAGATCTGAGATAGACAATACATCCTGTTATATCATAGAAAACATGAACTATACACTATAATACTACAGCTCCAACTGCTGCATAGATAGGTATAATGCATATAGTATTGTCAGTTTATAAAAGCAACTTTACATTACATGTTGTTGTTTTTCCAACACCCCTTCTTAACAGCATGTGCTTTGTGAAATTATATTCAGCTTCATCTGGATATAATGATGACATTTCTTCAACAAAGGCTTGATGAGTGCATCAGCAATCATCTCTTCTGACGGGCAATATTGAATGTCAATAACACCTTGCTCTTGATTGTCCCTCAGTAGGTGATACTTGACATCGATGTGTTTGGTTCTAGGATTGACCCTTTCTGATTGCATAAGCTTTATACATCCCTGGTTGTCTTCAAAAATGTGAACTGGTTTTGGCATGTTTATCCCAATGTCCACAAAAAGTTGACAAATCCATATCGCTTCTTGACAAGCGTGTGCTGCTGCAATGTACTCTGCTTCAGTTGAAAATAGAGCAATAGTGGCTTGCTTTCAACTAGCCCAACTTATGGTTCCTTCCCTATACTGGAAGATGAATCCACTTATGGATTTGCGGTCTATACAGTCCCCGACCCAATCACCATCCACATATTCGACCAGTTTTGGAGTGGATGTTGCTGAGAACCTTAACTTCATCTGAATTGTTGCTTTGAGGTATTGCATTACTCTTTTTATTGCGTTCCACTCACGCTGGCAGGGGGCTGAAACTTTCCTGCATAGTATGCCCACTGCTGCGGCTATGTCTGGTCTTGTCACATTGCTAACATAGAGTAGCTTACGGATTGCTCTGCAATACATATCATTGTTGGGTAGCAAGTCTTCTGCTTCATTACTCTTTTTATAGCCTGGTTCCATAGGAGTTTTAATTTCCTTTGCATCTTGCATATGGAATTGTTACAAAATTTTGGAAATTTTCTCAGGTTGGTTGAGAAGATAACTGCCACCTTCTTCTCTCTCTATTTGGATTCCCAGATAGTAGCTAATGTTCCCTAGCATTTTCATTTCAAAATTTTGTTTCAACTTGGGAACTATCTGATTGTCATGCGCTTCTTGCTCAAAACAAGTTACAATGTCATCAACATAGATAAGGATGTACATCCATCTGTCTTCTTGATTCCTGGAGTAGAGACAGGGGTCTACTTTACTTCCTGAGAATCCCTCTCTGGTAAGTATTTTGTTCGAAGAGGGGGCATGGCCGGATGGAGGTGTGAGTGTGTGAGAGTGGATGCAGATGCACCGTCCTACCGCTCTCCCTGATGGAAACCGGGTGTGAGCGCTGAGCCACCCGATGAGCCCTGCCGCCTGAGCCGCTTTGTGCCTGCCCCGTCCCTGAACCGTGTGCCGAGAAGAGCCGAACTGAGTGCCGAGCGGGGACTCGGAGGAGCTGAGGGAGATCTCGCCGTTGCTCGGGTTCCCGCGAGGCTTCCGGAGTGGTGGAACGCAGCGTGGAGCACAGCGTGCGGAAGTGGGAGAAGAGTAGTCCCATTGCTGACAGAGCTGCTGCGGGATTTCGGCGTGATACCCGGGGAGATACAGCACAGTGAGGAGAAAGGCTGTGCTGCGGAGGATTGGACCTGTCTACTAGAGGTACCTGTGGGGGTGTGAGCGGGGGAGCCCCTGGGCTACTGGGGGCGCTATTGTCAGAGTAAGTGGCATCTGGCTTGAGGGTAGAGGGGTGCTCCCCCCCTTTTCTCCTTTTACAGAGCTCGCAGCATTGTAGGCTTTCACCCTTTTATGGATATTCTGCCAGCCTAGTGGACTAGGACACTGCATTTTGATATTGACACCAGAGAGGACGGATTGGAGGCTGACTAAGTGGGGGACAAGGCGTTGCTCCCACCCTTCTGGCGTTCCCTTTTTCAAAACCTCCTCTCTTTTTTTTTTTTTTTTTTTTTTGGGCTGATTCCTCTCCTGGCTTACCTTCTCCTTTGCTTGATTCTATTGTTTTGTAATATAAATGTATAATTATGCTAAGCAAGAGGTCCACCGAAGACATGTCGCATGGTGAGGGGGGCCATAAAACGCGGGCAGCAAAGGAGAAAGCGAACCAGGCCTCTGCGGCGGCTGCAGCCGCAAAGCTTGAATGTTTTGCCCATGCAACCTCACCATGAAAAGGAGGCCATCATCAGTTGGCGGGGCAAACAAAGGTGCATTGTGTAAGTTTAGACAGGAGAAGTGCAGGTCAACCAGTATCAGGCTCCGCTACCCCAAGCACCAGGAAAAATGCGAGCAATCTAGGCGCAGGGGATGGTAAGGCTACCTATGGTGTAATCAACCCAGTAGAACCCCCAGAAATCGAGGATGGTGAACCTACACTGCGGGATATACTTCTAGCAGTAAATTAATGTAAGGACTCTATCTCTGGCCTTAATAACCAATTGAGTGGTATAAAAAATGAATTACAATCAATGAGCCAATTGCTGAGTAACACCGTTGAAAGAACTGCTGCACTTGAAGGTAGATTAAGCTCGGTTGAGGATGAGCTACCACCACTACAACAAAAATTTTTGGAACTACAGAATCACATTTCTAAGCAGGCATATAAGCTTGATGAAATGGACAATAGAAATCGCAGGAACAATGTGCGTTTGATCGGGCTGCCGGAGGGTAGTGAGGGCTCCAACCCCATAGCCTTCCTAGAAAGCTGGTTAAAAGAACTTTTAGGGGATATCCCTTTTTCTCCATTATTTGCAATAGAAAGAGCGCATAGAGTCCCTGCTAGGTCTCGGCAGCCAGATGAACGCACTAGACCATTATTATTTAAACTGTTGAAATACAACGACCGGATGATTCTGTTGCAAAAGACCAGAGATATGAGGGACATCTTCTATAAGGGGACTAGAGTATCGTTCTATTCAGACTTCTCACCGGAGTTGCAAAAAAAACGGGCAGAGTTTATCCCTGTTAAGCGCATTCTTCAGAAATTTAAAATAACTTATGCTTTGTTGTATCCGGCCCGATTGCGGGTGACTGCCTTGGGCTCAACCCTTTTCTTCAATACCCCAATTTATGTTGAAAGATGGCTGGAGGAACATAAAGGGGACTTCTGATGATTGTTACGTTTCAGAAATTGTGATTCTTCCCCCCCCCCCCCTTTTTTTTTCTTTTCATTCTATTTACTTTTGTTTGTGCTTTGAAAAGAGTAGAGAGGCGCTGTTAACGTAGTTGGATTCACTAGCAGTTGCAAAAACATTGGGTGTGGAGTGTTTAGATGTCAGTTAGATAGCGATCAAGAAGGGGCTGGGGGGGAGGCGGGTGGGGAATATACACGAGGTATTATCTCATAGGGTAAGAATGTATACCACATTTGTCTATACAAAAAATGTTAAGAATTAATCCAAAATGTATTTATTTATTCTCTCCCCCCCCCCCCACATGAGGTGCAAGAACATGGGTATTTAGAAAAATTAGCAAAAAAATATTTTTATTTTTTTTATTTTATTTTTTATTTCCTTTCTTCCCCTGTTTTTTCTTTTATTTTTTACTCTGGTTTTATTCTGGTTTTATTAATGGTATTGAAATGCACTGTATTGAAAATGTTGGTATGAGGGGTGCCACGGTATGCCATGTCACTAACCAGGAATGTATCACAAAGGGGTATGGGGTGGGGGGGGGTTTGAAATAGGTGGAAATTTTAAACATGCATAATCATGGTATATTAATATATATGTCGAATGGGGGGGACGAGCTGGTTTCTTACCCCCTCCCCTCCCCTTGAAATTATTATTTTTTTCTTTTTTCTTTCCCTTCTCTCTCTCTCTTTTTTGGGGGGGAGGAGGGATCAGTGCTAAATGGGGCAGGAATTTGATGCTTAATGGTCCGATTGACATCGGGAAGGTGGGGCTTATAAAAGAGGGGGAGGGTGGAAGGATGGGAATGTGCTCTGGGATTAGGGTGTATAGAGAATGAGAGGGTCACGGCAGGGACCCCTAGGGGAGACCCAAGTGGGTAGGGTTGGGAGGGATGGGAAGGTTGGGGGGGTTGGGAGGGTGGGGGGGTGGGTGGGGAAAGTTAGTGCACACTGTTCGGGTCAGGAGGGGTGGGGATGTGATGGGGATTGGGGAGGCGGGGGCACGGGCTGTGTAGCTATTAAAGGGGCGCTGTTCCCCTTCGCCTCGGTTTCCTGGGTTTTTTTTCCTCTCTCTTTCTGCTTTTCTTGTTTGTTCCTTTGTTTTTGCTTGATTTAGATTTTTTTTATGCAAGCAAATAAAGTTGACATCATTTCATGGAATGTGAGGGGACTGGGCGGTGTAAATAAAAGAGGTGTGGTGCTGGCTGCGTTGGAGGGGAGGGGTCCTGGCCTGCTATTTCTGCAGGAGACACACTTGACCCCTAATACAGCCTCCCAATTAACAAATCGTAAATTCCAAACCTATTATCATTCCTTCCACTCCTCCTACTCAAGGGGAGTGAGCATTCTAGTAAAGAGGGGGACAGACTTTTTTTGCAGGGAATCCTCCATCGATGCGGAGGGTAGGTACATCTTTTTGTATTGTTCGATTGGTAAGCAGAACTATATCTTGGCAAATATTTATATACCCCCTACTTTCAAATTGGAGGTGATGTATAAGCTTTTTGCATTTAGCCTGGATAAATCAGGGACCCCAATAATAATTCTGGGAGATTTTAATGAAACATTAGATAGGAATTTGGATAGATTCCCTGCACCGGGTGGGGACAGGGCTGTAAGGGCTGGCCGCCTACAACAATTTTTGATGGAAACAGGATTAAGCAATTTATGGCATGCACGATACCCACGGGAAAGACAGTATTCCTGCTTTTCAAGTACGCACCATACTCTCTCTCTCGAGGATAGATATGGTCTTGGGGAATAGGGAGGCATCAGGGCTGGTGCAGGATATTAAATATGGGACAAGGGGGATTTCAGACCATTCTCCCCTGGCCATATCGGTAAGGATAGGTGATGGAGCCATTCGTGGGGAGTGGAGAATAAACCCTAGTTGGCTGGAGCTGATTGGTAGCCCTAGTGTCTTGATAGATAAGATCAGGGAATTTCTCTAATTTAATAGGGGCTCAGCAACACCTAGAGTGGTCTGGGATTCGCTAAAGGCCCATCTCAGAGGGGCATTAATACAGCAAGTAACAAAAACTAAGAGGGAATCTCGGGAACAGGACAGAGAAATAGAAAAGGCTGTCGCCCACACCGAAAAAGCATACATTGATGATCCGACCCCCGAAAGGCAGAAGGAATGGCTGGATAGTCAGCAGGGGCATAAAATGATGCTCATGAAAAGGGCCGAGAACAGACGAATATTCCAACGCCAACATTATTTTGGTGAAGGAGAGAGGATGGGACGTGCCCTCTCACTTCTGATTCAGGCAAATAATTCCTCTGACTCGATCCAGGTAATAAAAGCACCGAAAGGTGCCCTGGTATCCAGCCCGCCAGAGATCATGAATGTACTCGCTGACTACTACAAAAATCTATATAAATCGGCTACAAGGGGTCGAGGCAGAATAGCAACTGATTTTCTGCATCAAACAATAATTCCAACCCTAGTAGATGAGGATAAAATAAGCCTTGATGCGCCTTTTACATTGGAAGAATTGAAAAGTGCAGTGATGGGAATGCCTAACTATAAATCCCCAGGCCCAGACGGGCTACCAATAGAGATCTATAAGCGCTATGGGGATGTACTCCTACCGGAACTTTTGGAAACATTTAAATGGGCATTGGATGAGGGTAAGCTCCCTACTTCAATGTCGGAAGCCAATATTACCTTAATTCTTAAAGAGGGGAAGGACCATCAGGAGGTCTCCTCATATTGCCCGATTTCTCTATTGTGCTGTGACGTTAAAATCTTAGCTAAAGTCCTGGCGACCCGTTTAAATAAGTATATTTGCAAATTAATACACCCAGATCAGTCTGGGTTCATTCCAGGTAGAACAACCAGTACCAATATTAGAAGAGTTTTTGTCAATATCCAGATGCCAATTGATAACGAGGGCCCCAGTGCGATATTAGCCTTGGATGCTATTAAAGCTTTCGATAGCTTGGAATGGGACTATTTATGGGGAGTGCTGGAACGATTTGGATTTGGCCCACTATTTATTAGATGGGTCAAACTGCTCTATAGCAAACCTAGAGCAAAAGTTAAAATGGGTACTGCACTCTCCAGGACATTCCAGCTGGAAAGAGGGACGAGACAGGGATGTCCCCTGTCTCCCCTCTTGTTTGTACTGGCCATGGAGCCTCTGGCTGTCCTGACGAGATCGCGCCCGGACATCCAGGGTTTCCGACGTAGGTCGGGGGAAGAAAAAAACGCTCTGTTTGCGGATGATATCCTTTTTTTCATTGGGGATATAAAGTCTACCCTGAATAAGGTAATGCAGATGATGGGTGAGTTTGAACAACAGTCGGGTTTGGGAATTAATTGGAGCAAATCAGCATTGTTGCCACTTATTAGAGCAGGGGACCAATCGATAACAATGATCCCTGGTCTGGTTGTGGTAACCAAGTTAAAATATTTAGGTGTTTGGGTCTCTGGAGATGTAAATTACTATGTTAGTGAGAACTTGGTACCACTATTGGCCAAGCTAAAACAAAAAACGAGTATTTGGTGCTGCCTCCCCCTTTCGGTAGCGGGACGCTGCAATTTAATTAAAATGATTTGGTTGCCGCAAATATTATATATTTTACATAATTCCCCGATCTGGATTAACCAGAAGTGGTTTAAGAAATTAGAATCGTTATTCCAAGAATTGATCTGGAAGAAAGGTCAAGCTCGGATTAGCCTTCAAACATTGCAGCTCCCGGTAGAGAGGGGAGGGATGGCAATACCACACCCAAGGTTATATTTTTTGTTAGCCCAGTTCCAGCATCTGGCTGGGGCCAGTATTAATGGCAGAGAATATTTAAGCAATAAAATTATGACTGAGAAAACACCTCATAAGCTAGTGGTTGAGACCTTGGAGGCTAATTCGTTCGTTCATAAATGTCCTACGACTATCTTATTGAGGAAAGTGTGGCAGGCAACTAAGCTAATCATGGGATACAATGAGGTGACCGATTATACCCCTTTGTGGTATAACGAAAACCTATCAGAGTTAAGCAGTATAGACAGACCTCTGGAGTGGGAGAGACACAGAATCAATAGACTAACACAATTATATGACGGGAATCGCATGAAATCCTTTGAAGATCTTAGGCGAGAATTCGGCATCTCGAATAGGGAGTTTTATAAGTATCTACAAATTAGGCATGGGATTGGGGCCCAGTTTGGGGCATTGACGATGGAGAGGGTCGAAACCCCCTTGCTTCAGGGACTGGCTGAGTGCACGCAAAAGAAAGGGACAATCTCCAAATTATATACTAAACTTAGGGATACGTTTTTGAAGGGGGAGGGACCAGATAGAAGTAGAAGGGAGTGGGCTAGAGGGATAGGGCCGATAACTCAGGAACAATGGGATAGGATATTAGAACGTGGATGTTTGGTATCAATATCTCCCTCGAAGAGAGTGTCCCATTTGTTCTTCACTTATAGAGTGTACTATACTCCCTACAAAATGTGGAAGATAGGAAGGTTAACTAGAGATGAATGTCCTAGATGCGAGGCACCTGGGGACTTTCTCCACATGGTGTGGAAATGTCCAAAGTTGTACAGGTACTGGATAGAAATAGTTCGTAGAATCAATAGGACCTTTAAGATTACTCTAGAACCTGAGGCTAGGACCTGTCTTCTAGGGATCCTGGAGGAGGTGGAGTTTCCCCCTTGGTAAGAACGGCAGTATTAAGGTGCCTGTACCAAGCCAGACGGCTGATAGCAATGAACTGGCAGGCTAGGAATCCCCCCGCATTTGAGGAATGGGTTAATGCTATTGATAATACAATATGGTGTGAAAGAGTGGTGTATATAAAGCAGGGCAATCTAAAGAAATTTGGGGAGCTATGGAGCCCTTGGTTGAGCGAGGGGGGTTGCCCGGTGGGTGTGAGCGGAGGGGTGGGGGTGGAGGTTGCGATTTGACCGACTTCCCCCCTGTATTACCCCCTCGGCCCCCCTCCCCTCTGGTCCTTTTCTTTCCTCGGTTGCCTCCCTTCCTCTCCTAGTCAGCCAAACAATATTTGGCGGGACTGTCGGCGCGGACAGTGTGCACGGGAGTGGGGGGGGGGGAGGGATGGGTTTAATGGGTTGATTTAAGGGTAAGGTTGCAATAACTTGAATGTGGCACATGATTCCTATGTTTGCTTTACTTATTTTGTCGTTGCTGTTAACTTTGATTGGGACAACGGTGCCAGTGTGCTATGTACACCTTTCTTATTGTTATTTTAGTGGTTGATAATTAAATAAAAATAAAGAAGTTAAAAAAAAATAATAATTTTGTTCACTTTCTCATTCCACATCCTTGCAGATTGTCTAAGACCGTAGATGCTCTTCTGAAGTTCACACACAAGGTTGTCTCCTTACTCAAACCCTGGTGGTTGCTCCATGTAGAGATCTTCCTTAGTGTCTCCATATAGGAAAGCAGTTTTAACATCTAGGTGTTTGACTTGCATGCCCTTCCTGGCTTCAGCACTAATGCCGTGTAAACACGACCGGACTTTCTGGTAGACTAGGTCCGAAGGTCTTCCCAACAGACTTTCAGTGGACTTCCGACGAACGGACTTGGACACATACAATCACACCAAAGTCTGACGGATTCAACCGTGATGACATACGACCAGACTAGAGTAAGGAAGTTCATAGCCAGTAGAAAATAGCTGCCCTAGCGTTGGTTTTCCTCTGTCGGACTAGCATACAGACGAACTGATTTTTCGACCAGACTCGAGTCCATCGGAAAGATTTGAAACATGTTCTAAATGTAAAGTCTGTCTGATTTTTCGACAGCAAAGGTCCATTGAAGCCCACACACTATCTAATTGTCCGTCGGATTCGTTCCGTCAGACCTTTGCTGACGAAAAATCTGGCCGTGTGTTCATGGCTTTAGAAGTGCTCTGATGGTGGAGTGTTTGACAACGTGAGTGAATGTTTCATTGTAATCTTCACTGACTTTCTGAGAGAAAACCTTGGCAACTAGTCTGGCTTTGGATTTGTGGATATTCCCTTGTGCATCTGACTTTACTTTTAAAATCCTCATACTTTCTATGGTTTTGCATTTAGGAGGGAGCTCTGTGAGTGTCCAGGTTTTATTTTCTTGAAGTGACTTTCATTCTTCTTCTGCTGCCTTTCTCCGTTTATTGGCTTAACGCTTTGGCAGTTTTCTATCTTCCCAGGATGTTAGTTCAAGTATGCTGTGTGTTTTGACAGTGTATGACAGCTTGCTGGGTTGTATCCCCTTTGTAGTCTGAGTGGATCTTCTGATTTCAGGCAGTTCAGCAAGATCTGTCGGGGAACTTGGTTTAGGCATTGTGAGTTCCACCTCTTGTTCTAACTCCTGCACAGGTTCATTTGATTGACCTTTTCTTCTGGTTTGCTTGGTATATTCACTTCACAGCTTTCAGGAACATGTGTTTCTGGTGATGGACTCTCATCAAAATAAACACTATGGCCTATTGTCACATTGTCAGTCTTTGGGTGTAGGATTCTGTAACCTTTAGTTTGTTCACTGTAGCCTACTAGAATGCCCTCTATGGCTCTGTTCTCCAGCTTGGATCGCTTTTCACTTGGAATATAGGCATATGCTTTACATCCAAATACACTGATGTGCCCTATGCTAGGCTTTGATCCATGCCCCATTTTTAATCGAGGACTTTTAATGGCTTTTGAGGATAGTCTGTCCTGTAGGTAGATTGCAGTATAACTACTTCTCCCCAGTACTTGTGAGGTAGGTTGGCATCCAACAACATGCATCTGGTCATTTCTATAAGCCCTTGTACGCACGGTCGGACATTCCGACAACAAAATCCGTCTGATGGATTTTGTCCGAAACTGGTGTTGCATACACACGGTCTTGTGAAGGACAGGAAGGAAGCTGACTGTGGATGCACTTTCTACTGATTACTAGAAAAAGGCTTTTTTCTATCTTTGAATGTGTGAGTACCCTGTGTATGAAAATTTTTAATAAATGCTATTTGTGAAATACTACACTATGGTATTCCCTCTCTATTAATCTATTGGGTCCGCTGGAGCAATAAGAATAAAATTTAAAGGAGAAGGTGACCAAATTTACCAGGAGAGAAGACATATAAAGAAATCTATATACCTCTATGAGAATCCCTCCTTGCTATAGGTAAGGGGCCACTGCCCACTAAAGTGTGATCGAAGCGGGATTAAGCACTGGGAGATCCACACCTCAGTTGAATTTGCACAAGTTTGCACAAAGCACTTGCACTTAAAGGAGACTGTTGTTTATTTATGGACTTGAATATTTATATCTTTTTCTTTTTTTTCTTTTTGATGGATTTCAATATGTATATTTAATCTATAGAGGCCGGATTCATTCTGATATATAACGTATGTTACAGCCGGCTCCGTAGTGCGTTTACTACTATATTTTTTTTTTGTTTAATTCTAAAGTTTATTTCCATGTGATCAGGAGAGGGTACCCTCTTTTTGGTCTAGGTATACTCTTTCTTATTTTCTTGTATATCATTTGTTTATTATTAGGGTGGTTCACTTATATCACCTCTGGAGAGTGTTTACTTATTTGCACATTTATAAGACGCACTTGGCACTTTATGATCAATTCACTGTGTTTTGGCTTTGCACTCAATTGAAGCAGTTTTGTTTCCGTGGAGGTTTCCAATTGACTCTGTAGTGCGTTTACCTTTTTTATTTTTTTATTTTTATTTTTTTTGCATTTTCTCTGCACTTTATCAAAATAGTAATTTTTTAAGAGACTGTTTTTAGTTACTTACCTTTGTTCACTTGATTTTCATTTATTTGGATTCTATCACCTCTGTGGTGTGTTCATTTTATTGTATTTAATGTAGCACTTTGCACTTTTTGATATTATTCAGTAGACATTTATATATATATTTTTATATTACACTATTGATTTATGTAACTAGGCATTATACTTATCACCCTCGGAGGGTTATTTAATATAGGGGCAGCGCAATACCAACATATCTTAACCACTTGCCGACCGCCGCACGACGATGTACGTCGACAGAATGGCACGGGCAGGCATAAGGGCTTACATGTACGATGTATTCTCTCCTCCGTGTCCGTATTTTTCGTTCCGGCACCGAGGAGAGAGCATCGGTGAGTTGCACAAGCACTACACTACACAGTAGAACATGCCAGGCACACTCACACCCCCCCTTTACCCCCGATCACCCCCCAATTACCCCTGCCCCCCCAGTCACAGTGACAGCAATTGCTTTTTTTTTTTTTGCATTGGTGTCATTTGTGACTGTAATAACTGTTAGGGCAGTTAGGGTTAGCCCCCTTTAGTTCTAATGTGCCCCCTAACCCCCCCAATAAAGGTTTAACCCCGTGATCACCCCCCCCTCGCCAGTGTCACTAAGGCTGGGTTCACATTGCAGCGGTTTATGAGAACGAATGTGATTCGCACCGCACTGCAGTGCAAATCACATCCGATCTCTGTGCGATTCGAGTTCAGCCATACAGATAGTATGGCTGAATTCGTGTCGCACCCGTCGCACCCGCCGCAAATTCGCACGGGACCCTTTTTTTGGCCCGCAGCAGAATCGGATCGCATGGGTGTTCACACCATGCGATCCGAGTTTGCAGATCGCACTGCGATATGCGAACTGATCTGGGGGTGTCATTAACATTTCACTGACACTCCCAGCAGTTCGCATAGGGCAGTGTGAACTGCCGCCGGGAGGCATGCGATGCGGGAACCCGCCGCGGATTCATGGCGTTCCCGCATCGCTCCAGTGTGAACCCAGCCTAATAAGCGATCATTTTTCTGATCGCTGTATTAGTGTCACAGGTGACGCTAGTTAGGCAGGTAGGTATTTAGGTTCGCCGCAGCTTTTTATAGCGCCAGGGACCCCCATATACTACCACATAAAGCCCCCTGATTTCCCCCTAGTTAACCCTTTCACCAGTGATCACCATATAACTGTTACAGGTGACGCTGGTTGGTTAGTTATTTTTTTATAGTTTCAGGGCACCCGCCATTTATTACCTAATAAAGGTTTAACCCCCTGATCACCCGGCGGGTGTCATTTGTGACTGTAATAACTGTTAGGGCAGTTAGGGTTAGCCCCCTTTAGTTCTAAGGTACCCCCCTAACCCCCCCAATAAAGGTTTAACCCCGTGATCACCCCCCGTCGCCAGTGTCACTAAGGCTGGGTTCACATTGCAGCGGTTTATGAGAACGGATGTGATTCGCACCGCACTGCAGTGCAAATCACATCCGATCTCTGTGCGATTCGAGTTCAGCCATACAGATAGTATGGCTGAATTCGTGTCGCACCCGCCGCACCCGCCGCAAACTCGCACGGGACCCTTTTTTTGGTCCGCAGCAGAATCTGATCGCATGGGTGTTCACACCATGCGATCCGAGTTTGCAGATCGCACTGCGATATGCGAACTGATCTGGGGGTGTCATTAACATTTCACTGACACTCCCAGCAGTTCGCATAGGGCAGTGTGAACTGCCGCCGGGAGGCATGTGATGCGGGAACCCGCCGCGCATTCGTGGCGTTCCCACATCGCTCCAGTGTGAACCCAGCCTAATAAGCGATCGTTTTTCTGATCACTGTATTAGTGTCACAGGTGACGCTAGTTAGGCAGGTAGGTATTTAGGTTCGCCGCAGCTTTTTATAGCGCCAGGGACCCCCATATACTACCGCATAAAGCCCCCTGATTGCCCCCTAGTTAACCCTTTCACCAGTGATCACCATATAACTGTTACAGGTGACGCTGGTTGGTTAGTTATTTTTTTTATAGTTTCAGGGCACCCGCCATTTATTACCTAGTCTCACTAGTGTCCCCCTAAATTTAGGGGTGTCTACTTTCCAAAATGGGGTCATTTGGGGGGGGGGTTTGTGCCATCTTGGCATTTTATGGCCTTCAAAACTGTAACGCCCTTAGAAAGCCTGAAGGCGGTGCTTGGTTTTCGGGGCCCCGTACGCGGCTAGGCTCCCAAAAAGTCCCACATATGTGGTATCCCCGTACTCAGGAGAAGCAGCAGAATTTATTTTGGGGTGTCATTTCACATATGCCCATAGCATGTGTGAGCAATATATCATTTAGTGACAACTTTGTGAAAAAAAAATAAAAAAAAATTAAAGTTTGTAATTTTCCCGCAACTTGTGGCAAAATATAAAATATTCCATGGACTCAAAATGCCTCTCAGCAAATATCTTGGGGTGTCTACTTTCTAAAATGGGGTCATTTGTGGGGGTTTTGTGCCATCTTGGCATTTTATGGCCTTCAAAACTGTAATAGGTAGTGAGAAGTGAAATCAAAAATTTACGCCCTTAGAAAGCCTGAAGGCGGTGCTTGGTTTTCGGGGCCCCGTACGCGGCTAGGCTCCCAAAAAGTCCCACATATGTGGTATCCCCGTACTCAGGAGAAGCATCAGAATTTATTTTGGGGTGTCATTTCACATATGCCCATAGCATGTGTGAGCAATATATCATTTAGTGACAACTTTGTGTAAAAAAAAAAAAAAAAATTATTTTTTGTCATTATTCAATCGCTTGAGGCAAAAAAATAAAATATTCAATGGGCTCAACATGCCACTTATCAATTTCCTTAGGGTGTCTACTTTCCAAAATGGGGTCATTTGGGGGGGTTTTGTACTGCCCTGCCATTTTAGCACCTCAAGAAATGAGATAGGCAGTCGTAAACTAAAAGCTGCGTAAATTCCAGAAAACGTACCTTAGTTTGTAGATGTGACAACTTTTGCGCAAACCAATAAATATACAATTATTGACTTTTTTTTTACCAAAGACATGTGGCTGAATACATTTTGGCCTAAATGTATGACTAAAATTGAGTTTATTGGATTTTTCTAATAACAAAAAGTAGAAAATATCATTTTTTTTCAAAATTTGCGGTCTTTTTACGTTTATATCGCAAAAAATAAAAATCGCAGAGGCAATCAAATACCATCAAAAGAAAGCTCAATTTGTGGGAAGAAAAGGACGCAAATTTTGTTTGGGTACAACATTGCATGACCGCGCAATTACCAGTTAAAGCAGCGCAGTGCCAAATTGTAAAAAGACCTCTGGTCATTTACCAGCAAAATGGTCCGGTCTGAAGGTGGTTAAGTTTCACATTAAGTGGATACGGTGTGATCCATTACATTGACATTTGATAGATCACCAGTGGTAGCGCAGGAATAAAACACTATCATCTGCAGGAGTTAGTGGGTATTGTGTGCCTCCAGCACAATATACACCTGTATCTACCCTTATTGCTGGTGTTCTATAATACGGGCATCTGCAGGAGTTAGTGGGTGCTGTGTGCCTCCAGCACAGTATACACTGTATCTACCCTTTATTGCTGGTATTCTATAATACAGGCATCTGCAGGAGTTAGTGGGTGTTGTGTGCCTCCAGCACAGTATACATCTGTATCTACCCTTTTTTGCTGGTGTTCTCTAATACAGGCATCTGCAGGATTTAAAGTGGGTGTTATGTGCCTCCAGCACAGTATACACCTGTAACTACCCTTTATTGCTGGTGTTCTCTAAAACAGGCATTTGCAGGAGTTAGTGGGTGTTGTGTGCCTCCAGCACAGTATAGATCTTTATCTACCCTTTATTGCTGGTGTTCTCTAATACAGGCATCTACAGGAGTTAAAGTGGGTGTTGTGTGCCTCCAGCACAGTATACTCCTGTAGCTACCTTTTTTGCTGGTGTTCTCTAATACAGGCATCTGCAGGCGTTAGTGGGTGTTGTGTGCCTCCAGCACAGTATACACCTGTATCTACCCTTTATTGCTGGTGTTCTCTAATACAGGCGTCGGCAGGAGTTAGTGGGCGTTGTGTGCCTCCAGCACAGTATACACCTGTATCTACTCTTTATTGCTGGTGTTCTCTTCTCTAATACAGGCATCTGCAGGAGTTAAAGTGGGCGTTGTGTGCCTCCAGCACAGTATACTCCTGTAGCTACCCTTTTTTGCTGGTGTTCTCTAATAAGGATGAGGCAAACCCCCCCCCCCCCCAGGTTCGGTTCGCACCAGAACCTGCGAACAGACCCAAACTTCGTGTGAACTTTAGAACCCTATTAAAGTCTATGGGACTCGAACGTTCAAAACCAAAAGTGCTAATTTTAAAGGCTAATATGCACGTTACTGTCCTAAAAAGTGTTTGGGGACCTGGGTCCTGCCCCAGGGGACATGTATCAATGCAAAAAAAGTTTTAAAAATGGTAGTTTTTGGGGGATTTTAATAATGATTAAAGTGAAACAATAAAAGTAATATTCCTTTAAATTTCGTACCTGGGGGGTGTGTATAGTATGCCTGTGAAGGGGCGCATGTTTCCCGTGCTTAGAACTGTCCCTGCACAAAGTGTAATTTCTGCAGGAAAAAAGTAATTTAAAATCACCCGCGGCTATAATGAATTGTTGGCTCCCATAATACAGAGAACACTCATTGAAAGTCATTGATAAAAAATAAAAGCGTGGGGTTCCCCCAAATTCAATTACCGGGCCTTTCAAGTCTGGTATGCATATTAAGGGATACATTTACATTTCTTATATGAGGAGGGCGGGGCCACCCGTCACCTGACCCTGCCCCCTCTGATGATAGTGGGGAAGCCTGGCTTCCCCAATGACGTATGGGTGACCCCTCCCCCCTCTGATATAACGCAGGTTTCCATACATCCGTACATTCCGTACATCATACCCCATACTCATTCACATAGGGTGGGGGGCCGGTATCTGGGAGCCCCCTTATTAAAGCTTATTAAGCCCCCTGCCCACAGATCCCAACAACCAACGGCCAGGGTTATCGGGAAGAGGCCCTTGTCCTCATCAACATGGAGACAAGGTGCTTTGGGGTGGGGGCCCGCAGGGCCCCCCTTCCCCAAAGCGCCCTCCCCATGTTGAGGGCACACAGCCTGGTACAGCTCAGGAGGGGGGTCGGTCGCTCGTCCCCACTCCCTTTCCTGACCGGCCGGGCTGCATGCTAGGATAAGGGACCGTTTTCTTGGCGTAGGGCTTCCCCTTTAAATCCATAACAGGTGATGGGCTAGCGAGGTATCAATCTGGCCAATTATAGGCGGCGACAATGACTTCCTTCGCTAGTTCCGTCTACCTGGAGCCATGTTCAAAATGAACTGACTTTTCTCCACGTGGGCAAGTCTGTTCATTTCAAAAGTCCGGCGGACTAGCACACAGATGGGCAGATTGTCCTCCGGACAATTTTGACTCAAAACTTCTTTCAAAGTCCGCTGGACTTTTGGAAAGAAAAAGTTCGCCGGAGCCCACACACGGGTGGATTTACCAAGTCCACCGGATAGTCCGATCGTGTGTATGCGGCATTAGGGGAATTTTTTTTTTTTAATTACCCAATGACTGAATCCATAAATAAATAAACAAACAGTGTTATGTGAATAAATTAAACAAATGTCCACAGTGTATGAACACACAATTATATGAATCAGTGGTGGCTATGGTTATAAGTCCATATGTTCTGCAGGGTCATATTGACGAAAATGCCATGAGACACTATGTCCCACAAATCCATGTCTAATGTTCGACTGATGTTCACCTATTTGAATGTTTAAAGCCCTGGTGGTCCTACCAATATATTGGTAGCCACAAGGGCACCTAAGAAGGTATATTACCCCCATGGTCTTACATGTTATAAAATCCATAATGGAATAGGATCTAGATGTTACATGTGACATGAATGTCGGGGTTTTGATAGTTGTGGAGGTTTGCACATCTTTTACAAGGAAAAAAGCCCTTAAGGTTCCCAAACATTTTACTTTTAATAGGTGGTCTATAACACTAGGTGCCAAAACATCTTTTAGTGTGTGATTTTTGCGGAAAAGTATTTTTGGTCATTCTGGACCAAGAATTTTATCACATTTTAAGGCCTGCCAGTGTTTCCGAATGATTTTATTAACCCACCAATAATGTGACAAAAAAGTTGTCAAAAATGACCACTGTAGGTCTTTATTCGTATTTTGCTTATTTCGGACTTTAGGTGTTAATAGTTGTTGCCTATCTAATTTAAAGTGGTTGTAAACCCTTACAAACCACTTTGACCTACAGGTAAGCCTAGATTAAGGCTTACCTGTAGGTCCAAGAAATATCTCCTAAACCTATACGGTTTAGGAGATATTTGCCCGAAGACAGGCACCGCATGCACCGTAGACAGCGGCGCGCAGGCGCACTGAGCGCGGCATCGTCAATGAAGAAGATGCCGCACGATGCCACACGTGTCGGCTCCCGTGCGCATGCGCGGGAGTGACGTCATCGCGGCTTTGCCGAATGACAGCGGCGGAAAGTAAGCTATGTAAGTGACACATAATGGGCTACTATGCGATGCATAGTAGTCCATTATGCTTTGCCTTTGCAGGGAATGAAAGGGGAAGTAAACCCATCAGGGTTTACTTCCTCTTTAATCACATTCTGTAGGTCTTGTTCAACGACAAAGGGGTATAGCCTTTCTCAATAAAACAATCTTTTAACACTATTGCCTGGGACTGAAAATCATGTAGCTTAGTGCAATTTCGCCTTATGCGTTGGAACTGTCCCTTAGGGGTGGCCTTCAGCCAATTGGGATGATGTCCACTTGTGATAGGGATATACCCATTTCTATCAGTGTTTTTAAAGAAAGTTTTAGTCAGTAATAAATATCTTCTTTATATATAACTAAGTCCAAAAAGTTCACAGAGGTCAAACTGCTCTCATATGTGAACCTTATCCCCCAGTTCTTGTCATTTAGACCTGTCATGAAGATGCTGAGTGACTCAGACTCCCCCTTCCAGAGAAAGAAGGCATCATCAATATACCTTCTCCAAAATAAAAAAGTTTGTCATTCTCCCAAAGGGCCATAAATAGACCAGTCAAACTGGGTGCAGATTTGGCCCCCATAGCTACACCAGTGGTTTGCAGATAATATTCACCTCCATAATAAAAGTAATTGTGTTCCATGGCGAATTGTAACAATTTCATTACAAATTCTAAAGTAGAAGAGGGGATATTAGCAGATAGCTCTTTGGTGAGAAAAAAATCTTGCAGTATTATATCCTAATTCATGTGGAATAACAGTATATAACGAGGTGACGTCTGCTGTTACCAGCAGAACATCCTCTCCTATTTCCATCTCTGAGGTTTCTCTAATGATCTGCATAGAGTCCCTCAGAAAGGCTGGAGTCTACGTTACAACTGGCTGCAGAAAGTGATTAACAAACTTCCCAACCCTAGAAGTGAGGGAATCTAAGCTGCTCACTATAGGGTGACCGGGGGGTTGTGTTGCATTTTTATGAACTTTGGGAATGTAATATATGATCGGGGTGCGTGGGGCCAGGGGGATAAGATATTCTGCTTCCTTTTCATTTATAATGCCTTTTCTTTGCCCATCTTGTACTATCGCTTTGAGAGACCTCCTATATACATTCATTGGATCTTTTTTTTAGGATTTTATACATTTCTCTACCTGACAACAAACGATTCATCTCTTCCAGATAGTCATTTTTCTTTAATATTACAATCCCCCCTCTGTCTGCTGGCCGTATACTTAGCTGTTTTCTTTCACATAATGAAGCTATACCCTCTTCTATATCTTTCTGTTGTGTTTTCTGCAATTTGACATTTTGAAGGTCATGTAAGACAAGTTCCTTCCGGTGTAGAGGGTTCATTCTGATATATGGCCATTTGATCCTTGGATCTGGTAAGCTGCCATTTGGTCATTTTCATATATCGCTTGCGGGATTACATGTGGAGGCTGTATTAGAAGAAATAGAGCAAAGAAAAACTGTTGCTGTTCAGTTAAAGTTTGCTTATTTTCCACCATTTGGGAAGGAATTCTTAGAAGTTCTTAGCCAGCACTGATTCATAGAATTGTGTGTTTATACGCTGTAGACATTTGTTTAATGTATTCCCATAACACTGTTTGTTTATTTATTTATGGATTCAGTCATTGGTTAAACAAACAAAGAATTTCCCCTTAGGCTCGGTTCACACAGGGGGCGATGCGAGGCGACACGACTTGCCGCGACCTGCCGCGACCTCAGCAGCGACTTGCAAATGACTTCTGTATAGAAGTCAATGCAAGTCGCCCGAGGCGCCCAAAAGTAGTACAGAAACCTTTTTTCTAAGTCGGAGCGACTCGAGTCGCTCCTCTTAGAACGGTTCCTTAGTACAGAACGGGGGCGACTTGTCAGGTCGCGGCACGGCAAGTCGTGTCGCCTCGCGTCGCCCCCTGTGTGAACCGAGCCGGATGAACGACACAATTTGTCACTTATATTATTTACTGATTTGTTAATAATATTTGATGATTTATTTATTTATATTATCTCACTAAACCTCACCTAGGTCCTGCAATTGAAGCTCTTTTTCACTTATCAACCCTGTAACATTTGTTTTGCTGTCTGTGCCCCTGTTCAGAAGATTTCACCTCACTTTCTGTCCCTATGACAATTGGATTTTGAAAATGTGGGGTTATTAGGGAAACAAGGATTGATGATAAAGCATCAGTGGAGACACCTTTTTCCCATATTAACTCTTACAGGAGAAAATTTCCTTTCCTAGGGGTAGATTTCCTCTCACTTCCTGTTGTCTCCCTCCGTTTGTAAGTAGGAGTGGTTTTTAAGTCGGATGTTTGAAAGTAGGGGACCGCCTGTATATACTATACGGCCTGCCCTATATAGAAAATTGGGCCTTAGGTGTTGGTGGTACCAGAACACTGTAAGACCTCACAGTTACTCCTGTTGGGCGTTGGAACGGGCACTGCTGTGAAATATTATATCAAGAATTGTAATTACATGCCCCTGTTGAACAGGGGCAGAAAAATTGGGCCTTTGGTGGTGGTGCCACAACACTGTAAACCCTCACAGATTCTGTTGTTGAGCACAGGAACGAGCCCTGCTGTGAAATATTAGAGCAAATATTGTAATCACATGCCCCTGTTAAACGGGGCAGACAAATTGGGCCTTAGGCAGTGGTGGTGGTGGCACAACACTGTAAAGCCTCACAGATACTCTTGTTCAGTGAAGGAATTGGCCCTGCTGTGAAATATTAGAGCAAAGTATGTAATCACATGCCCCTGTTAAACAGGGGCAGAAAAATTGGGCCTTAGGCATTGGTGGTGGTGCCACAACACTGCAACCCCTCACAGATACTCTAGTTGAGTGCAGGAAGGAGCCCTGCTGTTAAATATTTGATTACAAATTGTAATTACACACCCCTAACAGGGGCAGAAAATTTGAGTCTTAGGCACTGGTGGTGGCACCACAACACTGCAATCCCTCATAGATACTCTAGTTGAGCGCAAGAATGAGCCCTGCTGCAAAATATTACAGAAAAAATAATAATTATATGCCCCTGTTGGGCTTTTGCACTTGTGGTGGTGCCCTGAATCAAAAATGTTCTTAGCAGCTATCAACGTGAACATTGAGGAGGAATAGGATAGTCACTCAGCATAACAGTATAGTCCCTGAGCAAAGGCAGATTTCATGGGATCTCACATTCTTTAAAAAATGAATCGGTTACATCAGCATCAGGTGCTTGGTAGATGGTGATCCAAGACTGATTCATTTTTATGAAGGTGAGCCAATCAACTGAGTCTGTGGACAGACAGACTCTGTGATCGGTTACAAAGCCTCCAGCAGCACTGAATGTGCGTTCAGAAAGAACGCTGGATGCAGGATAGGCCAGTAGCTCAATTGTATATTGTGCAAGCTCTGGCCAGTGATCCATCCTCAAGACCCAGTAACCCAGTGGATTGTCAGTTGGAAAGGTCTCCAAGTCTGATCTTGCCCCTAGGTATTCCTGATGTAAATCAGACGCTGGCGATGGTTGCTGGAACTGATCAGACCTTGGGGCTGCGGACTAAAGAATTGTCTGAACGCATCGGTCAGACAGCCACCTTCTCCACTGCTCCTTCTGTAACTGACCAAAGCCTCAGCAACACGTTGTCCAGAAGGACCAGGAAATTGTAACCTTCCAGGCTCTGGAAACGCATTGCACAAGCCTTTCTGCAAGGCCTCCCGAGATGTTTCATCCTCTGCTCCCTCTGCGAAGGCTGGATAAGTTCCACAACCTTAACCTTGTAACGTGGATCAAGAAGGGTTGCCAGCCAGTAATGATCCCTCTCCTTGATACCACGCATCTGAGGGTCCTTTCACAGGCTTTGCAGATCAGGGTGGCCATGCAGCTGAGGTTTGCTGAGGCATTCGATCCGGAGTCCTCTGGGTCACTAAGGATGGCATGATCCACAGTCACCTCCTCCTAGCCACTTACAAGTCCATGGGTTTCTGGGGACTGAAAACAATCCCTTGAAGACTGCTGCTGAGTACTAGGCTCGACCTCCATGCTGACACAGTCCTCATCCTCCTCTTGTGTGATCGGCGGCCCCCCAGGAATACTATCTAGATAAAGGGGGCCTTGAGAGGTAAGGAAGTCCTCCTCTTCCTCCCTCTGTTCTGCCTCAAGTGCCAAGTCCATTATTCCACAAAGTGTGTGCTGCAACAGGAACAGTATCACTGATGCATGCACTGTTACTGCTCACCATCCTTGTGGCCTCCTCAAATGGCAACAAGAGAGTGCATGCATCTTTGATCAGTAGCCACTGGCGTGGCGAAAAAAAGCCAAGCTCCCCTGACCCTGTCCTGGTGCCATACTCACACAGGTACACATTGATGGCCCTCTGCTGTGTGTGCAGCCACTGCAGCATTGCCAACATTGAGTTCCACATGATAAGCATGTCACAAATGAGGCGGTTTTTGGGCAGGTTGCATTCCTTTTGAAGGTCAGCCAGCCGAGCACTGGTATTATATGACCAGCGGAAATGCCCACAGACTTTCCTGGCCTGCCTCAGGAGATCCTGTAAGCCTGGGTACCTGCACAAGAACCGCTGCACCACCATTAAGAATGTGAGCCAAACAGGGAACATGGGTCAAGTGTCCCTGTGGGAGGATGGAGAGGAGGTTGGTGCCATTGTCGCAAAGTCTGCCCCTGCAGAGCTGACAGAATCTCTGCCCCAGTGTGGCTCCTGTCCCCTAAGCAGACCAACTCAAGCACCGCATGGCATCTTTTTGCCTGACTGCTTGCGTAGCCCCTTGAACTGCTGCACACATATCAAAAAAGCCCACACCAAATAACTTTTCAAAATATGTGGGGAGTCAGCAGCACCCTGCACATGCGGAGCTCTGCGGTGTGATGCAGTCAGGGGGCTGCCCTTAAGCTGGCCCCTTGAGGGCATCCTGTCTTGTTGGATATGTGCCCCCTCCTCCTCCCAGGCACCCACGTAGAGTCAGTGACCTCATCATCCCCTCCCTCCTCACCACTGGAGCAAACCTGGCAATATGCTGCAGCTGGGGGAACATGACTGCTAGTTTCTTATCCTTCTTGGGCACCCCCTCTCTCTAGCTAATGTTACTGCCTTACTCAACTTGGGTACCATCATCGGAGCCTTCAAAACTATGTGCATCCTCCTGCAGCATGTACCCGACACTGTGGTCGAACAGTTCGGGGGACTCCTCTGTGCATGATGGTGGGGCTAGGGAAGGAGTGACTGATGACATTGAGCTGATGGAATAGGCCGCTTTGGCAGCTGCATTGGCAGTCAAACTATTCTGAACCTGGGTGACAGAGGATAAGGACAGCTTAGTTATCCACTCTACCAACTCTTCTGCATGTTGTGGATCAACACAGCCAGCTGCCAAAAAAAAGGACAAGCATGCCCCACGACCACATTCTGAGGATGCACCATGTCTGAGACTAGTGATGGCCGAACAGTTCGCCCGGCGGTCGTTTTGCGGCGAATTTTAGCTGTTCGCGGTCTGCCCGTTCGGCGGACTATTGGCGCAGTTCGCCCGGCAGACTTCCGCGTTTACTGTGTAAAAGAACTTTGACCTATGATGACACATCCATCATGGGGTACAGGACAGCCAATTGAGACATTACAGCACATGGACACTTGGACATTCCCCCTAACTTATAAATACACCCGATCCGGCGGCCATTTTACAGAGATTACAGTGACCCAAATCGCTAGCTATTTGGTACACAAAAGTTATTTTCAGGACTGGTATAGGTGTTAGGTGTAGTTCAGGATAGGCAGTGCTGTGCTAGTGATTGTTGCAGCAGCCTGAGTGTCTTTTGTCAGTTTAGAGAAAGGGACAGGACAGTGTGTGCTGCAGGGACAGCCAGTTTAGTCATTAGCTGTTACTATCAGGTCCACAAAAGTGCTATTTCAATTATTGTTCCAGTAGCCTCTGTTTTGTCAGTTTATATAGGGACAGGCAGGAAGCAGTGTGTGAGGCAGTGAGGGTCAGTTTAATCAGTAGCTGTTACTATTAGTTCCACAAAGGTTCTTTTCAGAACTGGTATCAGTGGTATGGTAATAGGCTTGTACACGTATAATATTCTTTCTTCCAAATATAGAAAGAATATTATACTTGACTGCTGCCCTTCTGCTGCAGTCTGCTAATCATTCACAACCCACTTGTTCCACAAAGCTCCTTATAAGGACTGGTAACTTGGTCTGTCTAGGGTGCACAGTACATAGGGTTGAGTGAGGTACAGTCTGCTACTCTATAAGGACTGGTATAGGTCCACAATACATAGGGTTGAGGTGCACTACTGCTGTTTGCTGCCCTATACTGCAGCAGTCCTTCATCGGTATAGGGACTGACGTACAGTCTGCTAATCACTCACACACAACCTACTTGGTCCACAAAAGTCCTTATAAGGACTGGTAAGGTATAGGGTACTACAGTACATAGGGTTGAGTGAGGTACAGTCTGCCATTCTATAAGGACTGGTATCGGTCCACAATACATAGGGTTGAGGTGCACTACTGCTGACCGCTGCCCTATACTGCAGCAGTCCTTCATCGGTATAGGGACTGACGTACAGTCTACTAATCACTCACACACAACCTACTTGGTCCACAAAGGTCCTTATAAGGACTGGTAAGGTATAGGGTGCTACAGTACATAGGGTTGAGTGGGGTACAGTCTGCTACTCTATAAGGACTGGTATAGGTCCACAATACATAAGGTTGAGGTGCACTACTGCTGACCGCTGCCCTAAACTGCAGCAGTCCTTCATCGGTATAGGGACTGACGTACAGTCTGCTAATCACTCACACACAACCTACTTGGTCCACAAAAGTCCTTATAAGGACTGGTAAGGTATAGGGTGCTACAGTACATAGGGTTGAGCGAGGTACAGTCTGCTACTCTATAAGGACTGGTATAGGTCCACAATACATAGGGTTGAGGTGCACTACTGCTGACCGCTGCCCTATACTGCAGAAGTCCTTTATCTGTATAGGGACTGACGTACAGTCTGCTAATCACTCACACACAACCTACTTGGTCCACAAAAGTCCTTATAAGGACTGGTAAGGTATAGGGTACTACAGTACATAGGGTTGAGTGAGGTACAGTCTGCCATTCTATAAGGACTGGTATCGGTCCACAATACATAGGGTTGAGGTGCACTACTGCTGACCGCTGCCCTATACTGCAGCAGTCCTTCATCGGTATAGGGACTGAGAGTTTTGTCACAGGGTCATTTAAAAAATGACAGGCAGAGGAAGAGGCAGGCCCTTCCGCAGGGGTGGTAGGGGTAGGGCAGGAGCAACAGGCTTGAGCCAAAGTGGGAAGTTGCAGAAGGTGCGTTCAATTACTTTAAAGGACACACCAGACTTGGTTGAGTGGCTCGCTCAGCCTTACTCCTCTGCACCCTCCTCATCCTCTCGATCTGCACCCTCTTCTTCACTCTCTGCTATGTGCACCCCCAAAGACACTACCACCAACAACACCACCACCACCACCACCACATACCTTCCGCTTGAGTCACAGAAATTATTTTCCGATCCATATCAAGACATTTCTGATGCGCAGCCACTCTTGGTATTGGATCAGGAAGAGGAGGCAGCAACAACCGCTACTCAGCAGTCTGACGACAGTACCCAGATCAGCCCAAGGAGGAGGTTGGTGCCCGGTGTTGCTGCCTACTCCGAGATCTCTACTTATAGCGGTGGGGAAGGTGATGTTGATGATGACGTGTCTAGTGATGTCACGTGGGTGCCCACAAGAGAGGAAGAGGAGGGGAGTTCAGAGGGAGATATGGACCAGCAGATAGGGAGGAGAAGCAGGAATAACTTACATTGCACAGGAGGGACAAAGCAGACTGCAAATGTATCAGGAGCGAGTCATCGACCATGTACGGTCACATCTGGCGCTCCCAGGACACCGGCACATGGCTCTGCAGTGTGGGCTTTTTTTAACGTGTCCGCTGCTGACAATAGCGTTACCATCTGCAATCTTTGCAGTCAGCGCATTAGTAGCGGTAAGCCCAACACTCAACTAGGGACGACCGCCTTAAGAAGGCACATGAGCAGCCATCACCGAGCCGAGTGGGAGCAACGGAACACACAAAGCCACACTGCAGGCTCTCACCGTCCAGCCTTGTCTTCTACTTCTCCTCTCTCCTCACAATTGTCCTCCACTCCACCTTCCATCACGCCAAGCTCACGTTTTTCTGCAAAAAGGCAGGCTTCTGTGGGCCTAATGTCCGAGCGTAAAAAAATGATGAGGCCGGATAACCCTCTTGCCCAACGGTTGACGGCTGGCTTGGCAGAACTCATAGCCCGCCAACTACTGCCATATAAACTGGTGGACTCGGAGGCCTTTCGCAAATTTGTGGCCATTGGAACACCACAATGGAAGGTCCCAGGAAGGAAGTATTTCTCAGAGAAGGGCATCCCAGAGCTATATGGCCATGTTCAGCGGCAAGTGAATGTATCTCTGGCACACAGTGTCGGTGCCAAGATACATCTGACCACAGACACGTGGTCTAGCAAACACGGGCAGGGAAGGTATATCACTTTTACTGCCCACTGGGTGAACCTTCTGACGGCCGTCAAGCATGTAACCCGTGGCACCCGTGTAGATTTGGTTTTACCGCCACGGATTGTATGCAGGCCTGACTCTTCTTCTCCTCCTCCTACTCCATCCTCCTCAGCTGACTCCTCCTTTTCCGCTGCTAGCGTCTCTTCCGCTGCGCCGCCCAAGCTCCCCAGAACCTATTCGACATGCCAGGTGAGACGTTGCCATGCCGTGCTGCGTCTGTTGTGCCTGGAAGCCAAGAGCCACACTGGCCCTGCACTCCTTTCAGCTTTGCGTTCACAGGCAGATCAGTGGCTAACACCGCTCAATTTGACAGTTGGTAAAGCGGTGTGTGACAGCGGTGCCAATCTGCTTAGCGCATTGAAACAGGGCAAAATCACGCACGTGCCATGCATGGCACACGTCTTAAACTTGGTCGTGCAGCGATTCCTTGTCAAATACCCTGGGGTCCAGGACATCTTGCGGCAGGCAAGGAAAATCTCGGCTCATTTCAGAAGATCTTACACGACCATGGCTCGCCTTGCTGACATTCAGCGGCGACATAATATGCCGGTCAGAAGTCTTATTTGCGATTGCCCGACGCGATGGAACTCAACCTTCTATATGCTTGATAGGATGCTCCAGCAGAAACGTGCAGTTAACGTCTACCTGTATGAACTCTGCGGCAGAACTGGTTCTGGGGAGCTGGGTTTTTTTTCACCGCGCCAGTGGCTGCTCATGCGCGACGCATGCAGACTTCTGCGCCCATTTGAGGAGATCAACAAACTGGTCAGTCGCAGCCATGGCGCCATCAGTGACATGGTACCTTATGCCTTCTTTATGGAGAGTGCATTGCGTCGTGTCATTGATCAAGCTGTGGAGGAGCAGGAGCGGGAAGATGAGGAAGTCGCAATGCTGGATGAATTCCCAGGGGGGGCTACTCTATCTGAGACAAGTCAACAACAGGAGTCTGAAGAGGAGTCAGAGGAGGATGGTGCCGGGGCGGATGAGGAGGAGCAAGAAGAGCATGCTTTAAACCTTTCTGGGATCCCTGTTGTGCGTGGATGGGGAGAGGAGAATGAAGAGGATGACATTATCCTTGATGATGAGCAGGAGCCAGGCCACCACACTGCTTCCACTTTAGTGCAAATGGGGGCCTTCATGCTCCAGTGTTTTAAAAGGGACCCCCGTATAAAAAGCATAAGGGTCAAGGACCAGTACTGGGTGGCAACGTACTTAGGCCCCCGGTACAAACACAAAATGGCGGAAATGTTACCGCCGTCACAGAGGGCTGTCAGAATGCAGCACTTCCAGGCCTTGCTTCGAGAAATGCTGCATTCTGCTTTTGCGTGCGCTGGCAGAGGAGCAATTCCCACTCCCAGAGAAGGAGTTGCGGGTACCAATCCAACAGCGCCTGCAAGAAGAGGTCGGTTTGAAGATGTGTTGGTGACTTCGGATATGAGGTCATTCTTTCAGCCGACCCATCGACAGGTGTCATCCGGATCCAGCATCAGGGAACACCTAGACCGTCAGGTGTCCGACTACATCGGGTTAATGGCCGATGTGGACGCTCTGAGGAGTGATGAACCCCTGGACTACTGGGTGGGCAGGCTTGACCTCTGGCCAGAGCTTGCCCAATTTGCAATCGATCTGTTGGCTTGCCCCTCATCCAGTGTTCTGTCCGAAAGGACGTTCAGCGCAGCAGGGGGGATCGTGACCGATAAGCGTACTCGCCTAGCTCACGACAGTGTTAACTACCTCACATTTCTAAAAATTAATGAGGCATGGATCTCGGAGGAATTCAACACATGTGACCAGTAGACCATGTATAGGTCTATAAACAATTTTTTTAATCGAAAACAGAGACCTTCTTTCTTCATTTGGCTCACTTCCTTGTCCAAAAAAAGCACACCGTACTATATGCCCGTACCCTCCTCTTTGAAGAGATTAAGCGGTGTCATATTTCTACTGAGGCTGCTTATTATGAGGGGCTCCCACCATCTCTGTGCTGTGCTGACATCCTCCTGGGGCTGTACCTCTGCTGTGCATATTTTGAGGTGCTCCCACCATCCCTGTGCTGTGCTGACATCCTCCTGGGGCTGTACCTCTGCTGTGCATATTATGAGGGGCTCCCACCATCCCTGTGCTGTGCTGACTTCCTCCTGGGGCTGTACCTCTGCTGTGCATATTTTGAGGTGCTCCCACCATCCCTGTGCTATGTTCATTATGAGGGGCTCCCCCCATCCCTGTGCTGTCTTACTCCTGGGGCTGCTTATTATGAGGGGCTCCCACCATCCCTGTGCTATGCTGACATCCTCCTGGGGCTGCTTATTATGAGGGGCTCCCACCATCCCTGTGCTATGCTCATTATGAGGGGCTCCCACCATCCCTGTGCTATGCTGACTTCCTCCTGGGGCTGCTTACGGTGCTGGTGTGAGTGCTTTATGTCACACTGCTGATGTCAGTGCTCTCTATCACGGTGCTGCTGTCAGTGCTGTATATCACGGTGCTGGTGTGAGTGCTCTCTATCACGGTGCTGCTGTCAGTGCTGTATATCACGGTGCTGGTGTGAGTACTTTATGTCACGCTGTTGATGTCAGTGCTCTCTATCACGGTGCTGTTGTCAGTGCTGTATATCACTGTGCTGGTGTGAGTGCTTTATGTCACGCTGCTGATGTCAGTGCTCTCTATCACGGTGCTGCTGTCAGTGCTGTATATCACGGTGCTGGTGTGAGTGCTTTATGTCACGCTGCTGATGTCAGTGCTCTCTATCACGGTGATGCTGTCAGTGCTGTATATCACGGTGCTGGTGTGAGTGCTTTATGTCACGCTGCTGATGTCAGTGCTCTCTATCACGGTGATGCTGTCAGTGCTGTATATCACGGTGCTGGTGTGAGTGCTTTATGTCACACTGCTGATGTCATTGCTCTCTATCACGGTGCTGCTGTCAGTGCTGTATATCACGGTGCTGGTGTGAGTGCTTTATGTCACGCTGCTGATGTCAGTGCTCTCTATCACGGTGCTGTTGTCAGATCACTCTATCATGGTGCAGGTGTCATTGCTGTATGTCGCGCTGCTGATGTCAGTGCTCTCTATCACCGTGCTGTTGTCAGATCACTCTATCATGGTGCAGGTGTCATTGTTGTATGTCACGCTGCTGGTGATCATCTCCTGCACCCTCTTCTTTGCCTACCCTGGTCCCTGACCTTCCCTCTCCTCCATTGCCTTCATGCGCTCCACAGTCCTGAATTGTCACAACAATTTCCCGTATAAAAAAAGAATGCTTGTAGTTGTCGATCCCAGATTCACCTCATACATGTGTTATGTCATTGGCCATGTGGTGGGACTATGTTTGCACAGCTATTAATTATTTTGTGGCTGCAAATTTGACCTGTAGGTTTGCGAAGTTCGCCTCCCATTGAAGTCAATGGGGCCCGCCGCGAACGTTCCGGTTCGTGAACTATCGGCCGCGTTAGCGGTCCGCGAAACGTCCCGTCGGAAGTTCGTCCATCACTATCCGAGACCAGCACTGTTGGCTGTAGACACAGAGCCTGCTTGCCCTCTTTTAGTGGCCTGTGAGCATCTGCCTCTCTGTGGTGGCCTTCCAGACATGCTGTAAAATTTCATTAGCAAAACACTGCCTGACGTTTACTAGAAAAAGTACACCAGGAATGGCCTTCAGTCAGATATAGGCTTGGCTAGACTAGAATGCAGTGGATATAGATATATGTAGGATACTATATATATTTAATGCACTACAGATCACTGAATCACCTGCCTGCCTGAAACTATATTTGAAAATGTACACCAGAAATGTCTTGCAGTCAGATATAGGCTTGGCAGAATGCAGTGGATATATATGTAGGAGACTATATATATTTTATGCACTGCAGCTCACTGAATCACATACCTGCCTGAAAGTATATTTGAAAACGTACACCAGGAATGGACTGCAGTCAGATATAGGCTTGGCTAGACTAGAATGCAGTGGATATACATGGTAGACATACAGCAAAATCTACAAAGGAATGGTTCACAAATAAACGTATCCAGGTGTTAGAATAGCCAAGTCAAAGTCCAGACCTGAATCCAATCGAGAATCTGTGGAAAGAGCTGAAAACTGCTGTTCACAAACGCTCTCCATCCAACCTCACTGAGCTCGAGCTGTTTTGCAAGGAAGAATGAGCAAGAATTTCAGTCTCTCGATGTGCAAAACTGATAGAGACATACCCCAAGCGACTTGCAGCTGTAATCGCAGCAAAAGGTGGCTCTACAAAGTATTAACGCAAGAGGGCCGAATAATTTTGCACGCCCCACTTTTTATTTTTTTATTAGCTAAAAAAGTTTTAAAAATCCAATAGATTTCGTTCCACTTCACAATTGTGTCCCACTTGTTGGTGATTCTTCACAAAAAAATTTTTTTTTATATCTTTATGTTTGAAGCTTGAAATGTGGCAAAAGGTTGAAAAGTTCAAGGGGGCCGAATACTTTCGCAAGGCACTGTATATATATATATATATATATATATATATATATATATATTGTATGCACTGCAGCTTATTGAATCACTTGCCTGCAAGTATATTTGAAAATGTACACCAGGAAAAGCCTGCAGTCAGATATAGTCTTGGCTAGACTAGAATGCAGTGGATATATATATATATATGTAGGAGACTGTGTGTATATATATATATATATATATATATATATATATATATATATATATTATGCACTGCAGCTTACTGAATCACCTGCCTACCAGAAGTATATTAGAAACAGTACACCAGGAACAGCCTGCAGTGAGATATAGCTAAACTGCATGCAATGGATATATACATATATATACGGTATATATACGAGACTGACTGTGTATATATATTAAAGCGGGAGTCCGCCGGGACTCCGCGTTTTTTTTTTTTTTAAAGTCAGCAGCTACAAATACTGCAGCTGCTGACTTTTAAAATAGTGACACTTACCTGTCCAGCGCGCCCGCGATGTCGGCACCCGAAGCCGATCTCTAGATCGACACTCGAGTGCTGCCGCCGCCATCTTGGGTATGGGAATCAGGAAATGGAGCCTTTCGGCTTCATTTCCCAGTTCCCTACTGCGCATGCGCGAGCCGCGCAATGAGGACGGTCCCCGCTGCCTCTGGGATCTGTGTGTTTCCCAGCAGGCAGCGGGGCACTTGCGGAAGGGGGCGGGCACTTGCAGAAAGGGGCGTAATGTACGCCCCTTTCCGCAGAGAGCTAGCCCGGAAGTGGGTGCAGTTACCTGGATTATCCGGGTAACTGCACCCCCTCCCCCCTAAAGGGTGCCAATTGTGGCGCCGGAGGGGGGGAGGAATCCGATGAGCGGAAGGTCCATTTTAGGGTGGACCTCCGCTTTAAATCCAAAGCAGTTAACTGAATCACCTGCCTGAAGTATATTAGAAACAGTACACCAGGAACAAGTCAGCAGTCAGCGCTAGCTAAACTGGATACAGTGTATATATATATATATATACACAGTATACAAGCCTGGATGTATATATACTAAATACGCTGCAGCTAACTGAATAGCCTGTCTGCTCAATCTAAATGAAATGGCACTCTCTCTATGAAAGCCAGCAACACACTACACAGGGCCAACGTGCAGGCAGCCTTATATAGTGTGGGGCGTTGATTTAACCCCCTGAGCCATAATTGGCCATAGGCACCCATCCTTTGGCCAATTATGGCTCTCTTTGCTGATGGGGCTGTGATTGACCAAAGCATGCGGGTCATAATGCATGCTTGGCCAATCATTATACAGCAATGCACTGTGATGTCGCAGTGCATTATGGGGCTTGATGCACTGCTCGAATTTGGCGCGAACGCCCCATAATGTTTGTATTTCGACAAACGATCTAACAGCCAATGTTTGAGTAGAAACTCATGTTCGACCCGAACATAAAGCTCATCCCTACTCTTAAGCTCCATCAGGTTGGATGGGGAATGTTGGTGTACAGCCATTTTCAGATCTCTCCAGAGATGTTCAATCAGGTTCAAGTCTGGGCTCTGACTGGGCCACTCCAGAACATTCAAAGTTGTCCTGTAGCCACTCCGTTGTTGTCTTGGCTGTGCTCTTAGTGTCGTTGTCCTGTTGGAAGATGAACCCTCACCCCCAGTCTGAGGCCCAGAGCAAATTGGAGAAGGTTTTCATCAAGGATGTCTTTGTACATTGCTGCATTCATTTTTCCCTCAATCCTGACTAGTCTCCAAGTTCCTGCTGCTGAAGAATATCCCCACAGCATGATGCTGCCACCACCATGCTTCACTGTAGAGATGGTATTGGCCAGTTGATGAGTGGTGCCTGGTTTCCTCCATACATGACGCTTGCCATTAAGGCCAAAGAGTTTAATCTTTGTTTCATCAGACCAGAGAATTTTGTTTCTTGTGGTCTGAGAGTCCTTTAGCTGCCTTTTGGCAAACTCCAGATGGGCTGTCATGTGCCTTTTACTGAGGAGTGGCTTCCGTCTGGCCACTCTATTTGTATCTGTTTGTTCAGCCAGTGATCAACTGCAGTAATTTTTGTTTGTACAGCCAGTGATTACTCGCAGTGATTTGTATCTGTTCCCAGAGCCAGCAATTACCCGCAGCATTCTTTTTGTCCGCTTGCAGAGCCAGTGATTACCCACAGCGATTTGCATTTGTTTGCACAGACAGTGATTACTCGCAGCAATTTGTGTCTGCTTGTACAGCCAGGGATCACCCGCATCAATTTATGTCCGTTCGTACAACCAGTGATCACCCACATTGATTTATGTCTGTTCGTACAGCCAGTGATCACCCGCAGTGATTTGCATTTTTTTGTACAGCCAGTGATCACCTGCAGTGATTCGTGTCTGTACAACCAGTGATCACCCGCAGCTATTTGCATTTGTTTGCACAGCCAGTGATTACCCGCTGCGATTTGCATTTGTTTGCACAGCCAGTGATTACCCGCTGCGATTTGCATTTGTTTGCACAGCCAGTGATTACCCGCTGCAATTTGCATTTTTTTGCACAGCCAGTGATTACCTGCTGTGACTTGTGTCTGTTTGTACAACCAGTTGACCCTCGCGGTCATTTGCATGTTCGTACAGTCAGTGATCACCCGCAGCGATTTGGATGTTTGCACAGTCAGTGATCACCCGCAGAGATTTGGATGTTCGTACAGTCAATGATCACCAGCAGCGATTTGCATGTTCGTACAGTCAGTGATCACCCGCAGCGATTTGCATGTTCGTACAGTCAGTGATCACCCGCATAGATTTGGATGTTCGTACAGCCAGTGATTACCCGCATCGATTTTCATGTTCGTGCAGCCAGTCATCACCCACAGCAAGTTGCATGTTCGTACAGTCAGTGATTACCCGCAGTGATTTTCATGTTCGTACGGCCAGTGATCACCCACAGCGATTTTCATGTTTGTACAGTCAGTGATCACCAGCAGCGATTTTCATGTTTGTACAGTCAGTGATCACCAGCAGCGATTTTCATGTTTGTACAGTCAGTGATCACCCGCATCGATTTTCATGTTCATACAGCCAGTGATCACCCGCAGCGATTTGCATGTTTGTACAGCCAGTGATCACCCGCAGCGATTTGCATGTTTGTACAGCCAGTGATCACCCACAGCGATTTGCATGTTGGTACAGCCAGTGATCACCTGCAGCGACGGCTGCACTTTGCGCTCTCCAGTACAGCAAACCTCAGAATTTTGCTGACCTGCCTTCCATATGCAGGAAAACAACACACAGGGAAATCCTACAAGTTTGCAGATGAGGAGAGGCAGCAGTCCTCCTCTGCAGTCTCGTGGCCCAGTGACCCCGGCCCCTGAGACCAGCAAAGCTTGGGAAGAGCCAGCCGCCATGTTCCTCCATTGAGAAGCCCTGCATTCCTCTGAGTCTGACACCCAGCCCGCTAGATTTTTCTTTCTCTTTCTACAACTTGCGTTTAAAGCAAGCCTCTTCCCGCCCAGCCCGCCGCAGTCTAGGCTGCAGTCAGTGCAGTGACGTCCTCGTCCGCCCATGTGACGCTGGCCCCGCCCACAGCGCGCGCCCTAGTATTTGAATCCCGCTTCCGCCATTTTCTCTCGCTGCCTCATACAGACGCTTCTAGAAGGTAAGAGCTGATCGGAGGGAGGCCGCGCTTTACAATCCGTCGTGTATCCCGACCATCGTTCGCGGCACAGCGCTCCTTGTACCCGTGTGCTCAGCCCTTTAGTCGTGTAGCAGTTTGCCGTTGTTCTGGGCAGGAGATAGTCCCCTCGGGTGAGTAGAAGGGAGATCGGGCGGGCGGCGGCGCTGAGCCCCCTGACAGGGGGCGGGGGAGGCGGCTTGGCGCGCTTTTTCCATTGCCCGGCTCTGAGGGTCCGCGGCCACCGGGAAGGCCCCGTATAGAGAGCGTGTAGTCCAGTCATGGTTTATCGTCTTTATGCCGGCCACCTCATCCTCCTCTCTGTCCCGTGACTAGGCACTCCACCCGCCGCGGCCTGCACTCACCGGAGAGGCCCTGCCAGGCGGGGGCGCGCTACTGTGTCCGACTACAGGACCGGGTGGGGTGTAGGCCAGCAGGAAGCGGCGCTGCGCCATTACACTTTTCATTTCCCCCATGTGGCTGCCCATGGCGGGAGCGGCGTGTGTACGAGGCCTGGGGCGGGCTGTGCATGGGCCCATAGACTTCCTTTATACTCTGGATAGGATAGGCCTCTTCTCATGCGGATATCATTGAACTGCTGATAGCTTTACAGCCGTGTGTCATCACGTGTTAGGTTTTCGGCAGGCTTTCCTTTATGGTAACTTAACTTGTCATCTCTGCTGGGATAAGAGGAGAGTTACACTCCTGAGTCTGCTATTCCTATTGTCGTCGGAGGGTAGCACGTGTCTGCAGCCCCCCATAACTGCTGACTGCTTGGGGTTGTGACCCCCCCCCATCAATGCTTTTGTGTTGTGATTTCTATCTCCCACCCCAATTACTGATCAATGCCTGAGTTTGTGATCTCCCACCCCAATTACTGATCAATGCCTGAGTTTGTGGTCTCCCTACCCACCCCAATTACTGATCAATGCCTGAGTTTGTGGTCTCCCTACCCACCCCAATTACTGATCCATGCCTGAGTTTGTGGTCTCCCTACCCACCCCAATTACTGATCAATGCCTGAGTTTGTGGTCTCCCTACCCACCCCAATTACTGATCAATGCCTGAGTTTGTGGTCTCCCTACCCACCCCAATTACTGATCAATGCCTGAGTTTGTGGTCTCCCTACCCACCCCCCAATTACTGATCAATGCCTGAGTTTGTGGTCTCCCTACCCACCCCCCAATTACTGATCAATGCCTGAGTTTGTGGTCTCCCTACCCACCCCCCAATTACTGATCAATGCCTGAGTTTGTGGTCTCCCTACCCACCCCCCAATTACTGATCAATGCCTGAGTTTGTGGTCTCCCTACCCACCCCCCAATTACTGATCAATGCCTGAGTTTGTGGTCTCCCTACCCACCCCCCAATTACTGATCAATGCCTGAGTTTGTGGTCTCCCTACCCACCCCCCAATTACTGATCAATGCCTGAGTTTGTGGTCTCCCTACCCACCCCCCAATTACTGATCAATGCTTGGGGGGCTGTGATCTTCCTACGCCCCCCATTACTGGTCCAATGCTTGGGGGGGGGGGCTGTGATCTTCCCAGCCCCCCATTACTGGTCCAATGCTTGGGGGCTGTGATCTTCCCCAGACCCCCATTACTGGTCCAATGCCTGGGGGGGGGGGGCTGTGATCTTCCCCAGACCCCCATTACTGGTCCAATGCCTGGGGGGGGGGGGGGCTGTGATCTTCCCCAGACCCCCATTACTGGTCCAATGCCTGGGGGGGGGGGGGCTGTGATCTTCCCCAGACCCCCATTACTGGTCCAATGCCTGGGGGGGGGGGGCTGTGATCTTCCCCAGACCCCCATTACTGGTCCAATGCCTGGGGGGGGGGGGGCTGTGATCTTCCCCAGACCCCCATTACTGGTCCAATGCCTGGGGGGGGGGGGGGGCTGTGATCTTCCCCAGACCCCCATTACTGGTCCAATGCCTGGGGGGGGGGGGCTGTGATCTTCCCCAGACCCCCATTACTGGTCCAATGCCTGGGGGGGGGGGGGCTGTGATCTTCCCCAGACCCCCATTACTGGTCCAATGCCTGGGGGGGGGGGGCTGTGATCTTCCCCAGACCCCCATTACTGGTCCAATGCCTGGGGGGGGGGGGCTGTGATCTTCCCCAGACCCCTATTACTGGTCCAATGCCTGGGGGGGGGGGGGCTGTGATCTTCCCCAGACCCCCATTACTGGTCCAATGCCTGGGAGGGGGGGGGGCTGTGATCTTCCCCAGACCCCCATTACTGGTCCAATGCTTAGGTTTGTGATCTTCCCACCCCCCAAATGCTTAGGTTTGTGATCTCCCTGTCCCCAAACCACGGCTCAATGCTTGGGCTTGCAATCTACCCCACCTCTCACATCAGTGCTTGGGTTTGTGATCTCCCTACCACCCTCACCTCTCCCGTCACTGCTCATTGCTTGGAGTTGTGATCTCCCAACCACTTTAATTACAAAAACTACCAAGATATTATGCATTTGTGCTCTTGGCTTTTTAGAAGTGCTCCCTCAGCAAGCCCTGTGTACATCCCTAGACACAGCTCAGCCATGTTTTCTCATCAGACTTTGGTCTAGGCAGCATCATTATAATTTAGGGTGCATAATCAGATCACTGGCTGGAGGAAGGACTTTCTGCTATAGGTTTTTAGTGAGATTTCATTTAGAAGACTGTCCTGTTCCAGAAACCTCACTTGTAGATATATTTTAGAACGGGTCCAGTGACGGGTAACAAATGGTGAGTAGTTTGGGGCTAAAAGCTGCTTTCACATGGACTATTTTTTTTCACACTTTTTTTTTTTTTTTTCTTTTAAAGCTTAAATTGTCCATTTAAATGTTTTCACACCGAGGCGATGTGCTTCCATTGTGATGAGAGAATTTCTGCTTGAGTCTTTGGAACATGTTTTGAGTTAAACGCACCAGAAAGCACTTTTCTATTGAAAGCAATAGCAAACGTGACAAATGCACTTCCGATGTGCAGCTTGAGTCACATGTCGTCTGAAAACTGCTGGAGTTCTGCCTAAAAATGGAACTTTCGCTTTAAGTATTGGTGATCACCTGAACTTCCACATTTTGGCATGTCCTTTTGGGGGGGGCGGGCACCCTGTTTTTAGTCACCCAGCTCCCATTTCCTCACCTGGTGGCACCCGAAGGAAGACCACCTCTTCCTCATGCCATAGGTCTCAGACGATTGCCTGGCCATTCACAGCATGCAGTCCCACCCAGACGCCCACAGGTAGAATGCCAGGGAGAAGAGTGGAGCTTCCTGCATCGCTGGACGGATTGGTGTGTAAAAGTCAGCAGCTACACTTTTTGTAGCTGCTAACTTTTTTAATTGAGTGGAAGGCCGCTTTAAACCACGTTCAGAGCAACTTCAGGAAATGATTATTGGCCCCCATCCTCCAAAAATTAAGTCAGCAGCTACCAACACTGTAGCTGCTGACATTTACTATTGGGAAACTAGCCTGTCTAGGCATCCAGTGGTGTCCTCACCTGAGCTGATTCTTGGATGGACTCCCAGTTGCTGGCGTGTCAATCTTGATTTAAGGCCCCTTTCATACTTGTGTAACTTTGGATATCAGTTGCATGACAAGTCGTACCCAATGATTCCTAATGACAACCATTCATATCTGTGGCTTCAAGTCGCACCATCTTCCAACAGTAAGTTGTATCAGTCATCCTTGGGATATACAGATCTACATTCAGATGAGTGAACTCCATGAACTTTTTTTTTCTCCTTTCTATCACATTTCTATGGCTCCTGCTACACTGTGTCCTGTAAAAGCAGGGAGAGACATGTAGCCAGGCACAGTGCTGGATTGTAAGAGGAGGCAGGTATAGGGGGTGGACAAGGGAAATGGTTTCACCTTTAAAGTGCAAGGAAATCAAAACTTGGCCCCGTAGAGAGAAAAATTGCTATTTACCTGTTCTGCAGGCTGAGCTGTCATCGGTGGCTTCAGTGTGTAGGAGAGGCAGTCGACAACGGAAGCCCAATAGGAAGTCAACGGGTGACATCTCTTCACAGGCATTTCTTGATGGGGGGGGGGGGAGCACCGGACACAGTAGCGGCTTCACAACAGGTTAGTGTAGCCACCCCCCTTCAAGAGCTAGATTAGTTTTAGTATGTGGCTGAGTTAGATTTTGCTTTACTTCCACCTTAACACAGGGAATGCCCTAAGGCAGCTTTTCTTGACCTGTTCAACACAGGAACTCTTGAAATAACTTTCTGGTCCTAGGGAACCCCTTCTAAAATTACTAAAGCTACAATTCCTAATACATGAGTGTGATGGTCAGTGGGAAGAATGCTCCTTATAGATTGCTAAAAAGGTCAATGGTGTCAGTGGTAACTCATCTCAGAGGCAAACATTTCTCAAGGAACCTTGCGTTAAAGTATAATAAGTAAATATATGAATGCAGCTGTGTATATTTTTTATTTTTGTACGCTGCTGCTATTGCTCCTAGGTGAGACTGAAGTGCCCAGCACCTTGAGATGCCCCTTAACATCTCAGGAGGCTGTAGAAGCACATTCGGACAGCCGGTGTTCTGGCGTATAGAGTCCGGGCATCACATAGTGTCCACTCCGTACTGCGCATGCACAGTACGGAGCAGACGAAGCTTCGGAAAATCTCCGAAGCTGAACAGCGCCTGCGCCGTGAGTGGAGGTGGTAGCCCCACCATCCAAGCGGACATAGGGTTGTGAATTTTAGAGGGCCCCTCGCGGGCGAGCTTTGCTCGCCACGCTTCGGGCTCGGCCTCGCTGCGCTCGGCTCTTTTTTTATTCTAACTCTATGTCCACTTGGATAGTGGGGATAGAACCTGGACTCGCGGCGCAGGCGCCGTTCATCCTCGGCAATTTTCGGAATGTGTGTTCCTGTGTACTGCGCATGCGCAGTACGCAGGGGACACTATCTGATGGAGGACGCTATTTGACAAGACACCGGCGGCAGAGCCCAGTTGGGGCCTAGGCTGCTGGAACCTGAGAGGGGCAACTGGTGTAGGAAATGGGTTGACATCTGAACAGAAGAGCTGCTGCAGTAGGCTTTTGTCAAGCTAGTATGACGTTTGAAGAGACCGCTTAATAGATGGGAGGGAGGTGAAATGGTGAAGATAATTAATGGAACTAAAGGCAATATATAATTCTCTACCAGTCTGGCTCCCTCTCTGGCATCTCCCCATGACCAGCACAAGATGATGTAACTTGTGTGCGGGACTCGGTCATCCCAGCACGCAGTACTGTGCTGGCTTTGTATTGTGCAGTTAGTTTACACGCCAGGGAAGAGTGCAGGTAGGTGTATTTTATTGCAGATGAAACCATGCATGTTCTGTGATCGGTATCTGTTCTAAAGTCTTTAGTTAAAGGAACTTTAGTTCCTTTTATATAAAGTGTATCTTGAGGTAAAACTCTTTTTAGTTTGCCAAGTATTAGAACCCTTATTGGGTTTTATTGCTGCCTGTGTCCTAGGTGTGTAGGTTCACTTTTAAGCTCTGTAAAATCATGGAGTTGCTACTATAACAGGAATGGAAGGAATGTCTTCCAGTGAGGATGTGCTATTCCAGAGATTATCTTAAAGTGGGGTACCCCCTAAAAAAAAAATTAAGTCATCAGCTACAAATACTGCAGCTGCTGGCTTTTAATAATCGGACACTTACCTGTCCCGGGTTCCAGCGATGCGGGGGAACGAAGCCCCCCTCGCTCCCCGCTCCGCTCGCGGCGCAGTCATGCATACTGTGGGCACCCGACTGTGGCTTCACAGCCGGGCACCCACTGCGCATGCGCGAGCGGCGCAGGGCGCCGTGATACGCCGTACAGTCACCTGGGACACGTGACAGGTCCCAGGTGAATGTGCGGCGCGAGGGGAAGTGATGTCACCAGCCCGGGCAATGAAGAAGGCAGACTACGAGGGACCCCCTAGCAACCGGTATTTAGAGGTGAGTAAAAAATTTTTTTTTTTGCCAATTATTTTTTTTTGATTTTTTTAAAGAATTTTAAGTAGTTTTATTTTTTGGGTGGCAACTCCACTTTAAAGTGTAAATCTATCCAAACACTAAAATCCACGATCTAACACTAAGCTATGTAGCTGTAGAGAAGAAATTGGTGTTATACCTTTTTTTAGGTTCGAACCAGTCTCCAGCAGCAGTAGCTCTGCAGAGGACACTGCTGACAACGGCTGTGGCGTCACACACTCACTATGGGGCTCGCATTGTCGGCTGTGTCCTCTGCACCCACCTCAACAGTGAAGCTGAGAGCTCAGCGTTTTGTTGTATCGGCTTCAAAAGCTATATATTTACAGGGCTAGATGGGTCAGTGTTGGGTAGTGGATGTCTTTAGATGCAGGGATTTTAGTGTTGTCAACTTCTACTTGAATGTGAGTTTAATGCATTTCCTGTTGTGCCCAGTGTGGGAAGTGATTGTAAGTCTTAGGGCTTGTTCTCACCATGTCTGAGCTGTGGCACCCCTGTATGTATAATCCGGCACTTAACTGCTTGCCAGCCAGCTGCTGCAGTTGTACTGCAGCAGGTTGGCGTGGCTACACAAATCGCCACAGCTATAGGATGGCTCTTTAAGTTGCTATAGCAGGCGCATGCCTGCAGCGTCTTCCCAGAGCTGATGTTCTTGCCTGGTGGGCATGATGTCCCCCAGGCATCAGCAATTGCTCGTTACAGATCGAGAATGTGTACAAATCCAAGTTCCCTCAGGGGACAGACAGATCGTGTGTTCATACTAAGTATGAATGCCAATCGGCCTCCTCCCCTAGTCGGTCCCATCCCCCTACAGTTAGAACACATCTAGGGAATACAGTTTACCTCTTCCCTGCCAATGACGTATACAGTAATCAGTGGCTATTTTTAGCTGACTGATGTATAAATGTCAATGGTCCCAATAGTGTGTAGTGTCCGGTCTGTCGCAGTCCTTCTAAAAATTGCAGATCTCTGCCATTACTACTGTAAAAAAGCCATAAATACATTCCCTGTTTTGTAGATGCTACAAGTTTTGCGCAATTCAATATATATGTTTGCAGGTTTTTTGTTTACCAAAAACGTGTAGAATACATATTGGCCTAAACTGATGAAGACATTTGTTTACTTTTTTGGGGGATAATATAGCAAAGTACAAAATATTTTTCAAAATTGTCAATTTTGTTTATAGCACAAGAAATAAACTGCAGAGGTGATCAAATGCCACCAAAAGAATGCTTTATTTGTGGGGAAAAGACACACATTTTGTTTGGGTACCACAGCCCACAATTATCAAAGGGACGCAGTGCTTTATTGCAAAATATGGCCTGGTCAGGAAGGGGTCAAAGCCTTCTGAGGCTGAAGTGATTAATGTTGGCTTATGTGTCCATGCACACATAGGCATTTAAAGTAGGCTACTTTCACACTGGGGTTGAACTGTGTTGGCTGAAAAGTGCTGCTCGTTTTAGCGTTGCTTTTCACCTGCTAGCCACATGCTTTAACCCTCCCTCCTGCAAGCACTCTGTGCTAAAATTGTCTCCCATGCCACCTCAGCGTGAAAGCCAATTTGGCATTGCCTGTATTGTGACTGCAATTCCAATTTGCTCAGGTGCACATTGGGTCTGTTATATTCCCACCTGCCTTCCCATTGTAGCTAAATGGCTGCAATTTGCTTCTTCCCTGGTCATAGCAGCTGGGGAATGGGACACCAGAAACAAAGTGGTGTACATTTGTGGGGTTTCTCTTCTGTGCAGCTAGGGGAGGTAACAAATGACCTATGGATGTTCCATAGTCTCCCTCCCCCATTCCGTAAAAGTGATCCGGTGGCTGTACATGCATTTAAAGAGGTTGCAACCTCTACCAAAAAACTGGAAGACAAAGGCATAATGAGCTAATATGTATTGCATAATTACTCATAAAATACCCCAGAATGGAACCCTCCGCTGATGCACGCTGAGACGGCTGACATTTTCCACTGTTTCTTCCGGGTTCGTGGGCTCAAGTGATGAGTGGCTGGAGCCAGGATAACTTCACTCCTGCGTGCAGATGGCTGTTCCTTCAGAGCACATGTGCCGATTATGTAATAGGCAGTGTATACAGTAAATATCTCCTACATGGTGCAAGTTTAGAGGATATTTACAGTACCTAGAAAGTAAGCCTTATTGGCTTGCCTACAGATGCAAACAATACAAGGAGGCTTACTTCCTTTTTAAATGGCTGCCTTTTGAGCTTAGTATCTGCTTGGTGGCCTGGCAAGTTAATTTGCTCTTTATGCACTTTAGTAGGACAGCACTAATCGGTTCCTTATGTGGTGGTAGTATTGACCTCTACTCTGCTCCTGAGTGTAAAGTCTTAACATACCAGCTGTCCATCTTCAATGTAGCTGGTTGCTAGATGCATCCTGGAAGCCTATAGCATCAATGGTGAAGGTGATGAATTGCCTCTTGCCTTCAGAAATGAGGGGTGCGTTCATGATCACATGACTACAGGAAAGTAATGAGAAATGTTTTCAATAGTATGCTTTTAAAACTAAGTGAATGCATGAAGTAGTTGGTGCTTGAATAAGTGATGTTGTTCACATGTTCTCTAACATGTTGCTTGCTACATTCTATGGTATTAACCCCCCTGCAATGTATAGCACTGCTGCTATGCACCAATCATAAAGCAGCTCTTTAATAGGACATCAGGAAGTGGGTGTATATTAGGAGGTGGTGTGGGGTGACTAACACTCTGTTAACAGTCTGAATGAGGCCTGGAGCTGTCTGCCTTGGGGGATGAGTGGCCTATTATATAGTTTTCAATACTGCTACTCATGTTGCTGACACTATCAAAATCTAAATGTTGTACATTTTGTTTTCTCCTAGCCACACACATACCATGGCAGCCCAGGGAGAACCTCAAGTTCAGTTCAAGGTAAAGCAAATGTGTCATATTTTGTTTAAATTGTTTAAAATGTTTGTTCTTTACATTAAAATGACATATTTTTGTTTCAGCTTGTTCTGGTTGGTGATGGTGGTACTGGTAAAACAACATTTGTAAAACGTCATTTGACTGGTGAATTCGAGAAAAAATACGTAGGTATGTAAGCTTTAACCCTTTGCTGCCAGGGCCATTTTTTGCAATTTATATGTAAATGCACATTAGGCTTTTACTTAAAACCCCAGAACATATATCTTTTGAACGCAATGAAAATTAAATGGTGGTAGTTGCTAACCTTTGTCATGTTAATGCACGTTTATCAAACCTATAGTGCAAGTAAACCATATATACTCTTATGGTTATTGGTGCACATGAATGCAATATATTGCCAAATTTTTGGTAAAAGTTAACAAGGTTGTGTTAAGTAAATGGATAACAAAACTTGAAATTGTGGTACCCAAAATTTGTCCATAGGCTGAGGTAAAAGCCTATATCTTATCAGTTTAGAGTGAACTATGAATGATGGCCCTATAATTCGGTGTTTGGTAAAAGTTGACAGTTGTAAACCGTCTCTGCTATTAAGCAGCCCAAAGGCTCAGTTCACACTGCAGTAATGGGGGGGAACTATTCATGATTGGAATAGTTGTGTTGGGGTTTTTTTTTTTTTTTTTTTTTTTTTTTTCTAGTCACAAGCCACTTTTAAGTACCCAAGATGTTGGGAGATGTCTCTTTATACTAAAATGACACTTTGTATTGTGTAAGGCTGGTCAGTGTGCAGTTACCTTTGTGTGGGAATACCTGGCTGCACAACAGGTTCTTCCTTGCTCCTTTCATTGAACTGTGTTCATGCAGTGCAATTCGTTGTGTGATTTGACAGTTCAGAATTGCTTGACAATTTGTACCTCATTGCCTGCAATGGGAACTGTTTTAAATCCTTGCAAATCAGTTTCCTACACTTTTTGCAACTTGTGTAGACTTCTATCTAACTAAGTCGCAAGCTGCAATTAAAAATTAGGTTTAATCACTGATCTGTGGCTTTGAAACTGAAGTAGTGCTGTATAGCTGCACTACTGTGAACCAGGGCTCATATGCAGATTGGAACCTGGGATCTGCTCTCTTACTGGAATTAAGTGTAGGTACCAACACTTCATCTCGCCAGTTTTTTTTTTTTTTTTTTTTTATCTGATATTTCTTTTTTAAATTGGCTGCATTGAAAGGGAGCTGTAATATTCACCATTGCACTGTCCACACAACCGACTTTGGCTATAGATTGTTCAGGATCCAAACCCTCTGTCTGGTCCACTGATGCTCTCTGGTTCCCTCCTCTGGCCTCTGTTGCTACTTGTCCCATTGTGACCTAGGTGGAGGGAAAGAACCATGGAATGCTGAGCAGGACCAGACCTCTAACCCTCCCACTCCATGCTGAAGGTTTTTCCACCAGTGGGAAAATGTGGGCAAGTATGCCTTTGCTGGTTATTGATGCAAGTGTTACGTTTTATTTGTAAATGACTTTTTTTTTTTTTTTTTTTTGCAGCCACACTTGGTGTTGAAGTCCACCCTTTGGTTTTCCATACCAACAGAGGTCCCATTAAATTCAATGTATGGGATACTGCCGGTCAAGAAAAGTTTGGTGGTTTGCGAGATGGCTATTACATCCAGGGTGAGGATTGCAGTGAAATTTTAATTTCTTTTTACCGGTTTGTTAGCCTACCCTGTCAGCATCTTAAAACAGTGCAGGCATTTTTCCTTTCCAAAAGTTGGATGTGTTGAAGAAAAGCATATAATGTTATGAGTATTCTGAAATGGGTGTCCATATTTACTAAAACTGCTCTCGCCATCCTATGGCCAACACTTTAAGGCTCCATGCACACTGAAGCTCAAAAAAGCTATTTCTGGATGCCAGATTGCTGGCAGAAAACGCTGGTTGAAAAACCTGCTTTTAACAGAGTTTTATACTAGCGTTAATGAGCGTTTTACAGCGTTTTACAGCGTTTTACAGCGTTAATGAGCGTTTTACAGCGTTAATGAGCGTTTTACAGCGTTAATGAGCGTTTTACAGCGTTAATGAGCGTTTTACAGCGTTAATGAGCGTTTTACAGCGTTAATGAGCGTTTTACAGCGTTAATGAGCGTTTTACAGCGTTAATGAGCGTTTTACAGCGTTAATGAGCGTTTTACAGCGTTAATGAGCGTTTTACAGCGTTAATGGGCGTTTTACAGCGTTAATGGGCGTTTTACAGCGTTAATGGGCGTTTTTTATAAAAATACACAGAGGACACTCCAAAAATCCCACAATGCATTGAAAAATGGAATGCCGAACACTAATGAATGAGCGTTTGTTGTTTTTTGCCGCTGAAAAACGGCAATTTGAACGCGAATTTCTGGCGTTCAGAAAAAAGCCCATAAACTCCACTGCTCATTAAAGCTGAAAAACGTCCATGTGTGCATGGACACATAGGCTAACATAGAGTGGAGTTTATGGGCTTTTAAAAAAAACGCCAATAAACTGCAGTTTATCAGCTTCAGTGTGCATGGAGCCTTAGGCTTGTTGCAAGAGTCAGCTGTATAATGAGCCTAATAGTAATGCTATAAAGCAGCTGCTCAAAACAGATTCTCCAATGAGTTTACCTGCTTAAATCTTTTGATAAAAAAAAAAATGGCTTTTTATTTTTTGTGCTAAGTTCTGCTTTTCAAACATGGTCTCTCCCTAAAATAGACCAATATTCATGTTGCATATAGTTTGTAACATGTGATTTATCTAAAAATGGCTGAAGGAATCACCATCTTGATTGTGATGTCAACAGCCCTAGAGCTGTAACTCGATGGCACTAGTGTTCCCTTTCCCTGCTTCCCTTAAAGCAGTTGTATAAAGGTTATGTAGGGAACTAAGGGGGTTGCAGAAAACTAACTGGGCACTATAGAAGAAAGGACACTTCCTTAGCAAGTCAGATGCTAGCTTGTTTGGTATTTAATATGGATTTGTAGCATTGCCCATCTCCAAATTTTATATAGACTTGAATGGGAAATCATGTGGAGTATCGGTATGCACCATTCAAGTCCAAGGGACATTAGTGTGTGTATTCTGATTCTATATACTTGTAAATTATGCAGCTCATATAAGTGCTCAGGAGGAAATTCAGCATCTGCAGGAGAGGGTTGCTCAACTTTAGCAGTTTAGTCCTTCTCTTGTGCAGTGGGACAGATTGTTTTCAAACGAAACTGGTCATATTGAAGTAAAATGACTGTTTTACTGATTTCTGGGTTCAGGTTATTGAGTTAAATTGCTGTTTCTCCAGTCAACAAGACCTTAAAATAGACCTTTACTTTTTTAGGTCTAAGTTGGATTTCTGTTGGTTAAGGGTCACCTAGCCATTGACCACAGTATTAAAAATAGTTTCTAGTGGGTACTAAAACTTTAAGTTTTGATAGTGGAAATGTATTGGGACGTACATGCCGTTGCTTCAGTAGTACTGTGCGGCTATGCATGGGCATGACATCGCTGCTCCAGCCAATCACAGCACCAGAGTTGCGATACCTGGAAGTAATCTCCGGGATAGATGTCGCCAACTGGAAGGGGAGACTGCAAGGGCTTTGTTCTCAGATAAGTCATAATGAGCTAGTATGATATGCAGACTAGCTCCTTAGTGGGGTGGGGGGGGGGGGGGGTTAAAACCACTTTACCTCTTTGTATTTGGTTTAAACAGTTATGTTGTAACAGTACCTTGAAAGCATTCATACCCCTTGAGACTTTCCATATTTTTTCATGTTACAACCAAAAACATGTGGTGTTGGGCTTTAATGTGATGGACCAACACAAAGTGGCACATAATTGTGAATTGGGAAAATGATATGTCCTACATTTTTTACAAATATCTGGAACGTGTGGCGTGCATTTGTTAAGCCCCTTTTTACTGATACCCATAACTACTAGTGGGTCCAATTGCCTTCAGAAGTCACCTGATTAGTTAATGGCATCCACGTGTTTGAATCTTCTGTTCTGTGATGCCCTCAGAAGTTTGTTAGAACTTTAGTGAACAAATGGCATCAAAAAGGTCAGGGATAAAATTAAATTTAAAGCGGGGTTAGTAGAAAGCCATAAGATGGTCTGTTTGCGGTTTTTGAGATGCCATGTGGGAGAAGGTGCTCTGGTCAGATGAGACCAAAATTTAAATTTTGGGCCTAAAAGTAAACCTGATGGAAACCAACACTGCATATCACCCTGAACACACCACCCCCATCGTGAAACATGGTGGTGGCAGTATCATATTGTGGGGATGCTTTTCCTTAGCAGGGGTGATGGATGGAGCCGAAAACATGGTAGGCTGCATATGACTTGAGACTGGGGTGGAGGTTCACTTTCCAACAGGACAATGACCCCAAACAGAGCCAGAGCTACAATGGAATGGCTTGGATCAAAGCATAGTCATGTGTTAGAATGGCTCAGTCAAAGTCCAGACGTAAATCCAATTGGCAATCTGTGGCAAAGACATGCAGCGACAGGTGGTTTTGCGAAGTATTGACTCGGGTGCTGAATACAATTACACGCCTCACATTTATTTGTAAAAAAAAGTTAATTTACATTTTCTTTGGTCTATCACATTAAATTGTTTCTGGTTGTAACATGACAAATGTGGTAAATTTTCAAGTCATTGTAGTACCACTGACAATATTCTTCTAACTTTGCAGCTCAGTGTGCCATTATCATGTTTGATGTAACGTCAAGAGTCACATACAAGAATGTACCCAATTGGCATAGAGATCTTGTAAGAGTATGTGAAAATATCCCCATAGTCTTGTGTGGCAACAAAGTGGACATTAAGGACAGAAAAGTGAAAGCAAAATCAATCGTATTTCATAGGAAGAAGAATCTTCAGGTTGGTAGACTTTATTTTTAACTAACTTTATTTTTATTTTTTTGTGCTGATGGGCAGTTACCACTTTTCACCAGGAAAGTGTTTCCACTTTTGCAGCCAAATTGGGTTGCACTTATTTTATATTGCAGGTTTATATTGTAACTGGATTTTTAACCCTGTCCCAGCAAAGGGTTAAAGGTTTAAAAGCTGTGCCTCTTGCATTGTATGGAAATTAGGTGACTCCTTGTCCTTGGGACAGACTTGCACTGATATGGGTTAGAAAGCCATGCAGTTAAGTAAAATGTATATTTTAAAAAGTGGTTGTGCTCTGTAGATGGAAAACAAATAGTGGGGTTTCCACATTACAACAGTGGAAAGAATACTTCAACTTAAGGTCTGTATTGGCACTTTGTGCTGAGTGCTTTTCTAAGCACGGCATAGACATAGGGGCACTTAAAAGCAGAGCTCCACCTTAAAGGGGAAGTTCTGCTTGTTTGCACCCTCCGTGGCCACCGACTTTTTTGGGGTGGGGGGGGGGGGCTAGTTTTAACAGCTACATATTCCCACTTCTGGGTCAGATTGTTTTTAGGGGAGCATGGTACTCGTAAAGAATAGAACGTGTGTGTGTCTGTGTGTAATATTGTGGTCTAATGTTTGACTTTTTTTTTTTCCAGTACTATGATATCTCTGCAAAGAGTAACTACAACTTTGAAAAGCCCTTCCTTTGGCTTGCCAGAAAACTGATAGGGGATCCCAACCTTGAGTTTGTAGCCATGCCTGCTCTTGCACCACCTGAAGTGGTTATGGATCCTGCGTTGGCTGCACAATATGAGAATGATCTACAGGCAAGTCATTTTATTTCCCTTAATGTTTTAAATCCTAATTTGGAGTTTGTTGCTTCTAAACAAATGTTTCAGTGGTTAATTACTTTTTTTTTTTCTCTTTCTTTAATTAGATTGCCCAGACCACAGCACTGCCAGATGAAGATGATGATCTGTGAGGTGAATGAAGCTCGAGCCCAGAGTCAGAAGTCTAGTTTTATAGGCAACTGTCCTGTGATGTCAGTGGTGCAGCGTGTTTGCCACTTTATTTAGCTGAGCAGAACATGTGCTTAACCTTTTGAGATGCTGAAGGAGATGAATGGGCTTTGGAGTGAATGTGGCAGTTGAAATAAATCCTTCATATTTTGGACCTGCATATCTAGCTGTTTGGGACTGCAAATAATATTCCCTTTAAAAGTTTCAAATATAAGTTAAGACTGCTACAGTCACATCACAATGTTCTATGGTGATCCTGTTTGTTACTGTCATTCCCATACATTTTTCGTTTAGATCATAATAAAGTTGTATTTCAAATACCCCAGTTATTGATCATGGCAGATTGTTCTGTTCTGAACTAAACACTCTTGAGCCAGCTGATGCTTGTGTTCATGACTAAAGCAGACTATTTATTTTTCTTAAAACATGGTGTTTTATTTTTTATTTTTTTTCTTCTTCGGTCTTGAAGTTGTATGTGAAATCGGTTAGCATTTATAATGCTGCTAAATGCACACTGAGTTGGGTTGCTTTGCAATTTTCTAGCAAAATTATGGTTTTTACATGTAGGAGCAAAGTGTCAGAATTTGCCTGGGTAGCATGTAGTAAAACATGGGCTACTTCTGGCTGACTCATTGTGTATGTAATTTCAGAGTAGCAGTAAATGGTTAGACTGCATTGGGCCTTTCTGAAAATGTTGACAGGCCGCTTTCACACTGGGACACTGGGTCTGTTATCGGTAAAGTGCCACTAGTTGAAGTGGTGGTTTACTGCTGTTTAACCACTTCCCTAAGGCACACACCGATGTACATTGGCAGAATGGCACGGGCAGGCATATTGGCATACGGGTATGTCCAGTCTTAAATGCCATTGCCAGCGTGCTGGCGGCTCGCTCGCCGGTTGGGACCCCTGTGAGTCTGATCACGGGTCCCATGAACTCTATCACCGTAGGCATATCTGCGATCGTCTCACTGGGCGGCTGAACTGGGAGATGCCGTTGTAAACGGCATCTCCCCATTCTGCCTAGCAACAAGTGAAGCTGATCTCTGCTCCATGTGATTGGAGCAGAGATCAGTGTTCACTAATAGGCCCACACCCCTAAGAACACTTAACCCCCTACACTACCACCTGCTGGTTAACCCCTTCACTGACAGTCATTTACACAGGAATCGGTGCATTTGTATAGCAGTGATTGCTGTATAAATGACATTGGTCCCAAAGATGTGTCAAATGTCCGTGTCCACCATAATGTCAGTCACAATAAAAATCGTTGATCGCCGCCATTACTAGTAAAAAAAAATTAATAATGTCAAACTATCCCCTATTTTGTAAAACGCTATAACTTTTGCGCAAATCGCTTATTGTCATTTTTTTCGTAAAATGCGTATCGGCCTAAACTGAGGGAAATGTGTTTGTTTTTGGGGATACTTAGTAAAACAAAGTAAAAGAATGCGTTTTTTCAAAATTGTCCCTCTATTTTTGTTTATAGCGCAAAAAATAAAAACCGCGGGGGTCATCAAATACCACCAAAAGGCTATTTGTGGGAAAAGGACGTCAATTTTGTTTGGGAGCCACATCGCATTACCATGCAATTGTCAAAGCGACAGTGCCGAATCACAAAGTGGTCTGGTCTTTGGCCAGCAAAATGGTCCAGGGCTGAAGTGGTTAAGCGGTGCTTTCCAGCTGCTAGTGGGGTTCTTTTAACCAGCCGAAGAGGGTTTAAAACGCCTGTGTTGCGGCACTCCGGAAGCATTGCCATTTCATTAATTTCAGGGGTACAGTACTCCTACACCATCCCAAAGATGCTGCTTACAGGACTCCTCCCCCCCCACCCCCCCGCAAGCGCACCGCCCCACTATGAAAGCACTCAGGCTTTCACACTGGGGAGACATGAGGGGTGGTTTTCAGAAGCTGTATTGGTGCAAAAAACACCTGAAGCCTGCCTCCGGGCACCATTTTGTTGAGAATTGTTCAACACAAGTCAAATAAGCTGTAGTCCATTGCTGCAAAACAGTCTTTTGGGCACAAACCTTGCACAATAAATGCAGTGTTATGAATGTAGATCACCATAACTTATTGTGTAGGCTTTTTTTTTTTTTTTTACAGAAATTGTAAGGTGAACTTACACTTGCTCTTGTTCCCATCCTACCCCTGTCTCACCAACCTTGAGTCCTGTGATTGTTCTTCTGACACATATTGCTGCTTTACCCGTCAGATTTGAAATCTGGATGGCTACACGGGTTCTAATTGGTCAGCGCCAACCTATTGGAATGCTCCAAAACGTACCTCCTAATGAGGTACAATTTTGGAGATTCCCCAGACTGAGGCGGCAACCTGGGGTGTTGGTGTGGGTGATTGTTGTGCTCCAGGTCAGAAGGTATGAGGGTCCTGTGTAAGGTCACCTTTAGGCTGGGTTCAAACTGCTGCAGTGTACGAGATCGGATGTGATTTGCACTGCGAATCACATCCAATCTCTGATGCGATTTCAGCCATACAGATAGTATGGCCAAATTCGCATCCGGCCTAAACTCGTACAGGATCCTTTTTTTGGTCTGCAGCAGAATCCAATTGCATGGGTGTTCACACCATGCATTCCGATTCCTGTAAGATCGCACTGCGATATGCAAACTGATTTGGAGGTGTCATTAACTTTTCACTGACACTTCCAGCAGTTCGCATAGGGCAGTGTGAACTGCCGCCGGGAGGCATGCGATGCAGGAACCCGCAGTAGATTCGCAGCTTTCCAGCATCGCAGCAGTGTGAACCCAGCCTTACAGATGTTTCTGTAAAGGTGCACTTGACTTTAAAAAGTCTGTGTAAAATAAAATATTTGATTACAGCTTAAACTCCCCCCCCCATCTGCCTTTGGTATGTAAAATGCAGACTCCTATCTGGATATTGTGACAGTAGAACACTTGGAAATTGCTTACTCTATTCCATAGAAATGAAATGGATAACCATTGAAAGCACCCCTGGCAGCGTTTGTGCAAATTCTTGTCGCTTAACTACTTGGTCTGCAATGTGAAAATCTAAAACCATGTGAAAAGGGGCTTTCATGTGGCTAAAATTTAGCTACCAAAATCTTGTCAGACTGTGCTGCATTTGCTTTTTTAAAATTGAGTATAGTATTTATAGTACAGTAGTCATCAACCCTGTTCTCTGGTCCCACTAACAGGCCAGGTTTGAAAGATAAGTGAAATACATCACGGGTGATATCATTTGCTGCTCAGTGATTGCAGTATTCTAGTCTGCATCTCCCCAAGGTAATACATAAAACCGGACCTGTTAGTGGGCCCTAAGGATAGGGATTATGACCACTGCCATGGTAAACACCTGGTGATCATGCCAGTTTGACTATTGATAGTGGCAACACTGACCTTTCTGCAGTCTTTAGTTTTGCCGCTTTGTGTGTGCCTCATTTTCAGTTTGGGTAGGTAATGCACTTTCAGTTGCCTGACCTCTCTCTCCTGTGTATTGTAGTAATTGGCTCAAGCAGTGTGACACTGCTTCCCTTTCCTCCCCTTTAACACTGGGTGGTTTTCAGGCAATTAAGGACCTGAAATCCCCCCATCCATACCAGTGTCTTCACACTGGGGCAGTGTGCTTGTGGGACAAGTCCAGCTGCATCTTTGTGTACATCGCTCCCAAAACACCCCTGCCCAGTAGAAAGAATGGGCAGCACTTTAAGTGTTTACCCAATATTTTTTTTTTTTTTAACCAAGTCCGTCTTTCAGGACAGTCACCGTAGAGAGACCCTGGCTCCACCCCTCTTGGGTAACGCCACCTTCAATTTCACAATTTAAGTCTCATCCTCCTGCCATCCCCCTCAGTTATGGTGTTTCCTCCGGTGGGGAGATGCCGCTAAGGAACCTTAGCTAAACAGTCGGGGAGGCTGATGCTATGTTATCTAGAGTGGAGGAGACAGTGGTCCATGGCTCCGCTCGGCAGTCTGGTTGGCTAGGGAGCTGAATGTTCGTCCTGACCGCGCACTCCAAACTTCGCTTGGGGAAAGCAAGAAGTTTGGGGAGGTCCACCCGTTTGTTCGCCCAGTGGGGCACTGCAGCAGGGTCTCCTAGGTCCCCATGTGTTTGCAGTAGGCATGTAGCTGGAGGCCAGACCGAATGACGGGAGAAGTAATTTCTGGTGGGGGCGGACGTCTTCGCTGGATCCACGTCTTCCGGTTCGTGAAAGGGGACCAAGCATTCGGCTGGTGCAGCCTCTCTCAGCTGTACAGACAGCTGTTGGAGGCACGTTTGTACCACTCTTCCTCAGCAGGAGACTGTCTGAAGCAGAGGCTAAAGAGCGGCTCTTGGGGACAACAGCACCAGCCATTCAAAGGTAAGGGGAACCCTGGGGAGGTGTTCCCTTACTTGGTAACCAGTAGCTCCACTGGTGCTGTTCCTCCTTGGTGGTCGGGGGGGAAGGGGAGTGTGTCTGGGATCCTGGTGGTTGGTCCTGGGGGGGGGGAGAGAGAGGAGTAGTAGCGCTGGTGTTCTTTAAACTTATGCTGCCCTCTTATTTCTGTGTATTTCAGAACGCCACAAGCAAGTCCCCCCATGGTGCTAGGAAGAAGTATGCTTCGTGTAGCGGCTCTATGGGGGATTCCTGGACCAAGGGGTTGGTTAGGGAGCAGGGTGCAGACCTGGCGGCATTTGTGATGGAACTTTCTAGTACTTTCCAGTCCTTCAAAATGCTTTTTTTCTAGTTTTCAGTTGCCTCAGCCCCAGAGCACTCCACCAGCGCACCAGAGTGTACCACCTAGCCCAACATATGTTCCTCCTGCTAGTGGGGAGAATCCAGGGGGTTTTAGAGAGGAAGTTGAGGAAGGAGTTGACAGTGCTGCCTCAGATTCCCAAGGGGAAATCCAAAAGAACCTCACGGTAAAAGCTTTACGAGTGGCCCCGCCCGCCTAATATAAGAAACGTCAGCGCTGGGATCTCCGCATTGGAGACAGAAGGATGTATGGACAGCGCTGGACTGAGAGATCCCCCATCGCTGGATATGATCATCCATCGCTGGACCCCGGAGATTCGTCGCTGGATAGCAAGAGTGGATTAGCACCGCTGGAATCTTTTTTTTTTTTTTTTTTTTTTTATATATAATAATAAAGGAATTTTTCAAAAGTGTTTGTCTTATTTAACCATTTTGACACTTTCTTTGTGAAATGGTAGGGATACTTTTGTACCCCCTTACCATTTCAAACGGGGGGGGGCTGGGATCTGGGGGTCCCCTTGTTAAAGGGGGCTTCCAGATTCTGATAAGCCCCCTGCCTGCAGACCCTCACAACCACCGGCCAGGGTTGTGAGGGTGAGGCCCTTGTCCTCATCAACATGGGGGCAAGGACCCCCCAAAGCATCCTCCCAATGTTGAGGGTATGTGGCCTGGTACGGTTCGGGAGGGGCGCTCTCTCGTCCCCCCTCTTTTCCTGCGGCCTGCCAGGTTGCGTGCTCGGATAAAGGGTCTGGTATGGATTTTTAGGGGGACCCCATGTCAATTTTTTTTTTTTTTTTTTTTTATTTGATGCGGGGTTCCCCTTAATATCCGTATCAGACCTGAAGGGTCTGGTATGGATATTTAGGGGGACCCCCACGTCAATTTTTTTTTTTTTTTAATTTGACATTGGGTTCCCCTTAATATCCATGTCAGACCTGAAGGGCCTGGTAATTGAATTTAGGGGAACCCCCATGCTTTTTTTTTTTTTTTTTTTTTTTTTTTATATCAATGAATGAATGAATTGTCGGCTAATACAGAGAACACTCATTGAGTGTTCTCTGTATTACGGGAGCCGACAATTTAGCCACAAGTGATTTTAAAAGACTTTTTTTCCTGCACAAATTACACTTTGTGCAGGGACAGTTCTAAGCACCAGAAACATGCGCCCCTTCACAGGCATACTATAGATACCCCCCAGCTATGAAATTTAAAGGAATATTACACTTTTATTGTTTCACTTTAATAATTATTAAAATCGCTGCTCCTGAAAAACGGCAGTTTTTAAAACTTTTTTTTTGCATAGATCCATGTCCCCTGGGGCAGGTCCCATGTCCCCAAACACTTTTTAGGACAGTAACTTGCATATTACCCTTTAAAATGAGCACTTTAGATTGTGAACGTTCGAGTCCCATAGACTTTAATAGGGTTCTAAAGTTCACACGAAGTTTAGGTCTGTTCGCAGGTTCTGGTGCGAACCGAACAGGGGGGTGTTCGGCTCATCCCTAGTCAAGAAGGTTATTTTCACGGAGGTAGGAGCTAAGACGGTTGTAGACTAAGCGTTCTAGAAGTTTAGAGGTGAATGGGAGCAATGAGATAGGTCTTAAGTTGTTCAGGTTGGTGGGGTCCAGTGAGGATTTTTTAAGTATGGGGGTGATCTACGCATGTTTTAGAGGGGAGGGGAAGGTGCCACTTGAGAGGGAGAGATTGAAGATGTGAGCGAGGGAGCATAGGATAGAATTAGAGGGTGACCTTAATAGTTGTGAGGGAACAGGGTCCAAGGGACAATTGGTTATGTGAGCATCTGAGAAAAGTTTTGCAACCTCTTCTGTAGTAGCCAATTCAAAAGAGAGTGTTGAATGTGCTATTAGGCCAGGTATGTTGGGTGGGGTAGATGTACGCACAGTGGAGGTGTCCTCACGAATTGCATCAATCTTGTCTTTGAAGTGATTGGCAATCTCTTGGGCAGTGAATGAGTTACTGGGTAGAGGGGGTAGGGGGCGAAGCAGAGAGTTAAAAGTTGAGAAGAGCCGACGGGGACTGGATGACAAAGTATTAATAAGAGAAACAAAGTAGGCTTGTTTGGCAGCATGGAGGCAGGAATTGTATTTTAGAAGGGCAGATTTATATACAGTGAAGTCTTGGAGGCATTTGGTTTTATGCCACAGCCGATCAAGAGCACGGCAATGTCTCTTGAGATTTCTAGTGTTGTCAGTTTGCCAGGGTCGTAAAGGTCGGGGCCTGATTCTGCGTGTGGTTAGAGGAGCAAGTGCATCTAGTGATGATGAGAGTGAACTGTTGTAGACAGAGATTGCAAGGACAGGGGAGAGATTATTTCATACAGGTGGTCAGTAGCAGAATAAAGAAGAGAAGGCTTAAGGTGGCAAAGGTTCCTACTAGTAATTGTTTGCTGCTGGGAAGGATGGGTGGTTAGAGGCAAGGATACAGTGAAACTAATGAGGTTGTGATCAGAGAGAGGAAAGGGGGTGTTGGTGAGGTTGCCAGGGTTGCAGAGATGGGAGAATACAAGGTCAAGGGTATTACCATTGGCGTGAGTGGAAGTATGTGTCCATTGGGTTAGGTCAAAAGATGAGGTTAAGTCGAGAGGTTTAGCTGTAGTTGGGTTGTTAACGTTGACAGGAATGTTAGTCACCAAGAATGATCGTGGGTATTTCAGAGGAGAGAAAGTAGGGTAGCCAGGCAGCAAAGTCATCAAGAAAGCGCGACACCGGTCCAGGAGGCCGATAAATTGCTGCAATTCTCAGAGAAATAGGAGAAAACAGACGAATACAGTGCATCTCAAAAGAAGAGGGGGAGGGATGGGAAGGACTTGGAAGGTGTATTGTGGGGATAGAAGGAATCCAACTCCACTTCCTTTCTGTCATTGGGTCTGGGGGAGTGAGTCCAATGGAGACCACCATGGGAGAGGGTAGCAGGAGAAGCTGAGTCCAACTTTTGAAGCCAGGTTTCAGTTATGGCGAGTATGTTAAAGCCATTAGAGATGAAGAGGTCATGTACAGATGTTAGCTTGTTACAGATGGAGCGGGCATTCCAAAGGGCGCATGAGATAGGTGGGCTGCTTTGAGGAAGCAGGGGGATAGAAACTAAATTAAGTGGATTGTGGTGGTTGCCAGAGAGGGAGGGGCATTGGAGATGTGGCTTGCAGTTTGAGAATGGCGGCTCAGGATTAGGAGAAATGTCACCTGAGACTAGCAGGAGGATGAGGAACGCAAGATGGGAGTGAGATGTGCATGAGCGCATGTGTCTAGTGGCCTTGGAGTTTATGCCAGCATGTGGATGCAGCAAATGCAGGAGATGATGGGTGCAGTAGTAGGGAGAGGGTAGGAATGAGGGTGATATGTGCATGCTGCAGGGTAGAGTAAGGAGAATTTGAGGATAGAAGACACTGATGTGAGAAGGAAGAGAATGAGAAGCATCATACTAGATAGAGTGGGAACCTGACTTGATACAAAATAAATGAGAAATGCTGGTTTGCTTGTTGTCTTGCAGAGTGGAGCAGAGTTCTTGTATCTTCATCCAGCTTTAGTTAACTTGCTTTTGTTAAACTGCGTTGGTGAAACTGCGCATCACTCGTGACAGCCACTCAGGAAAGAGCCATGAAGTCTGCGCCTTGCCCCTGTCTGCGCCACCCCATATGCTGCTTTAACTTTATAGGGAGAGTAGGGATGAGCTTCGTGTTCGAGTCGAACATACGTTCAACTCGAACATCGGCTGTTCGCCCGTTCGGCGAATTCCGAACGTTATGGGCCGTTCGCACCAAATTCGTGTGGCGCACACGGCCCACAATGCACTGTGATGGCGCAGTGCATTGCTGGCTCATGATTGGCCAAGCATGCAATGTGACCCCGCATGCTTGGCCAATCACAGCGCCGGCAGCGAGGAGAGCCATGATTGGCCACAGGCAGGATGCCTGTGGCCAATCATAGCTCAGGCTGTGTAGTACACACCCCACACTATATAAGGCCGTCAGCGCAGCGGCCTTGTGTAATGTGTTGGCGTCTGAAGCAGTTAGTGGGTGTTCTGTGTACCTTCAACACAGTATACACCGATTGTTATCGGCCGATTTTTCGATCTTGCTCCTCTGTAGTGGTTGTTGTCTGCGTGCCCTGCCCGCAGTATACACCTCTATATTCACCTCACCGATATAGCTAGCGATATATCTATCTTTTATAATAGAGCTTGCAGTCAGTGTTATGAGCTTGTGCGTGCTGTCTGCGTGCTCTGTACCCAGTACACACCGCTATATCCACCTACATAGCTCTTCTCTATTTGAGCCATCTGCAGGAGTTATTGGAAGTTGTGTGTGCCTCCAGCACAGCACAGTATACATCTGTATTTACCCTTTATTGCTGGTGTTCTATAATAAAGGCATCTGCAGGAGTTAGTGGGTGTTGTGTGCCTCCAGCACAATATACACCTGTATCTACCCTTTATTGCCGTTCTCTAATAGAGCCATCTGCAGGGCTTAGTGGGTGTTGTGTGCCTCCAGCACATTATACACTACCAAACTGCTGTTTTACCCAACTCCCTTCAGGCCATTACCATGTCTGGAAGGCCAGCAAGGAGAGGCAGACAGGCACGAGCCAATAAAAGAGGGCAAGCACAACAGTGCTGGTCGTGGACAAGGTGCAATGTCATCAGCACGTGGCCATGGGACACGCTTGTCCTTCTTTTCGGCAGCTGGACATGTTGAGCCGCAACATGCCAACGACTTGGTAGAGTGGATGACCAAGCCCTCTTCATCTTCCTCATCCTCTCTCACCCAGTCTCAGGGTACTAGCAAAGCAGCTGCCAACGCATCGTCTTCCCTCGTCTCAATGTCATCATCAGTGACTCCTTCCCTAGACCCACCACGTCCTCCTGAGGAGTCTCCTGAACTCTTTGAGCACAGTGTTGGGTACATGCTCCAGGAGGATGCCCAGTGTTTTGTAGGCTCTGATGATGACACTCAGCTAGAGGAAGGCAGTAGCGTGAATGCAGAGAGAGGGGATGCTCAAGAAGGACAGCAATCTGGCAGTCATGTTCCACAAGCTGCAGCATATTGCCAGGTTTGCTACAGCGATGAAGAGGGAGGGGATGATGAGGGCACTGACTCCACCTGGGTGCCTGGTAGGAGGGGGGAGGAGGAGGCACATGTCCAACGAGGCAGGATGCCCTCCGGGGGCCAGCTTAGGGGCAGCACACCGACTGAATCACACCGCAGAGCTCCGCCTCTGAAGGGCGCTGCCTCTGCGCGTTATTCTAAAAGTTCTTTGGTGTGGGCCTTTTTTGAGACGAGTGCATCAGATCTCACCGCTGCTATTTGCAACATATGTCTCAAGTGTATCTCGTGTGGCCAAAACATCAGCCGCTTGGGCACCACATGCTTGACCAGACATATGTTGACCTGCCATGCAGCTCGTTGGCAAGCGTACCTCAAAGACCCACACCAAAGAACAAAGCGGACCTCTCCTTGCTCCTCATCAGCTGGCATCTCCAACCCCACTAGACCTTCAGTCCTCTCTGAAACCTGCTCTGAGAGGAATGAAGGTGTAGAATTAGGTGTGTCACAGCCAAGTGCTTCCGGGCACTCTGCTAGCAGTACACCCACGTCCGATTATAGCAGGCAAATGTCCCTGCCCAAGCTGCTGGACCGGCGAAAGAAGTTCACTCCCAGCCATCCACATGCCCAGCGGTTGAATGCTAGCTTGGCTAAATTGCTAGCACTTCAACTGCTGCCTTTTCAGTTGGTAGACTCGGCCCCCTTCCGTGAGTTTGTACAATGTGCGGTTCCTCAGTGGCAGGTCCCCAAACGCCACTTTTTCTCACGGAAGGCGATTCCGGCACTCTACCGGCATGTGAAAGGCAATGTCCTTGCCCCGCTGGACAGGGCGGACAGCGGTAAGGTGCATATTACTGCTGACTCATGGTCCAGCAGGCATGGACAATGATGTTACCTGTCTTTCACGGCCCATTGGGTCACTCTTCTGGCAGCTGGGAAGGATGCAGGACAAGGTGCAGTAGTGTTGGAGGTTGTTCCGCCACCACGCCTCCAAAATGCTACTATCTCCTCCACCCCCTCCTCTTCTTCTTCCTCCATGGCCTCTTCCAGTGCTCTGTCCTCAAAACCAGCGGTGCTCCGTAGGCGTTCCAGGGGCTACGCAAGTACGCAGGCAAAACAATGCCATGACGTGCTTGCGCTGGTTTGTTTGGGGGACAGGAGCCACACTGGGGCGGATGTTTTGTCAGCTCTGCAGGGGCAGGCCGAGAGGTAGTTGACGCCACGCCAGCTTAAGCCAGGAATGATGGTTTGCGACAATGGCACCAACCTCCTCTCCGCCCTCCGACAGGGACAACTGACCCATGTGCCCTATGTAGCTCACGTCCCTAACCTGGTGGTTCAGCGGTTCTTGGGCAGGTACCCGGGCTTACAGGATGCCCTGAAGCAGGCCAGGAAAGTCTGTGTGCATTTCCGCAGAGGGCCATCAATGAGTACTTGTGTGACTACGGCACCAGGACAGGGTCAGGGGAGCTCGGTTTTTTTCTCACCACGCCAGTGGGGCATGATCAGGGATGCATGCACTGTCCTGTCCCCGTTTGAGGAGGCCACAAGGATTGTGAGCAGTGACAGTGCATGCATCAGTGACACTGTACCTCTTGTCCACCTCTTGGAGCATACGCTGCGTGGAATAATGGACAGGGCACTAGAGGCAGGAAGAGGAGGACTTCCTTGCCTCTCAAGGCCCCCTTTATCCAGACAGTGTTCCTGCTGTGCCACCCATCACAGAGGAGGAGGAGGATGATTGTGTCAGCATGGAGGTGGAGGCTGGCACTCAGCAGCAGCAGCAGTCTTGTAGGGATGATTTACAGATCATGTTGTCCTTAGTGACCCAGAGGACTCCGGACCGAATGCCTCAGCTAACCTACGCTGCATGGCCTCCCTGATCCTGCAAAGCCTGCGGAAGGATCCTCGTATTCTTCGGATCAAGGAAAGGGACCATTACTGGCTGGCCACTCTCCTTGATCCACGGTACAAGGGTAAGCTTGCCGACCTTATCTTGCCATCGCAGAGGATGAGACATCTCTGGGAGGCCTTGCAGAAAGGTCTGTGCAACGCGTTCCCAGAGACTGGGAGGTTACAAACTCCTGGTCCTGGACAACGTGTTGCTGAGGCATCGGTCAGAAGGAGCGGCGGAGAAAGTGGCCGTCTGACTGATGCTTTCAGACAGTTTTTTAGTCCGCAGCCCCAAGGTATGATCGGTTCCAGCAACCATCGCCAGCGTCTGATTTACATGGTGCAGAAATACCTAGGGCAAGGTCAGACTTGGACACCTTTCCCACCGAAAATCCTCTGGCTTACTGGGCCTTGAGGATGGATCACTGGCCAGAGCTTGCACAGTATGCAATTGAGCTACTGGCCTGTCCTGCATCAAGCGTTCTTTCGGAACGCACCTTCAGTGCTGCTGGTGGCTTTGTTACTGATCACAGGGTGCGCCTGTCCACCGAATCAGTTGATCGACTGACCTTCATCAAGATGAATCAGTCTTGGATCACCCACAGCTACCAAGCACCTGAAGCTGATGTAACCGAATAATTTTTTTTGAAATATCACATCCCTTCAAGACTGCCTATGCTGATGCTGAGTGACTGTCCTGTTATGTTGATTGTCTATCCTCTTCCTCCTCCGCTGATATGTTGAAAGAACATTTCTGGTTCTGGGTGATGCCATCAGCCCAATTTTTCTGACCCTGTTTAACAGGGGCATTTAATTACAATTTTTGATGCAATGCTTTGCAGCAGGGCTAATTCCTGCAATAAAACTAGAGTATATGGGAGAGGTTGCAGTGTGGTGGCACCAGCACCAGTGCCTAAGGCCCAATTTTTCTGCCCGTTTAACAGGGGCATTTAATTACAATTTTTGATGCAATGCTTTGCAGCAGGGCTAATTCCTGCAATAAAACTAGAGTATATGGGAGAGGTTGCAGTGTGGTGGCACCAGTGCCTAAAGCCGCGTACACACGAAGCGGTATGTCCGACGTACTTAGTCTGGCGGATTTCCCGCCAGACTGTCCGTCGGACTTTCCAAACGGGCTACTTGCCCACACACGGCACTTTTTGAGCGGACTAATACGGCGTACTAAGTCCGCCGTACTATCCGCCGTACTTTTGAAATGAACGGACTTGCCCACACACGCAGAGGAAAGTCCGCTCATTTGGAGCGCGTCTCTAGGTAGGCGGGGCCCGCGAAGGAGACGTCGCTGGCCCCCGCCGCCTGGTATGGACTTAAAGGGAAACCCAACGCCGAAAAAAATCGGCGTGGGGGTCCCCCCCAAGTCCACAACAGACCCTTGTCCGAGCACGCTACCCGGCCGGCCAGGAAAGGGGGGGCGAGCGAGCGCCCCCCCTCCTGAGCCGTACCAGGCCGCGTGCCCTCAACATGGGGGGGGCCTTGGGGAAGGGACAAGGCATGTGACATAAACCCATGTGACACCGCCCCTTGTCCCTATATAAGTGGCAGCGCGTCCCTGGCATTGCGGCCGGAGAGATCGTCGAGTCAACATCTCCTGGAGAAGAAGAACGGAAGGCGGCGGCGGCGACAGAAGACCGGGCCACCGCCTGTAAAAGAGCTATAAGAAGGCGCGGTGGCCCGGCAGAAGAACCGAAGAGGGGGACAAGACCCCCGAAGTCGGAAGAAGAGGCCGCGGCGGCGAGGAAGAAAGCCGGACTCCTCCGCTAGCAAAAGAGCTACAAGAAGATAGCGGAGGAGTCCGGCGAGAAGACCCCCGAAGACGGAAGACCCCCGGAGCTGTGCAATAAAGTATTTTATCTCGTGTGTTGTGTTTTTTTGTACTTTTATTTTACAGGTGAATGGGTAGGGGTACATTGTACCTCATACTTATTCACATAGGGTGGGGGGCCGGTATCCGGGGGCCCCCTTATTAAAGGGGGCTCCCGGATTCCGATAAGCCCCCCGCCCGCAGACCCCGACAACCAACGGCCAGGGTTGTCGGGAAGAGGCCCTTGTCCTCATCAACATGGGGACAAGGTGCTTTGGGGTGGGCCCCCCTTCCCCAAGGCACCCCCCATGTTGAGGGCACGCGGCCTAGTACGGCTCAGGAGGGGGGGAGCGCTCGCTCGCCCCCCTTTCCTGGCCGGCCGGGTAGCGTGCTCGGACAAGGGTCTGTTGTGGACTTGGGGGGACCCCCACGCCGATTTTTTTCAGCGTTGGGGTTCCCCTTTAAGTCCTTACCAGGCGGCGGTGCCAGCGACGTCTCCTTCGCGGGCCCCGCCTACCTGGAGACCCGCTCGAAATGAGCGGACTTTTCTCCGCGCGGGAAAAGTCCGCTCATTTCAAAAGTACGGCGGACTGGCATACACACGGCTGGATTGTCCGCCGAAATGCGAGTCCGGCGGGAAGATTGGAGTGCAACACGGCATTCTAAGTCCGCCGTACTTTCAGGTCAAAAAAGTATGCCGGAGGCTACACACGGGGGGGGATTGTTTGGCGGACTTGAGTTTGCCGGACTTTTCCACCGGATTGTTTGATCGTGTGTACGCGGCATAAGGCCCAATTTTTCTGCCCCTGTTTAACAGGGGCGTTTAATTACAATTTTTGATGCAATGCTTTGCAGCAGGGCTAATTCTTCCAATAAAACTAGAGTATATGGGAGAGGTTGCAGTGTTGTGGCACCAGTACCTAAGGCCCAATTTTTCTGCCCCTGTTTAACAGGGGCGTTTAATTACAATTTTTGATGCAATGCTTTGCAGCAGGGCTAATTCCTGCAATAAAACTAGAGTATATGGGAGAGGTTGCAGTGTCGTGGCACCAGCACCAGTGCCTAAGGCCCAATTTTTCTGCCCCTGTTTAACAGGGGCGTTTAATTACAATTTTTGATGCAATGCTTTGCAGCAGGGCTAATTCCTGCAATAAAACTAGAGTATATGGGAGAGGTTGCAGTGTGGTGGCACCAGTGCCTAAGGCCCAATTTTTCTGCCCCTGTTTAACAGGGACATGTAATTACAATTTTTGATATAATATTTCACAGGAGGGCCCGTTCCTGTGCCCACCCAGAGTAACTGTGAGGACTTATAGTGTTGTTGCACCAGCACCACAACCACCAAAGGTCAATTTTTCTACCACTGTTCAACAATGGCATGTAATTACAATTCTTGATATAATCGTTCACAGCAGGGCGCTCCAGCGCCCACCAAGAGTCACTTTCAGGGCTTACAATGTTGTGGCAAAACCAACACCTTGTTCCGCCATTTCTGCAGAGCATATAGGGCAGGCCCCTACTTTCAAACATCCAACTTACAAACATCTCCTACTTGCAAACGGAAGGAGACAACAGCAAGTGAGATGAAAAAAAATGTATGACAAAACAAATTATACAGGGGTGATAACCCTTCCCTATGTTTTCCAAAAAGCTTAAAAATAGTTTTTTTGACTGGAGCTACACTTTAACCACTACAGATCCGCGCTATTGCCAAATGACGGCATCAGCGCGGACCTACATTTCCGGGACTACGTCTATTGACGTCGTCCCGGATACGAGCGGCCTGCGCGCCCCCTGAGGGGCGCGCGCGGCGCGCTCTGTGATCGGCGAGTCCGTGAGACTCGCCTGATCACCGATCCGTGCAAGGGGTCGATCCCGACCCCTTATCACGTGATCAGCTGTCAGCCAATGACAGCTGATCATGTGATAGAACGGAGCCGGTAATCGGCTATTATTCCTCCTCGCGCTGACAGCGCGAGGAGAGAAAAAAAAAGCCGATCACCGGCGGCCGTGATCGGGACATCAGTCCCGATCACGGCCAGCAATACAGCTGCCCCCTGCCAGTGCCCACCTGCCCACCGCCGTGCCATCCTGAATAAAAGTAAGTGCCCCCCATCAGTGTCTACAGTGCCACCCACAATGCCACCCACAGTGCCCACAATCTGCCTCAAAGGTGCTGCGACCCAGTGCCGCACATCAGTGCCCAGCAGTGCCGCCCATCAGTGCCCAGCAGTGCCACCTATCAGTGCCACCTATCAGTGCCCATCAGTCCCATCTATCAGTGGTACCTATCAGTGCCCATCCGTGCCACCCATCCGTGCCACTTATCCGTGCCACCCATCCATGCCATCTTATCTGTGCCCATCTTTGCCCATCAGTGCCGCCTTATCTGTGCCCATCGGTGCCGCCTTATCTGTGCCTATTAGTGCCGCCTTAACTATGCCTATCAGTGCCCACCAGTGCAGCCCATCAGTGCCCACCAATGCAGCCCATCAGTGCCCACCAATGCAGCCCATCAGTGCCCACCAATGCAGCCATCAGTGCCACCTAATCAGCGCACTTCAATGAAGGAGAAAAATGACCCGTTTGCAAAATTTTATAACAAACTATTAAAACATGATTTATTTTTATTTATTTTTTTGCATCTTTTTTTGTTTGTTTAGCAAAAAATAAAACTCCGAGCTGTAACTAAATACCACTAAAAGAAAGCTCTATTTGTGGGAAAAAAATGATAAAAATTTCATTTGGGTACAGTGTTGTATGCCCGCGCAATTGTCATTCAAAGTGCATCAGCGCTGAAAGCTGAAAATTGGTCTGGGACTGAGGGGGGTTTAAGTGCCCAGTAAGCAAGTGGTTAAAAATGTACCAGTTGAAAATTACAAACAGATTCAACTTAACACAACAAACCTACACAGTCCCTGTCTTGTTTGCACCGCCTGTATACTGCTGTTCTGAGTATATAGGGTCTGGGGGCCACACGCATTTCCTTTTTTTAATATGGGTACGGGGTTCCCCTTAACCACTTTCAGACCGGACCAATTTGCTGGTCAAAGACCAGACCACTTTTTGCGATTCGACACTGCGTCGCTTTAACTGACAATTGCGCGGTCGTGCGATGTGGCTCCCAAACAAAATTGACGTCCTTTTTTTCCCACAAATAGAGCTTTCTTTTGGTGGTATTTGATCACCCCTGCGGTTTTTATTTTTTGCGCTATAAACAAAAATAGAGCGACAATTTTGAAAAAAAAAATATTTTTTACTTTTTGTTATAATAAATATCCCCCAAAAATATATAAAAAAAAAAAAAATTTCCCTCAGTTTAGGTCGATACGTATTCTTCTACATATTTTTGGTAAAAAAAATCGCAATAAGCGATTATTGATTGGTTTGCGCAAAAGTTATAGCGTTTGCAAAATAGGGATAGTTTTATAGCATTTTTATTAATAATTTTTTATTATTTTTTTTTACTAGTAATGACGGCAATCAGCGATTTTTATTGTGACTGCGACATTGTGGGGGACCCATCGGACATTTTTGGGACCATTGTCATTTATACAGTAATCACTGCTATATAAATGCAGTGATTCCTGTGTAAATGACACTGGCAGTAAAGGGGTTAACCGGTGGGTGGCAGTGTAGGGGTTAAGTGTTCCTAGGGGTGTGTTACTAACTGTGGGGGGGTTGGGCTTTCATTTAGTGAACACTAATCTCTGCTCCAATCATATGGAGCAGAGATCAGCGTCACTAGTTGCTAGGCAGAATGGAGAAATGTTTTTACAACGGCACTTCTCCATTCGGCCGCTCCGTGAGACGATCGCGGGGATGCCCGCGGCGATCGAGTCCGCGGGTCCCGCGACCGGACTCACGGGGGTCCCGACCAGCGCGGGAGCGCGCCGGCGGTGGTGCGCTCCCGATGGCAGGGCGGCAAATTTAAAGGGACGTACATGTATGTCCATTTGCCTGCCCGTGCCATTCTTTCGACGTACATCGCCGTGCGCTGGTCGGCAAGTGGTTAATATGCGTACAAGACCCAAAGGGGCTGGTAATGGGCAGGGAGGGCTACCCATGCCATTTTTCTCAATGATTTTCAACCATATTGCAGGAACCAGATATAACATTAAAACCGCAAGCAGTTTTAAATGATGTTATTTCCGTTTAATGTCATTTTGTGCAGGGACTGTTCTAAACACGGGAAACACGTGGCACTTCACAGGCATACTACAGACACCCCCCAGGCACGATATTTAAAGGAATATTTCACTTTTTTTTCACTTTAATCGTCATTAAAATCAGTGCTCCCACCAAAACGGCCATTTTTAAAAACATTTTAGGCATTGACCCTTGTCCCCTGGGGCAGGAGCCAGGTCCCCAAACCCTTTTTAGGACAGTATCTTGCATATTAGCCGTTAAAATTAGCACTTTTAATTTTGAACGTTCGAGTCCCATAGACTTCAATGGGGTTCTAACGTTCGTACGAATTTGGGGTCCGTTCGAAAGTTCTGGTGCGAACCGAACCGGGGGGTGTTCGGCTCATCCCTAAGGGAGAGTAAGCAGGCATGCATTTCTCTATTGGTCATGATAGGGTCTGATTTAAGATGCCTGAATATGGCAGAGAAGATGGCCAAGACCAGACACAGGCTAGGGTCGTAAAGCTAATTACTTCTCTTGATCACTCAAGCCAAATGGGGTATAGAATCAGTCACCAGTAATGTTGCTATTGTAGTGTGGTTGTTATATAGCTAGCATTAAATATGGAAGTTTAAAGAGATGACAGCAGAAGACATTTACTAAATATGTTACAGCAATGTCAGTTCAGCAGAGTAGAGCGTACAGATGGATAAGACATTTACCTGTAAGAAAGCAGAGGAGAAGATGTGATCAGGATTGATAACTGCGTCGGTGAAACTGCACATCACTCGTGACAGAGCCACTCAGGAAAGAGCCATGAAGTCTGTGCCTTGCCCCTGTCTGCGCCACCCCATAGGCTGCTTTAAATTTAATCAAGGGGCCTGGATGCACTAGCACAACTGTGGAACTTCCAATTGGGCTACGCCTTTCCTCCCTTTCAGATGATCCTCTTGGTTCTGAAGAAATTACAAAGGGAGACCACAAGTATGATTCTAGTGGCTCCCTTCTGGCCCAAAAGAGCGTGGTTTGCAACCATTCAGAAGATGGCGGTGGAACCCCATTGGGTTCTTCTGCTTCGGAGAGATCTCCTAACCCAGGGACCTCTTTAGCATCCAAATATCGAGCATCTCAGTCTAACAGGGTGGTTACTGAGGAGCAGATCCTAAAAAGAAAGGGATTATCCGACAAGATGGTCTCAACCCTCTAAGGCAGTCGCAAAAAGACTACTAGAGCAATTTATTTTAAAACGTGGAAACGTTTTAATTCCTGGTGCTTATCGAAAGAATTCCCACCCCAGGAAATACTTTCAGTTTTGGAATTTCTCCATGGGGGAATGGAGTTTGGGTTGGTGGCTAGTACCCTGAAGGCTCAAGTGGCTGCTTTTTTTATTGTTTTTTCTTGAGAGACAGCTATCTCAGGAGCCGCTTATCATCACATTTTTTTTTTTTTAAGGCATTGACCAGAGCTAGGCCACTACCTGTTTAAGTTTTTTTCCAAGATGGGACTTATCTTTGGTTTTACAAGGTTTAACCAAAAAGCCTTTTGAACCCCCAGAGGAAGCAACGATCAAGTTATGGTCACTTAAGCTAGACGGGTAAGCTGAACCTTTCTCTTACATATTTCCAGACCGGGTAGTGCTAAAAACTGACCTGGGTTTTCTGCCAAAAGTATCAACAGCTTTTCATAGGACACAGGAAATAATTCTCCCTACCTTCTGTCCTACACCACCCAGCTCTAAGGAAAAGTCCTTCCATAACCTAGATGTGAGAAGATGCCTACTACTCTATTTAGAAATCACAAGAGAATTCAGAAAATCAAACTCTTTGTTCTGTTCGCAGGACCACGTAAAGGCTATAGTGCTTCCAAAAACACTTTAGCTAGGTGGCTGCGATTGGCCATTAGTGAGGCCTATAGAGAATCTGGGGCAGATCCTCCCACAGGGGTAGCCGCTCACTCCACACGGGCAGTAGCAACATCCTGGGCGGAAAGAGCAGGGGCCTCTCTGAGTCGAATTTGTAAGGCGGCCACGTGGACAAGTTTCTCCACCTTCACCCGCCACTGCAGGTTCGACCTGCTATCAGCATCAGAACAATCATTTGGCAGAAAGGTTTTGCAGGCGGTGGTCTTACCCTAGAGCAAGTACTCTCTTATCTCCAGGTGCTGTCCTGAAAGACGAAGGGAGAAAACCCTAGTTAGACTTACCGGTAACGGTATTTCTACGAGTCTTTCAGGACAGCGCCGATGACCCGCCCTATTTATGTTTGGAAAATGTAGTGTTATTGCTATGTTCTGCTTATCTAATTTCAGCATGGCTGGAGGTACTATATGAACAACTGAGGCCATGGTGGAAGTGATCGGTCTTTTAAAAAAAACTGCAGTGTTTCCTGGGAAAGTGGGTGCAACTGCACTCTCTCCAGGTGCTCTCCTAAAACACTCATAGAAGTACAAACACAAAAAGTTTGGAGGTAAGGGACTTTTGCGGCACCAAATATTGAAAGAAAAATAAGAAAAGGTGTTCTAAAAAAATATACAAATTTATTTCATATACATTACAAAAAATATAAAAAATAGTCAAACATTTAATACAATTCCCTGTGGTCTATAATTGACACCTATTGCCTAAACGCAGATGACATTCTCTTTAAAGACCAAAAGAGGTTCCATCCCAGTACGTTCAACATGTTTCGCCATGATCGGCTTCTTCAGGAACAATCAAAGCATACAACTTATGCTTTGATTGTAATGGCATACTGGCCTGCCCTAGCAATAGTTGAGTTTAGGAGCTGTCTGGGAGACTTGTGGTGGCAAAATACAGAAGGTGGAGACCCCCCCCCCCCCCCCGCATGCACCCTAGTCCCGGGTGTGTGCAAGGCCTGTTGATGTTGCAAGTGGGTCAGAGTGCACTGCTTGTCATCTTGGATCCATGTGCCTGGGAATGCAGCCTCTGGGACAACAAACCCTCATGACTACAGGTTGCTGAACTTTATTTTACTCTGCCATTGAACATGTTCACAGCTGACCCTTAAAAGTGGAACTACTGCCAAAAAAATTTTTGGGATTAAGCAAGGGATTGTCACAACTCCTGCCAATTGTTTGCCATCTGTGTCACATTTTGGAGATTTTCCTTCACTTCCTGTCCCATGACCAAATGCAGAGTGAGGAAATCTGCAGATTAAGGCAATGCCTTGGGAACACCCAGGTCACCAGAGGTAGTGCCCCATCAGAGTTGCCTAATGTGACCCACATTTAGGGGGCTGCTTGGACTCTATAACTATCTGATATGGGTGATGTTGCAAACACTGGAAGGAAGAGAGGAAAGACCTGGTGCTGCACATCCAGAGTCCTAGTAGTATGAGGAGACCCCAGTCTGGAATCCTGCCAGGCCATGCCCTAATGTATCGCTTTGATGCTTAGTGATGGGGATCTTTTCTTTCCTATTACTTTTCTGGAGACAATCCAAAAATGTGGGATTTTCCTTTATTTCACAATGCTAGAGGTAAACAGAACAAATGGGGCGAATCTCCTTAATGCGGGCACAGGCAGCAACACCAAATTTTTAAAGATGTTTAAATTCCTCTCCACGCAATCAAAAACGAATAAAAGGTTTATTTTCTTACATCAGGGGACACAGAGCCATAGTAGTTACTATGTGGGTTATAGGGCCACTGATAGGTGATGGACATTGGCACGCCCTAAGGCAAGAAGTGTACTCCCTATATAACCCCTTCCACTACTGGGAGTGCTCAGTTTTGTAGCCAGTGTCTAAGGTGTTGGTCACGAGTAAAGATGTGCTGTGCTGAGCTCCACTGGAAGCAATCCTTGCTGGGGCTAGCCATGCTGACCGGATCCATTCTGATGTCTTTTCATGGGCTAAATGAATGGTACCCAGGCCTCGTGTCCAAATAAACTAGGTTTTGCTTGCAAACGCTGCTCTTTATAGAGCTACGCCCTGGGATCTAATACTTTTTGGTAGTAAGGACATAAAGTTTTTAGTGGCAGGGTGCTGTCGCAGGTTCAGGATTGTGGGTAACCCGAGGTTCCTGAAGGTTTCCTAAAAGGTCTCGGAGCCCACCGTGAAGGGTGTAGGTTGAGTCTTTGTCTCTGATAACACCCTGCTGCCAGGAAAAGGTAAGGGAGATTTTCTCAGGAATTTCTCCTGTATAATGTTGTCATGCCTATGTGTCACCACTGGGGGCTGTATTGAGCACTCACCGTCCTGACGCTGGAAACAGTACAGAAGCCTTTATTCTCCTCTCCTCCAGTAACAGATCCTCTGGTAAGAAGGGGTCTGCTTCTCTTCCTGTGCCCCCAAAAATATTTTTTTCCCCTTTGGGGGATAAGATGCCAAACTAATTTCCTTTAAAAAAAAAAAAAGCCTGCATTGCCACAGGATGCCGCTCGCGCAGGAATGCAGGAAAGGGGGTGTAATTCGCGTGGGGGGAGTGTCTAATGGTGTCAGACGCTGGCCACAAATGTAGGAAGCTGATTTTAGCGCTGTATGTGATGAAAGCTGCTGCTGGCTGTGGAGGGACAGGGTAGGATGGCTTGTGCAGGTTTTGTGACAGTTTTTTTTCCCGTTGATACATTATACTTTACCAGGCTACTAGGATTAATAGCAGCTAATGGCGCTGAACTATAGCCTAGCAATGTACATTCTTTTGCATAGCGCCTGTGCTTTATGCTTCAGGCTACAAATGGTAATTGGACCAGGAACTTCTCTAAAAGGGTCAATGGTTTTTTCACTATAAACGGAATCCATTTCCAAAAGACTGTCATCCTCCACTGAGAGGGATACGGCTGGTCAGATTGAGCCGTCAGGGAAACTGTTGCATAAAACACTTCAGTCCCTGTATATATCATACAAAAGGTTTTTTCTTCGACCATTTGTAAATTGGAAAGAAGATTAAAGCTATGATGTCTCTCCATAGTGGGGCTGAACATAGCAGATTCCCATCTAGTCCTCATGTCACGTACCTTACAGTGGAGTCAGACTGCTGAGGGTGGCCTCTCGCACGGTTCCGGTCTCCACGCCCCTGAGGATGGGGACAGGGAGCGTGAGGACACGAAAGGGTGCAGGTGCCTGAAGGTGGAAGTAGCAGACCTTGGAGATGCTGGGTCCTCACGGTAGAAGAGATGTTGACTGGTCACGTAGGTAGGCACCGGAAGATCAGCAGGTGTGCAGGAAGCACTGCGTGTCTGTAACAGGCAAGGTCGGCAACTGGCAGGCAATGCGGTACAATAACAGGAGGCAGGTGCGTAATCAGGAACAAGCAAGGGTCTGGCAACGTGCAAGCAAACAAGGTACAGATTCAGGAAACAAGCCAAAGTCGAAGTCCAAGCCGGGGTCAAAGGTAGTCCAGGAGATAGTAGCACAGGGTATCCAAAGGGCGGGTGTCAGGAACGGGTCACAGGAACAAGGATCACGGGAGCAAGGTCACAGGAGCAAGGTCACAGGAACAAGGTCACAGGAACAAGGTCACAGGAACAAGGTCACAGGAACAACGATCAGGTCTTACAGGAGTAGCTGAAGACGATCCAGCACTGATGTCAGGCCAGGATCCTGTTTATATAGAGGGGAGTGAGCCAAGATTGGTGGAAGTGGCCGTCCGTGCGTGAATACGTACATCCGTTCAGTTTGCGCGGGTGTCTTCGCGTGTTCGGATTGGCGTACGTCCACGTGTTCGGATTGGCGTACGTCCACGTGTTCGGATTAGCACACGTCCGTTCGTCCTGGAATTCGTACACCTCTGACGGGGACACCGCGCATGACGCCTGGAACGAAGGGAAACTGCCGCTATACGGGGACGGGCATACGTATGGTGAGTTCCCTGACAGTGCCCCCCCCTTAAGGGCAGCCTCCGGGTGCCCCTTAGAACCGACCTTTGAGAGCGATGAAAAGCCCGTATAAGCCTCTGGGCATGAAGATTTGCTTCGGGTTCCCAGGAATTTTCTTCAGGGCCAAAGCCTTTCCACTTAATCAAGTATTGGTTTTGTCCTTGACGCTTCCTGTAATCCAGAATGGCTTCGATTTCAAACTCCTCCTCCCCGTCTACCAATATAGCTTCTGGAGAGCTTAACTCCCGACCTGGAAAGGAATTAGGTACATCAGGCTTAAGTAGAGAAGTGTGAAATACAGGATGGATTTTAAATGAGCCGGGAAGTTCAAGTTCATAGGCTACTGAATTAATTTTCTTCTTAATTGGAAAAGGTCCCAAATATCTGGGTCCCAATTTTTTAGAGGGACACGCCAGTTTCAGGTTTGCAGTTGACAGCCACACACGATCACCGATTTTTAAATCCAATTCCCCCCTTTTCTTCCTGTCAAAAATTTTTTTATCGTCCTCCTGAGCCTTAGAGAGGGTTTCTTTAAGTACCTGATTATTGATAACAAAGAAATTCAGCCTATCCTGGACGGCTGGTACAGGAGAATCCGGTAAGGATGTTGGCAGGAAGGAGGGATGAAAACCATAGTTAGAGTAAAATGGTGACTGGTTTGTGGCGGAATGAGTAGAGTTATTAAATGCAAATTCTGCCAAGGGTAGTAACGAAGCCCAATCCTCCTGAGAAAAAGAAGTGAAACAACGTAAATATTGTTCTAACGTTTGATTAGTGCGTTCAGTCTGCCCGTTTGTTTGGGGATGGTAGGCTGAAGAGAAATTTAATTTGATACCCAGAGCTTTACACAATGATTTCCAAAATTTTGACGTGAATTGGACTCCACGATCAGAGACAATATCACCGGGAATTCCATGGAGTCTGACAATTTCTTTAACCACTTCAATACAGGGCACTTTCACCCCCTTCCTTCCCAGCCCAATTTTCAGCTTTCAGCGCTCTAGCGCTTTCAGTGACAATTGCGCGGTCATGCTACACTGTACCCAAATGAAATTGTTATCATTTTGTTCGCACAAATAGAGCTTTATTTTGGTGGTATTTATTCACGACTCCGTTTTTTTTTTTTGCGATATAAGCGCAAAAAAAGCGGAAATTTGGGAAAAAAACAATATTTTCTTTTTTCTATTTGAAAAGAAATCCAATAAAATCAAATTTTGTCATAAATTTTAGCCAAAATGTATTCTGCTACATGTTTTTGGTAAAAAAAATTCCGTTAAGTGTATAATAATTGGTTTGTGTGATCACGGACATATGTACGCAAATGATCATGTACATATGTGTGCAGGTGATCACGTACATATGTGTGCAGATAATCATTGGGACATGTGATTTTAGTGGGACATATGTGGGGGACATGTTTTTATTATTAGGGACATGTGTTTTTATTATTTGGGGACATGTATGTTTTGGGGACATGTGTGTTTTGGGGACATATGTGGGGACTGTGTTTGTACTGTGTGGTGTGTTGTGTGTTTACACTACACTGATGATCAGTGAGTAAAAAGCTGTAAAAAGCAGCTCATACTCACTGATCATCAGCCGGCTGCAGCGTTCTGCTCTCCTCTCCTCAGCGGTGACTTCCGTGTGAGGAGAGGAGAGCCGATTGCCTAGCAACCGGCTGTTTGTTTACATCACATGACGGCCGTGATTGGACACGGCCGTCATGTGATCAGGAGGGCCAATCACAGAGCCCTCCTGCCGATCTGAGATGTGCCGTGTCCGGGTGACATGAGCACATCGGGATCGCGCCGCTGCGCGGGCGCGCGGGCGCGCGATCCCGCTACTCCTGAAGGACGTTCCCGAACGTCCTATCAGGATTAGACGGCTCCCACCCGGCCGTATATATGCATTGGCCGGGTGGGAAGTGGTTAATGAATACTCTGGCTGTCTCGGTTGCAGATGGAGTTCCCTTCATGGGGATGAAATGTGCCATTTTGGAAAAGCGATCCACCACCACGAAGATAGAGGAGAACCCTTCAGAGGGGGGAAGCTCAACAATAAAGTCCATTGCGATCTTATCCCATGGTCTTTCGGGGATAGGTAATGGCCTCAACAATCCCCAAGCTTTATTTTTGCTGTTTTTATTCCGGAGGCAGGTTGAACAAGAGCTAACATAGTTCCTGCAGTCTTTCGCAAGGTTTGGCCACCAGAAATGCCTTTGAACTAAATTTATCGTCTTGTGACCCCCAAAGTGACCCGCCAGGGGATAGTCATGACAAGCCTGTAGAACGGAGGTGCGAAGATTTTGAGGAATGAATAGTTTACTTCCTCGCCAGAGAAGACCATCTTTTTCTTGGAGGTTAATATCTGGAGGGACTGATGCACCTTGAGACGACTGCCGAACCTGTGACAGAAAACTGGTTTGTGTTAATAGAAAGTTCCCGGCTTGCAAAATGGTGTCTGGAGGGGATGAGGCTTTGGTTTCAGAGAACATACGGGATAATGCGTCGGGTTTACTGTTCTTGGATCCTGGTCTGTAGGTTATGTGAAAATTAAAACGGGAGAAGAAGAGAGCCCATCTTGCCTGCCGGGGCCTGAGACGCTTAGCTGTTCTGAGATATTCCAAATTTTTATGATCTGTAAAAATTAATACTGGATGTGTTGCCCCCTCAAGTAGGTACCGCCATTCTTCTAAAGCCAGTTTGATTGCCAGGAGTTCCCGATCTCCCACATCGTAGTTCTTTTCTGACGTATTTAGTTTTTTGGAAAAGAACGCTACAGGATGCATTAATGATTTAGGTCCTTGGCGTTGGGATAGGATGGCGCCTACAGCGTTCTCTGAAGCGTCCACTTCCAGAGTGTAAGGTAGAGCAGGATCAGGGTGTTTGAGTATTGGGGCCGACGTGAATAGCCCTTTTAGTTTGTCGAACGCAGCTTGGGCCTCGATGGACCATCGGAAGCGGTTTTGTTTGCTGGTGAGTTGCGTGATGGGAGCTATAACACTGGAAAAGTTTTTAATAAACTTTCTATAAAAATTAGAGAATCCAATGAAGCGCTGTACCCCTTTCTTATCAGTTGGAGGTGGCCAGGATAAAATGGCTGAAACCTTTTGAGGATCCATCTCTATTCCCTCCGTTGATATTACCAGACCCAGAAAGTGAATGGTCCGTCGCTCGAATTCGCACTTCTCGGCCTTGGCGTAGAGCCCATGTTGTCTTAACCTCAGGAGAACTTGTTTCACATGGTCACGATGGGTTTCTAGAGAGTCTGAAAATACCAAAATGTCATCTAAATAAACAATTACAAACAAATCCAAAAAGTCCCTGAAAATGTCATTAACAAAATGTTGAAAAGTAGCTGGTGCGTTGCAGAGTCCGAATGGCATGACCAGGTACTCAAAGTGGCCAAAACGTGTCCGAAAGGCCGTTTTCCATTCGTCCCCCTTACGGATTCTGATTAGATTATAGGCCCCTCGTAAATCCAGTTTCGTAAATATTTTGGCTGATCGAAGTCTCTGGAATAATTCTGGAATCAATGGAAGGGGGTAGCGATTTTTAATCGTCACTTTATTTAAATCCCTGTAATCCACACATGGGCGGAGCGAATGATCTTTCTTTTCAACGAAAAATATTCCAGCACCGGCTGGGGAAGAGGAATGTCGAATAAATCCTTTCTTGAGGTTCTCATTGATGTATTCTTTGAGGACCAGGAGTTCAGGTTCCGATAGAGGGAATATCCTCCCGAATGGAATTTCGGCTCCAGGTAGTAACTCGATTGGGCAATCGTAGACCCGATGAGGAGGGAGTGTGTCTGCCTTTCTTTTGTCAAACACGTCCAGGAATCTGTGGTATGTGACTGGGACCAAGCTCTGGAGCTCAGATGTAGAACCCGAACAGGCAATGACCGGAACCAGGTGGTTTGAGGTCCTGACACAATTTTGGAGGCAGTAAGTGGACCGAAACACGACCTCACCGGTTATCCAGTTTATTTGGGGATTATGGGCTTGTAGCCATGGCATTCCTAAAATAATTGGGAAGAGTGGTGAAGAAATGACATCCAGGCAGATTAATTCTTGGTGATCGGATAGAATGTTGGCAAGTAGTGGCTGAGTCTCATGGGTAATAGGACCTGATCTGATGTTGGATCCATCAGCTAACCTTATAGAAAGTTGGCGTTGCTTGGGTACCAATGGAATGTTGTGTTGTAGAACGAGAGTATGGTCAATGAAGCAACTACAGGCGCCCGAATCAATTATAGCTTGGACCTGGAGTGTTCCTCCTGGAAGCTGTAAGGAAAAGGGAACAGCTATATGAACTGATTTTGTCAGAGGTAATGCATTGGATACAAGAGGTGAGTCTTTGAACTTACGAATCTTATTTGGACATGTATTCGCATAGTGACCAGTTTCCCCGCAGTAAAGGCAAAGGTTATTCTGGCGCCAGCGTAGCTTCTCTTCAGGAGACAATGGTGAGCGAAGTAACCCTAATTGCATTGGCTCTGGAGCTTCGGGAAATGGGAGCAGGTGTGGAAGCAGGAGGATAATTCGGAACCTTGGGTAACATCCAAGTGGGGCGAAACTGGCCAACTCTTTCAGACCTCCGTTCCCTAAGACGGCGGTCAATTTGGATCGATACCTGTATGAGGTCTTCCAAAGAACTGGGAACTTCGATACGGGCCAACTCGTCTTTTAATGATTCGGACAATCCGATGCGGAATTGGTAACGTAGGGCGGCGTCGTTCCATTGAGTGTCAGAACTCCACCGCCTAAAGTCCGTCACATAATCCTCTACAGGTCTGCGACCCTGTCACAGAGCATGGAGACTGGCCTCAGCAGTTGTGGCACGCTGAGGATCGTCGTATAATTTAGCCATCTCATTCAGAAAAGAGTCCATGGTATCAAGTAAAGGGCTGGCCTGTTCCAAGAGGCGATGGGTCCAGGTCTGAGGTTCCCCCAGAAGCAAGGAGATGATGAACCCTACTTTTGTGCTTTCCAAGGAGAAAGTGCGAGGCTGTAGCAGGAAGTATAGTTGGCATGCATTACGAAAAGCACGGAATTTGCTGCGATCTCCGGAAAATCGCTCTGGAGTAGGAACTCGAGGCTCCGGGGACGGCACCACTATTGCAGGCATGGATGCTGGGGTTGCCGGACTGGCGGACCGAGATGCTGTAGCCCCTTGGGAGGCAGTAGTGTTTGGGGTTAATGTCTCCACCCTCTGCTCGAGTTGATGGTAACCATCCGGCAGGCCTTGAACTGCTTGGGTAAGGGCAGAGATTTGTTGGCACAGAGCTTCCAAAGGTGAGGCCCCCCTGTCTGACTCCATGTTTCTGGCTGGATCGTACTGTCACGTACCTTACAGTGGAGTCAGACTGCTGAGGGTGGCCTCTCGCACGGTTCCGGTCTCCACGCCCCTGAGGATGGGGACAGGGAGCGTGAGGACACGAAAGGGTGCAGGTGCCTGAAGGTGGAAGTAGCAGACCTTGGAGATGCTGGGTCCTCACGGTAGAAGAGATGTTGACTGGTCACGTAGGTAGGCACCGGAAGATCAGCAGGTGTGCAGGAAGCACTGCGTGTCTGTAACAGGCAAGGTCGGCAACTGGCAGGCAATGCGGTACAATAACAGGAGGCAGGTGCGTAATCAGGAACAAGCAAGGGTCTGGCAACGTGCAAGCAAACAAGGTACAGATTCAGGAGACAAGCCAAAGTCGAAGTCCAAGCCGGGGTCAAAGGTAGTCCAGGAGATAGTAGCACAGGGTATCCAAAGGGCGGGTGTCAGGAACGGGTCACAGGAACAAGGATCACGGGAGCAAGGTCACAGGAGCAAGGTCACAGGAACAAGGTCACAGGAACAAGGTCACAGGAACAACGATCAGGTCTTACAGGAGTAGCTGAAGACGATCCAGCACTGATGTCAGGCCAGGATCCTGTTTATATAGAGGGGAGTGAGCCAGGATTGGTGGAAGTGGCCGTCCGTGAATACGTACATCCGTTCAGTTTGCGCGGGTGTCTTCGCGTGTTCGGATTGGCGTACGTCCACGTGTTCGGATTGGCGTACGTCCACGTGTTTGGATTAGCACACGTCCGTTCGTCCTGGAATTCGTATGCCTCTGACGGGGACACCGCGCATGACGCCTGGAACGAAGGGAAACTGCCGCTATACGGGGACGGGCATACGTATGGTGAGTTCCCTGACACCTCAGGACCCTCTTATTGAGGTGCAGGAGGCTGGGGATCAGGTAGATCTTCCCAAATATTTGGAAGATACTTATTTATCCTTTAAGACAGGTTGCTTGTGTACTCCCTTGCCCAACCTTTTTGCTGCTGCAGCACAGGCTCTTGAGGAACCTACCTCTGATTGGGTTCTTAGAACCTCCCCTATCTGGGGATGTTTTTTTCCTATTCATGCATGGCTAAAAAAGCTTTTGTATTCTGAATGGGAACATCCGGATAAACAATATTATCTTCCCAAGAAATTCTCCACACTTTATCTATGAAAGAGGATTTCTATGAAGACAATGGGGGGCTTCCAGCAATTGATGCCGCAATCGCCTCAGTGAGCAGAGTCTCACGTGTACGGTAGATAATGCACTGATGTTAAAGGATCCCACAGATAAAAAGTTGAAACTTCTTTTTAAAGACAATATGTCTTTTGCAAGTTCAGTAGCGCAGCCGGTTCGTGCTGAAATTGGTTTATCTCGGTCCATTAAGGAACAGTTTGTGGAGATATCTGAAATTCTGCCTGATCAGCAAGCCCGCCAATGGGCTGGTGTATCTTACGCACTATGTCTCACAGTAGATGCTATGAAAGACTATGATTTGACCACTGGTCACTTAAACCCCCTTAATAACCAGACCAATTTTCAGCTTTCGGTGCTCTTACATTTTGAATGACAATTACTCAGGATTGTAAAGCAACACTGTACCTATATGACATTTTGTCCTTTTTTTCACACAAATAGAGCTTTCTTTTGGTGGTATTTAATCACCGCTGGGTTTTACATTTTTTTGTGGTAAAAAAATTTCTCTTATATTCTCTTAGCCATTGGGTTGTTATGCCCACCACTAGGAGAATACTAGGCATTACTTGTTGTGTAACATTCAGAACTTTCCAATTCCGCCCAAGGGGCGGTCCCTTGGGCAACAACCCTCCAGCCTGCCAGTCATTTTGCCTAGTGAAGGAGAAGGACCTAGGAACCCTGACGGGCCCATTGGTCTGTGCTTTTTTCTGCAGAAGCTTGACTTTTTGCGCAAGATGATTGATCCTGTGATCTGCTATCAACAGCCAGCTGGGTGACAGGCTAAATACCCTTATCCTTGTAGTTTCCCCAGTCCGGCGATCGAGCGTGTGCAGGTCGCAGCTCCACGCTAGGCTGGCCACTACGAAACCTGAACTCAAGAGGTGGTCGTGAGCTTTTATGCTCCGGGGCACGCATATGACCGGGCTACTGATGTCTGCGTCACAGTATGCCAGGCCATGCCAGATATATCATCATACCTGGAAGGCTTACATCTCAATGTGTGAGGAGAAAGGATGGCATCCGTGCTCCTTTTCTATATCCAGGATCCTGCTGTTTTTCTTCAGCAAGGAGTAGACCAGAAATTGGCGTTAAGCACCATTAAGGAGCAAATATCAGCCCTGGCTGTCTTTTTTCAGTGACCCCTGGCATCTCACTCATTAGTGAGTACCTTTGTTCAGGGGGTGCGACATGAAGTCCCTCCGGTGAGTCCACCATTGCCCCCGTGGGATCTGAACCTGGTGTTATCGGCGCTTCAAAAACGACCATTTTAAAATATCAGGGAGATTCCCCTGTTGACTCTTTCCCAGAAAGTGGTCTTTCTATTGGCCATCACATCGGCCAGGAGGGTTTTGGAACTGGCGGCTTTGTCATGCAAGTCGCCTTATCTGGTTATCCACAAGGATAAGGTGGTGTTGCGTCCGCAACTGTCTTTTCTGCCAAAATTGGTCTTGGCTTTTCATATCAATGAGGACATTGTGTTACCATCTGTGTCCTAAGCCAAAATACCCTAAGGAAGTGGCCCTTCATGCTTTGGATGTGGTTCGGGCTCTAAAGGTGTATTTGTCTGCCACTGCTTCCTTTCGGAAGTCAGACTCACTGTTTGTTTCGGTGGCTGGTCCAAAGAAAGGCATGGCGGTCTCGGCCACCATTTCCAGGTGGATCAGACACATTGTAGTGCAAGCCTACACCTTGAAGGGACAGGTGCCCCCCTTTCCGGTCACGGCCCACTCCACAAGGGTAATCGGAATGTCTTGGGCCTTCCGACACCAAGCGCCTGTCGCTCAGGTGTGTAAAACGGCAACCTGGTCATCTGTCCACACGTTTACCAAGTTCTACAAGGTAGACGTCAGTGCATCGGCTGATGCCTGTCTTGGCCGGCTTTGCCAGCGGCCGTATAGTTGCAATTGAATATGCAATATATTTTCTTTTTTCCTGGTTTTTCGATAAAAACGCAATACCGTTAAGTTACCGTTAAGTTACTGCGCTGTTGCATTACATTCTGCAGTTTTGGTGCGGTTGTGGGTAGTCACTCCTGTTGAGGGTACCCTGGTTTTGTTTTGGATTTCTCCACGCACTGGTGTTTTTTGTGGGTAAAGTTTCACTAGTTCCCACTTGCCATGGTGGATGAAGTTTTCTATGCTGTTTTCCCACCCCTCGTTTGGCACTGCTTGGGGACTGCCCAATGGTTAAGAGAGGAGCTGTGTCAGTCGGTGAATATAAGAGAAAATAGGATTTTTTGTACTCACAGTAAAATCCTTTTCTCTGTAATTCACAGGCCGACACAGACCTTTCTCTCTTTACGTTATAGTGCTTGTTGACGTACTGATGACTGCATGGCAGGCTAGAGGGTTGTTGCCCAAGGGACCACCCCCTGGGCAGAACTAAAGAGTTCTGAGTGTTGCATAGCAAGTAATGCCTAGTATTCTCCTAGTGGTGGGCAAGACAACCCAATAGCTAAGAGAGGAGGTGTGTCGGTCAGTGAATTACAGAGAAAAGAATTTTACGGGAGTACAAAAAAGACCAAGTTAGACTTACCGGTAACTTGTTTTCCAGAAGTCTTTCAGGACAGCACCTGAGAGATAGTGACTCCTCCCTCCTCGTTAGGAAACACCTTCTTCCTCCAAACTTTAAAGGGAGGCACCTCCCTACCACACCTCAATTGTAGAAGAGAACCTCCGGCCCCGGCTGGAACACATAAACATATACGTTAGTCACAGCGTAGCATAATACAATACAATAGGGCGGGATGTTGCTGTCCTGAAAGACTTCTGGAAAACAAGTTACCGGTAAGTCTAACTTGGTCTTTCCCAAGGCATCTTTCAGGACAGCACCTGAGAGGATAACAGAGACTTACTCCTTAGGGCGGGACAACAGCTTGCAGGACCTTTCTGCCAAACGCTTGATCGCTGGCCGATGCGAGGTCCAGTCTATAATGTTTCACAAATGTGTGAAAACTCGACCATGTCGCCGCCTTGCAGATCTGCTCAGGGGTGGCACCAGCTCTCTCTGCCCATGTAGATGCCAGAGCCCTGGTTGAGTGTGTACAAATTCCTGCCGGAGGGGATAACCCTGCTTGGGAATATGCCTCTGAGATAGATAATTTCAGCCATCTAGCTAAAGTAACTTTAGAAGCCAGGAAACCCTTTTTATTTCCTGAAAAAAGTACAAACAGTGAATCTGAACGTCTGAAAGACTCCGTCCTTTCTAGATAATTCAACAGAGACCTCCTGACGTCCAACATGTGGAAAAGAGTCTCCTTATCTCCTTTTGGATTAATGCAAAAGGTTGGAAGTACTATGTCCTGTATACGGTTCTGAACTGAAGCTACCTTCGGTAAGAACTTTGCATCTGTTCTAAGAATAACTCTGTCAGGAAAAATGGACAGATACGGTTCTTTGATTGACAGAGCATTTAGCTCACTGATCCTGCGTGCAGAGACAATGGCAATCAGAAAAAAGGTCTTTAATGTGAGAAACCTAAGGGGCGCCTCCTCAAGGGGCTCAAAAGGACCCCTTGTTAGAGACTGTAGGACTACCGACAAATCCCATCTAGGAAAAACCTTAATAGGCGCCGGTCTAGACCTCTTGAGAGCTCTAAAGAATCTGATTACCAGCGGATCTGAGGCCACAGATCTTTCTAAGAACACTGTCAGTGCCGCTACCTGCACCTTCAGGGTACTAACTGCTAGTCCCTTGTCTGCTCCATCTTGTAAAAATTCCAAGATAGAGACAAGGCTCCCTGGCACCTGGGCGGCTGAAAAACACCATGTTTTATAACGCTTCCAAACCTTAGAGTAAATGGCCCCTGTAACCCTTATCCTACTTGCCAAAAGGGTTGAGATCAAACGGCTGGAAAAGCCCTTGTTCCTAAGGAGCTGCTTTTCAGAAACCAGGCTGTGAGGGCCAAGCTGGCCACTCCTGGATGGTTTACTGGGCCCTGCAACAACAGATCGTGCCTGAGGGGCAGATGCCAACAAGGCTTGATTGCCAGACCTAGAATGGTCGAAAACCAGGCCCTCTTAGGCCAAAAGGGCGTGATTAGTATAACTTGCACCCTTTCCTTCTGAATTTTTCTTAAAATTAATGGAATTAACTGAAATGGGGGGAAAGCGTAGCAAAGACAGAATTCCCATGGATATGCTAGTGCATCTGTGCCCAGCGACCCATCGCGACTGTCCAGGGAAAAGAACTGGGGAACCTGGGCGTTCTCCTTTGAGGCAAACTGGTCCACCTCTGGTAGCCCCCATTTCCCAGCAATCATTGCGAAGACCTCTGGGTTTAGAGACCATTCCGCTTCCCAAATAGGGTTTCTGCTTAGGAAGTCCGCTAACCTGTTTAGATCCCCTTTTAGGTGGACTGCTGATAGAGACAACAAATACTTTTCCGCCCACCAAAGGATCTCCATGGCCAGTACTTGGAGCGACCTGCTTCTTGTACCCCCCTGCCTGTTTAAATAAGCCACCACCGTGGCATTGTCTGTTAAGACCTGAACATGATGGGACTGAAGATCCTGAACAAACAACTCCAGAGCTAAGGCAATCGCCTTGAGCTCCCTCCAGTTTGAGGACCTTACTGCCTCCTCTTTGGCCCAGGATCCCTGAGTAAAACGTGTTCCTAGGTGGGCTCCCCACCCCCAGGAACTGGCGTCGGTTGTTAATCCTTTTTCGACTGGAAAGGCCCAGACTAACCCCTCTGATAGGACATCCTGTCTTTTCCACCACCATAGGGACCTTTTCACCTGGGTTGGCACTCTTACCTCTGCCTCTAGGGATGCCACTGTGTGATCCCAAGATCTTAGAAGAAAAGCCTGCAGACACCTGAAATGCAGCCTTGCCCACTGGACTGCCGGCATTGTTGAGGTTAGAACCCCCAAAGCTTACATAACCTGTCTTACCGTCAGATTTTGACTGGTCTGCAGTAAAGACACTGCACCGCAAATCCTGTACTTTTTGTCTCAGGGAAGGAAGATCTTTTGATCCACTGAATTTCTTAGATACCCTAAAAACCGAATCTCCTGGGATGGGTTTAGGGAAGACTTTTGGAGGTTCAAAATCCACCCCAGAGCCTCCAAATGGCTGCGAGCTTTGCCTAGATTGATCTGCAATTCTTCGCTGGATGGGGCGAAAAACAGCAGATTGTCGAAATAAGGAATAACTGCGATTCCCTGAAGTCGCAGCGGAGCTAAAGCTTCTGCCATCACTTTGGTAAAAATTTGGGGAGATGATGACAGACCGAAGGGTAAGGCCCTGAACTGGAGATGATGAACCACACCCCCCAACCTCACCACCAGCCTGAGGAACCTCTGAGACTGGGGGGGAGATCGGAACATGCAGGTATGCATCCTTTAAATCAACTGACGCCATAAAACAACCTGGCGTCAGCAGATTCCTGACTGAGAAAATTGAGTCCATCTTGAACCTTCTGTACCTGATGGACTAGTTTAAAGGTTTTAGGTTGAGAATCAACCGAAATTTTCCTGTCGGTTTTTTACTAGGAAAACATGCAAATAAAACCCCTCCTGCTGTTTTTGCAGGGGCACCTGTACTACTACACCCTGCTGCATCAGTTCCTCGAGAGAGGACTTCATGGCCAGGGCCAGGGCCATCTTTAAGACAGGGCAAAAGGGGCAGCTGCCCTGGGCCCTGTCATTGTTGTGGGGCCCAAAGCAGCTGCCTCATACTTGCCAACTATCCCAGTTTACATTCCCTTGAGGTTTTACTCCTGTTGTTGTGTACAGATGACTCACCTGCAGACCCTGTGTTTACATGTAAATAACCAGCATTCATATGTAAATAGCAGTGACATGCATATGTAAATAGCTGAGGCCAACATCATTGATATGTAAATAAGGCAGCATTCATATGTATATCATGCCCCCTGCGGCCTAGAGGCGATTCAGCTCGCATTGTGCGCTATACAAGTATTTATTTCATTCATTCATGTACTGTAACCTACAGCAACCAGTGAGCAGTATTACTGTACAGTAATCTCTAGCAGCCTATCAACAAGCTGAAATCATGTGCTGTAACCTCTAGCAACTAATCAGTGAGCCTTAAGGAGTGCTGTAACCTCTAGCAACCAATCAGTAAGCAGTAATGATATGCTGTAACCTCTGGCAACGAATCGCAATCACTGCCTGATCTGATACAGTAAACTGATTTTAAGTCTAGCTGCTATTTATTGTATGTCTCAGAGAAGGTGGAGAGCGAAATTGCATTGGGGGAGGGGGGCCCTAAGCAAATTTTTGCCCAGGGCCCAATCAATATTAAAGATGGCCCTGGCCAGGGCCCTTAACGAGTCCCCAGGGGGTGTTTGTAATCAAGAACCTTCTTGGGGGGTTGTTGGCAAACTTGAGTGTGTAACCCTGCGAAAGAGTGGTCAGAATAAACTGATTTGAAGTTATCCCTGACCACTGCGGAAGAAATTCTTGTAGTCTTCCGCCCACCTGCAGAGACGAGTCATTGAGATTTTTCGGCCTGTGTAGGAGGACGGAAGAGAATTCCGCCTCTACCTTTCGGCTTCGGGGTGGACCAATTTTTCCTTCTCCCCTGCAACTTGCTGTCTTGATCCTGAGTTTTTTGAGGTCGAAAAAGACGTTTTGGTACCTGTTTTTTCTTTTTGACCGGGAAGGATCTCTTTTTATCGGCTGTCCTGTCGAGAATATTATCGAGGTCAGGGTCGAAGAGAAGGTCACCCAAAAAGGGTAACCCACACAGCTTGTTTTTTGATGCCGAATCACCGGGCCAGGTTTTAAGCCATAAGGCTCTTCTTGCAGCGATAGTTAGAGCTGCTGACCTGGCTGACATCTTAATTGCCTCAGCTGAGGCGTCTGAAATATAAGCAACTGCCGCAGTCAGGGTAGGAAAAGAATCTAAGATTTCCTGTTTGGGGGAATCTGCAGCTATATGCGACTTTAGCTGGTTGATCCAATATTCTAAATTCCTGGCTACACAAGTTGTGGCCATTGCTGACTTTAAATTACTCATAACTGATTGCCATGATCTCTTGAGCAAAAGATCTATGCGTTTGTCCATCGGATCCTTCAAAACTCCCATGTCTTCGAAGGACAGATCCGTGGACCTTGAGACCTGGGAGAAGGCGGCATCCAGTCTGGGCACCTTGTTCCACACTGCTGCCGGGTCCTCCTCGAAAGGAAAACGCCTCTTGTGGGCTTTGGAGAAAAAGGTATTTTTCTCTGGACCCTGCCATTCTTTCCTAATGGCCTCAGAGATGACCGGATGAACTGGGAACGTTCGGCCCTTAGGCTCGTCCAACCCAACATACATGCGGTCATGGAGTGATAATTCCTTTCTTTCCTCACTTAAGCCAAGCGTAGCATGAATAGCTTTAAGGAGCCCATCTACCTCTTCAAGGGACAGTTTGTTAGAGGGGACCACCTCAGTCTCCTCCAACTCCTCTTCCGAATCCTTAACGGAAAGAGCAGTGGACTGCTTTTCCCTATCTGAAGGGTCTTCAGGCAGAGATTCCAACACTGGGATAGAGAACGACCCCTGGGAAGACTCTGAAGTGGAAGGCTGACTAGCAGTCGGGTTTACTAGTGAGTCACAAAAATTCTGAATTGTGGCGTATAGCTCCTTCTTTACAGAGGCAACCAGATCGTCACATACAGAGGCTGATTCCTCTTTAAACAAATAAGTAATGCAGGCACTGCATAAGGTTTTCTTCCAATTTTCTCCCAGCTTGGCCCTGCAAGAAGGACATCTCTTCTTTGGGTCAGAGCTCTTAGCCTATGAAGAAAAAGACAAAAAAGGGAAAAAAAACAGGGGACCCTTAGTGAGACCCAGTCTCAGCCTTGATAGGGATCACCACACAGGTGCACTGAGAAGAAACCAGTCAGCCTCCAGTGCCCAGACAGGCCCCTTGCCACCAGGGGGGAAAGAAAAAAAGAGAGAGAGACCAAAAGCCAGGAAATAGGAGAAAAAGTCAGACTTTAACCGCTGCCTCCTACCTGGACTTTGCTGGTGCCTGTGCCTGTCCGCACTGCTGCAGAAGCTGATTCTTCCATAGCAGGTGTGCAGAATTCCACTTGTGGCTTCACACGCCGCCTCCAGACTCCCACAATGCATCTGCACCGGACAGGAAGCGGAAATAGGCACCAGCTCCTGTCCTCCCTCCTCCCCCCTGCGTCCACGCCGGAAACAAAGTTTTCGCCGACCCAGTGACCCGCTCTGTCATTTCCGGCGCGACCGCCGAAAGAACATGGCGGCGGCGCACGCGCGCCGCCGCTCCTACGGACGTGCTGGCCACTAAATCTTTGGCTCTCTCCGAGCACCAAGAGGGGAAGAGGAGCCCGCTTGCTACCACTGCCGAGGCCTGGGTAGGTCGGGAGGACAGCGGGTCCCTAAGGAGGAAAAAAAGGGAAAGAAGCCCTGTCCCTCAGGAACACCCAAGAGATCTTGACTCCCTCCCAAAAGATGTTCCCTCTGGGCCGGAGGAAACACAATAACTGAGGTGTGGTAGGGAGGTGCCTCCCTTTAAAGCTTGGAGGAAGAAGGTGTTTCCTAATGAGGAGGGAGGAGTCACTATCTCTCAGGTGCTGTCCTGAAAGACGCCTTGGGAAATCTTATTTTTTCTTAGTTTGTGTTACAAAATGTAGCAAATTAGTAATTTTTCTTCACCTAATAAAAAATCTAGGGGGAGGTGACCGGATGTGTGCGGGGCGTGGTGTGAGTGGTGAGGATGTGGCTGGGCTGAGGTGAGTGAGACACCGCTGCGCTGTCTCTCCCTCGTCCTGTCTTTGAGTGCCACGCTGTGGAGGACTTGATGCATATCCAAGGGAGGAGCTCGGTTTGAGGGCTCCAGGAACACGGAGGAGCCGGCATAAGCCGAAGCTGGCCGAATGTGGCCGAAGATCTTCTGACGCAACCCGAGCCCGACCGAGGATCTTCCGGACAACGCGGAAGCGTTGGCGACGGCACACGCGCTGGCCGTTAGCAGATACACACATGTAATGCAAGCCGGACGAGCTCGGCCCAGACAGCGCACGGACGCCGGCACCTCCCAGCTACCAGTAATGGTATTCGTGAGTAACCCCAGCGGGGGAAAATAGTTAGGAATAGTCCCTCCTGAGTCAAAACTAGTATACTGAATGTGTTTAAATTGTTGAAAGGACTGCGGTAGCTGTTCTGTTTGTACTCCACCTGGCACATAGGAGCCAAAATAGCAGGATGTAATGCACACCCTTATGCTTTTTTAAGATATGTTATCCACTACCTGCTGATGGGATTGAAACCATATATATGCCTATACTGCTATCTACTGAACTGCTATCTACTGCTATATACTGCTATCTATTGAACTGTTACTAGTCCTGTTATCTCTGAAGTTGACAAGAATTTTTTCTCATCTACAAATGTTCTGAACGAAATTCCAGTGACACTCTAAAAGAGAGAGGAAAAAGGGGAGAAATATATATGTATATATATGTATTTTTTTTTTTTCCTCTTTTTTTTTTTTTTTCCTCTCTCTTCTCCTCTAAGTATAAGTCTATAACGGCATGTCCACATACATTTAAAAGACTTCTGGACGCACCAACGGCGGACACAGCCAGAAATGTTTTAAGTAAATATAGGGGGGTAAAGGGGCTGGGGAGGTGGGGGTAAGGAAGGAACGGTAAGGGAAAGATAGGGGGGTAATAGGAAAGGAAAGGGAGAAGGGAAAGAAAGAGAGACTTGGTTATCTCTGGGGGCAAGCACTAGCATTATTATTTTTCCCCCCTCTACGTAGTATGGATCTATGGGACTGTTTGTAAGGTTTTAATAATACTCATTTACCCTGCTTTATCTGGGGTAACGACCTTTATAAGCTAATATGTCTCGGCGACGAGGGGAGGAACAGCCGCAGCATGAGGGGGCGGGGATACAACATCTCCGATCCTCTAAAGAAAAAGAAAAAAATAATCAGGCATCATCAGCCGCTGCAAAATTGGAACGGTTTGTGCATACCCCAGTGCATACCCCAACCCAAACACCAATAAAAGGAGGACAGATGGTTCAAACTAAACCCCATACTGGGGGTCCTGGCGACAGAAAAAGTCAAGGCCAAGCGGCCCCATTATCCGCGCTGGTTTCAGAGGGTAAGAGCAAAAAGAACACGGGGGACTCCCAGGGTGACTTAGAGTCTGCTAGGCCTGGTAGGCCGCAAGAGGAGGAGGCTCCAACATTGAAGGATGTATTACAGGCGGTTAACGCATGTCAACACTCTTTGGGAGACCTGGCAGCTCAGCTAACTGGAATGAAGGAGGATATATTGTTAGTGCGACAAGATATCCAGAAAGTAGTTGAAAGAACAACGGAGCTGGAAGTAAGAATAAGCCAGTTGGAGGATGAGTTAAACCCAATACAGCACACGGTTAAGAATATGCAAACGAATCTGGACAGCTATGCTACTAAAATGGATGAGTTAGAAAATAGATCACGCCGGGTTAATGTTAGGCTGCTGGGCCTACCCGAGAAAAGCGAAGGCCCTGACGTAATAAAGTTCTTGGAGACATGGCTATTAGACAAGTTCGGAAGGGAAGGCTTCTCACCTTTCTTCTCGATAGAACGAGCCCACCGGTACCCCTCTAGAATACCACCACCTGGGGGGCGCCCCAGACCCCTGATGCTGAAGCTTTTTAATTATAAAGATAAGGTGACATTAATGCGCAAGGCAAGGGAGATGGGGGACATTTCTTTCAATGGTTCAAGGATTTCTCTTTATCCAGACTACTCTCCCGAGCTGCAGAGACGTAGAGCGGAATTTCGGACAATTAAAGCCACTTTTCAGTCATATAATCTAACATATGCTCTTTTATATCCAGCAAGACTGCGAGTGGTAACCCCGGCTGGGGTACAGTTCTTTGACTCGGCAGCTGGAGCATCGCAATGGTTGGAGGATAATAAGGAGACTCTACGGAGTAGCCGAGGAGAAAGGGAGGGGAGACAGTGAAGGAGGGAGACTGTAAGCGGTTTTGATAAACCCCTGGTTGGATACCGTAGTTAAGATTTTTCAGGATGGGGGGGGGGGGATTCACCGTGGCGGTGTTTGTGAGATAGGGTGTGAGGAGGGTTATGGATGTACCGGTCACGTTAAACTCCCGTAGGGAGCACCTTTTTAGGTGGGGGGGAGGAAGGGAGGGTTTGGTATTAAATAGCTGGGAAGGAGGGATGGGGGAGGGACGAGGGTTTGGGGGGGCTGGGGTGGGTGGTCTGGAGGGGGGAGCAGGGTTGGGTGGGTTTGGGTTGGGTGGGGAAGAAAAATTGTTTGTAAAAAGAAAACATGTAGAGGTAGAATTGGAAAACAGCACGATAATTACACAAGAGAGTAAATACCCGAAGGGGAAATATGTAGGTGGTAGGATAAATGCACAGGAGAGAAGGAATATAAACACAAAGCACCATTATAAGACATTCTTTAGGGTTAAATTTAACTGCGTTTTATTATGGCACATAGCTGGGAAACACCAATGGATTATGATACTTGGGGATCACCAATGGGTTATGATATTAAGTGGGCTGTACTTGACGAGGATAGGTATCCTAGTAGACCCAATAATCGAGAAGTCTTATATACTCCCTTCCTGCTTGGCTGTGTGGTGCTTTCTGTTTGTTAGTATGTCTTCTTTTATAACAGATGGTTAATTTGGCACAGGGTAAAGTTATTAACATTGGATCTTGGAATGTGAGGGGCTTGGGTACCCCAGCAAAAAAAGCGATAGTTTTAGCTATGTTGGAGAGATTTGATATTGGTTTGGCATGTTTGCAGGAGACCCACCTAACTAACATGTCTAAGTCACTGTTAAATAATAGGAAATATCAACAACAATTCCATTCAGTTTATTCCTCCTACTCAAGAGGAGTAAGCGTGTTAATAAAGGAGGGGGTGAGTTTCTCATGCACCCAGGTTAGCATAGATGAGTTGGGGCGATATGTTTTCCTGTTTGGTAAACTTGAGGGTATTAGCTGTATACTGGCAAATATATATATACCCCCCCCGTTTAAAATGGAAGTTATCTATAAACTGATGGAATTCATCGGGGACAAAGAGGACATTCCCATTATCGCGATGGGGGACTTCAATGAAGTCCTAGATGTAAACCATGATAGGTTTCCCCCTAAGGGTCGGTCCGGGGACTTGGGTGAAACTAGGCTGAGTTGTTTCCTGAGTGAAATAGGCTTGAGGGATCTTTGGAGAGAGAGACACCCGAGAGTTAAGCAATATTCCTGCTTGTCAGGATCGTATGGTACCCTGTCTAGGATAGACATGGTTATAGGAAATCTGGAAATGGCACAAAAAATAAGGGAGATAGAATATCTGCCAAGGGGGGTCTCAGACCACTCTTTGGTGAGGGCTGTGTTTAATACGGGGGTTAAAAAAGTTCAAGGGGGTTGGAAGATTAGTCCTTTTTGGCTAGAACTCATGAAGGATGAAATGGAAGTCAAATTAAGATTAAGAGAATTTATAAGCTTTAATTTGGGCTCGGCGCCAATGAATGTGGTCTGGGATACCCTAAAGGCGTTTACTAGGGGCGTGTTGATTCAACAGGTAGCAAGAATGAAGAGAAAATCTAGAATATGGGAGGAGAACATCAGGAAGGAACTCTTAGAAGCAGAGAATACCTATGTCATGGACCCAACTCCAGAAAATCAAAAAACTTGGCTAAATAAACAACAAGGTTATAAAACAGCGATAGTAAAAAAAGAAGAGAGTAAACGAATCTTCGTGAAACAGCGATATTTTGGAGAAGGAGAAGGGGTGGGAAGAATGCTTGCGCAGTTGGTTAAGACAAATTCCTCACCCTCACTCATTTTAAACATTAGAAATATAAACGGGGCGATAACATGCAATAGTGAAGAGATCGTAGAAATCTTCGGAAATTATTATAGGGAGTTGTACCAGTCACAAGGTACAGGCGAGCCAGGTGCAATGGATAGCTTTTTGGAAAACTTAGAAATGGTGACCCTTACCCGGGAGGAACGGGAAGTTCTAGATGCCCCGATAACCCTTAGTGAGCTTCAACAGGCAGTGGCCGGGATGCCAAATTGTAAGGCCCCAGGCCTGGATGGGCTCCCGGTAGAATTATATAAATACTATGGAGAACTGTTACTCCCTGAGCTGTATAAAACTCTAATAGACATAACGGATGGGAAACACCTACCGGCATCAATGACAGAGGCAACGATTATAGTGATCCCCAAAACAGATAAGGACCCGTTGGAAGTGGCCTCGTATAGGCCAATTTCACTACTGAATGCGGATGAAAAAATTTTAGCTAAAGTACTTTCAAATAGGCTGAATCAATTTATGACAAAGTTAATACACCCAGATCAAACAGGGTTTATTATGGGAAGATCTACTAGTATGAACATCAGAAGAACTTTCCTAAACATGCAGATCCCAGTAGAGAATGCAGGAGAGAGGGCTATAATGTCTCTGGATGTAACGAAAGCTTTTGACAGCTTAGAATGGAACTTCCTGTGGCGGGTGTTGGAGAAAGTAGGAATGGGCCCCAATTTTATTGGCTGGATCAAAAGGATGTATAACGCTCCTAGCGCTAGGGTAAGGGCCAATGGCAGATTTTCGGAGAGGATCGAGATGAGTAGAGGGACAAGACAGGGATGCCCCCTGTCCCCTCTACTCTTTGCGTTGGCCATAGAACCTTTGGCCATAGCCATTAGGGCAAACTCCGGGATTAAGGGCTTTCAAAGAAGTGGAGGGAGACAGGAAAAGATAGCCCTATACGCAGACGATGTGTTACTGTTTTTGGGAGATACTGGTTCATCCCTGACGCAGGTAGTCACTTTAGTAGAAAGCTTTGGAGACCTCTCAGGGCTGGCCATCAACTGGGCGAAATCCAAACTGCTCCGAGTCGACCCCCCGGTTGTTGCGTCCTTGCCGCCGGGTATAAAGGTAAGAGAGGTAGATGCGTTGAAATATCTCGGCATATTTTTGACACAGAACCCTGATCAATATATCAATAAAAATTTAATTCCCCTTCTGCATAAATTTAAGCGTAAATGCGACGTCTGGAGTAAACTTCCGCTTTCAATAATGGGCCGTTGCAGCTTGATTAAAATGATTTGGTTGCCACAGCTGCTGTACGTTTTGCATAATGCGCCGGTATGGATTTGTAAAAAATGGTTTAGGAAATTAGAGACCCTCTTTCGGGAACTGATCTGGAAGAAAGGCAAGGCCCGGATACGACTCCGAACGCTGCAAATGCCAATAGATAGAGGAGGCTTAGCGGTTCCACATCCTAGGAGCTACTACTTGGCGGCGCAGATGCAGCACCTGGCGGGTTGCGACTCGGAGCAGGGAAGGAAGCTAAAAGGAGGGATTAGAATGATAGGAGCCCCACATGAACTCATGGCTGAGGTCCTGGAGGCCGACTCCTTTCGACATAATAATTCGATAACTAAAATGCTAACCAAGGTATGGAAAGAGGTGAAGTTAAAACTGGGTTATTCAAGGTTACTAGAATCTATACCCCTCTGGGACAATAAAAACTTACCTGAAATATTAACCATTGGTAAGATTAAATCATGGGAAAAAAAGGGTATAACTAAGCTGATCCAGCTTTATGATGGAGGGGCCTTAAGGACATTTTCGGATTTAAAAAATAAATATGATATACCACAGAATTCTTTTTTCAGCTACCTGAGGGTGAGACACGCCCTGGCAGCACAATTCGGGGGAAATAGGCCCACGTGGGATAAAACACCTTTGCTTCAGAAGTGGCTCACTACAGATGGGGTAAAGGGGTTTATCTCAGGTGTCTACAATCAATTAGGTATGGTTCTTAATCAGGAAACTGCTCATTCGAACTTGAAGAAGAAATGGGAAGAGGATGTAGGAGAAATATTGGATACACAGTGGAGGAGAATTTTGGAACTAGGGCCGGTAACCTCAATCTCCCCTTCCCAAAAAGTTTCACAGTTGATGTTGATCCACAGGGCTTATTACACACCTAAAAAATTATGTCAGTTTGGTAGGAGGATAGACGACAGATGCCCTAGGTGTCAGGGACAGGGAGATCTCCTACACATGCTGTGGCGTTGCCCGAAGCTTTTTCGTTATTGGAGAGAGGTGTTGGCGTGTATTAATAGAGTGTTTAAGTTGGAAATGGTAATGGATCCGATTCTGTGTGTACTGGGATGTAGGCTAGAGCCGAGAGAAGGGAAATGTGTCACGGCGGCAGTGGTAAGATGTCTGTTTCAGGCACGTAGATTGATCACGCAAAGATGGCAAGCTGAAAGAGCCCCTACAGAAGGAGAATGGATCCAATGTATTAATGATTTGGTCTGGAAAGAGAAGACTTTGTATGTAAGGAGAGGAAACTATAGAGAGTGGAAGGGAATCTGGACCCCTTGGATAACAGAGATGGGATATCCTATAGATTAGTCTGATTAAGAGATTTCGTGGTAGAATACCGATGTGTTTGAGTATATGGGCGATTGGGAGACATACGGGAAGGGGGGCTCGGGGGGGAGGAACTAGGATGGGTAGGGGTAGGGTGAGTTTGTTCGGGAGGGTTTGGGAAGGGGGGGGTGGGGGAGCGGAATTAGGACGGCTTAGGGTAGGGGGGGGGGTAGGAGATAAATTTCACTGGGAGTTTGCTGCTGGTTTGACTTAGGAAGGTTTGTAAACGCTGTTTGGTCATTTAATAAGAAAAGAATTATAAAAAAAAAAAAAAAAAAAAAGAAGGAAAAATTTTTTTTTTCTTAAATAAATAATAATGCATAAACCACGATGATGAGATATCGTGCAGTGATATAGATGAGAGGCAATATGAATGAGTCTCTAGCACACAAACTCTGACGTGGAAAAAAGAAAAAAAAAAAAAAAAAAAAAAAAAAAAAGAAAAAAAAGGAGAAAAAAAAAAAAAGAAAAAAAAGAAGTAATTTTTCTTCATAAATTTTGGCCCAAATTTATACTACTACATATCTTTGGTAAGAAAAAGGAAAAATTGGTGTATATTATTTGGTCTGTGTGAAAGTTATAGAGTCCACAAGCTATGGTGCGAATATCTGAAAATTGATCACACCTAAAGTACTGATGGCCTATAACATTTCTTGAGACTCTAACATGCCAGAAAAGTACAAATATCCCACAAATGACCCCTTTTTGGAAAGAAGACATTCCAAGGTATTTAGTAAGAGGCATGGTGAGTTTTTTGAAGTTGTCATTTTTTCCCACAATTCTTTGCAAAATCAAGATTTTTTATTTTTTTCCTTTTTTTTCTCCCAAACATGTCATATTATCAGGTTATTTCTCACACACAGCATATGCATACCACAAATTACACCCCAAAACACATTCTGCTATTACTCCTGAGTATGGCAATACCACATGTGTGAGACTTTTACACAGCGTGGCCACATACAGAGACCCAACATGCAGGGAGCACCGTAAGGCGTTCTGGAGTAGCCAGGCCAATTCTGACATTTCTCTCCTACATGTAAAAATCATAATTTATTTGCTAGAAAATTACATAGAACCCCAAAACATTTTATATGTTTTTTTTAGCAACGTTTTATCTTGCACGGTATTTGCGCAGCAATTTTTCAAATTGGGAAAAAACGTTTTGTGCTTTAAAAAAAACAAAACAGTAAAGTTAGCCCAATGTTTTTGTATAATGTAAAAGATGAAGTTACGCCGAGTAAATAGATACCTAACATGTCACCCTTCAAAATTGCACACACTCATGGAATGGCACCAAACTTCGCTACTTAAAAATCCCCATAGGCAACACTTAAATTTTTGTTTACTGGTTACATGTTTTGAGTTACAGAGGAGGTCTAGGGCCAAAATTATTGCTCTCACTCTAACGTTCGCAGCGATACCTCACGTGTGGTTTTAACACCGTTTTCATATGTGGGCAGGACTTACGTATGCGTTCTCTTCTGCATGCAAGCACACGGGGACAAGGGCGCTTTAAATTTTTTGTTTTTTTATTGTTCATTTTACTTTATTTATTTATGACACTTTTTTTTCCCCCAAAAATACATTTTTTGATCACTTTTATTTCTATTACAAGGAATGTAAGCATCCCTTGTAATAGGAATATAGCATGAAAAAGCTGATATCTGAATGATGCCTGTAGCTGCAGGCATCATTCAGATATCCCCGCACAAAGTCAAGTACGTCATATGGCGGGCGAGAAGTGGTTAAAATGCATTTTTTTTAACACAAAGTTGTCCATTTATACAATATTTCTAGCATGTACATACCAAAAATGACACCACAAAATAGATTCTCCTACTCCTCCTGAGTACAGCGACACCACATGTGTGAGACTTCCACAGCCTGGCCACATACAGAGGCTGAGTACAGCTGAATATGGCTGGGTATCACAGAGTATTGCAGGGTATCACCGAGTATGGCTGGGTATTGCAGGGTATCACCGAGTATGGCTGGGTATTGCCGGGTATGGCATTTTATGGCTGGGTATTGGCAGGGCATTGCAGACTTGGCTGGATATTGCAGAGTATTGGCAGGGCATTGCTGGGTATTGCAGAGTATTGGCAGGAAATTGCAGCATATTGGCAGGGAATTGCAGGGTTAATTGTCAGTGAGCAGCGCTGTGGGATCTAGCCCACAGCGCTGCTGTCACCGATCTCTCCCCTCCACGGTACAGAGAGGGGAGGGAGGAACCGGAGTCATATCATGACGCTGGTTTGTTTACAAGTGATCACTCCGTCATTTGACAGAGTGATCATGTGGTAAACGCCAGCAATGAGCGACCCGGCGGTCACGGATGTTCTCGAGTGCGTGCGGGAGCGGAATTCTGAGTTAAGGAACCGCCCTGTAGCCGTCATTCGGCTATGGGCCGTTTGTTAAGCGGTTAAGCCTCATGGCTTATGCTTGGACTAGTGCATTCTCGCAGAGTTCTGTGGCTGAAAAATTGATCAGCCGAAGCACTGTGTAAAAAGCTCTTAGCTAGTTTTTCCCCCTTCATGGGGTAGGGCTATTTAGAGATGATCTGAATAGGTACATCCAAAGGACCTCTAATGGGGAAAGCTCTCTTTTACCAGTAAAGAAGAGATTAAAACATTTCTTCTTTAATTGTGCTGCCTCTCTTATGCCAGGGACATCTGCCTCTAGGCAGTGTTGACAGCCTCAACCGTCGGGTTCAAGGGGAAGTCCCCAAGGGCAGCACCAGGGTCAGAAGAGATCTTGGGGCAGAAAGCCCACAAAGCAGAATGCTAAAGCCTTCTCATGAAGGGGCACCCCCACTCATTGGGGTGAGGGGAAAGGTCCTGCAATTCTCAAGGTCTAGCAGGAACAATGTCAAGACAGATGGATTTCTGCAGTTTTTTTTTTCTCTAGGTTACGACTAGAGTTCTGAGAGTTTTCCTCTCCTCGTTTTTTCTAAGGGAAAATGTTCCCAAGGATCCAGAGAAAAAGAAGTCTCTCTTTCTGGCCTCTGGATCAGCTGTTATCCCAGTCTGTGATATCAGAGGTTCCCTTAGTGGAACAAGGCACAGGGTTTGGCTCAAACCTTTTACGGTTCCAGAACCAAACAGAGAGGTAAGACCCATTCTAGATCTCCAAGATCTGAATTGGCGCTTAAACATCTGATCCTTTCATAATCCGATTGGTCCATCCTGCAAGGAGGGGAGTTTTTTGGCTTTAATCAATATGAAAAATGCATATCTCCATGTGCCAAATTTTCCCGCTCACCAGAAATTTCTGTGTTTTGAAATATAAAATTATCTTTTCAGTTGTGGCCTTGCCATTCGGTTTAGCCACAGCACCACGGGTGTTCTGAAAGATTCTGGCACCTCCTTTAGCCAGATTAAGGGCTCAAGGCATAACGGTTCTAGCCTATTTAGAAGATTTACTTTTAACTTTCAATATTTTTTTATTTTGTTATGCACGTAAAGTCAATGAACTGTAAAACTTACAAATGTGAGATTAAGTACAAGCATCTCAGTGTCTTACCATCAGGAAATGCAGAAGTACAACACCTCAAAACAGTAAACTAAAATATAAAGTATATTTAATGGAAGTATTGGTGAGGTTGACAGATGAACTAAAGATAAAAGTTGTTAGTGGCTAGGTCATGAAATATGTTTCTGATTCTTTAGGGACTACCTACGTAGAGTCTCAATGAGCCACTTATATTTGTACTACTGGAGATGGTTATAGTACAGGGAAAAGGTAAAGTGTAGGAACTGAAGGAGGGGGATAGGGAAGAGGAAGGGGAGGGAAAGGAGAAAAGAAAAGAAAAAGGGGTGGGGCGGTGGTTCCCTTGGACTCTTTTCCATAAATCTCAAAAACATGGAATCAAATGAACTATCAAGTCATCCTATATCTCTAAGGATGTCTGGTAAATAGTAAATGTTAAAGAGAGGAGTAAGAAAAAAGTAGAAGAAAGAGGAGAAAAAAGAAGGAAATAAGTAGGGGGAGGAGGGCCAGCCAGAGGTGAATTAGGATAAAGATATATATCGTATCCACGGATCCCATATTACATCAAATTTCTTAGTAGTGTTGCGGAGAATACAGGTGAGTCTATCATTAACCATAATCCAGTTAAGCTTATTCTTTACAGAGTCAAGAGGAACCACCGACTAGTGATGGCCGAACGGTTCGCCCGGCGGTCGTTTCGCGGCGAATTTCCGACTTTCGCCGTCCGCGGGTTCGAACGCCTTTTTCCGTCGTTCGCCCCGGCGGACTTACGTGTTTAATGTATACAAGAACTTTAACCTTTCGTGACACGTTTATCATGTGTTACAGGACAACCAATTGAGACATGACAGCTCATGGACACTTGGACATTCCCCCTAACCTATAAATACACCCGATCCGGTGGCCATTTTACATTCTTTCTTCTGTCACTGTAGGGAAAGGATCCTGTGTGGAGTAGGGACAGAGAAAACGCTAGCTATTTGGTACACAAAAGTTCTTTTCAGGACTGGTATAGGTGTTAGGTCAGCAGCCTGAGTTTCTTTTGTCAGTTTAGATAAAGGGACAGAGCGCTGTATGCTGCTATTTTAGGGACAGCTCAGCCAGATTAGTCTTTCTTCATCATCATCATCATCATCATCATTAGCTGTTACTATCAGGTCCACAAAAGAGCTGTTCCAGCTAATCGTTCCAGCCTACTCTTTTTTGCCAATTTGTATAGGGACAGGCAGGAAGCAGTGTGTCAGGCAGTGAGGATAATTTTAAAGACTTGCTGTTACTATTAGTTCCACAAAGGTTCTTTTCAGGACTGGTATCAGTGGTACGGTAATAGGCTTGTACACGTATAATATTCTTTCTTCCAAATATAGAAAGAATATTATACTTGACTGCTGCCCTTCTGCTGCAGTCTGCTAATCATTCACAACTCACTTGTTCCACAAAGCTCTTTATCAGGACTGGTAACTTGGTCTGTCTAGGGTGCTACGGTACATAGGCTTGGGTGCGGTACAGTCTGCTGTTCTGTAAGGACCGCTATCGGTCCACAATACATAGGGTTGCCGTGCACTACTGCTGACCGCTGCCCTATACTGCAGCAGTCCTTCAGCGGTATAGGGACTGACGCACAGTCTGCTAAACACTAATACACAACCTGCTTGGTCCACAAAAGTTCTTATAAGGACTGGTAACTTGGTATAGGGTGCTACGGTACATAGGCCTGAGTGCAGTACAGTCTGCTGTTCTGTAAGGACCGCTATCGGTCCACAATACATAGGGTTGCCGTGCACTACTGCTGACCGCTGCCCTATACTGCAGCAGTCCTTCATTGGTATAGGGACTGACGTACAGTCTGCTAATCACTAACACACAACCTGCTTGGTCCACAAAAGTTCTTATAAGGACTGGTAACTTGGTATAGGGTGCTACGGTACATAGGCCTGAGTGCAGTACAGTCTGCTGTTCTGTAAGGACCGCTATCGGTCCACAATACATAGGGTTGCCGTGCACTACTGCTGACCGCTGCCCTATACTGCAGCAGTCCTTCATTGGTATAGGGACTGACGTACAGTCTGCTAATCACTAACACACAACCTGCTTGGTCCACAAAAGTTCTTATAAGGACTGGTAACTTGGTATAGGGTGCTACGGTACATAGGCCTGAGTGCGTTACAGTCTGCTGTTCTGTAAGGACCGCTATCGGTCCACAATACATAGGGTTGCCGTGCACTACTGCTGACCGCTGCCCTATACTGCAGCAGTCCTTCAGCGGTATAGGGACTGACGCACAGTCTGCTAAACACTAACACACAACCTGCTTGGTCCACAAAAGTTTTTATAAGGACTGGTAACTTGGTATAGGGTGCTACGGTACATAGGCCTGAGTGCAGTACAGTCTGCTGTTCTGTAAGGACCGCTATCGGTCCACAATACATAGGGTTGCCGTGCACTACTGCTGACCGCTGCCCTATACTGCAGCAGTCCTTCATTGGTATAGGGACTGACGTACAGTCTGCTAATCACTAACACACAACCTGCTTGGTCCACAAAAGTTCTTATAAGGACTGGTAACTTGGTATAGGGTGCTACGGTACATAGGCCTGAGTGCGTTACAGTCTGCTGTTCTGTAAGGACCGCTATCGGTCCACAATACATAGGGTTGCCGTGCACTACTGCTGACCGCTGCCCTATACTGCAGCAGTCCTTCATTGGTATAGGGACTGACGTACAGTCTGCTAATCACTAACACACAACCTGCTTGTTCCACAAAAGTTCTTATAAGGACTGGTAACTTGGTATAGGGTGCTACGGTACATAGGCTTGAGTGCGGTACAGTCTGCTGTTCTGTAAGGACCGCTATCGGTCCACAATAGATAGGGTTGACGTGCACCACTGCTGACCGCTGCCCTATACTGCAGCAGTCCTTCAGCGGTATAGGGACTGACGTACAGTCTGCTAAACACTAATACACAACCTGCTTGGTCCACAAAAGTTCTTATAAGGACTGGTAACTTGGTATAGGGTGCTACGGTACATAGGCTTGAGTGCGGTACAGTCTGCTGTTCTGTAAGGACCGCTATCGGTCCACAATAGATAGGGTTGACGTGCACCACTGCTGACCGCTGCCCTATACTGCAGCAGTCCTTCAGCGGTATAGGGACTGACGTACAGTCTGCTAAACACTAATACACAACCTGCTTGGTCCACAAAAGTTCTTATAAGGACTGGTAACTTGGTATAGGGTGCTACGGTACATAGGCTTGAGTGCGGTACAGTCTGCTGTTCTGTAAGGACCGCTATCGGTCCACAATAGATAGGGTTGACGTGCACCACTGCTGACCGCTGCCCTATACTGCAGCAGTCCTTCAGCGGTATAGGGACTGACGTACAGTCTGCTAAACACTAATACACAACCTGCTTGGTCCACAAAAGTTCTTATAAGGACTGGTAACTTGGTATAGGGTGCTACGGTACATAGGCTTGAGTGCGGTACAGTCTGCTGTTCTGTAAGGACCGCTATCGGTCCACAATAGATAGGGTTGACGTGCACCACTGCTGACCGCTCACCTATACTGCAGCAGTCCTTCAGCGGTATAGGGACTGACGTACAGTCTGCTAATCACTAACACACAACCTGCTTGTTCCACAAAAGTTCTTATAAGGACTGGTAACTTGGTATAGGGTGCTACGGTACATAGGCTTGAGTGCGGTACAGTCTGCTGTTCTGTAAGGACCGCTATCGGTCCACAATAGATAGGGTTGACGTGCACCACTGCTGACCGCTGCCCTATACTGCAGCAGTCCTTCAGCGGTATAGGGACTGACGTACAGTCTGCTAAACACTAATACACAACCTGCTTGGTCCACAAAAGTTCTTATAAGGACTGGTAACTTGGTATAGGGTGCTACGGTACATAGGCTTGAGTGCGGTACAGTCTGCTGTTCTGTAAGGACCGCTATCGGTCCACAATAGATAGGGTTGACGTGCACCACTGCTGACCGCTGCCCTATACTGCAGCAGTCCTTCAGCGGTATAGGGACTGACGTACAGTCTGCTAAACACTAATACACAACCTGCTTGGTCCACAAAAGTTCTTATAAGGACTGGTAACTTGGTATAGGGTGCTACGGTACATAGGCTTGAGTGCGGTACAGTCTGCTGTTCTGTAAGGACCGCTATCGGTCCACAATAGATAGGGTTGACGTGCACCACTGCTGACCGCTCACCTATACTGCAGCAGTCCTTCAGCGGTATAGGGACTAAGAGTTTTGTCACAGGGTCATTTAAAAAATGACATGCAGAGGAAGAGGCAGGCCCTTCCGCAGGGGTGGTAGGGGTAGGGCAGGAGCAACAGGCTTGAGCCAAAGTGGGAAGTTGCAGAAGGTGCGTTCAATTACTTTAAAGGATGCACCAGACTTGGTTGAGTGGCTCGCTCAGCCTTACTCTTCTGCACCCTCCTCATCCTCTCGATCTGCACCCTCTTCTTCACTCTCTGCTATGTGCACCCCCAAAGACACTACCACCAACAACACGACCACCACCACCACCACCACATACCTTCCGCTTGAGTCACTGGAATTATTTTCCGATCCATATCAAGAGGACATTTCTGATGCGCAGCCACTCTTGGTATTGGATCAGGAAGAGGAGGTAGCAACAAGCGCTACTCAGCAGTCTGACGCCAGTACCCAGATCAGCCCAAGGAGGAGGTTGGTCCCCGGTGTTGCTGCCTACTCTACTTATAGCGGTGGGGAAGGTGACGTTGATGATGACGTGTCTAGTGATGTCACGTGGGTGCCCACAAGAGAGGAAGAGGAGGGGAGTTCAGAGGGAGATATGGACCAGCAGATAGGGAGGAGAAGCAGCAATGACTTACATTGCACAGCAGGGACAAAGCAGACTGCAAATGTATCAGGAGCGAGTCATCGACCATGTACGGTCACATCTGGCGCTCCCAGGACACCGGCACATGGCTCCGCAGTGTGGGCTTTTTTTAACGTGTCCGCTGCTGACAATAGCGTTGCCATCTGCAATCTTTGCAGTCAACGCGTTAGTCGCGGTAAGCCCAATACTCACCTAGGGACGACCGCCTTAAGAAGGCACATGAGCAGCCATCACCGAGCCCAGTGGGAGCAACGGAACACACAAAGCCACACTGCAGGCTCTCACCGTCCAGCCTCGTCTTCTACTTCTCCTTCTCCTCTCTCCTCACAATTGTCCTCCACTCCACCTTCCATCACGCCAAGCTCACATTTTTCTGCAAAAAGGCAGGCTTCCGTGGGCCTAATGTTTGAGCGTAAAAAAATGATGACGCCGGATAACCCTCTTGCCCAACGGTTGGCGGCTGGCTTGTCAGAACTCATAGCCCGCCAACTACTGCCATATAAACTGGTGGACTCGGAGGCCTTTCGCAAATTTGTGGCCATTGGAACACCACAATGGAAGGTCCCAGGAAGGAAGTATTTCTCAGAGAAGGGCATCCCAGAGCTATATGGCCATGTTCAGCGGCAAGTGAATGTATCTCTGGCACACAGTGTCGGTGCCAAGATACATCTGACCACAGACACGTGGTCTAGCAAACACGGGCAGGGAAGGTATATCAGTTTTACTGCCCACTGGGTGAACCTTCTGACGGCCGTCAAGCATGTAACCCGTGGCACCCGTGTAGATTTGGTTTTACCGCCACGGATTGCATGCAGGCCTGACTCTTCTTCTCCTCCTCCTACTCCATCCTCCTCCCTCTCCTCCTCAGCTGCCTCCTCCTTTTCCGCTGCTAGCGTCTCTTCCACTGCACCGCCCAAGCTCCCCAGAACCTATTCCACATGCCAGGTGAGACGTTGCCATGCCGTGCTGCGTCTGTTGTGCCTGGAAGCAAAGAGCCACACTGGCCCGGCACTCCTTTCAGCTTTGCGTTCACAGGCAGATGAGTGGCTAACACCGCTCAATTTGACAGTTGGTAAAGTGGTGTGTGACAACGGTGCCAATCTGCTTAGCGCATTGAAACAGGGCAAAATCACGCACGTGCCGTGCATGGCACACGTCTTAAACTTGGTCGTGCAGCGATTCCTTGTCAAATACCCTGGGGTCCAGGACATCTTGCGGCAGGCAAGGAAAATCTCGGCCCATTTCAGAAGATCTTACACGGCCATGGCTCGCCTTGCTGACATTCAGCGGCGACACCATCTGCCGGTCAGACGTCTTATTTGCGATTGCCCGACGCGATGGAACTCAACCTTCTATATGCTTGATAGGCTGCTCCAGCAGAAACGTGCAGTTAACGTCTACCTGTATGAACTCTGCGAAAGAAACGGTTCTGGGGAGCTGGGTTTTTTTTCACCGCGCCAGTGGCTGCTCATGCGCGACACATGCAGACTTCTGCGGCCATTTGAGGAGATCACCAAACTGGTCAGTCGCAGCCATGGCGCCATCAGTGACATGGTACCTTATGCCTTCTTTCTGGAGCGTGCATTGCGTCGTGTCATTGATCAGGCTGTGGAGGAGCAGGAGCGGGAAGATGAGGAAGTCGCAATGCTGGATGAATTCCCAGGGGGGGCTACTCTATCTGAGACAAGTCAACAACAGGAGTCTGATGAGGAGTCAGAGGAGGATGGTGCCGGGGCGGATGAGCAGGAGCAAGAAGAGCATGCTTTAAACCTTTCTGGGATCCCTGTTGTGCGAGGATGGGGAGAGGAGAATGAAGAGGACGACATTATCCTGGATGATGAGCAGGAGCCAGGCCACCACACCGCTTCCACTTTAGTGCAAATGGGGGCCTTCATGCTCCAGTGTTTTAATAGGGACCCCCGTATAAAAAGCATGAGGGTCAAGGACCAGTACTGGGTGGCAACGTACTTAGACCCCCGGTACAAACACAAAATGGCGGAAATGTTACCGCCGTCGCAGAGGGCTGTCAGAATGCAGCACTTCCAGGCCTTGCTTCGAGAAATGCTGCATTCTGCTTTTGCGTGCGCTGGCAGAGGAGCAATTCCCACTCCCAGAGAAGGATTTGCGGGTACCAATCCAACAGCGCCTGCAAGAAGAGGCCGGTTTGAAGATGTGTTGGTGACTTCGGATATGAGGTCATTCTTTCAGCCGACCCATCGACAGGTGTCATCCGGATCCAGCATCAGGGAACGCCTAGACCGTCAGGTGTCCGACTACATTGGGTTAACGGCCGATGTGGACGCTCTGAGGAGTGATGAACCCCTAGACTACTGGGTGGGCAGGCTTGACCTCTGGCCAGAGCTTGCCCAATTTGCAATCGAACTGTTGGCTTGCCCCTCATCCAGTGTCCTGTCCGAAAGGACGTTCAGCGCAGCAGGGGGGATTGTGACCGATAAGCGTACTCGCCTAGCTCACCACAGTGTTAACTACCTCACATTTCTAAAAATGAATGAGGCATGGATCTCGGAGGAATTCAACACATGTGATCAGTAGACCATGTATATGTCTATAAACAATTTTTGGAATCAAGCACACAGACCTTCTTAATTCATTTGGCTCACTTCCCTGACCCAAAAAAGCACACCGTACTATATGCCCCTACCCTCCTCTTTGAAGAGGTTGAGCGGTGTCATATTTCTACTGGGGCTGCTTATTATGAGGGGTTCCCACCATCCCTGTGCTGTGCTGACTTCCTCCTGGGTGTTCTTATTATGAGGGGCTCCCACCATCCCTGTGCTGTGCTGACTTCCTCCTGGGGGTTCTTATTATGAGGGGATCACACCATCCCTGTGCTGTGCTGACTTCCTCCTGGGGCTGCTTACGGTGCTGCTGTCAGCGCTGTATGTCACGGAGCTGCTGTCAGCGCTGTATGTCACGGAGCTGCTGTCAGCGCTGTATGTCACGGAGCTGCTGTCAGCGCTGTATGTCACGGAGCTGCTGTCAGCGCTGTATGTCACGGAGCTGCTGTCAGCGCTGTATGTCACGGAGCTGCTGTCAGCGCTGTATGTCACGGAGCTGCTGTCAGCGCTGTATGTCACGGAGCTGCTGTCAGCGCTGTATGTCACGGAGCTGCTGTCAGCGCTGTATGTCACGGAGCTGCTGTCAGCGCTGTATGTCACGGTGCTGCTGTCAGCGCTGTATGTCACGGAGCTGCTGTCAGCGCTGTATGTCACGGAGCTGCTGTCAGTGCTGTATGTCACGGAGCTGCTGTCAGCGCTGTATGTCACGGAGCTGCTGTCAGCGCTGTATGTCACGGAGCTGCTGTCAGCGCTGTATGTCACGGTGCTGCTGTCAGCGCTGTATGTCACGGAGCTGCTGTCAGCGCTGTATGTCACGGAGCTGCTGTCAGCGCTGTATGTCACGGAGCTGCTGTCAGCGCTGTATGTCACGGAGCTGCTGTCAGCGCTGTATGTCACGGAGCTGCTGTCAGCGCTGTATGTCACGGTGCTGATGTCAGTGCTCTGTATTACGGTGCTGCTGTCAGTGCTCTGTATCTCCTGCACCCTCTTGTTTGCCTACCCTGGTCCCTGACCTTCCCTCTCCTCCATTGCCTTCATTAGCTCCATAGTCCTGAATTGTCAGAACAATTTCCCAAATAAAAAAAAAATGCTTGTAGTTATCGATCCCAAATTCACCTCATACATGTATTATGCTATTGTCCAGGTGGTGGGACTACGTGCTACCCCCTAATAATTACCCCGTGGCCGCAAATTCGACCTAAAGGTTTGCGAAATTCGCCTCCCATTGAAGTCAATGGAGCCCGCGGCGAACGGTCGTTTTCGCGAACGTTTGTGTCCGTTCGCGTTTCGCGTTCGCGAAACGTCCCGTCGGAAGTTCGTCCATCACTACCACCGACTGCTTACAATATTTGGCAATGGTTATTCTAGCAGCCAAAAATATATATGTAATTAGTCTGATCGATTTCTTAGGGACTCCCTCAGGAAATTTTTGGAAAAGTGCTGTTTCCGGGGATCTACGGATATGAATCCCTGTCACAGAGTTCACCAGGTTGAATACCCAAATCCAAAATCTAGTGATATTTGGACATTGCCACCAAATGTGGTACATCATATCCACTTGGCCATATCGTCTAAAGCACATGGGGGATGCAGATGGATGCATCTTAGCGACCCTGGTTGGTACTAGATACCAGCGTTTTATAATTAGCCTCAATTAGTGTTGTATTAAAGGATACTTTAGATAAAGCATGAGCTACATCTTGCCAGTCAGATAACTCGAAAGTGGTGTCCAAGTCCCGTTCCCATTGCTTCATGTAAGGTAGTTTAGTATTCGGGTCAGTAAGGGTTGCATATACCGTAGATATTCATCCCTGTAGGAGGCCCTTAGTTTGGCAGGATCATTCTAAATTTGTAAGTATAAGAGGTCCATCTAACAAATTAAGTTTAGAACGTATAAAGGAAATAATCTGATTGTACCTAAACAATTCACTAGGGGGCATCTGCATTGTGTCTTTAAAATATTCTAAAGAGTAAGGTTGATTTCCATCAAGATAGTCTCCTATCCTAAGAAGTCCCTTATTGAGCCACCATTAACAGTGGAGTCAGGCCGGGGGAGAATTCTGGATTACAAAACAAGGGGGCTAGTAGGGATGATAGGGGTCTACAATGTTGCACCCTGTCCCAAACTGCAAGGGAGTGGGACAGGGTGGGGCACAAAATAGGGGGGCGAAGGCGGTTCGGAAGCCACATTAGGGAGCCGATAACAAAAGGGTGGCATGAAAGAGCTTTAATAGAGACCCAGAGGGGTGAAGACCCCTTGGCTGTTGTATAGGAAAGCTGTGTTATTTGAGCTGCCTGATAGTAAGCTTGTAAATTAGGGAGGCCAAGTCCACCACTTGATTTAGAGGCATATAACGTCAGTTTGTTCATACAAGGCTTTTTATTACCCCAGATAAAATGGAGAACATCTGATCGTAGTCGTTGTAGATCTCCCCTCGGGACTGCAATTGGTAAAGTTCTGAAATAATAAAGTATCCTGGGTAGAAATGTCATCTTAATAGAATTGATTCTACCGAACCAAGATAAAGGATAGTCTGCCCATCGTTGAAGATCTTCCCGGAGTCAGAGAAAGAGTGGAGGATAGTTAGCCCAGTACAGAGTGTTAATCAAAGATGTCAGTTGGATGCCTAGATATGGAAAGGAATTTGATGTCCATTGAAAGTTATTGGTAGTTCGTAATTTCTGTTCGGTCAAGGGGGGCAAAGAAATATTAAGAGCTATAGTTTTCTGAGTATTTAAAGAGAGCCCTGAGAGTTGGGAAAATTGGTGAAACAGAGTTAGCAGAGTAGATAGAGTGACTTCAGGATTAGTGACATAAATGAGGATATCCTCAGCAAACAGAGAACATTTGTGCTCCTGTTGTCCACAACGTACCCCATGTATTTTAGGGTGGGATCAAATTGCAACAGCCAAGGGTCCAATTGCTAATGCAAAGAGTAATGGGGAAAGTGGGCAGCCCTTTCTTGTCCCACATCTAATGGGGAATGAAAGTGATCTATACCCCCAAATGGAGACTTGTGCTGAAGGATTGCTATATAGTGTTTTTTAATAATGAGATAAAGGTAGAGCCAAATCCAAAGGCCTCTAAAATGGTAAATAAGCAGCCCCAGTTCAAGCTATCAAGGCCTTATTAAGGTCCAATGAAAGTAGTAATAATTCCCTTGACCAAAGAGCATCCCATTTAGAATGAACTGCAGAAATCAATGTTATAGATCGGTGAAACTGGTGTAGTGTTTGGCGTTGGTTTATAAAGCCGGATTGATCTTTATGAATATATTGTGGTAGAAAGGCACCGTTAGGAGTTTTGTTAGGATTTTGAGATCACAAGTAATCAACAATATAGGGCGGTAATTAAGAATATCAGTGGAGTTTTTATTTGCCAAAATCTATACACACCTCAAATTCCACCACCTAAGTGTGTCAACACTGCGCCAGCACCCACCCTCCCCCAGCTGCCACTTATATATATGTCACTAAATAAATCAAAAAAGTAAATATAAATCAACAACTCCACTTTGTCAAATCGATATCACCTTGTGGCGCTTAATCAGTACAAAACCCCCCATATACCCTTGCATAAATATATACTTTTCAGTAGAGTGAATGGAAAGGGTCAGCTAGCCCTTGTTACACTTATCTGCAAAATATGTATAAAATATACCCTAATTCACCAAATAAATATATGTAAATAAAAGTAAAATGTCAATCCAAATACACATATATATATCTATATATCTACAAAAACACAAATATACACTTCCTTTGAAATGCTAGTGAACAGCACAACAAATGTAATTATCATTAAACCACAAAGTGCGAATGTGTAAAAAACATCTTTTTGTGTGTTTTAGAAAAGCAAGAAAAAAAGTCCTAAAAAGTGTCCAAAAAAAAGACTAATATTGGTATAGAAAAAACCATCAAATCCTTCTCCTGTGCAGTTTCTTGTCAGTGTCCACAAGATGATGAAACCTTCACCACACCAGCAGTGACAGTGACCCCCCCTTTGATGGAGCACTCACCAACTATAGCGCCTAGCTCTCTCGCACCAGGCTCAACAGGCGTTTTGAATCACTTAAATGAGGACCATAGATGTTCAGCACTCAGCACTCAGCAAGCATTTTTCCTCTTTTCAGGCTCCAGTGAGGCTATCTCTCAAAATCCCTCAAAAAGAAAAAGAGAGGCCTCCCATAGTGCAACACTATAAAATATCTTTAATAGCAAACTTTTAAAAGCCACTCAATAATGCACTCACATGTACAATACTTGAAAAAAGCACTTCAAAATCACTGCAATCCTTCACAACAGCATGCTTCACTCTAAGGCCGCGTACACACGGGCGGACTGTTCGCCCAACTTTGTCCGCTGAACAGTGTTTCAGCGGACAGTCCGCTCGTGTGTGGGCTTCAGCGGACAGTTTCAGCGGACAGTCTGACGAACAAAGTTTTTCGGAATTTCCGTAAGACAGTCCGCTGAAACTTGGTTTGAGCGGACAGTCCGCTCGTGTGTAGGCTTGTTCGACAAACTAAGTTTCGCGCATGCTCAGAAAGGATTTACACGGCGAAGGTTGCATTGTAGTGTATAGGACGTCGTTTTTCTAGTCCCGTCGTACGTGCCGTTCACGTCATCGCGCACGCTTTCAGCGGACTGTTCGTTCATCGTGTGTGGTCAAGTCCGTTCATGCAAATTTTGAGCGGACTGTTTGTCGGATTGTTTGACAAACTAAGTTGGGCGAACAGTCCGCCCGTGTGTACGCGGCCTAAGGCATTGGTGGTCACAGTGGATACTGGTCAAATTAGCAGTGTCAGTACTGTCTCTCACCCCTCCTTCTGCTGTATGGTACCCCACAGCAAAGTTCTCAGTTCAAGCCCAGCGTCACACTCTCTCCAGTTCTGTTCCTCATGTTACAAACACACACACTTCTGCCTTGTTTGCAGTGTTGAATCAATCAAAGATAGTTGCCAGATAGCCACGCCCCCGACATGTTTCGTCATAGGACTTATTCATGGGATTGGCTATCTGGCTCCCAGTACCGCCTTTTATTGTAATGGCAACCATCCCATAATAGGCATGCCTTCAATCACGCCCACTACTCCACAATCACACTGTGTAGCCAGCCTCCTCTGGTTGAATCAATCAGAGCCACCCACATCTCCACAACACCTCCCCTTTTAATCCCCGGATCCAATAAGATGGCGCTGCGTCCGAGGGATTGCGAGCAAACAGCTGTTCACAATACCGCATGCAATCGCCCGGTTGCGCATGCGCAGATGCTGTCAGCCTCTCAACTCGTCAGATATCAGACACTGCTCATGGCGCTACCGCGCATGCGCCAGCCCCTCGCTTCACTGACCAGGGAGTGCATGACGTATCCGGGCTCCTCCTCCCTGCTTTCCCCATACATTCAATACCTCGCACGTCGCTCTACCAAGACCGACAGGGAGACAGCAGCATCAGCATTGTTTTGGTGAATTAGGGTATATTTTATACATATTTTGCAGATAAGTGTAACAAGGGCTAGCTGACCCTTTCCATTCACTCTACTGAAAAGTATATATTTTTGCAAGGGTATATAGGGGGGTTTTGTACTGATTAAGCGTCACAAGGCGATATCGATTTGACAAAGTGGAGTTGTTGATTTATATTTACTTTTTTGATTTATGGAGTTTTTATTTGGTTTAGGTATAACACTGATGTAAGCCCTATTTTGTCTAAAGGTACCTGTCCACCATCTCGCAAGGAATTAAAATAGAGAGCCATATGAGGAGCCAATTGCTCAGAATTTTTTTTATAATAATTGTTTGGGAGGCCATCAGGGCCAGTTGATTTATGTAAGGACAACACTTTAACAGTGTTGTATATTTCTTCACACGTAATGGGTTGGTCCATAAGTTCCCTATGAGATTCTGTGAGAGATGGTAGAGATAAGGTATGTAGGAACTCACAGATAGAAGTAGACACGCAGCCCTAGGCTGGGGTATATAGGTTAGAGTAGAAATCTTGAAATTCATGAAGAACCTTTTGAGGGTTTTTGGAGAGATTACCCCCTGAGAGTCTAATTTTCGGGAGAGCAGTATGTGTGTGTTTAGGGGTAAGTTCATGTGCCAGCAATGAGCCCGGTTGGTCACGCCAGGTAAAAAATTTATGATTAGTCCAGTGTAGACATTTCTCCACTTTCGTTGTGAGACAAATATTGAGTTTTGTACGAGCCTGTTCAAGTTTGAGCAACAAGTCTGGATTTGGGGATCGTTTTTGTTGGGTAGCTAGAGGATAATTTTTCATTGCAAGCTTTTTTGAGTCTGGATGCCAACTGAATCAAGAATCCTCATATTGAGGCTTTATGTGCCTTCCAATTAATGGCAAGATTGGTATCTTCTGCTTTATTAATATCAAAGTAAGCGTTCAGGCGAGTAATAATGTCTAAGCAGTAAGATTCGTTACTAAGTATAGATTAATTTTGCCTTCAGTGGGATTTTGCTAACTTGGTAGTTAAGTTGGAAAACATAAGTACCACAGGGTCATGGTCAGACCAAGGCGTGGACACTATCTTAACCGCGGTCAATTTGGACAATAGTCCCGAGAGAGAAATACATGATCGATACGGGAATAACGATTATGGGCCCTAGAAAAGTGGGAATAGTCTCAATCGGTAGGGTTGGCCTCCCTCCAAGCATCAACTAGGTCATGATGATGCAACAGCTGAGCAAATTTTCTGCTTTGTTTGGAAGGGGACTGAAGTTGAGACAAGTGGGTCTAACGCTAAATTAGAGTCACCAGCTAAGATCATATCTCCCTCAAATTTTGGTGCCAAAGAACGGAGTAAGGATTTGAAAAACGCTACCTGATTCGTGTCGGGGGCATAATAAACCAGAAATGTCACTAGATTACCCTCCAGGTGTCCCTTTACCATTAAGTATCTTCCCTCCTGGTCCCTCAATATTTTAGATTCAGTGAATGAGAGTCGTGGTGATAAGCAAAATGCTACCCCTCGTTTTTTCTCTCTGGCATTAGCAAAGTAACAAACGGGATAATCTTTATGTATATAGCGGGAAGCAAAGGAAGAAGTAAAATGTGTTTCCTGAAGAGCTACAATTTCAGCGCCCAGTGACTTGTAATAGTTAAACACCATAATACGTTTAGATGGGGAGCCCAACCCCTGAACATTATGAGAAAGCAGTCGTATGGTTCCATTCGAATCAATTAACTTGGACATGGCAAAAGACAAAATCAGCTGTAATAGATAAACTTACCCACCTATTCCAAGGTATGGGCATCTCCGGAAACCAAGAGAACCTCTGGCTGACCCTCAGGAAGGAAAAGTAAAAAGGGTTAAAATTAGAGAAAAGAGAGTAGTCGATACATGGGCTTAGGGACGCTCAGTATCAAGGAATATAACATTGAAAAACAAATTGAACAACTGAAACAAAATACAGTATAACCACATAGTCCAGAACCCAGGTTCTGGGAGTCTCCGCCAAGGGTAATCGATGGGGAGAGTCCGACAATTAAGGAGAGCGCATAGCCTCCTCCCGGAACAAATATTATGCAGTAAGTAAAACGCCCTTCTAAGCCCTTGTACACACGGTCGGAGATTCCGACAACCAAATCCAACGGATTCTGTCTGTCGGATTTTGTCCGACGGACCTTGTCCGAAACTGTTGCATACACACGGTCGGACGAAGTTGTCGGAAAATCCAATCGTTCAGAACGTGATGAAGTTATTTCGACGAGACTAGTAGCCAATAGCTTTGGTGTAGGAATTTGATCTGAGCATGCGTGGCACTTTGTCCGATCGGAATTCTCTACACATGATCGGAGTATGTCCGATCGGACCAGTTTGTCGGAAAATATTTCCAGCAAGTTGGAAAATTTGGTCCGACGGATATTCCGACGGAAACAGTCCGATGCATACCACACACAGTCAGATTATCGGACAAAACGGTCTGATACGACACATTCCGACGGATTCTCCGACCGTGTGTACAAGGGCTAAGTGTTAATGAACAAAAAAACTGAGTTAACTGAATTAACAATTAGTAGAAATATAGCAACTATTGTGTAAAACAAATGGGTCCCAAGTTCAGCATTACCAGGGTGGCTTGGAGGGTAACAGCTACCAGGCATATGGTATATAGAGATGTTAATCAAACATGGGCAGCAGCTAAAGTCCTGCAATAGGACCTCTGAGAAGCCACTACTGTAAAGCACAAAAAAAGAGAATATGAACCCCTCCCCCAATATATATTTATTACGGACCAACAATTAGTAGAAACATAGCAAATATTGTGCAATACAAATAGGTCCCAAGTTCGACAATACCAGGATGACCTGGGAGGTAACAGATGCCAGGTGTATGGTATCTAAAAAAAAAATGTTAACCAAACATAGGCAGCAGCTAATGTCCCACAATAGGACCACTGAGAAGCCACTTCTGTAAGGCTAAATAAAATAAATAAATAAGGGGGGGGGGTAAGGCATTATGTATCAAACAGGGATTTTTCAGGTAACTTGGCGCGAAGTTGCGCATTTCCTTGAGGATGGGGAAGACCAAAGAGGTGAAAGCAGAGGAGGAGGGACGTTGGGTCTTGAGATGAGGGATTATGTGAGATAAATCCCAACTTCAGCAAAATCTTTTCACTGTCAGCAAATGTAGAGAAGCCATAAGATCGATTGTTATATGTCAATTGTAAACGGAAAGGATAGTTCCAGCGATAGCGAATGTTGCGTTGAATCAGAGGGGAAAGCAATGGTTTAAATGCTCTTCTTTTTTGAATGGTAGCTTGGGAAATGTCTGCAAAGACTTGGATTTTATAACCTTCAACTTCTAGATCCGGGTGTTCCATGGCATATGGCATGACCACTTCCTTGACCCTGAAGAAGTGAGGCTTTACAATCACATCTCGGGGAGGTCCGTCTGGTTTCAGAGGAACTAAGGACCTGCGAATGCGATCGATCTCCATGTGGGTTTTGTCAATATCTGGGAAAGCAGATTGCATCAGGGAAGAAGTGATGGAAATGACATCCTTAACCGTTTCTGGTAAACCACGGATACGGAAATTATACCGATTGGCACGATTTTCAAGATCGTCAATTTTAGTGTAAGCTTCCTCCAGACGAGCGTGGAGTTCAGTAATCATGGTAGAATTCTGTGTTACTCTGTGGACAGTGTCATCAACTTTGGATTCAATACTGTCTAAACGACATCCCAAATTCAGAAAATCTTGTTTCAGGTCAGAGGTTAATTCAGAGGTGGCTTTCTCTAATTCCTTTTTCAGCATGTCTGCAAAGCGAGCAAGGAGGATCGTATCTGGAGAGTAGGGATGGCCGAACTGTTCGCCCGGCGGTTGGTTGGTTGCTGAGAATTTGGCGTGTTCGTGATACGCCCGATCGGCGGACTATTGCCGCTGTTCACCCGGCAGACATATGTGTTTACAGTGTGAAAGAACTTTGACCCATGATGACACATCCATCATGGGGTACAGGACAGCCAATTGAGACATTTCAGCACATGGACAATTGGACATTCCCCCTACCTTATAAATAGACCTGATCTGGTGGCCATTTTACATTCTGTCTTATGTCAGTTTAGGGACAGGACACTGTGTGGAGCAGGGAGAGACTGTAGTGACACAAATCGCTAGTTATTAGGTCCACAAAAGTCCTTTTAAGGACTGATATAGGTGTAGTACAGTATATAGGGTTGAGTGCACTGCTGTGCTGGTGATTGCAGCAGCCTGTCTTTTGTCAGTGAAGAGAGGGACAGGACGCTGTGTGCAGCAGGGACAGTCAGTTTAATCACTAGCTAGCTATTACTATTAGGTCCACAAAGGTCCTTTTAAGGACTGGTATAGGTGTACAGTATATAGGGTTCTGGTGCACTGCTGCTCTATTCTGCAGCAGTCTTTTATCAGTGTAGGGACAGTCTGCAAATCACTAGCTACTAGGTCCACAAAGGTCCTTGTAAGGACTGGTATAGGTGTACAATATATAGGGTTGTGGTGCACTGCTGCTGACTGCTGCCCTATTCTGCAGCAGTCTTTTATCAGTGTAGGAACTGAGGCAGGGGCGGATCCAGAGTCTAGTTTTGGGAGGGGCACTGCCAGAAAATAAGGCTGCTTTCACACTGGGGTGGGCGGCCAAACGTCGGTAAAGGCCGCTAACGGGACGGTTTTATCCCATTTATTTCTACTGAGACACACAGCCGCTATATCCCAATATGACATGTTGGTGCGGGTCCTTGAATAAACCCTGCATGCATTCTGGGATCCACACGCATGACATATTGGGATATAGCGGCTGTGTGTCTCAGTAGAAATAAATGGGATGCATGTAACACTTTATGCATCCCCAAGCCAGTAAAAGACAGCCCTGCATGTCAGACGCATGTCTGCCCTGTGTGAATGAAGCATAAAGATACATTTTTCTGTCATTCTATATCATCATTATTATCATGATAATCACACAATACAGGTGCTGTGTCTCAGCGCACCTGTACTGTGTGATTATCATGATGATAATGATGATGATTGGTAATTGTAATATGACACATGGAGGGGGTTAATGTACTCACTCATGTATTACTGACCAGTGGCAATTAATTAACCGCTTTGTGCTGCATTAGTGGCAGTGTTTATAAACCCCTTCATGCTGTAGCATAAAATGGGTTAATTAACATTGATGGTGCCACTATCATTAATGCAGCACAAAGGGGTTAATTGCCACTGGTCACAAATACATGAGTGAGTACATTAACCCCCTCCATGTGCCATATTACAATTACCATTGTAAATTATTTCACCCCCCCCCCCACCCCCAAAGCATTAACCACTTCACATGTAAGATAAGGTGTTAACTCATTAACATAACAATGCCTGCCGTAGCTCATTAACATAACACTGCCTTAGCTAAGTAAGTGATCACTCACTTGCAGTGCACAGAGCTGGCTACAAGTCCATCTTGTCTTCAATCCTGCGCGCCTCTGAATTGTGACGTCACACCAGCCGGGACTAGGAAGCTCCTGTCGGGTAGAGATCACTCCGCCTGACAGGGAAGTGAAGTGACACTCGCACCGCTCTGCTGCAACTCTGCCAGCATGTAGCAGCAGCCCGTGTCACATCAATTACAGACCCCCATAGTGACCCACTGGCCCCCTATAAATGAACTGATGGGAGCCAGGGGAAGCAGCAATAAAGTCCCAGCTGCATTTATATGTCTCATGCAAATCTGGTGAGGCGGTGGAGGGATAAAGCCTTGGAGTAAGTTTTATTTTCTGGGAGGGGGCAATCGCCCCGTTGCCCCCCCCCCTGGATCCGCCCCTGGACTCAGGGACAGTCTGCAAATCACTAGCTACTAGGTCCACAAATGTCCTTTTAAGGACTGGTATAGGTGTACTATTTGGTGTGCAGTATATAGGTGTGTAATACACGTATAAAATACTTGCACATATAGAAAGCATAGTATAGTGCGTTTCCACTGTGCAGCATTGTGACTGCTGAGCGGTTCTGCAGTGATACTACAAAGAGTGACAAATGCAATAAAAAAAAAAGTATAACTGGTGTGATAGACCAGTGGCCCCCAAAAACGACAGATTGAAGTGGGGTGTTATATACCTTCTTCCACATACATACTGCACTTCTCTAGAGACTTTTGTCACAGGGTCATTTAAAAAATTACAGGCAGAGGAAGAGGCAGGCCCTTCCGCAGGGGTGATAGGGGTATGGCAGGAGCAACAGGCTTTAGCCAAAGTGGCAAATTGCAGAAGGTGCGTGCGAATACGTCAAAGAACGCACCAGACTTGGTTGAGTGGCTCACTCAGCCTTACTCTTCTGCACCCTCATCCTCTCAATCTGCACCCTCTTCTTCACTCTCTGCTATGTGCACCCCCAAAGACACTACCACCAACACCACCACCATATACCTTCCGCTTGAGTCTCAGGAATTATTTTCCGATCCATATCAAGACATTTCCAATGCGCAGCCACTCTTGGCATTGGATCAGGAAGAGCAATAACCGCCACTCAGCAGTCTGACGACAGTACCCAGATCAGCCCAAGGAGGAGGTTGGTCCCCGGTGTTACTGCCTACTCGGAGATCTCTAATTATAGCGGTGGGGAAGGTGACATCAATGATGACGTGTCTAGTGATGTCATGTGGGTGCCCACAAGAGAGGAAGAGGAGGGGAGTTCAGAGGGAGATATGGACCAGCAGATAGGGAGGAGAAGCAGGAAGAACTTAGATTGCACAGGAGGGACAAAGCAGACTGCGAATGTATCAGGAGCGAGGCATCAACCATGTACGGTCACATCTGGCGCTCCCAGGACGCCGGCACATGGCTCCGCGGTGTGGGCTTTTTCTAACGTGTCTGCTGCTGACAATAGTGTTGCCATCTGCAATCTTTGCAGTTAACGCATAAGTCACGGTAAGCCCAACACTCACCTAGGGATGACCACCTTAAGAAGGCACATTAGCTGCCATCACCGAGCCCAGTGGGAGCAACGGAACTCACAAAGCCACACTCCAGGCTCTCACCGTCCAGCCTTGTCTTCTACTTCTCCTCTCTCCTCACAATTGTCCTCTACTCCACCTTCCATCACGCCATCATCACGTTTTTTTTTGCAAAAAGGCAGGCTTCCGTGGGCCAAATATTCGAGTGTAAAAAAATGATGACGCCGGATAACCCTCTTGCCCAACGGTTGATGGCTGGCTTGTCAGAACTCATAGCCCGCCAACTACTACCGTATAAACTGGTGGACTCGGAGGCCTTTCGAAAATTTATGGCCATTGGAACACCACAATGGAAGGTCACAGGAAGGAAGTATTTCTCACAGAAGGGCATCCCAGAGCTATATGGCCATGTTCAGTGGCAAGTGAATGTATCTCTGGCACACAGTGTCGATGCCAAGATACATCTGACCACAGACACGTGGTCTAGCAAACACGGGCAGGGAAGGTATATCACTTTTACTGCCCACTGGGTGAACCTTCTGACGGCCGTCAAGCATGTAACCCGTGGCACCCGTGTAGATTTGGTTTTACCGCCACAGATTGCATGCAGGCCTGGCTCTTCTTCTCCTCCTCCTACTCCATCCTCCTCTACTCCTCGGCTGACTCCTCCTTTTCCTCCCCAGAACCTATTCGACATGCCAGGTGAGACGTTGCCATGCTGTGCTGCGTCTGTTGTGCCTGGAAGCCAAGAGCCATACTGGCCCTGCACTCCTTTCAGTTTTGCATTCACAGGCAGATCAGTGGCTAACACTGCTCAATTTGACAGTTGGTAAAGTGGTGTGTGACAACGGTGCCAATCTGCTTAGCGCATTGAAACAGGGCAATATTATACACCTGCCATGCATGGCACATGTCTTAAACTTGGTCATGCAGCGATTCGTTGTCAAATACCCTGGGGTCCAGGACATCTTGCGGCAGGCAAGGAAAATCTCAGGTCATTTCAGAAGATCTTACACGGCCATGGCTCGCCTTAATGACATTCAGCGGCGACACAATCTGATGGTCAGACGTCTTATTTGCGATTGCCCGACGCGATGCAACTCAACCTTCTATATGCTTGATAGGCTGCTCCAGCAGAAACGTGCAGTTAACGTCTACCTGTACAAACTCTGCGGCAGAACATGTTCTGGGGAGCTGTTTTTTTTTGCACCGTGCCAGTGGCTGCTCATGCGCGACACATGCAGACTTCTGCGCCCATTTGATGAGATCACCAAACTGGTCAGGTGCAGCCATGGCGCCATCAGTGACTTGGTACCTTATGCCTTCTTTATGGAGCGTGCATTGCGTCGTGTCATTGATCAAGCCGTGGAGAAGCAGGAGAGGGAAGATGAGGAAGTCGCAATGCTGGATGAATTCCCAGGGGGGCTACTCTATCTGAGACAAGTCAACAACAGGAGTCTGAAGAGGAGTCAGAGGAGGATGGTGCCGGGGCGGATGAGGAGGAGCAAGAAGAGCATGCTTTAAACCTTTCTGGGATCCCTGTTGTTGTGCGTGGATGGGGAGAGGAGAACGAGGAGGACGACATTATCCTGGATGATGAGCAGGAGCCAGGCCACCACACCGCTTCCAGTTTAGTGCAAATGGGGGCCTTCATGCTCCAGTGTTTTAACAGGGACCCCCGTATAAAAAGCATAAGGGTCAAGGACCACTACTGGGTGGCAACGTACTTAAAAGAGGGCGGCGGCTGCGAAGAAAGCCGGGCTCCTCCGCTAGTGAAAGAGCTAGCAAAAGAGCAGAAGATAGCGGAGGAGTCCGGCGAAAAGATCCCCAAAGACGGAAGAAGACCCCCGGAGCTGTGCAATAAACTATTTTAACCCTTGTGTGTTGTGTTTTTTTTTACTTTTTTTCACCGGTGAATGGGTAGGGGTACATTGTACCCCATACTCATTCACATAGGGTGGGGGGCCGGAATCCGGGGGCCCCCTTATTAAAGGGGGCTCACGGATTCCGATAAGCCCCCCGCCCGCAGACTCCGACAACCAATGGCCAGGGTTGTCGGGAAGAGGCCCTTGGCCTCATCAACATGGGGACAAGGTGCTTTGGGGTGGGGGTCCGCACGGCCCCCTTCCCCAAGGCACCCCCCATGTTGAGAGCACACGGCCTGGTGCGGCTCAGGGGGGGGGGGCGCTCGCTCTTCCCCACCCCCTTTCCTGGCTGGCCGGGTAGCGTGCTCAGATAAGGGTCTGATATGGACCTAGGGGGGGACCCTCACGCCGTTTTTTCGGCATAGGGATTCCCCTTCAAGTCCATACCAGGTGACGGGGCCAGCGACGCCTCCTTCACCGGCTACCTGGAGACGCGCTCAAAATGAGCGGACTTTCCTCCGCGTGTGTGGGCAAGTCCGTTCATTTCAAAAGTCCGGCGGACTTAGACCACCGTACCTAGTCTCCCACAAAAGTACCGTGTGTGGACAGGTAGCTAGTTCGGAAAGTCCGGCGGAAAGTCCGCCAGACTAAGTCCGCCAGATAGTCTGCTATGTGTGTACGTGGCATAAGAGTCCAAAATAGCCAGACACGGTGTATAGCAAAATGCTATATACACTGCACATTTTTTTGAAGTGTGGTATACATATGCCTTCTCGACTTTCTGAAGTTCTCCCAGCCTTTTGCTACAGGAGGGCACTGACATGGTTGGAGTAACTAGCGTGTGGTTGAAGCAGGATTTCTGTGAGTTGAAGATTTTGCTGGAGCCTGTGCTGCTTGGTCACAGTGGCGTTAAGACTCCCTGCTTAAAACTATTCATTGTTTTCTTTAAATTCCTAAATCGACAAGTGTATAGCATAAAAACACACTTTCCAGTCAGTGGAGCTTGTAATGGTAGCTCCTGTGTTCTGTTTGTAAATGTTAAGGCTTCATTTACATGTCAAATAGCAGGAATGTGTGTTCCAGTTTCCAATATTTTTTTTATTTTGAGGGAATCACATGTGTTTCTCCACGTTGTGCATAGGGAAGCTCATTCACTTCAATAGGTGTTTGTCAAGGCAACAATGCTCAGGGACCAAATTTTGGCCAGACACATTTTGCTGCGATTCTTGGCAAAATTGCAGTGTTAAAGATGCCATTACCCACAGGGCACTTAAACCCCCTTTCTAACCAGACTGATTTTCAGCTTTTGGTGCTCTCACATTTTGAATGACAATTACTCAGTCATGTAACACTGTATGCATATGATTTTATTTTACCTTTTTTTCAGACAAATAGAGCTTTCTTTTGGTGGTGGCATTTAACCCTTTCATGACTAAGCCCATTTCTGACATTTGGTGTTTACAAGTTAAAATCCATATTTTTTGCTAGAAAATTACTTAGAACCCCCAAACATTATATATATTTTTTAGCAGAGAATCTAGAGAATGAAATGGCGATTGTTGCAATATTTTATGTCACACGGTATTTGTGCATCTGTGTTTTAAACGCAACTTTTTAGGAAAAGGGACACTAATGGATTTAAAAAAAAGAAACAGTAAAGTTAGCCCAATTTTTTTTATATAATGTGAAAGATGATGTTACACCGAGTAAATAGATAATAAACATGTCACGCTTTATAATTGCACGCACTCGTGGAATGGCGACAAACTATGGTACCTAAAAATTTCCATAGGCGACGCTTTAAAAATGTTTTTTGGTTACCAGGTTAGAGTTACAGAGGAGGTCTAGTGCTAGAATTATTGCTCCCACTCTGACGATCGAGGCGATATCTCATGTGTGATTTGAACACAGTTTACATATGCGGGCATGACTTCCGTAAGCGTTTTCTTTGCTACGTGATCTAGCGGGGACGGGGACACTTTAAAAAATGTTTTTCTTATTTATTTTATTTATTTTTATATTAAGTTGTGTTTAAAAAAAAAAAAAAATAAAACATTTTGATCACTTTTATTGCTGTCACAAGGAATGTAAACATCCCTTGTGACAGTAATAGGTGGTGACAGGTACTCTTTATGGAGGGATCGGGGGTCTTTTAGACCCTCGATCCATCCTTTGCACTTCAAAGTATTCAGATCGTGGTTTTCGGCGATTCTGAATACGGTATATATTTTTTTAAACCGGTGCCATTGGCAGCCGAGTAAACAGGAAGTGACATTGTGACGTTGATTCCCGTATTTACAATCAGGTGGCTGGAACAAAGCCGTTTCCGGCTTCATTCCAGTCTGTCCCTAGCCGCCAGAAGCGGCGGATTGTTGACCGGGCCTCCCGTACCACCGGGCGGCCCGGGAAGAGTGGCGGGAGGGGGGGCGTCCCCTCCCGCTCCTCCGGGATAACAGCCGAGCGGCTTTTAGCCACATTGGTTGTTATCCCTGGATAGCTGATTGCCCGCTCTAAACAATGGTACCGGGGTGATGCCTGCAGCTGCGAGCATTATCCCGGTATAACACCCGAAAACCAAATACACACATCTGCGTACGCTCGGCGGGAATGGGTTAATCACAGCTGGGTTTTTTATGCTATAAAAGAAATACATTTTTCTTAATTTCCAAATTAGTATTTTCTTCATAAATTTTGGCCAAAATTTATACTGCTACAAAATAACCCAAATTGGTATATATTATTTGGTCTTTGTGAAAGTTCTAGAGTTCACAGGTAAGTACTGACTGCCTATCTTATTTCTTGAGACCCTAACAAGCCAGGAAAGTACAAATACCCCCCCAAATGACCCCATGGATGAATAAGTATGACAGAGGGATAGCTGAGCATGAATGGATGGATGAGTATGACAGAGGGATGGCTGAGCATGGATGGATGGATGTGGCTGCAATGTTTGTTTACACGGGATCGCTCCATCATTTGAGCGATCATGTGATAAACGGTCGCCATCAGCGCCCTTTTACTGTGGTGACCTCCGGTCCTCTCTGTCATGGCTACTCCTGTGTGCATGCCCCGGGGGGGGGGGGGGGGGGGGGGGTGTGATTCAGGGAGGATGTCAATGTACACCCTCCAAGCGTTATCGAACCACGATGTAGCCCTCATTCGGCTATAGCGCACGGTTGTTAGGTGGTTAAGGATGAATGGTACCCAAAGTATGTTTTTCCCATTATTTTATCACAAATTAATAGAATTGCTCTGAATCTGTCTGCTAAATGTGAATGGGGCCTTAGTATTATTAGTACTAGATGTTTGTGTACTATTTCAACAAGTGCTGGCTGTAAGTTTGGACCCCAAAAAGGTATTTAACCCAAAAATAAAAATGGTGTACGTTGCAGCTTGCCAATTCTTAAACTAGAACTAAAGGCACTTTTTTTTTATTATTGTGAACATAGCAAGGGAGGGCTATACCATATCAGATTTTGTTTTTGCTACCTGTGTCCCATTGCGGAGATTTCCCTTCACTTCTTGTCCCATTGCTAAACAGGAAGTGAAAGGAAATAATGCGAAATAAGGGAACTTCTTGGGAAACCTCAGGTAATCAGAACTATTGTCCCCATTGGAAGGTTTCGTCTTAATTTTCTGGAGACAAACCAAAATTTGGGATTTTCTTTTACTTTCAGTGATAATGGTAAACAGGACAAATAGAGGATGAAACTCCTTAACGGAGACACAGACATCAGTTTTTATTGCTAAGTGTTCTAATCCCTCTCTACTCTATCCTAACCTAAAAAAAAAAGTTTTGCCTTTAGTTATACTTTAATTGTGATGGCTGTTAGATTTCTTTTTTAGGCAATTTTTTCCTATTTAAACCAGAAACACACTTCCTATCCTGAGGTGTTTCTACTCTGGATGGAGGAGCAAGCGACTAAGGCCGTGTACACACGCTCGGACTTTCCGGCAGAAAAAGTCAGACTGAATAATTTCATCGGATATTCTGATCATCTGTATGCTGTTCCGACAGACCAAAAACGATGCAAGGGCAGCCATTGGCTACTGGCTATTGAACCTTGTTCTAGCCCCGTCGTACGTGTTGTACGTCACTGCGTTCTAAACAATCGGAATTTGGTGTGATCATGTGTAGGCAAGTCAGTTTCAGCGGAATTCCATTGCAAAAACCGTCAGAGTTTACTCTTGACGGAAAAAACGGTCGTGTGTACGCGGCATAACACAAGCCAGTCTATCGGCAAAACAATGGGAATATAATTCTCCTTTAATGGCCCTCACGGGAACACATTTTTTTACTCGAGGGAGAGAGATTTTTACTGTACAGAAAATAAGAAACCCACAATTAAGAGATATTATCACAAAGGGAAAGATGAAAACACGGCAAGAAATAGCAGAATCTAAAGGTTGGAAGATAAGTGAATGGAATCTGTTCCAACTAAAACATCTAGTAAAAACACTCCCACACCCAATCCGAGATGAAGGGGACTTGACTTCCTTGGAAAAACTCTTCTTTACACAAATGCCATTATAGAATGGAATATCAAAAATGTATGGAACACTGACAGAATTAGAAGGACAAGGAAGACCGGCCTATATAGAGCAATGGGAAAAAGAACTGGGCTTAAAATTTGATGACCATCAAGTGGAGAAGATAATTGGAGCTGCATACAACAATGCTTGGGATATGGGCACAATCAAAATGAACTACAAACTCCTAGAAAGATGGTATCTCATCCCAGAGAGAACCCATAAATATCAAGTGGAGGGCTCACCACTGTGCTGGAGAAATTGTAAATAAAGGGCAAAAATGACACATATATGGTGGGAATGCCCAAAAATAAAGGAGTATTGGCAAGATAGAGCATCATAGAGGACATAACGGATGAGAAATTAGAAAATAACATACAGGTGTGCTTATTCCATGATTCTAAAACTCCAAAGAAACAATATATGAAAACAATTACTCCAAAAAATGGTTAAATAGCAAAAAAAAACACGCATGAGAGAGTGGTTTGATCGAATAGAGCACTATAATAAAATGGAATGCCTGGGTAGTAGAAATAAAGAGCAATACCCAAATTACATCAGTACTTGGGAAAGCTGGGAAAAATTCAAATCCTCAGATAAATATCTAGAGAAGTTGAGGGAAGGTAGAGGAATGTGAATCAGGAGTAGAAGAGATCTAAAATAAAACGAACCAGGGGGATGGGGGTAGGGGGAATGGGGTGATGTATGTAATTAAAAAGTGTATACTTTTTTTGATAATTAAATAACAACATTTTAGAATTAAACCACGATGATGTGAAAACAAAAAGGGACAATGTTTGAACTGTAAAGTTTAAATAAGTCTCGAGTCTCTTGGGAGAAGTGGAACAAAAACCAAAAAAAAAAACCCACACAATTATGCCGAACTCCATCTAAGGCTGGGTTCACACCTGTGCGAATTGGATTCAGATTTCTCTGCATCCAATTCGCAAGATTGTGACCGGCTCTCTATGGAGCCAGTTCACATATCTCCATGATGGCTGCAGAGAAGCTTGCACAGGAGCGTTGTGCGTCTTTGGCTCAGTTTCAGGGCCAAATTCAGGCAAAAATTTGTCCCTGAAACGGAGAACAGGAACGCACCTGACCCCTGCTGCAAGCCGCATCCATCGGAGGTGTGAACCCAGCCTAACTGGCTGCATTTACATTGGCCGTTTGCCCAGTTGTTCTGAACACTTTTTCTCCTGGCAGGAAGTGAGCCGTGCTAGGCATGTCAAGCATTTGGACATTCATTCTGTAATATTAATTTATTTTGATCATTAAAAAGCCTAAAAACACTCCTGAATGTTCAAGTACAATCATCTGCCTGTAAACCCCAAGGTATAAAGCTGGATACACACTATGCAACTTTTGTTTGATTTCCTTTAGATTTACCTTCAACTGTGTAGAGCTAGGGGCCTGCCTGATTGCATACAAATTCAAAGTTTTTAGGTTCGACCTCATATTATATGGTTTTGGTAAATCTAAAGGAAAAAATCTAAAGAAAATTGTATAATGTGTATCCAGCTTTAGTATAACACCCTTAAAAGCTGGATTGTTGATGCCCAGTGTGCATGAGGCCTTTTGAAGCAGTTACAATAGCAAATTCAGAATGGAGGCCCAGGGCTGCTGTTAGAAATCATAGGGCCCTGTACAGCCTTCCTTATGGGCCCCCCAAACTCGCCTCCACCCTCTTGAGGTGCAGCAGAACAGCAGAACTGACTTTATCCGCCTATACCCCAAAACTGGGGGGTCCCTTCTCTGCTCCCCATCACCTGGGCCCCTCTGTTGATGTGATGGGACCCCAGGGAAATATAATTTAAACAAGTAGGAGCAGAGCGTTGTCCAGTAAAAGAAATAAAAGTTTTAGTTAGCGAGGGAAAAAAGTATTTGATACCCTGCTGATTTTGTATGTTTGCCCACTGACAAAGAAATGACCAGTCTATCATTTTAATGGTAGGTTTATTTTTACAGTGAGAGACAGAACAACAACAAAAATATCCCGAAAAACGCAGTTAAAAAGTTCTAAATTGATTTTCATTTTAATGAGCGAAATAAGTTTGATAATTTGATCCCCTATCAATCAGCAGGATTTCTGTCTCCCAGGTGTCTTCTGTACAGGAAACAAGCTAAGATTAGGCACACTCTTTTAAAGGGAGTGCTCCTAATCTCAGCTTGTTACCTGTATAAAACACACCTGTCCACAGAAGCAATCAATCAGATTCCAATCTCTCCGCCATGGCCAAGACAAAAGAGCAGGTCAAGGATGTCAGGGACAAGATTGTAGACCTACACAAGGCTGGAATGGGCTACAAGACCCATCGCCAAGCAGCTTGATAAGAGCGTGACAATAGTTGGTGTGATTATTCACAAATGGTAGAAACACAAAATAACTCAATCTCCCTCGGCCTGGGGTTCCATACAAGATCTCACCTCATGGAGTTTCAATGATCATGAGAACAGCGAGGAATCAGCCCAGAACTACATGGGAAAAATCTTGTCAATGATCTCAAGGCAGCTGGGACCATAGTCACCAAGAAAACAATTGGTAACACAATATGCTGGGAAGGACTGAAATCCTGCAGTGCCTGCAAGGTCCCCCTGCTTTAAGAAGGCACATGTACAGGCCCTTCTGAAGTTTGCTAATGAACATCTGAATGATTCAGAGGAGAACTGGGTGGAAGTGTTGTGGGCAGATGAGATCAAAATCCTGCAGCACCCGCAAGGTCCCCCTGCTCAAGAAAGCACATGTGCAGTTTTTTCTAGCAGCCATCGTTTTAGTTACAAATCTGGTTACCAAGCATCCTGTAGGAAGTCCTAGGTCCTAAGGCCTTTAAACCTGATGGACCCGGCCCTTGCATGTTGTCCCAGCACTGCCACCGATTCCCATCCCTCCCCAGCACTGCCACCGATTCCCATCCCTCCCCAGCACTGCTACTGATTCCCATCCCTCCTCAGCACTGCCACTGATCCCCATACCGCCCAGCACGGCCACCGATCCCCATCCCTCCCTACCACTGCCACTGATCCCCATCACTCCCCAGCACTGACACTGATCCCTATCCCTCTCCAGCACTGCCACTGATCCCCATCCCTCCCCAGCACTGCCACTGATCCCCATCCCTCCCCAGCACGGCCACTGGTTCCCTTTCCCTCCTACCACTGACACTGATCCCCAACCCTCCCTACCACTGACACTGATCCCCTTCCCAGCACTGCCACTGATCCCCATCCCTCCCTACCAGTGCCACTGATCCCACCCACCACCAACACTGCCACTGATCCCATCCCTCCCCAGCACTGCCACTGATCCCCATCCCTCCCCATCACTGCCACTGATTCCCATCCCTCCCTGCCACTGATCCCCAACCCTCCCTACCACTGCAACTGATCCCCTTCCCAGAACTGCCACTGATCCCCATTCCTCCTTGTCTCACCAGCACTGCCACTGATACCACTGTCATATACTCCCCTAGCCCTCCCTCGGAATTGAACATAATAGTATGTCATATAATTTTGTATATAGACAAAATAATGTTTCCTGTAAATCTGACTTCCTGATAAATTTAATTTTAGTAGTAATTGTCATTATTCAAAATAATGGATGTGGAGGTCTTTTGGAGATCATGATTTTTTTTTTTGGGGTGGGGGTTCATTCTTGGAAACAGGCAGCACAATGTCTTGGGCCAGCCCTGACCAAAACTATATAATAGGTGGACACACCTGTCTATTCATTCGCTCCATATACAATCAGGCAGGCCCTTTCACTACATAGTTGATAGATCTAAAGGAGATTGTACAATCAGATTGTGTAGTGTATGGGGAACTTTTCAGACTTCTAGGAACATACTTCTCCTGTTTTCATTACTGCAGCTCTGCTAAACATACCTGTAATGAGCTTAGCTCCTGCACACTCTGCCAAATGAACACTCTAAGATGAAGGTGCACAACTATTGATGGCTGTTTATTTAGTGAGAACAGTGCTGACTGATAATGATTGCATTGGAAAAACTTGTAACTGCAGAGAGGGGTGGTAGGAATCTCCTGGAGGGGGAGGACAGGTGCAAGGTGTGTGTTAATGAGGTCAGCTGGTGAACTTCTTCCTGGAAATGTTTTTTTCCGTCCCCAAATACCAAACTGAGGGGTTTTATACAAGAGATTGGAAGCTAAGGTAAGGTTTGTCCTAAAAGACAGAGAAAGCTTTTTGTTTTATGCATTGATAGTACTTAGAATTTAGAATAAAAAAAAAGAGAACTTAGCCATCTTTTTTTTTTTTTTTAACTATGTGGAAAGGGGAAAAGCGAAGCCTCTTGAAGTTTCAGTGCAAAATCCCTACAGAATTATGAAATCTAGCAAAAATCTCCCAAAACTCCTGCCTCCTGTACAGTATGTTAGCAAAATCTCTTAAGCAAGGAACCAGATACAATTATAAAAAAATAACTGACTTCAACTGAGAATTTCAGCCAAAATGGCTTGGCTGGAGTTACGTTTTAAAAGAAGCATATATTCCAGTGAATATTATATTTGAGGTAATTACAAGCATCTTGTGTGTTTTCTTTTAGACAGAACCTGCTCAACGACTATTTAACCACTTTCAGACCGGACCATTTTGCTGGTAAATGACCAGAGGTCTTTTTACACTTTGGCACTGCGCTGCTTTAACTGGTAATTGCGCGGTCATGCAATGTTGTACCCAAACAAAATTTGCGTCCTTTTCTTCCCACAAATAGAGCTTTCTTTTGATGGTATTTGATTGCCTCTGCGATTTTTATTTTTTGCGATATAAACGTAAAAAGACCGCAAATTTTGAAAAAAAATGATATTTTCTACTTTTTGTTATTAGAAAAATCCAATAAACTCAATTTTAGTCATACATTTAGGCCAAAATGTATTCAGCCACATGTCTTTGGTAAAAAAAAAGTCAATAATTGTATATTTATTGGTTTGCGCAAAAGTTGTCACATCTACAAACTAAGGTACGTTTTCTGCAATTTACGCAGCTTTTAGTTTACGACTGCCTATCTCATTTCTTGAGGTGCTAAAATGGCAGGGCAGTACAAAACCCCCCCAAATGACCCCATTTTGGAAAGTAGACCCCCTAAGGAAATTGATAAGAGGCATGTTGAGCCCATTGAATATTTTATTTTTTTGCCTCAAGCGATTGAATAATGACAAAAAAAAAAATTTTTTTTTTTTTTTACACAAAGTTGTCACTAAATGATATATTGCTCACACATGCTATGGGCGTATGTGAAATAACACCCCAAAATAAATTCTGCTGCTTCTCCTGAGTACGGGGATACCACATATGTGGGACTTTTTGGGAGCCTAGCCGCGTACGGGGCCCCGAAAACCAAGCACCGCCTTCAGGCTTTCTAAGGGCGTACATTTTTGAGTTCACTTCTCACTACCTATTACAGTTTTGAAGGCCATAAAATGCCAAGATGGCACAAAACCCCCACAAATGACCCCATTTTAGAAAGTAGACACCCCAAGCTATTTGCTGAGAGGCATGTTGAGTTCATGGAATATTTTATATTTTGCCACAAGTTGCGGGAAAATTACAAACTTTTTTTTTTTTTTTTTTTTTTTCACAAAGTTGTCACTAAATGATATATTGCTCACACATGCCATGGGCATATGTGAAATGACACCCCAAAATAAATTCTGCTGCTTCTCCTGAGTACGGGGATACCACATATGTGGGACTTTTTGGGAGCCTAGCCGCGTACGGGGCCCCGAAAACCAAGCACCGCCTTCAGGCTTTCTAAGGGCGTAAATTTTTGAGTTCACTTCTCACTACCTATTACAGTTTTGAAGGCCATAAAATGCCAAGATGGCACAAAACCCCCACAAATGACCCCATTTTAGAAAGTAGACACCCCAAGCTATTTGCTGAGAGGCATGTTGAGTCCATGGAATATTTTATATTTTGCCACAAGTTGCGGGAAAATTACAAACTTTTTTTTTTTTTTTTTTTTTTTCACAAAGTTGTCACTAAATGATATATTGCTCACGCATGCCATGGGCATATGTGAAATGACACCCCAAAATAAATTCTGCTGCTTCTCCTGAGTACGGGGATACCACATATGTGGGACTTTTTGGGAGCCTAGCCGCGTACGGGGCCCCGAAAACCAAGCACCGCCTTCAGGCTTTCTAAGGGCGTTACAGTTTTGAAGGCCATAAAATGCCAAGATGGCACAAACCCCCCCAAATGACCCCATTTTGGAAAGTAGACACCCCTAAATTTAGGGGTACACTAGTGAGACTAGGTAATAAATGGCGGGTGCCCTGAAACTATAAAAAAATAACTAACCAACCAGCGTCACCTGTAACAGTTATATGGTGATCACTGGTGAAAGGGTTAACTAGGGGGCAATCAGGGGGCTTTATGCGGTAGTATATGGGGGTCCCTGGCGCTATAAAAAGCTGCGGCGAACCTAAATACCTACCTGCCTAACTAGCGTCACCTGTGACACTAATACAGCGATCAGAAAAACGATCGCTTATTAGGCTGGGTTCACACTGGAGCGATGCGGGAACGCCACGAATGCGCGGCGGGTTCCCGCATCGCATGCCTCCCGGCGGCAGTTCACACTGCCCTATGCGAACTGCTGGGAGTGTCAGTGAAATGTTACTGACACCCCCAGATCAGTTCGCATATCGCAGTGCGATCTGCAAACTCGGATCGCATGGTGTGAACACCCATGCGATCCGATTCTGCTGCGGGCCAAAAAAAGGGTCCCGTGCGAATTTGCGGTGGGTGCGGCGGGTGTGGCGGGTGCGGCGGGTGCGGCGAATGGCTGAACTCGAATCGCACAGAGATCGGATGTGATTTGCACTGCAGTGCGGTGCGAATCACATTCGTTCTCATAAACCGCTGCAATGTGAACCCAGCCTTAGTGACACTGGCGACGGGGGGTGATCACGGGGTTAAACCTTTATTGGGGGGGTTAGGGGGGTACATTAGAACTAAAGGGGGCTAACTCTAACTGCCCTAACAGTTATTACAGTCACAAATGACACCAATGCAAAAAAAAAAAAAAAAAAAAAAAATGACATTGGTGTCACTGTGACTGGGGGGCAGGGGTAATTGGGGGGGGTGATCGGGGGGTAAAGGGGGGGTGTGAGTGTGCCTGGCATGTTCTACTGTGTGTGTAGAGTGTTGGTGCAACTCACCGATCCGCTCTCCTCCGTGTCGGAACGAAAAATACCGACACGGAGGAGAGAATACATCACTTCCTCTCCTGTGTTTACATTACAGGAGAGGAAGTGATGTCACGGGGGATTCCTATTCGTCGGGAGCGATCGCGAGGGGGTGGCCATGAACGAATGGCCGTCCCCTCGTCCGGGATCGCTCCCGCACGAATACCGACCGCCGCAGGCACCGGGCGGGGGCCCGATCGGGCCCCCGACCCGCGGGAGGCAAGGGACGTACATGTACGCCAATATGCCTGCCCGTGCCATGCTATCGACGTACATCGTCGTGCGGCGGTCGGCAACTGGTTAAGCTATGGTTAAAAAATCTCCATGTTGTTAGGACCTAACCCAATGCCATATGCTATAGTTTAGTCTTTGCTGCCATCTTGTGGTTTTCAGAGGTACCATCTCTGAGGATTTCAGCACTATGAAAACGAAACTGAGGATTACAATATTGAGAGCCATCTTTTGGAGCTGAATACCTGGGTTCAGTATGAGACATGTTCATCGAACTTTACTTTTTTAAATAAATTCTGTCTGCAAGTTTTAGCCTATAATACAAAACAAGGAAATAATACAGTTCACAATCACATGGTTACAACAACACTCCTTAAAGTGTCTCTAAACCCACATCATAAAAAACTGTCAATAAATGGTGTATTACATGCTTCATGGTTCATACTCAGTCGCTATGAGATTTGTTTTCTGTATAAAAAAAAACTTGTTGATCCTGCTGTTCTCTATCTCCACCTTCTGTCCATGCCCCCAATTCAGCTAGGCATTTTGCAGCTATGGTGGCAACTCTGCAAATGCTCAGTTTTCAGAGAGTTTCTATGCTGAACATTTCCTCCCTTTGAAAAATAAAAAAAAATAAAAATAATAAATTAAATAGCAATAAAGCTACTCCCCAAATACTGTAGACAAGCTACTAGACAATATGAAAGTGTTAATAAAAAATATATATTTTCACTTTCAACATTTGATATTTCACTATATTCCATGTCACATGCTCTGATTTTGTTTTTCTAGCATGTTCATTATAGTGTCACATATTTAGCGTCGCTATTAACACCTTCAGCATTTCCTCCCTATTACATCTAAGCAGACCATGTGACTATAGAGTCACACATCTGGGTGTATAAACAGTGGCAAATGGCAGTTCACCCCTCCCTCCTCCTCCTCCATGCCCACTAGCCAGCTAAACACAATGGGGAGGGGGGTGGTATTACATGTAGATTAATGGAATTTTCACCTCCCTCTTATTCTAAGACACAGACTGGAGGGGCATAACACTGCCTGTGACTTCAGAAATCCACCTACACCATGTTATTACCAATAAATAATAAAGATTTGATTTGATTTCAAATATATATTTGTATGGCAATTTCAAACAGTTTATTGATATTAATTATTTATTTTTGCTCTGTATTCCAAAGCCTTTTTTTTTTTTAACATGTGACCAGCAACAGAGGACTTGAAGTTCCTCCTCCTGCTTATGTTTCCCTAGAGACAGGCTAGGAAAGAGCTGGTTCATGTGAGAGCTGTATATCAATTAAGAAAAAGGTACTTTTTAAAATTTAAAATAATTAGAGTGCCATCATCCACATACAGAAATAGATGGGGCAATATAAATTAAACAGTGTGTGTGTTTAGTATCACTTTAACCACTTACGGATCGCCCACTGCAGTTTTACGTCGGCTGTTTGAAGGAGGATATATTGTTATAGCAGCAACTAGCTGCCATAACCCCGGTATCCCCTTCTTCAGGGGGCGGTCTGCTACAAGATAAAACTTGTCTCTGTGGCGGATTTGCTGTGATATCACTTTCATGGCGGTGGCGGGAGAGGGCACCCGCCGCGATCTGGTGCCCTCTGCCGCCCTTTTTAGTGCGTGTAGTCAGTTCGTGTCTGTATTTTGCAGTGCGATCTAACTGCGCTCGCTGACTTTCAGCTCGCTCTTCACAGGCCTTGCTGTTCTTCAGTGACGTCTGTTAAGTTCGCTCTGACAATCCGACCGTTTTGAAGCCATGTTGCGTGTACGTACTCGTCGTCGAGTTCGTGCTTTGCTTGCGCTTGGTGTTGTAGTTCATTCTGCAACCCAAGAACAGTCCGTGGACGGGGTGTTGAGGAGTTCATGGACGAAGAATTGGTTGCTCCAGCGTGACCAGTTCTCGCACATGCCTTTGCTTCGTGAGATCCGGGAGAATAATCCTGATGATTTCAGGAATTATCTCCGGATGACGGACCCCGTTTTTCACCGTCTGCTGGCTTTGCTGACCCCTTATATCAGCAGGCAGGATACCTGCATGCGGCAAGCCATCACTCCGGAGCAGAGGCTCGTCGCCACGTTGCGCTACTTGGCGACAGGGAGAAGCCTTCAGGACCTGAAATTCTCGACAGGCATCTCCCCCCAGGCTCTGGGGATCATTATCCCAGAGACCTGTTCTGCCATTATACAGGTCCTGCAGGAGGACTATATTAAGGTAAGATTTAGCATTTAACATCACATTTTATTGTCTTTAATGTTTGCTAATGCCTTGTATTTCTTTCCTCAATCTCTAATTACCATGATTGCAATATGCTGTGAATGTCCCCTTTGTCCTCATGCATGCTGCAATCTTTTAATGCTCCTTTTTTGTTTTTCATGCATATTTGCCTTCATTAAACCTCACCAACATGCTATGGTAGGCCCATATCCACCTAGTCTAGTCACTTAAAATGTCTTTTGTCAGCTCCATTGTATTGCTTTATCCTAAAACCAAACATTTTAAAGATTATTCCAAATGGTCTGTGTCCCCTTAACTGAATCCCCCCCCCCCTTAATAGTATCCCAAATGGTCTGTGTGTCCTTTAACTGGATCCCCCCCCCCCCCCCCCCACACTTAATATAATTCCAACGAGTTTGTGTGTCCTTAAATTAATGTTGAATTATATATTGTATTTTTAACACACTTCAACCCTGGAATGATTTTCCCCCCTTCCTGACCTTCATCACTTTTTTGGGTGATTTGGCAGTGCGTTGTTTGAATTGACAATTGTGCGTCCTTGTAACATGGCTCCTCCTAGTAAATTATCTTCATTTTATTAGCACAAAGAGATTTTGTATTTGGTTGTCTTTGATCACCTCTGCTTTTTTATTTTTGGTGATTAACCACCAACAAACCCAAAATGCATTTTTCCAAATATGCATTTTTTTCTCACTTTTCGCTCTAAAGAAAGATAGGCACAAAAATATATCACCATGATTTTTTTGGACATCATTTGATGCTGATACGTATTCTTTTAGTAAACAAAAATGTGTTAAAATGAATCACAATTTAAGCGTTTCTTGATTGTTTTGGGCAAAAGTTCTCTCGTTTCGTAAATATGGTCTATTTTGCTGGCATTTGTAAAATCTTGCCATTTTTGAAAATAGTAATGGCGTTGCTAACCGTTTTTGTTTTTTTGTTTTTTTTCTGGTGACTGCCACATTATGGCGGACACATTGGCCAATTTCCATACATTTTTGTGACCATTGTCATTAATACAGTGATCAATGCTGTAAAAAATTGTCTTGATTACTGTAAAAATGTCACATGCAGTGAAGGTGTTTTATTAAGCACAAGGGGGCCAAGGAATGGTTTAAAGTGTGTTCTGGGTGAGTGTTTTTCTTAACTGTCTGGGGGATGGGCTAGCAGTGACATGACCCTGATCACTGCTCCCAATGACAGGGAGCAGACGATCGGTGTCATGTGACTAGGCAGAAGCGTGAAATAAAGTTTGTGTTGTAATGTACAATGTTTAATGTGCAAAAGTACTTATTTTGTTTTTTTCTGCTTTGCCTCCCCAGTTTCCTTCATCGCCACAGGAATGGCAGACTGTGGCATCCCATTTTGCCACCCGTTGGGACTTTCCAAACTGTGGTGGTGCGATAGATGGGAAGCACGTCCACATTGTGCCACCACCCCATTCGGGGTCATACTTTTATAATTACAAGGGGTTTCACAGTATTGTGTTAATGGCGGTGGTGTCGGCACAGTATGAATTTCTGTATGTGGACGTGGGGAAGAATGGCCGGATGTCGGATGGAGGAGTCTTCGCTCAGACGGAGTTCTACCGCCGTCTACAGACAGGTGGCCTGGGATTGCCACCTGATTCGGAGAATGTGGAGGAACTACCCTTCGTGTTCATCGCTGATGAGGCTTTTGCTCTGGACGACCACATCATGAGGCCATTCCCCCAAAGAGCCCTCACCCCGGAGAGGAGGGTTTTCAACTACCGGCTGGCCAGAGCGAGAAGAGTTGTGGAAAATGCATTTGGAATAATGGCCAGCCGGTTCCGTGTTTTTCTGACTGCTATAAACCTAGCGGAATACAAACTTAACTATGTCGTACTTACGTGCTGCATTTTGCACAATTTTTTACATAAATACTCAACTACTTATTTATCCACAATAATGCCGGAGGCTGGAGTTGGTCCAGAATCACTGACAGGCCTAGATACTGGCCGTACTGGCTTGGCCCCCCAAAGTGCACATGAAGTTCGCCAAAGATATGTGACTTATTTTAACGGTAGGGGGGCCATTGCAATGCCACACAATATTTAATTTTTAAAAAGAGGAAAATAATAAAAGAACCTCAAATCTGAAATGTGTTTTCTTGCTTGCTTTTGGTTTGTGCTGTCTCCTATGTTATCCTAGTGCACTTGTAGTGCCAAGTGTATTTTCATTAAATTCAATAAGGCCCATTGTCACTGGATACACAAAATCCCTTTTCCCAAACTGGTATTAAGCATTGAAAGAATACGCCACACATTCTTGATTATTCAAAATTTTAATTTGGCCACATTCACATGTGCCATTGAATATTTAGTGATGTAATTTTTTTTTGGGGTTTATTTAACTTTCTTTGCCAAACATTTTTTCGTTTCCTTTTTTTTCCCATTTTTAAAAACATTTTTTTTTTTTTGTGGTTTTTATTTTTCTATAAAAAATATGAAAAATGTATAACAACAATCAGCCACAATCGTAAAAATTTGGGAAGTAACAATCTTTGAACTAAAACAAGGGAAATGAAGAACATGATCGATATTATGGAGAAACGGATTATATTCTCCCCAAAATATCGATCATGTTCTTCATTTCCAGCTGCATATTGTCAATCTGAGTCTTCATGAGATCCAGGCTAGTTCGCATGTCATCTAGTTCCCCATTCCAGCCCATTATCTGGCCAATCAGCCTTTGTGCGCTGTCACTGGAAAATGGGGCCCTTTCCACAAACAGAACATCACCTACAATAGATGGGAAAAATTGGGTCAAAAATTATGCAGTCATACATGGATTTCAACAAGCTGGGGTGTCAGACACTCACCTGGTGGGGTGCCCATCTCCCCTACTTCCTCCACCTCTCCTTCCTCAACCTCTCCTTCCTCGACATCCTCGGGGGGGGCACTGGTGCTTGGAAATGTGTCGCTTTCCACAACCAGAACATCACCTAAAATAGATGTAAAAACATGTGTTTGGAAATATGCAGGTATACATCGATTACCTGAAGCTGTGGTGTCAGACACTCACCTGGTGGGGTGCCCATCTCCTCTCCTTCTTCCACCTCTCCTTCCTCCACATGCACATCCACGGGGGGGATGGGGCTAACCTCACATTCCTGCTGGCAAGGGTGGCGGTCCCTGGGATCCTGCTTTGTGAGGCTTTTCTCCCCTATGAGAAATTAACAAACAAAAAGGTATACTTTAGCACACAGATATTTAAGGCCAGAACTAGGAAGATGAAACCTTGATTAGAAGTGTTGTACAATTGTCGGTTTATGAAGAGATGCAAAATGTGAAGACATGATAAATCAATTCACTTTGCCAAAAAATCAAATAATTTGCTTTTTGTGCCAAGGTTCACACATGCCCAACCCCCCCCCCCCCCCCAAAGTATACCAGGGAACCCCGTGTGGCGTGTGGTTTACCCTAATAAATGTTCTCTGGTGTCCCACACCTTTGCTCATGAGTGCAGATGTGTTTTTACCCAGCTGCCAAGTGTCCTCTCCTTCAATTACACTGAATGTTCTTTTCTAGTCATTGTATTTTGAAACACATCTAAACCACAATGTCCTAATCATTTGTTGTGTCCTAAAAATTACACAGCCAAAAAATGCTGTTTAAACCCTGTATCATAAACGAGGTTTGCCACGAACAATTTACGAGGGTTTGTTAAAACGATACGATTCTTTTACTGTATACAACATGAAAGCAGCAATTTTTTACATTGTACAAAGGTAAAGCATATGGATCTGTATGCAATAATCATAAAATAGGAACACACGACAAGTACTTACTTTTTTTCAGAACTTTCTTGATCCTTCTGTATTGATCCGGCTCCCTCAATTTAAGGTCGGACCACCGTTTCCTCAATTGGTCTTTTGACCGTCGTACCCCAAAACGATTATGCAGGGTCTTAACTACTTTGGCCATGATTCTGGCCTTGCGCAAGTTCGGATGGGTGTATGGTCCATGCTTGCCATCATAATCCTTACTTCGCAAGATTGCCACCATCTCCACCATCTCTTGAAATGCCATATTTGAGGCCTTAAATCTCCTCTTTCCGGATCGGGACGTTTGTGGCTCCGGGGATTCGTGACTACTGGAGTCGTTAAGATCAAGCACCTGTTGTGTTTCCGCCATGTTTCTCCTACTGCGCACCGTAGAGAAAAGGGGGCGGGAAATATTCTTGTAAAAGAACGTCATGGGCGGGCAAAGCAGGCGTAGTTCTACGCGTACGCACTGGATCTTACGCCAAAATGCACATGTCGTACGTACGTTAAGTGCGCAGAAAGGGGCGGGAAAACAAGAACTTGACTAAAAGAACGTCAGGGGCGGGCAACGCAGGCGTAGTTCTACGCGTACGCACTGGATCTTACGCCAAAATGCACATGTCGTACGTACGTTAAGTGCGCAGAAAGGGGCGGGAAAACAAGAACTTGACTAAAAGAACGTCAGGGGCGGGCAACGCAGGCGTAGTTCTACGCGTACGCACTGGATCTTACGCCAAAATGCACATGTCGTACGTACGTTAAGTGCGCAGAAAGGGGCGGGAAAACAAGAACTTGACTAAAAGAACGTCAGGGGCGGGCAACGCAGGCGTAGTTCTACGCGTACGCACTGGATCTTACGCCAAAATGCACATGTCGTACGTACGTTAAGTGTGCAGAAAGGGGCGGGAAAACAAGAACTTGACTAAAAGAACGTCAGGGGCGGGCAACGCAGGCGTAGTTCTACGCGTACGCACTGGATCTTACGCCAAAATGCACATGTCGTACGTACGTTAAGTGCGCAGAAAGGGGCGGGAAAACAAGAACTTGACTAAAAGAACGTCAGGGGCGGGCAACGCAGGCGTAGTTCTACACGTACGCACTGTATATAACGACAAAAATCACATGTCGTATGTTCGTTTGCGAAAATAGGAACGGAAGTTGGGAGCAAGCAAAACGAAGGTAAGTTTAAACCATTTCCCCAAATAAGTGGCAGATCCTGGAGTCTATATTGGGCTAAGATTAGGAGAGTCTGAGCTAACATTATGGTTTTTGGCTTGTGTATTGTCTTTCAGAAAAATGAATAAAAAATTCAGGGATCCGGAATTTTTAAGTCTGTTTATAGACAAATATAAAGAGATGTCAAATCTGTGGCATGCCAAGCACAAGGATTATTTTAATAAACCAGTAAGGAGGGCAACACTGGAGAGATTTTTGACATTTGTGCAGACTTGGATCCCAGAGGCAGACGTGGACTTTGTGGAGAAGAAAATTCAAATATTGCAAAATATGTACCGAAAGGAAAAGAGGAAAATCGAAAAATCCAAAACATCAGGAGCAGCACCAGGTGATGTGTATGTACCCAGGCTGTGGTACTTTGAAAAGCTACGGTTCCTGGACGACCGGTGTAAACCCAGGGAGTCGCTTTCAACTCTTCCCTCCACCCTTCCCTCCACCCTTCCCTGCAGCATTCCCTCCACCTCAGCAGAGGCTGATGAGCCTTCCATCCTGGAAGAAGCGGATGCACCCAGCTGGAGCCAGGTATTTTTTTAGCAAAAATAGTGATATTCATAATATTAATGATGTTAACTAGATGTTATTAGAATTTGTACGCTATTATTGATGTTAAAAAATAGTTAAAATTTGGACATATCAATTTACAGTAGTGGCCACAAATGTTTGTCACCAGCAGAAACAAGAAATAGTGGTGTCATAATGATACTCTTTTATATGTATTAACAGAATTTTGAAGTCAGGAGCTGAAAAATGTTTAGGATTGATGAACAAAAAACTAAAACAATGTCCCTTTTTTATACACAGGATGAGCTCAGCCAGGAGGAAGGTGGGGAAAGTGGCAGGCAGGAGGAGGCTGGGCCCACTCTCAGCCAGGAGGAGTCCATGCCCTCTGTCAGCCAGGAGGTGGCCGGGCCTAGTAGAAGCCTGACAACATCACAAGTGCCTCCCCTCCGTCTTCCATCAAAAAGGGCAAAAAAAAATACGCTAGCACAGGAGGAATCCCTGCGCCTAATTAGAGAGGCTACTAATGTCTTAAACAGCCCCCCTGACGCAGAAGAGGCCTATGGCTGCTACATCGCCAGCCGTCTCCTGCAATTAGAGATGGCCCAACGTCTGCAGTGTGAAAGGCTAATTTTCTTGGCGTTACAGAAGGGGCTGAGTGGAGAATTATCTGCCAACAGCAATATTGTGGAGCAAGTTCCTCCTGTTCCTCCTCCTCCTCCTCCTCCTCCTCCTGCCACGAGTACACCACCGGAGACACAGCCTCTCAGGAAGGCTACAGGGAAGTCTGCAGGGAAGGGTGCAGTGAAGGGTGGAGCGAAGAGAAGAAGGTGATGACCTGGCTTCACTCTGGTCCGACCAAAAAGACGCAGCCTGTTGTACCACAGCCTGGGGACATATATACCATCTGATGCTGCTCTTGATGTCTGGGATTCTGGGACCATATTGGATTTCGTAATATTTGAATTTTCTTTTCCACAGAGTTTCACGTTTGCCCTGGGGCCAAAAGGCTACACAAATGTCACAAGTTTCTCCAGTGTTGCCTTCATTTTTTTGTTTGTTGAACCAGAATAAATGGATATTTTTGTTTGAAAATATAATTGCCTATGTGTTTTTTGGTCAAATACCTTTCTATAAAAGACAATGTGAAATTAACAAGGGACACTAGCCTCCTTGAGGTTATAAACAAAATAAAAATGTTATTGTGGTAACTTGTCACCAGAATAAAAATAAAAAGGTTATTGTGGTAATGAAAAAAAAAAAAAAAGTTTTTGGTGTTAACTTGACGGAACAATTAAATATGGAGATCACAATAAAAAAAAAATGGTAAAGAATTCTACCAAAAATATGTAGGCAAAAAATTAGTCAACAACATTTTTTATTTTTTTTTTTATTTTTTTTGGAGTAATTTTTTCATCAATATTTTTTTTTGAATTCTTGAACATTTTTTTTCTTGTGATCTCCATATTTAATTATTCGGTCAAGTTAACAACTTTTTTTTTTTTTTTTTTTTAATTGACAGAATAATTAAATATGGAGATCACAAGAAAAACATGGTAAAGAATTCTACCAAAAATATGGAGGAAAAAAATTACTCAAAAAAAAAAAAAAAAAAAAATATATTGAGATGGGGCTTTAAAATAAAAACAAGATCATTCATGAGATGAGGAGAAATAAAACAGAAATGTGTTTGGTGAGAACTCTGTGAGTGAATATGAGCAGCAAAGCAACTTCGTTCTTCTAGCATTATAAATAAAGACTTCGTTCTTCTAGCATTATAAAGAAGATGCGCTATACATTTAAACGAGCACAGAATTTGCAGCATGACGAATGTGCTACTTCCAATACGAACTGGAGTTTTACAAGACCGAGCACTTCCGTCTCGTACTTGCTTCAGAGCATGCGTCGTTTTAGGACTGTCGGAACAGCATACAGACGAGCGGACTTCTACATCAGAACTGGGTCCGGCGGAGTTCCGTCGGGAAAATTTGAAGCATGCTTCATTTCTAAAGTCCGTCAGACTTTTGCGAAGCTAAAGTCCGTTGCAGCCCACACACGATCGGATAGTCTGACGGACTCGGTCTGACGGACTTTGGATGTTGAAAAGTCCGCTCGTGTGTACGGGGCTTTAGCGATCACAGGGATCAGGCCTGACTCTGCGAACGCTGCAGTTATATGTTTAGTGTTTTGTAAGTGACAGTGATTGATCGATACTGCACTTGGATAGGCTGGGTGGAGGGGCAAAACGCAGGTGCTAGCAGGTATCTGGACTGATACCGCTAACAATGTGTTTTTTTGGAACCCTAAACTGCTGGGGACGCTATGGGAGGTTTATGCTTTGCGTGTGGGTTTTAGCGGTACTGGCACTAACCTAGTGCTGCCTGGGGCGACGCAGACCCTGACCCTAAAACCTAATTGATATCACCCGCCGGGTGATCAGGGGGTTAAACCTTTATTGGGTAATAAATGGTGGGTGCCCTGATGCTATAAAAAGCAAACTAACTAACCAGAGTCACCCGTAACACTTATACGGTGATCACTGGTGAAAGGGTTAACTAGGGGCAATCAGGGGGTTAAAATCTTTATTAGGTAGTATATGGGGGTCTCTGTCTCTATATAAAAACCTGTCGGGAACCTAAATAACTAACTGGCTAACCAGCGTCACCAGTGGCACTTATACGGTGATCGCTGGTGAAAGGGTTAACTAGGGGCAATCAGGGGGTTAAACCCTTTATTAGGTAATATATGGGGGTACCTAGTGCTATAAAACCTGGCGGTGAACCTAAAAAAATAACTAGCTACCTAGCGGCACCAGTGACACTAATGCAGCGATCAGAAAAACGATTGCTTAGTGATACCGGCAAAAGGGGGTGAAAGGGTTAACTAGGGGCAATCAGGGGGTTAAAACCGTTATTGGGTAGTATATCGGGGTACTTACCGCTATAAAAACCTGGCGGTGAACCTAAAAAAATTACTAGCTCCCTAGCGGCACTAGTGACACTAATGTAGCGATTAGAAAAACGATTGCTTAGTGACACTGGCAAAAGGGGGTGAAAGGGTTAACTCTAGGGGCAATCAGGGGGTTAAACCTTTATTGGGGGGGTAGGGAGCTACCCTGGACCTAACACTAACTGCCCTGACAGTTTTTACTGTCATAACTGACACTAAATGCAGTGATCAGTAAATAAATGATCACTGCAATCAGTGACACTGTGACTGGGAGGAGGGGGCGGGGGGGGGGGGATTTGTGTGCCTATGTGTACCTACATGTCAGTGTAGTGTTGGTGCACACTTACTTTCTCTGTTCTCCTCGCAGTCCGGTCAAAAAGACCGCCCCGAGGAGAATGACATCACTTCCTCCCTGCCTGTGTTTACTATACACAACGGGGGAAGCTTCTCATGCGCCAGGAGCGATCGAGAGGGGATGACCAGAAACCAACGGCCATCCCCTCATCCCGGATCGCTCCTGCAGCGAAACGGACCACCGCATCCAGCGGGAGGGGGTCCGATCGGACCCCCCACTCGCTGGAAGGCGAGCACGTACATGTACGTGCTTGTGCCTGTCGGTGCCATTGCGCCGACGTACATTGCCATGCGGCGGTCCTTAAGTGGTTAATAAGTGGTGTAAACCGACAATCAACATAGAATCTCAAAACACCAAACTCTGGGCAGTATCATTGTGTCAGAATTCTCCAGCCATGGAGACTAAATTTGTCAAATAGCATGATAGCATCACACAGTTGCTACAGATTTGTCAGCTGCACATCCACAATGCGAATCTCCCATTTCACCACATCCCAAAGGTGCTCTATTGAATTGAGATCTGGTGACTGTAGAGGCCATTGGAGTACAGTGACCTCATTGTCATGTTCAAGAAACCAGTGGTGAGATGATTTGAAATTTGTGACATGGTACATTATCCTGCTGGAAGTAGCCATCAGAACACTGTGGTCATAAAGGGATAGACATGGTCAGCGACAATACTCAGGTAGGCCATAGGATGTTTAACCACTTCCTGCCCTCACTCTAGCCAGTGGCATCACTAGGGTTGGTGTCACCTGGTGCGGTATAACATGGTGTCACCCCCCCCCCCCCCCAATAATTTTTTTCCCCCTAATAACACTGCATATATTGGCAACAGTAGTGTCGTTAATAATCATCAATCAACTAGCAAATCTGCATAACAAAATCATATGAAAATACATTTGCGTGGTCTGAAAAGTCTCAATTTCATCTGCGACATTCAGATGATGGGGTCAGAATTTGGCGCATTAATCCATCCTGCCTTGTATCACCAGTTCAGGCTGGTGGTGTAATGGTGTGGGAGATATTTTCTTGGCATACTTTGGGCCCCTTAGTACCAATTTAGCATGGTTTAAACACCAGTATTGTTGCTGACCATGTCCATCCCTTTATTACTACAGTGTACCCATCTTCTGATGGCTCCTTCCAGCAGGATAATGTACCGTGTCAAAAAGCTCCAATGAGGGCACTGTACTCCAATGGCCTCCACACTCACCATATCTCATCCAATAGAGCACCTTTGGGATGTGAGTGGGAGATTTGCATCATGACCACATTTCCTTGGTGAAAATAACCCAAATCAGTGTCCATTATTTAGTCTGTGGAAAGTCATAGAGTCCACAATCTATGGTATATATATAAAAATTGATCAGTCCTGATGTATTGTCAGCCTATTTAATTTCTTGAGACCCGAAAACACCAGGACAGTACAAATACACCCCCAATTACCTTTTTTGTACAGCAGAAAGTCAGATGTATTTAGTAAGAGTATGCCTTGCGAAAGTATTCGGCCCACTTGAACTTTTCAACCTTTTGCCACATTTCAGGCTTCAAACATAAAGATATAAAATTTTTATTTTTTGTGAAGAATCACCAACAAGTGGGACACAATTGTGAAGTGGAATGAAATCTATTGGATTTTTGAAACTTTTTTAACTAATAAAAAAATGAAAAGTGGGGCGTGTAAAATTATTCGGCCCCCTTGCGTTAATACTTTGTAGAGCCACCTTTTGCTGCGATTACAGCTGCAAGTCACTTGGGGTATGTCTCTATCAGTTTTTCACATCAAGAGACTGAAATTCTTGCCCATTCTTCCTTGCAAAACAGCTCGAGCTCAGTGAGGTTGGATGGAGAGCGTTTGTGAACAGCAGTTTTCAGCTCTTTCCACAGATTCTCGATTGGATTCAGGTCTGGACTTTGACTTGGCCATTCTAACACCTGGATACGTTTATTTGTGAACCATTCCTTTGTAGATTTTGCTGTATGTTTGGGATCATTGCGTTAATACTTTGTAGAGCCACCTTTTGCTGCGATTACAGCTGCAAGTCACTTGGGGTATGTCTCTATCAGTTTTTCACATCAAGAGACTGAAATTCTTGCCCATTCTTCCTTGCAAAACAGCTCGAGCTCAGTGAGGTTGGATGGAGAGCGTTTGTGAACAGCAGTTTTCAGCTCTTTCCACAGATTCTCGATTGGATTCAGGTCTGGACTTTGACTTGGCCATTCTAACACCTGGATACGTTTATTTGTGAACCATTCCTTTGTAGATTTTGCTGTATGTTTGGGATCATTGTCTTGTTGTAAGATAAATCTCCGTCCCAGTTTGAGGTCTTTTGCAGACTCCAACAGGTTTTCATCCAGAATGGTCCTGTATTTGGCTGCATCCATCTTCCCCTCAATTTTTACCATCTTCCCTGGCCCTGCTGAAGAAAAGCAGGCCCAAACCATGATGCTGCCCCCACCATGTTTGACAGTGGGGATGGTGTGTTGAGGGTGATGAGCTGTGTTGCTTTTACGCCAAACATATCGTTTTGCATTGTGGGCAAAAAGTTTGATTTTGGTTTCATCTGACCAGAGCACCTTCTTCCACATGTTTGGTGTGTCTCCCAGGTGGCTTGTGGCAAACTTTAGACGAGACTTTTTATGGATATCTTTGAGAAATGGCTTTCTTCTTGCCACTCTTCCATAAAGGCCAGATTTGTGCAGTGTACGACTGATTGTTGTCCTATGGACAGACTCTCCCACCTCAGCTGTAGTTCTCTGCAGTTCATCCAGAGTGATCATGGGCCTCTTGGCTGCATCTCTGATCAGTCTTCTCCTTGTCTAAGCTGAAAGTTTAGAGGGACGGCCAGGTCTTGGTAGATTTGCAGTGGTCTGATACTCCTTCCATTTCAAAATGATCGCTTGCACAGTGCTCCTTGGGATGTTTAAAGCTTGGGAAATCTTTTTGTATCCAAATCCGGCTTTAAACTTCTCTATTATTACGCTAAAATTGTTATATATACAGTGCATTGCGAAAGTATTCGGCCCCCTTGAACTTTTCAACCTTTTGTCACATTTCAGGCTTCAAACATAAAGATATAAAATTTTAATTTTTTTGTGAAGAATCACCAACAAGTGGGACACAATTGTGAAGTGGAATGAAATCTATTGGATATTTTATTCGGCCCCTTTACTTTCAGTGCAGCAAACTCACTCCAGAAATTCAGCGAGGATCTCTGAATGATCCAATGTTGTCCTAAATGACTGATGGTGATAAATAGAATCCACCTGTGTGTAATCAAGTCTCTGTATAAATGCACCTGCTCTGTGATAGTCTCAGGGTTCTGTTGAAAGCGCAGAGAGCATCATGAAGACCAAGGAACACACCAGGCAGGTCCGTAATACTGTTGTGGAGAAGTTTAAAGCCGGATTTGGATACAAAAAGATTTCCCAAGCTTTAAACATCCCAAGGAGCACTGTGCAAGCGATCATTTTGAAATGGAAGGAGTATCAGACCACTGCAAATCTACCAAGACCTGGCCGTCCCTCTAAACTTTCAGCTTAGACAAGGAGAAGACTGATCAGAGATGCAGCCAAGAGGCACATGATCACTCTGGATGAACTGCAGAGAACTACAGCTGAGGTGGGAGAGTCTGTCCATAGGACAACAATCAGTCGTACACTGCACAAATCTGGCCTTTATGGAAGAGTGGCAAGAAGAAAGACATTTCTCAAAGATATCCATAAAAAGTATTGTCTAAAGTTTGCCACAAGCCACCTGGGAGACACACCAAACATGTGGAAGAAGGTGCTCTGGTCAGATGAAACCAAAATCAAACTTTTTGCCCACAATGCAAAACGATATGTTTGGCATAAAAGCAACACAGCTCATCACCCTCAACACACCATCCCCACTGTCAAACATGGTGGGGGCAGCATCATGGTTTGGGCCTGCTTTTCTTCAGCAGGGCCAGGGAAGATGGTAAAAATTGAGGGGAAGATGGATGCAGCCAAATACAGGACAATTCTGGATGAAAACCTGTTGGAGTCTGCAAAAGACCTCAAACTGGGACGGAGATTTATCTTACAACAAGACAATGATCCCAAACATACAGCAAAATCTACAAAGGAATGGTTCACAAATAAACGTATCCAGGTGTTAGAATGGCCAAGTCAAAGTCCAGACCTGAATCCAATCGAGAATCTGTGGAAAGAGCTGAAAACTGCTGTTCACAAACGCTCTCCATCCAACCTCACTGAGCTCGAGCTGTTTTGCAAGGAAGAATGGGCAAGAATTTTAGTCTCTCGATGTGCAAAACTGATAGAGACATACCCCAAGCGACTTGCAGCTGTAATCGCAGCAAAAGGTGGCTCTACAAAGTATTAACGCAAGGGGGCCAAATAATTTTGCACGCCCCACTTTTCATTTTTTTATTAGTTAAAAAAGTTTCAAAAATCCAATATATTTCGTTCCACTTCACAATTGTGTCCCACTTGTTGGTGATTCTTCACAAAAAATAAAAATTTTATATCTTTATGTTTGAAGCCTGAAATGTGGCAAAAGGTTGAAAAGTTCAAAGGGGCCGAATACTTTCGCAAGGCACTGTATATATATATATATATATATATTCTATAGCTGTGTCTAGCAGAACACCTTGCACCCCCCCTTCCTTATCATACTTGCACAGCACAGGTCAGCCAGGGCGCCAGTCCTCCCACACCAGCTCTTTGGTGGCGTACCATGGCAACCCCCCCCCTCCCACACACACACACACACACACACACACACACACACACACACACACCTCTCACCCTGGGCTCTGGCCGGTCGTGGACACCAGGACACCCCCCTGCACCTGTTCCGAATCCGGGCGCTAGGCAGAAGCTGGAGGCTGGGGAGGAGGAGGGCGGAGATACTATTATTGTAGTGAGGTCACTTTGCAGTGCAGTCAATCTGAGATGTGACAGGGTAGGGAGGGCTCGAGGAGGAAGAAGGAGGACACAACACACTCACACAGACACACCAGGTGCGGCCGTGGCGCTGGAGGTGTGTTGTCCCAGCCCTGCGGGGCTGGGGACTGGATGGAACGGCCACAGGTCAGCTAAAAACAAAACAAAAAAAACAACGCTTTTTCATCACCGTCGGGAGGGTGTTACCCCTCTAACGGGTGTCACCTGGGTGCGGAACGCACCCCCCTAGCAATGCCTCTGGCTCTAGCCGAAAGACAGCTACTGCGCAGGCTTAGTTTGCCAGGAGGGTGTACATGGACTTCTTCCTGTGATTGCGCTTCCCTTGCGGTGCGCGAGTGGCATGCTCTGTGTTCACTGAGTCCTTCAAGGTAAAGGGCCAATCACAGTGGCCATTTACCACGTGATCAGCTGTGTCCATTGACAGCTGATCATGGAAGTAAACACAAGCCGGTTATCGGCTTTTCTTTCCTCATGCTGACAGTGTGGATAAAGAGAGAGGATAACCGGCTTGTGTCAAAGGGAAATCACCACTAATAATCAGTCAGCCAGTTATCGGCTCTATTTTCTAATTATCAGTACAGTCCTAACAGTACCCACCAGTGCTGTGAATCAGTGCCCACCAGTACCTCCTAATCAGTGTCACCTACCAGTGCTGCCCATCAGTGCTGCTTACCAGTGCCTATCAGTGCCGCCTATCAGTACAGCCTCATCAGTGCCTACTCATCAGTGCCCACCAGTGCCGCCTCATCAGTGCCCATCAGTTCCACCTATCAGTGCCAACTATCAGTGCCCATCAGTGTTACCTCATCAGCGCACATCAGTGAAGTAGAAAAATTACCTGTTTGCAAAATTTTATAACAAACTATAAAAAATGTTTTGTTTTTTTTTCAACATTTTTCATCTTTTTTCATTTGTTTAGCAAAAAATAAAAAACCCAATGGTGATAAAATACCAGTAAAAGAAAGCTCTATTTGTGTGAAAAAAATGATAAAAAATTTCATTTGAGTACAGCGTTGCATGACCACGCAATTGTCATTCAAAGTATGACAGTGCTGAAAGCTGAAAGTTTGCCTGGTCAGGAAGGGGGCAAAAGTGGCCAGTAAGCAAGCTGGTAAACAAATATTAATTGGTACTAAGGGCCCAAAGTGTGTCAAGAAGATATCCCCCACATCATTACACCACATCCAGCCTGAACTGTTGATACAAGGCCGGATGGATCCATGCTTTCATATCTTTTGACGCCAAATTCTGACCCTACCATCTGAATGTCGCAGCCAAAATCGAGAATCATCAGACCAGGCAACGTTTTTACAATCTTCTATTGTCCAATTTTGGTGAGCCTGTGTGACTTGTAGCCTCAGTTTCCTGATCTTAGCTGACAGGAGTAGCACCTGGTGTAGTGTTCTGCTGCTGTTCTGCTTCAAGGTTCAATGTGTTGTGCATTCAGAGATGGCAATCTGCATACCTTGGTTGTAATGAGTGATTATTTGAGTTACTGTTGCCATTCTATCATCTCAAACCAGTCTGCCAATTCTCCTTTGACCTCTGACATCAATAAAGCATTTTCATCCATACAAATTCCGCTCACTGGATATTTTCTCTTTTTTGGACCATTCTCTGTAAACCCTAGAGATGGTTGTGTGTGAAAATCTCAGTAGATCAGTCGTTTTTTAAATACTCAGACCATTCTGATGTTCGGTTTGAACTTCAGCAAGTCGTATTTACCACATCTAGATACCCAATTGCTGCCATGTGATTGGCTGATTAGCAATTTGTGTTAACAAGCAATTGAACAGGTTTACCTAGTAAAGTGAGTGTAATATATATATATATATATATATATATATATATATATATATATATATAATTAGGGTGTTTAATTTTCTAATGGAAAAAAATAAACTGCAACATTTTTGCAGACTTTGCTTACGCCCAGAGTCTGAGTGATGTAAAAGATATATATGCTAAATTTCAAGAAGATTGGATAATATGTTGCACACCTTGATCTGTTTTGTAAAAGTAGGCAAAAAATAAGATTTTTCAATGTTAATTACTTTTATTGGGAAAACTAGAAATCACAAACTTAAAATACTATTAAAACTATACACTAATATTAATAGGCAATATTGGCTCAGGCCTTTTCCTTCAAAAACCAAGTTTTTACCCTTTACTTCCTTTATCTTTGCAGGTTTGGTTTCTAAATTTTTAGTCATATTTTCCTTAACAGCCTGAGTAATACGTTCGTCCAAAAAAGGCAATCCTACATTTGTTTCTGACAGATACCAAAGGTGTCTCTTATGCCGCATACACATGACCGGACTTTCCGGCAGACTAGGTCTGGCAGTCTTCCCGATGGACTTTCCAAATGAACGGACTAGACTAGAATAAGGAAGTTCATAGCCAGTAGCCAATAGCTGCCCTAGCGTTGGTTTTCGTCCATCGGACCAGCCCACAGACAGCGTATTTCTCCATAGGAACTGGGTCCGGCGGAGTTCCAGCGAAAAAATCTGAAACATGTTCTATTTCTAAAGTCCGTCAGATTTTTGGACAGCAAAGGTCCGACAGAGCCCACACACGATCAAATTCTCAGACGGATTCATTCCGTTGGACCTTTGCTGTTGAAAAGTCCGGTCGTGTGCACACGGCATAAGCAACTGTGAGAGCACATTTTTTGACGTCTGCATCTGGGTAAGTGCTCCAAAGCTGTAGAATATCCAGATCATTCTTTGGAGCCCATCGACTTACAATTGCCTCATGCCAAAATCAAACATATATGAGGCTGACAAAATGTGCAACCCGTTTCATTCCTTCCAATTGTCGTTGAGGAATATTCAACTGTTTAGTGAAGAGGACAATTTTAACCACTTGACCACTGGGCACTTAAACCCGCTTAATAACCAGACCAATTTTCAGCTTTCGGTGCTCTCATATTTTGAATGACAATTACTCAGTCATGCAACACTGTACCTATATGACATTTTTGTCCTTTTTTTCACGCAAAGAGAGATTTCGTTTGGTGGTATTTGATCACCGCTGGGTTTTAAATTTTTTGTCCTATTTCTTTGTTTCTGTTATAAAATTTAGCAGATTGGTAATTTTTCTTCATAAATTTTGGCCAAAATTTATACTACTACATATCTTTGGCAAAAATAAGTGCAAATTGGTGTATATTATTTGGTCTGTGTAAAAGTTATAGAGTCCACAAACTATGGTGTCAGTATCTGAAAATTGATCACACCTGAAGTACTGACATTTCTTGAGACCCTAACATGCCAGAAAAGTACAAATACCCCCCAAATGTCCCTTTTTGGAAAGTAGACATTCCAAGGTATTTAGTAAGAGGCATGATGAGTTTTTTGAAGTTGTAATTTTTTTCCCCACAATTCTTTGCAATATCAAGATTTTCTTTTCCTTTTTTTTTTTCACAACATTGTCATATTATCAGGTTATTTCTCACACACAGCGTATGCACACCACAAATTACACCCCAAAACACATTCTGCTATTACTCCCGAGTATGGCGATACCACATGTGTGAGACTTTTACACAGCGTGGCCACATACAGAGTCCCAACATGCAGGGAGCACCATCAGGCGTTCTGGAGCACCCAGGCCAATTCTGACATTTCTCTCCTACATGTAAAAATCATAATTTTTTTGCTAGAAAATTACATAGAACCCCAAAACATTATATATGTTTTTTTCAGCAAAGACCCTAGAGAATACAATGGTGGTTGTTGCAACTTTTTATCTCGCACTGTATTTGCGCAGCAATTTTTCAAACGTGTTTTTTTGTGCTTTAAGAAAAACAAAATAGTAAAGTTGCATATTGTGAAATATGAAGTTACGCCAAGTATATAGATACCTAACATGTCACCCTTCAAAATTGCACACGCTCGTGGAATGGCGCCAAATGTCACTACTTAAAAATCCTCATAGGCGACGCTTTGATTTTTTTTACTGGTTACATGTTTGGAGTTACAGAGGAGGTCTAGGGCTAAAATTATTGCTCTTGCTCTAGAATTCGCAGTGATACCTCACATGTGTAGTTTGAACACCGTTTTCATATGTGGGCAGGACTTACATATGCGTTTGCTTCTGAATGCAAGCACAGGGGGACAGGGGCGATTTTTTTTTTTTTTTATTGTTCATTTTACTTTATTATTTTAGTTTGACGCTTTTTTCCCCCAAAAATAAATTTTTTGACCTCTTTTATTCCTATCACAAGGAATATAAACATCCCTTGTAATAGGAATATGGCATGACAGGTCCTCTTTACAGTGAGATATAGGGTCAATAAGACCCCACATCTCACCTCTAGACTGAGAAGCCTGAAATGAAAAAAAATAAAAAAACAATTTTGACTTTGATCGTATTGGCAAGTTGGTAGAAGCACCGCAGGACGGCGGGAGGGTGGGGATGTCCCCTCTCGCCTCTCGTAAGACCAATCAAGCAGCGGAACAGCCGCTATGATCATTCTTATGGTGTAGGGAATCGCCGGCTGAAAAAGCTTATATCTGAATGATGCCTGTAGCTACAGACATCATTCAGATATCCCCACACAAAGTCAAGGACGTCATATGACAGCTGGCCGGAGGGAAGTGGTTAAAATGCATTTTTTTTTTTAACACAAAGTTGTCCATTTATACAATATTTCTAACACATACATGTACATAGCAAAAATGACACCCCAAAATAGATTCTCCTACTCCTTCTGAGTACGGCGATACCACATGTGTGAAACTTCCACAGCCAGGCCACATACAGAGGCAGAGTGCAGCAGAGAATGGCTGAGCATGGCTGGGTATTGCTGGGTATGGCAGGGTATTGCTGGGTATGGCAGTTTACCGTGATCCATGATGCGTCGGGTCCTGTGGACCCGGCGGTAATGGATGCTCTCGAGTGCGTGTCTCAGGGGGCCTGCAAGAGCGGAATTCTGGGAGGACGTTATAGTACATCCTCCCAGAGTTAAGCATACGCCCTGTAGCCGTCATTCGGCTATGGGCCAGTTGTTAAGTGGTTAAGTGCATATATTGCCTTTGCCATCCACCTTGCTAGATGCAGTGCCCCTGGGATCCTGAAACTGAAGTTGTTTTTAGACCAACATCCTAGGTACAGGAGTGAGAGTTGTAATAACTCTTTGTAGCCTTCTCATGGATGACTTCTGTCTTTTAGGACAGTGGTCATCAACCCTGTCCTCAGGGCCCACCAACAGGCCAGGTTTGCAAGATAACTGAAATACATCACAGGTGATATCATTTGCTGCTTAGTGATTGCAGTATTCTAGTCTGCATCTCCCCAAAGTAATACAGAAAACCTGGCCTGTTAGTGGGCCCTGAGGACAGGGTTGATGGCCACTGTTTTAGGACATTTTGGATGTAGTTAACCATTTTCACTCGTTGTTCTTTTAGAAAGCCTTGAACTGGACTTTCTTCATCCAGCATTCTTCTATATAACGTCTTATCAAGTGAAGCCCACAGACTTTGCTTTGATAAAAGTGATCAATGTGTGCAACCCCTAAATATTATCCAATCTTGAAATTTGGCATATACAGGCATACCTTTTAACCACTTCGTGCCCGCACTATAGCCAAAAGACGGCTACAGCGCGGGCGCTAACTGCCAGGAGGGCATCCCTGGATGTCCTCCTGTTTACCTCCCCTCTGCGCGCCGCAGCGGGCGTGCATCGGGGAAGTTCTGTGCTGGCAGTGTCCCTTGGACACAGCCAGTCACAGATTGCTGTAAATGGCCAATCACAGCGGCTGTTTACAGCGCGATCGGCGCGTCCAATGAGCGGTGATCTCATATGTACACAGAGACAGCGTGTGAGGAGGGAGAGATGAACCGCTGAGAGATGCAGCGGTTAGTGTAAAAAATAAAAATAAAAAAACGAAAATAAAGTGCCCATCTGTCCCCACTGCCACCTGTCAGTGCCATCTGTCCCCAGTGCCACCTGTCATCAGTGCCATCTGTCCCCGGTGCCACCTGTCATCAGTGCCATCTGTCCCCAGTGCCACCTGTCCCCAGTGCCATGTATAAGTGCCACCTGTCCTCAGTCCCACATATAAGTGCCATCTGTCATCAGTGCCACGTATAAGTGCCATCTGTCATCAGTGCCACATAGTGCCATCTGTCGTCAGTGCCACATAGTGCCATCTGTCATCAGTGCCATATCAGTGTCACGTGTCATCAGTGCCACATATTAGTGCCAGATGTCATCAATGACACCTGTCGGTGTCACATGCCATCTGTTATCAGTGTCACATGTCATCAATAGCAGGTATCAGTGCCATCTGTCATCAGTGCCACATATTAGTGCCACGTATTAGTGCCATGTTTCATCAGTGCCACGTATTAGTGCCATCTGTCATCAGTGTCACGTGTCATCAGTGCCACGTATTAGTGGCATCTGTCATCAGTGCCACGTATCAGTGCCATCTGTCATCAGTGCCACGTCAGTGTCAAGTGTCATTGTCCTGGTGCTCCAGGGCCTTCAAAAGTGTAATAGGTAGTCAACAAGTTAGAGGTGTAATTTATGCTCCTAGAACACCTGATGGCGCTCCCTGCATGTTGGCCCTCTCTAAGTGGCTAGGCTGTGGAAAAGTCCCACACATGTGGTTTTGTAATACTCAGGAGGATGTATTTTGGGGCATTATTTGTGGTATACACATGCCAAGTGAGAGAAATAACCTATTACAATTGCAATTTTGTGGAAAAAAATAAAAATAAAATAAAAAATCTTCATTTTGCAAAGAATTGTGGGGAAAAACAACAACATCAAAAAGCTCACCATTCCTCTTACTAAATACCTTGGATTGTCTACTTTCAAAAATGGGGTCATTTGGGGGGTATTTGTACTTTCCTGGCTTGTTTGGGTCGCAAGAAATGAGATAGGCCACCAGTACATCAGATGTGATAAATTTTGTATGATTTGCACCATAGCTTGTAGTCTCTCTAACTTTCACAAAAACCAAATAATATCCACTAATTTGGGTTATTTGTACCAAAGATATGTAGCAGTATAAATTGTGGCCAAAATTTATGAAGAAAAAATAATAATTTGCAAAATTGTATCACAGAAACAAAGAAAAATGCGTTTTTTTTTCAAACTTTTCGGTCTTTATTCATTTATAGCGAAAAAAATAAAAATCCCAGAGGTGATCAAATACCACCAAAAGGAAGCTCTGTTTGTGGGAAAAAAGGACAAAAAATTCATTTGGGTACAGTGTTACATGACTGAGTAATTGTCATTCAAAGTGTGAGAGCACCGAAAGCTGAAAATTGGCCTGGGCAGGAGGGGGTTTAAGTGCCCAGTAGGCAAGTGGTTAAGTACACAATGGGGTTTATTTACTAAAGCTGGAAAGCGCAAAATCAGGCTAACTTCTGCATAGAAACCAATGAGTTTCCAGATTTTATTACCAACGCTTAATTGAACAAGCTGGGGTTAGAAGCTCACTGGTTTCTATGCAGAAGTGAGCCTGATTTTGCACTTTCCAGCTTTAGTAAATAAACCACATTGTGTACTTAAAAGTGGGGTATGTCTGTATATCTTTAACATCACTGAGACTCGGGGCGTAAGCAAAGTCATATGAAAATATCACATCTCTGGAAAAATGAAACACCCTAATATATTATATATATATATATATATATTGTGAGGGGTTAGCTCGGCAGCGGGTGTGTGTGACCCCCTGGATGGGTTCACAACACAAAGTCAGGCACAGCAGACAGCGGTGTAGGTTCAAAAAACAAAAGATCCGGTTTATTTAGGCTACATGCAGTGATACATATAACAGCCAAACAAAATAAAACAAGAAAATAAATCCTGGTCAGCTTGACCTCTAACTACACACGTAGACTCCCTGTCTAACAACTGGGTGCAGCCTTGTGCTGCCCCAGTCCCTGTCTCTATTGTAGGGGTTTGCCACACAGGCGTTAACTCACCGCACAGAACAGATCTCAGACTCCCCAGTCTATACACACAAAACTGGTTCCAGGATGGAGCATCTCCCTAAGCATGCTGGGGTTTTTTGTAGAGGTCTTAATGAGCCCACTTACTTCAGCTGGGCTCATTAACTCTTCCCCTCTAATTGTAAAAGTCTGCATAAAGCCTGAATCTAGGACACACATATTTACCATCCTGGATACAACCAGGTGACTTTACCTGCCTGCTGCCACATACCCCCCCCTCTTGTTTCAACCTTGGGGTTGTAACACCAGCAGTCAGACACGCATGTATCCGAGACAAAGCATCCACATTCCCCATTTTAACACCAGGGCGATGCTTAACTGTAAAGTTAAATTCCTGTAGGGCCAGGAACCACCTATTTACCCTTCTATTGGTCTCCTTGTTCTGAGCCATCCACTTTAAAGGAGCATGATCAGTCACCAGGTCAAAGTGCCTACCTAGCAGATAGTACCGAAGGGAATCTAGAGCCCACTTCACTGCTAAACATTCCTTCTCAATCGTGGAGTAATTTACCTCATGGGACTTTAACTTCCTGCTGAGGTAAATGACTGGGTGCTCTTCCCCGTTCCAGACCTGGGATAACACTGCTCCTAACCCAACGTCTGATGCATCAGTTTGTACCACGAAGTCCTTAGAGAAGTCTGGTGAGTACAACACTGGCTGGCTACATAAGGCTGTTTTTAAGGACTGAAATGCTTCCTCAGCCTCTGGGGACCATTTAACCATAACCGACTCTTTCCCTTTTGTCAGGTTGGTGAGGGGCACAGCCTGAGAAGCAAAATGGGGAATGAATCGTCGATAATAGCCAGCGATTCCCAGAAAGGCTCGTACCTGTTTCTTGCTGTTGGGACGTGGCCAACTCTGTATGGCCTCGACTTTATTGACTTGGGGTTTTATCACCCCCCTCCCAATAGTGTACCCAAGATATTTGGCCTCCTCCTGTCCAATGGTACACTTCTTTGGATTGGCCGTAAACCCAGCTTCCCGGATAGAGTCTAGGACTGCTTGTACTTTTGGCAAATGTGAGACCCAGTCTGTGCTATGGATAATCACATCATCCAGGTAAGCTGCAGCATATTTCTGATGGGGCCTCAGAATCTTATCCATTTTCCGCTGGAATGTTGCCGGTGCATTCTGTAACCCAAACGGCATTCTCTTATATTGGAATGCCCCATCTGGGGTTACAAACGCAGTTTTCTCCTTGGCCGACTCGGCCAGGGGAATTTGCCAATACCCTTTGGTGAGATCAAGAGTTGTCATATATCGGGCTGTTCCCAGCCGGTCAATCAACTCATCTATATGCGGCATGGGGTAGGTGTCAAATTTTGTAACTTTATTTAATTGTCGAAAATCGTTACAAAACCGCCAGCTCCCATCAGGTTTGGGCACTAGTACGATGGGACTGGACCAGTCACTCTGGGACTCCTCTATCACACCCAAATCCAACATCCTTTGAACCTCCCCACGTATTGCCTCCCGTCGGGCCTCTGGTATTCTATAAGGTTTTAGTTTTACCCTTTCTCCTGGCGGGGTGATAATGTCATGCTCTACGCCAGATGTTTGTCCCGGAAGCTCAGAGAAAATCTCTTTGTTACGAAGTACAAACTCTTTAACCTCCTGTTGTTGGGCTTTCGATAAGGTGTCTGCTATTCCAACCTCAGGAACTAAGCAATCAGGCTGTACTTGTGACAAAGTCTCTGCGACTAGGGATTCCCTATCCCTCCAGGCTTTCAGCAGATTGATGTGATAGATCTGCTCCGGCTTTCGCCTTCCTGGCTGTCTAACCCTGTAGTTCACCTCACTAATTTTTTCAATTACTTCATATGGACCTTGCCATTTGGCCAGAAATTTGCTTTCAACCGTAGGGACTAGCACCAAGACCCTATCCCCCGGGGAAAAAGTACGGGTCTTGGCCCCACGGTTGTACACTCTCTGCTGTGCTAACTGCGCTTGGGTTAAATGTTCCTTTACAATTGGCATTACCTGTGCAATTCTATCTTGCATCAGGGCGACATGCTCAATCACGCTCCTGTGAGGAGAACTCTCATTTTCCCAAGTTTCCTTGGCGATATCCAGCAGCCCTCTTGGGTGTCTCCCATAGAGCAACTCGAAGGGTGAGAAACCCGTAGAGGATTGGGGTACCTCCCTAATGGCAAACATCAGATAGGGTATTAGACAATCCCAATTCTTTCCATCTCTATCCACCACCTTCTTTAACATTTGTTTTAGGGTTTTGTTGAATCTTTCAACCAACCCATCTGTTTGGGGGTGATACACAGATGTACGCAATTGCTTCACTTTGTACAACTTGCATAATTCTTTCATAACCCGGGACATAAAGGGTGTACCTTGGTCCGTAAGCAGTTCCTTACAAATACCCACGCGGCTAAAAACAAGAGATAGCTCTTTGGCTATGGTTTTGGCCGAGGTATTTCGAAGAGGAATTGCTTCCGGATAACGGGTGGCATAGTCCAATATAACCAAAATGTACTGATGCCCCCTAGCGGACTTCATTATCGGACCTACCAAATCCATTGCGATCCTTTCAAAGGGGACCTCAATGATAGGAAGAGGTACCAGCGGGTTACGGAAATGTGGCATAGGTGCCGACTTCTGACACACAGGGCAGGAGGAACAATAATTTTCTGTTTCCTTCATGACCCCAGGCCAATAGAATCTCTGCAGTACCCTCTCTCTGGTTTTTTCGGTCCCCAGATGACCTCCCAGAATGTGCCCATGGGCCAATTCTAACACCAACTTCCTGTAAGGTTTGGGCACCACAAGTTGCTCAATGGTTTCTTCTGCCCTTTGAGCCACTCGATACAGCAGGTCCCTTTCCACAGTGAAGTACGGGTAAGTGCAAGTCTTATCTGGGTTCACTAACTCGCCATCTATTTTCACCACATTTTCCCGTGCCTTTATTAGGGTGGGGTCTTTTAACTGTTCTGTGGCAAAATTTTCCCTGTGAACCTCAAGGTCCGAAAACTCCACAGACGGCATGTTTTCAACTGAGGATGTTGGCTCCTCCCCAGTTTCTCGAGTTTCCCCCGCCAATACCGACAAGGGAAATTCAGGAGAGTCCTCACCACTCCCAGAGGAATTCTGGTCATCTTCCTGGTCTATAGGGGCACCAGTGGGGGGCTCAGGACAATCCCAGAGTTCCCAGAATTTTGGAAAATCCCTTCCCACAATAGCATCATGTGGTAAGTGAGACACTAACCCCACCTGATGAGAGAGGTTACCTTTGGGGGTCTCAAAAAACACTGAAGTTACAGGATACTCTCGGGTGTCCCCATGCACACAAATAACAGCCACCCTGTTCTTCCCAGAGACCTCTGTAGTAACTAATTCAGCTTTTATCAATGTTACCAGGCTACCTGAATCTAGCAACACATCAACATGCCTACCATTAATACACATTTTACATAAATGTCTCTCAGGTCCCCGAATGGCAGTGCATGCAACTGTCGCAAACAGCGACTGACGTCTCTCCCTTATAAAGTCACATTGCATAGGCTCATCCACAACTGGGCAATTGGCTGCAATATGTCCCTCTTGCCGGCAGCGGTAGCAAATAATCTTTTTCGCTGCCTCTTGCAGCATGGGCTTCCTGGGCTGCTCCCGCCAGACCTTAGGTAGAACTCCCACCCTCTCACTCTCTCCACCCTCACCCCTTGGAGTCATCTTACCCGTCACTGGGGATGATCTGGTCTTAGGGGGGAAAGTCCGTGAGTCCCTGGAAGAGGTGGTCAAGTTCTCTGTAGCCAAGTACCTCTCAACCAGATCCACAAGTTTATCTGCATTTTCTGGGTCTCCATGGCTTACCCATTTTTGGATGGCAGTAGGAAGAGCTCTCAGGAAACGATCCATAACCACACGTTCCACAATGTTTGGTGCAGTCAAAGTCTCTGGCTGCAGCCACTTCCTGCTCAGGTGAATGAGATCATACATTTGAGACCTGGGAGGTTTTCCAACCTGAAAAGTCCAGTTATGCACACGCTGAGCCCGGACGGCAAGGGTGACACCCAGCCGTGCCAATATTTCTGCTTTTAGCACCACATAGTCTTTTGCTTGGTCAGGCTCTAGGTCATAATAAGCTTTCTGCGATTCCCCAGTTAACAGAGGGGCCACCAGTCCAGCCCATTGCTCCTTAGGCCACTTTTCCCTTTCAGCAGTCCTTTCAAATGTGGTCAAAAACACCTCCGGATCATCCTCTCCAGTCATTTTTGTCAGTAAACGGCTCACACCAAAGGATGCAGTATTATTGTAACCACTTGCTTCATTGGTCTGCGGACGTTGCTGTATTAATGTCTCTATTTTCTGTTGAAAATTCTGCTCTTGCTTCTGCAACAGGTCTATGAAGCGGGCTTCAGATCGCTGCTGGGCTTGTTGCTGAGCTTCCAAACTCTGCTGGTGAGCCTTCTGCTGATTTTCCAAACTCTGCTGCAAAGTTGCATTTATCTGCTGCTGATTTGCATTTGCTTGTTGCTGGTTTGCATTTGCTAGAGCCAGCTGTCTCAGTATCTCCTCCATGCTGGCCTTAACAAAAAAAAAAAGTGCCAAAATTCTCCACCAACTGTGAGGGGTTAGCTCGGCAGCGGGTGTGTGTGACCCCCTGGATGGGTTCACAACACAAAGTCAGGCATAGCAGACAGCGGTGTAGGTTCAAAAAACAAAAGATCCGGTTTATTTAGGCTACATGCAGTGATACATATAACAGCCAAACAAAATAAAACAAGAAAATAAATCCTGGTCAGCTTGACCTCTAACTACACACGTAGACTCCCTGTCTAACAACTGGGTGCAGCCTTGTGCTGCCCCAGTCCCTGTCTCTATTGTAGGGGTTTGCCACACAGGCGTTAACTCACCGCACAGAACAGATCTCAGACTCCCCAGTCTATACACACAAAACTGGTTCCAGGATGGAGCATCTCCCTAAGCATGCTGGGGTTTTTTGTAGAGGTCTTAATGAGCCCACTTACTTCAGCTGGGCTCATTAACTCTTCCCCTCTAATTGTAAAAGTCTGCATAAAGCCTGAATCTAGGACACATATATTTACCATCCTGGATACAACCAGGTGACTTTACCTGCCTGCTGCCACAATATATATATATATATATATATATATATATATATATATATATATATATATATATATATATATACAATTATTTTTTTCCCCAATAAAGTTCCAAAAAGCTCAACAGTCATCTCAATCACTCTAAAATCCCTTCTTTCTGAGATTGGTAGTGGCAACCAAGTGAATCATCTTCTCCAGATGATGGGCAGGGCTAGCAGTGGCCAATCACAGTCCTCCTCCTCCTGGAAACAGGGACTGCCCCCTAGCAGAACTGCACCCAATCCCTTTCCCATCAAAAGAGCTGATGATCGCAGCTACAGCAAAGTTAGAGAACCAAGCAATGGGGTTGATTTACTAAAGGCAAAGCCACTGTGTACTACAAGTGCACTTGGAAGTACAGTTACTGTAGATCTGAGAGGAAGATCTGAAATGAGGGAAGCTCTGCTGATTTCTATATTCCAATCATGTGCAAGCAAAAATGCTGTTTTTTATTGTTCTTGCATGTCCCCCTCAGCTCTACGGCGACTGCATTTCCAAATGCATTTAAAGTGCGCTTATAGTGTACAGTGAATTTTCCTTTAGTAAATAACTCCCAATGTTTCCCATCTTTAACAATGTGTGGGGGCACAGTGCCTCCCCTCAGTGCAGGTGTGGTGTGAGGAATTCTAATTTGAATGCATTAGTGTCTCTCTGACACTTCCCTGTGCTGCTCTGCTGGTGGGAAGGGAGTTGGGTGTCAGCAAAAGAGGCTTTGCGTGCCGCTTGTGGCACCCGTGCTGGGGGTTGCCTACCCCTGGTATACTGTATATAATTTATATGCAATTTGTATGGAAATGTTGCAATTTTTCTAGTATCCTGACTATTTGTAGGGTCCCTTTAATCAGTATCCTTGAAGTTACAGTTAATAAAGCATAGAAATAATGTCAACCCTTCCTCCCTTATAAATACTTATTTTGTACTCATGCAACTAAAACACCTTTCAAATATACAGATGGTAATTTGTATATTTCTGAGCGAAAATAATTTCCCTGATCGTCTTTCAGGACAGCCACTATGAGACATAGTCTCCTCCTCTTCCTCTGGAAACACTGCGCCAGCCCATAAATTCTCACTTCCCCTGCAGGACCTCAGTTATTAGTGTTTCCTCCGGCGGGGAGACACTGTGCAGGGACCATCAGGGAGGCTGTGGCAATTTTTTCATCAAGAACCCGGTTTAAAGAAGCAGGGGCTTCATAAGTAGAGATGGATGAACTTCCGACGGGACGTTTCGCGAACGCGAACCGCAAACGCTGCCAAAAGTTTGCGAACCGCAAAGTTTGCGGTGGGCCCCATTGACTTCAATGGCAGGCGAACCTTAAAAACATACAGGTCATATTTTCAGCCACAAAATACTTACTAGCTGTGCACACATAGTCCCACCACATGGCCACTGACATAACACATGTATGAAGTGAATCTGATATCGACAACTACAAGCATTCTTTTTTTATCTGTGAAATTTTGACAATTGAAGGCAATGGAGGAGAGGAAAGGTCAGGGTAGGTTATGAAGAGGGTGCAGGAGATGATCACCAGCACCGTGATAGAGAGCACTGACACCAGCACCGTGATAGAATGCACTGACACCAGCACCGAGATAGAGAGAACTGACACCAGCACCGAGATAGAGAGAGAGCACTGACACCAGCACCGTGATATAGAGCACTGACACCAGCAGCGAGATAGAGAGCACTGACACCAGCAGCGAGATAGAGAGCACTGACACCAGCACCGTGATAGAGTGCTCTGCCACCAGCACGGTGATATAGAGCACTGACACCAGCACCGTGATAGAGTGCACTGACACCAGCAACGTGAAATAGAGCACTGACACCAGCACTGTGAAATAGAGCACTGACACCAGCACCGTGATAGAGAGCACTGACACCAGCAGCGAGATAGAGTGCACTGATACCAGCACCGTGATAGAGTGCACTGATACCAGCACCATGATAGAGTGCACTGACACCAGCACCGTGATAGAGTGTACTGACACCAGCACCGTGATAGAGAGCACTGACACCAGCACCGTGATAGAGAGCACTGACACCAGCACTCTGATAGAGAGCACTGACACCAGCACCGTGATATAGAGCACTGACACCAGCACCGTGATCGAGAGCACTGACACCAGCACCGAGATAGAGAGAGAGCACTGACACCAGCACCGTGATAGAGTGCACTGACACCAGCACCGTGATAGAGTGCACTGACACCAGCACCGTGATATAGAGCACTTACACCAGCACCGTGATATAGAGCACTGACACCAGAACCGTGATATAGAGCACTGATACCAGCACTATGATATAGAGCACTGACACCAGCACCGTGATATAGAGCACTGACACCAGCACCGTTATATAGAGCACTGACACCAGCACTGAGATAGAGAGCACTGAGACCACACCAGCACCGAGTTCGAGAGCACTGACACCACACCAGCACTGAGATAGAAAGAGAGCACTGACACCAGCACCGAGATAGAGAGCACTGACAGCAGCACTGATACCAGCAACTCGCTGCTGGGCCCCAAAAATATAACACCGCTCAACCTCTTCAAACAGGAGGGTATGAGCATATAGTACGGTGTGCTTTTTTTTTCCCGGGAATTCATCCAGCATTGCGACTTCTGCATCTTCCTGCTCCTCCAGGGCTTGTTCAATGACACGACGCAATGCACGCTCCATAAAGAAGGCATAAGGTACCATGTCACTGATGGCGCCATGGCTGCGGGCAATCGCAAATAAGATGTCTGACCGGCAAATTGTGTCGCCGCTGAATGTCAGCAAGGCGAGCCATGGCCGTGTAAGATCTTCTGAAATGGGCCGAGATTATCCTTGCCTGCCGCAAAATGTCCTGAACCCCAGAGTATTTGACAACGAATCACTGCACGACCAAGTTTAAGACGTGTGCCATGCATGGCACATGCGTAATTTTGCCCTGTTTCAATGCGCTAAGCAGATTGGCACCGTTGTCACACACCACTTTACCAACTGTCAAATTGAGCGGTGTTAGCCACTGATCTGCCTGTGAACGCAAAGCTGAAAGGAGTTCAGGGCCACTGTGGCTCTTGGCTTCCAGGCACAACAGACGCAGAACAGCATGGCAATGTCTCCCCTGGCATGTCGAATAGGTTCTGGGGAGCTTGGGCGGCGCAGCGGAAGAGACGCTAGCAGCGGAAAAGGAGGAGTCAGCCGAGGAGTAGAGGGAGGAGCATGGAGTAGGAGGAGGAGAAGAAGAGCCAGGCCTGCATGCAATCCGTGGCAGTAAAACCAAATCTACACAGGTGCCACGGGTTACATGCTTGACGGCTGTCAGAAGGTTCACCCAGTGGGCAGTAAAAGTGATATACCTTCCCTGCCCGTGTTTGCTAGACCACGTGTCTGTGGTCAGATGTATCTTGGCACCGACACTGTGTGCCAGAGATACATTCACTTGCCGCTGAACATGGCCATATAGCTCTGGGATGCCCTTCTGTGAGAAATACTTCCTTCCTGAGACCTTCCATTGTGGTGTTCCAATGGGCACAAATTTTCGAAAGGCCTCCGAGTCCATCAGTTTATATGGCAGTAGTTGGCGGGCTATCAGTTCTGACAAGCCAGCCGTCAACCGTTGGGCAAGAGGGTTATCCGGCGTCATCATTTTTTTACGCTCAAACATTTGGCCCACGGAAGCCTGCCTTTTTGCAGAAAAACGTGAGGACGGCATGATGGAAGGAGGAGTTGAGGACAATTGTGAGGAAAGAGGAGAAGGAGAAGTAGAAGACGAGGCTGGACGGTGAGAGCCTGGAGTGTGGCTTTGTGGGTTCCGTTGTTCTCACTGGGCTCGGTGATGGCAGCTCATGTGCCTTCTTAAGGCGGTCATCCCTAGGTGAGTGTTGAGCTTACCGCGACTTATGCGTTGACTGCAAAGATTGCAGATGGCAACACTATTGTCAGCAGCGGACACGTTAAAAAAAGCCCACACTGCGGAGCCATGTGCCGGCGTCCTGGGAGTGCCAGATGTGACCATACATGGTTGATGCCTCGCTCCTCATACATTAGCAGTCTGCTTTGTCCCTCCTGTGCAATGTAAGTTCTTCCTGCTTCTCCTCCCTATCTGCTGGTCCATATCTCCCTCTGAACTCCCCTCCTCTTCCTCTCTTGTGGGCACCCACGTGACATCACTAGACACGTCATCATCGACGTCACCTTCCCCACCGCTATAATTAGAGATCTCAGAGTAGGCACCAACAGCGGGGACCAACCTCCTCCTTGGGCTGATCTGGGTACAGTCGTCAGACTGCTGAGTGGCCGTTGTTGCTACCTCCTCTTCCTGATCCAATGCCAAGAGTGACTGCGCATCGGAAATGTCTTGATATGGATTGGAAAATAATTCCTGTGATGTATATGGTGGTGGTGGTGTTGGTGGTAGTGTCTTTGGGGGTGCACATAGCAGAGAGTGAAGAATAGGGTGCAGATCGAGAGGATGAAGAGGGTGCAGAAGAGTAAGGCTGAGTGAGCCACTCAACCAAGTCTGGTGCGTCCTTTGACGTAATTGCATGTACCTTCTGCAAATTGCCACTTTGGCTCAAGCCTGTTGCTCCTGCCCTACCCCTACCACCCCTGCAGAAGGGCCTGCCTCTTCCTCTGCCTGTCATTTTTTAAATGACCCTGTGACAAAAGTCTCTAGAGAAGTGCAGTATGTACGTGGAAGAAGGTATATAACACCCCGCTTCAATCTGTCGTTTTTGGGGGCCACTGGTCTATCACACCAGTTATAATACTTTTTTTTATTGCGTTTGTCACTCTTTGTAGTATCGCTGCAGAACCGCTCAGCAGTCACAATGCTGCACAGTGGAAATGCACGATATTATGCTTTTTATATGTGCAAGTATTTTATACGTGTATTACACACCTATATACTGCACACCAAATAGTACACCTATACCAGTCCTTAAAAGGACCTTTGTGGACCTAGTAGCTAGTGATTTGCAGACTGTCCCTCAGTCCCTACACTTATAAAAGACAGCTGCAGAAACGAGCAGTAATCTGCAGCACAGCAGTGCACCACAACCCTATATATTGTACACCTATACCAGTCCTTAACCACTTCAGATCCGCGCTATTGCCAAATGACGGCATTAGCGCGGACCTACATTTCCGGGACTACGTCTATTGACGTAGTCCCGGTTACGAGCGGCCTGCGCACCCCCTGAGGGGCGCGCGCGGCGCGCTCTGTGATCGGCGAGTCCGTGAGACTCGCCTGATCACCGATCCGTGTAAGGGGTCGATCCCGACCCCTTATCACGTGATCAGCTGTCAGCCAATGACAGCTGATCATGTGATAGAACGGAGCCGGTAATCGGCTATTATTCCTCCTCGCGCTGACAGCGCGAGGAGAGAAAAAAAAAGCCGATCGCCGGCGGCCGTGTTCGGGACATCAGTCCCGATCACGGCCAGCAATTCAAGCGGACACCTGCCCCCTGCCAGTGCCCACCTGCCACCCGCAGTGCCATCCTGAAATAAAGTAAGTGCCCCCTGTCAGTGCCACCCAGCAGTGCCCATAGTGCCCACAGTGCCACCCAGCAGTGCCCACAGTGCCACCCAGCAGTGCCCACAGTGCCACCCACAGTGCCACCCAGCAGTGCCACCCACAGTGCCACCCAAAATCTGCCTCAAAGGTGCTGCACCCCAGTGCCGCCCATCAGTGCCCAGCAGTGCCGCCCATCAGTGCCCAGCAGTGCCGCCCATCAGTGCCCAGCAGTGCCACCTATCAGAGCCACCTATCAGTGCCACCTATCAGTGCCCATCAGTCCCATCTATCTGTGGTACCTATCAGTGCCCATCCGTGCCACCCATCCGTGCCACTTATCCGTGCCACCCATCCGTGCCATCTTATCTGTGCCCATCTTTGCCCATCAGTGCCGCCTTATCTGTGCCCATCGGTGCCGCCTTATCTGTGCCTATTAGTGCCGCCTTAACTATGCCTATCAGTGCCCACCAGTGCAGCCTATCAGTGCCCACCAATGCAGCCCATCAGTGCCCACCAATGCAGCCCATCAGTGCCCACCAATGCAGCCTATCAGTGCCGCCTAATCAGCGCACTTCAATGAAGGAGAAAAATTACCCGTTTGCAAAATTTTATAACAAACTATTAAAACATGATTTTTTTTTTTTTTTTTTGCATCTTTTTTTGTTTGTTTAGCAAAAAATAAAACTCCGAGCTGTAACTAAATACCACCAAAAGAAAGCTCTATTTGTGGGAAAAAAATGATAAAAATTTCATTTGGGTACAGTGTTGTATGACCGCGTAATTGTCACTCAAAGTGCATCAGCGCTGAAAGCTGAAAATTGGTCTGGGACTGAGGGGGGTTTAAGTGCCCAGTAAGCAAGTGGTTAAAAGGACCTTTGTGGACCTAGTAGCTAGTGATTTGCAGACTGTCCCTCAGTCTCTACACTGTTAAAAAAGACAGCTGCAGAAACGAGCAGTAATCTGCAGCACAGCAGTGCACCACAACCCTATATATTGTACACCTATACCAGTCCTTAAAATAACTTTTGTGGACCTAGTAGCTAGTGATTTGCAGACTATCCCTCAGTCCCTACACTTATAAAAGACAGCTGCAGAAACGAGCAGTAATCTGCAGCACAGTAGTGCACCACAACCCTATATATTGTACACCCATACCAGTCCTTAAAAGGACCTTTGTGGACCTAGAAGCTAGTGATTTTCAGACTGTCCCTCAGTCCCTACACTTATAAAAGAGCTGCAGAAATGAGCAGTAATCTGCAGCACAGCAGTGCACCACAACCCTACGGTGGTGTGAAAAAGTGTTTGCCCCCTTCCTCATTTCCTGTTCCTTTGCATGTTTGTCACACTTAAGTGTTTCGGAACATCAAACCAATTTAAACAATAGTCAAGGACAACACAAGTAAACACAAAATGCAATTTGTAAATGAAGGTGTTTATTATTAAAGGTGAAAAAAAATCCAAACCATCATGGCCCTGTGTGAAAAAGTGATTGCCCCCTAAACCTAATAACTGGTTGGGCCACCCTTAGCAGCAACAACTGCAACCAAGCGTTTGCGATAACATGCAATGAGGCTTTTACAGCGTCCTGGAGGAATTTTGGCCCACTCATCTTTGCAGAATTGTCCTAATTCAGTTACATTAGAGGGTTTTCGAGCATGAACGGCCTTTTTAAGGTCATACCACAACATCTCAATAGGATTCAGGTCAGGACTTTGGCTAGGCCACTCCAAAGTCTTCATTTTGTTTTTCTTCAGCCATTTGGTGGTGGACTTGCTGGTGTGTTTAGGATCATTGTCCTGCTGCAGAACCCAAGTTCGTTTCAGCTTGAGTACACGAACAGATGGTCGGACATTCTCCTTCAGGATCTCTTGGTAGACAGCAGAATTCATAGTTCCTTTTATCACGGCAAGTCTTCCAGGTCCTGAAGCAGTAAAACAGCCCCAGACCATCACACTACCACCACCATATTTTACTGTTGGTATAATGTTCTTTTTATGAAATGCAGTGTTCCTTCTACGCCAGATATACTTGGACACACACCTTCCAAAGAGTTCCACTTTTGTCTCATCGGTCCACAGAATGTTGTCCCAAAAGTCTTGGGGATCATCAAGATGTGTTGTGGAGAAATTGAGACGAGCTTTGATGTTCTTTTTGCTCAGCAGTGGTTTTCTCCTTGGAACTCTGCCATGCAGTTCATTTTTGCCCAGTCTTTTCCTGATGGTGGAGGCATGAACGCTGACCTTAACTGAGGCAAGTGAGGCCTGCAGTTCCTTGGACGTTGTTGTGGGGTCTTTTGTGACCTCTTGGATGAGTCGTCGCTGCGCTCTTGGGGTAATTTTGGGCGGCCGGCCACTCCTGGGAAGGTTCACCACTGTTCCATGTCTTCGCCATTTGTGGATAATGGCTCTCACTGTGGTTCGCTGGATTCCCAAAGCTTTGGAAATGGCTTTATAACCCTTTCCAGACTGATAGATCTCAATTACTTTCTTTCTCAATTGTTCCTGAATTTCTTTGGGTCTCGGCATGATGTGTAGCTTTTAAGGATCTTCTGGTGGACCTTACTGTGTCAAGCAGCTCCTATTTAAGTGATGCCTTGATTGTGAACAGGTGTGGCAATAATCAGGCCTGGGTGTGGCTAGAGAAATTGAACTCAGGTGTGGACAACCACAGTTATAGTATGTTTTAACAAGGGGGGCAATCACTTTTTCACACAGGGCCATGATGGTTTGGATTTTTTTTCACCTTTAATAATAAACACCTTCATTTACAAATTGCATTTTGTGTTTACTTGTGTTGTCCTTGACTATTGTTTAAATTGGTTTGATGTCCTGAAACACTTAAGTGTGACAAACATGCAAAGGAACAGGAAATGAGGAAGGGGGCAAACACTTTTTCACACCACTATATATTGTGCACCTATACCAGTCCTTAAAAGGACCTTTGTGGACCTAGTAGCTAGTGATTTGCAGACTGTCCCTCGGTCTCTACACTGATAAAAGACAGCTGCAGAAACGAGCAGTAATCTGCAGCACAGCAGTGCACCAAAACCCTATATATTATACACTAGGGATGAGCTTCATGTTCGAGTCGAACATACGTTCGACTCGAACATCGGCTGTTCGCCCCGTTCGGCGAATTCCGAACATTATGGGCCGTTCGCGCCAAATTCGTGTGGCGCTCACGGCCCACAATGCACTGCGTCATCGCAGTGCATTGCTGGCTCATGATTGGCCAAGCATGCACTGTGACCCCGCATGCTTGGCCAATCACAGCGCCAGCAGTGAGGAGAGCCATGATTGGCCACAGGCAGGATGCCTGGGGCCAATCATAGCTCAGGCTGTGTAGTACACGCCCCACACTATATAATGCCGCCAGCGCGGCGGCCTTGTGTAGTGTGTTGGCGTCTGAAGCAGTTAGTGGGTGTTCTGTGTACCTTCAACACTGTATACACCGATCGTTATCGGACGATTTTCGATCTTGCTCTTCTGTAGTCGTTGTTGTCTGCATGCCCTGACCGCAGTATACACCGCTATATTCACCTCACCTATATAGCTAGTGATCTATCTTTTATAATAGAGCTTGCAGTCAGTAATGTTAGGAGCTTGTGCGTGCTGTCCGCATGCTCTGTACCCAGTATACACCGCTATATCCACCTACATAGCTCTTCTCTATTTGAGCCATCTGCCATCTACAGGAGTTATTGGAAGTTGTGTGTGCCTCCAGCACAGCACAGTATACATCTGTATATACCCCTTTATCTCTGGTGTTCTATAATAAAGGCATCTGCAGGAGTTAGTGGGTGTTGTGTGCCTCCAGCACAATATACACCTGAATCTACCCTTTATTGCTGTTCTCTAATAGAGCCATCTGCAGGGCTTAGTGGGTGTTGTGTGCCTCTATTACAGTATACCCCTTTATCTCTGGTGTTCTATAATAAAGGCATCTGCAGGAGTTAGTGGGTGTTGTGTGCCTCCAGCACAATATACACTACCCAACTGCTGTTTTACCCAACTCCCTTCAGGCCATTACCATGTCTGGAAGGCCAGCAGGGAGAGGCAGACAGGCACGAGCCGATAAAAGAGGGCAAGCAGGCTCTGTGTCTAGAGACAACAGTGCTGGTCGTGGACGCGGTGCATTGTCATCAGCACGTGGCCATGGGACACGCTTGTCCTTCTTTTCGGCAGCTGGACATGTTGAACCGCAACATGCCAACGACTTGGTAGAGTGGATGACCAAGCCCTCTTCATCCTCCTCATCTTCTCTCACCCAGTCTCAGGGTACTAGCAAAGCAGCTGCCAACGCATCGTCTTCCCTCCTCTCAATGTCATCATCAGTGACTCCTTCCCTAGACCCACCACGTCCTCCTGAGGAGTCTCCTGAACTCTTTGAGCACAGTGTTGGGTACATGCTCCAGGAGGATGCCCAGTGTTTTGTAGACTCTGATGATGACACTCAGCTAGAGGAAGGCAGTAGCGTGAGCGCAGAGAGAGGGGATGCTCAAGAAGGACAGCAATCTGGCAGTCATGTTCCACAAGCTGCAGCATACTGCCAGGTTTGCTACAGCGATGAAGAGGGAGGGGATGATGAGGGCACTGACTCCACCTGGGTGCCTGATAAGAGAGAGGAAGAGGAGGAGGAGGAGGAGGCACATGTCCAACGAGGCAGGATGCCCTCCGGGGGCCAGCTTAGGGGCAGCACACCGACTGAATCACACCGCAGAGCTCTGCCTGTGCAGGGCACTGCCTCTGCGCGTTATTCTAAAAGTTCTTTGGTGTGGGCCTTTTTTGAGACGAGTGCATCAGATCGCACCGCTGCTATTTGCAACATATGTCTCAAGCGTATCTCGCGTGGCCAAAACATCAGCCGCTTGGGCACCACATGCTTGACCAGACATATGTTGACCTGCCATGCAGCTCGTTGGCAAGCGTACCTCAAAGACCCACACCAAAGAACAAAGCGGACCTCTCCTTGCTCCTCATCAGCTGGCATCTCCAACCCCACTAGACCTTCAGTCCTCTCTGAAACCTGCTCTGAGAGGAATGAAGGTGTAGAATTAGGTGTGTCACAGCCAAGTGCTTCCGGGCACTCTGCTAGCAGTACACCCATGGTCCAGCAGGCATGGACAGGGACGTTACCTGTCTTTCACGGCCCATTGGGTCACTCTACTGGCAGCTGGGAAGGATGCAGGACAAGGTGCAGTAGTGTTGGAGGTTGTTCCGCCACCACGCCTCCAAAATGCTACTATTGGTTGTGACACACCTCTCTCCTCCACCCCCTCCTCTTCTTCTTCCTCCATGGCCTCTTCCAGTGCTCTGTCCTCAGAACCAGCGGTGCTCCGTAGGCGTTCCAGGGGCTACGCAAGTACGCAGGCAAAACAATGCCATGCCGTGCTTGCGCTGGTTTGTTTGGGGGACAGGAGCCACACTGGGGCGAATTTTTTGTCAGCTCTGCAGGGGCAGGCCGAGAGGTGGTTGACGCCACGCCAGCTTAAGCCAGGAATGGTGGTTTGCGACAATGGCACCAACCTCCTCTCCGCCCTCCGACAGAGACAACTGACCCATGTGCCCTGTGTAGCTCACGTTCTTAACCTGGTGGTGCAGCGGTTCTTGGGCAGGTACCCGGGCTTACAGGATGTCCTGAAGCAGGCCAGGAAAGTCTGTGTGCATTTTCGCCGATCATTTAATGCCTGTGCTCGGCTGGCTGAGCTCCAAAAGGAGTTGAACCTGCCCAAGAACCGCCTTATATGTGATATGCCCACCAGGTGGAACTCAACGTTGGGCATGCTGCAGCGGGTGCACACGCAGCAGAGGGCCATCAATGAGTACCTGTGCGACTACGGCACCAGGACAGGGTCAGGGGAGCTCGGTTTTTTCTCACCACGCCAGTGGGGCATGATCAGGGATGCATGCACTGTCCTGTCACCGTTTGAGGAGGCCACAAGGATGGTGAGCAGTGACAGTGCATGCATCAGTGACACTGTACCTCTTGTCCACCTCTTGGAGCATACGCTGCGTGGAATAATGGACAGGGCACTTGAGGCAAAACAGAGGCAGGAAGAGGAGGACTTCCTTTCCTCTCAAGGCCCCCTTTATCCAGACAGTGTTTCTGCTGTGCCACCCATCACACAGGAAGAGGATGAGGAGGAGGAAGAGGAGGAGGAGGATGATTGTGTCAGCATGGAGGTGGAGGCTGGCACTCAGCATCAGCAGCAGCAGTCTTGTAGGGATGATTTACAGTCCCAAGAAACACGTGGACTTGTACGTGGCTGGGAGGAGGTAGCTGCGGATCATGTTGTCCTTAGTGACCCAGAGGACTCCGGACCGAATGCCTCAGCTAACCTATGCTGCATGGCCTCCCTGATCCTGCAAAGCCTGCGGAAGGATCCTCGTATTCTTCGGATCAAGGAGAGGGACCATTACTGGCTGGCCACTCTCCTTGATCCACGGTACAAGGGTAAGGTTGCCGACCTTATCTTGCCATCGCAGAGGGAGCAGAGGATGAGACATCTCCGGGAGGCCTTGCAGAAAGGTCTGTGCAACGCGTTCCCAGAGACTGGGAGGTTACAAACTCCTGGTCCTGGACAACGTGTTGCTGAGGCATCGGTCAGAAGGAGCGGTGGAGAAGGTGGCCATCTGACTGATGCTTTCAGACAATTTTTTAGTCCGCAGCCCCAAGGTATGATCGGTTCCAGCAACCATCGCCAGCGTCTGATTTACATGGTGCAGGAATACCTAGGGGCAAGGTCAGACTTGGACACCTTTCCCACCGAAAATCCTCTGGCTTACTGGGTCTTGAGGATGGATCACTGGCCAGAGCTTGCACAGTATGCAATTGAGCTACTGGCCTGACCTGCATCCAGCGTTCTTTCGGAACGCACCTTCAGTGCTGCTGGTGGCTTTGTTACTGATCACAGGGTGCGCCTGTCCACTGAATCAGTTGATCGACTGACCTTCATCAAGATGAATCAGTCTTGGATCACCCACAGCTACCAAGCACCTGAAGCTGATGTAACCGAATAATTTTTTTTGAAATTTCACATCCCTTAAAGACTGCCTATGCTGAGTGACTGTCCTGTTATGTTGATTGTCTATCCTCTTCCTCCTCCGCTGATATGTTGGAAGAACATTTCTGGTTCTGGGTGATGCCATCAGCCCAATTTTTCTGACCCTGTTTAACAGGGGCGTTTAATTACAATTTTTGATGCAATGCTTTGCAGCAGGGCTAATTCCTGCAATAAAAATAGAGTATAGGGGAGAGGTTGCAGTGTCGTGGCACCAGCACCAGTGCCTAAGGCCCAATTTTTCTGCCCCTGTTTAACAGGGGCGTTTAATTACAATTTTCGATGCAATGCTTTGCAACAGGGCTAATTCCTGCAATAAAACAAGAGTATATGGGAGAGGTTGCAGTGTGGTGGCACCAGCACCAGTGCCTAAGGCCCAATTTTTCTGCCCCTGTTTAACAGGGGCGTTTAATTACAATTTTTGATGCAATGCTTTGCAGCAGGGCTAATTCCTGCAATAAAAATAGAGTATATGGGAGAGGTTGCAGTGTCGTGGCACCAGCACCAGTGCCTAAGGCCCAATTTTTCTGCCCCTGTTTAACAGGGACATGTAATTACAATTCTTGATATAATATTTCACAGGAGGGCCCGTTCCTGTGCCCACCCAGAGTAACTGTGAGGACTTATAGTGTTGTGGCACCAGCACCACAACCACCAAAGGTCAATTTTTCTACCACTGTTCAACAATGGCATGTAATTACAATTCTTGATATAATTGTTCACAGCAGGGCGCTCCAGCGCCCACCAAGAGTCACTTTCAGGGCTTACAATGTTGTGGCAAAACCAACACCTTGTTCCGCCATTTCTGCAGAGCATATAGGGCAGGCCCCTACTTTCAAACATCCAACTTACAAACATCTCCTACTTGCAAACGGAAGGAGACAACAGCAAGTGAGATGAAAAAAGATGTACAACAAAACAAATTATACAGGGGTGATAACCCTTCCCTATGTTTTCCAAAAAGTTTAAAAATAGTTTTTTTGACTGGAGCTACACTTTAAAAATGTACCAGTTGAAAATTACAAACAGATTCAACTTAACACAACAAACCTACACAGTCCCTGTCTTGTTTGCACCGCCTGTATACTGCTGTTCTGAGTATATAGGGCCTGGGGGCCACACACATTTCCTTTTTTTAATATGGGTACTGGGTTCCCCTTAATATGCGTACAAGACCCAAAGGGGCTGGTAATGGGCAGGGAGGGCTACCCATGCCATTTTTCTCAATGATTTTCAACCATATTGCAGGAACCAGATATAACATTAAAACCGCAAGCAGTTTTAAATGATGTTATTTCCGTTTAATGTCATTTTGTGCAGGGACTGTTCTAAACACGGGAAACACGTGGCACTTCACAGGCATACTACAGACACCCCCCAGGCACCATATTTAAAGAAATATTTCACTTTTTTTTCACTTTAATCGTCATTAAAATCAGTGCTCCCGCCAAAACGGCCATTTTTAAAAACATTTTAGGCATTGACCCATGTCCCCTGGGGCAGGAGCCAGGTCCCCAAACCCTTTTTAGGACAGTATCTTGCATATTAGCCGTTAAAATTAGCACTTTTAATTTCGAACGTTCGAGTCCCATAGACTTCAATGGGGTTCTAAAGTTCGTACCAATTTGGGGTCCGTTCGAAAGTTCTGGTGCGAACCGAACCGGGGGGTGTTCGGCTCATCCCTATTATACACCTATACCAGTCCTTAAAAGGACCTTTGTGGACCTAGTAGCTAGTGATTTGCAGACTGTCCCTCAGTCCCTACACTGATAAAAGACAGCTGCAGAATCAGGCAGCAGTCAGCAGCAGTGCACCAGCACCCTATATACTGTACACCTATACCAGTCCTTAAAAGGACCTTTGTGGACCTAGTAGTAATAACTAGCTAGTGATTAAACTGACTGTCCCTGCTCCACACAGCGTCCTGTCCCTACACTGACAAAAGACAGCTGCAATCACCAGCACAGCAGTGCACTGAACCCTGTATACTGTACTACAACTATACCAGTCCTTAAAAGGACTTTTGTGGACCAAATAGCTAGTGATTTCTGTCACTACAGTCTCTCCCCGCTGCACACAGCGTCCTGTCCCTACACTGACATAAGACAGAATGTAAAATGGCCGCCAGATCAGGTCTATTTATAAGGTAGGGGGTATGTCCAATTGTCCATGTGCTGAAATGTCTCAATTGGCTGTCCTGTACCCCATGATGGATGTGCCATCATGGGTCAAAGTTCTTTCACACTGTAAACACATATGTCCACTGGGCAAACAGCGGCAATAGTCTGCCGGTTTGGCGAATCGTGAACACGCAAAATTCGCCACGAACCGACCGCCGGGCGAACAGTCCAGCCTTCCCTATTCATAAGGAGAAACTGGGTTCAAGCCGTTCAAATTGACGTTCAGCTTACTTACCTCACCAGGTATTGCCACCCCTTCCTAGTCGAGCGTGGCTTCAGGTCGTGGGGGACTCCTATCGCGTCTACAGGGACAAGGGTTTCCCTGTACAAGGGTACAGACCGCCTTTTTTTCTTGGAACCGAGCGGGCCGAACGACGGGTGACGTCGTATCCGGCGGAAACTAAGGCTTGACCTCGAATACGATCGACTTCCGGTTCTGGGTCGTGGAGCTGATAGGAGGGCAGGGCACAAGCTGGAGACGAGTCGGGAACGCGCACAGGCAGCGTGAGGCTCGGTAGTAAGCAGCCACCTGCAGTCATGTCGGAAGCTGATGCTCAACCAACAGACACTACCTCCAGCATTCCTAAGGTAAGAGCACCCTGGGGAGGGGTACTCTCTATCTAGGATTGCCCCCCCATGTATGGTTCCTATCAATGGGGGGGGGGGGCAGACCCTCTGGGTGGCCGGAGGGGAGGGGAGGCTCAGATCCCTGCATTTAAAGAGGGGTCTAGTGCACTCCCAGGGTTGTATCCCGAGCTTTGTAATTACTTTTTTTCTCTTTCTGTTTTTTCCTTTTTTACTTATATTTCAGAAAGCTACGGAAAAAACTAAGTCCACGCATAGCTCTAAAAAGAAGTGTGCCCCCTGTAGGGACATTTTAGCGGAATCTTGGACAAAAGAGTTGTGCAGAGACTGTATACACTCCCTTGTTAAGGAAAGGGAATCTGAAAAGGAGTCAGGACTAGCAGCTTCAGTCAAAGAGCTCTCGTCCACCTTCTCTTCATTTAGATCCCTGTTTGAAAAGTTTCAGCTTCCCACGGGTCCAGCTCCACAGGATACAACCCCACCTCTAGCACAGAGTTCTGCTCTGGTTCAACCTGCTACGACAGGGGGGACAGAGGTTGCAGGCCCTTCAGGGACAGGAAGGGGACTTCCAGACAGTTCCTCTTCCGATTCCCAGGAGGGTTCAGAGGGGGAGGATCAGGACGGGGGGTCCAGGAAAACCTCCAGATATAAATTATCCCTTCATGAGGTAGAGGACCTCTTAAAGGCAATTCATACAACCCTCGGTATCCAGGCGGAATAAGAAACCCCTAACCCTGCATGACCAAATGTACTTGGGTTTAGAGGAACAAAAGAGAAGGGTGTTTCCAGTACTCAAGGTACTGATGGAAACAGTTAAAAAGGAGTGGCAGGATCCTGAGAGAAAGCCCTTCTTTTCTACATCCCTTAAAAGAAGATTCTCATTTTCAGAGGACCCGGCATGCATTTGGAATAAAAGTCCCAAATTAGATGCCGCCTTCTCCCAGGTCTCCAGACGTACGGATCTGGCTTTTGAAGACATGGGGCCTTAGCAGATGTCATGGACAAAAGGACTGACTCTCTGCTTAAAAAAAACGTGGGACTCAGCTATCAGCAATTTAAAGTCTGAAATGGCAGTTACAGTACTGGCTCGCAATTTAGAGCACTGGCTCTCACAGATCCATCAACATATTGAGGCAGTGTTAGGTACCTGGTGATGAGCCCGACTTGATGCAAGAAGATTTCTCTTACAGCTCTGGTTCAGGGACCACTGGAATGGAGACAGAGGCCCTGTGAGCACAGCGGGGTAGGAGTGTCTGAGTGGAAGCATCGGCTGGTTACTTCTGGATGCTGGAACTGCAGCGAAGATGGTAGACAGGCAGGCAGCGATTAGCAGGCGAGGCAGCGGTCCGGGTCACAACAGATAAGCAGACAGGTAAGTACAGCAGGCAGAAGAGAAGTGCAGGCAGGCAGAGGTTCGGCAACAGAGGTACAGTCCAAAGCAAAGTCAGGCAGACCGGGGTCAGAGCAGGAGAGGTCAGCGAGGTCAGATGGTAGCCGGGTCAGATATCACAACAGCAGGCAGATAGCAGGTAGTTCGGGTACAGAGCTGCAGACAAACAGCACCGAGTAGATGCAGCAGCCTCCTTTAAATAGGACCACTGGTGCCAAACCGCGCTAACGCGTACGTCGCGTACGTGCACCAGCGCATCCACCCGTTCCGTGCGGGAGAAACCCTGACAGGCAGGCACAGATAAGGAAACCATTCTGTCGTCTTTCCCTACTATGCAGCGAGGTGTTGCTTACATAGCAGATGCCTCTGCTGAGTCTGTCCGGCAGAACAGAGGGCCCTCTGGCTAAAGACTTGGCCAGGGGATACCTCCTTTTTGGCCCAGGGCTAGAGACTGTTCTAGACCGCACAGCGGACAGGAAAAAATCCTTTCCTCTTAAGCGGAAAACCCCTGTACGAACAAAAAAGGGGTTTCATCCACAAGGGCGCAGGGAAACCCCAAAACCAGAGGAAAAAAAGAAAACCTGGCCCCAAAAAGGCAAGGGCAGAGGAGGGGCGATTTTTCACCCTCCTGACCAGCCCCGTAAAACCCAGTGACGTTCCAGTTACAGTGGGAGGAAGACTGGGGTCCTTTCTCCTACAGTGGGAGGCAATATCCCCCAATCAATTTATTTTAGGGGTGATAAGAAGGGGGTACCTCTTGGAATTCTCAAGACCGCCCCCCACAAAGATTCCTTGTCACGCATCTACCCAGGTGCATGGCAAAGGCCGAGGCCTTGCTGGAAGCACTGAGGGAATTAGAGAATCAGGACATTATTCTCAGAGTCCCAAAGGCGGAAGAGGGAAGGGGGTTTTATTCTCATGTCTTTGTAGTAAGAAAAATTCAGATTGATTCTGAATTTAAAGCCCCTGAACAGGTCAGTGGCATACAAAAGATTCCGCATGGAGTCAATCTTTTCAGTAAGGGCTCTACTACCCCGCAACTGTTTCATGGTATCTTTGGACCTAAGGGGCGCGTATTTACACATCCCTATAGCGGAGGCCTCGCAGAAGTTTCTACGCCTTGCCATAGATCTAGGGGGAGAAACAGTACACCTTCAGTTTCAGGCCCTGCCATTCGGGCTATCCTCATTAACCCACATTTTTACCAAGGTCCTTGCAGAAGCCATGGCCCTTCTTCAGCTCCAGGGGATATCTATAATAGCCTACCTGGACGACCTGCTCTTATTTGCAGCATCCCCAATACAGTTAGTCAAGGATCTGGACCTAACCAAAAGGGTCCTTATAGACCTGGGGTGGCTACTAAACTTGGAAAAGTCCAGCCTGATCCCCTCGCAACAGATCTCCTATTTAGGATTCATGTTGGACTCACTGTTGAAAGTTTTTCTGCCAAGAGAGAAGGTGCTAAAGCTGGACAGAGTGGTGGCCTCTCTTCAGAGCAATCACTGTTGTCCATAAGGTTTCTGATGTCAGTATTGGGTCTACTTACATCTACCCTCCCAGCAGTGTAGTGGGCGGGACTACATTTTCATCCCCTACAGACCTTTGTCCTAGGGGTGTGGGACCACAGTCAAGAGGCTCTAGACACCCTAGTACATGTTCCACACCAAGTAAAGAGATCCCTCTGGTGGTGGAGGAAAGTGATGAAACTGTCGCAAGGACGTCTGTGGCTCATCCCGGTTTCTCGAGTAGTTACCACAGATGCAAGTGGCAGAGGTTGGGGGGCACACTTGGGTTCCCTTCTAGCTCAGGGCACTTGAGAAGACGACGAGCTGTCTCGGTCGTCCAAATGGAAAGAACTGAGGGCAGTGGGACTAGCCCTCAGGTTTTTAAAAAAAGAGCTCCTGGGCCACCACATTCAGGTGCGGTCAAACAACTCCTCTGCAGTGGCCTACTTAAAGAAGCAGGGTGGCACGAGAAGCGGAGCCCTGTTGTCTTTAGCAACAGAGATCCTGAGCTGGGCCGAGACCTACACCCATTCACTCTCAGCAGTTTTCCTGAGAGGAGAAAAAAACGTGATAGCAGACTTTCTCAGCCGAAAGAGGCCGAGGGAGGGCGACTGGGTTCTCAACCAGGAGATTTTCAATCTCATAATAAAGAGATGGGGGCCCCCGGAGGTGGACTTTTTCACATCCAAAAGCAACACAAAAAAACCCTGTTTTTTCTCCATGAGAAGGGGAGAGGGAGCTTTAGATGTGGACTCTTTAAACCAGAATTGGCACTTCAGAACATGCTATGCCTTCCCACCTCCGGGTGTTATTGCCAGCAGTTCTGAGAAAGTTTCAGATGGAAAGCACATCTCTGATTCTGGTGGCACCGCATTGGCCCAAGAGAGCTCTGTCCACGAGTATGCCAGTGGAAGTTAGCGGCCTGGCTACTGAGGAGGGTATATTAAAATCTAAGGGGGTTTCAGAAAGGCTAGTTTCTACCCTCCTTGACAGTAGGAAAAAGGAAACACGCCAGATCTATGAAAAGGTCTGGTTACGTTTTAATAAATGGTGCGTAGGAAGCTCTTTCCCAGTACGGAGCTCCTCTGCAGTGTTGGAATTTTTGCAGTGTGGGGCAGATAAGGGCTTATCCATTAGTACCCTCAGGGGTCAAGTGTCAGCCCTCAGTGTTTATTTAGAAAAGCATCTGGCTACCAACCCGTGGGTAGTCAGATTCTTTAGGGCCCTGACTAGACAGAGACCGGTCCAGGGTCTGCCTTTTCCTAGATGGGATTTATCCTTAGTTTTACAAAGCTTAACGGACCCCCCTTTGAGCCTTTGGAAGAGTGTTTACTAAGAGAGCTTACTTTGAAGACAGTTTTTCTGGTAGCGGTAACAACTGCCAGGAGGGTCAGTGAGATTGAGGCCTTATCAGTCAGATCTCCCTTTTGCGTTATTTTCCTGGACCGGATAGTTTTAAAGACCGATCCGGCATTTTTGCCGAAAGTGGCATCCGGCTTTCATAGAAGCCAGGAAATAGTTTTACCCTCATTTTGTCCCAATCCCTCAGGTGAGAAGGAACTGAAATTTCATTATTTGGATGTTAGGACATGTATCCTACACTATTTAAAACTGACCAAGGCATTTAGAAGGTCAGACTCCTTATTTGTTTTGTTTTCCAGGGCCAGAAAAGGATGTAAGGCGTCCCAACGCACTATCGCTAGATGGTTCAGAGTAGCCATCGAGCAGGCTTTTTCAGTTGCAGGGAAAGAAATCCCAGTGGGTATTAAAGCACACTCTACAAGAGCTATGGCAGCCTCCCAGGCAGAACAGATTTGAAGGGCAGCAACATGGTCCAGCTACTCCACTTTCATAAAACACTACAGAGTGGATCTGGTGTCGGCAGGTGAACAGGCCTTTGGGCGAAAGGTTTTGCAAGCTGTAGTCCCACCCTAACTGGTAAGTGCTCATTTATCCTCTCATAGTGGCTGTCCTGAAAGACGATTAGGGAAAATTAGAGTTACGCATACCGGTAACGTCTTTTCCAGTAGTCTTTCAGGACAGCCCTAGTTACCCACCCGAAAATTGGGGGGAGTCTTACAAAAGACCAGAACGCAGCAGGTTAATGGTATTTGACAATGTGTTATTAATGTGTTCTTGTGAGAATTTATTGGCTGGCGCAGTGTTTCCAGAGGAAGAGGAGGAGACTATCTCTCATAGTGGCTGTCCTGAAAGACTACTGGAAAAGACGTTACCGGTAAGCGTAACTCTAATTTTTTGGCAGCTAGTAATAAGCACTGTCAGATAGCAAACGCTGACTGTAATAGCAGCTGCGAAATGGACCGCTAGTACTATTATCTCACAATCTACCTTTCAAACTGCTGGAAGTATTTACCTCTCAGCTTACAGTAAGAGCTGCCTGCTTACTGGATACTACTGCTTCTGTCTCCATTCCATCTACTATATGAATAGACTATGAGATGCCACCACAGTCCTTGTTCACAACCTCATTGTCTCCTGCCTTGACTACTTCAATATTTTGGCCATTTGATATTTTATTAACAAGACTCACCTTCACAATCTATCATGTATGCTGCAGCAAGACTAATCTTTCTGACCACCGCTTCTCTTCCCTTTCAATCTCTTTAACAGCTTCCAAACTACCCGAGAATAAAATGATTATGCTTCACCTTCAAAAGTACGTGTTCCACAATTTTGATCTCATGCACAGTCTCCGTGTCATCATCTGTAATCGAATGTGCCTGGTCGCTTATAACCTCATCCCCTGCAAGACTACAGGATTCCTGTATAACAGCCACATTCTCTTAGGCTGGCCATATATGGTCGAATTTTGAAGGAGTTATCTTTTGAAAATACAAAAATTTGTGTGTTTTGTGATCCGATGGTGGCACCATTGATTTCGAAATTCGGCCAACCAAGCCTTCAATTTCACCTCATGTTGCTACAGAAAAGAATTTTCGTGGCTGGGAATCTTCTTTTCTTTCTGGGAATTTTCTTTTCTTGCACATGCGCATTTCTTTTTCTATTACATTTCTCACACGATTCTCCCATAATTGATTAGAAAAGCGTTAGTTTTTCAAAAAATTTCTAACATGTCCGATTTCTCAAATTTGATTAATGCACAAAAATTGGCTGTTGCTGCAGCCCACTAACGAAAGTTCTTAGATATGTTTTTCGAAAGAAAATTCTTTCGGAATTCAACCCATGTATGGCCTGCCTTAGAAAAATATAACTAGTCTGCACCCTTAAAATCTTTTAAAAGAGTATCGTGTCTAATAACATGTTCCAGACTGCCAGTTAGCATGCTAATGTGCAGTTCAGCTGGGTCATGTGTCCTGCTGTCACAGCATAGTTTATACAATGATGTTGGTAAAATAATGTTCCGTGCACTTACAATTTACCGCTCTAGCTCCATACACCTACAACTGAACTGCCAGCAAAGTAGAACAGTCTGGCCAATACAAAGTCAGTAAATTGTCTCTTCCCATCCCCAGGCTCAGCAAGCCTTGTATGGATCCATCTCGTTCTTGTGATACTAAGGCTAACCAGTTTACAAATCTATGGTGCAGAAAGATGCAGAAATACTGCTTCCAAGGAAGGCAGAAAATATACAGTACATCTTAATACTAAATAATAATAATAAATCTCACTTTGATGACATCAAAGGGTAAGGTAGCATAATAGTATCAGGGAAGTAGAAATCCGGCCCTGGCACCAATATTTATTTTTCTGTTAGAGTAAAAACGTTAGATATCCAAACTGTTCATTGATTTTTTTTGCAAGATGGAATAAATAAGTTAAAAATAAACTATCTTATATAACTGTTGCTTTGGGTTTTATTTGCTACAATTTCTGAACCTATTTTCTAACACATGGGGGCACTGTGTGTCTACATATTCATGATGTATATGTTTCTTCAGTGGGAGTTTGCCTTATATACATAACCATTACATAACCATTAATTGTCTAGTAAGCTAATACAATATAGCATGCTATAGTGTAACTCTTTGGTAATATTTTAGTAATATAAATAATTACTCACTTTACTCATTTAACTGGATTAAGAATTGACTTGACTTGGATTGAGTGAGATGAATCTGATGTGCAGAATTCCTGTGATCTCAGTGCAGATTGAAGTATATCTGTATATCACCTTATTCACCATCCCATAGGTAAAACAACAGTTACCCCAGTGCAGAGAGGGACCCAATACAAGAGTAAAGATTTTTCATCCTCTGAGTTCAGCTTTAATTACAGGATGATGATAAGGTTGAAAAAAAATGACACAGGCCTATCCTGTTAAACATATCTCTCTATATTCTCTATTCTCTATCTCTCTCTCTATTCTCTATCCTCTCTCTATTCTCTATATCTCTATTCTCTCTCTGTTCTCTATCTCTCTATTCTCTCTCTCTATCCTCTATCTCTATTTATCTCTCTATTCTCTCTCTCTCTCTCTATTCTCTCTCTCTCTCTCTCTCTCTCACTCTCTCTCTCTCTCTTCTCTCTCTCTCTCTCTCTCTCTCTCCCTATTCTCTCTCTCTCTCTATACTCTCTCTCTCTCCTCTCTCTCTATATACTCTCTCCCTATTCTCTCTCTCTATTCTATCGCTCTCTATATATACTCTCTCTCTCTCTCTCTCTCTATTCCCTTTCTCTTTATATATACTCTCTCCATTCTCTCTTTCTATTCTCTATCTCTCTATTCTCTATCTCTCTCTCTAGTGTCTCTCTATTCTCTCCCTATTCTCTCTCTCTATATACTGTCTCTATTCTCTCTCTATATATATACTCTCTCTCTCTTCTCTCTCTCTATTCTCTATCTCTCTATTCTCTATCTCTCTCTATCCTCTCTCTATATACTCTCTCTCTCTATACTCTCTCTATACTCTCTCTCTCTATTCTCTCTCTCTATACTCTCTCTATTCTCTCTCTATTCTCTCTCTCTCTCTCTCTCTCTCTCTATATATATATATATATATATATATATATATACTCTCTCTCTCTCTATTCTCTCTCTATATATACCCTGTCTCTCTCTCTCTCTCTATTCTCTCTCCCCTCTCTCTACTCTCTCTCTCTATATACTTTCACTCTATATATATATATATATATATATATATATATATATATATATGTATGTATATATATATACACTCTCTCTCTCTGTATATATATATATATATATATATATATATATATATATATATATATATATATATGAGTGTGTGTATGTACAGTATACACAGTATGTGTATGTGAATTTGAGTCTCTAAGCATTCCCACATGTATACTCTGCTCACTGAGGAAGACATTTAAAAGTTTTTTTTTTTTTTAACAGCACTCTCAGCTAATGCCACAACCTGGGGAATGGAGACCCATACTTTTACTGCTCTAACAGTAAAGAATCATTTACACAATTTAGTATTAAAGCTTATTTTTGTCCAGTCTTGAATTGTGGTAGCGTGCCCTCTTCATGGACCTTCAAATTTACAGATTTATACAATTATTTACAATTACCTTTGATATATTTGTACATTGTAATCATATCCCCTATTAAGCTTCTCTTCTCCAGAGTCACTAAGTGTAAGCTTTGTAATCATTCCTCATAAGTGAGGCCACCCAACCCCCTTATTCATTTCATAGCCATTCAATTAACTCTTTCTAATTCTTCCTGTGGAACCCTTCCTGTGGATTGGTGACCAAACTGAGCTTCATATTCAAGTGAGGCTGAACCAGTGTTTTTAATGTGGAAATAATTATCTCCTAAATATGTGTCCTTTTAATTATGTGAGAGTATTTCTTAGGCTTTGTTAGTTGCAGCTTGGAATTTTATTGAATTAAAGTCTGTGACCTACAAGGACTCTGAAACCTTTTTCTATCACCAATTCTACCAGCATATTTCTGGCACCCAAGTGTATACCTTTACATTTTTTATGTTGAACCTCATCTGCCAAGAAGCTGCACCCCCCCCCCCCCCCCTATTTTTCGTGTAATGTTGCTATATCCTGTGCTGAATTTATTTCCTTGCATAGTTTGGTATCATCAGCAAACACTGAAATTGAGCTCTTAATTCCATCATCAATATCCTTAATAAACAAGTTAAATAGCATTGGTCTGAAAACAGAGCCCTGGGGCATACCATTCTCAGTCTTAGTCCATTTAGATAATGAGTCATTTATCACTACTTTCTAGATCCGTTCATATAACCACTTTACTCTCCATGTTCATACAATTTCTTCAACACCATTAGATCTTATTTTGTAAATGAAACATTTATAAGGTATACTGTTGAATGTTTTGGCAAAATCCACATGTATTACTGTAGCAATTACCTCCAAGGAGCAACTGATGTATGAGTCCCCCGATTCCAGATGACAATGATCCTTCTAGTTGTGCCATATCCTGTAACACACCAAGGCTGGAAAATGATGATTAATTTGGGCTACACACTCAACAAAGCAGCAATAAGAAAAAGGCAACAGCAATAAACAATTACAGAATAAACAAATATGTACAATGCAACAAACAATGAGAGGACCATTTAGTTTGGGGGGTTCTAACTAAATGTAGTGCTAGAAACTAAAAGGTCCTTGAGTCTCTCTAAAACCCCTCCTACTGGCTAGTGTCGTATTAAATGTTGGAGCCCAGAGTTCTGCATTGGAGTGCTCAGATCCTACATTGGAGTGCTCAGATCTATTTGTATTTCACAGTAAAGAGCGTTAGTGGCCAAACTATGCCCTGAATTAGGGTGGTGCTGTTCTTTTAAGAAAAGATTAGCAAAGTTGTAAAAAGTTGCCTCTCACCACTATGCAGTCTATTAGGAAGCCTCCTCCTGCTTTCTGATGAGCAAAACCTCTAGCATTGCGTTGGCAGCAACTCTAGACTCTGTAGAAGGGATCACTCATGAAACCAGTGATGTCCTTTTCCTGTAACTCATTGGATCTCTCTGACATCTGCGGCCTCTGTAAAAATGCAGCAGCACAGTCTCACTTTCACACCATGGCGAGCTCTGGCAACAGCAGCATCTCTGACTTAATGACACTCTCCAACAGTCACCTCTCACTCCCCAAGTATGACTGCCCAGAGTCCTGGCTTCTCCTTCCTTTGACATCTTTCAGCAGGACACTGTCCTATTGGCACATGTAGTCCTGTACAGTTCCCAGCTTAATAGAGGCTGTCTCCTGGGAACTACATTCTCTACAGTTCCAAGAGGCTCTCACATTTGCCAGGCTTCACAGTGCCCAGTCACAGTTTCTTCTTTATACTGGGAAGTGGGTGAGGCTCTCCTTCAGTGGCTGTATCACAGTGTCTGTGCCTCCTGGATGGCTCTGTCTTGTTTGTCTCCTGTCACCTTTACTTACTGTATAAACAGTCTCTTCCCTGTTAAGACTATCCCTATACTAGGCTAAAGTGCTAGGCTAAAGTCTAGCTCTCTTATGTGCCCACTTCCTGAATGGCCACTCCTTCCTTCACTTGCATCCAGGGAGTGGTGTCAGCTGCTAAGTGAAGTATCACAGCCCTGTTCGGACTGCTGTGGCTGGACAATGCCATGGAACAGGGCTACACTATGCTCAAGGAACTCCTTTCATCCACAAACTAGCAAAGCTTGGGCTGCAATCTATATGGGTCAACCATAACATAAAATGAAAGTATCGGCTTCATCTGCAGTTCCTGTCTATTAGTTGATGGGCAGGGACTGTAACTAAAGCCTATACTTTCACTTTGTAATGTGAATGACCCATATAGAGTGCAATCCACACCTCCTGTTCTAGTCACTGCATTGTATCTATGGAGGAGCAGAGTTTTCTCTGTAGAAGGGAAACCACCCCAGGCAGGTGCATGTGTCTAAAGCCCCTCCACACATCAGTCGGTGCTGGCACAATCCGCAATCGCAGCAGCAGGGACACCACTCAAGTAGGGTGGCTGCACTTCAGCAATGTTGTATTTATTGATATCTTCAAAAACATATACCGTATTTATCGGGGTATAACACGCACCGGCGTATAACACGCACCCCAAGTTTAGGAGGGCATTTTAAGGAAAAAAGTTTTAGGAGGGAAGTTTAAGGGAAAAAAAACGTACATTTAAATGCCCGTCAATGCAGTCTTATCAATGTGCATCTGCAGCCTTGTCCATCATTGCAGAATGATCAGTGTCATTTGCAGCTTGCCCCACGCTGTTTGCAGCCTTGCAGAGTGTCATTTGCAGCTTGCCAGTGTCCTTTCTAGCTCGCTCAGCGCCGTTTGCAGCTTTCCATGTTTAAATATCCCGCCGCCGAGACAGACCGAGTGAGCGCCGCCGGGACTACGAGCGGAGCCGAGCAGACGGCTCAGTCTTTTTTGGCGCCGCTCGGTATTTTTCGGCGGCACTCTGTCTTTTTGCCTCACAGACAGTGGGGATCGGCGTATAACACGCACCCACGACTTTCCCCCCATTTTAAGGGGGAAAAAGTGCGTGTTATACGCCGATAAATACGGTAAATACAGACATTTCAGCTCCCTGGATGGACAGAGAAATGTCTGTATTTATTTATATGTTTGTGAAGATTTCAATAAATTCAAGACCATACACAAATATGCAGTTCCATGCATATTTTCCTTTGTGCTGGGAGCGCGTCGCACAGAGAACGGGGTCTCACTGAGAATTCCGGGTTACCTGATTACTGTAATAGCCTCTGATTGGCTAATACAGTGATCAGTCACTGTGAAGCCCACCCCCTTGTTTTCTGTCTCTGTGAATGGACGAGACAGATGCATTAGGGTTTATTTACTAAAGACAAATCCACTGTGCACTGCAAGTGCACTTGGAAGGGCAATCGCTGTAGATCTGAGGGGGATATGCAAGGAGAATAAAAAACAGCATTTTTGCTTGCACATGATTGAATGATAGAGATTCCCTTCATTTCAGATCTTCCCCTCAGATCTACAGCAACTGAACTTCCAAGTTCGCTTGCAGTGCACAGAGGATTTGCCTTTAGTAAATAAACCCCACCGTATATTTCTCTGTCCTTGCAGAGATAGAAAAAAATAATAGTGTGTGCAGAAAAATAAATAATAAATAAATTATAATAAAAAAATACCTAGATCAAGGTTTGATCTAGGTCAGCTCCAGGGTTAGTGTTTGGGTCAAGGTCAGGGTCAGTCATTTTTGGGCAGGTTTTTTTTTTTAATTAGTATCAGTGTCAGTTAGTGTCAGTGTGTTTTAGGTAGAATTAAAAACAAAACAAAATGCACCCCATTGTTTCTGGGCTGTACTACAGGTACAAACAACATCCAAAAGTAACCAAAAACTAAAAAAAAATGTTTTCCTTAGATAATAAACTAAAATTAGGAGATATCCATTAACATTTACCACCAAATGAAAGCCCAATTTGTCCTGAAAAAAAACAAGGTATAATCCACCTGGATGCATAAAGCAGTTATGATGATATGTACGGTTTTACTAACACATGTCAAAGTTGCAAAAATTGGACTTAAAGTGATTGTAAAGTCTCATTTTTTTCTATAAAAATAACAAACATGTTATACTTACCTCAGAAAAGAATCAGAAAATGTCATTGTCATTTTACAATAACAATCACAAAATAAAACAGAGTTGTAGTAGTGGTTTTGCACAGAGCAGCGTGAATCCTCCTCTTCTCGAGTTTCTCTTCAGTGCTCCTGGCCCCTCCCTGCTGTTGAGTGCCCCCACAGCAAGCAGCTTGCTATGGGGAGCACCCAAGCCGAGCTGCAGCTCAGTGTATTTATTCAGAAACAGAGCTGCAGTTTGACCCCGCCTCCTCTCTCTTCTGATTGGCTAACTGACTTTGATTGACAGCAGCAGGAGTCAATGGTGCCGCTGCTGTGTCTCAGCTAATCAGGAGGGGGAGAGTCCCAGACGGCTGAGACACTCGTGGACATCACTGGACAAAGATGGGGCTCAGGTAAGTATTAGGAGGGCTGAGGGAGGTTGCTGTACACAGAAGGCTTTTTATCTTAATGCAAAGAATGCATTAAGATAAAAAACCTTCTGACTTTACAACTCCTTTAAGATTTGTTTTACCCTTAGGCGTGAAGGGATTAATCTACAACATCGCTGAAGTGCGGCCAACCTACTTTTCTGTTCTTTGAGCAGAGTCGTCACCCTAGACTGGACTTCAGATTTGGACTACAATCACCCCCTTTATTTCTATAACATAGGAATGAGGTGTTTTGTAGTCCACACAGAAGAACTGGGAAGGTTGATATAATTGCTTGAGATTTCAGTTCTGTGCGCAGGAAGTTATAATGACATCGGATTACTATACCTCCCAACATTTTGAGATGGGAATGAGGGACACCTACTAACAAATGTATGTAGGCATAGGACACGCCCCTCTGCCACACCCCTTAAAGGAGAATTAACCAAAAAAAAGTTAATTAAATACACAGGGACTTTTTTTCACCACTATAATTCCTTTATATTGGCTTTTAAAATGTACAAATGCAGCAATTTAGAAATTGGATGAAAGGTTTATCAGCGGGAAACACTTTTTGAAACATAAAAAATGCATTTTATATACGACTATATAGATCAGACTAAAATGAGGGACAAATGAGGAGGAATGAGGGACAGAGGGACATTGCTCCAAATCAGGCACAATCAGGCACAATCCCTCCAAACCAGGGACAGTTGGGAGCTATGAATTACTGAGAGAATCATCAGGTATTTTTCTGAGCAGTCTCATGTTTTGCTCACCAAAAGTTTTGAGGGGAATGTTGACTGGAAAGATTTCTTTCTATCTCTATTTTCCTCTTCATTAAACTTTCTTTTAATAGGAATGACCATGAAAGCTCTTCTGGCCCTTCATTTGCTTACACTAATAGTTCAAAGATTGTCTTGGGCCTTTATTGTGGTTAAAGTTTTGGCAGTTGCTAAATCTAACACGTGAAATCCGTTTTTAAGTATTCAAAATGTTTTAATACATTGCTAATTGGTGTTTTAATCCCTAAAGTGATGCAATATTTTTTATTCTTTTTTGGTAAATGCATTCTTCATGTGAACTAATGTACTCCTTTTGCATGGTTATTCCCCACAATTATGCACAGTTTTATCTGAGTTTGACATGTCTGTCTTACAGCAATTACTCGGTAATCTTGCTCATTTTGTTCACATAGGCACTCTACAAAATTACTTTCACATAATGGAACACCTCCCAGTATCACAGTTCAGCATGTATGAATATTTTTAACACTTTTTCTGTCAGTAATGTAATAAGTACATCATGCTGGAAATGTTGCCTGGGGAACAGCTGTTATAAAGTAGAGCTATAGGCAAATTATAAAATCAGATCTACCTAAGCCAGTAAGTTCAGACAATCGATTTTTCTAGAGACTTCATGGATCATTCTAAAAATGCCTGTTGATCATACCAGTAGAACCATTGGAGTGGCGCTGTTCAAGAGAGGATGACAACACTTCTGCAGTGAAATATTTGGAGCATTGTCATCCTTGCTGCCAATCTAGTTGCTTAGATACTGGCACAGTAAACTGCCACATCAGCCCTACCCACAGCCCTACGTTGAATAACATGTTGCCCTGATTGCAAGAGCTTAAAGCAATATTAAACTCAAAAGCAAATATTTATTATATTGCAGCTTACCAATTCTTATGCCGCGTACACATGATCGGACTTGCTGACGGACTTGGTCTGGCTGACCAGAGTCCGTCGAACAATTTGATTGTGTATGGGCTCCAGCTGACTTTTTCTTCCCAAAAGTCCGGCGGACCTAGAAATAAAACTGGCTTCAAATTTGTGCACCAGACTCGGCTTTCGATGTGGCGGTTAGATTCTTTTTCTATTTTAAGCTTTATTTCCTTTATTTACACCTGGTTATCTGGCCAGTAAGTCTGTTTTTCAACAGAACAAGCTGTTCTGCAGATATAGCACTTACAGGGTTAAGACAAACCATTTACAGGGGTGCTCACAATGATAAGTGACAGTGGTGCTCACAATGATTAGCTTTTATTTATTTATGTAAAACGTTTATCCCAAAAGGAAACAGTTTTGCTGTAACTGCTGTTACTGTTTATAAAGTGTTAGCTGGAGCTCAACTTCAGTTTGTTAGTGTATCTAAATCTACTAGTGCATCTAACACCCCCTCCCTCCAGATTAACAATGCTGCTATCCAAAGGCACCCCATGCTGCTTCATCTAGAGTAGAAGCACTCTATCATAGGAGGTGTGTTACTGGTGAGATCACCAGGTGAAAACAGAGAAAAAAAAGCCTAAATAAAGCAAATACAGCCACCACATATAATGATTGGTAAGCTGCAATATATTACCTTTCTGGTTTTGGATTTAATAACGCTTTAGAGGAATTATGTAAAAGACCTGTTCCGTCACTTGTACCTATCTCAGCATTGTCTAGCAGGGTGCATTAGAAACCCAGCTTCCCAGTTGTATTTACTGTTACATACATTTAATTTAATTACATTTTTTAAGCATTTAGCATGCCAGCTTGCATGTTTTTTTAAAATCCAGCTAGCCAAAAAACTATAGGGTTTAGATGGCCTTTAGATAAAGGACTGGTGTCTCTGGTAGGGAAGCATGAGCTGATTTTTTGGATAAAGCTTGTAATTTATTAATCAGTCTATATCCCTGTTCTTGCCTAATATCATGAGTTATGGGTAATGGCTGGAAGAATTTGTTTATGTACACAATTAGTTTTATGACTGCTAGGTGAGAAAGGCTAGAATATGCAGGAGGCTGTACCACCCAGCTGCTTGAACATCACAAAGAGCAGAAGTCTTTAGTAGGGCTGCCCTGCTCAGCCTGATCTATTCACGACTACAGTCACTACACAAACAGTCTTGAAGTGGTTGTAAACTCTGTTACACCACTTTTACCTACAGGTAAGCCTATAATAAGGTTTACCTGTAGGTACTGGAAATACCTCCTAAACCTGCACAGTTTAGGAGATATTTACCATATACACTTGCGCCAACGTCAACAGCACATTCGCACGGAAGAAAGGGCACGATCGTGCCATTTCTAAGGGGCTTGTGCCGTGACCAGTGGCTCCCATGTGCACGCAAATCCGGCCAGTGACAGAGCCACAGTCCACGGCCCCAGAAGGAAGAGAGGTAAGGATGGATGCGGCCACCAGTGGGGACGTCACGGGGTTCGTTTGCAGGTACATGCAACATAATAGGCTAGTATGCGATGCATATTACTCCATTTAAGCTTTTACTTTGCAGTGGAAAAAAGAGAAAGTAAAACCCATCAACTGATAAACTTGTGCTGAGAGGCCATTATGCCACTAGTATTTTCACTGTTTATGCACATTATGCCACTAGTATATTTACTGAAAACCCCAACAAAAGAAGCACACTTGTTCATAAAAGTAGAAGAGTGTCTCATCTGCACTTAAAAACATCTACCAGTCTTCTCTCATACTGATTTCCGTGGTGCTACCTTGATTTCCATGGTGCTCAGTACTGTACCTTTCTACTACAAGATTCAATGTCCAAACAACTCCAGTAGTTGGAATATCCTGACTTGCCATGGAATATCATGATCTGCCATGGAATATCATGATCTGCCATGGAATATACTAACCTGCCATGGATAATCCTGACCTGCAATTGACGCCTGCATTTCTCTTCGTCATCCACATGGGGATTGGGGCTAGGTCCTACCTTTCATTAGACTTAGGCACTCTACTTTGCTGGAGCACCTTCTGAATGCCCTCCACTGTGGTTCTACACTTAGCTAATCAGTCATCAGTTTTAGCTAGGGAAAAACACCCTCGCAAAGTGAACAGCCCAATTGCTTTTAGTAAATAAACCCCAACGCATTCACACTTGAAGGTTCCAGTCAGTAAGCCTTTCTTTTACAAAAAGGTTTATTGAAAGTCTCAGTAATACACAGCCATATCAGTCGTTGTAGACAAATACAATAGATACATATAATAAGGGATAATAAGGGAAACCTAGATAAAGAAGTAGGCTGGATACAGTGCCTACACATACTTTATATCAAACTCTAGCCTTGATGGGGAACAAATCCTTATCAGAAGGACACAACTTACCTATTGGGAGTAAATTAATGGGGATAATTAAGTTAGAGGATGAAAATTTGAAAAACGGGTGACTATTTTCACTTTAAATACCAATCATGTGAAAAAGAATTAAAGAAATAAAGCAAAAACATATTTTTACTTGCACATGATTGGATGATGGAAGTAAGTGTAGATTTTCCTTATTTACTATTCTTAGTACACATTCTATACTCGTTTAGTAGATCAGCCCCAATGGCTTGATGGTACAACTATCATGTAAACACCTAATGTTAGGAAAATGATATAAATTATTGCAAATTAGAGAAACCATGAAGCAGATTTAGTATCATAATTCAGTGTTAATTGTCTATCAGAGAAGTGGGGTGTGGACACACATTCCTGAGTGGGTCACAGAGACCACTGGGACGAAGTAAACAATGTAGCTCTTGAGTTTAGGCTAGAATAACATTTTATCATTGTGCTCATTTGATGGAGATGATAACATTATGTCCTCAAACTAGGAGGGCCGTACTTGCACTTTTGCCATTTAGAATCTCAAATATGTCCATTGATGAATACTTATACTAAATGCCACAGATTCTGACACAGTTAAGAAGGGATCCACTCTATAATAATATGGGAACATATGCTTTTCAACATGCTCTACTGATATTCATGTTAATTTGAACAAATTATATATCATGTAAAACTTTCATTATTCGCACACAGACACATGGTGGCACTAAAGATACACCAGTTGTATAAAAATAATGTCCAAAACCTTTATTGCGGAACCATTTGTTTCAAGAAGTTAAAAAGAGAAGTTTGAGTTTTTAATACAAATGGTGGTTTTTAAATAATGTCATCAGGTATATATTCTGACGTGCAATTAGATCTGTGCATGACTATGTATCTTTAGCATTTGTCTTTATTGGTAATAATGGCTTAATGCGTTTAATAGCAGATCATTTAACATGATGTCAATAATTCTCACAGAATGTCTCAAAAAATAAATAGATAGCAGTTTGCAGACTCTTTGGTAGCGTTGTCAACAGTGACTTTGATATATGTAGTTTATATAAGCCTTTGTTCTTATCTGTGTTGTATTTATATATTTATATGTTTGTACCAAGTTCTGGTACATTTTTTAAAATTAGATTTTAGAGTGACTGGTTTATTTATTATAAAAAGATTGTAATCTTTTTCTAAATATATGAGTTATGTGTATTTGTTCATTATACATCGTATCTTGTATTGCACACAATTTTAAGAAAGAATGGTATTTATTCATACTATAGTTGTGTTCTCATCTATCCGTTTTAATTAAAAAAAAAAAGTTTACTAACTGATATCTTTCAGAGGTGTATATTTGTGCTAGGCATAGAGACTTAAAAGACTGTCTTCCCTACTAAGAGCAGATGATCCTGAAGCAGCAGGAGAAGTGGAGAAAACACATCCTAGGAATAGATAAAATAGGAGCAGGAAGAAACTTGAACTGTAGGTGCTTGGGTACTGCTTCCTCACCAGTAAGGAAAACAGTGAACAGCACCAAAGTAATGTAGCACTGACCCCCGAAGGAGCGGCTGATTTTCTTGGGCTTACCATTTTCCTCCTCCGCCTTGTAGCTCATCGTTCTTGTCTAGGTGTTCCCGAGGTTGATGGCCCAATAACTGCAGAGACTGACACTTGAATTCCTTTTGGAATTTTTATTTGCTTAAAACGTTGAACAGAAACACAGTCTCTCAGTTGGAAATAGAGGATATAGGTATGGAAGCTCAGGCACTTTGAAACTGCTGACACTTTATAAATGTCTCTCTAGGTAATCCAGGGAATAGCCACTCGCAACTGGATATTTTCACTGTCGGATAAATTCTGATGTATGGACTTAGCAGCCGACAAATGACTCAAACGTTAGCAAAGTCTCTGCCACAGACGTGGTTGCAAACTTTAAATGAACACAGAAAGTCTCTCACGGGAACTTAGTTGTAACCGAAGGATGAAAGTAGGAACCTTCTTACAGTAACAGTACCTTGCAGCCAGTCTGGCGATACCGTAAGAAATGTGGAATCAATTAGTGTCCATACAGCTCAACATCCAGGCTCTTACCGAGCAGCCAGCCTTGTGCGTGGCCCTCTTCCGAAGAGTCCTCCCCTGGTTGCATGACAAGTTGCTGGGCCTCTTCAAATCCTGAGATGGCACAGGACCACTTTAGAATCCTCCTTCCAGGTACTGTGCCTCAGACTAGCCAATTCCAAGACTCAGAAACGGATGGATCCGCACCCCAGTCCATGAGGGCCTCTGGTGGCTGGTCAGGAGGACCAGGACCATGGAGTCAGAACATACTTCTGGACCGGAACCCAGAACCACGTGACTTCAGCACCTTAAGTACCCTCTCCCGGAATGCACAGCGAGACAAATGCATCCACTGATTGGCTCAGAGAGATTGATTGGTACCCAATACGTCCAACCAGACTGCGTTCCAAAGCCTGTCAAAGGTGCTAACTGCATCTATGACCAGGCAGAACATTAGTACAGCCCAGCCAAACTGATGCCAATACCACAATTTAGAGCAAGTAACCCCAAGACTCAACTATAGTCTTGGTAAAAAAAACTAAATTTACAGACATAGCGCGTACTCTTCAGGAGCAACGGCGCTACAGTAACATCACCAAATCTAATGCGCATATCAGTCATTAGAGGTAGAGGTTGATGAGATACAGTATGTCTTAGATAATCTCACACTGCAGATATGCAGCTATGAGGCTAACGGAGGAGTGCCTATGTACATTCACATACTCGCCCCATAAAATTGAAAAGGAATCCTGGAGATATATTCAGAGAGCACAGCCTAGTTGCTCAGTTGCTTTTTCTTCTGGTGTTGTTATACAGAATGAGCCCTCCCTCCTATGTGTGATGAAGTGATCCTGGATTACATTTAAGGTGATGTTGGAACCCTCTTCTTGCTGCCTTTTACATACTGAAAGTCAGATGTAAAAAAAAAAAAGCCAATACTAAGACAATCCTCACAGCCACTAATCAACACCAATCTGCCGTGGAAGTTTGAATGCAACTGATGATGCAGGAAGCAGTCAGTGCGGTTGATTTACTAAAACTGGAGAGTGCAAAATCTGGTGCAGCTCTGCATGGAAACCAATCAGTTTCCAGGATATTTTGTCAAAGCTTAATTGAACAAGCTGAAGTTAGAAGCCGATACTAGGCGGCTACCATACCCAGTTGCACCATATTTTGCACTCTCCATTTTTAGTAAATCAACTTCAAAATTTTCTGTGGATTCACTGGTTTACAGATAAACATAACACAGGTGAACATTCTGATTTTAGCACAGCTGCTTCGCGTTGAAATTTAATTTAGTAACTCATTGATTTTCTTTCACTTGTTGCCTGAATTTTCTCTTTCATGTCAGAAAACAATGAAATTGAAACACTGGTATATAGATATTTATTAATTGTCTAGCTACCCTTATTATTAGCATTTCTGATAGCAATTTTTAATAAACTCTGGTAATACTGGCACTTCTGTGTATTAACAGGTTTAGCTAGGATGATATGACTACATTTATAGGACCAGAAAACTATATTATACTATGTCAAAAAAAGTCTAAATATGTTTTTAAGATACAATGATTGTTTAAGGGTTGAGGGTTTGGAGTTTAATGTTTTAGGGTGGGGGGTTAGTGTTTTAGGTTTCATTTAGGTTTCATTTTTATGGAGGAAAGTATATTTTATTGAAATATATAAGTTGCTAGGGTCTTTAATTTTTTCCGGGGTCGGCAGCTTGTTTCTGGTACAGGTAAAGTTGCTATTTCCTCTCACATTTGTGTGTACATCACTGCATACAAGTGCGGTACAGTTTAGTGCACCAAATCAGCACATTGTTAAGTGCACCAAACACCACACCCTCAATCCCACTATTGCCATAGCTTCTTATAAGGCTAAACTTTAAGTGCACCTCTTCAGAAAAAATACAAAGAGGCATGGGCGTCCGCAGGTAGGGGCAAGGGGGGTCAAGTGCCCCCCCTGGAATCAGGGATGAGATCTTAAATTCAACACAGTTCCATCCCTATCGGGGTGTGGGCAGCCCACACCCATGTGCAACCCGCCAGTGGGGTGACACCATCAAGGTTCTGCCAAGCCCCCCTATGAGTGTAGCGTGACTGCGGCTCTTTTCCGTGCTCAGTACAGCAGAGAACTCGGTGGCGGTGCTATCAGGTTTCCCCCGTTCACTCCCCCCCCATTTCTCCTGTCAGGGAGAAGAGATGACGGTTCTCACCAGGTTCCTCGCCCAGCTTCCTGCCCGCTCTGTTCCTTCCCTATTGGCCATAACTGTTCCTGCCCGCTCTGTTCCTTCCCTATTGGCCATAACTGAGGGCCAATCAAAAGAGACTAGGAGAGGAGAGAATCATAGGACATGTAGTCCCAAAGATTGGTGGCCCCATTTTCCACAGGGAGGAGGATACAGCTCGATCGAGAGATTGAGAGACTATAGCCTGGGAAAAAAGCTGAGGGAGAGAGTGCTACAGGAAAAACAACAAGGATTGTGCTGGGCAGAAGCCAGAGAGAGAGCCACGCTGCCCAGTGCCACCAGAGAGAGAACTACACTGCCCCGCGCCACCAGAGAAAGCCATGCTGTCCAGCAACACCAGAGAGAGCCATGCTGCCCAGCACCACCAGAGCGAGAAAGACTGAGTCACTGCCAGGGTACATACATGCTACACTACTGACCAGAGTCACCCCCGGGGCGCGTGAGCGATCGTCCAGCCGGAGGGATCACTGGTGTTGTTTCGCTGGGTCTGGTAAGAGGGCCTGTTGGCCATTATCCATTACCTATCCTAGGGATTGTACTAAGTCTGCAGTCTCTGACCATGATAATCTGATAATGACATTGTTGAAAAGGGGCGGCGCATGGGTGACCCTAAAATTATGCCCCCCCTTGAAAAAAGTTCTGCAGACGCCCATGCAAAGAGGTGAACTTTAGCCTCCTACACATTCCTCACCCGCCTGGTCCCAGTTGCACTTACCTCCGTGGGTGATACAGTTTCACCATCCATGCAGCCTGGTGCAGCTGTAGTAAAGAGGTATATGGCCCAGTAAGCGTTGTGTGTACATAAATGTCTATGAAGAACTGCAAAAAGTTCATTCCAATTGGAGCGTTTGGGGTAACTTTCCGCTGATCTTAATGCACCAGATGCAACACCTCTGAAGAGACTGAAGTATCTCTAGGTAAACAGATAAAAAGAAAAGCAGTGTGCAGACTGATTGTAGTATATTAACAGATTTATTGTGGTGAAGAGAAAAATGGCAACTTACACTATGAAAGTTAAAATCAGGCTCATCAAATAGTAAGTGCTTCTGATGGACAGTCCCACAACAACAGGGAACCTCAAACCAAGATAGGAGTACTGGGTGGATGGATACACTTGCAGTACCAAGAGAACACACCGGGGAGCATCAAACTAAGTGGAAAAATTATAGTTCTAAGAAATACATGTCAGTGTCATTTACACAGAAATCACTGCATTTATATAGCAGTGATTGCTGTATAAATGACAATGGTCCCAAAAATGTGTCAAAAATGTCTGATGTGTCCGCCATAGTGTCGCAGTCACAATAAAAATCGCTGATCGCCGCCATTACTAGTAAAAAAAAATATTAATAAAAATGCCATAAAACTATCCCCTATTTTGTAAACGCTATAACTTTTGCGCAAACCAATCAATAATCACTTATTGTGATTTTTTTTTTTACCAAAAATATGAAGAAGAATACGTATCAGCCTAAACTGAGGGAAAAAAATTTTTTTTTACATTTATTTTTGGGGTATATTTATTATAACAAAGGGTAAAAAATAATGCGTTTTTTTCAAAATTGTCGCTCTATTTTTGTTTATAGCGCAAAAAATAAAAACCGCAGGGGTGATCAAATACCACCAAAAGAAAGCTCTATTTGTGGGAAAAAAAGGACGTCAATTTTGTTTGGGAGCCACGTCGCACGACCGCGCAATTGTCAGTTAAAGCGACGCAGTGCCGAATCGCAAAAAGTGGTCTGGTCTTTGACCAGCAAAATGGTCATGGGCTGAAGTGGTTAAACTTCCCTCCTAAACTTGTGGTGTGTGTTGTTATACGCCGATAAATACGGTATATATATATATATATATATATATATATATATATATATAAGAGAGAGAGAGAGAGAGAGAGAGAGAGAGAGAGAGAGAGAGAGAGAGAGAGAGAGAGAGAAAGAGGCTTTAACACTATCTTACATATTAGGTTGTAATATTGTTCATAGGTTCTAAAAGAAAGATTAATGTTGCCATTAATATGCAAGTATTGTGTCCCTTTATGTGTGAATACAGCAAAACTTTATCTTTGACACAACGGGCCCTAAAGAATTAATTAATTTGTTATAATTACTCTTCCCTAATAAGCTAAAGTAATATCCGCAGATATACATAGAGATTAATGAGTGCTGTCAGTAGCTACATCGTCATATTTCTTAGATAACTCTGGCCAAACAGGTAAGATTTAAAATATGAAAAAAATATGACTGATTCAGGATTGTATGCTATTGCACTTTTTTATGTCATATGCATAAAAACAGAGCACAATTTTAAATCACATACAGTATGTTGGTTTTCCAGAATTACAGGTCTAATAATTTTAGGAAAAAAATGACAAGAGTTAAACCCCCTATGTGCCCATGTCTCAAAACTCCTATTTATTTCCAATAACTAAAATGAAACATTGTAAATTATTTAATCAGTTATTTATTCCTATGGGTTTTTCCACTTTATACACTGTTCCTTGTGTTATTAAGATAGGTATTTATAGATAAGATGGCATATCCATTGAGAAATGGTAGATTTGAAAGCTACAAAACCCTTCCGTGGGCCTTCAAGAGTCACAAAATGGAATCAGACTGACAAATTGCAGCAGTGGACTTCAGGTAAATCTTCACTGCATGAACCACATCCAACACATGAAGAGCCTTGTCCTCCAGTGTTTTAGGTTTTGGACAGAAAGAAGGCAATAAAATGTCCTGTTTAAGATGGAACAAAGACCACATTAGGTAAAAAGGAAGGCTGAGGCCGTAAAACGACTTTGTTAAGTGGGAGCCCAGGAATGGTTCAACAAAGTATCTGAAAGTATAAACAGTATCTACAATTAGGCGTAAGCCCTTTAGACAGGATATACATCGTGAGGCAGAATTTATGGATGGTATATCTGGATTAAGGATGAGCCGAACACCCTCTGGTTCGGTTCGCACCAGAACCTGCGAACAGACCTAAACTTCGTGTGAACTTTAGAACCCTATTAAAGTCTATGGGACTCGAACGTTCATACGTCCGTTCTTTCGGGAGTAGTGATTTTAATACTGATTAAAGTGAAAAGTGAAACAATAAAAGTGTAATATTCCTTTAAATTTCATACCTGGTGGGGGGGGGGGGGTTTAGTATGCCTGTGAAGGGGCGAATGTTTCCCGTGCTTAGAACTGTCCCTGTACAAAGTGTCATTTCTGCAGGAAAAAAAGTCATTTAAAATCACTTGCGGCAATAATGAATTGTCACCTCCCGTAATATAGAGAACACTCATTGAAAGTCATTGATAAAAAAAAAAAACTGGCGGAGACACTGGGGGATCCCAGCAGCCTGCCATTTCTTATATGAGGAGGGCGGGGCCACCCATCACCTGACCACGCCCCCTCTGACGCTAGTGGGGAAGCCTGGCTTCCCCAATGATGTATGGGTGACCCCGCCCCCTCTGATGTAACAGAAACCTGCGGGGGCACTTTCTTTGAGAAATGGTAGGGGTACTTTTGTACCCCCTTACCATTTCAAATGGGGGGGGCAGAATCTGGGGGTCCCCTTGTTAAAGGGGGCTTCCAGATTCTGATAAGCCCCCCTGCCCGCAGACCCCCACAATGACCAGCCAGGGTTGTGGGGATGAGACCCTTGTCCTCATCAACATGGATCCCCCCAAAGCATCCTCCCAATGTTGAGGGCATGGGGCCTGGTATGGTTTAGGAGGGGGGGCACTCTCTTGTCTCCCCCCCTTTTCCTGCAGCCTGCCAGGTTGCATGCTCGGATAAAGGGTCTGGTATGAATTTTTAGGGGGAACCCCACGTCATTTTTTTTTTTTTTGACGTGGGGTTCCCCTTAATATCCATACCAGACCTGAAGGGACTGGTAATTGAATTTGGGGGAACCCCACGCTTTTTTTTTTTATCAATGACTTTCAATGAGTGTTGTCTGTATTACGGGAGCCGACAATTCATTATAGCCCCGAGTGATTTTAAAGGACTTTTTTTCCTGCAGAAATGACACTTTGTGCAGGGACAGTTCTAAGCACGGGAAACATGCTCCCTTTACAGGCATACTATAGACACCCTCCAGGTATGAAATTTAAAGGAATACTACACTTTTATTGTTTCACTTTAAGCATTATTAAAATCACTGCTCCCGAAAAAACTTCAATTTTTAAAACTTTTTTTTGCATTGATACATGTCCCCTGGGGCAGGACCCAGGTCCCCAAACACTTTTTAGGACAGTAACTTGCATATTAGCCTTTAAAATTAGCACTTTAGATTTCTCCCATAGACTTGTACAGAGTGTTCCGCGGCTTTTCAAAACACCCCAAATTGCTCACTGTTCGTCGAACAGGTGAACAGGCAATGTTTGAGTCGAACATGAGTTCGACTCGAACTCAAAGCTCATCCCTAATCTGGATATGCCATCAGTCTTCATAACTGTATTTATCCATTTAATAAGTTGGTACTGTGTCTTTATGCCATACTTGGTACTGTTGGTAAGTACCATCCATAAATTCTGCTTCACTATGTATACCCTGTCTAAAGTGCTAATGCCTAATTGTAGACACTGTTTATACTTTTAGATACTTTGTTGGAAACTTTTATAGTGAGAACCTTTGACAACTTACCTCTGTGTGTGACCTACACTCTAATAATTTTACATCTCTAATCGAAATGACTGTTATGCATCAGGTGAGAGTTATTCCAGTACAGCCTGTTCTTTAACATGGATTCTATCTCCACGCATAAGATCTAATTCTTTTAAGACGATGTTTATATAAATACCTACCTATCCTAATTTAATGTATGGGTGCACTTTATCCCATAGTGTTCTATATTGAATTTTTTTTTGCTCTATTTAGTGGTATCTATTATAGACCACATGATATGCGTGTACTTTGTTGCTGCATACATATACTGTACATGAAACTTGAAACTTCGTCTTTTTGGATGTCTGTGTAGTTTTGTGAGGTGTCCCCATACCCTGAGCCATAGGTTTATCAGGCAAGCATATATGTTGTCATGTTTATGTTTGTATGTTTTATGTCTATATGTACTTCTCCTGGATAAATGTTGCAATATCTACTGTTATACTTATATTGATATTTACGATAGGAAATACTTATACATATACTTTCTTGTTTTGCTTTTAAATATACCAGCACCTACCCAATATCTGTCCTGTGGAAGCTAATAATTTAGTGAAATGCATCGACGAGCAAGTTCTTGGAGGCGTTCTTGGATCAATTTTTTTTTCTTTGATATATTACCACCCCCATCAAATCATTCTCTTCAGCTATTACCTTTTTGTACCACCACCCCCTCCCTTTAGAATGTAAGTTCTACGAGCAGGGCCCTCCTGTACCTTTTGTATTGTACTGTAATTGTGTTGTCCCCCCTATACATTGTAAAGCGCTGCGTAAACTGTTGGTGCTATATAAATAGTGTATAATAATAATAATTAACAAGTCAATCCCTGTACTCTTGATCCAGCCCTCTGTAACTGCACTATTGGGTAACTGCTAACTCTCTCCATACAGGTTGTTGTTTGTATGTTGTTTATATCTTTTTTTAACTATGTTGTAATAAAATGTATACTTTTTTCATGATTTTTCTCTCATTATGTGCCCACAAAGTCCACCAATTTTTTGAGTTTCTCAATCCTTACATATATATTTTGGATGTTGGCATGGTGAGGGTCTTCCCTACCTTTTAGATGTAGTCATTCAGAGCAGGACCAAATGAATGGTCCCTTGAAAGGGTAAACACTCAACCTGTTTTTTATAAGTTAACCCCACTGATCAAAACTTCAGTTATAAAATCTGTGCATGTCACCGCCAGGATGTCCGACCTAGGGAGAGCTGTTTAATGGAGTCTGATTCACCAAGAAACTAATGGCACAGGGAAAATTTCCTCAGGTATCTACCTTACTCAGTATCGACACAGTCAGTCTCTATTGCTGATGAGCCCAGACCTTAAAGGGGTTGTAAAGGTAAATGTTTTTTCACCTTAATGCATTCTATGCATTAAGGTGAAAAAACATCTCACACTGCCTGCGCCCCCAGCCCCCCCCCCGTTTTACTTACCTGACCCCTCGAAAATCCCACGCTCGCCCCAGCTGTCCTCTTCATCGCTCAGCCTGGCCGCTGATTGGCTGGAGTGGATGAATGCAAAGCAGCGCAGCCATTGGCTCGCACTGCTGTCAATCACATCCAATGATGCAGCGCACCGGGGGGTGGGGCCGTGTGATACAGCGAGCGGCTATAGCCGCCGGCTGTATCACGGGAGCACGCCCGCAGGTGCTTCTCACCATGCAAGGGAGCTCTCATGAACGTGAGAAGTACCTGCTGGAGGAAGCAGAGATAGCCACCGAGGGACCCCAGAAGAGCAGGTTCGGGGCCACTCTGTGCAAAACGAGCTGCACAGTGGAGGTAAGTATAACATGTTTGTTATTTAAAAAAAAGAAAAATTTTTACTTTACAATCCCTTTAATGCTTTGACAAACCCCCAAAGCCACAGTTGCAGGTTGTAAGGCTACTCCTACAAGAGCAGAAGAGTCCTTAAATAAGGCTTCAAGATTTTTTCTGAAGCATCCATAAATACCAGGACCTGTTCCACCAAGAGTCCCTTTGAAATTGAAAATTGCTGAATCTATGGCAGGCATACTTTTTTTATTAGAGAACTCGCTATTCAAAGGGTGTTGTTGAGCAAATCATTTTGGTGAAATAAAATTTAAGAAAACGCCCCCAGTAAGACTAAAATCATAAACAATATGGGGATACCATCAACCAAATGACAATGAAGAAAAGTTCCCCTGAATGGCTCTAAAAAGAGGAAGGGAATGGACTACCCTGGTACCCTGAACAAACTACACACAGAGTAAGATTATATTTTTATTTATACAAAAAAAGATAAAAACAAGGTATCCAGATACAGATGCAAACATCAATTTAAAATACACACAAAGGGATAAAATGTGTCTATAAATATGTTACACTGATACTTGATATGCTCCAATATGGATAAAGGAGATAAAATGGACAGTGAACAGAACTCCTCTACAGGTTTCGCGGAAATCTACCGCTTCTTCAGGAGGAACAAATTCAAATAAAGTCTGAAATAAAGATAACAGAGTATACATAATATCACACAGATAAAATAATCAGGGCCGTCTTTAAGGCAAGGCAAAAGGGGCAGCTGCCCTGGGCCCTGTCATCGTTGTGGGGCCCAAAGCAGCTGCCTCATACTTGCCAACTATCCCAGTTTACATTTCCTTTCCCTTGAAGTTTTAGCCCTGTGCTGTGTCCCGATATCTCAGTGTGAAATGCTTGCACTAATGCTGCCCAGCTCTGCCCTATTGTTGTGTACAGATGACTGACCTGTAGACCCTGTGTTTACATGTAAATAACTGGCATCCATATGTAAATAGCAGAGGCATTACTAAGCAAATATCTGTGACCAGCGGCATTGATGTGTAAATAAAGGTGGCATTCATATGTATATCATGCTTCTCTGCAGTGGGAAGATGATATACTGTAACCTCTAGCAATCAGTGAGCAGTATTACTGTACAGTAATCTCTAGCAACTAATTAACAAATAGAAATCATTTTCTGTAACCTCTAGCAACTAATCAGTGAGCCATAATGTGTGCTGTAACTTCTAGCAACCAGTCAGTAAGCAGTAATGATATGCTGTAACCTCTGGCAACCAATCACAATTGCTGCCTGATCTGATATAGTAAACTCATTTTAAGTCCAGCTTCTATTTATTGTATGCCTCAGAGCAGGTGGGGAGTGAACTTGCATGGGAGGGGGCCCCCAAGAAAATTTTTGCCCGGGGTCCAATCAATATTAAAGACGGCCCTGAAAATAATGACGCATTATATACAGAGATTGGTAAATGAGGGGAGGGGATAGTACTGACACTTACCAATGTGAAAAGTGTATGAATCCATCTTAAAGCGAAAGTACCTCTATTATTCAGAAAAAGCTAATACATTAGACACAGAGTAGACAACATAATGCTACATATATAATACATTTTCAAGATATATCTCAATCACAATTCAACCATGTACAATGTTAAGTCCCTCTATCCTGCAATAAATACACGATCTGGGCAGATCTGGGCAATTTTTAGCGCCAGCAAAGATCAACATATCACTCAGAGGGATTAGTAGATGTTAGCAAAATTCAGATGACTACAAGAAACGCCTTGTAGGACAGTACTTCATTGAGGCCCAGTGGGGTATAGAAATGTGCGGTTTGTTTCATACGAATCTAAAATTTGTATGAATTTTTGTACATTCAGAAGCATGTGAAATACGAATTTCTATGCTTCCGAATTGTATACGAAATACAAAACTTCATTGACGAATTTCGGATCCAAATTCCGTTACAACGGAAATGTGACTGGTGTTTTGTTGACCAATCAGAGGTTTTCTTCTGCTGCAGAGTGAGTGTTGGGAAAATTACCTTTTTAATATGGGAGTGGGAGACTGGTACTGGTAGTTGATGGGAGATTCAGAATCGGACAAAATAAGAATGTTCGTTGATATTTTTTTATTATTGTCATAATAAATACGATTATTTGTTATAATGGAGTTAAAAACCCAGGAAGTCAGCACAGCACAGGGATGGTGGGATCCCCTCATAATCAGCACAGCACAGGGATGGTGGGAGCCCATCATAATCAGCACAGCACAGGGATGGTGGGAACCCCTCATAATATGCACAGCAGGGGTACAGCCCCAAGAGGAAGTCAGCACAGCACAGGGATGGTGGGCACCCCTCATAATGAGCACAGAACAGGGATGGTGGGATCCCCTCATGATGAGCACAGCAGGGGCACAGCCCCAGGAGGAAGTCAGCACAGCACAGCACAGGGATGGTGGGAGCCCCTCATAATCAACACAGCACAGGGATGGTGGGAGCCCCTCATAATGAGCACAGCACAGGGATGGTGGGATCCCATCATAATCAGCATAACACAGGAATGGTGCGAGCCCCTCATAATGAGCACAGCAGGGGTATAGCCCCAGGAGGAAGTCAGCACAGGAATGGTGGGAGCCCCTCATAATGAGCACATCAGGGGTACAGCCCCAGGAGGAAGTAAGCACAGCACAGGGATGGTGGGAGCCTCTCATAATGAGCACAGCGCAGGGATGGTGGAAGCCCCTTATAATGAGCACAGCACAGGAATGGTGGGAGCCCCTCATAATGAGCACAGCAGAGGTACATCCCAGGAGGAAGTCAGCACAGCACAGGGATGGTGGGGGCCCCTCATAATGAGAACAGCAGGGGTACAGCCCCAGGAGGATGTCAGCACAGCACAGGGATGGTGGGAGCCCCTCATAATGAGCACAGCACAGGGATGGTGGGAGTCCCTAATAATGAGCACAGCAGTAGTACACCCCCAGGAGGAAGTCAGCACAGAGCAGGGATGGTGGAAGCCCCTCATAATGAGCACGGCAGAGGTACAAACCAAGAAGTCAGCACAGCACAGGGATGGTGGGAGCCCCTCATATTGAGCACAGCAGGGGTACAGCCTCAAAAGGAAGTAAGCACAACACAGCACAGGGAGGCTGGGAGCCACTCATAATGAACATAATGAGTCGACGACTGCCATATTGACAAAGGTATTTTTTTTAAAGTTTGTAATTGTTACAAAAATTAACGAACCTAACGAAAATTCATATTTCGTACAAATCCAAACTGAATTTCGGACACAAAATTACAAAATACGAATTAACGGCTAATACGAAATGGAACAAAATGAAACAAATTTTTTGATGGCCCACATGTCTAGTGGGGTGGTGGCATTGAACCTCTCAATCCACAGGACCTCACGTTGTAAAACAGCCCATCCCAATTACCACCCCTTGAGTCCTGGGAGACAACTTTGAGAACCATGAACTTGACTATCTGGGGATTAAATCTATGATATAGGCCAATATGGCGGCCCACAGTGGTAAGTCTTGGCCTTTTTTGACGTGTGTTGGTCCACATTGGTAAGCGTCAGTATCATCCCCTCCCCTCATCTACCAATCTCTGTATCTCAAGCTTCATTATTTTATCTGTGTGATACTATGTATGCTCCGATATCTTTCTGACTATTTGAATTTGTTCCTCCTGAAGAAGTGGAATATTTCCACGAAACATGTATAGGAGTTCTGTTCACCGAGGACAGTGTAACACATGTATACACACATTTTATCCCTTTGTGTGTGAATTTGAAATTGATGTTTCCATCTGTATCTGGATACCTTGTTTTTATATTTTTTGTATAAATAAAAATGTAATCTTAATCAATCTAAATTTGTTCAGGGTACCGAGATTAGTCGATAGTAGTCGATTCCCTTCCTCTTTTTGGAGACGATTAGGGGAATTGTCTCCTTTTCCATACTTTCCATTTTGGTGAAATAAAGACATTTTCAGAGTGAGCCGAGCTCACATATAACATATACTTTAAACAAGAATATACAGGGGAGGATTGGGGATGTTGCAGCAGATGATACAATCTCAGTACTGTTACCTTTGGGATATAAGGCTCCGGAAGAGATCGTTTTAAGTTCCTCCAGACTACTTCCATATAAACAATCCACAAAGACCTTTTGGGTCTTGGCTAAAACCTGGCCCTGGAATTTCTCAAGAGTTGATTGTTTTGAGGAGGGATTCTCCTCATCTCAATGTAAGCAGAACATTGAATTTGCGACCAGGATAGTCTAATCTGGAAAGGATTCTGGTAAACTGGCGCTGTAAAGCACTAATAGCAGATGAGAATTCCTCTCTTAAAATAAAGGAAATGGTGCCTCAGATGTAGTAGAATGATCAGAGATGAATGATCGAAATGAACTGATCCCCAGAGGATATAGTGCAAGGGGAGCTGTCAATTCGGCTTAAACCTGCTCCGCTACATGCTGTTGGCATCAGTAAGTGTTCCCAGTTGAGCCTCCTTCCACTGGGCTTGTTCTGAGCTGTTTTTCTTTGCTTGAATACAAGTTCCATCAATTGCATCTTGGACTGCGTGCAGGGCCGATCCTAGGGTAAAGATGCCTGGGTGCAGAAATATTTCTGGTGCCCCCAGAATTTCTGGCACGTGATCATCTTACCAACTCCTCCCATTTACACATGTTTCTATGGCAATGACTCAAACACAGAGATGCTCCCCTAAGAGGTCTCCATTACCCTAGGATACTCCCATGATCTTTTAACAATAAAGAAAATACAGGAAGAGCGTGCACTAATGTGACCTGGAGGAGAGTCTCTCTGATGCACACAGAGAGGGATTCTGTTAGAGAGTCTGTTAGAAAGAGCCCTCAGACATAGTACAGGAGATGGTCAGGGACTGCAGATATGATACAGAAGATGGTCAGAGGCTGCAGACATAGTACAGGAGATGGTCGGAGATGGCAGACATGATACAGAAGATGGTCAGAGACTGCAGACATGATACAAGAGATGATCAGAGACTACAGACATAATACAAGAGCTGGTCAGAGACTGGAGACGTGATAAAATAGATGGTCAGAGACTGCAGACATAATACAAAAGATAGTCAGAGACTGCAGACATGATACAAGAGACGACCAGAGACTGCAGACATAGTAAAGGAGAATGTCAGAGACTTCAGACATGATACAGAAGATGGTCAGAGACTGCAGACATAGTACAGGAGATGATCAGAGACTGCAGACATAGTACAGGACATGGTCAGAGACTGCAGACATGATACAAGAGATGGTCAGAGACTGCAGACATGATACAAGAGACGGTCAGAAAATGCAGACATGTTACAAGAGGCAGTCAGAGACTGCATACATAGTACAGGAGATGGTCAGAGACTGAAGACAGGATACAAGAGATGGCCAGAAACTGCAGACATGATACACGAAACGGTCAGAAACTGCAGACATAGTACAGGAGATAGTCAGAGACTGCAGACATGATACAGAAGATGTTCAGAGACTGCAGACATGATGCATGAGACAGTCAGAAACTGCAGACATGATACAAGAGACGGTCAGAAACTACAGAAATTATACAAGAGAGGGCTTCTGTTAGAGAGTCTGTTAGAAAGAGCCCCCAGACATAGTACAGGAGATGGTCAGAGACTGCAGATATGATACAGAAGATAGTCAGAGGCTGCAGACATAGTATAGGAGATGGTCGAAGATGGCAGACATGATACAGAAGATGGTCAGAGACTGCAGACATGATACAAGAGATGATCAGAGACTACAGACATAATACAAGAGCTGGTCAGAGACTGCAGACATGATAAAATAGATGGTCAGAGACTGCAGACATAATACAAAAGATGGTCAGAGACTGCAGACATGATACAATAGATGGTCAGTGACTGCAGACATAGTAAAGGAGATGGTCAGACGTGATACAAGAGATGGTCATAAACTGAAGAAATTATACAAGAGACAGTCAGAGACTGCAGACATAGTACAGGAGATGGTCAGAGACTGCAGTACAAGAGACGGTCAGAGACTGCAGACATGGTACAAGAGACATCAGAGACTGCAGACATAGTACAGGAGATGGTCAGAGACTGCAGACATGATACAAGAGACGGTCAGAGACTGCAGACATGGTACAAGAGACATCAGAGACTGCAGACATAGTACAGGAGATGGTCAGAGACTGTAGACATGATAGAGCACATGATCAGAGACTGCAGACATGATACAAGAGACGGTCAGAAACTGCACACATGATACAAGAAATGGTCAGAGACTGCAGACATAGTACACAAGATGGTCAGAGACTGCAGACATGATACAAGAGATGGTCAGAGACTGCAGACATAGTACAGGAGATGGTCAGAGACTACAGACATACTACAGGAGATGGTCAGAGACTGCAAATATAATACAGGAGATGGTCATAGACTGCAGACATATTACAGGAGATGGTCAGGGAATGCAGACATACTACAGGAGACGGTCAGAGACTGCAGATATAATACAGGAGATGGTCAGAGACTGCAAACATACTATAGGAGGTGGTCAGAGACTGCAGACATAGTACAGGAGATTGGCAGAGACTGGAAACATGATACTAAAATGGCGTCAAAAGTGTCTGATTTGTCCCCCATAATGTCACAGTCATGATAAAAATCACTAATTGCTACCATTACTAGTAAAAAAAAATATATATATTAATAAAAATGCCATAAAATGATCCCCTATTTTGTAACTTTTGCACAAACCAATCAATAACGCTTATTGTGATTTCTTTTACCAAAAATATGTAGAAGAATACGTATCAGCCTAAACTGAGGAAAACAGTTTTTTAGATATTTGCTGGGGATATTTATTATAGCAAAAAAAGAAAAAATAATGCTTTTTTTCAAAATTGTCGCTATTTTTTTGTTTATAACGCAAAAAATAAAAAGCACAGAGTTAATCAAATACCAAAGAAAGCTCTATTTGTGGGGAAAAAAAATATGTCAATTTTGTTTGGGAGCCACGTCTCATGACCGCGCAATTGTCAGTTAAAGCGACGCAGTGCCTAATCGCAAAAAGTGCGCTGGTCTTTGGGCAGCCAAATGCTCCGGGGCTGAAGTGGTTAGACCACTAGAGAAAAAGTGAAGGTGTGCCTGGCTGGGAGGGGTTTATGCCTGTGAGGGGATTTCCTGACTTTTTATCCCCCAGTATCCAGTCACATGAAGGTGACAACATAACCCTGTTGTAATGGATATGAAAATATCTTGTGTCCTGGGGATTTACGATAAACAAATACGTCTTACTTTGCAAGACCAGACTTTCTTACCTGTCATTCTCTATTTGACTTTACTCACATTCTTATATAAATGTTAGCAAGACAATTGTAAAGTGTGAAAAACTGTGACAATGCATAAAAATTCAACAAAACATGAACAGGATTTTAATTGATACCATATTCTAAATCTTCTCTACATTGCTATGGCTTGTATAATAAAGAAATTATGTATTTTACAAACATTAGGATCAATAGCTATCCACAAGTGTGTTGAAATGTGGTTTTCAGAATAATTTGAGTTAATCATTCACAAAGCAAAAAAGAGAACACTGTTTCTCATCACATCTAATTGTATATATTATTGTGCCAAACAGTTATCCATCTGTTTCCCGCTAGCTTTAGTTTTTGGTCATACTACTGATATGAAGAAAGGCTAACTGTTTATCAGAGCATATTATACTTTTATTACAGAATGGGGGGTTTTAGGTTATTTCACTTCTTTTACCTGTCATTGTTTGTCTTTCCCTGACTTGTAGTCTGTAAGTTAAACATTTAGGAAGGTAAGCCTCTGGAGGCTATATCCTCTTGTTTTAACAGGAAGCTATCTATTGAAACCAAGATCAATATAAATCACATTAAATTGTGGGGTGAATATAGAGATTAGGGATGAGCTTCGTGTTCGAGTTGAACATACGTTCGACTCGAACATCAGCTGTTTGCACGTTCGGCCAATACCGAACGTTATGGGCCGTTCGCGCCAAATTCGTGTGGCGCTCACGGCCCACAATGCACTGCGATGGCGCAGTGCATTGCTGGCTCATGATTGGCCAAGCATGCACTGTGACCCCGCATGCTTGGCCAATCACAGCGCCGGCAGCGAGGAGAGCCATGATTGGCCACAGGCAGGATGCAACACTGTATACACCGTTCGTTATCGGACGATTTTGCGTTCTTGCTGTTCTGTAATTGAGCTGTTAGCAATCTGTAGGAGTTTGTGGGTGTTGTCTGCGTGCCCTGACCACAGTATACACCAATATATCCACCTATATAGCTAGCTATATTGCTCTTCTGTAATAGAGCTTGCAGTCAGTTGTAGGAGATTGTGCGTGTTGTCTGCATGCCCTGACCACAGTATACACCGGTATATCCACCTATATCGCTAGCTATATTGCTCTTCTGTAATAGAGCTTGCAGTCAGTTGTAGGAGATTGCATGTGTTGTCTGCGTGCCCTGACCGCACTGTACACCATTATATCCACCTATATAGCTAGCTATATTGCTCTTCTGTAATAGAGCTTGCAGTCAGTTGTAGGAGATTGTGTGTGTTGTCTGGGTGCCCTGAGCGCACTATACACCATTATATCCACCTATATAGCTAGCTATATTGCTCTTCTGTAATAGAGCTTGCAGTCAGTTGTAGGAGATTGTGCGTGTTGTCTGCGTGCGCTGACTGCACTATACACCATTATATCCACCTATATAGCTAGCTATATTGCTCTTCTGTAATAGAGCTTGCAGTCAGTTGTAGGAGATTGTGCGTGTTGTCTGCGTGCCCTGAGCGCACTGTACACCATTATATCCACCTATATAGCTAGCTATATTGCTCTTCTGTAATAGAGCTTGCAGTCAGTTGTAGGAGATTGTTCGTGTTGTCTGCGTGCCCTGAGCGCACTATACACCATTATATCCACCTATATAGCTAGCTATATTGCTCTTCTGTAATAGAGCTTGCAGTCAGTTGTAGGAGATTGTGCGTGTTGTCTGAGTGCCCTGACCGCACTATACACCATTATATCCACCTATATAGCTCTTTTCTAATTGAGCCATCTGCCATCTGCAGGAGTTAGTGGGTGTTGTGTGCCTCCAGCACAATATACACTACCCAATTGCTGGTTTTCCCATCTCCCTTCATGCCATTACCATGTCAGAAAGGCCAACAAGGAGAGGCAGACAGGCGCGAGCCGATAAAAGAGGGCAAGCAGGCTCTATGTCTAGAGACAACAGTGCTGGTCGTGGACGCGGTGCATCGTCATCATCAGCACGTGGCCATGGGACATGCTTGTCCTTCTTTTCGGCAGCTGGACGTGTTGAGCCACATCATGCCGAAGACTTGGTAGAGTGGATGACCAAGCCCTCTTCATCCTCCTCATCCTCTCTCACCCAGGCTCAGGGTACTAGCAAAGCAGCTGCCAACACATCGTCTTCCCTCCTCTCAATGTCATCATCAGTGACTCCTTCCCTAGACCCACCACGTCCTCCTGAGGAGTCCCCTGCACTCTTTGAGCACAGTGTTGGGTACATGCTCCAGGAGGATGCCCGGTGTTTTGTAGGCTCTGATGATGATACTCAGCTAGAGGAAGGCAGTAGCGTGAGCGCAGAGAGAGGGGATGCTCAAGAAGGACAGCAATCTGGCAGTCATGTTCCACAAGCTGCAGCATACTGCCAGGTTTGCTCCAGCAATGAAGAGGGAGGGGATGATGAGGGCACTGACTCCACGTGGGTGCCTGGTAGGAGAGAGGAGGAGGAGGAGGCACATGTCCAACGAGGCAGGATGCCCTCCGGGGGCCAGCTTAGGGGCAGCACACCGACTGAATCACACCGCAGAGCTCCCCCTGTGTAGGGCGCTGCCTCTGCATGTTATTCTAAAAGTTCTTTGGTGTGGGCCTTTTTTGAGACGAGTGCATCAGATCGCACCGCTGCTATTTGCAACATATGTCTCAAGCGTATCTCGCGTGGCCAAAACATCAGCCGCTTGGGCACCACATGCTTGACCAGACATATTTTGACCTGCCATGCAGCTCGTTGGCAAGCGTACCTCAAAGACCCACACCAAAGAACAAAGCGGACATCTCCTTGCTCCTCATCAGCTGGGATCACTCTTCTGGCAGCTGGGAAGGATGCAGGACAAGGTGCAGTAGTGTTGGAGGTTGTTCCACCACCATGCCTCCAAAATGCTACTACTGGTTGTGACACACCTCTCTCCTCCACCCCCTCCTCTTCTTCTTCCTCCATGGCCTCTTCCAGTGCTCTGTCCTCAGAACCAGTGGTGCTCCGTAGGCGTTCCAGGGGCTACGCAAGTACGCAGGCAAAACGATGCCATGCCGTGCTTGCGCTGGTTTGTTTGGGGGACAGGAGCCACACTTGGGCAGATATTTGGTCAGCTCTGCAGGGGCAGGCCGAGAGGTGGTTGACGCCACGCCAGCTTAAGCCAGGAATGGTGGTTTGCGAGAATGGCACCAACCTCCTCTCCGCCCTGCGACAGGGACAACTGACCCATGTGGCCTGTGTGGCTCACGTCCTTAACCTGGTGGTGCAGTGGTTCTTGGGAAGGTACCCAGGCTTACAGGATGTCCTGAAGCAGGCCAGGAAAGTCTGTGTGCATTTCGACCAATCATTTAATGCCTGTGCTCGGCTGGCTGAGCTCCAATGCCCACCAGGTGGTACTCAACGTTGGCCATGCTGCAGCGGCTGCCCACGCAGCAGAGGGCCATCAATGAGTACCTGTGCGACTACGGCACCAGGACAGGGTCAGGAGAGCTTGGTTTTTTCTCACCACGCCAGTGGGGCATGATCAGGGATGCATGCACTGTCCTGTCACCATTTGAGGAGGCCACAAGGATGGTGAGCAGTGACAGTGCATGCATCAGTGACACTGTACCTCTTGTCCACCTGTTGGAGCATACGCTGCGTGGAATAATGGACAGGGCACTTGAGGCAGAACAGAGGCAGAAAGAGGAGGACTTCCTTGCCTCTCAAGGCCCCCTTTATCCAGACAGTGTTTCTGCTGTCCCACCCATCACACAGGAAGAGGACGAGGAGGAGGAGGAGGATGATTGTGTCAGCATGGTGGTGGAGGCTGGCACTCAGCATCAGCAGCAGCAGCAGCAGCAGTCTTGTAGGGATGATTTAAAGTCCCAAGAAACCCGTGGACTTGTACGTGGCTGGGAGGAGGTAGCTGCGGATCATGTTGTCCTTAGTGACCCAGAGGACTCCGGACCGAATGCCTCAGCTAACCTACGCTGCATGGCCTCCCTGATCCTGCAAAGCCTGCGGAAGGATCCTCGTATTCTTCGGATCAAGGAGAGGGACCATTACTGGCTGGCCACTCTCCTTGATCCATGGTACAAGGGTAAGGTTGCCGACCTTATCTTGCCGTCGCAGAGGGAGCAGAGAATGAGACATCTCCGGGAGGCCTTGCAGAAAGGTCTGTGCAACGCGTTCCCAGAGACTGGGAGGTTACAAACTCCTGGTCCTGGACAACTTGTTGCTGAGGCATCGGTCAGAAGGAGCGGTGGAGAAGGTGGCCGTCTGACCGATGCGTTCAGCCAATTTTTTAGTCCGCAGCCCCAAGGTATGATCGGTTCCAGCAACCATCACCAGCGTCTGATTTACATGGTGCAGGAATACCTAGGGGCAAGGTCAGACTTGGACACCTTTCCCACCGAAAATCCTCTGGCTTACTGGGTCTTGAGGATGGATCACTGGCTAGAGCTTGCACAGTATGCAATTGAGCTACTGGCCTGTCCTGCATGCAGCGTTCTTTCGGAACGTACCTTCAGTGCTGCTGGTGGCTTTGTTACCGATCACAGGGTGCGCCTGTCCACCGACTCGGTTGATCGACTGACCTTCATAAAGATGAATCAGTCTTGGATCACCACCAGCTACCAAGCACCTGAAGCTGATGTAACCGAATATTTTTTTTTTAAATATCACATCCCTTCCTCCTCCGCTGATATGTTGGAAGAACATTTTTGGTTCTGGGTGATGCCACCAGCCCAATTTTTCAGCCCCTGTTTAACAGGGGCGTTTAATTACAATTTTTGATGCAATGCTTTGCAGCAGGGCTCATTCCTGCACTACAACTAGAGTACATGGGAGACATTGCAGTGTCGTGGCACCAGCACCAGTGCCTAAGGCCCAATTTTTCAGCCCCTGTTTAACAGGGGCATTTAATTACAATTTTTGATGCAATGCTTTGCAGCAGGGCTCATTCCTGCACTACAACTAGAGTATATGGGAGAGGTTGCAGTGTCGTGTTACCAGCACCAGTGCCACCAGCCCAATTTTTCAGCCCCTGTTTAACAGGGGCATTTCATTACAATTTTTGATGCAGTGCTTTGCAGCAGGGCTCATTCCTGCACTACAACTAGAGTATATGGGAGAGGTTACAGTGTCGTGGCACCAGCACCAGAGCCACCAGCCCAATTTTTCAGCCCCTGTTTAACAGGGGCATGTAATTACAATTCTTGATATAATATTTCACAGCAGGGCCCATTCCTGTGCCCACTCAGAGTAACTGTGAGGATTTATAGTGTTGTGGCACCAGCACCAGCACCACAACCACCAAAGGTCAGTTTTTCTACCACTGTTCAACAATGGCATGTAATTACAATTCTTGATATAATCGTTCACAGCAGGGCGCGCCAGCGCCCACCAAGAGTCACTTTGAGGGCTTACAATGTTATGGCAACACCAACACCTTGTGGAAACACCAACGCTATTTCTGCAGAGCATATAGGGCAGGCCCCTACTTTCAAACATCCAACTTACAAACGTCTCCTACTTGCAAACGGAAGGAGACAACAGGAAGCGAGATGAAAAAAGGACGGCAAAACAAATTATACAGGGTTGATAACCCTTTCCTATGTTTTCCAAAAAGCTTAAAAATAGATTTTTTTGACTGGAGCTACACTTTAAAAATGTACCAGTTCAAAATTACAAACAGATTCTACCTAACACAACAAATCTCCCTGTCTTGTTTGCACCGCCTGTATACTGCTGTTCTGAGTATATAGGGCCTGGGGGCCCCACGTCTTTCCTTTCTTTAATATGGATACGGGGTTCCCCTTAATATCCGTACAAGACCCAAAGGGGCTGGTAATGGGCAGGGGGGCTACCCATGCCATTTTTCTCAATGATTTTCATCCATATTGCCAGAACCAGATATTACATTAAAAACGCAAGCAGTTTGAAATGACTTTTTTTCCGTTAAATGTCATTTTGTGCAGGGACTGTTCTAAACACGGGGAAACACATGGCACTTCACAGGCATACTATAGACACCCCCCAGGCACGATATTTAAAGGAATATTTCACTTTTTTTTTCACTTTAATCGTCATTAAAATCAGTGCTCCCGCCAAAACGGCCATTTTTAAAAACATTTTAGGCATTGACCCTTTTTAGGACAGTATCTTGCATATTAGTCATTAAAATTAGCACTTTTTATTTCAAACGTTTGAGTCCCATAGACTTCAATGGGGTTCTAAAGTTCGTACGAATTTTCGGTCCGTTCGAAAGTTCTGGTGCGAACCGAACCGGGGGGTGTTCGGCTCATCCCTAATAGAGATCTGTGCATATTTGAGAGGCTATTTTTTGCATGTATAATACATTTACATGTATAACCATCTAGAGCAGGGGTCAGCAACTTCGGCATTCCAGCTTTGGTGGTATTGCAGGACTGACAACCACAATGCATGACTCCAAATGGCAGAGGTAGGATGGAACTTGTAGTTTCACAATAGCTGGAGTGCCAAGGTTGCTTATCACTGATCAAGAGTAAAAATTGTGTAATGCCGCGTACACACGATTGGAATTATGGTCGGAAAAAGCTCTGATGGTTTTCGATGGAATTCCGCTCAAGTTGTCTTGCATATATACAGTCACAACAAATTCCTCTCGCCAAGAACGCGGTGACGTACAACACGTACGACGGGACTAGAAAAAAGAAGTTCAATACCTAGTAGCCAATAGCTTCCATCTTGTAGTTGAATCTGAGCATGCGTGAGTTTTTGCGTGTCGGAATTGCATACACACGATCGGGATTTCCGATTTTTCCATCGGGAAAATTGAAAACATGCTCTCAAATTTTTGCTGGTGGGAATTTGGCCAGCTAAATTCTGATGAAGCATACACATTGTCTCTTTTTCCAATTAAAAGCTCTCATCGGTCTTTTGCTGGCTGAAATTCCAATCGTGTGTATGCGGCATTAGGCTTTAAAGTGTCACTAAACCTACATCATAAAAAAGCTATCAATAAATGTTGTATTACATGCTGTTCATACTCTCTCAGTCACTATGAGATATGTTTTCTGTATTCTGCAAAAAACTGGTTGATCCTGCTACTTTCTATCTCTGCCTTCTTAGTCTGCCAACTTAGTCCGCTGAACCGTGTTTCAGCGGACAATCCGCTCGTGTGTGGGCTTCAGCGGACTTTTTCAGTGGAAGTCTGACGGACTAAGTCTTTCGGAATTTCCGTAATTTTGTCCGTCCAAACTTGGTTTCAGCGGACAGTCCGCTCGTGTGTAGGCAAGTTGGACGGACTAAGTATGGCACATGCTCAGAAAGGATTTACACGCCGAAGGTTGCATTACAGTGTATTGGACGTCGAATTTCTAGTCCCGTCGTACGTGCCGTACATGTCATCGCTCAAGCTCAAGCTTTCGGCGGACTGTCTGCTCATCGTGTGTGGTCAAGTCCGTTCATTCAAAAGTTGAACGGACTGTCTGTCGGATTGTCTGATGAACTTAGTTGGGCAGACAATCCGCCAGTGTGTACGCGGCCTTAGGCTCTAGTTCCTGTATTCTTTCTTTCTGAAAGTCTACTTACCTTGTTGCTGACCCAGCTCCGCCTGACACTCACTCCTCTTTGATCACCAATGCCTATTATGTCTATTGCTCACCTGTGTTACGTGAACATGGCTTGGACTTCTGACCACAGTTCTGCCTCCTTACTTGCTACCTCGCTGCCAGAATGTTGCCAACTCATGCCTGTTCCTGACCATGAACTTGATCCTGCACCTGTCTGGCTGCTGCTGAACATACTGTATCTTGTGACCTAACCCCATACTGCAACTGAAAGGTCTTCTGTGTTTCCAAGCTCAAGTTCACAGCTTTCGAGCTCCTGTGCCCTTCTGCTTTCCTAGCAGTCTTTTTGTCCACTACCAGGGGTGCTTGGACAGGAACTGCTCAAGAGGTCACCCTTGTCATCTCTGGCTCCATAGTCAGGTAAAATGGCACCCCAACGCACTGTACAGGAGAGCACAAAACACAATGCACAGCAGCGCATTACAATGAACATGCCCTACCTTGTGGTGCGCTGTTTTATAAAGAAAGATTCATGCATGTTTTTTCATCTACTGAGGTACGTTGGCAGCTCATTTATAATGAATGGACTGCCTTATCTCAACACACGTTAATGTGTGTCATAACATGCATTAACGTGTTTGCATTAAAAGAGAAGTATGTTTGTTTTATTTCCTATTCATACTTACCTATGTGGGTGCAGCATCAGACCGATACTGCAGCTGTTCCCCTGCCATCTCTGCACTGAGAACCGTGCCACCGAACATCGTTAATGGCTCAGTTTTCACAGATCCCAGAGAGGAGAGCTGCTGACTGTCAGTCAGCGTCTCTCCTCTCTACTTCTCCACGCTGGCTGGAGCACTGAGCTGTGGAGGGGCGGGGAGAGGCCGTCTCAGCGGCTCATTGAAGGATCCAGATTTTGGAAGTTGGGATGATGCGCTGCTTCGACTGATGGCAGTGACGTCAGCAGAGAGTGGACTTCAAACCTCTCTCTGCTGAAAACGGGTCACAGGAGTGCAAAACGAATTGAACTCCTGTGACCCATAGGAAAAGCCCAGCCTAAAAAGCTTGGGCTAATGCAGCACAACAGATTGTTTTTTTTTGTGTGTGAATGGCCTTTAATCTGAGCTTTTTTTCTTGCTTTCTTGCTTCTTTCTTTTCCATTGATTAAAACAAAAAATGGCTAAAGTGATACGAAAGTCTCAGTTATTTTTCTATAAAAATAACAAACATGTTATACTTACCTGCTCTGTGTAGTGGATTTTCACAGAGCAGCTCAGATCCTCCTCTTCTCTGGTCCCTCACAGGCACTCCTGGCCCTTCCCTCCTGTCAAGTGCCCCCACAGCAAACATCTTTCTGTGGTGGCACCCAAGCCAAGCCGCAGCTCCATGTGTTTATTCTGACACCGAGCCGAGGTTCGGCCGGTCCCCTCTCACTCCTGATTGGCTAACTGATTTTGATTGACAGCAGTGGGAGTCAATGGCGCCACTTCTGTGTCTCAGCCAATCGGGAGGGAGAGTCCCAGACGTGCAAGGCACTTGTGCACATCGCTGGTTAGTGATGGGGCTCAGGTAATTATTGGGTGCTGAGGGGGCTGCTACACCCAGAAGGTCGTGTTAATGCATAGAATACATTAAACTTTCTGCCTTTACGAACACTTTAAATACACATGTAAAACTCTTGAAATATGCGTCTACAACACTTATATGCAAAAACGCTAAAATAAAAACACCAGAAAATGTCAGAAAATCGCTCTACTCCGGTGCGAATACAGACTTAATGTGAAGTTATTTATCCTCAAAGATCACAACAAAGATTTAAAATTTGCGTTGATTAGTAACACACAATAAAGTACCTACAGCTTTAACCACTTTATACTGCAGTAACCCTTATGTGCAGCTGCAAAAAGTCGGGGCATTTACACCCACATGCCGCACATATGCGTTTTTGGGTGGGCATTGTTTACGTGTGAACCGTGTGTGCTCCCAGCACAAAGATTGAGCTGTCAAAAATGGCTGTTGCTCCCAAGAAGACATCGGTAGCTGGTGGGACCAACTTCCGATGATGTGACCACTGTGGCAGCCTATCACATCGTCACATGATCACCACACTTTCCTGCCCCCTTGGGCATTAAAAACTTTAAAAAGGGGACACCAGGGCAGGCTTTTGTAATGGTTTTTTGAAGCTTTAATGAAGCTTGGCAAATTTCCTATGTCTGTTGGTTTACTATTTTTTTCAATACATGAAATACAAAGGAAAGCTAACTCTGAAATGCCCCTCTACTGATGACATGTGGTTAGGAAGCACTATGATAGACATGACGTAAAGTAGGATGTTGGCAGGCTAGCACACTATTCAGTTCCCATATTTTCTATTTCTCTCTGTGATAGACATCTATGGAGGCTTTGGAGATGTGGTGAAGTACCAAAAAATCGACATGGGTATAATTTCTAAAGGCAAAGCAAGCCAGCGCAAACTCAACAATGTGAAGCTAGTGTAAACAAGGCCTACAGTTGAGCTTTAGTTGATTTGTAACAGCTTAGCCTTATGCCGCGTACACACGATCAAACAATCGGGTGGAAAAGTCCGGCAAACTCAAGTCCGCCGGACAATCCCCCCGTGTGTAGCCTCCGGCAGACTTTTTTGACCCGAAAGTACGGTGGACTTAGAAAGTAGTTTTGCACTCCAATCTTCCCGCTGGACTCGCATTTCGGCGGACAATCCGGCCGTGCGTATGCCAGTCCGCCGTACTTTTGAAATGATTGGACTCGCCCACACACGCGGAGGAAAGTCTGCTCATTTCGAGCGCGTCTCCAGGTAAGCGGGGCCCACGAAGGAGGCGTCGCTGGCCCCGCCACCTGGTATGGACTTAAAGGGGAACCCCCACGCCGAAAAAATCGGCGTGGGGGTCCCCCCCAGGTCCACATCAGACCCTTGTCCGAGCACGCTACCCGACCGGCCAGGAAAGGGGGGGACGAGCGAGCGTCCCCCCTCCTGAGCCGTACCAGGCCACGTGCCCTCAACATGGGGGGTGCCTTGGGGAAGGGGGGGCTGCGGGGTCTGCGGGCGGGGGGCTTATCAGAATCCGGGAGCCCCCTTTAATAAGGGGGCCCCCGGATACCGGCCCCCCACCCTATGTGAATGAGTATGGGGTACAATGTACCCCTACCCATTCACCTGTGAAAAAAAGTACAAAAAAAACACAACACAGGGTAAAAATAGTTTATTGCACAGCTCCGGGGGTCTTCCATCTTCGGGGGTCTTCTCGCCGGACTCCTCCGCTATCTTCTGCTAGCTCTTTTGCTAACGGAGGAGCCCGGCTTTCTTCCTCGCCGTCGGCCTCTTCTTCCGACTTTGGGGGTCTTGTCCCCCTCTTCTGGGGTCTTGTCCCCCTCTTCGGTTCTTCTGCCGGGCCACCGCGCCTTCTTATAGCTCTTTTACAGGCGGTGGCCCGGTCTTCTGTCGCCGCTATCGTCGTCGCCGCCGCCGCCTTCTGGCCTTCTGTTCTTCTCTTCAGATGTTGACTCGTCGCATCCTTCGCTCACAATGGCTCCGATGCGATGCGCGGCGACTTATATAGGGACATCACCGGATGATGTCCCCGCCCATTATGGTGTCACAGTCCCAGAGGGCCGCTCGCTTGTCCCCCCCTTTCCTGGCTGGCCGGGTAGCGTGCTCGGACAAGAGTCTGATGTGGATCTGGGGGAACCCCCACGCCAATTTTTTCGGTGTGGGGGTTCCCCTTTAAGTCCATACCAGGTGGGGGGGCCAGCGATGTCTCCTTCGCGGGCCCCGCCTACCTGGAGACGCGCTTGAAATGAGTGGAGTTTCCTCCGCGTGTGTGGGCGAGTCTGTTCATTTCAAAAGTAGAGCGGATAGTACGGCGGACATAGTACGCCGTATTAGTCCGCTGAAAAAGTGCCGTGTGTGGGCAAGTAGCCCATTCGGAAAGTCGGACAGACAGTCTGGCGGGAAGTCCGCCAGACTAAGTCCGTCGGATAGTCCGCTACGTGTGTACGCAGCATTAGAAACACCTATGTTGTTTACATGTAGTGCTACCTCAGTGGGAACCGCTGGAAATATGCCCGGGTTCTTATTCCCAGTAAATGCATCGCAGCCAGGCACACAGTCACTCTTTGGTTCCTTCTTTGAGCAATTAGAGCAGAGTCCCTTCACAGAGAATTAGATATACTGAGCTCTTTAGTATACCAACCAATGTCCCCTTTACACACATACAGCTGACTCTCTAGCATCAGAAAGGTGGCAGTAGCCCACAGTCCCTAAGATCTCTCTTACTGTCTGTACTTACAAAATGTCCCTGGAAAGTTGGTTGCCTCCTCCAACATCCATGCAACACCCTTTCCCCTGTGATACCAGACTGGATCTTCAGGCGATAGCCCCTCAGTCAGCTTTAAGTAGCTTCCAGCAAAGCAGGCTCTCAAGTTGCCCACCTGAGGCCTCAAGAAGAGCAAGCACATGTCAGGGTTGTTCCTCTCCTACAGGAAAATACCTATAAGCTCTGTGTCTCTGAATATTTATACAGACTCCCTGCAGCCATCTGGGCTACCCTTCCAGGAATTGGCCAAGGTTGTATAAAAATGCATGCTGCCCATTTGCCTTGCTCCACACCTATGCTCTAGAGCAGGGGTCTCAAACTGGTGGCCCTCCAGCTGTTGCTAAACTACAAGTTCCATGAGGCATTGCAAGGCTGACAGTTACAAGCATGACTCCCACGGGCTGAGGCATGATGGGACTTGTAGTTTTGCTACAGCTGGAGGGCCGCCAGTTTGACACCCCTGCTCTAGAGAGATCCACAATTCTCCAGAAAGCAGAGAGAGCAATTAAACCTGCAGCAGGTGAAACACTAAATAGAACAGAATAATCAACACAGCCACACTGATTGATGAGCAGCACTAAGTTTGCCTAACAACAAAACAGCAGCTCCACTGCATACAGTAAGCCAGAACTAAATTGACCTAATCCTAGGACCTACCTAGGAGGGTGTTATATACATATGAGGACTGGCAGGCTGCCAACAGTCTACTCTTCATGGAAACAAATGTACAATTTTTGTTGAGAACCTTGAAAATTAAAGTACAGCTAAGGCCCTGTACATACCTAAGTGTATCGGAAACGCTTGCAGAAACGCATGTTTTTGCCCGCATTTCCGATATATACCAAAAACGTGCTAAAAAACACAATAGTTGTAGCTAATTATGTGGTGCTCCCTTACATTAGCATATGTGTTATATGAAATTGTATACAACACTTATATCATAAATAAATTAATAAGTGCAAATGTTATAATAATCCCAAAAATAGTATAACACCCCAGAACCACATTAAATTACCACAATTTCCATGATGTGATAAAATCCATAACAGTCTATGATTACTAAATTAGTACAATCAAGTGATTGGATCCTGCATTGTCCTCTATGGAGTGGTGGATGTCAGTGGGAACATGTCCGCCGACAACTGCTGCCATACAATCCGATCCAAAAACAGACGGATGGTGGTCATATTTTCCATCCATCCAGCAGATCGGATGGCATTGGATGGAAATGGATGGGCTCTGTTTTCATCTGATTGCCCCATAGAGGAGAGCAGGACCGTGTCTGCTCTGCATAGAGGAGTGGACACAGACCTTTCATCCACCTGCTCAGCGGGGATCAGCGGACCGATCCCTCACTGAGCAAGCGGATTCCGCATAGCGGAGGGGCCCGTATTAAAGGGGCCTAACTGATCCTTTGGGCTGTTTTCTCCCCTCCAGCGGTCTAAGATCCTGACATCATCAAGACTAACATATACACATAAAAGTCCACAAACATAAAATGAAAACATCAGTGATGTGAAAACTTTCCCTTTGTCTTTGGACTTTACAGTTCTCAGAAGACTTTCACATCACTGATGTTTTCATTTTATGTTTGTGGACTTTTATTTGTGTTGATGTGCACCCATTGAATGTGTGAAAATCCAATATTCCTATGTTTAGTAGGTGCAGCTCTGTTTACACACTTTCACATTGAGTGCAAAATAACTGTTTTGTATTTTTTACAATATCATGAAGACCAATGCAGGGATCATATCCCTGCACTGGACATGATGATGCAGAGGGACAGTCTACTACTGGAGCATGGCGCAGCGCTGCCTACTGGGGGACCACCAGTAAAAGTGCTTTTAGCCCCAGTTCACACTAATGCATTGCAAATTGGGTGCAAATTTAAAGTGATGCACAGTGCAAATTTGCATTGCGTTTTTTTTTGCAAATCCTGCTTAACATGTGCGTTTTCCATGCAAATATAGTGCAAAAAAAATAAAAAAATTTGCAGTGATGTGAACACTGGCGTGTGATTTCAATACAGTCCCATAGAAGTCTGTGGAGCTGAAATTTACACAGCACCGCAATAAACGCGCACAGGACCCTTTTTTGAACCGGATCAAACTTGCACCGCATGTATGTGAACAGCCTTGGAAATAATGCTTTTTTACATGAAATGCGAATCTATGCTTTTTGGATTGCATCTGATCCATATAGAATTTGCATAAGTGTGAACCAGGGCTTAGTCTAGGACCACACTGAATGGGGCTTTAAAATCGTGCAAATTCACTTGAAATCACACAATTTCAAAGTCGCATGTCCATGACTTCAAGTGCTAATTGGCTGACATCTGTGCGACTTTATGCACAGATGTCTATGCAAGTCGCATTTGAAATTGGCAAAAGTAGTACAGGAACTACTTTATCAAATCGGTGCGGCACCGCAAAGTCGGTGTTGCACTGAATTGAACAGTTCCATGGACCTGTCAAGTGGCACCGATGTGAAGGGGGGGGGGCTCACTCTCCCCTAGAATAAAAGATAAATTAACCCTTGCAGTGCAACCACAGCACCACTGCAAGGATTTCATTTTTAATTCCCCCGGAGTAGGGCTTTAAGACTCGGTTCACACTGGGGCAGCCTCAAAGTTGCCTGACTCTGAAGACGCACCGCACATCGCGACTTCAGAGCGGCTTGCAAAGGACTTCTTTAATAGAAGTCAATGCAAGCCGCTTCGAAGTCGCTCCCAAATAGTGCAGGAACCTTTTTCTAAGTTGGAGCGACTTGAGTTGCTCGGATTAGAACGGTTCCATTGCACTAAATGGAGCTCGACTTGTCACCCCGGTGTGAACCGACACTAAAGCAAAAAAAGTTTAAGTTTGTTTGAAACTTATTTTTAGGTACCTAAATTCCTGTAAGTTAATATGATTATTATTGTTGTTATTATTATTATTTTGTATCCTGTTATGAATATTAATTGAACTAACTTTGCGGAGAATAGTGCACAGTAAAGAGTGGATATAATAAACAAAATAACAATACTCCTGTAAGCAATGGAAGTATCTATATCTCAGTACAAGTAAACAGTTAAAACATGATTTGCTGGTGTTTTAGTTGAGTTGCCGGTTGGGTGCAGGCTCCAGACCCTTGAAGTTTTTTTGGCTGACTATAAAACTATGAAACGTAAAACTTCTTCTCTGAACAAGAGCATCCTAGGCACACGAAGCAGCCCTGATCCCAGCCCCAAATGTCATGTTCGGATGACTTCACAGCTCCCTATTGTTTCTAGCAGGCTGGTGTTAGGACCCAGAGAGGAGCTCTTGTAATGAAAGGTTATAAATAGTGTTGTGGACTAGGACAAACTTTGAGGAGTGAGCAATGACATCACTCAAGCCTTTTCCCCACCCTAGATTTAGTGGGATGGAGGTACACATTGTCAGAATCTAAAGTCAGATTCTTTAGTGGTGACAATATGAGCAACAGATGCACTGGCACTTAAGAGCCGTGGTTTTTCTTCCTCTACCTGCATCCAGGCACACATCTGTGACCCTGCAGATGCTGATTTAAAGGGACATCAGGCTGTAGGGACAAGAACATCACTAGAGGATCTGTGATAAGAGATGAGCCACTCTGGAGTCCCTCCATCACGTGGGATCCAATGACTTCAGCAGCAGTGCAGTTCACCAGCAGGACCATTGCACAGAGCAGCTTTACATCTGTCTAGCATTCTATCTCAAGAGCTCATCCAGTTGTGGGTGATAGGAAATACTCATGGGGAACTCGCTGCAATTCTTTCCTTGGATTGCCTTTCTGTTCTTGCGGCCATGTGGAAATCAGGTAAATGTATATACATTACGTACTATGCAATGTTTTTTTCCGTTCACATGAAAACAGCATTATGCAAAATTAAAACCTATCATGCTTCCTGTTTTTTTTTTATTATTATTACATATAGATATGCAGATTAAATAGTATTGTAGCAGTTGTAAAACTAAAAATGACAACATGCTATGATGCCCTTTATTATTATTATTTATTATTATTATTATTATTATTCTGTATTTGTTAATACATTTTGTCACAGCACAGTTGACATACAGTACAATGCGCCATGTGAGACTGTGTGCACTCCGTAATGCGCATGTGCAAATGCCTCCAGGCTTGCAATCTGGCAAACATTTCTTTGCTGAACCTACAGCAAAAAAAAACTATCAATGTATTTGAATGCAGAATGAGCGCGAATGTGACTTTCCAAATGCATGGTTTTAAAAACTTTGGTCCGCATAAATGAACAACCAAAACATTGGGGTTGATTTACTAAAACTGTAGTACAAAATCTGGTGCAGCTGTGCATGGTAGCCAATCAGCTTCTAGCTTCACCTTGTTCAATTAAGCTTTGACAATAAAAAAGAAAAGAAAAAAAGTGGTGAAGTATTTATGGGATTGTTTAAGGTGCAGATACTAGTAAATAGAAAATAAATAAATAGTAAAAAAAAAAAAAAAGGAAGCTGATTGGTTTCACTGGGGGTTATTTACTAAAGGCAAATCCACTTTGCACTAAAAGTGCACTTGGAAGTAAAGTCGCTGTAGATCTGAGGGGGACATGCAAGGAAAATAAAAAACAGCATTTTAGCTTGCACGTGATTGGATAATAAAATCAGCAGAGCTTCTCCTCATTTCAGATCTACCCCTTAGATTTAGAGCAACTGCACTTCCAAGTGCACTTGCAGTGCAAAGTGGATTTGCCTTTTATAAATAACCCCCAATGTTTCAATGATTTTGCACTCCCCAGTTTTCATAAATCAACCCCATAGTGTATGCCAATTTAAAAATAAAAGGAAAAAGAAGTAATGAAGTATTTTTTTTTTTTTAAGGTGCAGATACTAATAAATAGAAAATAAATAAATAGTAAATAAAAACAAAAGGAAGCTGGTTGGTTTCAATGTTTCAATGATTTTGCACTCTCCAGTTTTCTTAAATCAACCCCATAGTGTATGCCAATTAAACAAATAAAGTATGCGCTAATTTATAGTAATATCCTCTTATTAAATATTGTAAATCAAAGGGTTTATTATGGATTTATTCCTATTTTACCATACTGTACACATTTTTTTTTAAATAAATGCTTCAGAAATTATTTTATTTTTCCCTTTAACATTGTTATGCATTTTTATAAAGACTTGTGCTAAATATTATTCTAAATTAATGTTTTTTTTAACTTAATTATTTTTAATCACCCAGAGTAAGTTACTTCCTAGAGATTGAGCACTAAGATACATCCTTAAGCACTGAGCGTGGTCCTATTTATCAGTATATATTTTTATAAAGACTTTATTATAAAATTATTCTAAATTAATATTTTTTTTTTAACTTAATTAGTTTATTTGCTCATCCAGAGCAAGCAACATCCTAGAGACTGAACACAAAGCTACATCCTTGAGCACTGAGCGTGGTCCTATCCTTCCTTAGCAGTGGCCTTTTGATTTAAAATCAGGACCAAATGGTCAACATTGAAGTGTCTAAAATTAGGACAGCTTTTGCACATTTTTAGTACATTCAGCGTACAGAAAGTATAGCAACCTATAGCAACCAAGAAGACTTCACCTTTCTATAGTCTTACTACAGTTAACTAAAGTGTGACTGGTTATTGTATGTTCACATTTCTGCATCGCCTTTTGCATTGCCTTATAAATAAACCTAAAATGTGATCCCATTTGAACTATAAAAGGGCGTGAGTTGTATTATATACAGCAAGCCACACTGCGCAGCATTCAGCACACATTCTTGGTGTAAACTGTTTATTGTCAGAGTTTTTTTGCGGTTATACCATTTAGCATCCACCTACAGACCAGGTTGATGTGTAATGCTGGGTACACGCTATACAATTTTCTGTAGATTTTTTCTTTTAGATTTACCAAAACCATATAATATGAGATTGAACCTAAAGACTCTCAATTTGTATGCAGTCATGCAGGCCCTAGCACTATATAATTGAAGTTAAATCTAAAGGAAATCAAACAACAAAAGTTGTATAGTGTGTATCCAGCTTAAGGGTCTACAGCAGTTACAAATACAGCCATGCAAAATTAGAAACTTTGAATTAAATCCCAACATGTGCCAGTGCAGTCTCTGTTCACAATTCCAGAGTGGCAATGCCATATTTTTATTTAACGGCTTACCCTTAAGCAGGCTTCAGTCTATTATGAATTCTGCTGCTAGAATGATACACCTCACTAACCAATCCGTGACTGCTGCCCCTCTCTGCCAATACCTTCACTGGCTTCCCCTACCCCACCGTGTAAAATTCAAAATGCTAACCATAACATGCAAGGCCATCCACAACATTGCCCCATCTACATCACTAACCTCATCTGCAGATATAACCCAAATCGTCCCCTCCGCTGCTCCCAGGACCTTCTGCTCTCTAAGCTCCCTTGTTACCTCCTCCCATGCTCGCCTTCAGGACTTCTCCAGAGCCTCTCCCATCCTCTGGAACTCCCTGCCCCAGTATATCCGATCAGCCCCTACCCTGTCCACCTTTAGGAGATCCCTGCAAAGTCATTTATTCAGGGAAGCCTATCCCACACCCACCTAACGGTCCCTGAGCCACCCCCATCAAATCATTCTCTGCAGCTATTACCTTTTGTACCACCACCCCCTCCCTTTAGAATGTAAGCTCTACGAGCAGGGCCCTCCTGTACCTTTTGTATTGTACTGTAATTGTGTTGTCCCCCCTTATACATTGTAAAGCGCTGCGTAAACTGTTGGCACTAAATAAATCGTGTATAATAATAATATTTTGTGGCAGAAGAACAGGTCAGTCTAACAATGGTCGGAAACAGAATGGAGGCCATATATGAAGTACAAGAAACTGCTTAAATTCCATGTTTTCAATTGTGCTTTTTTAACTAGGGTTGAGGAAAGTATTTACCTTTTTAACCCCCCTGACGGTATTCCCGAGTCTGGCTCGGGGTGGAATTTTCATACCAAAAGCGGTATCCCCGAGCCAGACTCGGGACTGCATCGCTGGATCCAGGAGGAGGTTTACTTACCTTCTCCCTCGGATCCAGCGTTGTCTCCCCGCTGTACGAGCGAGCCGTGTCTCGCTCGATGCATCACATCGCCGATCTCCGTGCCCTGCGAGCGTTGCGACGCACGGGGACGGAGATCGGCGCCAAATTCAAAAAGTGAAACAAACAGTAAACATGCAGTATAATGTAATCTTACAGATTACATTGCTGTATGTAAATATTTCACATCCCCGTTGTCCCTAGTGGTCTGTCCAGTGCTCTGCATGCAGTTTTATGTAATAAAAACTGTTCTTTATGCCTGGAAACTGGAGATTGTCCATAGCAACCAAAACTGTCCCTTTACATCAAAAATGGTTTTAGACCAGCTAGAAAACAGCGATAATAAATTGGAATCACTCGCGGAATTGAGCGATAGCGATTTGTGGGGAGATCCGTCATCAAATACTGAAAAGTAATGACAGTTACAATTCTGCAACTGAGCAAATTTCAGTGTTTTTGATTTGATTACATTATTGAATAATTTTTATTATTGTTATATTATTATTTGGTACAATTATTTATAATTATTTATTATATTATAATTTATGATTTCATTTTTCAAACTTTATTATACCCGGGATGTCTGCTAGACTCTGATTTGGACAGATTTAAGTGAGTTATTCCTAAGAATTGCATGACTACAATATAAAACGCCAAATTTTCATGCAAAATAATGGTACCGCTTTTAGCACCTAAAATCCGAAATAATCGCACCGCCAGGGAGGTTAATTACCAATTTTTGATTGGACCACCTTCACACATTGTGGGGTGGATTTACTAAAGGCAAATAGACTGTGCATTTTTCAGTTGCTCCAGAGCTTAGTAAATGATCAGAAGCTCCGCTGACTTCCATCATCCAATCATGTGCAAGCAAAAATGCTATTTTTTTCAATTTTCCTTGCATGTGATTGGGTATTTATTGCAAAATGAAGGCTTGCCTCATTTACTAAGCTCTGGAGCAACTGTATTTTGCACAGTCTTTTTGCTTTTAGTAAATCTATCTTTTTTTTTTTTTCGGAAAAGTTTTTTATTGCACAAAAATGTAGTATACAGAGCAGTACATAACGAATATAAACACCCCCCGACAACAAGGGAAATCAACATGCATTAGTAACAATAAACCTGTACATGTCCATATTCACACATTTGAGCTTTCAATGTCTACCCCTCATCATACACTACAACATATGTGCATTTTTTTTTTTTGGTTTTAACAAACATAAAAGTAAACCAAACCCCTGCATAACCACAGGAAGAATAAAAACTCCTTCCCACCCACCCAAGAAAGTGTCTACTTCCCAGTATTATGTTCAGCAAATACTGAGAAAAGCTGCCCTTGCCTACTTCAAGAAGTATACCCACTGTCATGTCCCCGTCTCATCTCCAAGGCTTAAGGAGTACTCATAGATATCACACTATGCTATCACGCCTCTTCTGCCAATGTATGTTCAGAGTCAACCCATCGAAACCATACCTTCCTAAATTTATTAGGAGCCCCTCTAGCCTCATATGCATTTTATACATCAGCATACCCACATTTATGACCTTATTCCACATCCCCAGTGTTAGTCTTCCTCATGTATCCACCGTCTGGCAATGAGTTTCCAGTAAATCTATCTTTAAGCCTTTTCCTCCAAAAAGCTGAATATTATTATACTTTCATATAAACGAAGATAGTAATCAATTCTGAATGTCCCACGAGGAGTACTTTGGATCTCCCATGAGAGGCATGCTACGTACCCGGCTGTAATACTCTATCCATTCATCACTAGGACATGGCAATGTCAGCTGTGTGAATAGGCAATAATAGCACCATGGTGAAGACTAAATGGTATTTTTATGGGTCCAATGGAAAGCAACGCAAACATACAACACTAACAGAAAATTAAGCATTAACTTTTTTTATTGCCTTGTCATTATTTGTGTGCATCAATTACCGGATAGTAACACACTTTTAGCGGGATGGTTTATGATATATCCTACTGAGCTTGGCTAACAATGTCACTGGATGTTTCTGATGTGGGATGATAGGAATTTATTTCTCTAATTACTAATGCGTCACAGATAAAACTAAATTCCGATTGTCGTATGCCAGTTTTGCTTTATCTCTATAGTGTTTTCCTTTTCTAAAAGTTAACTATAGTCCAAAATACAGTATTCCTGATAAGTTAGACAAAGTTGTATTTATCTTTGACAAGTGATTTAACAAGTAAACTATACTTCACTCCTAGAGCTACTAGATGAAAAGCCTGTTTATTTGTAGAATGGGGAGGTGACCGGGCAGCATTCCCCATAATATATAAGGAAGCACAACAGACACATTATGGTACACATAGCTTTAGGTGTGCCCACCTCCAGGGATAAACAGTGCAAAATCCCTGCTGTCACTCTGTTGGCACCTGTTGATGCCATGTTCTTTTTTTTATTTTGGGTCCAGTGTGTTTTTGTGGTGTCCATTGAGTGACCACAGATGTCATATCTCCTGGGCATGCATGCTGAAGTTACTTTATCCTGCCACCCAGCTCCATTATCTACATTCTACAGATGCTACGGTTGTGTCAGGTTTGAACATTGCCCTGTGCATGTGCTGCAGTCAGTGTACATTTAAAATTCAACTCTAGGTAAATGTAAAATTATCCATTACAGTGGGGTTGTGCCTACACTGCAAGGGTTAATAGCTTGTTTTCTCTAAGAGAAAGGAGAATTTTCCTTATCCCCAGCAGACGGCACTCTCCCTCGCTGCAGCAGTGGACTGTCTCTTGGTGCCATCAAGTCCAATGCAGAAGTATAGACTCTGCTTTGGTCTTGATGACGTCAGGACCCTAGACCTCTGGATTGTGTGTGTGGGGGGGGGGGGGGGAGAAGAATTCTTCGGGGACCTGTCTAGCTGCAAGGATGAGCAGGGGATCCGGTAAGCAAATTTTCTTTCTTTATTTTGCTAAACCAAAACAAGCAGCAAACCATGGCAGTGCAGGAACCGGATAATATATTAGCTGTCTGGGTTGAGCTTCAACAAAAACTTCCTGATGGCCACTTTCTATGTGGCATCTTAAAGTGGTTGTAAACCCTTACAGACTACTTTTTGCTGCAGGTAAGCCTACAATAAGGCTATCTCCTAAACCTGTACAGTTTAGGAGATATCCCATGTATTTGCATGTGCCGACATCATCGGCACATGCACACTGAAGCAAACTGAAGCAATGGCACGTATGTGCCGTTTGCTTCAGTGAGTGTGCTGTTACTGGCAGCTCCCGCGTACATGTACGCGGGAGTGACATCATCTCAGCTCCGGCCAATCACAGAGCTGGAGCCGCGATACCTGGAAGTAACCCCTGGGAGTGATGTCGCTGGCTGGTGCTGTGTACGGGCACCGCAGCGAGGGCTTTGATCTCAGGTGAGTACTACATAAAGAGCTAGTATGCTATGCTTACTAGCTCATTATGCCTTTGTCTTGCAGGTTAGTTTTTTTTTTCCAAAGTGGGCTTACAACCACTTTAAGTTCCAGTTTTATTATACAAGAACTGCATTGTTTTTCAGTTATTTGGAATCAGCACAGACATGTTTAAAGTGTATCTAAACCCCAAAACCAAAAATGTAATATATTGCAGCTTACTATTTCTTAGATGAGATGCCTGCATGTATCTTCACTTTTACGCTTTTCTTTTCTCCTATCTATGGAGGGAGATATGGTTAACACACGGGCTGGACATCAAACATGTCTGCCTTTGTTTATCTCCAGAACATGACTAATTGATGGGACTAGTAGTTTACACTCTGCTGCATTAAAGGGGGGGAGACTGCGCAACCACTCTGGTGTAGTAAGTTCCAACACAGTTTTAATTAAAATGGATTAAAAAGTGAATACTCACAAAGTGAATGAAAAACACACATAGATAATAACCAGATAATAATAACTATGCAGTGCAAGAGCCAGCCTGATTAGATACAAAATGAATTGAATAGTTTTGGTAGATCCCAAATTACATAATTTTGGTAAATTTAAAGTTCATTGTACTTGCAGATTGTAACCTCTATGATGAGCTTCATAGAGAACATTTTGAAATGTTGATTTTGATTATGCCTAATCATACCTTGAAAAATCTACCTTTTGTCTGAAATTTCTCTTGAAAATAGCAGTAGTTTCTTTGCCAATGCACCCTTATGCTTTCATTCTCATAGCTGTATATCTGAAGTGTCAGATCTAAGGAACTGCTGCTGCCTCTGACTGCTAGTCTCAGGGGATTTGGTCTCTACTGAGAAGCTCATTGTTCTGCTTGTTGCAGTGCAAGGATTTCCCTACTTCTGCTTCATTCATTCTTTGAATCTATATTTTCTGAACCTATATTGCTGCTGCTTGATTATTCCTTTATTAGTCGTCAGATTACTACCAGTCATCAGGGGGCAGCTCTAACATGAGTAGGCAAAGTATTGCCACTACCAAGATGCCCACACAGAGGTCATAGACATGGTGGGGTTAATTTACCTAAGGCAATATGACTGTTTACTTTCCAAGGGAAGTTGCACCTTGCAAAGGAATTTGCTCCAGAGCTTAGTGAATGAAGTTTCAGTTTGAAAAGAATACCCAATCGCGTGCAAGAAATATAGCAAGAAAAGCATATGTGCTTGCACATGATTGGATGATGGAAGTCACTATAGCTTCACCTCATGCACTAGGCTCTGAGGATAATTCCCTTGAAAAGTGCAACTTCCCTTGCAAAGTGAACAGTCTACACTCACCGCCCCCGTTATTAGGTACACCTTGCTTCTCGCCCTTTGGCTAAGATCAAGTGTAATATCTGTTCTTATCAGTTGCCAAAGGAGGCGCTGTTCCATCCCTAATAGAGAGGGTTTGGTCAGAACTCTCTGATGGCCTAATTAGCATCCGGAAGGACGGTTTCAGTAGGGGCCACGTCGTGCCACCCGACAGTAAACTGGGGGCCGATGTATGGTCAAGTCTGAGCCGTCTGGAAGGGTGCTCCTGGTGAGGATGGGTGCTGCTACTGGTCTGACCCAGAGGGTCGAGTACCTGGCCTTCTGGCCTGGATTGGGGTAGTTCTAGCCCTGGATAGTCTTTAGGGAGGGAATACTGGCTCCTCTCTATGCTGAGGGGGAGGAGCAGTTAGTACTTCCCGAATGTAAATAGGAAGGAGTGATGGGAGCGACGGTGGAGCCTGATGGCAAAAGGCTCTCACCAAGCTTCCTGATCTTCATGCCTTCCTGCCTGGGGTGGAGGCTGCTGTGGTCCGGACCGTGGGTCAGGGTGGTCTTGAAAGCCTTTGGAGCATGTGCCCCTGGAGTGGCCGTCCAGGGGTGCCCGTCTAGGGGTGCCTTTAGATCACTGTGAGTGAGGGTCACGTTGATTTTGGCCACCACTGTCATTGCACCAATAGCACGCTTTTTTAGCACCTGCCTCTTGGGCCGGGCCTTTTGGCTGGGGCCAGAGGAATTTTTTATTCCTGGCTGGAGGGCCTGGTCATTGTTTCACACAACGGGCACCTTTTCACTCTCCTCTCCACTATCCCTTCCCCACTTTATTTATTTATTTTCTTGTGTGTTTGTCACGTCTTGTTTAGTCACTTTGTACGTTTGCTGTGATGAGTAGGGTCACAGGTCCCAGGGCCTGTCCTGAAAGTCTGGGGAGGGGTGGACACGGCCTTCTGGCTTAGTTCGCCCTCTTCCTTAGGGTTGGGGTCTCCCTTCGGGGGAGCCTCACCTAGTATTTGGGTGGGTCTGTTTCCGCAGACCTTCCAAAGAACAGGGTCTGCCTGGTTTCGGCCAGAAAGACCAAGTTTTAAGTGTCCTTGTCCCTGTCAGGAGCCTAATGCCCCGAGGGATTCAGGACAAGGCCCTCTGATTTTAGAGGGCTTGTGTACCCGTCTGCACTTTTTTGTGTCACTCTTTATGTGTGTGCACATTTTTTATGCACCGGGTGAGTTTTTGAGTGTGTTTTGCATGCCACAGGCTTTCAATAAAATTAGGTACACCTTGCTAGTAGTACCGGGTTTGACCCCCTTTTGCCTTCAGAACCGCCCTAAGAGATTTTGGTACATTTTGACATTATAGCACCATGCAGTTGCTGCAGATTTGTTGGCTGCACATTCATAATGAGAATCTCCTGTTTTCCATCGCATCCCAAAGGTGCTCTATTGGATTGAGATCTGGTGACTGTGGAGGCCATTGGAGTACGGTGAAATCCATTGCCATGTTCAAGAAACCAGTGGTGAGATGATTTGAGCTTTGTGACATGGGGGGTTATTTACTAAAGGTAAATCCACCTTGCACTGCAAGTGCACTTGAAAGTGCAGTCGCTGCAGATCCAAGGAGGACATGCAAGGAAAATGAAATACAGCATTTTAGCTTGCACATGATTGGATGATAAAATCAGTCGAGCTTCCCCTCATTTCAGATCTACCCCTTAGATTTAGAGCGACTGCACTTCCAAGTGCACTTTCAGTGCAAAGTGGATTTGCCTTTCGTAAATAACCCTCATGGTGTATTATCCTGCTGGAAGGAGCCATCAGAATATGGGTACACTGTAGTCATAAAGGGATGAACATGGTCAGCAACAATACTCAGGTAGACCGTGGCATTTAAACGATGCTCAGATGGTACTAAGGGGACCAAAGTGTGCCAAGAAAATATCCCCCACACCATTACAACATTGATACAAGGCAGGATGGATCCATGCTTTCATGCTGTTTACTCACTTTACAAATTGTGACCCTACCATCTGAATGTGGCAGCTGAAATCGAAACTCATCAGACCAGGCAAAGTTTTTCCAATCTTCTATTGTCCAATTTTGGTGAGCCTGTGCGAAATGTAGCCTCAGTTTCCTGTTCTTAGTTGAAAGGAGTGACACCCGGTGTGGTCTTCTACTGCTGTAGCCCATGTGCTTCAAGGCTCGATGTGTTGTGTATTCAGAGATAGTATTCTGCATTCCTTGGTTGCAACGAGTGTTTATTTGAGTTATTGTTGCCTATTTATCATTTTAAACTAGTCTGTCCATTCTCCTCTGACCTCTGATATCAACAATATTGTTGTCCACGCCGTTCACTGGATATTTTCTCTTTTTCTGAACCATTCTCTGTAAACCCTAGCAATGGCTGTGCGTGAAAATCCCACTAGATCAGCAGTTTTTTTAAATATTCAGACCAGCCCGTCGGGCATCAGCAACCATGCCCAACATTCAAAGTCACCTAAATCCCCTTTCTTCCCCATTCTGATGCTCAGTTTGGACTTCAGTAAGTCGACTTCACCATGTCTAGATGACTAAATGCATTGAGTTTCTGCCATGTGATTGGCTGATAAGCAATTTGTGTTACCAAGCAATTGGACAGGTGTACCTTATAAAGTGGGCGGTGAATGAATTTTTCTTTAATAAATCAACCCCAGTAAGTTGGTCTTGAAGAAAAGATTACCTGCTGATAGACCACAGTCACTGCTGGTGACTAGTTATGTGCCTTCTTCCTATGTTTTCTGGGCACAGCTTCCAGAGTTCAGTTCTGGTTCAACTATGGGTGAAATAATAAAAGTTCTGGCAGTGATGCTGACCTCCTCTATAGAGCTCTTTGCTGGAGTAATTCCTTTCCTTCCCTAGACGGGTGATTTATACAAATGCACCTTGGCCTTTCCATGTTGTCATGTCTTGTTGCTGCCACTGACACCTACCACAATTTAGTCATATCAAACAACAGTGAGGTAATATAAATAAACATTATCAAATTGCTGTAAAGGCTACTGTATGTTTTTTCTTCTGTAAATGGCCTGTGCAATTACTATCAATGTCAGTGACCCCATGTTGGATGTGCAGACGGCTCATGATGAAATGCATCAGGATATAATGCAGCTCCGAAATGCAAGAGAAAGGGCTGAGTACACACATCTGAAAGTACACTTGTGTCTATGTTATGGATATTAAAATATATACATATTCTTAAAGTAAGGTGACCAGACTATTCCCTCCGCTCCGACCAGCACAGGATAATCAGAAAGGGGCACAGATAATGTAAAAAATACATCCCCCTAAGGATTTCAGGAGGTAGTTTAATGGGACTTTCCGGGTGCCAAATACACAGACAAAGAAACCATATAACTTATAAAGATATAACAAAGTTTATTCAACAATAACACAGACATTTAAAACCAATAAAGATGGCTATACCAAACATTGCGCAGTACAGTTACACATCATAAAGTATAGATGGATTGAAGTTTTTCAGCAATTGTGTCCCAACATGTTTCGCCCGCTGGGACTTCCTCAAGGGATATTTGTTGAAAGACAAAATGGATGTGTAAATGCGCACTGATGAAAAGCCAATGATGACTGAAATGGAAGGATGGGCACTGGGCTATGCTCGAATGGCTGACCAAAAATGGCCCAAGGCCAGAGGCCAGGGCCAGTAGATCGCAATGAGCAAAATTTGAAAAAAGGGAGACCAGGGGTGCCGCAATATTTTGTAACACGATCGTGTCTTAGATCGGATAGTAAGGTAAACGTGACATCCCCCTAAGCTAGTAGGAGCGGTGGAGCGGGGGTCTGTAATTCAGAATTTTTATTTACTTTTTTTTACAATTTTGAAATTGCCCCAGCCCCTGTTCAAATCCAATCCAGGAACAAAACGGGGGACAGTGTCCTCAATCTGGGCACTGTCCCTGGAAACTGGGGATGTCTGGTCACCCTAACTTAGTGGTAAGAAAAGTAAATGAGCCTTAAAAGAAACATTTGGCCAAAGTTTGTTTGGCTATACTTCTAGGAATCACATGAGTGCACTTAGTTATGCACGTCTGTGTTTCAGATGCAGCCAACAATGGGCTAAAGCCTGCTGATGTCAGCGAGCCTCTCCAAACTCTGCAGGGTTTCCGACAATAATGTTGGTATCTGCCCACATCCCTGGCCGGCAGCTGGCTCAGCCTTTCAGCCTCTCCCCTTCTCTGCTCCCTCCCCCTCCACAGCCCAGCGTTCCAATGAGTGCTGGAAGCAGCACTGACAGTTACCTTCTCTCTGCTCAATTAAAACCACAAACTGAGCAATCAGTTTGATCGCTCAGTTCTCAGTGTAGAGCTGATGGGGGAGAGCTGCAGCATTGCATCAATGTTGTAGCCATCTAGGTGAGCATGTATGTTTGTTTTTTGTGAACCCATACCTCTATTTTAAGACAAGCCATCCCTTACCTCTTTAGCTGCTTGTGCTGTGAAGTAATTAATTCTCAAAGATCTCAACAAAGATTCTAGGGCTGACAGGCTGCCAAGAATCTGTTGCAATAGAAATTATTAAGACAGAAACTAGGATTTCAGAATCTCTGTTGTGAACTTTAACCATCTATCCACCATACGTTTATGAACAGCAAAGTAGTGGATGCTTATTTTTGCAGTGCTGTTTATAAATGGCAATGCAGCAATCACCTTTGGTTATCCTTGGATGGCTCACGTCACAGACACAATGTACAAAGCCAATCTGAGTGGCTCTGTACCATGAAATCACTGTGATGACCAAACAGTGTGCCATTTATATTGGTGTGCTCACCCTTTCTTCTTATAATGGAGGAACTAAAGTGTTACTAAATCCACAACAGATTAACTATTTTCATACTACTGGATTTAGTAACACTTTAATGAATTACTTATTTATTTATTACTTTGGAAAATGGAAATATCACATTAGACCTGCAAGGTTATCCCATTGGGTTTACTATCCAGTAATATTGCTAATGTTGGTATAGGTAATCTAGTCACTGGACAAGTCCTTTGATTATCCTTTGGAATTCCTTACTGGAATAAAATCATATCTTGACTACTGGCAAGTGGTGGGGCACTTCAGTTGTTATTTTTGCTCATTTATTAAGTCCAGATCAGTGGTAATACCAACAGTGGCAGCAGATATTATAGTTATGAACAGTTTAAACCCTTTCATCACCCCTTATCCCCACATATACACTATATTACCAAAAGTATTGGGAGTCGAGACTTGCCTTTACACACACATGAATTTTGATGGCATCCCAGTCTTAGGCTCCGTACACACGATCGGATTTCCGACGGGAAATGTGTGATGTCAGGCTGTCGGCGGAAAATCTGACCATTTATACGCTCCATCGGACAATTGTTGTCGAATTTTCCGTGGAGAAATGTTGGATGGCAGGTTTTAAAATTTTCCTGCGGACAAATGTCTGTTGTCGGATTATCCGAGTGTGTGTACACAAGTCTGTCGGACAAAAGTCCAAAGTACAAACATGCATGCTCCGAAGCAAGGAAGAGCCAGAAACGGGCAGTCTTTTAAACTAGTGTTTGTAATGGATAATTAACATTCGTGACGTGGCAAGTTATGAAATCTCGAAATGCAGCGCACATTCTCTTCTTCTTTAATGGGATTATAATGAAACTGCTTTGCTGGTGATACTGATGGAGTTATTGCAAACACATTTTCAAAGGCTTTTTTTTCTAGTGATATCAAGAATAATATTATTATGCTTCTTTTTTTTTTGGGCAAGTTACCAAAGCACCATTATCCTGTAGTAACTATGTTGGTGTCCCTTGTCAATTTTACATTGTATTTTTTTAAATGTAACTAACTACTGCCAAACTGTAATTTGAAGTAAAACACACAATTTTTTTTATTGTGCATTAAAAAAAGAAAACAAATACAATTAAACATGCTATCTGCCAATAGAATTTAACCGAAAAGTGCATTCTATGCATCCAAAAATATAGAAAATATACCAAATCAAATTATTATTCAACCAAAAAATAAAATAAAAGCCTCATACATGTGTCCTGCTTCTTAATATAGGGGGTCAGCAATGCCAAGAGTTGGTGAAAGCAGGGGTCCATCATCTGGAGATAATTCCAAAATACATCTGGATTATTCTTCTGGAGCTCCCGCAGCAAAGGCATATGACGTAATTGGTCACGATTACATCATATGTCCTGCACTGGACTTGGGTCAAAACAATAACTCCAAGACCAATAATAAATAACACATTATCCCATGCGATTCCGCAACATGTCTGGTTGACGAATGGCCATTCAGAAACAAACTGAAAATCACGAAATTAAACATAAATGAAAAGCGCAAAAGGAAAAACACGAATCAACACTCACCAAACTTTTACTAACTTGATAATTAACAGAAGGAGACCAAAGGGTGGTGCTAAGGAGCTGAAAAACCATGTAGTACACCACTACGTTCGTGTTTGTTGGCCGACAGTTCCTTGCCATTTGTATGCAAGACAAAATCCAGGTACACGCCTTCCATTTCTATAAATCAAACTCAGTGGGTTGTTTTACAAGGTGATTGTTTACAACCAATTTAAGTACTTCCTATTTATGGATACATTTGGCATCAAACATCATATCTAACCCCTTAAAGCCAAACTCTAGGGATTAAAAAAAGAAAATCTACCCTTGCAGTAGGGCCCCCTGTACTGCAAGAGCTAAATGCTTGCTATGTCTAGGGGGGGGGGGGGGGTAAGAAGTAATACTGACCTTATTCTGCACTCTAGAAGGGTCCCTCCAATGGTGCAACTGGTCCCCTGCCTCTTTTCGAAGCCACAGTTGCACCCTTACCCCCACCACGTATAAAGAAGGGTTAATAGCTCTGCATTGTACCTGATGGTGCTGAGGGACCACGCATAGACCGGAGCTTCGGGGACAGATCCAGCCAGAATGGGGAATAGGCTGGTAATCCTGTCTGTTCTTGGACAGAACAAGCATTGAGCACTTGTAGAGTTTTATTTTTAATTGCAGGAGCTGGGCTTTAAGGTATTGAGGAGAAGCATAGCAGACAACTCTCAGTGCAGTACATCTTATGCCACTTAATTGGCTTGTGCCCCCAGACTGTCAGTTTGTGGACTGAAATCCTTTCCTTACATGCCACTCTGCTACAGACTTGTCTGTGGCTAAAGCCTAGATTCTATGTTCTCTTTACAGTTCAAGAGCTTTGTTCCTTGTAAGGTAATAGTTCCTAATTAGAGGACATGTGCTTCCCCTCACTTTAATTTGAGTTCCTAGAAACAACCTTATGATGAACCCTATTAATGTCACAGCACCTTCATTAACTGAATGTTGCTTATTGCACTCCATACTCACATTACAGTATATTAAAACAGATTGCTTGCTATCTACCTATGTGATCTGCTTCCGTACCCTCTGCTGATATAACGCATGCAATTTATTTTTAGCACAGTATCTTAAGGCACAGAAATAAAATAAAATCCACAAAGTAACAAAAAAAAAAAAAGAAGAAGAATTTTTCCCTTCAATGACCAAGCTCTTTTTTTTCTGGGCAATATTACAATTATGCAAGTGTAGGAAAAATTCTTGTAGCCAGGTCTAAAAGAATTTCTTTGTGTCACGCTTTATTGCTTGTTGGTTAGCCAATCAATCCGTAGTTTTTATCCAATGACTCTGGAATCCTTGGATCAGGGTAGTGAAGTGGTGTTATTTTATTTGGCCAGAAAAGTGGTCATGTCTGCCTTTGCTTTTAATCATCGTGCATTTTTTTGTAGTCTTTGTTTCACGGTATTAAGCTTTTGTATTCATTTTGGACGGCTGTACATTGTAATGTGTGGGAAGTTTATGCCTTTTCTACTTTGTGCAATGCAAACATGAAAGGAGATCTAGCGTTTTTGTCTGTGTGGAGTAAGGTGTGAGAGTTTTTCCATTTTATAACCACATTCATCTTTTTTTGTTTCTTGTTTTTTTATGTATGGTGGTGGCAGCATCATGTTGTGGGGATGGTTTTCTTCAGCAGGGACAGGGAAGCTGGTCAGATGTGATGGAAAGATGGATGGAGCCAAACACAGGGCAATCTTAGAAGAAAAACCATTAGAGTCTGCATAAGGACAGGACAACAACCATAAACATACAGCCAGAGCTGCAATGGGATGGTTTAGATCAAAGTATAATCATGTGTTAGAATGGCCCAAAGTCCAAACCTAAACCCAATTGAGAATCTGTGGCAAGACGTGAAAATTGCTGTTTACAGACCAATCTCCATCCAATCTGAGAGAGCTTGAGTTATTTTACAACAAAGAATGGGCAAAAATGTCACTCTTTAGATGTGCAAGGTTGGTAGAGACTTACACAAAAAGACTTGCAGCTGTAATTGCAGCGAAAGGTGGTTCTACAATGTATTGACTCAGGAGGGCTAAAAACACCACACTTTTCACACATTTATTTGTAAAAAAAAACAAATTGAAAACCATTTATCATTTTCCTTCCACTTCACAATTATGTGCCACTTTATGTTGGTCTATCACATAAAATCCCAATGAAATACATTTATGTTTTTGGTTGTAACATGACAAAATGTAGAAAATGTCAAGGGGTGTGAATACTTTTTCAAGGCACAGAATTTGACCTGGCACCAGCCTCCTGCTGTCCTTCTATAGCAGAACTCACACTAGGGTAGAAGGAAGCAACAAAATGAGACAATCAGTTCTGCTGCAACATCCTTGTACTAGCATTCTGATAGGAGGAGAGAGCAGAGTGACATTGGCTCATGACACTGCTGCTTAATCTTTCACTGTCCAGTCAAAGGCCGGGGGGGGGGGGGGGGGGACTGTAAATGTTACTTCAGTGCAGTAGGGAAATTTAATCATGGTCTAGCAAGTGCTGTGCAGGAGGAGGAAACTGAAGGACTCTGTATAAAGACTGTATATAGGAAGATGTCCCTGAAGTTTTGCTGAAGTCAAGTCAGCGTCCCATAATTTCCCATCCCTATCCCAGTTATTAAGCCTCAATAAATAAAAAAACAAAGTCACTGACTGCTCTCTGACTCTGGGTGCTTGTGAAAATTTGGTGTGCCTGGCTGTGCAGGAGTGGGGTTTATCAGCAGTCCCACGGGACACATTTTGGGTGCATGTCTGGGATATTGCCCATGGTAACCTGCATGGCTGTTGCTCCTAGCAACAGGAATAATTGAGCTGGAGGACTGCATTGTGCTACCAAGTAGTGATGGACGAACGTTTCGCCCGGCGGTCGTTTCGCGGCGAATTTCCGACATTCGCGGTCCGCACGTTCGAACGCCTTTTTCCGTCGTTCGCCGCGGCGGACTTACGTGTTTAATGTATACAAGAACTTTAACCTTTGGTGACACGTTTATCATGTGATACAGGACAGCCAATTGAGACATGACAGCACATGGACACTTGGACATTCCCCCTAACCTATAAATACACCCGATCCGGTGGCCATTTTACATTCTTTCTTCTGTTACGATAGGGACAGGTTCCTGTGTGGAGTAGGGAGAGATAAACCACTAGCTATTTGGTACACAAAAGTTCTTTTCAGGACTGGTATAGGTGTTAGGTGTTGATAGGTTTGCTGTGCTGCTGATTCTTGCAGCAGCCTGAGTGTCTTTTGTTAGTTTAGAGAAAGGGAAAGGACGGTGTATGCTACAGGGACAGCCAGATTAGTCTTTCATCATCATCATCATCATCATCATCATTAGCTGTTACTATCAAGGTCCACAAAAGAGCTGTTCCAGTAACCACTAATCGTTCTCTTTTTTTGCCAATTTGTATAGGGACAGGAAGGAAGCAGTGTTGTCAGGCAGTGAGGGTAATTTTAAAGACTTGCTGTTATTATTAGTTCCACAAAGGTTCTTTTCAGGACTGGTATCAGTGGTACAGTAATAGGCTTGTACATGTATAATATTCTTTCTTCCAAATATAGAAAGGATATTATACTTGACTGCTGCCCTTCTGCTGCAGTCTGCTAAACATTCACAACTCACTTGTTCCACAAAAGTTCTTATAAGGACTGGTAACTTGGTATAGGGTGCTACGGTACATAGGCTTGAGTGCGGTACAGTCTGCTGTTCTGTAAGGACCGCTATCGGTCCACAATAGATAGGGTTGACGTGCACCACTGCTGACCGCTGCCCTATACTGCAGCAGTCCTTCAGCGGTATAGGGACTGACGTACAGTCTGCTAATCACTAACACACAACCTGCTTGTTCCACAAAAGTTCTTATAAGGACTGGTAACTTGGTATAGGGTGCTACGGTACATAGGCTTGAGTGCGGTACAGTCTGCTGTTCTGTAAGGACCGCTATCGGTCCACAATAGATAGGGTTGACGTGCACCACTGCTGACCGCTGCCCTATACTGCAGCAGTCCTTCAGCGGTATAGGGACTGACGTACAGTCTGCTAAACACTAATACACAACCTGCTTGGTCCACAAAAGTTCTTATAAGGACTGGTAACTTGGTATAGGGTGCTACGGTACATAGGCTTGAGTGCGGTACAGTCTGCTGTTCTGTAAGGACCACTATAGGTCCACAATAGATAGGGTTGACGTGCACCACTGCTGACCGCTGCCCTATACTGCAGCAGTCCTTCAGCGGTATAGGGACTGACGTACAGTCTGCTCACTTCCTTGACCCAAAAAAGCACACCGTACTATATGCCCCTACCCTCCTCTTTGAAGAGGTTGAGCGGTGTCATATTTCTACTGGGGCTGCTTATGATATCCCTGTGCTGTGCTGACTTCCTCCTGGGGGTTCTTATTATGAAGGGATCACACTATCCCTGTGCTGTGCTGACTTCCTCCTGGGGGTTCTTATTATGAGGGGATCACACCATCCCTGTGCTGTGCTGACTTCCTCCTGGGGCTGCTTACGGTGCTGCTGTCAGTGCTGTATGTCACGGTGCTGCTGTCAGCGCTGTATGTCACGGTGCTGCTGTCAGCGCTGTATGTCACGGTGCTGCTGTCAGCGCTGTATGTCACGGTGCTGCTGTCAGCGCTGTATGTCACGGTGCTGCTGTCAGCGCTGTATGTCACGGTGCTGCTGTCAGCGCTGTATGTCACGGTGCTGCTGTCAGCGCTGTATGTCACGGTGCTGCTGTCAGTGCTCTGTATTACGGTGCTGCTGTCAGATGCCTCTATCATGGTGCATGTGTCATTCCGGTATGTCACGCTGCTGGTGATCATCTCCTGCACCCTCTTCTTTGCCTACCCTGGTCCCTGACCTTCCCTCTCCTCCATTGCCTTCATTAGCTCCATAGTCCTGAATTGTTAGAACAATTTCCCAAATAAAATAAAAATGCTTGTAGTTATCGATCCCAAATTCACCTCATACATGTATTATGTCATTGTCCAGATGGTGGGACTACGTTTTACCCCCTAATAATTACCACGTGGCCGCAAATTCGACATGAAGGTTTGCAAAGTTCGCCTCCCATTGAAGTCAATGGGGCCCGCGGCGAACGTTCGGTTTCGCGAACGTTTGGGTCCGTTCGCATTTCGCTTTCGCGAAACGTCCCGTCGGAAGTTCGTCCATCACTACTACCAAGACCACTAAGGTGGTTAAAATGGGAAAATGGAGTTATGTGCCCTGCCAAACTGTGACTGTTGCCTGATTCAATTGCCATTTTCCATAACAACTGGTGGGAGTTGCTGCCGAGCCAGTATTGTGCTGCATACTCAGTTGGACAGACACTTGTGCTAAAAAGTGAGAACTGTGTTATGTGCTGTCACCTGTGGCAACCACAGCAGTCGATCATGCTCATCAATTGCAAAATGCCAAGAGGTCTGCATAAAGCTGGCAAAAGTGACTATACTGCAATGTCCTTCCGAGAACAGTAAAATGTGCACAGAAATGTCTGCTGTTGCTCATGGTGATCGAGTAAGCCAGTGGGTGCCTGCAGGAGGGGGTCTATCAGCTGTCCAACCATGGCTGATGCTAAGGACTGTCTTGACCCTGCTAAAATGGTGTGGCGTGTGTTACAGACTTTTCTGTTGCTCATGGCAACCATAGTGAGTGCTTACTGCTATTGATACGTGTGTACCCAGTGTTTGGTTGCCTGAAATGCAGGAAGTGACACTGGTGGACACTGGTGTGTGGCTGGAGCATTGACGGGGATTCACCCTTGGGCTGACCAAGGGGATGGAGAGGCTGTATCTGCTATGCCCTGGCTGCAGGAGACCCAACGCTTTGGTCAGTGCCTGGAATCCGGTGTGGTTACTGCGACGAGCCGTTTACCAAGCAAAATCAGCAGGAGCCGCTCACCTACAGCCTTGACCTGCAGTCAGGTCTATACTCAGAGAGGAGGCGGAAGGCCAAGAAGTGACTGCCAAAGGCGGGGTTGAGTTCTGAGGATGGTGACTCCCCTGCGAAGACAAGTGACATCAGGGAAGAAAGCTGGAAATCTACCTCGACCTGCAGCCTGGTTTAGAAGCTGATACCTGCTATTTCTGCCCAGCAGTAGCCAGAAGATGTCTCCAGAAAGCCATGCATCCTGTCAACCCCACCTGGAAGGAGCCATTGCAGGACTCTTTTTCAGGTGAGCCAGTGGGGAGCGGCAGTGGTGGGGTCATAAACTGGGAATCACCCACACTGCAAGCGGAATTTGGGCCCGTGGATGCAGAACGTGAGTAGTGGACATCCCTTAGCAGCTTGGAGGAGGAATGGGAGTGGGAAGACTCCCAGGAAAATTTGGAGGTGCTTTCCGAGGTGAAAGATGTGCCAGACTCAGCTGAAAGGACCGAAGGATCCATGTGTGAGGATCAAATTCCAGAACAGACATCCACAACCCAGACCAGAGGTGCTGAGTACAGGCAATGGGTAGTGAAATCACCCAAGATCTGTGTCCTCCCTGGGAAAAGCAAGCCTCGGGAACTGTCAAGATTTTCAAGGTTCCAGAGGGAGGCACAGGAGAGGATAGCACTAGAGTGGGTTTTCCACTACCCCTATGCCACCCAGAACATCATGGACATTATCGAGGACTGCCAAGCACAGTGGGAGGATGACATGGTGTGGGACTACATGCACATCCCCAAACCATTGCAGGGATCAAATAATGAACATGCTTGGACCCGGTTCCTAGACATTTGTTAAGTGTGGCGGCTGGGAAAAGGCCATTTACATGGACAGGACATCAGCAGTCCCTTTGGGGGTGCTACATCTGGAATAGGAAAAAACTATTCTTTTGGTAGGTAAAAAACTTTAAAATATGCATTTTATCTGTGTATTTAACAGTATACCAGGAATTTCGTTTTAAAGTGGAATACCAAATACACAGCTGAAAAAACATATACTGTATGGTAACTGTTTTACCTTACATAGGCTTTTTAATTCAGTTCAGTCAGTGTTGTTATACACACACCTTTTAAAATTGTATAGCCAGGAAGATCACTGTGCTATTTCCTACATCAACCCCAGGACAGAGAAATGTTTATTCTTTGGCAAACAGGCAGCCCAAAGTTGACTAGGATACTTTGGAAGTTGCAAAGCTAAAGCAGGAAAGTTTTACAATATGACGAAGGTGTGTAAATCACAAGACTTGCTGAATAGAGTTACAAATATTTTGCCAGATAAAACAGTGCACATGTATTTAAACTGTATACACAGCTGTTCGTTTATAGAACTACTATAAAATATCAAGTCAGTTATATTGATATCATATATGCCAACGTTTGCTTTCAAGCAAGAGTGAGAAATTCTTAAATGAGCGCATGAAAATAAAAAAACGTGATTTACATATATGGGGTGTGGATTATATGTAACCCAAGCTTGACTCATAGGCATGTGGTTCTTGCAGAAATAAAATGAAATCTTAGTATAAAGCTTTGAGCCTGTGACAAGTGGTTCTTCACTCATAAAGTCAACTTCCTCTCCTCTGCTCCCCACAACCTACAATTTTCACAGTTGGGGATAATTTTTTTTCTTTTAGTTTTTCCTCATTTCTGAATTTCTCACCTAGGCAAGGAGGACTTATTTCAGCTGCCCACAACCTACTAGGATATAAATGTGACCCTTCCCAGAAGGCTGTGGAGCCCAAGTATTGCATTGTTTGCAGCCTGAGTCATACTCAGGACCTATGGTACGTCTGTGCATGCGTGGGATCAAAGGAGCGTCATCAAGGGACCAGCTGTGCAAATGAGAAAGAGACAGCCAAGTCCCAATTTAAGATAGAGGCGCTGGACAGGACAAGCAGTAAAAGAGAGTTGGGTTAGAATAGAACAAGTAACCTATCTGTTTATCCTGCATTAATGAACGTCAAAGGAAAGTGGCATATGGAAGGTAAAACTCGTGAACAAGGATAAAGTTGGATAGATGGTCACTTCTCTTTCTAGAGAATTCTTCCATGTGTAGCCGTACCCCCATGGTACTGCTGAGTGTAGTAGTTCCACCTGTCACCCTGCTCAGCCTAGCATTCACCTCCAGTCACTCTCCAGACAACAAACAGTCCATCAGCTTGTTTTTGCTTGTTTTATTGAGGGTTTAAACTTGGATGGAGTAAAGGGAATATGGGATGCGCAGATCAATAATATTTAATTGATGAAAATGTAGATTGGAACCTCTATTCCACAGTCTCTAAAGCCCCAGACTCCTCCAGCACAATGCTTCTTGATGAACTGTTACTTCCTCTACTGTGCAATACTTGGTTCCTATCGCAGCTAGCACCTGGTTAGGTCCAACTCTGAATTAGGCCTAACTTTGTAGATTCGCCATTTGCTGGCAGGGGACTGCGTGCCCCTTTGGTGTAGCAACCAATAGCAATAAAAAATGTCCTTTTTTTGCTAGCTGTATTTAAGGGAACTACTGATTCCAGTCATTTCTGTGTGAACTCTGCCAGCCCTCCTGGCTGCAGCAGCCCGACTTCAATGCAAGTAACATCACAGTCTCTCCCTCTGGCTCTACATCCACTCCTGGCATGCCTTTCCCAGATCTCCCGACTGTGCCTGTCACTCACCGAACAACAGGTGAATTCTTCCTAAACATTTGCCCAGCAGTGTTCCCTGCTGTCCTCTCCTGCTCCTGTTCAGGATACCCCTTGTTTGGGTTGTATGGAGGGGTTTCCTTATATCTCTGAGCCCCGGCCCAAGGTCACCCCCCCAGACAGGGGGGCTCCCTCCAAGGCCCTGACAGCCTAACACTCCATCTCTCAGTTTATCCACCCGAACAACAACTCCTCCCCAGTAGGCTGACCCTGGGTATATCAAGGAGAGCTGCCCCCTGCCAATCTTAGCTGGGGTTTGGTCAGGGCTCCCTGAGACACCCCATGTCATCCCATCCCTCTTTCCCGCCTCCGTTTCTAGAACCTTTGAGAAAACCAGAGGGAGGTGCCAGAGAAATTAAGTCACATCAGTCATCTGCTGCTGCTCTAAAACACTCCCAGCCCCGCAGATCAAAACAAACAGGCTTAGCTTTCAGCTAGGCCTGCCTAAATTTACCTGCACTGTCCAAAAATCTAACTCTAGCACCTACCTAAGATAGAGGGTGCTACACATGGTATCAGATAGATTGTCCTATTATTAGACAAATTGTCATGTTATCAGGGACTTCAGCAGGTTATCAGAAATACTGTTTTCAAACTCCAGGACTTCAAGTGATTAAAACAAGCTCATGGCTTGGTATCAGCGGTCATTATCAGCTGTTCAGTAGAAGTGATTTGGGCAGATATAGACACTGTAATCAGAAGGGCCCCTACTGGCCGCCACCCATGGTGGTTCTTAGGATATTCTGTTCCTCCTCTGGGGAGCCCGGGACAGAGGTGAACTGGTCAAACAGTGAGATCAAGAAGAGAACGTCCATTCATGAATCACCTCTGCAAGTAATAAAGCCAGATCCACTGAGCATTTTGTCACTTTCAGTTTCAAAACTATCATTCCCTGGCTACTGTAGACAGAGAAGCAACTAATCAAGCACAAGCTGTGCTTAATTATTTAAAGTGGCGGACAGAGAAGACATTGGAGATCAAATAGACCACTGTGGGTTGATTTACTAAAGGGAAAAAGGCTGCTTTTTTTGCAAGGAAAGTTGCAATTTACAAAGGAATAAGCGTAGTGAATATGGTAAAGTTTCATTTTTCCAAAAATACCCAATTACCGTATATACTCGAGTATAGGTCGATCCGAATATAAGCCGAGGCCCCTAATTTACCACAAAAAAAATGGGAAAACGTATTGACTCGTGTATAAGCCGAGGGTGAGACATGCCTGTCCATCCCTGTGTGTCCATCCCTGTGTGTCCATCCCTGTGTGTCCATCCCTGTGTGTCCATCACTGTGTGTCCATCACTGTGTGTCCATCACTGTGTCCAGCCTACCTGTGTCCTGTGCCTCTTTGTCCTTCTGCAGCCTGTGTCCTTCTGCAGCGATCTGCATGTAAAAACATACGGCGGCCATGCCAGGATCGCCGCACCTTTTCTCCTCGTCTGTGACAGACGGCGGCCATTCCACTGTTCAAAAGCTGCGCCTCCGTCTGTGATAGGCGGAACACTCAATTTCCCAGCAGTCAGTGTTCCGCCTATCACGGACATCCTCTCATCCTCGTCCGTAGTATGAGGATGAGTGGATATCCGTGATAGGCGGACAACTGACTGCTGGGAAATTGAGTGTTCCGCCTATCACAGACAGGGAGGCGCGGCTTTTGAATAGTGGAATGGCCGCTGTCTGTCTGCACGACACGCTGATCGGGTAGACAGACGGCGGTGACTCGAGTATAAGCCGAGGGGGGCACTTTCAGCCTAAAAAAAGGGGCTGAAAATCTCGGCTTATACTCGAGTATATACGGTACATGCCAGAAAAAAACTGCACTTTTGCTTGCACATGATTGGATGATTGGATGTTGAAAAGTGAACTTCCTGTTTGTGTTTAGTAAATCAATCCCCAATGTCTTCATAAAGACTGCTGCTCCAGGCCTTTCAAAATGCATGCAGACACTCTCTTCTCTTGTTAATCTCAGTAGCGGCTACTCCAGGCCGCTCTAACTGCACAAATGCATAATTATAGTATCCAGCCTGTCCTACAAATAGTAGGGTGGAGGGAGATCGAGGTGCCAGCGTTTTTTGCAGAAAGCCCCCCCTCCCCTCCCACAGCTGCATGTGTAATGGGAGAAGGTGCAGCATTTAAAACAGGAGGGGCACTGGTATGTTCAAGACAGAAGATATGGAATTGCACAGGGGAACTTTTAGAAAATGTTGCTGAAGGTGAAAGTATGCTTTAAGCCATGTTTTAAGGCTCATGTATTGTACCCGTTAAAAGGAATTAAAATCATTGTTATGTTAGTGACTACTATGTTATTAGTGGGACCACATTTTTACTAAATGATGTCAATTTCTTACGTCTTCAAATGAGAGACACTTCTTTCTATCCCAGCATTCCAGGATTTCTGCGGATTTGGAAGTAACGTCAATGGTTGCATTACAGAGCTGCAGATTACTTTTCTTTGTCATTTCATGCAAAAAAAGAGGAGGCACAAATTTACAGCTGACATACAAGAATGTCATCTATGACAGAAACTGCTATAATGGTAGATGTTTCAGTATTCCATGACAGGGCCACTTTAAAAGCTATCTGTATATGGACAAATCTTAGAAAAGGAAATATATTAACAGAATGTTTGTGCCTGTTATTTCAGCCTAAATTGGATAAACCTAAGGTCATTCACAGTTACAAACACAGTTCATTATGCTTAGGTAACAAAATGTTACATTAAGATCGTAATGTTCTTTCATGGCTCACTTCAAACTAGTCACAAATCTTGTTCAGTTTTGCCTCGTTCCACTGAGTGGTTCGATTCGTGTTGGTTTGGTACGGTACGCTACGCTACGCTATTTTGAGTGTTTCCATTATGAAAGCTCTTTATACAATCAAACCATACCGCACCATTCATAGTTCTGCTTCAGATGTGGGGTCATAGAAAATGGTACGGTATGGTTAGGGCAGAGCTACTGGCATCACACGATCCATTCCACTGATTGGCGGACAGAAAAAACTTTGCTCACTTCAAAGGTATTTTTTCTAAACCCTCTATGGCCCCCAGCGGTCACACTTGCAGTGGAAATGCTCACCTGAATAGGCCGTACCATTCTACCCCTTCCGAACTGTACTGACCCAAACCGTTGGTCAGTGGAAATGAGGCATTTGTACACTTCTAGATAGCTGGTATGAGGGAAATGTTTGTCAGTAGCCCTAAAACAGCCTTTCTGAACCTTTAAATGCAGAGGAATCCTTGAAATACCTTTCCGGTCTCAGGAACCTCTGCTAAAAAAATTACTATATCTACAACTCATAATACATCAGTGTGAGGGTCACTGGGAGGAATGTTCCTTATACTCGGGGGCATTGGGAAGAATTATCCCCTTACAGATAGCTAAAAAGATGGTGCCAGTGGGAACTTATTTGGGAGGCAGAAATTGTTAATTGCTCAAGGAACCCTAAGCAACCTTTGATGGAACCCTAGGGATTCATGGCACCCTGGTTGAGAAACCCTGCCCTAAAGTAACATAATCATTTTAGCACTTGATTCATTTGCTATGTAGGACTAGGTGACAGTGTCTCTGGAAAGGACATTCCATGACCCAGGGGCGTCGGTAGGGGGTGGCTATTGGGGCTATAGCCACGAATCAGGGGCCCATAGCCCCGAGTCTCTTGCCACAGGGTTACTGCCTGACCAGCGGGTCATGGCCAGGGCTACTGCGGTGGGCGGGCTGGCTGCATGAGACAGGTGGAGGAGAGAAGTAAGCGGGCAGACAAGCAGAGATGACATCTCTCTGACCGCTGCACATTAGCGCTCTTCACAGCCGGGCCTCTTCAATGTAGGAGCAAGGTGCAGCAGGGAGTAGAGAGATGACAACAACATCGAGTTTGGCACAAACTCTTCCATACCTGGAATTGGTGGTTATCCTCAAAGGAGCTGCGGGGGGTTGAGGGGCCTTTTCCAGAGACACAATCACTTTTCACTAAATGGGCAAGGCATGTCCAGTTTTTAAAGTTCCCAGCCTATTTATACAAGCCCTCTTAACCACTATTAAGACAAAATTGGTTCCATACTATGAAAAATTATATTGTCTTTCTCGTGGCATGTAAAATGATATGCAGTAATACAGTATTGAACAAGCATCAGGAAGGTAAGAAGGCAAAAATGTCACCCTGTGAAAATAGAAGAGATGGAGGGGCTAATTGCCATAGCTAATGACAGAATCACGCACTTCACCAAGACCTAGGCTTGTTGGTTACATTATAAATACACCAGCAAAGACAATTGTAAGTAGCTGCACTTAACCTGTATGGCTGCTCAGTGGAGATGCTGACATTCACCACTAAAGCCATGGCTTACCATGTAATCCCATGGAAAATTTGCCTTAATCTTTCCTTCATCTATCCCCTGCCAACAGGCATGCATTCTTTGTTCTCTACAGTTTTCATTAGTCTTCTTATCATCCCCTAGTTCTTTCTCATGCTTTTCCCCATCAGTAGACAATATCTCTTTGGCTTGGAGGAACATTCTTGGACAACTATGTTCTCACTTGTCACCATTCTAGCTATTGCGCACTTTTATGGCAACAGTGATTGGTTTTGGTTTAGGTTCCCCATCCTGGCCTTGATTAGCCAGAAGCTGCAACCACCTTGCATTGCTTGGTCTGTAAGATATTTCTACACTCTTTGTAACCATGGCTATATCTCGATGTGTTCTGCTGTCTTTCCATTATTATTTTATATGTATAAAGTCTTTTATAAAACTTTATGGACAAAAAAAAAACGGCGCCCTGTGACTTCTATATACTTCCTATCTGGCATGATGCAAGATCTACGTGATGGATCAATGAAAAATATCAGAATTTTCTTCACAACAAAACACTTTTATGTTTTTTGTTTTTTTTTAATATCCAGCATAGGAAACATTTGTTTATAATTCTTCTTTTGGCTACAGGGCACTTTAAAAATTCAACAGCCACAAACGGCCAAGTATTTGGCAGGTACAACATGATTTCCCATTTTACTGGTTTAAAATACTTTAGAATAAAAGTATCTCCTTTTGTTTTTTTTTTGTTTTTTACCCGCTGATTCCCCTGCCATCAAGTGAGCACAGACTTTTTCTGCATTAGACAGTACTTATTAACATTACCTTCATCCCTTAAGTTCCAATTATGTTAGCAGTGTAAAGGCCAGATCCATCACAGTCTCCGTAAAATTAGCGTCCTTGTGTCCAGTATGAATGTTCATAAAATATTGTTTGTTTGCAACTGTTCTCTACAAGACTTATGGGAGCCGATCCAGCCGGCGGATTTCTAGCTTTTTTTGTCTGTAGATTGTTCAAGGATGTAGAAACCTGGTTCCCTACAGACACTTCACAGTAAAACAACGAAACTGAGCGTTTTAGTGATTAATTGTCAGTGAAGGAGCCAGAGGAAGTTTAAAAGTGGTCGCAGGGCTCTGGTGTATACCATTTGTACAAGCAAAGTCCTGAATGTTTTTCCATTAAAACCTTTAAAGGAAACTTTTACGGAGAGAAATAAAGAGAAAGTGATTGCTGATCTCTTTTTGAAAGTACTGTTTCCCTGACTGCCTTAAGCTTACCACACAAACTCCAATTGTACAATCACCTTTGGATCTATCAAAACTATGTGTAGTACAGGGGTCCAACCATTTGACCTTGTTGCTCCACTTTGGAAGAAGAGCAATTGTTTTGGGCTGCACATAAAATACACTAACAATAAGGACAGCTGATGAGTAGAAAAATCGAGCAGATCGCAATTTAACAATCACTGATATAGATAATGTACCTATCGGAGGAAAAAAACTTTTTCAATAATTTTTTTTATAAAAGTAAAAGAAGGCAACATAGAATTAGTGTGATGTTTGATGCCCTTTTGGTAATTGAACGCATCAATATCTGGTTGGATGGATGGTGGAGAAATTCTCCAGGTGCTCATCAGATATTTTGGTTCTAATTTTGCCCTTTGTGTGTTTCATCCCTGAAAATAGTTGTTCACAAATATAGGTGCTGCCGAAAACTAATGACATGAATAAGGCATGATTGTAAAGAGTGGGAGATTTTTCTCTTGGAAGATAAAACTTATAAAAGTCCAGTAAAGAGATATTGACAAATTTTTCTTCAGCCGCATTTGTTTGCTAAGTGTAAGCACATTTTTCCGAAAAAAATCTACCCAAAAATCAAAATTTTTAAGTTAATGATTTTGTGTTGGGCCGCATTCATAGCTGTCTTTGGCCACATGTGGCCCTAGGGCCACAGGTTGAACATCTCTGATGTAGTAGAAAGGCTGCCTAACTGGATAAAAATTGATTGAATAGATTGGGTAGGTCCTTATATTACACAGATTTGGTAAATCTAACGTTGCTTATACTAATATTGAATGGCCAGATTGTAGCAGGTAAGGAGAGCCTTATTGAGTTATTGGTGTGCGTTAAGCAGGCAGCTGGTCACATTACCAAATATCACTGGGGGCAGCAGACTAAATGTGGCCATATTTGGATCGAAATGCAGCTGGTTCAGCAGGGAACAACTGACTTTTGATCCATGTGTAGCCACTGTAGTTGATCAAATCTTGATCTACCACCCTGTTGGATAAAGCCTGCTTGTAGGCAGGTACAATCTATTTTCTTCAATGCAGGTGGCGCTCAACCACAGTGCCATTGCAGAGGGAGAGGAAATCAAGGAAATACTAGTTCCTCTATGGTTTCCTGGGTAATTGGAGCAGCTATCCGAACGGATGTTAGCTTCCCATTTGACTCTGGAGGCCATTTTGGGTCAGACAGAGTTTATTTAAGATCCTGGTTCCCAGGCTTGGTGTGCATTTTGCATTTGGCTAGAGTAGGGACAGATCAATGTATATAATCGTCAGCACATCATTTTATTGCAGAAAGCTCACATCACAAAAAGATGTCACTTTTTTTAATTATGTTTTAATTGGTGGATAGCAGTTTAAATATTGTCACATGCCTGACAAAGAAGTCCTGCATGGCTCCGAAATGTTGCACTTGGTCATTTGTCATGTGATCTTTCTGCAATAAAAGCTTTGGATGATATTTCATGATCCGTGGTGAGCTGGTGAATATATGCATCGATCTGTGATGAGTCCAGCTTCTAGCTGGCAGTTTCTGCAGCACCCCCTACTGACCAGCTAATTTCCAGGAATGTGAGTGATAGGAATATTGGCAATACCTAGAGTAGGGACAGGTCACCCATCTGTTAGAGAGAGGGCTTAGCATCTGGGAAAGGTTGATGAGGACTAGGGAGAGTGCAGGGACACGCTGTCCTACCTGGAAGCCTCCCCACTTGGGTATGGACCAGCCAGGTCCCATTCCGCTCCTCGAGACAGACACTGTTGGCACACCTGTGATCTTCTGTTACTGACTCCTTGATGGTGCATCTGTAAGTGCTCCTGGTTGGGTTGCCTACCCTTCCCATCAGGCTTGTTGTTTATTGCTGAACTTCAATTACAATATATTCCTGTTTCTCTGCATTTGGACTTTGGATGTTTTCACACTACTCTGCACCCACCCACATGCTCAATCAGCTGTTGCAGCCAATGCAGCCAATTAGTGTATTCTGACAGCTTGGCAGTCTCCCTGCTGTCAGAGGGCAATAGAGAGGATTCCTTCATCCACCTTGAATGTGTGTATGGAGGAATTGGTTCAGTTTTATTTGTTCAGCCAAATTAAACATGTATGGTAAACGTAAAGTGGATCTAAACCCGATTAAATAAATTTGACCTAAGCAAATATATCTGTAGTGTTTTGTTATCTCTCGCCAAGTCCCGTGTGTTTCTGCTGTTTCATTTCTCTGTTATCAGAATGATAACATCTGACAAGTTCTCCGAGACGGGAGATAAAAGCAGCCTGAAATTTGCTCTGTAAGTCTCTGCCTATGTAGAGTGGGGGTGAGTGCCATTTATCCAATCAGCTGTCTACCAGTGTAAGCCAAGACTATACTTACAGTGCAGAATAAGGAAGTAAAAATTCTAAACCATGTAGGAATTCTAAAGAATATAGAAGGGGAAAGACAGCAGATAAGCATGCAAAACTTATGTAGGAAGATTTGTTTCATCTCTATGTATCATCTGAGGCTGTTAAGTTCACTGGGTATATGTGAGGGTTTACATCCACTTTTAAATCTCACAATGCATTCATACAGATATATAGCTGCAAGCACGGGAACACTCACAGATCCAGAGGAGCACTGCAATTTTTCAGGTAGAATTCAAGACAAAAGGTGTATTTTTAAGGGTACTGCTTAGGTTCAATTAACATTTTTAGATACTCCCTATAACATAGCATATCTTCACATTCTGAGTTCAGGCCCACTTTAAATTTAAGAAAGTTAGTACATTTAATTTAAAAGACATTCCACAGAGACTGTACAATCATAATGGACTTAAATTATGTCTTAAAATGTTAAACTGTGGCCAGGCTATAGACACTCAAATATTTCATTTATTCTTAACAAGCAGTACATGAGCTTTAGAACATTCCCTACTGACCTCTACAGCTGCAGGCACTGTGGATCAATTAATTTTCAAATTTCAAAGCAGAAGCACTCACATAATTCTCTCTGCTGCTCCCCCTCCCAGCATTGACCTATCAGCATTCTAATCTCTAATTTAAACCCAGAGTGGGCACTTGGGGAGGGGAGAGCAGAATGAGCTGATTTGTGAATATGAATATGAATTATCTGCAGTGAACTAGATTAATTGTTCCCCAATACTTGCAGCTCCAGAAGTCAGTAAGGGTTTATTTTAAAACTAATTTATATTTGTTAAGAATATTAAAACGCTTCAGTGCCTATAGCCTGGCAACAGGTTCAATTTAAGTTTCTCTATGTTTGGAGGGGTACTAATAATAACCATGTAATTTTTATAAATTTAAAGGAGGTATATTAAGTCAATTGTTCTCATCTGTCACACATAGCTGTATGCATTAATAAGTTAACATTCATTAATTGTAATCTTTTTGAGGTCCACATTCTGTCTTGGTAATACAAATCTCTTTCTCTATACAGGCTCATGGAAATTTCACCAAATCTCAGGGTCACCCAGGTAAGCATGCATCTTATTATCTGGGGAAATGTGCACATACACTGTATATCCAAAGTCTAGAGGCTTTCTGGTAAAGATGAGAAATTCATGTATTTAGGTGATTTGCTGATGCGGGCCCCTTTACTAATTCTGCCAATTGGAAAAATTGGTCCAATGGACCCTTCCAGAGACTACGCCTGCCACCTTGCATATATCTGTTGATTTTTTTTATGCATACTTTTTTCAGATTGTCGCTGATGCATACCTCACAACATCAGCAGAAAGATAGACAACCTAGAAAGGAGAAAACCTGGCCCGTGGAGTGCGCCATAGTGAAAAGTGGATGTAGTTAAATTGCACTTGGCCATATTGGCCAGAGCCTAAAGGAACATAGTTAAATATAGTCTAAGCCTTCTTTCAGTACACACATGCCCCTGTCCTTGTGCCTACAAAATAGTAAAAAAAAAGTAAAATATCATAAGTGAGTTTTACAGAGACACATAAACCTAAAGGACCATTTTTTTTCAAATAAATGGAAATATGGACACATGGCTAACATTTTGTCTGATCCTACTTTCACAAAGAAGTCTTTAAATAGTTGGAATTTACTTAGCAACCAGCAACTGCTGGGACAATAAATACTTTGATCAGGTGTATGCAATATATAGTGTTAAACACTTTGTTACTTATAAGACAATGCATAGAGGGAAGCAATTAGCAGTATGTGTCAACGTGCCCCTTATATTGCTGGTAAGGAGGAGAAAAAGATAGTCATTGTCTTTGGCTAACAGGAGGAAGAAATGGCCAGTGTCGGTGGTCAGTGGGAGAATAACATTTTCAGTATTGATGGTTGGGGGGAGGAAAAATGTCCGGCATTAGGGCGGAGGAAAAAGTGCTCAGTGCTGGTGGTCAGATAGAGAAAACAAAAAACATCAATAAAAATCAACCAAAATAAAACAGAAAAAAAAGCACCCAGTGGGTGGAAAAGGGGACACCAGCGTTCATTGGAGGAGAGAAGGAGGGTATTGGTGCTCAGTGGGGGGAGAAGTGGGGCATTTGTGCTCTGTGAGGGGAAAGGGGGGATCCTGGTACTCTGTATGGGTAGAGGAGGGGCACTGGGGTAGAGTATGGGCACTTGTACTCAGTGGAAGGAGGGAGCACTGTTGCTCTGCGGAGAGAGAGAGAGACGGGGCACTAATGCTCTATGCAGGGGGGAGTACTGGTGCTCTGTGGAAGGAGGGGTGAAGAATTTATGCTGTGAGGAGGGAGAGGAAGCTCTAGTACTTTGTTGAGGGAGCAGGGGGGGCGGCACTAGTGCTCTGTGGAGGAAGTGGTGGGGCACTGGTGGTCTGTAGAAGGAGGAGCTGGCAGAGAAGGGGGACACCGGTACTCTAGGAGAGAGAGAAGACACTGATACTCTGTGGAGGCACTGGTGCTTGGTAATGTTAGGGTTGGGGTCATTGGTGTTCATTGGGGATCATTGGTGTTCAGTGGATTACTTACCAGTTCACGCTCTTCATCCCACACCACTACCTCCCATTACTAGAACTTTAATGCTTATACTGGGCAGGAGATCACTACGCCCCACAGAGAAGAAGACAGGTACAGGAACGAGCATTTAGTCTGCAGTGGGACACGAAATTCAGGTGTCCTGCAAAAACTGCAACTGTTGGGAGGTCTTCTGACATGATTACCTCAGTGCTGTTTTCCGCATCATTGAATTGTGAGTACAGGGGGCTATGGTGACCTGGGATCTTTATTAATGCTGTTACTATACTTAGGCAAACCATCAGTTATATTCATTTAATATAATACTGTATATATGGAGTACATATCTCTTTATGCAATCATAACTGATACTTTCCAAACTGTGTATCTTTTACAATGAAAGGTAAAACACTGCAGAGAAATTATGGTAACCTAAGTAAAGCTTATCCAAGTGTTTATTTTCTCTGGTACAAGAGTTTATTTTGTTATGAATGATTTGGCATGTATCATGAAAGTGTATGCAAAAAAAACTGAATATTTCATTACAGCCCCGCTATGCAGCCCTCTCCGTGTTTTATTCAGGGCTTCAGTAACGCGAAACCTTATGATTAACTGAAATATGATTTTCAAAGAACAGAGTATCAGCACATGTTAAAGCAGCTGGCTCTAATGGCAAGAATAAAGAAAAAGCACGCTTTTCCTAGGGTGGCCCAGGACAGGGTTACAGCAGGCCGGGGACAAATATGAATAGCTAAATTCTTAGTGATGCAACAGACAGTGGATGGATGGATTCGAATTTATGTTTTATTGAGGAATATGGATGCGTTTTTGACATTTGTCTTTCTCTTTCACTCTCTCTCTTTCTATCTCTCTGGTCTCTTCTCTTCTCTCTTTTCTCCCACTCTCTCCCTCTCTCTCCCTGTCTTTTCTCTTCTCTTCGATTCTCTTCTCTTCTCTCTCTGGTCTCTCTCTTCTCTCTCCCTCTTTCTCCCTGTCTCTTCTCTTCTCTTCTCTTCTCGTCTCTTCTCTCTCTCTCTCTTTTCTCCCACTCTCTCCCCCTCTCTCTCTGTTTCTTCTCTTCTCTCTATTCTCTCTCCCTCTCTTTCCCTGTCTCTTCTCTTCTCTTCTCTTCTCTTCTCTTCTCTTCTCTCTCTGGTCTCTCTCTTCTCTTCTCTCCCTGGTCTCTCTCTTCTCTCTCCCTCTCCCTCTCTCTCCCTGTCTCTCTCTTCTCTCTCCCTCTCCCTCTCTCTCCCTGTCTCTTCTCTTCTCTTCTCTTCTCTTCTCTTCTCTTCTCTTCTGTTCTCTTCTCTTCTCTCTCTGGTCTTGCTCTTCTCTAGTCTCTCTGGCCTCTCCCTTCTCTCTCCCTCCCTCCCTCTCTCCCTGTCTCTTCTCTTCTCTTCTCCTTCTTCTCTTCTCTTCTCTCGTCTTTCTCTTCTCTCACACTCTCTCCCTCTCTCTCCTTGTCTCTTCTCTTCTCTTGTCTTCTCTCTATGGTCTCTCTCCTCTCTCTCACTCTCTCCCTTTGTCCCTCTCTCATCTCTCTATCATAGCTGTCTCCCTGTCTCTCTTCTCTTCTCTCTCTCTTCTGCCTCTTTCATCTCTCTCTTCTTACCCCCTTCTTGCTCTCTCTCACTCTCTCTCTCTCATCTCTCTTCTCTTCTTTTCTCTCATCTTCTCATCTCTCTCTCTCTCTCTCTTTCTCTCTCATTTCTCTCTTCTCTCACTTCTGCTCTCTCTCATCTTTCTCTCTTCTCTTCTATCATCTTCTTGTCTCTCTCTCTGTCTCTCTCTCATTTCTCTCTTCTCTCTCACCTTTCTCTCTTCTCTTCTTTTCTCTCATCTTCTCATCTCCCTCTCTCTCTCATCTTTCTCTCTTCTCTTCTATCATCTTCTTGTCTCTCTCTCTGTCTCTCTCTCATTTCTCTCTTCTCTCTCACCTTTCTCTCTTCTCTTCTTTTCTCTCATCTTCTCATCTCCCTCTCTCTCTCATTATAATATCCCCTATGTTCTCATTGTCACTTTTATCTTTTACATCATTACTAAAATGGCATAACTGCTGTCACAGGAGGTAGCATGCTTGCTATCAGAGATTGAAGTGAAAATGAACCTTTGCAGTACTTCCAAATGTGCCTTGAATTGTGTTTTTTTTCTATGGCTTTAGGGCAAGAAGATTTTGCAGTGACCTTTGTTGTCCCCCTACACCCTGTCTTAATGTAATTGTTGAAGTTGGTGCTTCTTGAACATTTGGTGGTATTGAATGTATTTCTAACAGACACATGTAGGACTTACAAGTACATTACCAAGAATATCACCCCTCTGCGCACCTTTATACAAGCACGCACACTTCCACCCACAAACACACACACACTTTCCAATGCTTAGAATGAACCCTAATGCTGTGTACACACGAGCGGAATGTCCGACATAAAAAGTCAGACGGAAGCTTTTCATCGTATATTCCGATCGTGTGTATGCCTCATCTGACTTTTTTTTTCTAAAATTCTGACGGACCTAGAAATAGAACATGTTCTAAATATTTCCGACGGAATCAATTCCTATCGGGAAAATCGCTAGTCTGTATGCTGTTCTGACGGACCACAAACAACGCATGCTCTAAAGTAAGTACGAGACGGAAGCTATTGGCTATTGAACTTCCTTTTTATAGTCCCATCGTACGCGTTGTACGTCACCACGTTCTTGGCGATCAGACTTTGGTGTGATCGCGTGTACGCAAAACAGTTTCAGCGGAATTACATTGGAACGCCATCAGAAAACCTTCAGAGTTTATTCCGACGGGAAAACCGGTCGTGTGTACAGGGCATAAGTAAACAGTTTATAGTTTAACGCATGGGAGAATTTTCACATTTCCTGGAGCTTCCTGGAGTTGGGCTGTAAGAGAGTTCTTATTTTTTTCAATTTATAGAGAAGTTTACTGAATGCCCAAGAACATCTGTAAATGTAATGTAGCACTAATCCCCGAAGGAGCTGCTGGTTAGTTTTGGGCTTACCGTTACCTCCTGTTTTCCTCGTTGTACGTCTAGGGGTTCCCGTGGTAGATGGCCCAGTAACTTAGAGACTGACAAATGATCCGCTTGAATGGATTTTATTTGCAATAAACGTAGACAATAAAACAGTCTCTTGAATTGGGATCAGAGGGTTGGAAAGGAAATTCAGGTACTCTGAAGGAGGCATAGTGATTTCAATAACGGTAGTAGAAGCAGTGTCCATCTGCTCCAAAGTGGTCTCCTCGGCAGTTGCAGTGGTAGAAGCAGTGGCATCTCTCAGGGATGTCAGTGATGACAGGTGTCACCACAGTGGAAGGCCTCACCAAAGGGACAAAGATGGCTGACTCGTCGGTTGTCACGCCTGTGGCACAGTCCACACGGTGGGCTGCTCCACTTTAAAGGTGTACTCTCCACACCTTCTGCACCTTGCAAACGATCGAGGGTTGAAGATCAGGCCATCACACTTCCCGCATAACATGCCAAGGCCCTCGATATCTCCAACAGTATATAGTACGAACCGCCCCTGCGGCAGCAGGCGAATGCCCGTGTCTGTGAGCACGGTACTGGGCATCTGCATACCTGTGGAACACCTTCCAGTAGGTATCCTGGGTCCTGACACAGATTGCACTCCTGGAGCACGGTACATTCTCAAAGAAAGAATCTTCTCTCCAACACTTTGAGAGAAAAAATCAACTGGTCTCTTCTCCTTCCGCAACACACTCTCACGCGGTGCCTCATGCAGGAAAAGAACAACTCAGACTCTTCCTACTGGAATGCTTGGGCTGCATAACTTTGCGGGTTTTTTGGCAAGGGCTCCTCCCACACTTACGCACCTCAGTTAAAGTCCGAGTAACGATGGCGCTGATGGCACAGTTCAAAAACACAACCCTCTGTCCTATGCTTTACCACATGTACAGTTCTTTGCAGGGTAACAGTAAATCCCAGACTGCGAGCCCCCACATGTAGAACTAACCCCCGAAGGAGCTGCTGGTTAGTTTTGGGCTTACCGTTACCTCCTGTTTTCCTCATTGTACGTCTAGGGGTTCTCGTGGTAGATGGCTCAGTAACTTAGAGACTGACAAACTACCTGCTTGAATGGATTTTATTTGCAATAAATTTAGACAATAAAACAGTCTCTTGAATTGGGATCAGAGGGCTGAAAAGGAAATTCAGGTACTCTTAAGCCCCGTACACACGAGCGGACTTTTCAACATCCAAAGTCCGACGGACTGATTCCGTCAGACTATTCGATCGTGTGTGGGCTGCAACGGACTTTTGATTCACCAAAGTCTGACGGACTTTAGAATATGGAACATGCTTCAAATTTTCCCGACGGAACTCCGCCGGACCCGGTCCCTTCGAAAAATTTGACGGACTAAAACCGACGCTAGGGCAGCTATTGGCTACTGGCTATGAACTTCCTTATTCGAATCCAGTCGTACGTCATCACGTTCAAATCCGTCGGAGTTTAGTGTGATTGTGTGTGGCCAAGTCCGCTCAGCCGAAAAGTCTGTCAGAACTCTGTCGGAACTCTGTCGGAACTCCGGCAGAACTCCTTCGGAAGTCTATCGGACATAAGTCCTCTCGTGTGTATGGGGCTTAAGTGTCAAGGTCAAATTTTTTGAAGAACTTGCTTACTTTGACTGCATCCAGAGAATAGCCATTCGCAAATGGATGATCACTCAGGTTGGACAGTCCCTCTCTCACAAGGCCTAGCAGCCAATAAGGTGCTTACTCAGGAACAAGTCTCTGCCACAGACGTTGTTGTAGAATATACAAGATAATATCTCTGCCACAGACGTTGTTGTAGAACACGTAGGAAACTAAGCTTGAAACACTTGTAGGATACCTGGTTCTTTCAGCCAGCTTGGCGATATCCACAAGACCGGATTCTCTTGGTTACTTCAGCCCTTCCAGGCTCTTACTAAGAAGCCAACCCATACGTAGTCTTCCTCTGAAGAGTCGTCCCCTGCAATGCTTGAAGTCACTGGGTCTCTCCTGAACCAGAGACAGCACCCTACCACCTCAGAATCCTTCTTTTAGTTTCCTTGAGTTTAGCCAGCCCGAGAAATTAAAGTCGGGTGGATCCACACCCCAGGCCATAGCCTTCCTGGGGGCTGGTCAGGAGGACCAGGACCATGAAATCAGTACATCATTCTGGACTGGAACCCCAAACCATGCGACGTCCGCATCTTAAGTACACTCTCCCAGAAAGCACAGCAAGAGCCCCCCTCCCATTGGGTGGGCTCCGAGAGAGAGTAACTTAAGCACCTAACCAGACCATAGTTCCATGCCTTTATTACAGAAGAGACAGTGCCCCCTGTGGCCAGGCTGAACATCTCCAGTCCAGTCAGACTGATGCTGGAGTCCAATTTAGATAATTGCACCCAAACCAAACGGCGATTTAGGCAATTTTAACTTTGGAAAAATGCATAGCGCATGCTCTTCAGGAGCCGCCGCTACATGTAGTCTTCGGTATACAGTACATTCAGAACAGTATACTGTATTTCCACTTAAAATATATTTTTACTCAAATTGAATGTAAATGTACCAGTGTAAGTACACAAGAGTGGTAAGGATGACACAGAATCACATAATCAACAATGAAAAGTACCTTTGGGACCTTTTTTTAGCACAATTATAGTGTTTCTTTTGATATCCTTTCCCTTTTATGTTTTTGGTAATAATTTAATAATAGAGACAAAATTTTATTTTATTTTTGTGCATGATTTTTTAATCATGACGGTACTTTGTTGTGATGTGTAAATGAGGGGAAAGGGTTAGTGACATGGGATGTTGTCATCATTGTTGCTTATTCTATTAATCTGTATCATGCCAAGGTAAAGATTTCCTATATGAGCAGCACTTTAAACATTGCAGCTCCCATTACCATGCAGTTGAGTTGAGTTGAGTTGACCTTGTCGCTGTACATCTTGTAAACCATCACACATTACGACTCTGTTAGAAGATCCTATAAAAAGACTGTTTAATTACAGTACTGGTTAGTATGTCTGTGTTTAAAACCCCATGTGTGACCGCACAGTTTCATGCATTTTAAAATAAAATGTTATTTTATGACACATTATTATTTTAATAGTTATATAGAACAAGGAAACATAGAAAAGTCACTGCAGAAAACGATCAAGACAAAAACCAAGTACAAAGAGACCAAGTTATCCATCGTGTATGCCCCTTAGCTTACTAGAGTTTATTTACTAGATGAAGCTAAGATGAACTCCAGGCCAACAGCTAAATGTACAGGTACAGTATAGTTTGTTTTAGTTCCTAATAGTTTTATCATTTTTTTTAAGCTCTCCTAAAATGTACACAATCGTCGGTTTGGTGTTCATACTATTTCCAATTGCAGATAGATGGAATGTACAATGATTTTGTACATATTTTCTTTATTTTTATTATTATTCTACAGGACTTATATAGCACCTACAGATTGTGCAGCACTTTATAACATGAGGGCAGACAGTGCAGTTACAATACAATTCAATACAGGAGGAATCAGAGGGCCCTGCTCGTTAGAGCTTACAATCCAGAAGGGAGGGTCAAGTGATACAAAAGGTAATACCTGTGGGGGATGAGTTGATGATGAATAAAATAAAAAATACAGTTGTTAGGTGTGGACAGGATAGGCTTCTCTGAAGAGGAGAGTTTTCAGGGATTGTCTAAAAGCAAGCAGAGTAGGAGATAATCAGGAAGATTAGGGTAAGGAGTTCCGTAGGATGGGAGAGGCTCTGGAAAAGTCCTGGAGGTGAGCATGGGAGGAGGTGACGAGGGAGCTAGAGAGCAGGAGGCCATGGGAGAAATGAAGAGAATGATTAGGTTGTGTCAGGGCTGGGCTCCGCTGTTGGTTAATTGCCAGTACTCATTGTTCCACAGTGGCTCACTTGTTGATCATCTCCTGCTCGTCAGTCAAGCCTACAGCCAGCCCCTTCTGGCTATTTAAACCTCCTGGTTCATTTCTTCAAATGCCTTTGCCTGGTCAACATATCTTGGGACTCTCTGCTGCATTCCTGTTGAAGACTTGCCTGTCTGACGTCCCTTCTGGTTCCTGATCCTGTCTGCTGCCTCTGACTATGCTGATCTCTGCGTTTCTGATTTCCTGGCTTGTTCTGATTACCCGATTTGGTCACTGAACCTTGGCTATGTTTTGACTACATTTACCAGTTGTGACATTTTTACCTGTAGCGCTTGGTTGCTACTAGTAACTAACATTCACCATGCCACCCTGCTGCCAGACCTCCATCTGTCACTTCTGAGACAATGAACAGTCATTTACGTTGTTTTGTTTTGTTTATTGGGGGATTGTTGGTTGGGGGAAAGGAAATATGGGATGCCCATAGAACAATTGCTTTGCCATCATATTTAAGAATTAGAACGAAGGTTGAGCTTTGGAGTACTAATGTACATATAATATCTACAGTCACTTCCCCTGCATAACATCATGCAGACTATTTCTCCTCCTCTGCGTATCTCCTGCAGACTGTTGCTCCCAGGACTTCCACCCTCCTGCACAAACTTCCACTGTAGATTATTACTTTTCCTGTCCAATCATCCTCTTTTGACAAAAGAGACCAATCTGAACAGTCCCAGTTGCTGGCTAGGTTTGGTTGTACTGTTACAAGGGCCAGAGGTCTGCAGTACCTCTCCCCAGCAACTTAGTAATTTAGTAACATGTGCTGATTGGTGGACTACTGTCCCCAGATAGTCCGGCCTACAAATCCTGTGCCCTTAGGCTGCAGGGATTTGACACTCTCCCCACAGTCTTTTCTCTGGCCTCACACCCAGATCCCCTGGCATGTCTCATCAAGAAATCTACTGTGGCCCACTCACTGACCCTCTCCTGCCCCAAGTCCATGATGGAGAACTTTAACTGGACGTACATTCTGACAGCTTCTCCAGGCCCTTTGTTTCAGAACACTTCATCCATGAAGATGAAGCTCTCTCCTCCGCTAGGCCTCGCACCCCCCCCCCCCTGCTGCTGCCTAGTACTCCATTCTAATCGTCTCCCGGCCGACAACTCCTCCCCAGAGGCTGTTACCTCTGCTTATATGGAAGGCTTGCCCCCGGCCAATTCCAGTTGAGGATTGGTCAGGGCTCCTCTCATGAGCTGCCTGCCACTCCAGTCCTAGGCCCTGCCCCTCTTCCAGAACAATCTTCTTGGAAGCAAGGGAGGCACCTCAGAACTAAAGCACAGGTGGTCACCAACCACTCCCTGCCCCTCAGATCAAGACAAACAGGCCTAGCCTGAATCATAGGCCTGCCCAAATTTACCTGTGCTGACAGTCTCCCTCACAAAAATCCTCACTCTATCACCTACCTATGGTAGAGGATACTACATACCATTTTATTAAAAGGTGTGATTTTTACTGCATTTTCTGTCTCCGTCTGTTTCATGGTTCCTGACAGTAGGCGAAGGCCATGAATTCAGAAGATGCAGGCAATCCACCTAGTGGTAATAATTTTTCCAGGTTAAATGAGCAGGATCACCGCATGGATCAGTTTTCCATAACGTTACAGACGCTTCTGATTCACACTGCACACCTGGGTCCTCCCACTGTTGCTGTTCCCGTACAACCTTTGTTGCAGGCTGTCCCTGCTATTGTTCAAGTCTCTGTGCAGGCACCCGCCTCGAATATTACCTCTGTAAGAGTTATGTCTGGTTCCGCTCCACTTCCCCAGCGATTTGGGGGCAATCCAGTTCAATGCAGACGGTTTCTTAACCAGGTTGGGATATACTTTAAGATGCTGCCTCAGGCGTTCCTCACGGACAGAAGCAAAGTAGGCTTCATTATTTCTTTGCTTTCTGATAGAACATTGGCCTGGGCAAACCCTCTATGGAAGATGCAAAAAAAACATTGTTCTGAGTAACCCAGAGTTTGTGGTATCCTTTAAATGGGTATTTGATATTCCCGCATGCTCCATTTCTGCTGCCAAGAGCCTCATGTCCATCAAACAGAGTACGAGAACTGTTGCGGATTATGCCATTAAATTCCATACTCTGGCAGCAGAGGTCACCTGGAACAATGAGGCCCTCGTGGCTGCTTTTTCTCATGGTCTCTCAGATAACATCAAAGATAAGATAGCAGCCTGAGACATACCTACAGATCTGGAGAAGTTGATCACGTTTGCCATTCTCATTGATTCTGAGAGAGACCATCCTATAGCAGATTGACAGCCGGGAAGTGGTTTCTTTATCCTGACTGGATGACAACTTTCAGGAAAACATGTCGCTGCACGTGCAGCGTGGAGATCACTGGTGCAGCGTGTCAGTCTGACACATTGCATCTCCGATCGTGGTAATGAGCCTCTGAGTGAGGCTCCTCACCACGTGATCAGCTGTGACCAATCACATAATATATATACTGTGCTGCATTACTAATACTCATCAATTAATGAAACCTGTGCTATAAAACAATACAAATGAATAACATAAAAAAGTGTCTTGCAATAAAAGATAAATATACTATAAAGTGCTCATGCTCCATGAATCACACACAGTCCATAAAAATAAAAATGAATACAAATAAAGTGATAAGGTGTCTTCATGCACTGTGTACGAAACCCCCCCCCCCCCCCCTCTCCTTTTCAGTTGTACCACCACTTTAAGGTCTTAAAGGGTAAGCTTATAGTTGTTATCAGCAGTTAGTTGGGATCATCCTTATGTCTCCTATTAATATACTGGCTGCTGTATGCTGATGCTCCACACTGGTCACCTCCTGCTCCTGATAAAAGCCCAGCTTTCAAAGGATATCAGTATCTCCTGGTCACTTCCACCAAGCCTCCTCACATATGTCACATAGGGAAAATGATAGAGGCATACAATAGTGTGATATCATCTGAGAAATGTTTAATCTTTAAAAACACTCAAAATACATTCAACTCACATTAACATAATAAAAACATTGCTTGTAAAGTGCTGTAGTGCTGTGGTAGGGGGCCTGATTGTCTGACGTGTGGGAAGCAGGAAGTGCTCCTGGGAGGAGCCTGATTGTCTGATGTGTGGGAAGCAGGAAGTGCTCCTGGAAGGAGCCTGATTGTCTGACGTGGGAAGCAGGAAGTGCTCCTTGGAGGAGCCTGATTATCTGACATGTGGGAAGTAGGAGGTGCTCCTGGGAGGAGCCTGATTGTCTGACGTGGGAAGCAGGAAGTGCTCCTGGGAGGAGCCTGATTGTCTGACGTGGGAAGCAGGAAGTGCTCCTGGGAGGAGCCTGATTTCTGATGTTTGGGAAGCAGGAAGTGGTCTGGAGAAGAGGCATAGGATATACTGAATACTGTGAAACCAGGGCTGCAGAGTCGGGATTCAGGTGACCCTATCCCCCCTCACTACTACAGTACTTTAAAAGCATGTTTTTATTATGTAAATGTGAGTTGAATGTATTTTGAGTGTTTTTAAGGAATAAACATTTCTCAGACGGTATCACACTATTGTTTGCCTCTATCATTTTCCCTATGTGACATATGTGAGGAGGCTTGGTGGAAGTGAACAGGAGATACTGATATCCTTTGAAAGCTGGGCTTTTATCAGGAGCAGGAGGTGACCAGTGTGGAGCATCAGCATACAGCAGCCAGTATATTAATAGGAGACATAAGGACGATCCCGGCTAACTGCTGATAACAACTATAGGCTTACTTTTTAAGCCCTTAAATTGAGGGTAAAACTGAAGGGGGGGGGGGGGGGGTGCACAGTGCATTATCACTGTATTTATATTCATTTTTATTTTTATGGAATTTGTTTATCATCCTTATATCATTATGGACTGTGTGTGATTCACGGAGCACGAGCACTTTATAGTATATTTATCTTTTATTGCAAGACACTTTTTTATGTTATGCATTTTTATTGTTTTATAGCACAGGTTTCATTAATTGATGAGTATTAGTAGCGCGGCACAGTACATATATTATATATATTTTTTTCACATCGTGGGAAGTGCAGGCAGCTGTTCTCAGTTTTTGGTTTATGGTAGCTTATAGTTTTGACAGCTCACAAGGTTTCACCCATTTGTGACCAATCACGCTGATCACAGCGTGAACTAGGAAGTGCCGGTAAACGGCTTTCCCCAGTTTGTGCTGACAGGGAAAGCCGATCGGCAGCTCTCCCTGTCAGAGGGTGGGTCTGTGCTGAAAATCAGCACATTGATTATCAGCACAGCCCCATCAGATGTGCCACCAACAATGGCAATCAGTGCCCATCAGCTGCCAGTCAGTGCCCCATCAGAAAAGCCTGTCTGTGTACCAATCAGTGTCCATCGCAGTGGCAATCAGTAACACCTTTTAGGTCCTCATCATCACTGCTGCCCATAAGTGCCATCTATTAGTGTCCATCGGTGCCACCTATCAGTGCCAATCAGTGCCGCCTATCAGTGCCCATAAGTACCACCTGTCAGTGCCCATCAGTGCCACATATCAGTGCCCATCAGTGCTGCATATCAGTGACCCCTTTCAGTGCCAATCAATTCTACATATCAGTGCCTCCTCATCAGTGCCACCTTATCAGTGCGAACTCAGTGCCCATCAGTGCCACCCCATCAGTGCCCATCAGTGAAGGAGAAAACAACATTTTATAACAGAAAACATTTTTTTCAAAAATTGCGGTCTTTTTTAGATTGTTTAGCAAAAAATAAAAACCCCAGAGGTGATCAAATACTACCAAAATAAAGCTCTATTTGTGGGAAGAAAATTATAAAAATGTAGTTTGGGAGCAGTGTTGTATGACCGCCTTTCCTCCCTCATCTCTCCTGCCGCCTGGTACTGAGTCTGCCAGTAAAGTAGAACCCATGCACTTAGGCTTCACACGTCTCTCTGTGGATGAGAGGGCCTTTAGGAGGAGGGAGAGATTGTGCCTTTATTGTGGACAGGCAGGCCAAAGGTGGCGTTGTTACATCCTCAGTTACCTTAAAGGATAAGCCTCTAGTTTCGGTTACCGTTCCGTGATCTAAGTCGTCCATCGATACACAGACTCTAATCAACTCTGCAGGTCTGTTCCTAGAGAGTGCCTTTGTGTCTAAGCACTTGATCCCGCTGCAGCTTCATACCACTCCACTTGCTATTGAGGCTATTGATGGGAAACCTCTACTACCTGCCCATGTGACTCATAAGACTGCTCTGTTGACCATGGCTGCAGGGGCTCTTCACCATAAGATAACCTAATTTCAAGTCATTTCCTCTCCTCATTATCCGGTGGTTATTGGTTATACTTGGTTACAGAGGAACAACCCCTCTTTTGATTGGCTTTGTGCTGAGGTTCTTTCCTGGTCGCCACAATGCAGTAAGACATGTTTTCGGAAAGTGGATATGGTCTTGTGCACCTCTTCTCTCTCTACCGCAAATTTAGCGATGTCTTTGACAAGGATCAAGTTGGTAGTTTGCCTCCACACCGCTCGTATGATTGCGCGATGGACCTGCGACCTGGTGCTATGCCTCCCCTTGGCCGGGTTTACCCTGTGTCTGTGTCCTCCTCATCTCCTGCTGGTGCTGGCTTCTTCTTTGTGAAAAGGAGGAGTGGTGAACTAAGACCTTGTATCAATTATAGGGGTCTCAATCGCATCACAATTATGAACGTCTACCCAATTCCATTGATTATGGAATTATTTGACCGCCTCAAGGACTTTTCATGTAGCTCGATCTGAGAGGGGCATACAATCTTGTGAGGATTAAGGAGGATGAGGAATGGAAAACTGCGTTTAACACCAGGATAGGAAATTACGAATACCACGTAATGCCGTTTGTTCTTTGCAATGCTCCTGCAGTTTTTCAGGAGTCCATCAATGATGTCCTCCAAGATATGTTGCAGCAATGTGTGGTGGTTTATCTTGACGATATTCTCATATATTCTAAATTCCTACAGAGCCACCACACAGATGTATTTCGTGTGCTACAAAGGCAGAGAGATAATAACCTGTATTGTAAGTTGGAGAAGTATGAGTTCTATCGTGAACAGGTTAAATTTCTGTGTTCTGACATTTTTACTGCCGATTTTTCGATGGACCCAGAGAGATTATCTGCAGTTCTACAGTGGCCTCAACCCATAGGTCTACGTCTGTGACAACGTTTTCGTGGTTTTGCCAAATATTATCCAAAATTTATTTGGAACTTCTCTTCTCTGACTGATATGACCAGAAAGGACACTAACCTGCAGAATTGGTCTCCAGATTCTATTAAAGCCTCTGAGTCTCTCAATGCTTCCTTTGTTTCAGCTCCTGTGCTGGCACATCCTGATCCTATGCTACCCTTCATTCTTGAGGTTGATGCCTCTGAGACTGGAGTGGGTGCCCCTTTGTCTCAACGTCCTACCTCTGAGAGCGCTATGCATCCTTGTGGCTACTTTTCTAAGAAACTGTCTCCTGCAGAATGCAATTACGAGATTGGGGACAAAGAATTGTTAGCTATCGCTGTGAGGGGTGTGGGTTGAGTGACCTCATCCCTTATATTGGTAAAGTACATAGAAGGGGACTTGGATAGGGATTATAGTGGTGCCTAATATATGGAGAATTACAATATTTTACTTAAAAAATATACATTTTATTACATAGATGTACAGAAGACAACAAACATAGGGTGCATAAAATATAAGCAGAGAAATATACAGATAGTAATACTGGCCAAAGTATCCATATGCCTGAAATGGTCACTGATGCATGTCAAGTCCCTACATGTTTCGCCAAACAATGGCTTCCTCAGGGGATTATTAATTGTCAGTGTTCAACAGTGGCTCTGATAATAATAAACACATAATTATTACAAAGTATAGTATATTATTACAAATATATATCAAGTGTCATGGCTCATAGACTGTCCCACCCCACAAATCCCACTCAACTTACCAAGGGGAACCCCACAGAAGGGCAGGCGGCCGGGCAGCCCAATAATCACGACAAAGGGAGGTTCCGTGCACATGAACGGAACCTCCCTTTGCCATGATTGTTTTGGACAGATTAAGTTTGAGGAAGTGGTGTGACATCCAGACTGATATATCTGTTAGTAAATAAGCGATACATGAGGAGACTGAGGGCATGAGCTGAGGGGCAGAGAGAACGGAACCTCCCTTTGCCATGATTGTTTTGGATAGACCGAGTTTGAGGAAGTGGTGTGACATCCAGACTGATATATCTGTTAGTAAATAACCAATAACTGAGGAGACTGAGGAAGTGAGCTGAGGGGCAGAGAGATAGATTTGGATGTCGTTAGTGTAGAGATGGTATTGGAAGCCATGGAATCAGCTGACCCAGGGAGAAGGTCTAGATTGAAAATAGGAGAGGTCAAAGAACAGAACAATTGGGCTTTTGATAATACTAAGGTCACTTCTGCATTAAAACATTCATACCTGCCGAATTCCTTAGCATGGCCCAGTGCCAGGATGAATGAACTCTCATGCACATACAAAGGAATAATGTCATCCTTTGTCGGCCAATTAAAATGACTAAAGACAAATATGACTACTTATACAGTGCATCCGGAAAGTATTCACAGCACTTCACTTTTTCCACATTTTGTTTTGTTGCAGCCTTATTCCAAAAAATGTATTCAATTCATTATTTTCTTCAAAATTCTACAAACACGACCCCATAATGACAATATGAAAGAAGTTTGTTTGAAATCTTTTAAAAATAAAAAATGAAAAAATCACAAGTATTCACAGCCTTTGCTCAAAACTTTGTTGAAACACCTTTGGCACCATTTACAGTCTCAAGTCTTTTTGAGTATGATGCTACAAGCTTGGCACACCTATTTTTGGTCAGTTTCTCCCATTCTTCTTTGCAGAACCTCTCAAGCTCTATCAGGTTGGATGGGGAGTGTTTTCAGATCTCTCCTGAGATGTTCAATCGGGTTCAAGTCTGGGCTCTGGCTGGGGCACTCAGAGACATTCACAGAGTTGTCCCATAGCCACTCCTTTGTTGTCTTGGTTGTGTGCTTAGGGTCGTTGTCCTGTTGTAAAATGAACCTTTGCCTCAGTCTGAAGCCTAGAGCGCTCTGAAGCAGGTTTTTATCAGGGATGTCTCAGTACATTGCTGCATTCATCTTTCCCTTAGTCCTGACTAGTCTCCCAGTTCCTGTCACTGAAAAACTTCCCCACAGCATGATGATGCTGCCACACCATGCTTCACTGTAGGCATGGTATTCGCCAGGTGATGAGCGGTGCCTGGTTTCCTCAAGACCTGCCATTTATGCCAAAGAGTTCAATCTTTGTTTCATAAGACCATAGAATTTTGTTTCTAATGATCTAAAAATCCTTCAGATGCCTTTTGGCAAACTCCAGGCGGGCTGTCATGTGCCTTTTACTGAGAAGTGGCTTAAGTCTGGCCACTCCACAATACAGGCCTGATTGGTGATATGCTGCCGAGATGATTGTTCTTCCGGAAGGTCCCCCTCTCTCCACAGAGAAAAGCTTGAGCTCTGTCAGAGTGACCATCGGGTTCTTGGTCACCTCCCTGACTAAGGCCCTTCTCCCCCAATTGTTCAGTTTGGCTGGGTGGCCCACTCTAGGAATAGTCCTGGTGGTTCCAAACGTATTCCATTTATGGATGATGAAGGGCAATGTGCTCATTGGGACCTCTGCTGCAGAAATTTTTCTGTACCCTTCCCTAGATCTGTGCCTCCATACAATCCTGCCCCAGAGGTCTATAGACAATTCCTTGGACTTCACAGCTTGGTTTGTGCTCTGACATGCACTGTTAACTATGGAACCTAATAGCGACAGATGTGTGCTTTCCAAATCATGTTTAATCAACTGAATTTACCACAAGTGGACTCCAATCAAGTTTTAGAAACATCTCAAGGATGATCAGTGGAAACAGGATGCACCTGAGCTCAAATTTGAGTGTCATGGCAAAGGCGAATGTGAATACTTTAAATAATTTGCAAAGAATTCAAACAATCTTCTTTCGCCTTGTCATTATAGAGTATTGTTTGTATAATTTTGAGGAAACTAATAAATTTACTCCATTTTGGAATAAGGCTGTAATATAAAAAAATGTGAAAAAGTGAAGCGCTGTGAATACTTTCCAGATGCACTGTATTTGAGGCATATAAAACTTCTTTTATTCGTGTTTAAAAAATATAAAACTGCATAAAATTTTATTTTTTATTTTTTTAGAGCTGTCTTTAAATCAGCCTCACACTTACATAAGATAGTTAAAGTTTCTCAGCCAGAAGGAAGCAAAATGTATTTGTCTGCCTTAGCTGCTAAAATTAATAGTGAATAGAATAGACACATAGGTGTTGAGAGGAAAGCAGCTTACTGTTTAGTGAATTTGATATCTCCTTTAAGAAACATATCCCAAGCATTAAGCATCATCAATTCAAATTTTACCTTCCCCACAAGAAGAAGGAGAACAGATAATATACTAATTAGTAGCAACTACTTTATCATACTGACAGCATTGCTAATGCAGGATTAGAACTCACAGTATCCCCAGGGGCTTAAATTATTATTTATTTTTTTTGCCTGGTTCAGATCTATTCCGCTACAAAGAGCTGAGGAGGAATGCTCAGAAGTAAAAAATTCAGTTTCAGGTTTTCATTATGCTGTGCTAACATTCATAAATGCTGCAGATAAAGTCAGATTATTTTTCTCAGCACTGAACAGACATACTTGCCTATGCTTGGTGTATTTTCTAAGAACTCCTTGATTCCGTATTGACTCAAATAGTCCTTACTGAATTCAGATCCCCCAACAGCTCAAAGAGTCAGTGTAAAGACCAAAGTTATAAATGGTTTAAAGGATTGCTGTAAGCACATAAAAACTCCCTTTACATCAATATAATGATGTCACAACACGACTAGAATACTACACACCATGTTCACCAGGTAAAGGTGTCGTACCAAGGTGTACATGTACCCGGCTGTAAAAGATATAATAAAAAAAAAATTCACAGGAAGGATTTTTTATACACTCATAGTTGTTTGTCTCCTGTTCTGGTTTAGATAATTCTAGCAATTGTAACGCTATTTTGGACTTATAATTCTATATGCTTAAAAATTACATTTTGATTGTTTCACATAGTATCCAGTTAGATTTTACCACCCCCTATCATAAAAAAATAGGTGGCTTTAAATATTCTTTAAAGCTGAACTCAAGGGGTTATTCAAAACTACCCCATTCAGTGGAGCTCGTCCTGCACTGCAAGGGTAAATGCTCGTTTTGTCTAGAATACCATTTACATTTTTCTTACCTTATGCCTCTGATGCGCTGGGTTGTGGATGCGCTCTCAGCTTCCCCACTTACAATGCAGGACTTCTGGTAAAACGAAGTGACTTCTGGTCATGGGGCACTGGTCGCAAAGAAATGAGGTAATATAAGAAATGAACCTTTGCAGTACATGGAAAACTCCACTGCATGGGGTAGTTTTGATACATCCCTCGAAATCCAGCTATAGAATATATCTAAACCACTTATTTTTTAGGCCAGGAGTTGGCAACAAGTCATGCATGATCTTCCCATAGATGGTAATCATTGGATGAGTAGATCACATTTCCGCTGTGCTAACTCCCCGCCAAAAGTGCTTTACTTCCCATTTGCAGAGTGGTGCAGGGAAGTAGTTATTAGACATTCCAACCTGTTCTGATGTGCTGGGCCCTACAATTCTCCTCTTGTGCCTATCTCAGGTGCTTGCCTAGGGGGTAGAAAGAAAGGGGATGTAGTGCAGAGAGGGTGTACTTGTGTTCAGAGTGATAACTGGTAATAGGGCATAGGGGACATGTCAGGGTACACATGGGTCTACTCTAGGTCATATGCATAAGTATTCACTGCCTGAAATCTGCGTTACAGACTACTGACCCCTGCACTTTGCATTACTCAATCTGGACTTGTGCACTTGGCGTAACTTACTCCTGCCTTCTGCACTATGCGTTACATACTACTGACATCTAAGCTATGCATTACTTACTCCTTATCCCTGCACTCTACGTTACATACTACTGACCTCTAAGCTATGCATTACTTATTCCTTGTCCCTGCACTCTGCATTACATACTACTAACCTCTAAGCTATGCATGACTTACTCCTGATCCCTGCACTTTGCATTACATACTACTACTGCACTTGAAAAACAATAAAACTGTCAAAATAAAATCCCCAAGTGAAATGATAAAAAGTCCAAAACAATTTTCTTATGCCAAAGTCCAAAATCAAAAGTCAAATGAGCGGTGTTGAGATATATACTCGCAATCAAGTGCAGATAAACCCACTTGGAGATGCCACACCACAGTGATCCTTCTTCGCATGCTCGTTATACCATGTTTACTAGAATGATATGACCCTCTGATTAAGATAAGTCAATATGATCTGTTGGTGCTAGCAATCGGTGGTTTATTATACTTTGGAACGCAATTTTCCCTGGCCCCCACAGTCTGCATTATTTATTCCTGTCCACTGTATTATGCATTTAATACTACTGAATTCTGTGATTCTGTGATTCTTACTTTTGACCCCTGCACTGTTCTAAACAAAAAGTTAAATAGGTTCACAGGCTGAAACCAGCTCATCCAACCAGGTGATAATTCAAACCAGCCAGGCAGGCCAAATATCAGCCCAGCCAGTAGAGAACTCTGCCCAGCCATCCAGCCCAGCCAAAACCCAGCCCAACTATCCAGGTCAGGATGTAAACCAGCATTCAGGCTGGAACTAAAACCAGCCAGCCAGGCTGGAGCTCAGCCCAGCCAGGCCAAAACTTAGCCCAAACAGCTAGGTAAAACTCAATCTAGCGAGCCAGGCCAGAACTGAAACCAGTCAGCCAGGCCAGACCGTAAAGTTAAAACTTTCTTAATTTTGGATGAAGTAGAGAGGGATTAGAACACTTTTCAGTTTTATAGCTGTCTGTGCCCCCCCCCCCCCTGTTAAGGAGATTCAGCCCCTATATTTGTCCTTTTTACCATTATCATTGAAAGTGAAAGTAAAAGAAAATCCCAAATTTTGGGTTGTGTCCAAAAAAGTAATAGAGGGGAAATCTTCTAATGGGGACACTAGCGCTGGTGACCTGGGAGTCCCCAAGGATTTCCCTTAATTTTCAGGGATTTCACCACACTTCCTGTTTGGCTATGTGACAGGAAGTTAAGGGAAATCTCAGTAATGGGACACAAATGGTGCCTAAAAATCTAATAGGGGTTATAACCCTCCTTTTCTCTATCGAAAATTAAAAAAAAAAGTTTTGCCTATAGTTGTACCAAACCAGAACTCAAACTAGCCAGCCAGCCAGTCTATCCAAGCCTAGCCCAGCAAAATGGTGAATGAAATTGATTGTCCAGTTTCTCACTGAAGCTAAAATGGTAGAATAAGTTTGTATTTTTGTATTTTTTAACGTGACATTTTATATCATATTTTTCTTTCTTTTAACCACTTGCCGACCGCCGCACGACGATATACGTCGGCAGAATGGCACGGGCAGGCATATGGGCGTATATATAAGTCCCTGCCTTCCCGCGGGTGGGGGGCCCGATCGGTCCCCCCCCGGTGCCTGCGGCGGTCGGTATTCGTTCGGGAGCGATCCGGGATAAGGGGGCGGCCATTCATTCATGGCCACCCCCTCGCAATCGCTCCCGACGAATAGAAATGCTCCGTGACATCACTTCCTCTCCTGTAATGTAAACACAGGAGAGGAAGTGATGTAATCTCTCCTCCGTGTCAGTATTTTTCGTTCCGGCACCGAGGAGAGAGGATCGGTGAGTTGAACCAACACACCACACGTACAGTAGAACATGCCAGGCACACTCACACCCCCCCTTTACCCCCCGATCACCCCCCCAATTACCCCTGCCCCCCCCAGTCACAGTGACACCAATTGCATTTTTTTTTTTGCATTGGTGTCATTTGTGACTGTAATAACTGTTAGGGCAGTTAGGGTTAGCCCCCTTTAGTTCTAATGTGCCCCCCTAACCCCCCCAATAAAGGTTTAACCCCGTGATCACCCCCCGTCGCCAGTGTCACTAAGGCTGGGTTCACATTGCAACGGTTTATGAGAACGAATGTGATTCGCACCGCACTGCAGTGCAAATCACATCCGATCTCTGTGCGATTCGAGTTCAGCCATACAGATAGTATGGCTGAATTCGTGTCGCACCCCCCGCACCCGCCGCAAACTCGCACGGGACCCTTTTTTTGGTCCGCAGCAGAATCGGATCGCATGGGTGTTCACACCATGCGATCCGAGTTTGCAGATCGCACTGCGATATGCGAACTGATCTGGGGGTGTCATTAACATTTCACTGACACTCCCAGCAGTTCGCATAGGGCAGTGTGAACTGCCGCCGGGAGGCATGCGATGCGGGAACCCGCCGCGGATTCGTGGCGTTCCCGCATCGCTCCAGTGTAAACCCAGCCTAATAAGCGATCATTTTTCTGATCGCTGTATTAGTGTCACAGGTGACGCTAATTAGGCAGGTAGGTATTTAGGTTCGCCGCAGCTTTTTATAGCGCCAGGGACCCCCATATACTACCGCATAAAGCCCCCTGATTGCCCCCTAGTTAACCCTTTCACCAGTGATCACCATATAACGGTTACAGGTGACGCTGGTTGGTTAGTTATTTTTTTATAGTTTCAGGGCACCCGCCATTTATTACCTAGTCTCTCTAGTGTACCCCTAAATTTAGGGGTGTCTACTTTCCAAAATGGGGTCATTTGGGGGGCGTTTGTGCCATCTTGGCATTTTATGGCCTTCAAAACTGTAACGCCCTTAGAAAGCCTGAAGGCGGTGCTTGGTTTTCGGGGGCCCCGTACGCGGCTAGGCTCCCAAAAAGTCCCACATATGTGGTATCCCCGTACTCAGGAGAAGCAGCAGAATTTATTTTGGGGTGTCATTTCACATATGCCCATGGCATGCGTGAGCAATATATCATTTAGTGACAACTTTGTGAAAAAAATAAATAAAAAAAAAGTTTGTAATTTTCCCGCAACTTGTGGCAAAATATAAAATATTCCATGGACTCAACATGCCTCTCAGCAAATAGCTTGGGGTGTCTACTTTCTAAAATGGGGTCATTTGTGGGGGTTTTGTGCCATCTTGGCATTTTATGACCTTCAAAACTGTAATAGGTAGTGAGGAGTGAAGTCAAATATTTACGCCCTTAGAAAACCTGAAGGCGGTTCTTGGCTTTCGGGGTCCCGTACGCGGCTAGGCTCCCAAAAAATCCCACACATGTGGTATCCCCGTACTCAGGAGAAGCAGCAGAATTTATTTTGGGGTGTCATTTCACATATGCCCATGGCATGTGTGAGCAATATATCATTTAGTGACAACTTTGTAAAAAAAAAAAAAAAAAAAAATTAAAGTTTGTAATTTTCCCGCAACTTGTGGCAAAATATAAAATATTCCATGGACTCAACATGCCTCTCAGCAAATAGCTTGGGGTGTCTACTTTCTAAAATGGGGTCATTTGTGGGGGTTTTGTGCCATCTTGGCATTTTATGACCTTCAAAACTGTAATAGGTAGTGAGGAGTGAAGTCAATTATTTACGCCCTTAGAAAACCTGAAGGCGGTTCTTGGCTTTCGGGGCCCCGTATGCGGCTAGGCTCCCAAAAAATCCCACACATGTGGTATCCCCGTACTCAGGATAAGCAGCAGAATTTATTTTGGGGTGTCATTTCACATATGCCCATAGCATGTGTGAGCAATATATCATTTAGTGACAACTTTGTGTAAAAAAAAAAAAAAAAAAAATTTTTGTTATTATTCAATCGCTTGAGGCAAAAAAATAAAATATTCAATGGGCTCAACATGCCACTTATCAATTTCCTTAGGGGGTCTACTTTCCAAAATGGGGTCATTTGGGGGGGTTTTGTACTGCCCTGCCATTTTAGCACCTCAAGAAATGAGATAGGCAGTCGTAAACTAAAAGCTGCGTAAATTCCAGAAAACATACCTTAGTTTGTAGATGTGACAACTTTTGCGCAAACCAATAAATATACAGTTATTGACTTTTTTTTTTACCAAAGACATGTGGCTGAATACATTTTGGCCTAAATGTATGACTAAAATTGAGTTTATTCGATTTTTCTAATAACAAAAAGTAGAAAATATCATTTTTTTTCAAAATTTGCGGTCTTTTTCCATTTATATCGCAAAAAATAAAAATCGCAGAGGCAATCAAATACAATCAAAAGAAAGCTCTATTTGTGGGAAGAAAAGGACGCAAATTTTGTTTGGGTGCAACATTGCATGACCGCGCAATTACCAGTTAAAGCAGCGCAGTGCCAAATTGTAAAAAGACCTCTGGTCATTTACCAGCAAAATGGTCCGGTCTGAAAGTGGTTAAATAAGGTCCTTCTAGATTATTTCATAGCAATACCCTATCACCATGGTGATCTCTACCATGTTGTTTAATTATATCTCCACCTCTCCAAGTTGCCCACCCAACCTATTGGAGACATCTTTCATTTTCTGCTCTGTAGATACAAATGGATGTAGAAAAATAATAATAATAATAATAATACATTTTATTTATAATGCAATTACCATCAAAAGATCTCAAAGTGCTACATTGTTTACAATCAAAATATACAAAATCAATAAAAAAATGTATTAAAAAGAAAAGTCTTTAATCCTTTTTTAAAACTTTCAGTTGATTGAAATACCCTAAGTCTGTCAGGCAGAGCATGCCACAAACGTGGGGCAGCAGCACAAAAGGCCCTATCTCCCATTGTTGTCAATTTGGTTTTTGGAATTTGGAGAAGATTTAATTAAGTTAAACGAAGGGAACGAGATAGATTTTGCAATCTCAGAAGTTCCTTAAGATAAGGTGGGGCATGTCCATATATGCATTGATGTGTAAGAAGAGAAAACTTATACTCAATCCTTGCAGAGACCGGGAGCCAATGAAGCGATTTAAGAATCGGAGTAATATGCTCATGCTTCCGCACTCTCATCAGGATCCTAGCCGCAGAGTTTTGAATATACCAAAGCCTCTGTAGACTCTCTCCAAATCCCAATGAGAAGTGCATTGCAATAATCCAGTCTAGAGGAGACAAAGGCATGAACCAACCTTTCAGCATCAGAAAGGGAAAGAAAAGGACGAAGTTTAGAGATATTGCAGAAATGGAAAAAAGAAGTCTTACATAAATGATTTATATGTGCTTCAAAAGTGAGTTGAGAGTCCATTTTTACTCCAAGATTAGTGACTATGGACGAAATGGGGATTTTAGAACCTGAAAAAACAATATCGGTTATCAATGATGATTTAATCTGATGAGACGTACCAATCACGATAACTTAGTTTTGGAACTATTCAATTGCAAAAAATTTTGTTCCATCCATACCTTTTCTCCTCTAGACAGGTGATGAGTACTGAAAGGGGTGGCTGCACAGACGGTGTTTCTACTGTTGCATTTACATATAGCTGTGTATCATAATAGTGAAATGAGATGTTATAATGGATGATAATTTGGCCCAGGGGAATGAGAATGAACAAAATTGGGCCAAGAACTGACCCCTAGGGGACACCGCAAGTAACCATATGTGGCTTGGATTTAAAATGACCAAGTGAGATTTGTTCAGTCCTATTTATAAGATATGATTCAAACCAGCTAAGGGCCAAGTCATTTAATCCAGCATTATAATGGAGCCGATCTAAAAGAATGCCACGATCAACAGTGTCGAAAGCAGCCGACAAATCCAATAGAATAAGGAAAGATGGAAATCTCCATAAAGTGACAGAATTGCCCTCTTAGGTCTAGTTTATACTTCTGGCTGGGAGATGGTAAACATGGGTGGCCAAGTGATGGTTTTCCCTCCCCTGACCGACCCCCCCCCCCTTAACTCTATACAAGGGCTGGAGACTTGTAGTCTGCAGCAGCCTTGTTCCAATGTAAATCCAGGTTCTCTGAACCATATAACCCATGATCCCCCTGCTTTCTGTAGTGGTCCCTCTACATCGGCATTCAGGAGATGATGACACAATGACCAGACAGAATGTCCCCATTACAGAATGTCCCCCGATGTCACAGGCAAGTTAGCCAGCACCTGGCTACTTAGAAAAAGGTAAACAGTGCCCATATAGAACAGACATCAGCCCACATGCTTAAAAAAATATTTTTAGCACCCTGGCTAGTGTGAACAAGCCCTCAATCAGAGAATTCTGGTATGTGGAGGTCGAGATTCTGTGGGGAATTTATTAAACTAATACATTTTTCTAAAATAGTTGAATCAACCTGCGTTCCCTCTAAACACTCAAATGCAAATCAGAAGATTTATAAAATCATCTTTTTTTTCACATAATTGGATAATTTAAGTAAAAAAAAAACTTCACCAAATGAAAAACATAAATAAAGCCTTGAGAATCATGACAGGACGCTGAAAGTATTTAGCAGGTATTTAGCAAAGAAAGATGTTACAGATGGTATAGTTGCCTGGAATGCAGAAATATGATAATTGTGATAGTGGAATTGATAAAGAGTACTAGCTTAACAGTACAAATAATAGTAGGTTCAGGTTACATTTTTTTAAGGGTTAGGTTTAGGTGTAGGCTAAGGGTTATGTCCAGGAGTTAAATTAAGTAATAGGCTAAGGTTGAAGATTAGATTTTAATTTGTTAGGGTTATTTGGGCTTTAGAAATTGATATGCAGGTGTGATAAATAATATAATGTTGAAACTACTACACCAGATTATGAGGCAAAAACATATTTCACCATGATAAGGTGACCATGTACAGAAGGATTAATCTGTCAATGGCCCAAGGGATGAGGCTAAATGGGGGAAAATAATGAACAATCCAGCAGACATCTGTAACACTTTGGTGCCTGATTTAGTGTGAAGTTTGGTGAAGCCCAGTGGAGTAACCCATGCTTGCTCAAACATCCAGTTGTGGAATGACTGTTTATTAACAACTGCAGGATGGAAGGTCATTTCTTGTGGTCTACTCACCGTTTGACATTCTTCTCAAGATTCTCAGCACCTTAGATAAAAATTTTTTTTTTATAAAAAACATTCAGCAAGAGTAAAATCTGTCCAAAAAGTTTTTCCAAAGTGAACCTTATTACTGACAGGGCTAAAAGAGACAAATAATATTTATAGCTTGTTTTTTTACGGTGCCACCATATGGCAGCATAAGCAACCGCCTTAGGGCGCCTGGGGGGGTGTTAAAATGCACCTGCAGCCCCCAGCATTCCATGTACCGATCTCTGTGCATAAACAATTCTCCCTCTCCACCCCCCCCCATTCCCCGTTCCAGTGTTTTGCCCTCTATCCCCCCCCCACAACTTTGCCTCCTTTCCATCTGTTAGCCTGTTTTTCTAGAGCTCTCTGGGTCTCTCACTGTGAGCGCTGTGCTGGGGCTCCCTGCGGGATCAAAGTGCTCCCCTGCCAGGACTTCACTCCAACCCCAGCCTGCAGTGCAGCCCTAGCAGCGGCAGTGAGAAGAGGAGGGGAGAGAGCCGGGACAAAGAGGCGCTGGCAAGAAGTGAAGACATACATGGAAACGGCCGGGGTGGGTGAGATGCTAGCTATGCATGTAAGTCCGGGCTTGCTGTGATTTCCTCTTCCAGACCATCGGGGATCTGTTGCGGGAAGACAGGCAGCATCGCCACTCTCCTCTAGGTGAGGTCACCACTGCCATCGGCTCAAGTAGTGAAAGAGCAGGCAGCATGCTCAATGCTGCACACAGTATTCTGAAATAAAAAAAAAGAATCTGCTGTTAAGTTTGTAGTGCATTGCATTGTGTACAGGGGGGGACAGATTTGCGGGGGGGGGGGGGGGGGGGTTGGGGGGTACAGAGGGGAACATAAGTGGGGGGGGGATACAGAGGTGGACAGATGTGCCCACCAACACCAGGGGCATCAAACATTTTTTTGTGAATATTTCTGGAATGACAGGTCAGTAACACTGGTCTCCCTTGTAAAATGTTTTAGAATACAGGTTTTTCCTCACAGAAGAAGCAATGCAGAAAGGACAGGATACTTTTTAACACAAGTACACCAGACAAATATCAGGAATATAAAATATTGTGGGTAACATTCTTTAAAGTCTGCTAAAAGCAAATATGATACCCTGGGGTCCTTGAAATATTGATAGAAAACAGTAAAAGTTATAAAAAATATCAAAGTTATGTTGGTTTGAGATCACACTTTGACCACACTTCTTGTTAAAGTAATACCTCGGATTGCAAGTAACATGGTTAATGAGCATTTCGCAATATGAGCTATTATTTTTTTTAAATCCTGAATCGGTTTGTGAGCGTTGTCTCGCAAAATGGGCAGGATTCAAGTCTCTGGGGTGTGCAGTACTGCATTTTGCCTAAGGTGTGGCGCCGGTGACACTCAGAGACGCTCGGAGACACTTGGAAACACTCAGTTTCCAAGTGTCTCCGAGCCTCTTCGAGTGTCTCCGAGTGCATCTGAATGGCTCCGAGCGGTTTCCGAGTGTCTCTGGCACCCCCCACCTCTGGCCACATGCGGTACTGCATACAATAGAAGTCACTCTGGAACAAATTATCTGAGTTTCCATTGACTTCTATGGAGAAACTCACTTTGATATACAAGTGATTTGAATTAAAAGCATTCTTCTGGAATGGATTATTCTTGTAATCCAAGGTTCCACTGTACCTGTAACAGATATATGAAATGACAAACTGAACCAAGAATATTGGCTGGGACATCAAAATGGTCATTGTTCATTTTGTTGTCCAGCAAATGTAAACATCAAAGGCATTTGTCCAGTGGAAAAATACAGCATGCCCATGGTGTTCCTCTCATGAAACATGTATCAATGTAAAAGTACATTAGTTAACAAATACTGTAAGGTATGTGAATATTGAAGTGGAGCTCAAATCCAGTTGAATTTTCTTACAATACAGGGTACTTGTATGTTCCTACACTCTTAGTGTGTAAATTGGCTTTACCTCACTGCGCTTCACCTCAGTAATACATCATCCCTATAGTGTTAACCTCTTGCCGCCTGCCGGCCATCATATGACGGCCAGGAGGTGTGGCTCTTGTTCTTGGCGGGTGTCATATGATATCCGTCCATTTAAACAGGGCATTCGCGCGATCGTGCGCATACAGCCCTGTACGTTCAGTGGCAGCGTGTCACGGAGACACTGCTCGCCACCGAGGGGGATGAACTACGTGATCAGCCGCAATGAAGTCATGGTCGATCACAGATGTTACCACCCCCCTTTGCACGGTGCATGTGTGCGATCGCAAGCACTGTTTACCACATGATCGGCTGTGATCCTTTCACAGCCGATCACTAAATGTAAACACAGAGCGGTAATGAGATGTTATCAGTTTCTCCTCCTCACGCACTGTTCGTGTGTGAGAAGGAGATTGTGGTAACATCTTGTTACCACTTACAGTGTACACCAACACACACTGATTGCCCCCCTAATAAAGAGGACCTGTCACCAGCCATCAAAGTACCTGTCACAACCCATCAAAGTACTTATCAAAGTCCATATGAGTACCTGTCACACACAGTCCATCTGAGTACCTGTCCCCATTCACCATTCATCCGAGTACCTGTCACAGTCCATCTGAGTACCCGAGTACCTCTCACAGTCCATCTGAGTACCCGAGTACCTGTCACAGTTCATCTGAGTAACCGAGTAACGGTCACAGTTCATCTGAGTACCCGAGTACCTGTCACAGTCCATATGAGTACCCGAGTACATGTGACAGTTCATCTGAGTACCCGAGTACCTGAGTACCTGTCACAGTTCATCAGAGTACCCAAGTACCTGTCACAGTCCATCTGAGTACCTGTCACAGTTCATATGAGTACCGAGTCACCGCCCTTCAGAGTACCCGAATACCAGTCACCAGCCCATCAGAGTCCCAGAGTATCTATCTGTAGCCCATCAGAGTACCTGAGTACCTGTCAACAGGCCATCAGAGTACCTGAGTACCTGCCTGCAGCTCATCAAGTTACCCGAGTACCTATCTGCAGCCCTTTAGAGTACCCGAGTACTTATCTGCAGCCCATGCCTCATGGAATATATATTAGGATGTTTGCTTTCAAAAATTGGGTAAATTTGGCTGTGTAAAAGTCTCACACATGTGGTATCACCATACTCGGGAAGAGTAGCAGAATGTATTTTGGGGTGTAATTTTTGCTATATACATGCTATGTGTTAGAAATATCTTATAAATTGACAACGCATTTTTTTTACACATTTTCCATAGATGTTGGGGTGTTTGCTTTCCAAAATGGGGTAATTTTGTGGGCAATTCCATTGTCCTGGTGCTCCAGAGCCTTCAAAAGTGTAATAGGTGGCTGAGAAATGTGATGTGTCATTTATGCTCGTAGAACGCCTGAAGGTACTACTTCAATGTTGGGCCTTTGTATGTGGCCAGGCTGTGTAAAAGTCTCACACATGTGGTATCGCCATACTCGGGAAGAGTAGCAGAATGTATTTTGGGGTGTCATTTGTTGTATACATATGTTTGTGAGAAATAATCTGATAATATGACAATTTTGTAAATAAATAAATAAATAAATAAAAAAAAAATCATTTTTCAAAGAATTGTGGGAAAAAAAATTACAACTTCAAAAAACTCACCATGCTACTTACTTAATATCTTGGAATGTCTACTTTGGAAAAAGGGGTAATTTGGGGGGTATTTGTACTTTCCTGACTCGTTAGTGTCTCAAGAAATGAGATACACTATAACTTTCACAAAGACCAAATAATATATGATTTGGGTTATTTTTACCAAAGCTATGTAGCAGTATAAATTTTGGCCAAAATGTATGAAGAAAATTACTAATTTGCAAAATTTTATGACAGAAACAATAAAAAATATTTTTTTTCCCCCAAATTTACGGACTTTCTTCATTGATAGCACAAAAAAATAAAAAAAAACACTAGTGAATAAATACCACCAAAAGAATGGTCTATTTGTGTAAAAAAAAAGGACACATATTTCATATGGGTACAGTGTTGTATGACTTCAAAGTGTGAAAGAGTTGAAAGCTTAAAATTGGTCAGGCAGGAAGGGGGTGTAAGTGTCCTGTATTGAGGTGGTAAATGAATTTGATATGGTCCATCTTGGCATGCATGTTTTTATTTTCTTATAATGAGAGAAGTGTTACCTAGATCACTATGTCTTGGCATTAGACTCATAAACCCTTATGTTGTAAAACTATTTAGAATTCATCTTTAGCTAGCTACATTGCCTTGCAAAAGTATTCACCTCCTTGGCATTTTTCGTGTTTTGTTGCCTCACAACCTGGAATTAACATGGGTTGTTTGAGGATTTGCATCATTTAATTTTGCAGAACATGCCCACAACTTTGAAGATGTTTTTTTTTTTTTGGGATGTCTCTATGAGCTTGTCACATCTTACCATTGGGATTTTTCCCCATTCCCCATGCAAACAGCTCCAGCTCATTCAAGTTGGATTGTTTGCGCTTGTGAACAGCAACCTTTAAGTTTGACCACGGATTTTCTATTGGATTGAGGTCTGGGCTTTGACTAGGCCATTTCAACACATTTACACATTTCCCATTAAACCACTCATGTGTTGCATTAGCAGTATATTTGGGGTCATTGTCCTGCTGGAAGGTGAACCTCCATCCTAGCCTCAAATCACACACAGAGTGGTACAGATTTTGCTCAAGAACATCCCTGTACCATCCATCTTTCCCTCAGCTCTGACCAGTTTCCTAGTCCTGACTTCTGAAAAACATCCCCACAGCATGATGCTGCCACCACCATGTTTCACTGTGGGGATGGTGTTCTTTGGTTGATGTAATGTGTGGGGTTTGCGCCAGACATAGCGTTTCCTTTGATGGCCAAAAAGTTCAAAATAAGTCTCATCACACCAGAGCACCTTCCTCCATACATTTTGGGAGCTTTCTACATGCCTTTCCGCAAACTCAAAACGTGCATTTTGTTTTCTTGCTGAAACTATTAGCTTTCTTCTGGCCACTCTGCCATAAAGCCCGACTCTATGGAGCGTACGGCTTATTGTCGTCCTATGTACAGATACTCCAGTCTCTGCTGTGGAACTCTGCAGCTCCTCCAGGGTTACCTTAGGTGTCTGTGCTGCATCTCTGATTAATGCCCTCCTTGCCTGGTCCATGAGTTTTGTTGTGCGGCCATCTCTTGGCAGGTTTGCTGTTGTGCCATGTTCTTTCCATTTGGTTATGATAGATTTGATGGTGCTCCTAGGGATCATCAAAGATTTGGATAGTTTTTTATAATCTAACTCTGACTTGTACTTCTCAACAACATTGTCCCTAACTTGTTTGGATAGTTCCTTGGTCTTCATGGCAGTGTTTGGTTAGTGGTGCCTCTTGCTTAGGTGTTGCAGCCTCTGGGGCCTTTCAAAAAGGTGTGTATATGTAATGACATCATTTCACTAATTATGTGACTTCTGAAGGTAATTGGTTGCACCAGAGATTTTTCCGGGCTTCATAAGAAAGGGGGTGAATACGCACCCCCAATAGGCACATGCCAATTATCAGGTTTTATTTCTGAAAAATTGTTTTATGTATATATTTTTCAAATTTTACTTCACCGACTTAGACTATTGTGTTCTGATCCACCACATATAATTCATATTAGAAAAAAACATTGAACTAAAGGCTGTAATGTAACAAAATAGGTAAAAAGCCAAAGGGGGTGAATACTTTTGCAAGGCACTGTAAATCTAATTGGTTTCAGTAGATTAGTGCATGTTGCACCTCGTAATTGCTTTTTGGTTCTGCCTGTTAATCTTTATATGCCATAGAAGAGTATGCAAATGCTTATATTTACTCCTTTTATACTGTTTCCAGGCTTCCAGGTCTTGAAATCAGCATCTCACTACTGGCCTTTGGAAGTAGTTAATGGGATTCGTGAGCTTCCCCGGGTCACTGAAGGCAGGATGGGTCCTATGGGTAATGACAGCAACAGAAGTATGTACAGCTGTTTTATACATATGCATCTTACATCCTAGAGTGTCTCGTATATTATGTCCTTCACGTAAACTTACATAAATTAAATTCACTGCTTACATTGCCTTGAAGCACATAGTTTTATAAGCAAATTATGAAACTGCCTTGTACACAATTTTTAAGAAATACATCAGGTTTATTAGTTGAGCTAAACTTAGATCATGTCAGTTAAAAAAATAAAATAGAAGTGCAAAACTGATTTAAATGTAGTCCTTAATATGAATGCATTTATTCCCTACTATAGTTTGTATTTCCAGTTAATTTTCTATTTAAATAGAGTGCACAGGTTAGCTAGGTTGCATACTGTTGCTTTGTTGATTTTGTCTCCAATGACATCACATTTAGTTAATTTGCAATGAAAATGGAAAGATCAAAAACAGCTTCACAGAGATTTTCAATTATTCTACAAAATCTTCCTGACTGACCGATATCTGTCACAACATGACCAATATGTGACCTGATTGTTGTGAGAGATTGCTGATTATGTTAAATCACTTTTTGAACATTCTGTAGTGTTTAGTAGCCTGTTGTATTTTCCACCTCAGCCAGGCTTGCTTACTACAGTTGCAAAAAAAAGTATGTGAACCCTTTTCGAATGATATGGATTGCCACAACAGACAATCACAGTCTGCTTAAACTAATAACACACAAATAATTAAATGTTACCATGTTTTTGTTGAACACACCGTGTAAACATTCACAGTGCAGGTGGAAAAAGTATGTGAATTCTTGGATTTAATAACTGGTTGAACTTCCTTTGGCAGAAATAACTTCAACCAAACGTTTCCTGTAGTTGCAGATCAGACGTGCACAACGGTCAGGAATAATACTTGACCATTCCTCTTTACAGAACTGTTTCAGTTCAGCAATATTCTTGGGATGTCTGGCGTGAATCGCTTCCTTGAGCTCATGCCACAGCATCTCAATCGGGTTGAGGTCAGGGCTCTGACTGGGCCACTCCAGAAGGTGTATTTTCTTCTGTTTAAGCCTTTCTGTTGTTGATTTACTTCTATACTTTGGGTCGTTTTCCTGCTGCAACACCCATCTTCTGTTGAGCTTCAGCTGGTGGAAAGATGGCCTTAAGTTCTCCTGCAAAATGTCTTGATAAACATTGAAATTAATTTTTCCTTTCGATGATAGCAATCCATCCAGGCCCTGATGCAGCAAAGGAGCCCCAAACCATGATGCCCCCACCACCATACTTCACAGTTGGGATGAGGTTTTGATGTTGGTGTGCTGTGCCTCTTTTTCTCCACACATAGTGTTGTGTGTTTCTTCCAAACAACTCAACTTTGGTTCCATCTGTCCACAGAATATTTTGCCAGTACTGCTGTGGAACATCCAGGTGCTATTGTGCAAACTGTAAACGTACAACAATGTTTTTGTTGGACAGCAGTGGCTTCCTTTGTGGTATCCTCCCATGAAATCCTTTCTTGTTTAGTGTTTTACGTATCGTAGATTCGCTAACAGGGATGTTAGCATATGCCAGAGACTTTTGTAAGTCTTTAGCTGACACTCTAGGATTCTTCTTCACCTCATTGAGCAGTCTACGCTGTGCTCTTTACAGGACGCCCACTCCTAGGGAGAGAAGCAGCAGTGTTGAACTTTCTCCATTTATAGACAATTTGTCTTACTGTGGACTGATGAACAGCAAGATACTTTTATAACCCTTTCCAGCTTTATGTAAGTCAACAATTCTTAATCATAGGTCTTCTGAGAGCTCTTTTGTGCGAGGCATCATTCACATCAGGCAATGCTTCTTGTGAAAAGCAAACCCAGAACTGGTGTGTGTTTTTTATAGGGCAGGGCAGCTGTAACCAGCACCTCCAATCTCATCTCATTGATTGGACTCCAGTTGGCTGACACCTCACTTCAGTTAGCTCTTGGAGATCTCATTAGTCTAGGGGTTCACATACTTTTTCCACATGCATTGTGATTGTTTAAATGGTATGTTCAATAAAAACATGGTAACATTTAATTCTGTGTGTGTTATTAGTTTACGCAGACCGTGATTGTCTATGTTGTGACTTAGATGAAGATCACATCACATTTTATGACCAATTTGTGCAGAAATCCATATCATTCCAAAAGGGTCCACATACTTTTTTTTTGCAACTGTATATTAAATTCATTTCAATGTTCAAAGCAAGCAAGAAATAAAAAATGGCTGTTCATAAGTGATGAAGAAAATATATAGAGAATATAGCGTTAGCACAGAGCTTAGATTTACTAGGTAGACTTAAGTAGACTTGTTTGCAGAGATACATCTTGTAGAAGCACATCTGGATATTCATGATAACTTTAGAGATTTGAAACACATGCCTCATGGTAATGCAGTTAAAACTGTACAGAGAGATTTTTGGGAAAAACATGTATGAAAGAACCAATCAATTTTTCATCCAAATGTATTTTCTACTAATATATTAATGAAGTTTCATATATCTTTCTTATGGACAAATATAAAACTTTCTATGGCCCTTGCTTCTATAAATTAAACAACATTTGACCCCAGAAATGTGGTTATTCTTAAATGCCTATAGTTTTTCTTGAACACATTAATTAGATAATTACCAGAATTAAACTTCTATCTCTTTTGTAAACATTTAAAAACACAAGGATATTTGATTTAAATTCAAGAACCCATTTCCGTGTATTTAGCCATCTTTATCCTTCTACCCTGGAGCCATGCATATTATTAAACGTTTGATCTGCTTTGTTTTTTTGCCTTCTCTGGCATCCCAGAGTTTTCATTGACAGTTATCAGATGTACATACTGCAGAGTCTTGCCAGTAAAACACAAGTTAACACTGTTTTTACAAGAGATGATTGCATAACCAACATTACATGGGTCATTTTGGTGCTTGTGTTTGATTTAACACTACAAAATGTTCTGAGAGTATCTTGGGAATAGGAGATCACAGCTGATATCAAGAAGCTATATGTGTTAGTCAAGCTGCTTTCCTAGTACATGCTGTCTCTGCTTTTAAATCATAATATAAACTAGTACTGTTAATTAAACTGATTTAAAAAAATCACAAGCAGTGACATTTAGGTTACATATTTAAAAATTATTGTTACATGTTGTAAGAGATTGCGCAGCCAATTGTTTATGGCAGGATTAAGGTTTCCTTTACATGGAGCCAAGTCCGCTCCAATCAGTGGGGGATCCGTGAGCAGATCCCCTGCTGAAACGGAGTGGAATGGGACGAATGTCAGATTTTTTACATTCCTTCCTGTTCAGATCGTGTCATGGATCAGACCTGTGACATCTCTTTGTACGGGCAAATGTAGATGTCACTGTCTGGTTACATCAGGCTAGCTCTGATCTGTCACGTTTAGGCCCGGGAAAACTTAAAAGGATGCAGTTCTTTTTTTATTCTGGACCTGGACAGACTTGGAGGTAGGCTGGTGTAAATGGATACTTCTGCATGTCTACAGGTCTGCATGGAGCTTTCAATCAGGTCCACCTGAAAAGCAGTTTTTCAGGCGGACCTGATCAGAATGCACGTGAAAGGGCCCTAACCCCAACCATACAGACAGCAATGAAAAAAATGTGAGGAAGGGTTGGACTTTCTATTGCTATAGGTTCATATACACTATATGACCAAACGTTTGTGGATAACCAACCATCACATCTACTTATGTGACCAAAATAATCTGGACACCCCTTCAATGATTGAGTTCAGGTGTTTCCAGTAAAAGGTACAGTTGAAGCTAAAGCAAAGACATTTTATATCTTATATACAGTGCCTTAAAAAAGTATTCATACCTCTTTACATTTTCCAAATTTTATCATGTTACAACCAAAAACGTAAATGTATTTTATTGGGATTTTATATGACCAACACAAAGTGGCAAATAATTGTGAAGTGGAAGGAAAATGCTAAGTGGTTTTACATTTTTTTTTACAAATAAATATGTAAAAATTGTGGAGTGCATTTGTATTCTGCCCGCTTAACTTTGATATCCCCTTAAAATCTAGTGGAATCAATTGCCTTCAGAAGTCACCTAACTAGTAAATAGAGTCCACCTCTGTGTAATTAAATTTCAGTATAAATACAGTTGTTCTGTGAAGCCCTCAGAGGTTTGTTAGAGAACCTTAATGAGCAAACAGCATCATAAAGGCAAAGGAACACACCCGACGGGTCAGGGATAAAGTTGTAGAGAAGTTTAAATCAGGGTAGGTTATAAAGAAAAATGTCCCAAGCATTGAACTTCTCATGTTCAATCCATCATCCAAAAATGGAAAGAGTATGACACAACTGCAAATCTATCAAGACATGGCTGTCCACCGAACCTGACAGGTTAGGCCAGAATAGACATTAATCAGTGAAGCAGCCCATGGTAACTCTGGAGGAGCAGCAGAGATCTACAGCTCAGATGCGAGAATCTGTCCACAGGACAATTATTAGTGGTGCACTCCACAAATCTGGCCTTTATAGTAGAGTGGAAAGAAGAAAAGGCATTGTTAAAAGAAAGCCATAAGAAGTCTTGTTTGCATTTTGCGAGAAGCCATGTAGGGGATACAGCAAACATGTGGACTAAGACTAACACACTATCCCCAGCATGAAAGTAGTGGCAGCATCATGTTGTTGGGATGCTTTTCTTTAGCAGGGACAGGGAAGCTGGTCTGAGCTGATGGGAAAATGGATGTAGCCAAATACAGGGCAAACTTAGAAGAAAACCTGTTAGAGTCTGCAAAAGACTTGAGACTGGGGCTGAGGTTCACCTTCCAGCAGGACAACCACCCTAAACATACAGCCAGAGCTACATTGGAATGGCTTAGATCAAAGTATATTCATCTGTTAGAATGGCCCAGTCAAAGTCCAGACCTAAATCCAATTGAGAATCTGTGGCGAGACCTGAAAATTGCTGTTCAAAAACGCTTTTCATCCAATCTGACAGAGCTTGAGCTATTTTGCAAAGAAGAATAGGTAACTTTTTCACTCTTTAGATGTGCCAATCTGCTAGCGATATACCCAAAAAGACTTGCAGCTGTAATTGCAGAGAAAGGTGGTTCTGCAAAGTATTGACTCAGGGGGGCTGAATAAATGCATTCCACACCTTTTAGATATATATTTGTAAAAAAATTTGAAAACCATATATCATTTTCCTTCCACTTCACAATTATGTGCCACTTTGTGTTGGTCTATCACATAAAATCCCAATAAAATACATTTACGTTTTTTATTGTAACATGACAAAATGTGGAAAATTTCAAGGGGTATGAATACTTTTTCCAGACACTGTATTTGATATTTTATTACAAGTATTGACATAGCGCTAAAAATAAATTACACAGCATATCAGTCCCCACACACTACAGCCAGTTTGGATAGTACTGTGCATGCTCTCCCTGTACTTGCATGGGTTTCCTCCAAAACTTCACACAGATAGTGTCCTGGTAGGGACTTGAACCAGGGATGTCAGTGATACAAAGCATAAGCGCTAACCACTAAGCCACAATTGTTTGCTTACAACCTTGTGACAACGGTTTGGGGGAGTCCCTTTTCTATTCCACCATGACTGTGCCCTTGTGCATGAAGCAAGCTTCCTAAAGGTATGGTTTGATCAGTTTAGTGTTTTGTAAAATAACAAACAGGTTTATAATTACCTGCTCTGTGCAATGGTTTTGCATAGAGATGCCCTGAACCTCATCTACTGGAGTCCCCCTCCAACGCTCTTGGCTTCTCCTCTTCTGCATGCCCCACCATAGCAAGCCGCTTGCTATGGAGGCGCATGTGCAGGATCACTCCTGAGACAGGCTGTGTGCATTCATAGGCACACACAGCACAACTTGGCTCAGCACCCTCTCTCCTTACAGGATTTCATTGACAGCAGCAGGAGCCAATGGCTCTTGCTTCTGCCTCAGGGTCCTGTGAAGAGAGAAAGACCACCACCACTGCAAATGGTCACATCTCTGGATCGGCAGAGGGATCAGGCAAGGGTGAGGGGGCGATACAAATACTGGAACATTTTTAACCTTAATGCAGGCATGCATTAGTGTATAAGGTCACCTTTTAAAAAACATTTACATTTATTATTTTTTGTTGTAGGAGCTTGTAAAGCATTGCAGCATCGATCAGCAGATTGCTGATGCCATGCAGGAAAAAAATTAATGAACTACCACAGCGCTCAGAGTGCCATGGTATTTCATTGAGAACTACAAGCCTTGTAGTTTTCCATTCACAGAACACTATGAATGAGTGAGTTTTTTTTTAACTTTGGCAGCTAGCGTGGGGGGGAGAAGATCTCCCACTAGCTGTCAGAGCGGGGGAACGGGGGCAAATCCTTTCATAACATATTACACCCTAAATATGGGTGTAACATGTAACATGTTATGAAAGGTAAACTTATCCTTTAAGGTAAAACATGTTCTGCATTTACAGCCATTTTAAATCATATTAAACATCACTGGGGTTAATTGCAATACTGATTGCGAGCCTGGTGGTTTGTCCAACATCAGCACCCGACTTTACAAAAATCCGTCTGGTTGAATAAGCAAAAATGCCAAGAGATACAAACATTTCATGGAACGTCTTTCCAAAAGAGTGTATGTAGTTATAGCTACTAAAGGGGGCCCAATCCACATTATTAACCATAGTTTGGAATAGGATGTTGAAAAAAGCTTATATAGGTGTGATGGCCAGTTGACCATAACTTTTTAGCCATATAGTGTAGCTGTCTGTGCCCCCATTGGGAAAATCCAACCTTACTTACTAATCTAGAGAAAGAGTCTACATAACAGGAAGTGAGGGGAAATTTCCCTAACTGGAATGAACACAGTAATAAAAACTTTGGAGAGGTTCTAACCATTTACGTGGTTAAAAAAAAAAAAGTTCTGTCTGGAGTTTTCAAATTCATATGCTACATTCACACCTTAGTGTTTTTACATATAGTACAGTTTCGATGTGGTGCATTTTACATACTTTACTATTATTCATTCCTATAGAAGGTTCATTTTGATGGAAATCGCAAACTAAAGAGGTAAGCAGAGTTTTGCCTTAACGTTCAGCACCCACCAAATTGAAGAGGTGTAAATGTAGCCTTATTCATACATTATTATACTTTTATTCTAAAAAAATCTATAAAAGTTGTTAAGTGAAGATGATCTTGGAAAAAGTACAAAAGTATGGATTATTTGAGTTAGTAACTTTATGTTCACAGCTCTGTGTGCTTTTTTTGTTCTTATTTCATCCCCTATTATCAATGCACCTTGTGAGTTTTTCTTCCATAATCCATGATCATACTTCACCATCATTTTACATTGTGTCTTGTGAGATCATTGCTATTCAGGTTTATATCTCTCAACAAACAAGACTACTGAATTTATGACCTTTTCCAGTTAGATTAGTTTCTACCTTCAGTGCCCAGGAAGCGGGGTTGGCTACACTCATGCTAAGTAAGTTGGGGCCATCTTATCCTTCCACGTTTCACATAATGAATGCCTTTACAAGGCACTGTAGAAAAAATAATCGATTACATGTATCATATTCTCTTACACCTAGGTCGGTTAAAGTAAAATACTGATTAACCTGTTTCGATGGAAGTAAAAAAAATAGTATTTATTTGTCTTATGAAGCTAAAACACCACAACATTCTCTGAAATGTTAGTAAATCCAATGTAGCGTCAGAAGTTTGTCCCCAGTAATAGGTATTCTCCAGATAGTCTAGGGATGGCCGTCTTTAACATTAAACCTGTTTGGATTAATATCAGCCTCAGTGTCATATATTATTCCTATTTTATGTTTTGTTGAGAGAAATAAAGTATATGTTATATTTGTTTCTCATGTGTGATTTTGTTTGTCTTTTATCCATTCCAGCTGTCATCATCCACAATTACATTGTGCTCCCTTACCATAATTCTTCCTCTGTCCATAGCAATGACTCTTCCTTTCCTAACTTGTCTGCAACTGTAGGTGAGGACTGTGCAAGTATATATCATGCACGTGTGCATGCCATCTGTGTGTAATTTGAATCAATACAATTTATTACTTTTTAATACTGTTATTATTGTAATTACTTTTCATTTTCAAAGTGTAAGAATTCATGTGTGTAACATTATTTCAGCAATCCATCTCATGCCAGTACATATTTTCATGTAAACTATTATTTGATACATTGCAATAGTCACTAAAATACAAGTTGCTTTAAATGGAAAAATAATAGTAATAACTATATTATATATTACCCTAAATATCTGCCTTGTAAATAATTACAATTACCCAGAGATCCTTTCTTCTTTTGAGCAGGTACTTTCCTATACATTTCCTAGAAGGCATTGGCTAAAGCCTCACTATGTCCACTTGGTATTCTTGGGACATTCAAAAACATAAAATTATAGCTGAACTTTAGCAATTAAAAAAAAATCTCCAAAACTTTAGTGAGCAAACTAATTTGTAATGAAGTATGTCCCACATAGTGCAGATAGCTGGATGCTGTAAACATTATCACTGCAGGGATGACCCACCCTCTTTCTGTCTCTGAACTTCCACAAATGCAGGTAAAGGTTCAAAAAGTCCATGCTACAGGCGTAGTAATCTTCCTGGTAGTCCAATTGTCAGGTGACCCCAATGGACTATCTTCCACCTTAAGCACTGAACATGGAGCACTGTAAGTATCCACCCACTTGTGCCACCAATGTAAGCACTAGAGCCTTGCTGCCCTCTTAAATTCAAGGAAAACCAGGCCAAAGACAATCATAAGAAGGCGCACCAGCCGAATGCATTACTGTATAACTTTTTATTGGAAAAGCTTGAGGAAGAGGGCTTGTCTCTCTAAATGTGTCAGCTGCACCCGATCTGATGGTGATGCATCTGGTGGAGATTGGCTTATGTCACGCCTATGTTAATTCTCCTTTTGTGAGTATTATGGTATCTATTTTTTATCAAATAAACAGTTATACAGTAATGCACTAGGTTGGTGTGCCTTCTTATGTTTGTTTTCCACAAATGTGGGGGTTATTAACTTTGGGTCTTCTGTTAACCAGCTGCGAATAATTTACCAATGAGCAGCCAGCCACTTCTCCCTTCTCCATTGAGAAATGTGTTTTCATTGCTTTCACTGCCTATAACATTAACTGTGAATGGTGAGGGAATCCTGGGGACTCATCAGGTTGTCGCCCATTCACAGAAAATGTTACAAAGCAATGACCTTTTCTCAAAGGGGGAGGAACGAAGAGGGGGTGGGTCATTGAAGACCTGAAGCAATGAATCCCCACCAGCACTGAATGTTCAGAGCCAGGAAGAGGACAAGGTATCCCTGCAGTGAAGGTTTATCCAGGATCCAGCTTCCTGCATGATGTGGAACTTACTTTATTGGGAAAAATTAGCTCATTAAAGCTATAGAGATTTTTTTTTTGGGGCTAAAATTCAGCTTTACACAACCTGGAAAAACAACACAATTACAAACGGGAAAAAAATCCTTGTCTTAAGATAAGTAATGACATTTGCCTAAACTTACCAGCTACCAGACCAGTGTAAAGGTTGGGTTGACAGCAGCTAGCCATATCATATGTTTCTCTGGGATTTACTGCAGGAGTCTCTCACCTTGTTTTCCATCCACATAGACTAAAAGCCACATCAAAGTGTCTCTTTCACTGTATTCAGCATAGAGGTGCATAAATGAAATACTGAGTAGGATTTGGACTTGGGTGAACTAGCAGAGATCAGACATTCATCACTAGGGTTTTCAAGACATGAATGAGAATCCACAAGTAAAGCACCCTTTTAACACTGAATTAAAATGAGTATACAGTAATAATAATAATATATATTATATCACAGTATGCATTGCAAAAAAAAAAACTGATGTTATCCCGTAAAATAGGGAAGCTTTCTTATAGAAGATAAATATCCTATTTGTATTTATTTTGTCATGTACAGTACCCCTTGGGCAAGCATTTCTTTAATGATAATGTTTTATGTTTATAGTGTTCCAAAGATTTACACTGTTCTGAAATATGTAGTCGTAGATGTGCTGGATTCATTATATAATTACAGAAGTCATCAACATGAAAGACAGTGCTTTCAAAATCCTGGTTCAGGAGCCCATGAAGTGTGATTCTTTTAGTATTAAACAGTATTTCAGTTGAATTACATTTTAGTAAGTGGCCATATGTAATGTGAGCTATAGAAGGATGTATTTTCTGAGAGGATCAGTCCATATAACGTCTGATTGTCACTTATGATATCTATTACATGGGCTCCGTATGGTTCTATGTCTCTGGAAAAGCTGCGAACTTATCAGCAAGTTTTTGGTGTTAAATACTGAAACACTGAAAAAAATCTGGAGCTATTCAAATCTGTTAGTTCCCTGAAAGAAATTGTTAGAGAGCTAAAGTCAGCTGAGGACGGTATGTCTATTATAGAGTTGTTTAAGTAAAACACAAATAAAAAACATTGGATCTGATTTACATTTTAGGAGACTATAGGTACACAAAATGTAGCACTTTGAACACCACCTACATAACAGTCTACAGATTCTAGTGTGTTGCTGTATTCTTAAGAAGAAAGGGTCTACCTACTAGGCATACCTGTTCTTTATTCATGCAGTGCTATATACTGTATATGTCCTAAATTCAGATAGTACACTGCAGCTTTACACTTACAGTGCCTTGAAAAAGTATTCACACCCCTTGAAATTTTCCACATTTTGTCATGTTACAACCAAAATCATGAATGTATTTTTTTGGGATTTTATGTGATAGACCAACACAAAGTGACACATAATTGTGAAGTGGAAGGAAAATGATAAGTCATTACATTGTAGAACCACCTTTCGCTAGAATTACAGCTGCAATTCTTTTTGGTTATGTTTCTACCAGCTTGGCACATCTAGAGAGTGACATTTTTGCCCATTCTTCTTAGCTCAAGCTCTGTCAGATTGGATGGAGAGTGTCTGTGAACAGTAATTTACAAGTCTTGCCACAGATTCCAAATTCGATTTTGGTCTGGACTTTAACTGGGACATCCTAACACATGAATGTGCTTTGATCTAAACCATTCCATTGTAGCTCTGGCTGTATGTTTAGGGTTGTTGTCCACTCCAGAACCTTCACTTTATTCTGCTGTAGCCATTGACAGGTGGACTTAGCCTTGTGTTTTGGATCATTGTCATGTTGGAATGTCCAAGTACTTCCCATGCACAGCTTCCTGGCTGATGAATGCAAAATGTTCCTCCAGTATTTTTTGATAACATACTGCATTGATCTTGCCAACAATTTTGAACAAATTTTCTGTGCCTTTGTAGCTCACACATCCCCAAAACATCAGCGATCCACCTCTGTGTTTCACAGTAGGAATGGTGTACATTTAATCATAGGCCTTGTTGACTCCTCTCCAAATGTAGCATTTATGGTTGTGGCCAAAATGCAAAATTTTGGTCTCATCACTCCAAATGACTTTGTGTCAGAAGGTTTAAAGCTTGTCTCTGTGCTGTTTTGCGTATTGTAAGAGGGATACTTTGTGGCATTTGCGTAGTAATGGCTTTCTTCTGGCGACTCATACCATACAGCCCATCTTTCTTCAAGTGCCTCCTTATTGTGCATTTTGAAACAGCCACACCACATGTTTCAGAGAGTCCTGTATTTCACCTGAAGTTATTTGTGAGTTTTTCTTTGCCTCCCTCATTTTTCACTTCTTGATTAGAGTTTGAACACTGCTGATTGGCATTCTCAATTCCTTGGATATCTTTTTATATCCCTTTCCTGTTTTATAATGTTCAACTACCTTTTCTCGCAGTGAAGTGCTGAGGTGGTAGCTCCGGCGCTCGCCTACTTTTAATTGCACACCTGTGCCATATAAGAACCAATCTAAACAAAAATGTGTAACTGAATAAATGTGCCTATCACCCAAAATGCTGGATTGTTGTTTGCAAATTGCATGGAAAATACAGATATAAACAAAAAAAATAATAAAAATATGAAAAATGTGTAGAAATATGCAACATTAAAATATAAACATATATAATCGCTAGAAAATTGCAATATTAGAAAGTGCATGCGTGCATTCCAAAAACCACAGCTGGTACTGTCAAATATTTTTGTGTTATCATTCATATTCTCTGAAAAATGTATCTCAAATTCTGCCAGGGTATGTAAACATATGAGCACAACTGTATATGTGATGCTTTACTACAACCCCTGGCAAAAAATATGGAATCACCGCTCTTGGAAAATATTCATTCAGTTGTTCAATTGTGTAGAAAAAAAGTAATCACAGACATGACTCAAAACTATTTTCATTTAACATTCCAACCTTCTAGCTTTAAGGAACACTTAAAAGAAATTAAAAAACAAAAAAAACTGTAGTCAATTGCAACAGTTTTTTTAGATCAAGCAGAGGAAAAAAAATATGGAATCACTCAATTCTGGGGAAAATATTCATACATTTCATTGAAACAGCACCAAACAAACGTTCCTGCATCGTCACCCTGCCCAATACAGATTCGTAATTCATCACTGAATATCACTTTCATCCAGTGATCCACACTCCATGATTGCTTTTGTTTTTAGCCCACTGTAACCTTATTTTTTTCTGTTTAGGTGTTAATAATGCTTTTCGTTAGTAAAAATTAAATGGGAAGGTTGTTAAAGGGAAATGTACTGCTAGACCAAGGAAGACGTCAAAGCGCCAAGATAGAAAACTTAAAGCAATATGCCTTGAAAACAGAAAATGCACAACAAAACAAATGAGTCAATGTCTGTGACTGAAATGTAATGCCGTGTACACGCGGTTGGAATTTCTGGCAGAAAAACTCCTACGGAATCATTTCATTGGATATTCTGATAGTGTGTGGGCTTCAGCAGACTTTTTTTTTTTCGAAAATTCTGATGGACCTAGAAATAGAATATGTTTTAAGTTTTTCCGACTGAATCAATTCCTATCGGGAAAACCGTTCGTCTGTATGCTGTTCTGACGGACCAAAAACGATGCAAGGGCAGCTATTGGCTACTGGCTATTGAACTTCCTTTTTCTAGTCCCGTCATATGTGTTGTATGTCACTGCATTCTAAACGATCAGACTTTGGTGTGATCATGTGTAGGCAAGTCCATTTCAGCGGAACTCCGCTAGAAAAACCGTCAGAGTTTATTCTGACGGAAAAAACGGTCGCGTGTATGTGGCATAAGACATCGCCTAAAGGAAATGGGATTTACATACAGAATAAAACAAGGTTATAGCGGGCTAAAGAAAAGCAATCATGGACTGTGGATGACTGGATGAAAGTGATATTAGTGATGAATCACCAATCTGCATTGGGCAATGTGATGATGCTGAAACTTTTTTTGGTGCCGTTCCAAGGAAATGTATGAGGACAACTGCTTGAAGAAAACCTACAAATTTCCACAATCATTAAAGATATGGGGTTGCATGTCAGGTAAAATTATGGTGGAGATGACAGTCATTAGATCTTCAATAAAAAAAAAAGTATATTGAGATTTTGAACACTTTTCTTATTCCATCAACTGAAAGGATGTTTGGTGATGATGACATCATTATCAGGCTGTACTCTGATGCAGATGTTTGTTTTAGAACTGCAAAATACATGGTGATTCCATAACTCAGAATTGAGTGATTCTCTATTTTTTTCTTCTGCTTGATCTGCAAAAACAGTTGCAATTGACTACAGTATTTTTTTTTTTAAAGTGTTTCTTAAAGGCAGTAGATTGGAATATTACATGAAAATTGTTTTGAGGCATGTCTGTGATTATTTTTTTTTTTTCAAAACAATTAAACAATTGAATGAAAAATTTCCAAGAGTGGCGATACCATACATTTTCCAGGGGTTGTATACTTTCTCAATAAATCTATGTTGTTAAAACCTAACTTTAGCTTTGCTATCAATTTAAATAGTTTTTGGCCCAACTGGACTATGTTCTTTGCTGATACATGTGGCTGCTGTCAGCACTGTACGAATTGATGCTACAGTTTATAGCACTGTGCACCAACAATTGTAAGAGAACTTCCCGCTCTGTTCCTGGAACAAATCAAGTAAGACTCAGAGTTGTTCAGCTTTTTACTGAAAGCCTTATTTTTTTTAATTAAGTAATACAAGTCTTCCCTTGAATGGTTGAGATGGAAAGAGGGGTGGATGACATCATGATCTCCACCCCAGCCATTCAGAGGAAGTCTTGTATTCATTGAAAAATTACAAGGCTTCATTTCAGTGGCTAAGCAGTGTTTCAGGAATGGGATGGGAAGTCCCCTTGTTACTGGAACACAGCACTGTAAATTGTATGTAGCTTATGCTACATACAGTGTTCCAAAAGAACCAATGTGTTAGCTGCTCAGGCTGTCAGAAGGGGTGCCAGTCCTTAACATGATCCACTGTTCTGAATCAACTACAAGGCCATACACTTTATCTCTAGCTTCATATAGGGCTTACACGACCTGGTGTTCTATTTATCCTCTGCATCAATTCAGAAGCTTAACTCGATGAAACATAAAATTACTTTAAGGCAAACACTACAATAATACATTAAAATGTATTCTCATTTCATACACTATACTTACCCTTTAAACAATGGCTTGTTTGTGCTAATGTCCAAAAATTCAAGCACTTAAAATAAAAGACTGTGTGGTGATTATATAGTGATCAGCATCTGAAGAGCAGACAGATCTTCTGGAAATATTTTGGGACTGCAAAAAAAAATTAAAGCTTATGGTGTCAAGCTGTGGTATGTACCTCATTGCCTACAGGAGTAGTTGTCAGATTGCCAGCCTCTGCAGAACAGCTGTGAACCTGATTAGAAATTGGATTTGTTAGTATGTCAATAATTCACTCCCTAGTGTCCCTGCCTTCTTAATCTTGGACTAACAATGAGGTCTGCTCTTCATTCCAGGGCCTTATATGACACTGCTTATTGTTTGTATAAGTTTCATAAGTTAGCTGAAACTAAACTATTAATTATAATTTTACAGATCATTCTCTAGGTTGACTTTGCTGATAAAAATTAATATTAAACCATTTCTCTGCAAGGAAGAACATATGCCTCCACATTCTTAATATAGCATTAAATAAATGAATGTACTTTTGACTAATTTAAGCTAGAATCAAGTTAAATTGATATACCGTTTTATTAAGAAATGAGAAAAATATCTGTTAAGGTTTTCCACCATGTATAACCTTACATAGCCTTCTAAAAACCTGCATTAACATAACATCTAACATTAACATCCAGGCACCATGCTAACAGTTGACAAGTACCAAAAGTCATGATCAAAGATGATGAAACCCAGGCTGTCAGTTCTTAGCCAGGATGTCTGTATACACTGCTTAGTGTCATTCTAACAGAACAATGTATAAAATGGGTGCCTCAATTACACCCAGGTCAGCTTTCACTTCAACCATATGGCAATTGCCATTAGATGAAATATAAGCACCAAAGAAGTATGTTACAGTAATTAGCATATAGTTTACTGTGCTACTGAGCTAATATAATTAGATTATGTATTTTCGTCTGTGGTACTCGTGAGTTGTGTTAGTACAAATTTGGTTTTAGAAACCTTATGATGAATGTCTTCTGTAATATTTCTGTAGTGCTACCCCTGAAGGAGCAGCTTGGTAATTTGGGCTTTGTTCTGCATCTTGACTCCAAGAACACCTTCAGCCCTCTGACATGCTGGGTTGAATGAAAGTTACTGTAAACCCTTGAAAGAACAAATATATAGATACCTTTAACTCGGCTGTGAATTAGCACCATGAAAAAGACACAAGACCATCTAGTGATAAATGAACTCAATATATTGGTACAGGTTAGAATAAATGGTGAGCATAAATGAACACACAGCAGGTAGGTTCAGACACAGTTCTCTAGACAGTATAATCACTATGTTACTATGTCAAAGTAACTTAGAATATAGTTATGTACAACAGGACTGGAATCAACACATGAATCAGAAAAGTCAGCAACAAAAGGTGCAATATGTATACTAATATTATAACTAGTCTAGAGTGCACTGGTTAAGATATGGTGCAATGTCTCCTGAGAGGTACCTCTTAGCATAAGCAGTCAGTATCTGTGTAGCAGCTGTTAAGGGGTACTCTTTAGTCCTAACTCCTCAGCCAGCTAGTGCTGGCGCCCAATTGTGCCATTGGTGCACATGAACATAGTCCCAGTCAAGCCTGCAGGCAGCAATAGGGCTACTAGATGGCTGTATGGTCAGTTCCTAAATCTCTCTAGCAGCAGATAGTAAATGCCCACAGCAGGAGCTCACCAGTCCCAACAATATTGCAGCTCACCACCCAGTCACACTTAGCAATTAGTCCACTCTCTGGTTTGCACCCAGGTAACTCTGGCTGTCGGCACACCTTGACTTAGCACTCCTTATCCGTGGTTAAACAGGGCCTGACCTTTATGGCACATGGGGCAAAAACAGAATAATAGGTGTATTGGCATCAGGAGGGGCTTGCAATTTTATGCCGCAATGAATTGCTTGTTAGACTGGACAGGAATAAAATAAGTGCTTGTACAAGGAGCACTTATGTGAGTTAGTCTTTATTGGGTGCGCTTTCATTCATGTCCCATTTTTTGGCAGGTGAAGTCTTAAAATGCTGGTTGTGGGTTGGCACTGTCAGTTTATAGGTTGGAGGCAAGGGTTATTCTAACTATGTAACTTAAATTGTGCATCCCATATGTAGCTGTACCAAATGTAATGAAAATTGAATGCAACATGTTTTATTGCTTGTCATACTGATAGCAAAGGCTTCATATTAATATTGGTTTAATGTGAATAGAGAGCAATGGAGCATAACTACCCACTAGAGCACCACATAAAGAGAGAAAGAAACAATTTCCATGCTTTTAAAATTTCTCTTCAAGGTCTATTTTGGAGAAGCTCCACAGTTTGCGATATGGTAAAAAAAAAAAGAACAAATCTCATAAGGAAAAATTGAAAGAGACAGCATATGTCTTTATTCGGTCAAACAGTTTGTTACGCTGGCAAGAAAGAACAAAGTCAGATGCACATGGATGTAATATTTATTTGTTAGGTGAACAAGCCAATGGCCAGGAATGAATCTTTCTTGAACATGATTATACACACATATGTATGGGTTATTTGATTTTCAATCATCAGAATGGATGTTATACACTCGCTAAGAATAACATGGACTAATTTTAAGAAAGTTCATACTGTACTTCTCAGATGAAAGAGACAATGAAATGTATGATAAATCATCTCTTATCCAGTCTGCAAATACCCCAACTTATCAAGTGAGAACAGTTCATTTGATACAGAAAATAACACCTGTACAAAATAAAGGCAATCTTGAAAATTGGTCTTACAATAGGGTGATACTGGCACAAGCTGTTAAACAATAATGCTTAATCAAACAGGGGATGGGGGAGCAGAAATCCCCAATCAGGGGTCAGTAGTCTGAATAGGGCCTGTGGAAGATATAGATAGGGGGAATATGTCTATGTACAGGCAAAGCGCCCCAGTGTGAAAGGGGTCTAAATAAAGTAAAGTCTAATTTAAAAAAAATAACAAACATATTATATTTACCTGCTCTGTGCAATGGCAATGCACAAAGCAGCACTGAACTTACTCTTCTGTGGTTCCCTGCTGTCACTCTAGGCTCCTGCTCTTCTCGATGCAGCCCATAGGAAGCCGCTTGTATTCTTTACCCAAAGCTAAAAAAGTTTTGTCTTTAATTATACTTTAATGTATTTAAAGTGGAACTTTACCCATAACAGCTTGATAATTTTTTTTAGCAAGAAACATACATTCCACATTAACCGGTTCCCGACCGGCGCACGGCGATGTACGTCGACAGAATGGCACGGGCAGGCATATTGGCGTACAGGTACGTCCAATATTCAATGCCGCCCTGCCATCGGGAGCACGCCGCTAGCAGCGCGCTCCCCCACTGGTCGGGACCCTCGTGAGTCCAGTCGCGGGACCCGCGGACTCAATCACCGCGGGCATACCCGCGATCGTCTTACGGGACGGCTGAATGGAGGAAATGCCGTGTAAACAGCAATTCTCCATTCTGCCTAGCAACTAGTGACGCTGATCTCTGCTCCATGTGATTGGAGCAGAGATCAGTGTTCACTAAATGAAAGCCCAACCCCCCCACAGTTAGTAACACACCCCTGGGAACACTTAACCCCTACACTGCCACCCACTGGTTAACCCCTTCACTGCCAGTGTCATTTACACAGGAATCACTGCATTTATATAGCAGTAATTACTGTATAAATGACAATGGTCCCAAAAATGTGTCAAAAATGTCCGATGGGTCCCCCACAATGTCGCAGTCACAATAAAAATCGCTGATCGCCGCCATTACTAGTAAAAAAGAAAATAATAAAAAATTATTAATAAAAATGCTATAAAACTATCCCTATTTTGTAAACGCTATAACTTTTGCGCAAACCAATCAATAATCGCTTATTGCGATTTTTTTTACCAAAAATATGTAGAAGAATACGTATCGGCCTAAAGTGAGGGAAAAAAATGTTTTTTTATATATTTTTGGGGGATATTTATTATAACAAAAAGTAAAAAATAATGCGTTTTTTTCAAAATTGTCGCTCTATTTTTGTTTATAGCGCAAAAAATAAAAACCGCAGGGGTGATCAAATACCACCAAAAGAAAGCTCTATTTGTGGGAAAAAAAGGACGTCAATTTTGTTTGGGAGCCACGTCGCACGACCGCGCAATTGTCAGTTAAAGCGACGCAGTGCCGAATCGCAAAAAGTGGTCTGGTCTTTGACCAGCAAAATGGTCCGGTCTGTAAGTGGTTAATGCTACCGACATTAGTGTGTGCTGTAAATTGCCTCCAGCATTGCTCCTGTTTCTTCTTGCCAGAGGTCACCTTGGTGTTGAAGCCCAGAGCCTCTGATCAGCAGTAAATCTTTAGACTGTCAACAGATCAGCCTATAGTGGCTCTGATTTTTGGCACAGTGCCAAAAATGAAAAGCAGCTGAGCAGGTGCAGAGCAGGGCGGGACAGTTTATTACTATTATTATTATTATTATTCAGGATTTATACAGCGCCAACAGTTTGCGCAGCGCTTTACAATATGAGGGCAGACAGTACACTTACAATACAAATCTATACAGGAGGGATCAGAGGGCCCTGCTCGTTAGAGCTTACAATCTATTACTAGACTTTAAACAATATAAGCACTTATTTTTAATGTTTTGATTGGTTGCTTTAGATCAGTAAATTCTGCGCATGATTCCTCTTACTAGATAAAAAAGCCTACTTGACCTTAATACTGCATGCAACAGTATGTACTCAATCCTGTAACAGGTGAATTTATTTGTAGGATCCCCCAAGGCTTCTTTAAATTTGTAGTGTTAAATCTCGAACATAAATGTCTTCATCTTCCTGCTTTTATGGCATGAGTCTAATTTATTGGTAAATAGCTTATCTACTAACTCAGCAGGAACTAATGCCAGAAATAATTGTTCTTTTTGCATACAATTACACTAGTGTTTTGATAATGTTCCTTTCTCATTGTAAAAAGAATATAAATAATCACGATATTAACAGCTCTGTTTACAACACAGTTATATATTATTCTGGTAAATAAATGCCAAAGCCACTGTTTATTTATGGAGACTTTTCAGGATCGAATGATGAATGTGGGGTGGTGTACTGTATGCAGACAGTGGAAGAACAAGCACTTATTTATTCTCAAATGTAGAGCATAGATGACTAAAGACTGCAGAATATCAAAAATCTACATATAATAATGGATTTGGCTCTTTGGGGTCTTGTGACCCATTGTAGGCCTTTGAGTGCCACACCCCTTTAACTGGGGCTTCCTTTGAGTTGTTCGCATCACTGTTTTAAAAACATTAGGTTCCTTGCCCCCTTTCCAACATGGCTTTCACTATGCTATGCTCTTTACTACCTCCCCACTGGTGCTTCCTGTAAATACTCCCCACTAGGTTTCATTTCACTACCCTCTTTACCACTGTACCACTGGGGTATACTTAAAATGCTGCCCATTGTTGCTCTTGCAATGCTCAAATCGTTATCACTTCCCCACTAGAGCCTTTTCTATGTGCTGCCAACCATTGCTTTTACTATGCTGATCTACTCATATCACCTTCTCCCCACTGGGGCCTCCATTGTGTTCTCCCCACCATCATAATTACTATTTTACTCACCTTAAGACCCTCTTTATTGTGATATCCTGTTTGTGCTTTCCACCAATAGATCTTGCTACATTGTGTTACTCACAAACTCCCCACTGGGGCTTCCTGTATGTGCTCTCCACTGTGGTCATCATTTTATTCTCCTCCACAACTCCCCACTGGGGCTTTCTGTAAGTGCTCCCCACCATGGTCATTACTATGTTATTCTCATCAACACCACCCCACTGGAGCATTCTGTATGTGCTCCCCACCATGGTCATCACTATGATATTTTCCTCAACACCTCCCCACTGGGGCCCCCTGTAAGTACTCCCCACTATGGTCATCACTATGTTATTCTCCTCAACAGCTCCCCACTGGGGTCTCCTGCAAGTGCTCCCCACCATGACTCTTGCTACATTGTATCCCCTACCCCTTGGGGGCCTCCTATGAATGCTTCTCACAATGGGGGTTATTTAATAAAGGCAAATCCACTTTGCACTGAAAGTGCACTTGGAAGTGCAGTTGCTCTAAATCTAAGGGGTAGATCTGAAATGAGTGGAAGCTCTGCTGATTTTATCATCCAATCATGTGTAAGCTAAAATGCTGTTTTTTATTTTCATTGCATGTCCCCCTCAGATCTACAGAGACTTTACTTCCAAGTGCACTTTCAGTGCAAAGTGGATTTTCCTTTAGTAAATAACCCCCGATGTTTCTTGCCACATTGTGTTCCTCCCCACCTCCTCACTGGTACTGCCTGTGACTACTTCAGACCATGTCTCTTTGTACATTGCATTCCTAGCAACCCCAACTTTAGCAGCTCTCCTCTTCCTCAACAGCCATTGTGGGGAAGCTTACCTGTTATTGTGGCACAATTCTGATCCTGGTACTTTATTTTATTTGAAGTATTCAACTTTATAGACTTCTATGAAGCCAGCTACTTAAACAAAGTTACTGGCACAATAGGAATAAGAGCGGTGTTCTCTTCCTGACAAATGTTACAAGGGAGGTAAGTATAAGTTATCTGCTACATGTGCCCCCTGCACTGCTTTTATTTCTGAAGTCATGGCGTTTTCAGTTATTAAAGAAGAGAAGAATATATATCTGCTAATATTATTGAACTGTAGGGTTTTTGAGATGACTTTGTATCAGGTTTACTTCAAAGACCTTATAGCCCTTTCTTAGAGTAGCAGGATTACAAAGGCATAAAGGGAAAACTCAGAGGGGCGCCAGACTAAGTGCACTATTAATGATACTCCAATGTATTAAAAGCAAGACAAAGGGCAGCTCACATCTTGGTAGATCAATTAAGCATGTATAGAATCATTCTAGTCAGACCTCTGGCTCTCCTGGATGGTCCTGGTGGAATAGCCACATGAGACAGTGGAGCCGTATCAGTGGAAGACAGCAGGAAGTGGCTGATCGTCGCATTAACCAGCGTGGAATGCAAGATGGCACTGTACCGGATGTGACGTCACTACGAAGGCTGTGCTGATGTAAAGGGTAGATAACGCATTTCAAAGCTTCAGCTTCTTCATCAGACCTCATCTGATTACAAAGGCACCGATACATAAAACATTCAGATAGTAGTTATTTTATTTATTTTTTCCATTCTTGTGCCACCTTTGAACATTTAACAGTCAATTTATGGTAAGAAGCATATAAGGAGTGGAATGTAAGTGAGTGTAATCACAAGCCTATAAGGATAAGGCTTTACTAAGGAGGGCCACTATTATTATTAATATTATTATACAGGATACATATAGTGGTAACAGTTTGCACAGTGTTTTACATTATAAAAGGAGACAGGACAGTACAGTTACAATACACCTCAATACAAGAGGGTTAGCATGGCCATGCTCATGAGCGCTTACAATTTTTCAGCTGGCCATACATCTTTTATTCGATAGAACAAAATACTTTCGCATTCCCAAAATAACTGTGGCACTATAGACAGAAATGTATAAAAAGTTTCTTCTGGATCTTAAAACATACAGTAAAACTTAGATTTCTGGTCTGGTGCCTTTCCCTTCAAATGACACAGGTTATTGAACAGCATAACATTTTAGTACCGTATGCTGCAATTTTCTTGCATCCACTTTACATTTTTTCACTTATATGCTAATAAAGTTTAACATAAAAAACGCATGTATTGGCAAGGTAACCGATAATCATCTTTGTACTGGATTATGTCTGAAGATGACACATTTGATCTTTGCTGTTATTACTCATCATTCTTATAATACACAAAGGATGTCAGCATGATTGGAAGAATAAATGTATTAGTATAGATTAAACTTTCCCTTTGTTGCATTATATGTATTTTATTTGTGATAACATCACTTATAGATTTACAGCACCATAGCTGTGCCGTTTAGTTTTTTTACAATGCCTGCAGTTACAACAAAAAAAAAAACATTTTAAAGGCTATCATAATATACAATCATATATACATATATGTTTAAAGGGAACCTCCACAATCAAGGGGAAAAAATAGCAAATAATGAAAAAATAATATAGCCCATGTAATTACATAGTTACATAGCAGGTGAGGTTGAAAAAAGACACAAGTACATCAAGTCTAACCCATGTGTGTGATTATATTATATCCCTGTATGTTGCGGTCGTTCAGGTGCTTGTCTAATGCCGCGTACACAAGATCAGACTATCCGGCGGCTTTATAAACGAGCGGACTTGCCCACACACGCCCACACACGAACAGACTTTTCAAATGCCCACACACGGAGTAAAGTGCATTCATTTTGAACGTGACTTGAGGTACGACTGGACTAGAGAAGGAAGTCAATGTCGCCTCCATAGGCAGGAAGAAGAAGAAGAAGAAGGAAGAAGAAGAAGGCGGCGGCGAACGAGAAGACTGGGCCAACGCTAGTAAATGAGCTGGAAGAAGATAGCGGAGGAGCCAGGCAGAAGAACTGAAGAGCGGGACAAGACCCCCGAAAATGGAAGAAGACCCCCGAAGTCGTAAGAAGACCCCCAGACGGCGGCGACGACGAAGGAGAAAGCCAGGCTCCTCTGCTAGCAAAAGAGCAGCAAAAGAGCAGAAGATAGCGGAGGAGCCCAGTGAGAAGACCCCCGAAGTCGGAAGAAGACCCCCGGAGCTGACTGTCAATAGGAGCACATCTAAATGGATGCAGGCCCAGCAGATTTCCTCATTCATGCTCTGCAGCTGCACACCTGACAGTTAATTATGAAACCACTCCCATTAAACCCACTTAGAACAGAGGCACAGATAAACACACATGGATTTCTTCACAATAACAAAAGGTAGGAATCTGAAACAAAGTTTGCTATAATCCTTGCAATGTACATAGATCATCCAGAGGGGAATGTTTTTTTCTCAACAAAAGTGGAGTTGTGCTTTAAGAATTTCCCTTTTCTAAAGAGAAGCCCTTTTTCCATCAACAGTGCTTTGCAGTCTCCAGGCTCTGATAATTCCTGATTTGCACTTTAGAGATGAAGTGCTTGTTTAGCTCAATGCATAGCAGGTCTTGCATCCCCAGACAGCACCATTTATTGCCATTTTTTTTTAATGGTCTGCATGGACAAATATCAATGCGTAAGGTCTTGTGAATGTGCTACTATACTTTAAAACGTGATATTATGCAAAGCATGATTTACGCTAAGGTATTCAAAGTAGTAAAGATTGAGAGGGTGGACAGCACTAGACAGACAGACTATGTGCACAACCAAGTGTTTCCCTTAATAACCATGCATACAATTAATTGCTCATAAAGGTTCAAAAGTTTCAGGCATCCCTGCCATTTGTGGAGCAATGGACATCTTGACAAAGGGCAGCAATGCAATATACACAATATATAGTTAGGTCCATATATATTTGGACACAGGCACTACTTTTTTTTCAGGTATTTACCAAAACATATTCAGGCTATAGTTATATAATGAATAGTTGGATGGCTGAAAGTGCACGCTCTCAGGTTTAATTTGAGGGTATGTACGGTACATCAAATCTGATGAAGGTTTAGGAATTACAGCACTTAAGAATAGCCACCACCCCCCTTTTTTCAAGGGACCAAAGGTAATTGGACAATTGAATCAAAAGCTGTTTCATGGCCAGCTGTGGGCTACTCTTTTGTTGTTTCTTAATCAAATAAGAAGGTAAAAGTTCTGGAGTTGATTCTAAGTGTGGTATTTGCATTTTTCTATTGCTATGAACCTATATCATGTGTTTACAGGAGCTGTCCATGCAAGTGAAACAGGCCATTTTAATGCTGCGTACACACGACCGGTATTTCCAGCAGACTAGGTCCCTACGGCCTTCTCAACGGACTTTCGGCACGAACGGACATGCCCACACACGAATGGACTAAGTCTGTTCGAAAGTCCATTTGTTTTGAACGTGATGACATAAGACAGGACTTAGCACACAAACGAACAGTTTTCCCAATAGGAATTGAGTCCATCGGACTGATTTGAAACAAGTTGTATTTCTAGGTCCGTTGGATTTTTTTTTATGAAAAATGATCGGATTAGCCCACACACGATCGGATTGTCTGAGAGACTGATTCAGTCAGACCTAGTCTGCCAGAAAGTCCGGTCATGTGTACGCAGCATAAGGCTTCAAAAACTAAACAAATGCATCAGAGAGATAGAAGCAACATTAGGAGTGACCAAATCAACAGTTTGGTACATTCTGTGGAAAGAAGAACACACTGGTGAGCTCAGCAACATAAAAAGGCCTGGATGTCCATGGAAGACAACAGTGGTGAATGGTCGCAGGATCCTTTCTATGGTAAAGGAAACCCCATTCGCAACATCCAGACAAGTGAAGCACACTCTCCAAGAGGTGGGGTATCATTGTCAAAGTCTACAATTAAGAAAAGACTTCACGGTGCAAACCATTTATAAGCCTGAAGAATAGAAAAGCCAGAGTAGACTTTGTCAAAAAACATCCAAAAAAGCCAGACCAGTTCTGGAAAAGCATTCTTTGGATGAATGAAACTAAGATTAATGTGTTCCATAATGATGGGAAGAGAAAAGTGTGGGGAAGGCTTGGAACAGCTCATGATCACACACAATATCATCTGTAAAACATGCTGGAGGCAGTGTGATGGCATAGGCATGCATGGCTTCCAGTGGCACTGGGTCATTGGTGTTTATTGATGATCTGACAGAAGACAGAATCAGCTGGATAAATTCTGCAGTTTAGAGATATACTGTCAACCCAGATTCAGCCAAATGCAGTAAAGTTGATTGGACAGTGCTTCACAGTACAGATGGACAATGATCCAAAACACACTGCAAAAGCAACCCAGGAACTTTTGAAGGAAAAGAAGTGGAATATTCTGCAAGCCAATCACCTGATCTCAACCTACTTGAACATGCATTTCCCTTGCTGAAGACATAACTAAAGACAG